>NC_089825.1:77350481-78600481 GCF_035046505.1 Tiliqua scincoides
GGCATCAGCACCTCTTCTTTAGGGCTGCAGGGGTCATTGTTTTCACATGAATTTTGTTCCTGATTTTGGGGGAAAGGTGAGGTGCATACTGTTGCCAACACTGCTCATTCACACACTGCGCGCACACACAATAACTCAAACTGAAATTTCTGTCGAAATCATCTTAATTTGGATCTTCCTTTTCGGGAACTCTGGATTCTACTCCTGGGGTTCAATTCTCCATGCCTTGAGTGCTGCTTATTGAAACAAAACTGACTAGAATCCATAACTTCAAATTTAGAGCCATTGTCAGAATGTCTCTTCTGCTCTGCCTCCTGGCTTCCCCCCCCCCTTTTCTAACCACTGCCCCACAGCTATATTTATTTGAAGAGTGAGATTGGGTGATTCAGGGTTGGCATGTGACTTGCAGTTTTGGCTTCTCCTTCATAAGAAAGCTTTGCAGTGACTCATGAGAGAGAAGCTGAGTGTGTGTAAAGAGAGAGATCTTTATTTCATTAGATTGCAGTGAAACAAGGCAACAGGCTACAGATGAATGTGTATGAACTGAATGCTCCTCCAGATGTTTCTTCACCAGAAGCCCCTGAGAAGTCTGAGAAAGTCCCTGTTCCCAAGGATGGGAAGAAACCTCTCTCCCGCGATTCTTTGCTTACTCGGACCTTAGGGCAGGGCAGAAACATTGAAACAGAAAATGAGAAGACATGGGTAAGACCAAAAAGCATGCCCTTTAAAGTATTGAAGCTATTGTGCTTACCAAATGCTAACATCACACATAATATTGTCAGTTTGCCAAATTTAATACTTTGAATCCTTTTTTCTAAAATTCCAAAATCTCCAAATCCAGCAGCATTAGTCATTGAAAATATGGGTGGAGGGGGGAATAAGATCTTTGTTTTGAAAACAAGTTCAGGTTAGCAAGATTTGAGAATTTGCTCCCAAATGCATTTAATTCTAATAATTACTAACTGGAATTCCCTTTCTCTGTTACTAGTTTCAGAGCTCATGCACTGCATATAGCTTTACTTTGCACAATTCCCTGCTTCCTGTTTAGTCCTACCCCTGGGCCTCAGTGTTCCATGAATTCTATCCTGTTTTCATAAGTCCTATTGTAATTCCTGCATTGAAAGCTTAGGTTAATATATATGATAAAATATTCTGTTCTGATTGCTTATTTGTTTGGCCCTAGAATGGATCATGCCAAAATGTACCACAGACTTATTCAAAATCCAAAATCCAATCCATCTTTAAATCATATATGATATCGTATACAGTTATAATTTCAGGTAGCAGTCTGTCATATGAGACTCAAAATACAGTTGAGGCAGTTGAACTACTAACATTGCAAAAACAACAGCTTGTAGCGTTTCCCTCTTATCAGAACTGGCAGGCAGGTATACAGCTTCCTATAAATTTATCCCACACATTGCAAAGTAAAAGGAAAGACTTGCTTTGGGCTTCTCCAGAAATTGAGCAGATGAATACATGAGACAGATTCTCAGATGCCCCTTTCTGTAGATGCATAAGTTGTAGGGGAATTTCCTGCATCTCCCAACAAAACAGCTTAAGGTATTTGCTGTGACCTTTACGAATGAATGTTTTTTTAATGCAGATTAATTCAAGTTGTCTAGATATTTCTCATACCTGCCCTGGAATGTTACAGTTGCATGCCAAGCATAACTGCTGAGTTTATTGCAGCAGATAAGTCCAATTTCATAGACATATCCCTCAATTTCGATCATCAACTTTTAACTGGCAAATGAAGACTCCATAAAAATGCATTAAACTTTTTCTTTATGCTATTTAACTTTCAAAAACTCTTTGTAGATACCACACCACCACCATCTAGTTTTGTTTGTATTAATAAATAGTGATAAGATACTTTGATCCTTTTTACTGGATGGATAAAGTTAGGTTGGGGACAAGATTATGAATTCGGTGTCTTATTCTAACCTTTGTCAGAATATTAACAGGGGAAAAAAATTGCATCTCAGGTGTTGCCACCTGGAGGTCACATGTGGAATTAAGGAATCCTTGTATTCCTGCAGCAGAATTTAGGATTTGAGTCTTTTGTCCTTTCTTCCCTGTTCCTCCACTGTTCAACAGAGGAGAACCCCTGTGAGTTTTGTTAGCCTCTTGGAACACACAGTCCCTGCTCTGTGAAAAGAATAGCACTTGCATTCCTAGCAGGAAGCCCAGTCACATTTTGCCTGAAAAAAAAATATGTGGCCAAGATTGAAGAGCACCAGTGTTTACTCTGCCTCTCAAGTTGGTTGTAAATGAGTACAAGGAAGATATATGTTACACTGTGTGAGTCCATTTTTTGTTTTAATCTCTCCAGAGTGAGCACCATCCCATTGAGGATCCTCCTGAGTGGTTCACAAGCTACTTGGAAAGGGTAAGTATTTCCCTCTATATATTTTTGTTGGCTAATTCAGTCCTTTATGCAAGAGACTGTGGGAAAGTAGCACTGAAGATGTCTCAAGCTAAACCACAAGAACTACAAACCCATTTTGTCACTTGTGCTTTCTCAAGTATGGATGGAGCTTGGTGCTCGAGTTGAAATTTAATGCAAGATTATACCCAACTTCAAACTGAATTAGCATATATGATGCATGGCTGGTATTCTTAAGCAGGCACTTGATCAGCCTTAAAAATTTTAATGGGGTCAGTGAGAAGGAAGGATTTTGTGGACGTGATGCCAAATTCATCCTCTGTTGTATAAACGCAGCCATCATTACATTTTGGATTCTACAGCAGAGTCTGTGTTGTGTACAGTTGGCAATCCTATCTCTTTTGTTGCCATACATGTAATTTACTGCCTATTGATTCTAGTGTGGAGCTGAGTCAACCAGTTGTGAGATTGGAAGATAGAGGTGGATAGGGGGAAGTGGGTACCTTTTGGATAAAAGTTGGGTGATCAGGTTCAAGGAGCATCTCTTCCTCTCTCTTGTCCTCCGACCTCCAGTTCCGGGAGCAAGTCGTCCAAGAGACTGTTGAAACAGTTGAACAGAAGTTGACTGAGAAGCTCCTCCTTTCCAATTCTTTGAGCAGTTCCAGCCAGCGTATTCCTGCAAACTCCTCAATGCAAGGCAGCCTCTTCGACTGGCTCCTCTCCTGCAGTAACTGTCAGGCCCCCATTGTGGGCATTCGTTACCAGTGCAGGTAGGACATCAGCAGAGGGTGGAAAGGGCAGTTGTGTGGCTGCATTTGTTCCTTATGCACAGGATGTAAGAATTTTATATCCTGAGTTTCTTTGGGGGGGGGGGGTAGATGGTGGTGGGGATATGCAGAGATGTATGTAGAGAATAAGTTTCTAATCCTTGTGGCCAAAATGGAGCTTAAGAACATGGGATGAGTCTTGGAATG
Organism: Tiliqua scincoides; assembly: GCF_035046505.1. NCBI lineage: Eukaryota > Metazoa > Chordata > Lepidosauria > Squamata > Scincidae > Tiliqua > Tiliqua scincoides. Next base: position 77,353,845 of record NC_089825.1, read on the forward strand.
CAGATGGATGGTGGGCCTCACATTCAGAACGGGGAAGCAATCAGGGCTTTGCAGCCCTCTTCTCACTGGCAGCCCATCTGCCTTTTTACTTTGCTTTCTTTCTTCTTGGCCTGTCTGTCCTCAATTTGTTTTTCTCAGCAAAAAAGCAGAAAAAAAGGAAGGCAAACCAAACTACTCCAGCAAGAAGAATGCTCTTCTCACTGGTGTGATCTGATCTTTTCCTACGATTTTCATATTTCAGGGACCATGAAAAGGAGGGGCAAGGTGTTACTTGAGTTTTCCTACAAGACTTTTAAAGGACAAAAACTGGGCTTTTATGCTCTGTGAGTGGTCTGCTGTGAAGCGAGTTGCTAGCCAGAGGTCTCTGGTCCTTTTTCCTTCAGCCGCTCTGCTTCATAGGAGCTGCACTGTTTGCCAGAATTCTGTTGCTGACATCTTCACCCTGAGCCATTAGAATAATTGTGAACCTTTCACAACATCCCTAAAGGGATGGGGCCATTGCTCAGTGATAGAGCTCGTGCTTTGCATGCAGAAAGTGACATGTTCAATCCCTAGACTCCCCATTTTATGCTCCATTTGGAAACCCTGGAGCACCACTGCTAGTCGGGGTTGACAGTATTGAGCTGTATGGAGCAAGGGTCTGATTCAGAAGAAGGCAGCTACTTAGGACCAACTGCTCGCTCAGTGAGAGAGGGGGCATAGCTTACTAATAGGCAATAATCGCATGATATACTGATAAATCGTTGAACCTGTTCTGTAAGTACTCTTATTTTGCATCGTTGCATATTAATGCAAATTGGTCTTGCCCAATTGGATGGTGTTAATGAAAAAGCTATTCAGTAATCCACTGCCTGTCTTCTCCTCACAGTATATGCCCATCATATAGCATCTGTGAGTTGTGTGAAGCAGGAATATACACCCATGATCCTAACCATGTGCTTTTGAAGCTACGGAGGCCTGTTATGTGCGTCTCAGAAACTTACAACCTTGGGCAGTTCTCTCCTCGCCTCGCTGCTCTGGAACAAGTCAGGTGAGCAGCCAACTTCTGGCCAGCATGAGCCAGCTTGAATCTTCTTTGGTTTTTTTGGTATGTGTAGGGCTGTGAATAAGCACATACAATGGGGAAAGGGGGGAAAAACAAAAAACAGAAGGTGTGTATCTAGAAATCCTAGAAATCTATAATGAAATTCAGGTTCCACCCTGCTACCTGGGATTTTTGACCTCCAGTCTCCAAATTTCTCTTGCCTGACCGTTCCCACCTGTCTCTGTGCTCTTTGCAGTGTTCTCCCTCCCCCCAGCTGCTTCTGACTCTTCTGCCTAACTGACTAGACTGCGTCTCAGTAGGGTGGGTGGTTTGGGGGGGGGAAGATGAGAGGTTAAGCTGTTTGGCTCAACCACCCATCCAGCAATCTACTATGGAGAGCATTTGTATCCCTGTTGGGAATCTGCTAGCTCACTGCTGGAGTGTCCATGGGACATCAGCCCCGACCTCCCTTATCCTGTCTAGTTCCAGGACTGTTTGGCGTCCTGATAAATAAGGGAGTTTAAAGGCTCAGGTATAGTTCCAATACCACTGCCCTTCTGATGGAGTACTGTTGCTGATGGTGGCCCTGGTCCAGCTTTGGGTGTGTGGAACCTCCCGTAAGCAGTGTAGTTGACTTTTTCTTTTGGTACATGCAGGCTCCAGAAGCAGATGGACAAGCGTTTCCTGAAGGCAGAAAAGCAGCGCTTGCGAGCTGAGAAGAAGCAGCGCAAAGCTGAGGTTCGGGAACTCAAGAAGCAACTGAAGTTACATCGGAAAATCCACCTGTGGAACTCTGTCCATACTCTGGACAATACTGGCTTGACAATTGCCAAATCTGAAAGCCTGCAACCCAACACACTTCTGTAAGCAATCTTGGTACTGGGCCATGTGGTGAAGGCAGTTGTATCCAAAGGTTTGGGTGTGGTGGATTCTGAGCATTTCTGGAGGATACCCTGCTCTAGTCAGGCTTTGGGATCTCTGCCTCATGTACTGAGAATTTTTTGAGATCCCTCAACCATTTTCAGACTCTTGTTTTCCTGGGTTTCTTGGTTGGGGGAATCATAATGATTTGTAATATAGTATAGACCTGTTTTTAAATTAAGACTGCAAACACTGGAAGCTTCACATAAAGGGAGGAAGTAAACCCATGGAACAAAGCCTGAGCTGAATAACGCCCAGTTGCTTCCTCTGCTTTGCAGTCCTCTCCAGGGCTGCCCAGTCATTGTTCCCACGTTGAGTGCCTCCTTTGTGGATGAGAACCTGCCAGATGGAACCCATCTCCAGCCAAGGACATCCTTTATCAAACATTGGCACATGAAGAACACTGGAAACATGGAGTGGAGCTCTGACACCAAGGTGCCCTGTGTTGCTTAATTCCTAAAGGGAGGTGCTGGAACTCGAATCTGTTTGCAAGTCATGCCCTCTTTTCTCATATCCTTCAGCCCAGATACGTAGAGACTTACTGTTATTCATTGTGAAGGAAGAACACTCCACACAGGCTCAGCAATGCTCTTTTGTTATTACATCACGCATTTCTGAACTGAAATGTGGTGTCTTCTCTTTACTTCTACTTTCTTGTAAACAGAGCATCCACAGATCTGGAGCACTGGACAGACTGTTAAAGCACAAAGGAATGATCTCCAACCCTAGTTGTTCTCTGATTTTGCTCAGCAGCAAAAGAGGATTAATTTCAGGAAATAGTGTTAATTTCAGGAAATAGCATCAAACTAGTGATGGGCCATTTTTGGACCAGGCAAGAGAGGGAAGATGGACCTACCAGATTAAGGCCCAAATCCTAACCAATTTTCCAGCACTGGCATAGCAGTGCCAATGGGATGTGTGCTGCATCCTGCAGTTGGGTGTCACTCACAGAGGCCTCCTTAAAGTAAGGGAATGTTTGTTCTCTTTCCTCGGAGCTGCTTTGCCCTTATGTCAAGCGCTGGAAAGTGGGTTAGGATTGCGCCCTAAATTATTCCCTCCTCTTTCTGACCCTGCCCCGTAGTAAATAAGCACTATTTCTGAACATGTTTTAAAGTTAGCTGCCCTGCTCTGGAAAACCATCATTTACAAAATTTAGTAGGTTAATTCCAGTCCATGTGTGGACTGCTCCTCTGGCCCCTGGGCTTGGTGGCCTTTCATTTCTTGCCCCCAGAATTGTCCTGTTCCTTCCTACTGTGAGCTCCAGGGGCCTGCAGACTGTATAATGGGGTGGGGGTAAGACTCTAATATCATTTTAATCCCTACAGTTGTTTAACTCTAGATGAGGCAGAGCAAGGCCACCCAGTAAGGCTCATGCCTGAATGAGGATTTGACCCTGAGCTTTCCACTCACTTTGTGCTTGCATGTTGTCTGTGGCATAAGTAAACTAGAAGATATGAAGACTCTGTACAATGTTTCTGCTTCCTCCCTCCAAGTGCTCAGTTGGAATGAGGTGGAACTCTAACAGGCTTCTGTTTTGTGTTTCTTCTCTCTCCCCCCCCCCCCAATCTTTAGCTCAAATTCATGTGGGGGAACTTAACGCTGGCCTTCTCAGGAAAGAGGGATGTGATTGTGCCTGCCCTACTACCTGGACAAGTGGGGGTTGTCTCTGTGGAATTTGTGGCCCCTCCAGTGGAAGGAACGTACACATCTCACTGGCGGCTGTCACACAGAGGGGAGCAATTTGGACCCCGGATCTGGTGCAGCATTGTGGTTGACCCCTCCGCTTCCAACATTGACTGCTCAGAGGGTGGCAGTTTAAGCCAGAAGGGCAAATCCCATTGTAAAAAAGAGGTAAGATGCCCCTGTCCTTGAATATATGTGATTCTTCTCCCAGTCTTGGTTTCTTAATAACTTTTCTCCTTCTGTGTACCATATGCCTCTTTGACACTTTTTTGTCTCAGGCTTCTGCCTCTTCCTTTTGCACTTCATCTTTCTCTCAGGCTCTCCACCACCTCAGCTTATTGCCTGTTAGCTTCTTCATCCTTCAGTCATTGTCCCCCAGGCCCTCTTTCAAGCCTAGTCTACTGAGATATCTCAGCCTATTGTGCAGGCAGCACATAGTCCAGTTCTGCCCACCCCCAGCAAACTTCATTTTTGTCAGAAAGCTGCATTGCTAGTCCATGTACTGTCAGGCATTCCCCCCACATACACTATTGTTTCCCTTTGTCAGTCATTAGAAATGGTTGGCAACCTTCAGTCTCAAAAGACTATGGTATAAGCCTACAGCACCTGGTATTCCCAAGTGGTCTCCCATCCAAGTACTAACCAGGCCTGGCCCTGCTTAGCTGACAAGATCAGGCATGTGCAGGGTAACAGTTTGTAACAGTTGCTGAATGCCTATGAAAATTCTGTGATGTCAGAACAGTTCATCCAATAGCTAGCAGATCTTACAAGCAGGAAGGATTAAGTAATCACCACTCAGTTAATAGCATATTTCATATATGTGTACGTATTTTTTATTTGCATCTGCTTCCCTTCTTCTCCCTCCCCCCGCCCCCCAATAGCTTAATATTAAAGACCTTTCCCCCCCAAGGTCTTACAATTTTGAGAATTTTAGACCAAGATGATTTTCCTGTCGGCTGATAAGAAATCAACCAGGGACATAATTATTTTTCTTTCCTTTTGTTGATAAAGAGCCCACCTACAGTGGACTCAGAGTTCATTTACATCTGCTTGCTGACAAAATGAGGTATTTATTGAATAGCATACTACATCAATGGCTTTCCAGACTCCTTCCATAAGTGGAGTGAGCATGTAATTTAACTGATGCTGTAGTTGCATCTGTTCCTGGGAAGGAAGGAAAGTAGAACCAGCTTTAGCTTGCCTTTTTGAAAAGAATTTAGTCAGTTAGAGCAGGATCCTGTTTTATGCAGTCAGACATATAGCACCCGCAGTCTCAGCTAGTTAGATCCTGGCATCTCATCAGACTCTTGGATCAACAGAAGCTTGAAGCAAATTCCAGGCCCTTCCTACCCTGTGGTTTATTTTTCTTTGAAATGTACACCACAGTCTTTCAGACAACAAAATAGGGCTTTAGTGATCAAGATAATATCATGTGTCGATAGCACACTATGAATAATAATACATCTACCTTGCTTGTGTGGATTTAGGATGAAGCAGGTTTCCTTAGGGGTGGTCTTGATGGTCCCTTCAGTATGACTCTTGTTCCCTGCTTCCTGCAGAAAAGACCCCCAAAGCTCAAGGCAGAAGCTCTGCAAGTTGCTGATAGTGCTACGCAGGGCGGTTTGGCCAGCCTGGCTGCTCCACCAAAGGTGAAGAGCATCGTCAGCGCAAGAGAGTTTTACATCCCATCAGTCGACCTTCTCACGGCTCAGGTGAAATTCTAGGCAGAAGCCAGACTTGAGAGCAGGAGGCTTCACAGGAAATCTAGATGATTTTGTCTCTTCAAGGCAGAAAATTAGTGTCTGACTCTATGAATTGGGAGGGCGGGTGGGGGGTGCACTGCAGATTTCCCTTCACCCCGTGACTTGAATTATTTTGTTTTTTCCTTTAGGATTTACTCTCCTTTGAACTACTGGATATTAACATAGTACAAGAACTGGAGCAGGTCCCTCACAATACTCCAGTTGGTAAGTGTCATCCCCATTCCACAGGTTCTTGAATTCTGATTGTGGCCAGTACATGCCCACCCCATTTTCCTCAAGAGATGCAGGCCTAGTCCCTCTGAATACTAGGGCATAGTGCTCTGGCAATGCCCCGTTGCATTTTTGGGACACTTCTGGATCTTTCCCTACTTTACTGTTTTCATGACATACCACTGTGATGGCACTGCTGGATTCCCAGATCTGGCAAGCACCCTGCCCCAGAGGGGTGGGCTGGTGCTGGCTACTGTCTGGCATGCATTCGCCACCCCACTTCTTGGCCCAAAAGTGGGCCACATGCAAAGCTTTCTTGGAGCCCTTGAAACAAAGGCCTCAGAGGATAGCCAGGGAGGGGATTGACAGCAACTCACTCCAACTGTAGCTGTTGAAGGTGCTTCTTTGTGGGACAGGCCAGCCTGCCTAGGCCTAACCTCCTCCCTTAGTCCTTTCCTCAGTCCTTCTCCTAGGCTAGCCAGTCTCTCATCCCTAACCCAAAGTGCTTATATCCCTGGGAGATCTCCTCTCCCAGGGATATAAGGCTACCCCATCCCATTGCCAGACCTCCTCCAACATCTTGCTTTCCTCACTGCATCTGCTAGCCAGTTGACATAGCCATTCACCCCTCCCCAATGCACTGGTATCGGTGGTGAAGCCAGTCAAGCCACTCAGGTGGTGATATCAGGCTTGAGCTCCTCCCTGCTGCTGTTGTGTTAGCCAAGGTGCTTCCTCCTCCTGCCACCTTGAGCCATGAGATGTCGGCCAACAGGAAGGAAGCGAATGCAGCTCAAGTCTCATCCCACCCACTTACCCCCATGCCCAGGCACAGCCTCTGTGTGGCCTCAGGCAAGCCATCAGTATCCTCACCGGCTGCCACATCCTGCACTGAGACAAATGAAACAAGATCTGGACATCAGATCCTCCTTCCTTCAGATCAGTAGTTCAGTACAATCCAAGAAACTTGGTGTCTGCATTGCTTGCCTTTAGCACCCTGATTGCTGAGGTGCTGCTATCTGAGCAGCTACTGTTTAGAGGTTATATAATTTTCTAGCCCCATCTCCACTCTCCCAGGGTTGTTAACCAATGAAATGATGGTGTCAGTGTGAGCTGTGCTGCTCTTCGGAACTATACATAGAGTGCATATCCCACATGAAATCAGTAGTATTCTGTGTGGTTCCAGGCAGACTTGCTCCCCTCCGCACTCTACCCACATACCTTTTTTTACTAGTGAAGCACTGAAAAGAGGCCATAATAATACTTTTGAGAATCTCAGGTATTGGTTGCTGTTCTTCCTGGTCTCATCTTTTCTTCCCTTGCTCTTTCAGACATGACTCCGCTTGTGTCACCCCTGCCCCATGATAGTTCCCTGCTGGAGAAGGCTGACTTGGACCAGATACAGGAAGAGAGAGAGGGAAGCATATGTGAGCCACTGCCTGGTAAGCAGTGAGTTTTAAGATGGTCCAGGGTCCCTTGTTTGGGCAAGGCCCCCCCATTTGCTATAAAAGTATCTCATAAGCTCCTCTAGCCTTAGCAGTCTGGTCTCAGGTGGGGGGGCAGTCCTCTGAACTAGTCTAAACTAGATCTTTAAATCATGGGCTCCACTTACTCAGCCATCTCTCTCCCCCTCCCATCTCTTGACCTTATGTCAGCTGATCCTCCAGCCTTGAAAGATATGTTTGACATAGCCTGAAACACAAACAGGGTGCAATCTTAACCCCTTATGTCAGTGCTTTCCAGTACTGGCATAGCGGTGCCAATGGGACATGTGCTGCATCCTGCAGTTGGGTGTCCCTCACAGAGGCCGCCTCAAAGTAAGGAAATGTTTGTTCCCTTACCTCAGAGCTGCTTTGCCCTTATGTCAGTGCTGGAAAGCACTGACATAAGGGGTTAGGATTGCGCCCACACTCTTGTTTTTTCTAATTCCTATCTTATATAGATACCTACGTTCTTAGAGGATAGGTATAGGCAGAGGGAGGTGTGAAAAGGTCTTTTCACTTACTAAAGTCTAGCAATCAATAGCCAATATGCATTGATTTCAGCATAGCTAAAATATGTATGTCATAACAAAGCATCACGACAAGCACAAGTCCCCTCCAGAATGCTCACCAAGTCTCTCAGAAAAGCAGTTGGGCTTTGGGCAGTAGTGCAAAATGGATCTGGAGGCTGCCCTCCAAAAATGCCATTGCCCTGACTCTGGTAGGAGTACCATCAACCTTTCATTTGAGAGAGTGCTTCAGAGAACCCTAAGAACCATTTAGGTAATGGAACTGGTTTTTCCTAGTGTAGTGGCATCTGTGCCTCTGTGATACTGGCAGCCATTACTCCACTCCTCACCCTCATGTCATAGCTACTTGCGTGCAACTAGGCAACATATCTTACAAAAAGTCAATACAGCATCTGCCTTGACAGTAAGAGTCTGTTCCTTGGTGAGTTCAGGGCATATTCATCTCACTAACTCCAGCAGAAAGAGAATATACATCTTATGGGAAGGGTCAAGGAGCTATACGCCATTCCCTGATCACCAGAAAGATCTGTTCAGCTCATCATAGGTTTCTGATATTTCACCAGGCCATGCCCAACATGTTCAAGTCTGTATTTGCCATTTCATAAAGCTTAGAAATTTGGGTATTGCTCTTTTTCTTTAACCCATTTCTGCCCAGCCCACAGGTATACACCTTTGATCCCTGTTGCATACTTGCAACATTTCTGCCACCTGGGCAGAAATGGTTTAAAATACAGCCTAGTTTCTTAGTAAGTTTAAATTTACACAGTGCCAAGTTAAGCTGTTGCTCAAGACAACCATTAATATTTTTAAATTGCTTTGATTACACAGGCCAACACACATTTTCCTTCCTTAAACATTACACCAATTCCTGGGTATATTTGGGGTGCTGATTCCAAAAATGGCATCCGTTTTGCCCTATCACATCTAGTTTTGGAGACACGGCATAGCCTTGTTAGTGAATGGTTCAAGCAGCTTCCAAGCTGCTTGAACCATTCACTAACAAGGCTATGCCGTGTCTCCAAAACTAGATGTGATAGGGCAAAACGGATGCCATTTTTGGAATCAGCACCCCAAATTTATATCAAACCACCATGAAACTTGGGAAAAACTGTTCTGACCCTCAATTTTGTAGGCCTGTGTTATCTTTGCCCAGAATGTTTATCAGATTGCATTGTTATCTTGGCTGGCTGAAAGTCTCACACTTCCTATCCACATGACTTTCAGAACTTGTGGTGGTTAAATGCTGATACGAACTTCTCATCCCACAGACATTCAAGTGGAGAAAGGGAAGCCAGAAAATCCAGCAAGCCAAGAAGAAGGAGAGGAAGACATGAGTGGGACCCAGTTTGTATGCGAAACAGTCATACGCTCTCTCACTTTAGATGCTGCTCCTGACCACAAGCCCTTGCAAAGGAAGAAGTCTTTGCAGAGTGAGTGTCTAAATTGCCCTACCTGTGCTGAAAATACAGTATGGGTACTATAAAGGCCCCTGGCACATTTTGATACATTGCTTATTGTGGACTCAGGTTCACTACAGGATCCCCTCCATTACTGCCCGAAGAGTGAAGACTCCGTTAGGATCAAGAGCAGCCCTAATTCTGCATCACAGGAACCCGAGTCTATGAATAAAGGTACAGAGGTGACCAAAGAACCTGAGCCCCAGCATGGTGTGTTTTCCATGCTGTTGCTAGTGTTTCTTTTGCATCTTCAGATTGTATTGTGAGCCCTTTGGAACAAGAAACTGCTTATTTATTTAGCTATGTAAACCCTTGTAAACCTACTTTTTGTTGAAAAGCAATAGTATACAGTATATGTGTTCTTAATAATAAATAATAATGATCCCTCCCTTGAGAGAGCTGTCACTATACCAGGGAAGGATTAATTCAGTCTGGAACAGGTACAAAGAAGATACCCAAGAAGTTGAAACTGTTTTTGGAGCAGAGATTAAGAGATCTTCCATTTTATTGCTCCCAGTTTCTGTTTGTGGTAGACTGCTTTGCATTGTATAGGTTGTGTTTTGGAGGTGAGGGAAAAGGTGGCAGAGGACTGAATGTGATGTTTTTGGTCCCTTTCCCAACTTTCTTGAGAGGGCTGTTCATGGGGGAGGACTCATCTTGTGGTGGGATTGGGCAGGATGGCAATGGCTGTGACAGCCCTACAAAACTGACACTAAGGCCCAGGGAGAGGGATTATAATATTGTGCGCAGTAAAATGATGTTCTCTCCTTTCTACTAGAGAAACTCCTGGTGCAAGATGCTGAAGAATTAAGTGACGGGGAGGCAGAGGATGATGCTAAAGATGAGGTCCGCAGTCAGGCGTCGTCCACCTCCTCTGAGGATTACATCATCATCCTCCCAGAGTGCTTTGACACTAGCCGCCCTCTGGGCGAGTCCATGTACAGCTCTGCTCTCTCTCAGACGAGCTTGGAGAAAGTTGTGGAGGCCCCAGCAACCCCTGAAGGCCATCCCACAGCTCATACTATCAATATCTTAACAACCTCACAGACTCTGGATGAAGTGCCCCTGGTCCCTCAGATCCTGGAACCACAGCCAGCAAGGTACCAACAACAAAGCAGATCTTAAGATCTCCTCATTTCTATAGTCTTGGACACCTTCTAGAGGAGCATAAGTGTTGGCTGCTGAGTTTGGACCAGTGTGCAAATTAAGCTGAGTAAAAACAAAATGGGTCAAAACCCAAATGGGACATTACTGTCTTAGATGTTCGATGTAAACGCATCCTCTGATTTAATAAGTGTCTCTCCCAAAGTGTGTGTGTATGTGTGTTTGAAGCTTGTACTGATGGAAAAACAGATCTTTTGCTTTCCATTGTGAACCTATATCTTTTTGCAAATGTCTGCTTTTTCTTTTTTTAAACAGAACTGTGACTCTTTCCCAAAGTAACAGTCCCCAAGAAACAAGTTCTCCCAGAGAAGAAAGTGAAGTCCTTTTGTCAGCTCCTGACCAAATAAGAGAAGGTATTGCACCATAATTTCATAGTAGGTTAGCAACTGCTTGTTAACTAATTATTTAGTTTAAATATAGCCTCTCCTGTTCCAAAGGCTTGAGGCAGGTAATATCATTATATGCATACACAGATATATAATGTCTCATTAAATAAGTCTAGTTAATTTTACAGATTCAATAAGGACAATGTTAATCTCCATTAAATCTTTCAAATGGCCTTGCTTGTTTTCCTTCCACTCCTACTCTCATGCTTCTAATTTCTTTTCTAGATCTCCAGGAAGATGTTTCTGGACTTCCACCTAATGGGATTGTCGTCAACACTGCAACATGTCCAGAATTTTCTAGGTAATAACAATTCTAGTTATTCTTGCAGTTGTACTTTAGTCCAGGCTGTGTGTTCTGTGCATCAGGAACCACAACTGAAATTTGCTACACGTTTGGAATTCAGCGTTCTGAGACTAGCAAGTGTTTTTGGGTTGAGTTTTGGAGAGCTTTTGGATTGAGTTGGGTTTAAGTCTGCAAAGAGAGGAAATACCTTGTGAAATGATTTCAGAAGCCAGTGGAACAATTGTTTTTCATTTTCGTTTTATTTTCATGACCTACATTTCTTCCATGGAACTTAAAACAGTATATCATAGTATTTCTAGGCAATCTTCCATCCAGGAAGACAAAGACTAAATCCAGACCTTGGCCTCAGTAAGATTGCTGTCACATGTGTCTTCAAACCAAACACTAGGACTGTCATTTAGAACAGGGCTTCCATGTGCTGTAAAACTCCTTTTCTTCCTCATGACAAGCTAAAGCAAAACACATTATGCAGAAAAGTCACCATAGCTCAGTAATGGAGTTCATGCTTTGCATGCATAGAGACCCAGGTTCAGTCTCTAGTGAAAGGGAATGTCAAGCAACAGGATTGGAAACCCACTGCCAGATGATCATACTGAGCTTAAGAGGTCATCTGTCTTGGCTCTGCTAAGGCATTTTTATATATTTTATACTGCTCTAGTCCCAGGATACTAGGTTTCTTGGTTAGCATTTGTCTTTTTTAGCAGAGAGCCGCCTTGGGTGCCCTTCGGGGAGAAAGGCAGAATACAAATCCAATAAATAAATAAATAAATACACAACCATGAGACCAACCCCTCCTCTAGCAAACCCTTTTCTGAACACTTTGTCCTAGCAACATATTCTCTCTTGTCACAAGAATAACAAGTTAAACTGCTGTGCTTGCTCTGTTAAGAGGAACCTTCCAGGTTCTTTTTTTTTCTTACTCCTTGATGTTATTTCATTTCAACCTTCCCTACAGACACACCCAGGTAAACAGCCTTGCTGGTGGCCTGGTAAAGGGGGCTTTGTCAGTAGCTGCTTCAGCCTACAAGGCGCTGTTTGCTGGACCACCCTCTGTGGAGCAAGTAAGTAGCTCATGTGTTGATGATGACCCCATAGGATGGGCAGGGACGGGGGCTAAAGCAGGGATGTGTGTATTCTGGCTACCAAGATCACATTGTGTGGGCACAAATTTGGTAGTGGGTGCCCCATCCTAAAAGCATGTTTCTAGAGGTCTCCTGACTGCAAAGATAGGGTTGAAAACATGTGGCATGAGAGATTGCTGTGACCAAAAGCAGGACCAAAAGCAGGGATGTGTGTATTCTGGCTACCAAGATCACATTGTGTGGGCACAAACTTGGTAGTAGGTGTCCCATCCTAAAAGCATGTTTCTAGAGGTCTCCTGACTGCAAAGATAGGGTTGAAAACATGTGGCATGAGAGATTGCTGTGACCAAAAGCAGGTTGGAAAGCACGTTTCCCCTTTAGAGATCACTTTGATTTGGCTCATGCTCAGACTTTGACTGACAGTCCTAGTTAGTCCGTCTTCTGCAGCATGTTGGTTAAGGGGCTGACTTGACAGTACAAGCCTACTCAGAAAGTACACCCCATTGAGTTCAATGGGTCTTACTTTTAGGTAAATATATATAGGATTGCAGTCTGAGTCTCTTGTAATGATTTCTTGAGCGCACACATTTCTATAGCAGGCTTGTTCTTTGCTTTGTGGAACACTGTAGCCTAGGTGGTGTGAGCGAATCAATGGATTTGGAGTCAGGCTTCATGGACTAACAGTCTCTTCTTGCAGCAGGCAGTTGGTTTACATTGTCTTTTGGTGCTTTCTGGTTCTAAAAATGAAATTGTACAGATTTGTAGATTTCATTCCCATTTCAAAGATGGATGATTTGTGGGTGCAGAAATAGAGAAACATTTGCAAAGAGTTCCAGACATGTACATACAAGTATACACACTTTTGCACCTGTGCATACGCGCACATGTACAGTTTCCTTCCTTGTTTTGATAATGACTCTGTCTTATTCAAGACTTTTCCTGTGACTACTGAGGAACAAACAGCTCCCTTCCTGGCCAACCTGAACGAGATGGGCTTCTGTGATCGGCAACTCAATCTCCGACTGCTGCGGAAACACAACTGTGACATGGCTCAAGTTGTCACAGAGTTGCTGCAGTTGAGTCATGGCGACTGTTACGGAAACCAATACTGAGCCATGTTCATCTTGCTCATTAAAGACCTGAGGAGCATATGGCACCAGCAGCTTCCAGCTCTCTCCTGTTCCAGCAGAGAGGAGGTCGCCTAGCTTCCAGTTTTCATCACCTCTAGTTCTTTTGTTCTTCTTTTAAAATCTTACATTCCTCCTTTTTCACCCACTCCCATGCCCACCATCAATACTTCAAGGCTCAAATACTAGGCTTTTTTACTCTGAAAAAATTTAGTGTCTTATAGTTAAAACTGGCATAAATAGATTTTTCTAGAAGAGAAATGAACATCGATGAGCTGCGAGTGAGCTATGTCCCTTAGTATTCTGTGGCTGATGTTCATGTGCTTCACATTTATGTGGGTCTGTAAGCAGATGAACATGAGCCAGGGATTTAGGGAATGTCCTGACTTCTCTCTGCCCATCTAGTCTTCTCCTGTGGTGGAGGTAAGAAGTGGTGGTGAAACTAGACTTGCATCATGCTGGAGACCCCCCCCCCCCCCCACAGGTCCAGTTCTTCCACAAAGGTGGTGACTGATCTTGTTGAAGCAATAATTCTGCCAGCGTTTTTATGTCGCATGTGCTGGAAGGCACTGGCTGTACCTAACAGCATTGATCAAATGGTCGTTTCTTCCACCTCCTCCTGGCTAGTCCCACCAAATCCTGATGCTGCTAGTTGTGGGAGTGAAATACTGTGAAAGGAGCAAAATGGTACCAGGACTAAGCAGGAGGTTTTGTCATACAAATACCAAAACATAGAGCAATTGCTCCTGGTATGTAAATCTTTTGAGGTATTAATTATTACATAGAGTATTTGAAGCATAGGTGGTCAAGGTACACTTGGGGTGTTCAAAAACTATTTATGTGGACCCATTCTTGCCATTCCAAAGTTATTTCAGAGGAATGGACTCTCTCAAGCAGTATTTCTGATTCTCTGCTTTTGGACCAGTTTGAGATAAAAAGATCATTTAACAAACCATGCTGCAATGGAATATAGTAATAATGCTTGCCAAACATTCTTGCATGGAGTAGAGCAGAAAAGAATATGCAGGGCAAGAGATGGCATTAAGGAGGGCAGCTTTCCCTCTCCCAACTCACCTGTCCAGTCTGATATAGGACCATTAAGAATCCATTTGGAATTTCTGCCCTATCCTATTGAAATCAATAGGATTTGTGCCTGATCTTGCTGTATTGTGTCCTTTTACTCTCAGGTGTTCCTTTTGACTTTTCAAATAATAGAGTTTCTCTTTCCATAAAATATGATGATGAAGTGAACCAAAGTCTGGCTCTTCTGTAGCCACCAAAAAACAAAATTATTATGTTAACGTAGTTAGGGTGAAAAAAATCCAAAATGCAGAAGTGAGAAGGGCTTCTCTTTGCTTAAATAGGATGAAAAAAATAATTAAGAAATTGCTCGTTTTTTATTTACCTTGTTTAAATCACTGTATGGAAAGCTGGCAGTCTCTGATCAGTAGCCTTCTGATTGGAACATTTCTCTTTTGGGGGTGATGGGAAGAATCTTGCTATTTCTAGATAATCTTGCCTCTCAGTTTTTTCTCTTCTCTCTCTCAGATAGTTTCCAATCAAATCAGCCAACATGTTGCTAGCCCTCGTAGAGAGAAGTTTCTTTTTAGGTTTCCTAGAAGCTGAAACTTTAAGGTTTTCTTTTGTTGGCTTTGTATATTTTGTGGAAGGATGCATGGGTAATTTAAATAGTGCAAATTTTAAGATCTTTGTATATTGTTTAGGATAAGCACTTTAAGCTGTCTTTGGGTGTGACAGAAACATAAAATAAAGTATACATTCATTAAGTATTTGACTCCTTTTTTGTGAAAACTATTGTTCAACTACTAAGTTTTACTTTGTGTGGTGGGTAGGGGAAACCTACATTCTTGTGCAGACTTATTGGAAAGTTGGTTAAATTGAAATCAGTGGAATTTCTTTGGGGCAAAAGAGTGCTAGCATAGTGACCTGTTACACTTTCTCATTGTTAATAGCAGCTTCTTTTGTAGGTCAAGGGCTCCCTTTGAAGAAAATGTTTACAACACAATCCTAGGAAGCCACTTTATGCTGCATTAGGCCACTGGTCCATCTGGCACAGTATGATCAGGCTAGTGGCAGCAGTGATGTGTGGTGCAGGGGTGGAAGGTGAGGTAGTAACACCTCACTAGGGTCCTTTGAAGAGGACTAACAGCTGCCAAAGCTGTTAGTGCACAGACACAACCCACGTGCTCTGAGCAGCTGGAGCACGCAGATTGTGTTTGCGTGATCACAGCTGTGGCGGTGGTGACACTTTTCAAAGAACTCGGGTGTGGCAGTTGTACCTCACCTGCCCCCAAACCGCGCATCACTGAGTGGTGACTCTTCAGATTTTCAGACAGGAACGTTTCTCTGTCCAATACCAAGGATGTAAACTATGTGCATTATCACTGAGCCACACCCCTTCCCTCTAAGCCTGTGCATGTGTACACAGAAGTAAATCATGTTGAATTTGATGGTAAGTTTGCATAGGATTGCAACCTTAACTATGTTGTACACACACTTATGTATAAAAGATCACCTTCTGTCCTTCCTGCTACCCAGAGATGTCTAACAACCAAGTGCTGCTAAACAGATAACCAGTGGAGTGACTAGGGGGATGCGAGCTGCACTGGCTGACACGCACAGTGGGGTGACGCCACTGCTGGCCAAAATTTTCTTGGTATTTTGAATAATACCATCATGTTATATAGGGGTGGGGCAATGGAGCATCACCATGCCCACCACCCAGGGCATTGCCCTGCCTACTGCATGGGGCTGACATGCTGGCTTCCTGCACTGGATGATGCAAACCTTAGTGACACCACTGCAAATAACATATAGCTACTTTCCTATAGCCAGCATCTTTAACCCTTGAACCAGAAATCTGGGAGCAATGGAAGATGCTGTGTATTTTGCACACGAAGAATGCAGCAGTGGGGTTTTTGAGTCTGAGATTCTGAGCTTTCCAGAAACAAAAAGTGTAGCTACTTGCTAGATGTGCATTCTAGTGTTAAAAGCATAACACACATAGCAAAAGAATGTCATACACATTCAGATTGGGAGTGGAAGGCTGGGGGGTCTCCTGGCTGGGGTCGATCTCTCTCTCTGGAACTTCCTCACCAAGCACTTATTTTCTGATTGAATTTTAGGTGGTTCACAAGCTGCTCCATTCTGGGGAAGTCAATTTCTGGATTAGTTGATGATTTTTTTTGTGATGCTGTTTTGTGAGTGACAGTGAAACTTTATATGATTTGGAAAGATGCTGAGAGAGCGAAGTGCTGAGCCTGTCCAGTAAGAAATAGGAGAACAATCCTGTGCATACTTTCCTGGGTGTAAGCCACCTTGAACACAGTAGGACTTACTTGAGAGTAAAAAATCATAGGCTCACACTGTAGGGTCTAAATTTGACAGCTGTTTCTTCAGTCACATATTTGCCCAATCTTTCCCCCAAAGCATTCAAAGCCATTGTTGGATCTTGTGGTGGGGGGGATGATACAAGGGTGGTACAAGACTGGGCATGGGGGTTGCTGGCATTGAGCTTCTCTTCCCCCTACCCACTTCATAAACTGCACATAAAAACACAATTAAAGGTATGAGTTGCTTAATGCACATGGTCAAAGCACAACAAAGAGGCCCTTAATGAGGCAGTTGGGACTCCCACAGCCTTCAGCAGTGTCTGTTTACACAGCAAAGAGGCTCTTAATGCAAAGAAGAAGCAATCTCCAGTAGCCTGTGCAGCCAGCAAGTGTCTGTTTACACAACAGAGGCAATATATTGGACTGAATGATCACTTTACGACCTAATCACATAACAGGGATGGGAGAATGTATCCCCATTGTTAAGTGGCTCACACCTGTACAGTTTATGGAGATAATGTGGTCAGGGTGATGCCACTATTAACACACAAGCACAGCTCTGACCAGCACTGGAGCTGCTTCCTAGTACTGCCACTTGCAGTAGTCAGGGTTTGTTTCTATCCCAATTAAAAGAGGCCATTCTAAGGAAACGTTGCCAATACAAGTCTCAAGATGTTGAGGAAAGGATGGGCCCAGCCATTGGCTATGGCCTTTTCCTCACTCCCAAGGTGAAAGGAGGAAGTGGAGCATGGATGGAAAAAGGCTGGAGGGGGAGTCACCTTGTGATGGGGCTTCAAATGGCTCACACCTTCACAAAGGGCCACAGTATTGACAAAGGGAGAAAGCGATTGATAAGTGAACAAACTTGGAACACTTCAGGAAAGGACCTGATTCAAAAGTAGGAGTCCATGGAAATTGGGTTGTTTTTTTAACTCAAAGCTATCACCACTGAGACTTCCAAAATGAATCTGTCAATATCCTAAGAACTGAGGCTACAATCCTATCTACACTTTCCTGGGAGCAAACCCCATTGACTATAATGGGACTTAATTCTGAGTTGATAAGCAGAAGATTGGGCTCTTAGGGCCCAATCCTATCCAACTTTCCAGCATCAATGCAGCCCAGAGGTGAGGGAACAAAAGTTCCCTTGCACCGAGAAGGCCTCTATGACTATTTGCCCACCACAGGATGCAACACATTCCCCATTGGCACAGCTGCATCGACGCAGGAAAGTCAAAAAGCCAGCTTTTTCAGTACCAATGCAGCTCCAAGGTAAGCGAACAAACATCCCCATACCTTGAGGAGGCCTCTGGGACTGCCCCCCACATTACAGGATGCAGAGCACACCCCACTGGCACTGTGGGAAAGGATTGGGCCCTAAAAACACTGGTCAGGCCAGGTATGAGGCTGGGGAAAGCAGACTTGTAGTAGCCTAGGAAGGGTTGAAGACAGACAGCCCAAACCTATCCACACTTTCCTGGGAGTAAGCCCCATTGACTCTAATGGGACTAACTTCTGGGTAGACATGCAAAGGATTGGGCTGAGCCTACGAGGGAATCCTTTGGCTGCATTTGTATCAATCGAACCAAACGCAGCTCCAAAGCCTCCCCGCCTTCCACATTTCGCCCCCCGCCCCCGGAGCGAGAGGGGTGGGGTTTCTGCAGCTCCAGCCCCCGGCACCCTTGTGGGTGGGTGGGTGGAAGGAGGAGGGCGACCCACTGCACTTGGGGTGGGACTCTTCCTTCCGAGTAATCCGAGGATCGGGCTCCTGCAGAGTTGCCCCCGCCCATGGAGGCTTTAGCAGGGAGCCAGTGCCAGGGAAGGGAGGCAGTCAGCGGGGTTTCCTGCCCAGAGATCGCGCGGTAAGTCAGCCGGAGGCAGGAGAGAGTGCGCAGCTCGCAGGCAGCAGGTCTCCGCCCCGAAGCCTCTTCCTTTTTCCTCGCTGGAAGTGCAGCCCCGATGCGCGCAGCCCTCTTTATTGCAGCGTCACGGGGAGGAAGAAAGGCTGCTCTAGTGGCATGAAAAGGCTCCGGCAGGGGCTGAGTGGCGCGTGCCTTGCGCCTCGCCTCGGGCTGGAGGAGGGATAAAGTCCCAGCCAGCTGGTTTCGCTTTCTGTTCCTCTTGGTGGGGACGGACCCCTGGCTGGTGAGTCGTGAGGATGCAGCCTCCCCTCGGGTGGCTTGGGGGGAGGCGGGGTGTGTTCTCCAGGGGCACCCTTGGCGAGCCCTGTGCCATGATCCCTCTCTCTTGGCAAGCCCCAGAAGAGCCAGGACCGCCCACCGTTGCACTTGCTCTCTCTTGCTAGTTTGCTAGTCTCTTGGGGTAAGGTAGTCTCTCTCTTGCTAGTCTCTTGCTTGCTAGTTTCTGTTCCTTACTCCTCGAGTACAGCGAGTTTCTGTACTGAGCAGTATTTTTCTCGGTGGATAAGTGATCCCCTTGGCTGGAGTAATACAGTAAGTACCCTGAGAAATCATCCCAGGCACCCCTGCCCTTTGCTTCTCTGCCTGTACCACTCTCAAGCCACGACCACCAGCGGAGCAGACCCTTCCCTACAACAGGTGACTGGGCCCCCTGCAAGAATGCTGAGCCTGGGCTTTGCCTCCAGGATTACACAGTGGTGTCTTGGTAGTTTTCTCGCCACTGATAAGTAAAAACCCTTGTGTACTTCCTTGTGCTTACCTCTCAGGCCATTGTCAGTGGCCTTAGGCCCAAACTGCCTAAGGCAATTGTTCTCAAACTGCGGGTCAGGACCCACTAGGTGGGTCCCCATTCATTTCAATATTTTATTTTTAACATGTTAGACTTGATGCTACCATGGTGGGTGGCTGCATTTGGGGAAATGTTACAGGTGTGTACTTTTAACAAGCTACTGTATAAATTCTTTTAACAATGATAGTAAATGGTACTTACTCCTGGGTAAGTGTGGGCAGGATTTCAGCCTAGGATTGTTAAAAATTTTCCTGCTTGATGATGTCACTTCCATGACATCACTTCCGGTGGGTCCTGACAGATTTTC
Organism: Tiliqua scincoides; assembly: GCF_035046505.1. NCBI lineage: Eukaryota > Metazoa > Chordata > Lepidosauria > Squamata > Scincidae > Tiliqua > Tiliqua scincoides. The sequence continues at coordinate 77,373,343 of NC_089825.1, forward strand.
ATTCTAAAAATTGGGTCCCAGTGCTTAATGTGTGAGAACCACTGGCCTGAGGCATCCTGCTTATGCACTGTACCCAGCTTCTCTCCCTAGTGAAACTTCAACAACAGAGTTTGCATTCAAAACAATTATAATTGCTTGCAAAATGTGTATGTAAAGTCCTCAGGGTGGCCTCTTGCAGCAGCTGTTTTCAACCACTGTGCTGTGGCACATTGGTGTGCCATGAATAGGCTCCAGGTGTGCTGTGGGAATTTGGGAGAGTTATTTATTAGTAGGGGATGTGTGCCCCCCCCCCCCCGCCAGCAGTGTGGTGTGCTTTGTCAGTTTCCAACAATCTGATGGTGTGCCTTGACCATCATTGGGAAGACATTTTAGTGTCTTCCCAATGTCCCTTGAGGTGAAAAAAGGTTGAAAATCACTCTTACAGGATCTGTTTCCTTGTGATGAGGAAGACTGGGGACACTGTTCCTTTTGTGGCAGACGGAGTTATGAAATGTGCAGGTTGGTGAGGTGGGAAGCAAGCAACAAGACAATGCTGTACTAACCTCTCTAGTACAAACTAGCAATTCCTCCCCTCCCTTTTGCCGACAAGGAAGTTATGCAGTGCAAGTAGGTACAAATTTACTTCAGAGTAAGTCCTGCTATCTGTAATGGTGCTGTGCTTACTCCCAGGAAATGGTGCATTGGATTGTGGCCTTGGCAACTTTTCCCAGCAAGTTTTTAAGCCATTTCTGCCCAATGTTGCATATACGCAACAGGAACTTAATTGTGTACACCAGCGGGGTGGGCAAAAATGGGTTAAGTTGGGCTGTACTGACCACACGATACATTTCCCTCCCTTTATGACCCCCATGCCTTGCAAAAAGGTTGCCAGCTGACCAACTTGGCCTACTCTTTGACTTTTTAAGTAGCTAAAATCAGCAGCTGAAGCTTTGCACAGCATGGGGATAGCCATTAATATCTCTTGTTAAAGGCACAGCTACAGAGAACAATGGAAAAGTTAGTAATAGTTGGTGTTACTTCCAAGCAGCCAGCTCCCATCCTGTTATGTTTTTGTGACCTGCTTATTGCTGTAAAATAGATTAGGCCAACATGAGCCTCAAATTTGATAATAGTTTTGTGTATGTCAAAAGATGTTTTTCATTATGATTACAAGTGGTAACTCATGGCTCAAAGGCTTTTGTTTGTCTTTCCGCTTTTTATTGAGCAAGAGTGACGAAGCCATAAGTTAATTAGATTTTTCAAAGAGCGCTCCTGGGGAGCCCTGTAACCCCTGATTTCATGGAGGTTTGGTGTGTGTGAGAAAAGTCCTTCTGCTCTGAAGTACATTGGATTGGCTGTTTGAAACTTGATAAACCTCTTAATATCTGCATTTCTGAAAGCTTGTGAGGGACGTCTTTTGAAAGGTAGATCTTTAATTCTTATTAATGAATTTTAAAGGCTAGAACCAAAGTTAATACTTTACACCTTGGCATTTATCTCCTAAAACAACACATTAAATTGTAGTCATAACTGGGGAATTTTGTAAAGTATTTGAATGCATAGAATATTAATTCTTAATTTTTTGAGCTAAAATTGAAGTTGAGAGGAGAGCTTGCAGGATATGTGCTTTCTCCCCAATTTGCTTTTGCTTCAGCAAATGCTTCCCATTCTCTCAAATACAGGTCAAAAAGTCTAAAATGTTGCCCCACTAGGAGAAAGCTGGGATGTATCTCCTAAGCCGGGGTGTCCAAACATTTTGGCAGGAGGGCCACATCATCTCTCTGACACTGTGTCAGGGGCAGGGGGGAAAAATGAATAAATTTACATTTTTTTTATTTGAATAAATTTACATAGATGGATTTTTTAGAGATTGAACTTATATGAATGAATGAAGGCTTTGCAGTAGTTCAAGGCCTATAAAAGGCCTTGCACAAAGCAAGGCCAGCCTTTCCTTCGCTGCTGCTGCTGCATCACAAACGTGAAACAGCAAGTAGTGGAGGGAGTCCTCGTCCCACAGCTCAGGTGAGAGGTCGAACAGTCATCCTCATGCTGAGAGCAGTTGAGTCAGGCAAGGACGGGCTCCAGCAAGTCTCTGGAGGGCCAGAGGCTCATTGGAGACTGGGAGGTCCCTGAGGGCCAGATTGGGAGCCCCCGAGGGCCGCAAGTGGCCCCTGGGCTGGGGTTTGGGCACCCCTGTCCTAAGCGTTTGTGGGAGAGCAGCCAACCAGCATTGTGAACAATTTGAGGATGATCCTCTCTTTCTCTCCACCCTACCCCCAGGCCTAATTTTCTTCTCTTAAACAAGATGTGTGGCATTTGATTCGAGGAAGCATGAATTTCTGATACTGGTTGTGGGATACTCCAGGGCAGCTTATACCTTTGGGAACTGCTCAGAGTCCCCTAGTGCTCCCCTCTGATGCTTTGTCTGAGAAAAGAGTCTTTGGGAGTGATTCTCTGCTGACCTCTGTCTCCCCATCTGTCAGGTGAGCATTCTATCTTTAAGCTCCTTCCATGAAAGGAGTAGTCCTAATGTAAATTGGATCCCATACTATGTGACCCCAGATCCCATTTATTCCCACTTATTTCAATGGGAGTTTGCCAAACAGTGCATGATGTGGTGGTGGAATGATCAAGGGGGAAGTTAAAGCTCCCTACTCTCACCTCAGTCCTAATCTAGATTGAGCCCTTGTGTGCACATGCACACAGTAGTGCGGGTTATGTGCTAATGCCATCTCTAGTTTGGCCTTAAAAGACTGGATGTGAAAGGGAACAGGAGAAGAGGGAGAATCTCTGACACAAGAGGTGGGAGCTTAGTAAATGTTAGATCATATTGTAACCAATATGGCCAAAGGGATAGATGTTTGTTCCAGTAGTAGGGAGCCCCTTGGAGGAAATGGTGTGAAATGGGAACATCACAACTTTGAGCAGTGTTCCTCAGCCTTTGGGTTGTGACCCCCATGGGGTTGTGAAGTCTCATTTTGGGGAGGGGTCATGGCAACCTTTTCAAAGCCTGTGCAAGAGAGGGCTTGAATCCTATTCAATAACTGTACTGCCTTATCAAACCTGAGTTATTGATATAATCCTGCACAGCCTCTTCTCACTGTCATGTCCTGCAGACCCTGAGCACTGTGTACTTACAGGGTTGTTGGAAAGACACAAGAGTTTTTTAGAAATGGGGCAGGCAGGGGTGATGGGGGCAGGGGTGGGCAGATCAGGTCCCAGGAGGGAATGGGATCTGCAGTGAATGACCAGTCTCATTATTTATTTGGGGGAGGGGTCATGGCACGAAAAGGTTGAAGACCACCGGTTTTGAGCATGAGAAATGCTGAATAGAAATCTTTTAAATAGCAAAGCTATAGTAATGGCCTTTTAGATGTGCCTCAGCAGAGTCTCTCATTTTCAGAAGTTAAGTGCTGCCTTTGGGGATCTGCAACCCCTCCGCTTCTAATTTGTGAAAGTTGCTTTGTGTCTTCCACCAGTGAGAAGGTCACCTCTGAGCAATGGACAAAATCTGCTCGTGGTTCAGGACACTGCTCCCTGGGAAGGAGGCGGAAGAAGACAAATCGATTGTGCAGAAAAGCTCAAGTGCTAAGGATGAAATGCCCGACTATGCCAGTATTAATGGAGGCAAAGCTGCCGAGGTTGCTGATGTGCCTTCTGCTGTCATTGCCAGCCGGGGGTCTGTCACCTGCCCTACTTGCCAGGGCACTGGGCGGATTCCCCGAGGTAGGTGCCACTCACAGGCCTTAGAGCCCCTTGTGCTTGGATGTCTTCCGTAACAGCAACTTCCAGAGGGGTAGTCGTGTGTGTGTGTGTGTGTGTGTGTTTTAAATGTTGTTTGTCATATATTTATACCACCCTTCCTCCAAGGAGCTTGGGGCAGTGTACATTGTTCCTCCTTTCCTTTTGTTTTTACGACACCCTATAAGATTGGTGAGACAGAGAGATGGTGACTAGTCCAAGGTCACCCAGCTAGTTTCATGGCTGAGCAGGGATTTGAACCTGGATCTTCCAGGTCTATTCCAACCCTCTATTCAGCTTGTATCATCTTGTAGGTCACATGTTTTTGTGTTTGTGAGAGAGAAATTTTCATTCTTTCTTTCCTCTCCTTCCTATCCCCCATACCATTCTATTCCTGGAAATCTTGCAAACTACCAGAGCAGGTTTTTGGGAGCAGAAATTAGCAAAAATGTTCACACATGCTTTTTGCAACCACAAGATAGTGTGACTCAAAAACAAGGATTGGATGCAACTTTTCAGGGGAATTCACCAAAAACGCATACAATATTTGGGAAGATCCGTCCCCTGCTTATATTGGTCACTAGTCTCTAGTAACTGCAGATATCCCATCCCAGAATATGGAGGTTTATTATTCTGGCTACATGGCTAATGGTCAGTGGTAGATGTACTTTCTTCCATGTGTGTGATTAATCCTTTTGAAAAGCGTTTTCTGCCACTGTCAATTCACATAATCTGGGGGACTTGCTGCCCCAGAGTGAATGACACATTATACAAACATTTACATAGTGATCCTTGGTTCTCTGTTGTGCTGCCTGTCATTTTTCTAGGGTTTTTTTTTTTTTTTTGAAAAATGGAAATATTGGGGGAAAATGGAAATATATGCAGTAGTTATTTTCATATTAAGCTTATTTCATATCAAGCTAACCTTATTTACTGCTTTAGCTGTACAAAATTCATCATTTATCTTATCATAGTACAAAATAATTGTCCTATTCAGCATATGTATGAAATCTAAAAGTATCAATTTTTATTTTGTACATGCATAACTGCAAATACCCATAAAAGGTGTAGACTGCTGCACCACCCTAAGCTATCTAAGCATCAGTATCAGTTTTTGCCATGTGATAAGCAGGAAAAAAAATGAAAACAGAAACCACAAATTTTGTAATGTGCATGAAAGTATATGCTTTGGGCAGCTATTTCATACAGTTACAATATTAAGGTCTTGGTTAGCAACCTATCTGGATATAAACTTTCACTCAGTATTGAACTGAACTCATACACGTAATATGGTATAATAATTGTGGACAAAATGAATCGCAGGCAATAACCATATCCTTGAAAATGCTAGCATAACAAACCTAATTAGAATCAGCTTCTGAATCTGAGCCTTCAGTTATCTTTATGGACTCTCAAGGTGTAGGACTGTAGTTTGGATTTGAATGTTGTATTTTGTCTACCTTATGCATAGTAATTATTGATAGTCAATCAATATTTGATAACTATTGTACATAAAAGTATTCATACCACACAGTTCCTGGCATTTTTAAATGAGTAAAACATTACACGGGCCTACAAAATTGAGGGTTGGAAAAGTTTTTCCCAAACTTTATGGTGGTTTGATATGAATTTGGGGTGCCGATTCCAAAAATGGCATCCATTTTGCCTTATCACGTCTAGTTTTGGAGATATAGTACAGCCTCATTAGCGAATGGTTCAAGCAGCTTCCTCATGAGGAAGCTGCTTGAATCATTCGCCAAAGAGGCTATGCTGTGTCTCCAAAACTAGACGCGATAGGGCAAAATGGATGCCATTTTTGGAATCGGCACCCCAAATATACCCAGGAATTGGTGTAACGTTTAAGGAAGCAAAATGTGTATTGGCCTGTGTTATCTTAAAAATTGCTTCACTCATGCAAAAAAAAAAAAATCCTTTATCAGAATTACTTTCAATGTTCCCCCAAATTTCCATGTTTCACTGGTAAGATTGAACAGTGCCCTGGGGAGCAACAGTTTTTTTTCTCTAAATTTTCCTCCTTTTTTCTGGGCCTTGTATCTTGAATCCTGCTAGTCCCTAGGTTGTCAATTTGAAACAGGAGCAGTCAACATGGGTTGTCGCGGGTCCCCTGTGACTTATGGGTGTGACACTAATAGCAACAGCCTCTATGTTGGGATACAGCCTGTGTCAGTCCCATATATTTAAGCCTTTCTTCATAAAGAAGACACTCCCTCCCATTCATTCCTGCACAAACAGTGAAGGTGCAGTCCAACCCACTGCAGTGTCAAGTGCTCATACAAGGACCTGGCCATGCTTTCACCAGATTGCATGCTCCTTGAACTGTGCTGTCCTAGACAGCAGCTTAGTCTGCCTGTACAACTAATCCAGTTGCTTTTCGTCTTTTTCTTTCCCACCACGTGTTCTCAAGCTCTGCTGTATCTTCTTTGAGACTAGAGTGACCAAAATTGCACATAAAGATTCTGCATGTGTTCTCTTAATGGACTGTTCCCGTCCCGCTACAAAACAGTGATATTCCTGTGGGTCTGGTTTCCCAGACCCTTCCCTGACTTATTCTCTTCCTTCTTCCAGAGCAAGAACAGCAGCTGGTGGCTCTCATTCCATATGGAGACCAGCGGCTGAAGCCCAGGCGGACGTAAGTGGCTGTGGGGGGGGGGGGAACATTGTGTCCCCTTCCCCATTTTCTAGTACCTCTTATGTATGTTCTGTGCAAGCTGACCATGTGTGTGGGGGAAATATGCACTTTAGTGGGCAGCCACCAGTCAAATCACCTCACTTGGGTACTGGATCCCAGGGGTTGCCTTGGAACTTCAAAGGCAGAGAGGGAGTCATACCACTCCCTCTCCTCTGCTGCCTTGTAGGAGCATTTACAGCATCCTTAGGTGGAATTGCATAGCTCAGGCCAAGAGGCCTGTGTCACCACCCTCTGCAACATCCACCAGCTCCCATTATCAGCACCCTGACTCCTTTAATAGTCTCCAGTGTCCTCTGCTCTTTCCTGTCTAGCTCCTATAAGCCCAGGTGGTTGAATCCCTTCACTTGTGTATCCCTGTCCTCCCTCCTCCAACCTCAAAGTGCTGGGTCAGTGGCTGAAATCAGGTGCGGCGCTGGGGAGCAAAGATTTGCGGCGCTGGGGCCAACACACATTTTGCTTCTTTAAATGTTACACCAATTCTTGGATATATTTGGGGTGCTGATTCCAAAAATGGCATCTGTTTTGCCCTAGCACATCTAGTTTTGGAGACACGGCATAGCCTCTTTAGTGAATGATTCAAGCAGCTTCCTCATGAGGAAGCCTACACCATGGCTTCCTCATGAGGAGGTTGCTTGAACCATTCACTAATGAGGCTATACTATATCTCTAAAACTAGACATGATAGGGCAAAATGGATGCCATTTTTGGAATCGACACCCCAAATTAATATCAAACCACCATAAAGTTTTCTGACCCTCAGTTTTGTAGGCCTGTGTAATTGGTGCAAGCACCTGTGTAGGCATGAGGGCTGCCGCCAATGCAGGGAGCACAGGTGGCCTTGACAGGCTTACTTGGCACCTTGGCTAAGCTGTCCTGGCCATGAACCCTGCAACAGGAGCTGTGGCTCTCAGCTGTTCACAGGTGTCATAGCTCACTACTTCCCCCTTCTGGAGACCCAGTAAGTCTACAAACGGACATCTTATCCTAGCTGTCTGGAAGCTTGTGACTAGTGCTAAGGGATGTCCTACTGAGTTTCTACTACTACTAATGCAGTTGTTTTTGCAGGAAGCTCTACGTATCCCTTACGGTGGCCATCTGCCTCCTGATTACATGTCTCATGATGTACTTCCTGTTTCCACGTTCCATCGCAGTGATTCCTGCTGGACTCAATGCCTCCTCCATCTCCTTTGACAACTCCACTTTAAGCATCATTCTCAATATGACAGTGAGTGTCTGAGAGGAGGGAGAGTGATTCCACTCCAGAGTAGAATTAAAAACTAGGGGGATGTATGTGTAAAAGAGAGCAAGGTTGGATCCTGTTCAGGCAGGAGAAAAAAAGATGGGACAGCATCAAGGGAATTAGAAACCAAAAACCAGGAGGCAAAGTCTCAAAGATTCTAGAAATGAAAAAACCGTACTGGGACAGCTAAGTGGAGGAATACATGCATGTAAGATGGCATCACTTTATCCTCTCATCCCTCGTGCCATTCTCACATCCTGCCTATCTGTTTCTCTAGAATATGCTGAATGTGACAAACAACAACTTTTATACCATCCATGTGGCTCAACTTGATATTGAGGTCTTGCACAAGGCCCTGGTGATTGGGAAAAACACTATGATAACCCGGTTGGACATCAAGCCCCTGCAGAGTACTCAGGTAGGACTTGTGAGGGCATGTCTTGTGTGTCTTGCTTACCCACAAGCTGTAGATGTGGGTGTGTGTGTGTGTGTGTGTGTGTGTGAAAACTGCAACCTTAACATGCACCCCTCTGTCCAATCTTTTTGTAGATACTTTATGCTATCTCCAGTAGAATCCTGGACAACAACACTTAGTAAGTATACCTGTGAAGTTTGTTACTGCATTAAAAAAAATGTCAATTCATAAATTTGAAAGGGTGCTTTTCTTTTTCATTTAAGACATCTGACTTTCATTTAAGACATCTGACATCAGTGGGTTCACTGCTTGACTCATTTGCACATTGTGTATCTTAACAGAGGTGGCTTTTAAAAAATATATAAAATAGTGAAAGGGAATATTTTATTCCTGCCAAAGTGTGCAGCAACTTACAGATCAGTTAAACAAAGACCTCTGTCCTGGAGGGAAATGTCCTCATTTATATTTTCACTTAATAAAATTTATACAGGCGTGGATTACACCCTGTTTACAGTCACATAGCAGAGTCTCAAAAATAGTGGTCTCAAAAATAAGCACATCCAAGACCCATCTGTATTGCCCAACATCTGTGTACATTTAAGAGGGAGGCTTTATTTGATTTCCATTGAATACTGTGCTTTTTGGTTGTCTCTGATTTGTTTTTGTTACAGTTAGAAGGAAAGCCATGATGTCTGTCTTCAGAATAAGATTTATATATTAGCTTTGGATATGAACTGAGAGTCATTTTTTAAAGGGAATTATTCGTCAAATTCGGTACCATGGAGTTTGATGCACATGTGTATGTGCTCTGCAGGATGCTCTGGTCCCAAATCCTAGAATTTTGCTTATCAGCTTCACTGGTTGAGAAGTGTGGAGCAGAGAGTTACACATTGTAATATGCTGGAAAGTTCCCTTCAGGTTCCTAAACCAGGTACCCCCTCCACATCAGGCCTAATGTATTCACAATCTTAAGTTCGCCCAGCAGAAAAGTCAATAACATGGCCATAGAAACAAATGCTCATGTAGGAACACTAATGGACACTACCAGAGCATTCTGGAAGCTGCCACCACCCACAAATCAGTCACTAATTTGTGACTAATAGCCTCTCACGTTACCTATGCATGGAAGACACCAGTCAATTTATAGTAGCAGCCAAATGCTCTTGTAATATCCCACACAAATGCAGGACAGTGTTACTGCTGCACAACTCACTTGTGGACGACATGACACAGGGAGAACTTCCTGCCCCTGTTGAAGAGTTGCTGGTGAGAGGCAAGAGAAAACCAATGTTTTGTTGGAGGTAGGAGCTTTAGCTGATGATACCAGTGACTCTTGCTGGAGGTTGTGAGCGAGTAGGTGAGTGTCGTCATCCAGGTGCTCTTCAGTACCATATACCTCAATCCTGTTTCCCACTCCCCCACTGGCAGTCCTTCTGGACTTTACCCAAACATGTTCAAGGTGAGAATGTAGTTGTTGAGGTGACCCATCTGTTGTAGAGTGCTCATTTGAACTTTTTCCTGCAATTTGTTATGGGTTTGGGCCTGGCAGTCGTAATGGGTAGAACCTCTGTGTTCACTTTGGAACTGCAGTCCACTGTTGTACGGTGGAATGTTACTTGTATTTGAAGCTTGGCGGCTGTCGAGGCCCTCTTCCTGCAAACTTTGGATCTACCACATGTGGAGGATGCTGTCACCATGGTCATTGGGAGCACACAGAGTGGCCATGGGCATTTGAATGCATTCTAAACATCCATTTCTATTCTGGGGTGCTTAGGCACAAATAGGATGAAAAATTTCCGGAGTCTTGCTTTTGAAGTATAGTTCTCCCTCACCCTGGGGAGATCTTTCCCTTGTTACCTGCATATTAGAGCATTGTGCCCTCAAAACTGTGGAGTGGGATTTCTGGTGGGTACTTGTGGAGTCCAGAAGCAGTACAGTATTTGTGTTGAAAAGGCATCTTTATCTGCTCTGCCTATACAGTGTTTCCTCAGGTGAGGAAACATGAGGTGTTTCCTCAGCTGTGTGGTTTCTACAGCAAGTGTGTTCCAGTTTTGTATCCGGTGTCCTTTCATCAGAGTTCACCAGAATACCTAGCTCCATGCAGGGCTTTTGCTTTTTGACATGTGTGGGTCTCTAGCCTAAGTTTTATATAGTTGTATATAGAGCACGTACAGTGTGCAGCTTATTGGCTGCAAGGTCAACATTCCATCCTCTATTGGGAGAGGGGAATGGAGGGGAGGAGTTGTCCAGGCCACTCCATTGTCTTGGGTGGGACTGATTTTACTTAAGTAAAGATGCCTAACATTATGCCATTGTCAGATGTGAACTTAACCCTTGAGCAAGCAACTTTGACTCCTCCCCTACCACATTCACAGCTCTGCATGGATTTCTTGGCCCAAGATAATGTAGAAATAATTATGCCTGTGGGTAGGACAAGTGTCAAGAACAAGATCACTTAAAGTTACCTTACACTGAGGTCCTCTGTCTAGTCCAATCCTGACTGGAAGCAGCTCTCCCAGGTGTTAAGCAGAGGTCCCCAGCTTTCCTAAGATATTTGAAAAGGAGACTAAGGCTTGAACCTGAGATCTTCTGCATTTAAAGGAGATGTTCTACATTGAGCTACAGGGCGTCCCTGCTTTGGGTTTTTAATATGAAGTATACCCATTTCCTCCATTCCAATTCAGAGTGTAAAATGCCATCATAAAGTGTATTATGCAGTACCTAAACTGAGTAAAGTGATCTTGCATATGCAGCTTGAAATTAATCCCTCTCATTTTCTGTCTTTCAGCAATATTTGCACGTGGTCCAGAATAAAAGTTCACAATGTTCTCCTGCACATACAGTAAGTGTACTTCCTGCAATAAACATGTTTTGTGCTCTGTATTCTTCCACACAAACAAGCAATCCCTCCCCCCAGACATGATTGTCACCTCTTGTCTTAGACCACCATTTTCTAAACTGTGGGTGGGGACCCACTTGGTGGATTGGGACCCGATTTCTGCTGGGTCCAATAGAGCCTCCGAAGAAAACATGGATTATGGAAAGATCAGATAACTAACTGCCTCAAGCTTTGAGGCTATTCAAAAATCAGACAGCTGCTATTTGCCCTCTAAGGAGCTTCTGCAGTTTGCAAGCTTCTGTAAATATAGAGAGATAAATGTCTGACCGTCTTTTTTTTCTGGTGTGTTGTTTTTTTCCCCCCAAGTCTGTCAGTGACCGGTAGTGAGCCTTGAGGCTATTCATTAGGGGAGCCTGATTATGTGAAATTGATCAAGTTTTTTTTGCAAATAAACTATTACTTGTAAGTAAATACTGTCTATCTAGATCACCTTTTTTAAAAGGTGTCTTAAAGCTAGATGGGTCATTTTAAAAGTGGGTCCCAGCTCTAAAACGTTTTGAGAACCACTGTTTTAGACAACTGTCTCTTACTCTTAAATCAACCCTTTCTCCTGCTGCATGTCAATTCCTGAAGCCCCTGATAAGCTCTTTTCATTCCTCTCAGAGCCAAAAACATATTGCCCTTTCACTCCACAAACAAGCTGTCCCTATCACTGGACAGTGAGTCCTTGCCCTGGTTCCCAGTCATGAACACCAAAATTGTAGTCCTTCTGGCACTGGTTTGATCTTTAAAGCCATAAATGCTCAAGACAAGAATATCTCAAGTATTTCCCCCTTCCATCTGATCCTGCCGGGGAGCCCCACGCTACATGTGAGTCCCCTGCTTTGGATTTTCCCACCATCAGACATGCAGCCAGTGGATACCCAAGAGGGCCTTTCCAGTTGTTGCTTAAATGAAGCCCTGCAATATATACATGTGCTCAAAATGCCATCTCCTTTCTTGGTATTTCATATGAGAAAGAGGGAGTGCTTTACGTCTGCCTCGGGGTCACACCAAATTGGAAAGTAAGCCTGGCAGAGATGACATAGATCACATTTGCAAACCTTTTGAGGCTTCTGTTTTTCTCTCCCACCAGAGGCACCCTGACTTGCTCCTATCTCTCACACTCGGAACAGCTGTCCTTTGAGAAATACCAGTATGTGGACTGCAGGGGGAATGCCACACTCCCTGGGATATCAAGATTCCAGCGCTCCCTACAGCTGTCGTGAAGCCCCAGAGAAGCGACTGGGTCTCGTCTTCAGTTAAATGGCGTTAGTTTGATCCCTCTTATGAACTGTGGGATGGAGGGCATTTGGCAGGGTTGATTCAGAATTGCCCATTCTGCTGCAAAATAGAGGGGCAGTTGTATCAAGACATTCTTCTTGCTAAGAGATCTGGGGATATTGTTGGTGGATGATTTGTGACAGAAATTTACCTGGCTTTGGAAGAAAGAATGCAGGGAAACTGCAGGATTTTGTGATGGGAGTTTGAACAGACTGGGGCTCTTCAAATTGCATTTATCTCTTATAAATGTTTCCTACAGGCTGTTGACCTAGATCTGGCCTAAAGCTGGGAACAGGGGATACAAGAGCCTTGCCAGCCTGCTGTTTTTTTGGAAGGCTGAGCACTGAGGTTTTCCTCACTTGTTCAAACAGTTGTTTTCTGCTCTTGAGCAACAGGGAGGAACCTTGGACATTGCACCCTTTTGCTTGCTCAATGGAGCACTGCTTCTAATGAGGCTCTGTGAGTGTGTTTGCACTCCTCTCCCTCCCACCAGCCCCCTCCATGTCATCAGATCAGCTTTCGGTAGCCATCCCTGTGTGACAAGGAGGGGTGGTGAAGGGAGCATGCAGCACTGAAGATGTTTTGGAAGCCAGAAATGTCTCCATGTTCAACTGTTGCCTTTCCAGATATTGCACCCCACCCCTCCCCAAAAAAGATCTCCCTTGGGCAGAAGTAGGAGAAGGACTATAGGACTTTGATGGACTTCAATATTTTCCTGGCCAGTTCACAAAAAGTGTTCTCCAAAATAAATTATTGTGCATTGTTATCAGAGTTGATGGGTTGGTGGGTGACAAGGTGTGCATATTGAAATTACACATGTGGTGGACGGGACTTTTTTTAAGTATGGGATGGTGGCTGTATGTAATGCTGTCAGTGGGAACTTTGCAGATGAGCAAAAGAAAGATGCTTTGGTCCTTAGAAAGGTCAGCTCCTCTAGTCTTACGTCCTGCCCCAACATCAAGCATGCTGTACCTAAAAGCATCTCCACCAAATTAATTTGAATTCTATCTTCGCTACCTCATTTCTTAGGAATTCCAATTTAACTGGGCAGGCTTGTTCTAATGCTGTTTTTCCCGTTTACATCTATCATTTGATTTTTGGCGGGGCTGAGCAACTCACCCATTTGGGAAATGCCTGTTTTCTCCCAATGTAAGGATGTGCAGTAGTTTTGTAGCTGACAATTTCAGAAATCTGAGAGGAAGAGAATGCAGAGGTGGAAGAAACCACAGCTAGGCCCTGGAGTGTGCTTTGAGTTTGTGATGCTGCAGAGCTTTTATTTTATGGTCACAACAGTTCTTCATGTGTGGAGCCTCTTCATTGCTCTCTCTGGCTCGAACAGTATCATCATGGGCAGTGTTTTGTCTTACAAGGTGAGGATTATGTCCTACTCCCACCACTACCAGCTCTTCAGTGGTTACCATTGTTGTGTATACTCAAAATCCTAGAAGAGAGGGAAAAGCCATTGGTACCAAATTGAGTGTGTGACACGAACGAACATAACAAAACATTTGTCACTTTTCCCCTTCTCCCATTCCAGCAGGCTGGTATCACCAACTTAACTGGTCAATCAAGGCTCATTGCTTCTGTGTTTGGTGTGAAGCAATCTGAAGAGGGAGGTAGTTGGGTGGGCTGCTTTTTGAGGCATTCAGCTGGTCACAGAGCTAAGGGAGTGGGGAAAACCAAACTGCTTCATAGCCTGGCTGCATTAGAGCAAGGTCCAGCCCAAGTGACAGTGCCAAGAAGTACATTCTTTATCTTCAGATCCCCAGGACTTACCGAATATCTCTTCAGCAGTTTGCCACTGTGGTTGGGCACATGTTCGGTGTTACACGGGCAACGTTCTGTGGTCCCTGCATGAGAAGGAAGCAAGAGGCAGGGCAGCAGTTGTAGGCAATGTAAGGAGAGCCTCTGCATAAGTTTTATTAAGAATATCTACAATGAACCCTCAGTTTAACAGAGTAATAGGTAGAAGGGATATCTGTCAATGCTGTTGAATGCCATTAAATCCCAATGCATTTAGGACAATGCACACATGCATGCACAAGCATGACCAGTTTGTAAAATCAGACAATGCTGTTTATGAAGTCTGTTAAATTGAGGGTTCACAGTACTACTTTTCAAGTTTGAAGCCATGTACATAGCAAAGAAATGGGGGGAGTACCTGTGCCAAAAGGGCTTGCTACCTAAAAAATGTGAGAGTGCAAGTTTCTTTTCATTGTGTCAGCGCAACAAGCCTACTGAAATTATCCTCCCTAAAATCTCAAGAGGGTGTGACTGCTGGCACATATGAGCCCCAGGACCTCTCCTAGAAAATAATGTGCAGCACTGACCTTGGCTAACGGAATTGGGGCCAAATCCTATCCAACTTTCCAGTACTGATGCAGCCATACCAACAGGGCTTGCACTGCATCCTGAGGTGGGGGTGCAGTCATGGAGGCCTCCTCATGGTAAGAGAGTGTATGTTCCCTCACCTCAGGGCTGCACTGCAGCTCCACTGGGGCTCAGAAGTTGAATAGGATTGGGCCCTTACACCAGGGACAGGCCATGCTCTCTCTTAGCTTCAGCTCCTTTATCTGCAATATGGTGATAATGGCACAAACTCATCTTAACAGGGCTGTTAGAAAGATAACAGTTGTGTGAAGCACTTTGAACACGAAGCCCACCTTCCAACAAGACATCCTATCCTATTCAAGGACAGCTATGCTGATACAAATACAACATTGCTCACTGTTCATAATCTCTATCTAACCCATTTTAGTAACTGGTTTTAATTAAGTGCAGTAATTGTTATAAATATTTTTTTTCCAGATTAGTTTGTAATATCGGGTTGTAGAAGAGGCTGCTGCTATGACCTACACCTTATGTATCGATCCTGCTTAATTCAGCCTGCCTCGCAGCTTAACTCTAATAATAGGTGCAATCACCCTAGTACTTTAGCTGCAATCTTATGCAGGCTTGTTTCTCCAAGTCCTGTAAATATGCACTCCTCCTTTAGTATGATATATCCTTGTAAGCTGACCTGCCTTTTCAGAGAAGACTCCTGGCTAAGACATTCTACACCGTATTAGTACATAAATATTTCATACACCAAGCTCAGTTGAAACAGAGGGAGTGTTGAGGTAAGAATAAGGATTTGTTTATGGTTCAGGTTCCATAAGAACAGCCCCACTGGATCAGCCCATAGGTCCATCTAGTCCAGCTTCCTGTATCTCACAGTGGCCCACCAAATGCCCCAGGGAGCACACCAGATAAAAAGAGACCTGCATCCTGGTGGCCTCCCTTACATCTGACATAGCCCATTTCTAAAATCAGGAGGTTGCACATACACATCATGGCTTGTAACCCATAATGGATTTTTCCTCCAGAAACTTGTCCAATCCCCTTTTAAAGGCATCCAGGCCAGATGCTGTAACCACATCCTGCGGCAAGGAATTCCACAGACCGACCACGTGCTGAGTAAAGAAATGTTTTCTTTTGTCTGTCCTAACCCTCCCAACACGCAATTTTAGTGGATGTCCCCTGGTTCTGGTGTTATGTGAGAGTGTAAAGAGTATCTCTCTAGCCACTTTATCCTTCCCATATAATTTCCATGTGGAAGGCAGGTGAGTTTCCAAATTAAAAAAAGATATGCATAGAAGTATACGGTGCATCTACATTGGAGAAATTATCTGCCTTCAGTATGCAATGGCTATGAAAACAACATTGCATCAGTTTTATCCTCCAACAGGACTTCTTGAAGAGTTATCAAAGTGAAAGGGCTGATTCATGCAGCCCAAACAGGTCTGATATCTGCTACAGTTGGTTATGTTCCAAAATGTCTTTCCGAGTACAGTAACCTGCCCCAGCTCACTTTTCAGCACCTGTTTTTTTTTTTTCTTTCCTGTTTATATCACATGAGCCTCTTGGAGCCAGACCAATTCAACACTTTGGGGGGAAAAATTCTGCAAACTTCTAAGCTAATGGAATAGAACAGAATAAAAATCAAATTTAGTGATAGAGTAGGCTGGGGATTCTTTTCACATTCCCTCCCCCTCCCCAGTCATCTGAAATACAAATTCAGCTCCCATGCAGAGTTGCTTTTTGGCTCGCACAAATTGATCATGTAACAAGTTGAATTGCCCCTCAAACCATTTGCTTCCTAGGGTTAGTTCCTAAAAATGAGCAGTGTTGAGGCTGAAATCTGCTAGGAACCTTAGAAGCACAATGGCTGGCCTGGTTGTAGTTACATGACTACATGTAGTTACATTGACTTATGAAATGCTCTCTGTACATGCTTAGATTGACCTGCCTTTTTAGTAACACTTCACATCTAAGTTGCACAAAAGAGGCTTTAGGCCTAAATCCCACTTGCTTCTATGTAATTGAGTAGACTGCTCAGGTTCTCTAGAGATGCTCTCCCACCGATTAGTCCTGGGGCCAGTTCAAGTAGCTTCAAGCAAATAAACCTGAGCAATCTGGGCGAAGTGGGAGCCTAGCTTCATTAGACTAAGGGGTAGGACATTCCCATGGGATAGGTGAACAGGACTTAGAGTAGTATAACATGGAGTGCAATGCAGCAAATATCTTCTTTGATAGGCACCTCCGTAGACCACTACCCTTCTCTTCTGTGGTAGTTTTCCAGACTCAGCCCCTCCTTACCCTGTTCTGGATGCTGAGACTCTGAGTCAGGGCAAAGTTGACTTGGTTGCTTCTGGGGGGCCATTTGCTTCTGGGGCGCCTCCCCAAGAGCTTCCTCATTCTTGCTTTCTCTAGCTGCTCTTGCCTATGCACAAAAGAGAGAGAGAAAGAAGGGGGGAGGCTGTAGTTCCTGGTCACCCTGCTCCAGTGCTCTCTTCCAGCCTATTCTGCAGTCATGCCCTTCCTGTCTTGCCATTTGGGTTCCTGCTCCTTTCCCCTTCCACCTTTCTATTCCCCTGCCCCGAATGCTGCTTGGTAGCCAATGGCCCCTCATCTTACTTCCCCCTTCTTCTTTTTTTAATTGATTGTGGTTCATTTGTTTTTCTTTGGTGGTTAATTGGCTAGATACCAAAGGTATCAACAGCAACCAGCTGTTGCTGGTATGTATGTTGCAGGTATGTATGCAGCAACCAGCTGCTGTGTGCCCTCCTCCTGAAAGTCTCCCCTCCAGCTTTATTTTTCACATTTTTACTCACCCTTCCTCCAAGGACATCAGGGTGGTGTATGTAGTTTCCCCCCTCCTTTTATCCTCATAACAACCCTGTGAGGTAGGTGAGGCCGAGTGAGTGACTGGCCCAAGGTTACCCTGGAAGAGTCATGGTTGAAAAGGAGTCTAAGCCCAACTCCCAAACCAGTACACCATCCTGGCTCTCAGCCCACCATCCATCCTGCCCCCCCCTTTCTACTTCTATTCTCTGCTACTAAGTTGCTATTTTCCTCATAGTGGCCCCACTTTTCCCAGCCTTTTCCCTCTACCATTCAGAAACAGTGTATGAGAGGGACAATCATCAAAATGTTTTGCATGATGGGCAAGCCCCAGTGCCTGGGGCAGTGATGCCACAAAGTCACATGACACTGTGATGTCACTTCCAGGTTCTCCCTGGAGGAGGAGGTGCTGGTGGCTTTGCACCCCTGTTCCTTCTCCTTTTGGGGAACTTCCACAGGAGAAGGAATGGGGGTGTGAAGCTGCCAGCAGCTCCATGGAGAACCCAGAAGTAATTGCCTTGCACTTTGCACCACCCCCCATAGTGCCCAGGGCAGCTACCCCTCAGGCTACACCCTAGTTACACCTCTGCTCAGAGTCATGCAGTCTCCCCCACTTTTCCTGGCCCTTCTGCTCCCTCCCTGTCCTTTTTATTCTGGCTAAACTCCATCAGCTGCACTTAGAGGGAAGGAGGGAGGGAGTGTGAGTGGGCGAGGTGCCCTCCCGCGCAAGAGCTCACCCCCTCACCCGCTGCCCCCTCACTGCTGAATCATTAAACTGGAAATTCAAGTTGTCAGCCATTCTGGTCCTGCTGCCAGGATACCAGTTGACGCAATCTCAAAAATAATCACACCAACTTTCAAGAATGTCTGGAAGAGGAACCTTAACCCATTCCTGCCCAGCCCACCACAGGTGCACATATTTGATCCCTGTTGCGTGTGGGCAGAAATGGCTGTGACTTAAGAGCCCAAGCCTATACATACTTACTTAGAAGTAAGTCCAGTTATAGTCAATGGAGCTTACTCCCGGGTAAGTGTGGCTAGGACTGCAGCCTTCTCCTGCTGCGATTTCCCTTGCTCGCTCCCCCCTGGAAATGCACTGGGCTCCTTTGGTCCTCCCCATTCTAGCGCCGCCTCTGCAGCCCCCTCCCCCTAGCAGCCCCCAACCTGGAGAGCCAGCCGTCGGTCCAGCATGATCTGCTTGCGTCGCGCCTCCCAGTGGTAGGCGGCCATGGTGCTGCCGCCTGCCAGCCCGGGGGTGGGCGGCCAGGAGGCGCCGTTGTGCCGTCGGGGGCCTCACAATACCTGCTGCGAGCGATGCTGGGCAACGCAAGGGACGCCGCGACTCCCTCCTGCGCGTCGCGCTCCTGCCTGCCAGGCGGGGGCAGTCAAAGCACGCGCGAGACTCCCGGGCTCGGGGAGCGGCGGACTGCAGCCCGGGCGAGCTGGGAAAGCCCGGGGGGCGATGCTTGAGTGCGGGAAGGCGCGCGCGTGGCGGCGGAGGCTCAGCGCTTGTGCTTAGGTGGGAATGATCCGATTCAGCGCTGGTGGGGGGCGTGCTTCCTCCCCCCCCCGCATGGTAAGGGTATGAATGAAAACCAGATCCTGCTCAAGCGTTATATAAAGCGGTATATAAATTTATATAAAGCGGTATATAAATACTGTTAATCATAATAAGCGTCGTCCAAACCAGAACGATCCATTACAGCGAACGGAAATCGCAGAGCATGAAGCAGCTAACCTATATATGGAGTATGAAATGTATATTTCCTAATAGGATCCTGCAGACATAGCTAGAAGGGACGCCCTCTGGCCCAGCAGTTTTACTCCTACCACCTAAGGGCCCAATCCTATCCAATTTTCCAGCCCCGGTGCAACTACAATGCAGCCCCATAGTAAGGGAACAAATGTTCCCATACCTTAAGGATGCCTCTGGGACTGCTGCCCCACTACAAGATGTAGCGCATGCCCCATTAGCACAGTTGCACCGGAAAATTGGATAGGATTGGGCCCGAAGTTGTGGAAGAGCGCGGGCTTCAGTATGCAGGCACTTTGCACATGCTCAGAGAAGGGCGTCCTTAGCTATTGCTCCTCGGCTCAGTCCTGCTGCTGGAGCTCTGAACAGAATCAGATTGAAATCGATTTGGGGGGCATACTATAGGGCACATGGAGGGGGTACCTGTCAGAGCACTTATGCCAGGACCAGCGTCTCAACGATGCTTCAGGCGTGGCTGTTCCAAGACTCATTAAGTACCTAAAGAAGAGAGAAGATGTGTGGACACATCACACATTTTCTGACCAGGAGATTCTGGATGCAATCCTACCCACACTTACCAGGGAGTAAGCCCCATTGAATTCAGTGGGACTTACTTCTGAGTAGACAGGCATAGGATTGGGCTCTTATGTCCTCTAATCCCAGATGTATGTATGGGAGGGGGGGAAGCACTCTTACAATTCTGATTTTCCATGTTTCAGGCTGGAGCCAAAAGTACAGTACATTCAAGAGCTCAGTCCTGGATCCACCTATATGGTCTCTGCCTTGCAAGAAACGGGGGTGAGGGGGAAGGAAATGCTCCCAGTGCATGGAACTGATATGTCTTGTACAATGAAACAGAAGCTGCCCTAAATTATTTTTATTGGGCAATACGAAGGAAACTGTATGCGTGCGCGCACGGATACACATGCAGTCGTTTTGTGGCATGCAAGGCGCTGTACAAAACTCAGAAGCAACTTTACTCCGAGGAGGAACTGTAGAAGTGGGATCTACAAAGCTGGTGGGAGTTCTGGGCAGCAAACTATAGGAAGAAAAATCTTTTAGGGACGGGTCATACGCATTAATTCCCAAACATATTTTCGATATCTTTGTGCATGGAGAAAGACAAATCAGAGAGGGGCTTGTCATTTTGAGAGCAAATGCTCATCTGTTCTTGTAATTCTACTACTAAATGTGCATTTAGGATTCTTCCCCCCCGCCAAAAAAAACCCCAGTTCAGATGCTATTGAACGGGAGAAATACTTGCAGTCTCTGCCCAGAGAACCGATTAACCATTTACATGCCATGAACAAGACAGAGGTGAGTGGCAACTTAATCCTATGCATGTTTACTCAGAAGTAAATTCCACTGAATTTAATGGAGTTTACTCCCAGGTACGTGTGTATAGGATCGCAGCCTCCAATGTGTCGTGGAGTCTAGAGCTGCGATCCTATACACACTTACCTAGAAGTAAGCCCCATAATGGTACTTAATTCTGAGTAGACCTGCATAGGATTGGGCTCTAGAACAGAAGGAAGGCGGGCTGAGAAAAGCAGAAGCAGAACATGTTCTTTACTAAAAAGAAAAGCGTGGGGTTTGCCTTCTCCTTGGAAGCTACAGCCTCTGATTTGGAAGAATGTTGCTTTTTTTGCCCAACGTTGCATATACGCAGCAGGGATCAAATGGGTAACACCTGTGGGCTGGGCAAAACTGGGTTAACCCACAGGTGTTACCCATTTGGTCCCTGTTGGACAGAAAGGGCTTAAAGCCAGATTTCATTGGGGTGGGGGAAGAGGGCTGCAGTTCTACGGGTGAGCGAATGCACTCTGCACATGCTCCCGAGACAGGCTCCTATTTCCCGTATCCCGGGTCTGAGTCGTGCACTCTGCGTGTGCACTGCCACTGCGCCAAGTCCTGGTGCCCGCGTTTGGCCCCGTGGCCAGGAGCGATCCCGTGCCTGGGCGCCCCTGATTGCCGGAGCCGACCACAGACCCTCGCCGGGCGCTTCCCAGCTGCCTCCAGTAGCGCTCCGCCTCGTTGCAGCCGGTTGCTCTTCGGGCGAGCGCTGACTGGTTGTGGCGGCGGTGACGCCACCGAGCAGGCGGCGCCCTCTGGCTGCGCGGCTGCGGCTTCTCCAGTCTGGAGCTCAGTCGTGAGGCTGGTGGTGGAGAGCAGCGCTTGTGTCTCGGAGAACATCCTTCCCCGTGGCTCGGCGGTTGTTTCCCAGCGCCCGTGACCCCTCCGATGGAAGGTAAGATTCTGGGGGCTCGGATCTCCGTCTGCGCCCTGCTAAGAGCCCAATCCTACGCGTGTCTACTCAGAAGTAAGTCCCATGGAGTTCAATGGGGCTGACTCCCGGGAAAGCATGCATAGGATTGCAGCCTAGGTCCTCAGACGGGGCTTAGTTCTGTTTTGGGGCGGAGCCCTCGAAGCTTTTTTCAACGCTAGAGCATTGGAACCTTGGAACATAGAATGTCCAAGTAGAGGAAGGGGGCTCCTGAGCAAGTGCAGAGTGCATTTAGCTTCCCACCCCAGAAACTGGAGCACGGCTGTTCAGCAAGGCTGCATATTTCATTTACTCCAGATTAAGTAGGGGAAGTTGGAAGGAAGGAGGCACATTGGGTGCCGGGTCTGTGCTGTGCCAGCAACCTGGCATGCCATGTGCTGCAGTGGGTACTAATGGCATTGCTGTAGTGTAGAGGGATCTCTTAATCTAGCCTACTGTTCTGAGCACGTGTAGTTCTCTGATCTTGCTTATTCCACACATGTGCCCACCAGGAAGAAACTGCCTAATATCTAAAACAGTCGTGTTCAACCTCTGTGCTGTGCCCTGAGTAGTCCACAGGTGTGCCACAGGAATTTAGGGGAGGGTCATTTATTAGTAGGGCCAATGGGGCATGTGAGCCCCCCACTGGCAGCATAGTGTGCCTTGTCAATTGACAAAAACCTCATGGTGTGCCTTGACAATTTTAGTGCCTTGTCAGTGTGCCATGAGATGAAAAAGGCTGAAAATTGCTGATCTAAAATTTTAATGTGAGCCCTGGTGAGATGGGACCAAGCCTCAGAATCTGGTCTTGGTGCACACATGCAAATTAGGTTGGAAGGAAGACATGCAGGATGTTATCTGAGCACTTAGATATCCTTTCCTCTTTTAACTATAGCTGGTTTCCACACCTTTGAGATCTGGAGCAATGGCATTCAGGACAGGTGGGCTTAAGCACCAGTGCATCTCATATCAGAAACTGAGCACTGCACCTTTTGTGCAAGGTCTTGTTCATGCACGTATTTCTAAGTATGAAGTTGGTTTGTAATACTTTGTAGGGAGGCGTCAGGGGAATTTGTTCTCTCTGAAATGGAGACCTGTCTTCAGGCATTTTCTTTGGCAACAGATCCTAGCTGAATCATTCTGCTTTGTCTCCAGACACCCTCCTTGCTTGTTTTGACAGTCTTTGATTATTTCTTCTACCCCAGCTAGTGACCTGAAGATGTAGAATAAACTCTGGAAGTCTTTTTGACTTATGTACTGTTTATATACCACTTGTCAACAATGACAAAGTTCACAAATTGATTTGCATAGCAAAAGAAGCAATAGTTCCCTCTCCCCAAAGAGCTTGCAGTCTAAAAAAGACACAAAGGAGACACCAGCAGACAGCCACTGAGAGAGATGCTATGCTGGGGGGGGGGGGGAACAATGTGGAAAGAAATCCTTGGAGGGGGGGAGAACTGAATATGGGCACAATCCAGAAAATTGACTTTTCATTGGATCGAATGGGATTTCAGCATCCTTCCTTTTCTTTGTTTTGTGTCCCGTGTGAATTCTTTAAATTTCTTTAAAATTGTTTGTATCCTGCCTTTCTCCTCCTTGTTGGCAAATGCCAAAGGTGACTTACTTTTTTTCCCTTTTGTAGTAGTATAGCTGCAGTAGTAGTGATTTATTTTATTGTATTTTGATTGAATGAATGATTGATTGACTGATACCTCTGAAAGTAAATTTGAAGATTCCCAAATTTGACTTAGCTTGGAATCTAAAGAGTGGAACCAAATGCAGTATCAGCTGAGAAAATACAACAAATATTTCAGTGCTCCTTATTTCTCCCCCTGCCCCATGTATTAAAAGTATCTGGAAATCTTACACTGAGGCAGATTTCATGAGCTGGAGTGACATGGGGTGTGTGTGTGTGTGTGTGTGTGTGTAGCTTTGTACATGTATTAACTTTATCTTTGTCTCTTGTTCTCAGTCTTGCGGCTGCCTTGAGCAGTGATCATCCAGTCATCAGCCCTCTCCAAGGTCTGGCACCCTCTGGTGGACTATGGGGAACCAGCTGGCACCGGGGCCTCCATTCCTGCCCCCCTTGCAGGCGCTGCATGTTGTGGTCGTAGGGCTAGATGCAGCTGGCAAGACATCCCTGTTGTATCGCCTGAAGTTCCAGGAATTTGTCAAGAGTGCGCCCACCAAAGGGTTCAACATGGAGAAGATTCGAGTGCCGTTGGGGGGCTCCCGCAACATCACTTTCCAAGTGTGGGACGTGGGTGGCCAAGAAAAGCTGCGCCCACTCTGGAAGTCCTACACACGCCGCACAGATGGGCTGGTTTTTGTGGTGGACTCGGCAGAGGCTGAACGCCTAGAGGAGGCCCGTGTTGAGTTGCACAAGATCACCCGCTCATCAGACAACCAGGGTGTCCCCGTGTTGGTGCTGGCCAACAAACAGGATGTGACCCAAGCACTGTCAGTGGCTGAAATAGAAAAACTTCTTGGTTTGCATGAACTGGGCACCTCCACCTTGAGCCACATCCAGGGTTGTAGTGCTGTCAGCGGACTGGGCCTTCAACAGGGCCTGGAGAAGCTCTATGAGATGATTCTCAAACGCAAAAAACTCTTTCGCAACAGCAAAAAGAAGCGCTGAGAAGGGAGCAAGAGCAGTTGGCATGTGTCTTCGTGTGACCTTGCTCTCAGCAATTTGGACACTTTACACCTGGACAAGAGTCTTTCCAACCTCCTAGGCAATGATGCAGGCAATACATGGACCAAACCTGACATCTTCCAGTTTCTTTTTCTAATTTTTTTGACTTCTGATTTGATGAGCCTCTGTGTGAGCTGTGGACTGTAAACTGATAGCTCAGCAGCCTCCCTTTACACTGGGAGGTGGGTGGGATTACCAGGGGCCCAACAACATGGGAAGGAAGGAAAATCTTCCAAAGGGCTGGAAGCTAAGGTGATAGAACTTGTCCAAACCTCCCCTTTACTTCAACTGCAAATGTTTCTATTCTTTTTAAAATAATAATGCCATCCACAGCCCTTTTATGGGATTTTTTTTTAATAAAACAAAGCCTAAGTTATTAAACAGACAGTCTGCAGACTTGGTCAAGGCATTTTTGTCACCTTTTGTGCATTGGGGTGGTGGTTGAGCAATGGGGAGGGGGTGCCCCAGCCTGCCTGACACTGAACCAAAACACAAACAAGGAAATCGGCAGCCTGGGAAGCACACACACACCCAAGAGGGAACCAGAGGATCAACAAGGAAAGAGGACAAAGAGGCACGGCTGGGTTTTGTAGAAAAAGTTCCTTGCATGACTGTTGAAAGGTAGGTCTTTCCAGGGAAGAGAGTCTATACTTAACCCTTTAAACCAGTAGTTCTCACACATTTAGCACCAGGACCCACTTTTTAGAATGAGAATCTGTCAGGACCCACCAGAAGTGATGTCATGACCAGCAGTGACATCATTGAGCAGGAAAATTTTAACCATCCTAGGCTGCAATCCTACCCACACTTACACAGGAGTAAGTCCCATTTACTATCATTGTTAAAAGAATATACGTAGTAGCTTGTTAAAAGTACAGGTCTGTAACATTTCCCCAAATGCGGTCACTTACCATGGTAGCATCAAGTCTAATAAAATATTGAAATGAATGGGGACCCACCTGAAATTGACTCATGACCCACCTATTGGGTCCCAATCCACAGTTTGAGAAATACTGTTTTAAACAAAGTGATAATGTAGTTCCAGGATCTTGGTGGTCACTTTTTTTTTTTGCCTAATTCCCACAGGCACCCAAACAAATGTTATGGTTGCTCAATGGTGAGTTAAGGGAAAGACATCTGTGTATGTTGGACATTATGACCTCTTGATTCTTTCACATGTTCTGGGTTATGAGTATATGCTTTTCTTCTCCCCAAAGAGTATCAACAGCAGCCTCCAAATGTCTGAGAGAGGGAAAATATCATCTGGGAACACAGGCTGTGACTTTCAGGAGAGCTTAAGCCCTGGAATGATTCATTTTAGAAATTACATGCTGATTGGAATTTTCCCAGTTTTTCTCCCTGCTGTGGGAGAATGAGTCTGTCTTGAATTCCAGCCTTGGAGGAACAGCCAAAGTTGTGAGGGAGGGGTGAGTGTAACAGGAGGGGCTTAAATGGCTGTGCAGTTTCATCAGCTTTATGCCCTCCCTCTGCCCATGGGTCTAAAGGCCTAGAGACCAACAGTCCCTGCTTTGTTTTGGATTTAATTCAGTCAGGGTTTATCCCAGAAAGCAATTTTCAGTGCTAAGGCTTGGTCTTTAATGAGAGGCTACAGTGTCACTGGACATGCTTATGCAAATATTTATTGGGGCATAAATGAGAGGTAATTGTAGCAAAGAAAACAAAATGATCAATAAAACATTGTCTATACAATGTCACAGCAACTGATTATAAAAGAAATTATTCACTAATGAACTTTTCCTGGATCTTCCTAGCTTCTCTGGACACATTAGCCTCTGAACATGTCTAGAGCATATGTTTCTGGTCACCTAGTCATCCCAACCAGGCTTCACACATCTAGACAGAGGACCATGAAGCATAACTTTCACTCCTGGCACATCTGACCTCTGGTGCTTTTTTCAGCAATCATATAAAACCAGTATGTGTTTTGACAACAGCTGCTGTGCCTAGAAAAACTGGCATTGGCTCAGCTTTGACACGGAATGAAATGCAGTTGGTTTTGACTTGGCAAATGTACTTGGCAAAAACACCAGCTTTCCAGATGGTCTGGAACCTCAGGTTGCCTGTCTGTCTGTGTCTGCATGAACTGAGTGAAGATTTGACCTGTGATTTCACACATGTGTCAAAGGTAGAAATCAGAAGCCCTACTCATAATGGAAGGTGACAGAATAACCATGGTAATATGCCATTGGGGCAAAAGCTTAAAAGCCACACTGCTAAAGCATGAAAGGCACGCAGAATAGTAAAAGCCGTTTTTATTTAAAAGCGAATTGTTAGTCTCACAGAAAAGCAGCTGCTTGAAAGAATCATTTTAGTAGTTGATTGTTCGTTTCACAGAAGTTTCACAGAAACTGGGACTTTGGGGCCTCAAAGGCTGTGTTATACACTTTGGAATTTACAAAAGATAGTGCAACTAAGGCAACGAAGAGATAGGCCTCATCTTGGCAGAAGTACACATCTTGCAAAGGACATCACTATGCTTGTCTGCCAGTGCTCACTTATTTTATTTCATGCTTTCAAAGGAAAAGACACATATAGGTAAAATAGTTTTTGCCCTAAAGTGTAACCAACATATATGGGGACATAGTAGTCATTAGAAGTAAGTCTTAAGCAACCTTTACTGCTTGGTTTTAGAAAAGTCTTAAGAACAGACAAAAGCTTTAACATTGCAGGAAGGCTTCACAGGTGTTTCTATGTTGACATTAGCATAGAATAGGGGTGTCCAAATTTTTTGGCAGGAGGGCCACATCCTCTCTCTGACACTGTATCTGGGGCCAGGAAAAAAAAAAAGAATAATTTACATTTCAAATTGGAATAAATTTACATAAATGAATATATTAGAGATGGAACTTATATGACTGAATGAAGGCCTTGCAAAAAGCAAGGCCAGCGTTTCCTTTGCTGCTGCTGCTGCTTCACAGATGTGAAACAGAAAGCAGTGGAGGGAGCCCTCGTCCCACAGCTCATGCAAGAGGTGGAACAGTTGGCAGTCAAACTGAGAGCAGTTGCATCAGGCCAGCGTGGGCTCCAGCAAGTCTCTGGAGGGCCAGAGACTCATTGGAAACTGGGGGCTCCCTGAGGGCCAGATTGGGAGTCCTCGAGGGCCGCAAGTGGCCCCAGGGCCAGGGTTTGGGCACCCCTGGCATAGAAGAAAGGCATGCAGAGAAAGATAACAGTACCAGTCGAAGCACATTGTGTCATCTCTTTAATGAGGATGCTACGGAGACCTGTCAAGGAAGTCCCTAATTGGATTGATGGATGTGTATAAAGGTCAGCACTGGGTCAGTACTGGATAAAATGATATTATAGCAACCCCTGCTGGTTCTTGAAAACTTTGTTTAATTGTTTAATTTTACCTTTTATGGGAACTGTAACCTGAAACAAGCCTATCAGGTGTCTCTAAAGTTACCTATAGCCTATTAAGAGTTAACCCCATCTATGATGTCAAACTTCAGCCAATGGGAAGTTCAGATTTTCAAACAAAGGACCCAGAATGGTATAAAGGGTCCAGTTAACATTGGGAAATTGCTCTCAATGCTTTGGACATGAGTCCCTTGAGATGCCCATTGCTTGCAATGAAATAAAGCCTGCAAACTTTCACTCCTGAGTACTGAGATTTCTTGAGTTGCCTTCTTTCTACCCTGCAACACTCAGTTGCTATAAATCCATGAGGGGAGAAACAGGAGTATGCCCGATAACCCCACTTCCAACCCATGCTGGTGTACGCCTGCTTGCCTCTGCAGACAACTGCTGAATAAGCAGCAGCATGGGGTGTGAGTCCAAGGAACATGTCTGCATGGGGCTATTTCCATTTCTCTACCCAGGCTTATAGCACCTGAGTAGAGTGGAAGTCTGTTGATTTTAAAAGTGGGCTTCCTTACTAAATTGGGCAGAACAATTGTCCAGCTACTTTGTATGTATTTCCGTAGATTGGAAGGTCAGTGTTCAGGATACAGCATTATCTCCGCAAAGTAACCTGTGTTTGCTGAGCATGCAAGGGGGAGGGCATTTGTAAGGAAAAATCTGCATGTGGAAAGGAGGGTATTTTAGCTCCCATGTCTGCACCCTCCTTATGCCTATCTTTCCCATCCCAGCTGGAATTACTTTTTTAATTAGGTTTTGATGCCTGGAGAGAGGAGGCAGCCTGAGGAGAACTGGGTGGGTGAAAGAATGGTAAAGTTTCCCCTCCCTGCAGTTCTCTACACGTCTCCCTCAGCCCTTGCATTGGCTATGACAAAAGCCACAGAGTTCAACCTTCTAATTTTTTTTTCCTCCAAAAGGCTGATTCTTACCTCAGAATTGTAGGTACCTAATTCATTTTTGTGCCAGTGATTGAACACCCGGAATCAAAAGTGCAGATCTAGTATAGTATTGGCAACCTTCAGTCTCGAAAGACTATGGTATTGCGCTCTGAAAGGTGGTTCTGGCACAGCGTCTAGTGTGGCTGAAAAGGCCAATTCGGGAGTGACAATCCCTTCCACACAAGTGCAGCAAGTGCAGTCTGTCCCTGGTCTGTCTCCCTGGCTATGGGCCTTCCTTCTTTGCCTCTTTGCCTCAGACTGTTGGCAAAGTGTCTCTTCAAACTGGGAAAGGCCATGCTGCACAGCCTGCCTCCAAGCAGGCCACTCAGAGGCCAGGGTTTCCCACTTGTTGAGGTCCATTCTAAGGCCTTCAGATCCCTCTTGCAGATGTCCTTGTATCGCAGCTGTGGTCTACCTGTAGGGCGCTTTCCTTGCACGAGTTCTCCATAGAGGAGATCCTTTGGGATCTGCCCATCATCCATTCTCACGACATGACTGAGCCAACGCAGGCGTCTCTGTTTCAACAGTGCATACATGCTAGGAATTCCAGCTCGTTCCAGGACTGTGTTGTTTGGAACTTTGTCCTGTCAGGTGATGCCGAGAATGCGTCGGAGGCAGCGCATGTGGAAAGCGTTCTGTTTCCTCTCCTGTTGTGAGCAGAGAGTTCATGACTCGCTGCAGTACAGAAGTGTACTCAGGACGCAAGCTCTGTAGACCTGGATCTTGGTATGTTCCGTCAGCTTCTTGTTGGACCAGACTCTCTTTGTGAGTCTGGAAAACGTGGTAGCTGCTTTACCGATGCGTTTGTTTAGCTCAGTATCGAGAGAAAGAGTGTCGGAGATCGTTGAGCCAAGGTACACAAAGTCATGGACAACCTCCAGTTCATCCGCAGAGATTGTAATGCAGGGAGGTGAGTCCACATCCTGAACCATGACTTGTGTTTTCTTTAGGCTGATTGTCAGTCCAAAATCTTGGCAGGCCTTGCTAAAACGATCCATGAGCTGCTGGAGATCTTTGGCAGAGTGGGTAGTGACAGCTGCATCGTCTGCAAAGAGGAAGTCACACAGACATTTCAGCTGGACTTTGGACTTTGCTATCAGTCTGGAGAGGTTGAAGAGCTTTCCGTGCAGATCAAGGACAGATCAAGGGCAGGGAAAATGTTTCTTGAAGCAATGAGTATTTACAATTCAGCAAGTGAGCTTAATTTCTACAACGAAATCATGGTTCTGAGCTGGATTGTGTGTGCCATGTGCTGTTTAGATTGGAAGCTTACATTCTTGAATTTTCCAAAGATGTTCCATTTTGTACACTCTGGTCCTTGGTACACACATTCTCCTGCCTCTTCAAATAACATCATTCTTCATCTTTGCACATACTAGTTCCAACTGTGTCTCTTAGTACTGCGACTTGGGAGAATACTACAGCAGTTAAAGTGACTAGGAACTGTACTTAGGTTTGCCATTTAAATGTGGGCCAGAGCATTTTCTGGTATACAAGCAGCCAGGTTCTTTCCCTGAAGCAGCTGTTTCCAACCAGTGTTCCACGTCACATTGGTGTGCTGTGAATGGTCTGCAGGTATGCCACAGGAGGTTGGGGCAGGGTCATTTATTAATAGGGCTGTTGGGGGATGTGAGTCCCCTGTTGGCATAGCACTGTGTCTTATCAGATGTCCAAAAACGGATAGTGTGCCTTGACAATTGTAGCGCCTTGTCAGCATGCCATGAGATGAAAAAGGTTGAAAATCGCTCCCTTAAGCAAGAGCTATCAGAGCTCACGTTCTGTGTAGAAAGTCACCCCCTTTCCATGTGCATGGAAATGGTTATGAAGAATATGCAGTGATGAGGAACTGGCACTGTGCCCATTTTTGCTGTCACACTCTTCATAATGTCTTTGCATGCTCAAGGTTGAGCTCCAATAAGACCTGTCTCATAGGTGTCCCAGAGCTTCCAGGCACCTGGGGCCAAGTGATATTGACACATAACCCTTTGCATTATTGTGTCATTGCTGTGCCTGAAACTCTCTCTCTCTCTCCCCCTTTCTGGAATGGCTCAATTTCAGAGCCAAATAGAGGCAAGGGAGGGTGAGTGGGCCCAACCTTGATGCGCTTGCTGCTTTAAGTGATGAATGCTATCTCCCCCCCCCCCAAGAGCTGGGGAAACACCTGGAGTGCCGCTGAGGGGGGATGTTGCCCCAATCGCCCCAGTATGCTTCTGGCCTCAGAAACCCCTGTGGCCCACAGACACCCCCCCTGCCACCTACTTCATATGCCACTGGGCCAGGGCCTTCCTTAGCATTTGTAGTGCTTCCACTACATACATGAGGCACATTTAATTTTTTTTTAACTGAAACGTGTCTATGCCATCCTTCAATTAAAAAGCTCTCAGGGTGATTCACAACAGTAGTAAAATAGAATAAAGCATTTAAATGACTACACCAGAACATATTTTTTTAAAGCACATAAAAATCAGGAGTAGCTAATAAAATGCAGATTAAAACCAGTTGAGGACCTTGTTGGATGGTGTATAGACACTTTAAAAATTCTTCACCTAATACTAAAAAGGCATCCACTTTAGCACCAAGTGAGGTTCTCTGTAGAGGCCATTCCACAGGCAGGGTCATGTAACAGCAAAGGTCCTCTCTCCAGTCACCCTTTGCATCATTTCAGAAGGTGGAAGGGCAGGGGCTCAGAAAGCCTTCTTAATGTTCAGGCAGGCTCATGAGGGAGAAGGTGGACTTTCAGGTGCAGAGGTCTCAAGCCATACAGATCTTTAAAGTTAAGCACCAGCACTATGAACTGTGGCCAGAAACAGAATAGCAGTCAGTGATGGACATGTACATTTGGCAGATCCCAGCTAGTAACCTATCAGTTGTATTTTGGACTGAAATCTCTGAGAAGTCTTCAAAGGCCGTCCTATGTACAATGTTTTGCAGTAGCCTAGTTTGGAGGTCACCAGAGTGTGGGTAACTGTGACAAATTATCTCTGTCCAGGAAGTGTCTCACCTGGTGAAAGGCATTTTGTGTCATGGATGCTGGTTTGTCACAGACCTTCAATGACAAAACTGGATCCGTCGGCATTCTCAAACAATGAGCGTGTCCCTTTTAAGGGAATGCAAATCTGTCGGGATGTTGGGACAGCCCCATATTTGTGGTGGCAGCCATGAAATAATGAGTCACCCCTAACAAGGTAGCTTCAACCAGGGCTTCACTGGAGAGTGGAAAGAGCACAGGCTGGCACATCTTCAGGTAAGGAGGTGCAGCATCAGGCATGCTGCCTTGGGCTGGCCCTGCCCTCCGCAAGGATGTTGCCATCTCCCAAGATCAAAAGTCTGTGGGGTCTTCAACCCCACAGTCCAAGACTATGTCGGTCAGCTCAGGCAGAGAGACAGTTCAGCAGCGGGATGGTTGGTACACCAACAAAATCTGTAACCTGTCCTGATTGCCCAATACCAGGCACAAGCCCTCAAAACTAGGCCCACACCAGTCAGGAACTTTAGAGATGGTAGCCCTCTAGCACATGCACTTCCTAGTTTAGTTTGCAGATCTTCTGGAGGAATCATCATTCCCAGTGGTGAGGAAATAGGTACCACAAAGGGTTTCCCCTGTCCTGACTGGGCTTGTATTGCTTTAGACAGCTTTGCAAGACTTTCTGGAGGCTCTGGCCAAGCAATAGCTCTCCTAGCTGGGAGCAGGCCCAGGCCACTAATCCCTCCTTTTATGTAAGAGAATTGAGGGCAGCAGGTTTAAATCTCCTTTGGAACTGTTATATAAGGGCTTTCCCAATCTGGTGTCCTCTCGCACTCAGGCACCACTCCCTGGATGAGCTGCATGCTGACTCATTTCATCATCATTTGCGGACATGGGGTGTCTTGCAGGCAATCCAGCTCAGCTCAGAGGCATTGTCTTTACTTGCTTCTCGAGGTCAGGGGATGAGTCGTGTCACTGAAAACAGGTTTGGGAGCTGTGCTTGGCTATAGGGGAAGGCAGAATGCGAACTGAACAATCTGGCCCTGTCCATTCGCTAAGAGCATCTGTTCAAATGACTAAAATTAGAGGTGCTGTGGATTAAAAAGGCCTCGAAGTAGTCTTTGAATTACAGGGTGGTCTTGTTGCCCTTTGGGCAGGCTCCCTTACCTACTCTTTTCAGACACTTATAGGAGCATGATGAGGCTAAAGCTGGATAGTGAGATTTCCTTCATTAAGGAACTTCCATGCACGTTAAGGAACCACTTTCCACGATCAATCAAGCCAGTCTGGCCCAAGAATTCCTGACGCCTGAGGCAGCAAGCTAAATGTGCCACCCCCAATTGATGATGTGCCAGCCTCTGCTCCTCTTGCTCTTGATTGTTTTAGCTCAGCACTCCCCTCCCTTCCTCATTTCCTCTCTGCCCCCTCTTCCAATCCACAGAATGGAAGGAGCTTTGGAGGCAATTAGGTGGACAGAGATGGGCGTGTGTCCCCCAATCTGCTGCCTGAGGTGACCACTTCACTTGGCCTCATGAATGGGCTAGCCCTGATTCAAGCCCTGTCTGGAAGTCACGTCCTCTGGCCTCTGAACAGGGTCTTCTCATCCCTGGCAATGTGGGCTGGGGGTAAAAGGCTGTGGTTGCTCAGCAGAGTAGGAACCCTCACGGTAGCCTATTGTTCATTTTATTAAATTTCATGCCCCACTTCTGTCATGAAAAACCAGTTTGGGGACTGAATCCTGATTCGGGGTAAGCCCCTGGGTGTCTGTCTCCATCTCTTCCTGGCAGCGACTCCAGCTGCAAAGAGATTGACTTTGGAAAATCATTTCTTCTTAATTAAATTATAATTAGCTGCCTTGAACAATTTTTGGAGCATATACATTTATTGAAATGAAAAAAAGTTATTTGACTGGGATAACCTTGAAGCAAGTCTCTTTCCCTGCCCATCACTTTACTTTCCTGCAGGCCCTTTCCAGTCCTCACAGTGATGGGAGCAGCGCTGTACCAGGCAGGGCTAGCCTTAAGCCAGATGGACCAACTGGGCCCTGTGCCTAAGGGTACCCTGCACTTGGGTAATCTAGCCTTGTATGCAATTTTGTATTAAAATGTGCTTAGATTGATTTGGTCCATTAACTCACATGCACTTTTTAAGCACACATTTTGATTGCTTTCCTTTCTACCACATATAGTCCCAGATAGTTCACAGTTATAGACTTTATATCTCCAAGATCATACACATCTTGGCTGTGAACCGAGGGCCCTGCAGATTCTAAGGCCAGCCTGTACCAGGGCAGCTTCTTTCCTATCCCTGTACTGGCAAAGTCAGCCCCATGGTGGCTTCCAGCAGTAGCTTTGCTCACTCTGCAAGGGCCTTGCAGATAAGATTTAAGGCTGCATATATTTTTTCAGGTAGCAGTGTTCGTAGCACTGGATAGGTGTATGTAAATCTCCTCCCAGCACACTCTGGTTGCATATGTTTTTCAACTTCTAGCACACTTGCCACGCTTGCAACCTTTCCTTTGAGTTCAAGGCTGCATATATTTTTTCAGGTAGCAGTGTTCGTAGCACTGGATAGGTGTATGTAAATCTCCTCCCAGCACACTCTGGTTGCATATGTTTTTCAACTTCTAGCACACTTGCCACGCTTGCAACCTTTCCTTTGAGCTCAAAGCTATTAAACATGACAACATCCATACATTATGGTAGAAACATGGTGATCTCCATGCATTTGAGTTCTAATGACTTGACACCACTTTGTTTTTTTGTTAATGAACTGAAATAGAAGCATGCTAGAGGCATGCTAGTGATGTCACTGCCAGTTAGCTGCTAGCTGAAAAACAGACACAGCC
This sequence comes from Tiliqua scincoides, assembly GCF_035046505.1. NCBI lineage: Eukaryota > Metazoa > Chordata > Lepidosauria > Squamata > Scincidae > Tiliqua > Tiliqua scincoides. The sequence goes on from NC_089825.1 coordinate 77,407,596, forward strand.
CAATTTTCACCAACAAGGGAGTAGTGGATTCTACCACTTCAGCTGGCAAGTCACAGCTTTTTAGTCACAGCCATTTTGGTCACTAGTGGTGTCACACACACCCCGGGTGTCAGCTTACTAACACCTTATTGCAGCAGTTCTCAAACTTTTAGCACTGGGACCCACTTTTTAGAATGACAATCTGTCCAAGACCCGCCAGAAGTGATGTCATGGTGGAAGTGACATCATCAGGCAAATTAAAATAAATAAGTATAAATAAAGTAAAACGAATAAATAAGCAGAAGCCAGCCCTGTTCCACCAAGTGAATTTCCTCTATAGTCTGCCTGCAATAACATCCACCTCCAAAATCAGTAAGGTTTTCAGCCCTACCCAGTGCCCAGTTCAATTTAAGAACTTCTGTCTAAACCAGATCACTGTCAGGATCCACCTGGCTTTGCAAGTCTCAAAAAAGTTCACCTTATCAGCTGAAGCCTGTTTTGATCCTTTTTAGTGTGTGTGTGTGTGGGGGGGGGGGGGTTCTGGAGCATTTGCTGAGCTCCAGTTCCAACAGATCAGGACCATTCTTTTGGCTTCACATGCCCCTTTGCCTGGCCTGACCACCAGCCAAGGCACGTTGATTTACTCGTGAGTAAACGCGACAGTGAGGCTTAGTTTCACTTTCCATAGGGCTCAATACATTTGTCTGCTTGGAGGGCGGGACTTCCTTCGCAGGTGTTTTTGGGGACTGCATTCATTGGATCAGGACCATTCTGGTGTCGTTGGATTCTTCTCAGCCTGCACTATCCGAGGGACTAAGGCAAGTTCGCCTACTTGCAAGTAAACGCGCAATGCTAAGTTTCACTTTCCATAGGGCTCCATGCATTTTTGTTCTCCATTTTTTTGGCTATAACTTTTGATAGAAAGGAGATATTTCACTCTTGTTTTTTGCATTGCATTCCACTCAAAATTCCACATCCAATGGTATATAATATGATGGGGTTACTCCTAATCACCGTGATTTTAGCTTGTCACCCCCCCAGTGCGCTTCACCCCCCCGTGCGTGTCACCCGCACCCCCTGCACCACCCTAGCAATGCCACTGCCTACACAGGTACATGTATAGGTACTTGGGCAGCACCTCACAAGATTGGAGCTCCTGCTTTTTCGAGATTTCCAGTTGTGTGCAGAGCTGCCTACGTACAGCTGCCTGTATACATTTTGCCAGTATACATTTTGCAGAACTGTGATTGAATGCACACATACAGTGTGGTAGTGAAGCCTGCTGAACATGCATTTATTGTACACATGGGGGATGAGCCCTGTTGTCTAGCGGGGTTCAACTGTTGATGAGGCTAATGCCCAATCCTATCCCCCACCATTGACAAAAATGCAACCATGCCAATGGGGTACACACTACATCAAATGGGGGGGATGACTATCAGGAGTTCCACCAGAAATAAGTAAAAATATACAGTACTTACATCTATGTAGGCCTCCTTGTGGCCTATGGGTCTCCTTGGACCTCTGCCAGCTATATAGCTGGCATAAGCCTGAGGAGGAAAAGGAGGCAGGGCTAGTTTAAAAAGAAAAAATAGGAACCTGATGTACACTGATGCCTCCTGGATTCAACTCCTACCTTCCCCTCTCCACCCCAAAACTCCCCCTGCCATCCCCCTCTCCACCCACAACATGCCCCCACCGCTGACTTACTGGAATCAGTGCAACTCGGGCTCCGAGGCAGTGCGAACATGAAGCTGCCGCTGATTTGCAGTGACTGTGGCAACTAGCCCAGCAGCAAGACGTTCAACTGTTGTAAAAGACCCATAGGTTTGGCCTATTGAGCTAGAATATAATTTTGAAGTGAGTACTGTGTGTGAAGGGTGGTGGTGGTGACCATGCCTGTCTACAGGCACAGGAAAATTACATTTATTTAATTTCAGAAATCCAATATGTACGTGTTCCAAGTTTTGCTCTCCAGCAGGGATACTTTGAATGCATGCATATTTATTTTAACCTAAAGCAAAGTTAAATCATATTTCTTTAATAAATACTAATTTGTCTCATCTTCCATCTCTTAAAGATTTCAAATGGCATATGCAAAACATCTTATACACTTTTTTTTTCAAAATCTGGGTAGTATGATACAAATTGCTTCCCAAGGAAATTGACCAGGTGGTGCAAGACCTTTCTGGGCAAGGCTTGTTACCTCAGGTACATAGGCGCTCCCAGCTGCTTGTGAGCCCTGATGGGTTTGTGGTCCTTGGGGAAAATTCAAGGAGGAGACAATGGGCAGGATGGACATTCTGGGGCATTCAAGGGCTTTCCTCCCATCTGTTCAGATAAAGATAAATTGCCTTCTTTTTCATCCAGTCTGAGTAAACTGTTAAGTTCAGCTCTGCAACACAGGGATAATTATTTTGACCCAACTGGTGAGCCAAGACAAATGAAATATAGGCTGAGGGTCTGCAGGAATTAGCTGCTGAGGAAACTGATACGTGTGTGTGTGTGTGTGTGTGTGTGTGTGTGTGTGTGGTGATAGGAGCTAACTTGTGCTCCCCCCTTCCAGGTATGAGGTCTGTACAATTTGTGCTTTCAACTCCACAACACCCCCAAATCAGGCCCATGTCATGTGTCTGCTGTGCACTGAAGTTTGTGCAACACTGGACACCACCCACACTGTAGAAATCTATACAGGGTACTCATTCCTGCAGTCACATATTAATACGATCATATTAAGAGCCTTTAAAAGGACCCCCTTCCCTTCACTGTAGACTCTGTTTTCCTGCTTTTGATGTGCATGTGCACTTGACTGCAGGAAGTAAGTTAAACAAACTAAAAGAACAGTGCAGAGCAGAGAAGGAGGCTGTTTCAGAATGAGTAATGGCAGGCGGGAGCTGTGCTGTAGAATCAGCATTCATAGGCTGGAGGCAGATAATGGAGAGAGAGGGGGGATTCACACACTGTTATCAACCACATTACAAATCACAGCTCCAAGTGAAACAATAACTCTGCAGACTTTAAATTACAGCACTACAATTACAACTGAAACCTCTGAAAATCATTGAAAAGCCGTGCAAGGGAGAAAAAATGTGGATGAATACCTGGAATGCCCTACCCCCCAAAAAATCGGTTTGAGAAATGAGAGAGAGAGAGAGAGAGAGAGAGAGTGAGTGAGAGTGAGTTGTGTTGTTATTGCGGACCAGGGTGGAAGCATCCCTGATCTCTAGTGGAGGTGGTCTACGGCTTGGTCTGTCTAGGCAGGGCATGCGACATCCTATTTTGTACAGCACCTACCCCAGGCATTTAAAGCTGGAAGTTCTGTCTGCATGCACAAAGTTATAACAAAGTAACAAAAGTGCTTCTGAGTACCTCCCTGAGTAACTGCTGTTAACCTAGACTTAGATCTTAGATCAGTGAAGCAGGGCTTCCTGTTGAAAGGGTGCTAATTTCCATACGGGCTTCAGTTCAGGCATCTTTCTTCATATATCAGACTTGCATCTACTCTCAGGGTGTGTGTGTGTGTCTGTGGTTGAAACTGGCAGCTTGCTTTTGAGCAACGGGTGCTGCAACCACAGCATGCAAGGCACGTCTCCAAGGGCAAATGTGAATGCTTGTGGCTAAGGCCCCACACCTAGCATGAACCTAGAAGGACTTGCACAGAGATTGTCTGGTTTGTAAACATGCAGAAAAGCAGGAAGAGGGACTGGATATCCTCCTTAACCAATGCTGAGCCTGATTCTTATCAGAAGTCCAGATGCAAAGCAGATCCCAGTCACCCTTTGCTGATTCATCATGTCAGCAGAGCTCTCCAGTGTCCGGCATTAGAGATGGTTTTTCATCTCCCATATATTCCAGGAGCAACTGCCTCATCAGGGTCGGCTCCTTCACGAGACCAACTGAAGCAGTCGCCTCAGGCAGCAAATTGGTGGGGTGGGGCACCCATCTCCACTCACCTACTTGTCTCCACTGCTTTTCCTTCCACACCCTGGATGGGAAAAGGAAGCGGGGGGCAGAGAAGGAAAAATGGAGGGCAGAGTTCCCCCAAAGTGATCTGTGTTTGTGCATGTTTGTGATGCTGCCTTTGGATGTTTGCTGATGACGTCATCACGTCATCGCCAAACTTCAACGTTGCTGAGCTCCAAGGCTGCACAACTGCTTAGCTATACACCTTAGAGCAGTGGTTCTCACACATTTAGCACCAGGACCCACTTTTTAGAACGATAATCTGTCAGGACCCACCGGAAGTTATGCTGTGACCAGAAGTGACATCATCAAGCAGGAAACGTTTTCACAATCCTAGGCTGCAATTCTACTCACACTTACCCAGGGGTAAATCCTTTTAACTATCATTGTTAAGAACATACATAGTACGTAGCTTGTTAAAAGTACAGGTCTGTAACATTTCCCCAAATGCAGTCACATACCATGGTTCCATCAAGTCTAATATGTTAAAAATAAAATATTGAAATGAATGGGGACCCACCTGAAATTGGCTCATGACCCACCTAGTGGGTCCCGACCTACAGTTTGAGAAACACTGCCTTAGAGGGAACACTGGTGGAGGAGTGCAGAACACTGGGTTAGAACTTTGGAGAGCAGGAGGAACAAAGACCGGCACATCATCAAGTAAGGAGGGCAGCAATTGGCAAGCTGCCACAGATGTCAGGAGTTCTCGGCCAGCCCTTACCACATGGAGCATTTTACAGTTGCCTCTGATATGCCCACAGTGGCTTCCTGCTCCAGTTTCAAGACTCTGCCTGGAGCTGCTGCAGAGAACACTCACTTTTTGGAATTCAATGGCAAACACCTGTTGGACTTTCACTCATTTCCAGCCCATCCCTTGTTGCTTCAATCATATTTACAAAGGGCCTCTTTACCTCCATGTAAAGCTGGAGGTTCCTTGATGGAAAAACCTACCAATTATGAAAATGCTGAGGCAGGAATGGCCATGGGGGCGAAAGAGGCACACTCCCATCTGTCAAGAGTCTAAGGAAAGGTGACACAGGAATGAAGTGGTAAGTGGTTATTACTGGGCGGGAAGATTGGCAGTAGTTTCGCATGCTGCTGCCAGATGCCTTCCCACTGCTGTTGAGGAAATTCCACACCCATGAGGCCACCACCGAAGCATCAGAAAGGGAGCATTTGCTGCACACAGGAACTGTGGTCATTCTGCAACTTGGCACAATCTTGGAGTTTTGTTTCAGTGCCAGGGCTCTGGCCTGGGGGTATGTGAAATAGCATAGAAAAGCATATGCAGAGTGCCATTGCCTCCACTACCAACACCCCGGACACATCTGGGATAATGGTGAAGGGCTTTTAATACAGAGGTTGAGACTTCTAGGTGAGCTTGAGCTGGTACCTCTCTTACTGGGTGTGCTTTTAAGACACATGTACACATCAACAAAGGGAAAACCAATTACATATGTGCAGGGCCACTGAGAGTGGCTTTGGGCCCTGAAAAAAAATTGGGGCCGCTAGCAAGGGTGGATTGGCTAAAAATTATTTATTTTTTTCACATTTTTAGACCATGCTTCTTCCAAGAAGCTCAGGTTGGCATATATAATTCCTCCTATCTTCTTGTCCTCCCAACAATCCAGTAAGGCTAAGAGGTAGCTTCATTGCCAGGCAGGGATCTGAGCCTTGATCTTCCAGGTCTAACTTCTAAACAACTACACCATCATAGCTCTTGCAACATATTTGGTCTTTGGTCCCCCTCCAGACCACTAGGCCCTGGTAATTTGTACTGGTTTCTCCCCTCTCATTAGCAGAGGACCAAGTGAAGAGCCAATGGCATGTCTCAGTGGAATGGCGTACAAGGAAGAGGGAGATGAGGTTAAAACTGTAACAAAATAGAAAACTTCTATTGAGGAGACAAAAATAACTAGCAGGAAAGAGGCATCAAAGATAAAATGCAATGCAATATGAATTCAATCACTCACACAGTTAGGCCCTCAATATGTTAGACCAGGGGTGCTCAAATCCCAGCCCTGGGGCCATTTGCAGCCCTCAAGGACTCCCAATACAGCCCACAGGGCCCTCCAGAGACTTGCTGGAGCCCATGCTGGCACAGCTCAACTGCTCTCAGTGTGAGGGCAACTGTTCGACCTCTCGCATGAGCTGTGGGATGAGGGCTCCCTCCACTGCTTGTTGTTTGAGATGCCTGAGATGCAGCAATGGCAGTGAAGGAAAGGCTGGCCTTGCTTTTTGCAAAGCCTTTTATAGGGCTTGAGCTATTGCAAGACCTTCATTCATTCGTATAAGTTCCATCTCTAATATATTCATTTATGTAAATTTATTCAAATTTGAAATGTAAGTTAATCCTTTTTTCCCTGGTCAGTGTCAGAGAGATGATGTGGCCCTCCTGCCAAAAAGTTTGGACAACCTTGTGCTAGACTCATAAACACACACAGCACTCACACCAAGGAGGAAAAGATAGAGGCACTTAGCATGTCCTCAGTTTGAGTGCACATGCGACACTGAAGAGAGAGGGGGAGTTGTGGGTCAGTGGGCAGAATTGCAAAAGACCAGAGTTACCTATTTGCCAATCCATATTTGAGTTCACAGTGTTGCAGGGATCATGAGGCTGGGTCCCCAAGACCATGTCATCTCTTAGTTCAAAGGGGAGCAAAAGGCAAAAAAGCAACTTAGGGGGCCAGGCAGTCACCTTAGCTAGTTCCAAGATGGAAAGCAAGGCAAGGAAGTCAATACCGTATTGCTTTCTCAGGGGAAGGGGTGAGTGCAAGGCTGTTCAGTCAGTGGCAACTTAGTAAAAGCAGGTGCTGGAGAGTGTTTTGTTGTGTTCTATTATTTGAGGCCCATCAGTACCAAATGACATGTGTTGGAAGTGTGCCTGAAGGAACCTGGGATCATATCCAGTTGGGACAGTAGTGGGATGCTGGTTGCAATTCCCAATGACACAGGACCTATTCCTGCCCCCAAACCTATTTCACTTTGATGGTCTGATTGAAAGGAGGCTGGTACAGAGAAAGGAAATAGGAAGGGTGGCAAAGTGGCAAAAGCATTGCTTTTGGAAGGAAGTTATCTTGGTGGAATAAATGTACCTGATTACTGTATACAGTATATGGGGGGGGGGGGGAGAATCTGGGGAAGAAAGAGGAAGACTGGAAAGGAATTGAGCAATCTGTTGCCTGTCCTGGGTGCCAGTTAGCCAGGCAGTGCTCAGGTGGCAGACAAAGTGGGCTGCTTGATGCAGCACTAGCAGGGAAAACAAACAGATGAGAGACCTCAGCAGGGGCCAATGAAGAACAGGAAGGGTCTGTGACTGAGCTTTTTATGCCCCAAATTCCCATAGGACTATATAGGGGCTTCTGTGCTGTGAGCTCACCCACGACCTTTCTTTTGTACTCGATTGCTCATCCCCGGCTGGAGATGGGTGTCTTTAATTGTTCTGTACCCTGCCCAGAGTCCAGCAACAAACTCCTGACTTGTGCTAGAGGCCAGGGCCTCAAGGAACATATCCCTCTTGCTAGGATGTGGCCATGGAGTTGGTGAGGGCATTTAGCCTTGGGGACCCTTCTTTCATTTCTAAGGACCTTGTTTAGTACAAGGCAAGAAGCGCCCAGCATGTGGCTTTTGTTTACCGGTTCAGATTTGCTGTGCGAGCAAGATGCAGCTGTCCGTGGAATTTTCCAAAGGAACAAAAGAAAGGCAAGGCTTCTTTTAATCCAGCCTCTGTGTGTGTTTTGTGCAGCTGTGTGTTTTTAGTAGCAACTGAGGCAGTTTTACAAGTAGACTTCAAGGGGCCACTTGCTTCTTAGAGCCATGACTGGCTTCCAATGCCTGAGCTGGAATGACCAGTGCTGCCGCCTCCCATGACTACCTTCTGCTTCTCCCACTCTCTGGTTTGGAAAAGGAAGAGGGCAATAGGGCAGAAGAGGAAATGTGGAGATGTTGCAAGGTACCCGGGAACAATCCCAAATGTTGCAATGTAATCCCAGGTTCCAAAGCAAACTCAGTAGACAAAGGGGATCAAACCCAGGCCTTTATTGTAAGCCATCAGCAAAAGGTTGTAAATCCATCCACGTCTCCAAAGGAGACTGCGTGCATCAGAAGTGGGGAGAAGAGAAGCGTGTAACGCCCTCTTCAGCTGACTTTTATTACAATGTGGGGTTCCCTCCACATTGGAAGCATTTGATGCAGAGCCTGTGAACACTGCTGCTTGGGTTCAGCAGATGCATGGTAATATGCATTACCTAGGACCTAGGTTGAAAAATACAAAGCACACATTCTTGGGCTGCCCAAGGCCTCCCTGCTCTACAGTAAAACAGGACCTGTTCCTTCCGAATTAAAGCAGCTGCCCATAATTAATCCCTTCTTAATGAGGAAAACTGGCTCCCCTTCTCCCTCACTTCCTGGAGGAGTTTCAGGGGTATTGTGAGAACAGTCCTGTGCTGTGCAAGTCGGCAGTGGCGTAGCTAATGATTGTGTAGCCTGGTGCCAAGTTCAAAATGTTGCCCCGGAAGTGATGTCACAACCGGAAGTGACATCACACCCAGGCTTTTTAAAAAGTGAAAATTGGGAGGAACCCACCTCCTTCCCCCAAGCAGCTCACCACCCACTTGCTCTGCTGCCTCCCCCCAGTCAGTGGCATAGATAAGGCATCTATCTACAACCTGGAGTCAAATAACATTTTAGCCCCCCCCCACATGACAAAATCAAATTTAATTAAGTAAATAAATAAAATGTTATTGGTTCCATGCTGTATCATAACAACATCTCTTTGGCACTCAGAACAAACAGTTTCATGGGTCAGTTTGGAGTTAAGCAAATCCATTTTTTGTTCCACAAGTTAGTTTTCATTTTCTGGTTAATTGGCCATAACTTTTGATAGAAAACAGATATTCCAGTGCTGTTTGTTTCATTGCATTCTGCATTAAATTACCTTTCCAGTGATATATAACATGATCCTATTATTCATACATACCAAGATTTTCACAATTTTGGTCACTAGTGTCAAGCTCAGCTTGTTGCCCCCCTAAAGCTTGATGCCCGGTGCAACTGCTACCCCCTGCACCCCCTTAGCTACACCACAGCAAGTCAGGGCTGCTTTATAGCTCTGTTGCAGAACACAGAGGAACCACTAACAGTTGGAGTCTGGAGATGTCCCTTTCTGCTTTCTGAAGGTCCTTACTTTCAATCTCAGCTTCATGGGTTTGGTCCCAAGTGGAAGATGAAGAAAGCGGACTTGAAAGCCTCATCCTCATTCTCACCTTGTGCATCAGCATAACTTTCCAGCATAAGATTGCATAGTTTGAGAGGAGGCAATGGGGAATTTCTGATTTTGAAACTTAGTCAAGTGTCATGGCATCCTTGAGAAAATCCCGGAGCTGTAACCTGAGTAGCAAACTTTTGAGCATTCTATTTCAAAGAACCTTTGTGGTCCCAGGATTAAGAACATAAGAATAGTCCCGCTGGATCAGGCCATAGGCTCATCTAGTCCAGCTTCCTGTTTCTCACAGTGGCCCACCAAATGCCCCAGGGAGCACACCAGATAACAAGAGACCTGCATCCTGGTGTACTCCCTTGCCTCTGACACAGCCCATTTCTAAAATCAGGAGGTTGCACATACACATCATGTCTTGTAACCTGTAATGAATTTTTCCTCCAGAAATTTCTCCAATCCCCTTTTAAAGGCATCCAGACCAGATGCCGTCATCACATCCTGTGGCAAGGAGTTCCACAGACCAACCCCATGCTGAGTAAAGAAATATTTTCTTTTGTCTGTCCTAACTCTCCCAGCACTCAATTTTAGTGGATGTCCCCTGGTTCTGGTGTTATTTGAGATTGTAAAGAGCATCTCTCTATCTACTCTATCCTTCCTGTGCATAATTTTGTATGTCTCAATCATGTCCCCCATCAGGCGCCTCTTTTCTAGGCTGAAGAGGCCCAAATGCTGTAGCATTTCCTCACAAGGAAGGTGCCTGAGTCCAGTCGCTCTCTTGGTCTTGGTTGCTCTCTTTTGCACCTTTTCCATTTTTCACTATGTCTGCTATTCTGTGGTTGGGAGTCCTGAGATCTAAAGTTGGTTTGGAAATGGATCCAGCTTTTTGCTGCAGAAGTGTCCAAATAGTGACCATACTACTTGGAACCATCTGAGAGGCTACGTCCATGTGAGTCGACTGCCCTAGATTATGGAAAAGGGAATATGATTGAAGATAGGCCAGGGAATGTGTTGTAGCAAAAAACTGAAACAAATTGTAGTGGGCAGCATGCAGACAGAGGACCTGATGCTGTTGGAAATGAGGGGTGAGGTTTTCATATTGCATCTAAATGCCCCACGTGGCACCTCACAGGTCTCATTTAACCCAGAGTGCAACAAGAATGTTGTATTGGGCAGTGCTGGCCCAAGACCACCTGATGCCTGAGGTGGCATGCCAAATACTGCTTCTTCTTTACCTAATGATGTGCCAGCCTCTGCTTCTCTCACTCTCCAATGTTCTAACTGAATCCTCCTGTCCACATTTTCTCTTCTTCTCTTCCCTCCTCTTCCTTTTCCGAGTCAGGGAGTGAAAGGAGAAGAAGTTGTGGAGGCAAGCAAACAGCAGTGGATACCCCTACACAAACCAATATACTGCCTGAGGCGATAACTTCAGTTGGCCTCATGAGTGGACCAGCCCTGGTATTGGGACATCCTGGTAAGGAGACTTTCAGAAAGAGGTTTGAGCCTGCTGTGGCTGATACAAGGCAGCTTTCCAGGGTACTGCCTAATGTTGTAAAACAAGACCTGGTGCTTTCACTTGTGTGTGCCAAAAACTGGCATGTCAATCAGGTGTAGAGGAGGAAGACCCGTAGGAAGTCTTCTGTAGGAGGAAGATGTAGATGTAGGAGGAAGATGTAGATGTAGTCTCCTGCCTGAAGCAAATAAGCAGCACCTGCTCAGCGTGGAATGCATACCTGGCCGCCTGGCTTGCTTTTAGGAATGTTCCCTGGCTTGGTTTTCTTCTAGCTGTTGTGGGTGGTGCTGGAAAATGTGAACTCAGTGGAATGAACACAGAAGCCTAGGCAGGTGCAAGTAGTCATCTTGAGGCAGGTGATGTTCAATTCGTACAGCCATGACTGTACCTCACAAGTGTACCTTACCATCATCAGGTACTGAATTTCACATTTGGAGAAACTCAGCTCTTAAGAGGAGCTTGAGCTTATCTGAAACACCATGCATATCTTTCTGGCCAAGAAAAAAGGTGTGTGAAAGAATGTAGGCAATGCCTTGCAAAATCCCAGAAGCTGGAGGGGGAGCTGAGCAGATCTTCCAGTACAGGCTGGAATTTCAGTGCTGGACATGTGTCCTTGTCCCTCTCATAGAATCACATAGATTCCCACTCCCTGTTCCAACCAGCAAAATCAATGATGCAGAATCCACAAGATGTGCATCATTGCATAATGTGTTCTGGTCATAAAGCATGACTTTTCCTGGTATTGAAGGTCATTTATTAATCTTTGGAGAGCTTGTTCAGTTATATGTAATTGCAGCTTCTTGGACTGTGTGTTCTCCCTCTTCACAAAGGCCCGACATTCGTCTACTTTCTAATAAAAGTGAGGGTCAGGCCCAGCGTGCCTGGGAGCATCCCCTCCAAAATTTCACAGATGAAATGAAGAGTACTCTCAGTGCCTGTGACCAATAACCCCATTCTCCCATCAGTAATGATTTTCTGGGCACCCACCCCTACTGAATAATGCGGAAGGATTTTTGCTACTTGCTGTATCCCAGATGTGAACAGTGTTTTACCAGGAACAGATGCCTGAAAACAGCGGTGTTCTCTGTTGAGCAGGAGCATACGCGGAAGTAATCTTTTCTGCAAGATTCTACTTCTTATAGAATGAAAACAGTCCAGAAGGTTATCGAGGCTGCCAAAAGGATGGACATAAGAAAGCCCCACTGGGTCAGGTCAAAGTCCCATCTAGTCCAGCTTCCTGTATCTCACAGTGGCCTACCAGCAATTTAGGGACAACAAAAGACAACAAGATAACTGCATCCTGGTGGCACTCCCTTGCATCTGGCATTCTGAGGTAGCCTACTTCTAAAACCAGGAGGTTGCACATACCCATCATAGCTTGTAACCTGTGATGGACTTTTGTTTTAGAAATCTGTCCAATCCCCTTTTAAAGGCATCTAGGCCTCCTGTGGCAAGCAGTTCAACTCCTCAGTTCCAAGGAGATTAATCAATTTAATCTCAAGGAGATTAATTACACGCCAGATAAATAAATATTTTCTTTATTCTGTTCTAACTCTCCCAACATTCAATTTTAGTGAATGTCCCCTGGTTCTGGTGTTGTGTGAGAGGGAAAAGAACATCCCTCTGTCCACTCTTTTTGCTAGCCTATACCGTCTAGATGACACTCCAGATGGCAGATTGGGCAAAACTGTAGTTTGGTGCTTAATGCACATTCTATAGACTCTGTGAAAAGGCTTTGCCTGCTCCCTCTTTTCAGAACTAGCCCGGTTTGTGCAAGTTTTTTTCTCTCAATAGCCTGTACTTTTCTCTCAGATCAAACAATGCAAGGGATGGACGGACAATGGGAGGAACTGGCCAAAGGAAATGGCAGGAAAGGAATTTGTGGAGACGGAGCTCCCAGGCTTCCTAAAAAGTGTCTCTGTGTGTTGAACAGACACACACACACGCACAATACATCCAACTTCTTTCTTATCGGAAGATTCAAATATTTTTAGCATAGATCATGGAAGGGAAGGGTTGCCAGTGTTTCGGCTATGCCTTTCACACCAACTTGATCTGCAGATGCTTGTGCAAAACGCTTTACCTGCTAGTTTCCGTAGATCAAGCAACTGTCAAAGTGACATGAGCAGGTCAGGCTGCTGTTGTGTTTTGTCATGTTTTGTTTGTAGTAAGTTAGCAACCCTCAGATTAGGAATACTTTATTGGGGTTTGTGTGGAATTTGAACATTTTGGAAAGGACTGAGACTGCAATCCTATACACAATCACCTGGGAGTAGGTCCTATTGAACTCAATAGGACTTACTTCTGAGTAGATATGCATAGGCTTGGGCTGTGAGTTAGCAAAGAAGAGCAAGTTGCTATGAACGGGGTTGGCCCAACAGTGCTGGCACCCAAGCAATCGTCTAGGGCAGGTGTCTCTAAACTTTTCTGCCGAAGGGCCGCATCAAACATCTGGCGCTATGTTGAGGGCTAGGGGAAAAAATTAAATATAAAATTTAAATAAATGCATTGGAGATGGAACTTGGATGAATGAATAAATGGGCTCAAATGTCCAGGATTTCTCCAAACACCAACACAGCCCAAAGCACACACATAAACAGACCCTGCAATGCAATCTGAGTGGGGTGCGCCATATTGCAAGTTATCCTGAAATCACACATGCACGTGCACACACCCCTTTCTAGATCACATGGCACAGCTGGTGAGGTGACAAAATGGCTTGGATCAATCCTGTTCACATGGGAAGTTATATGTTGGACTGTAGTAATGTGAGGTCAGCTGATATTCTCATCACCCCAACGTAATGGGAGGATGCGTTCATGGAACAGGGTTCATGGAAAATGAGGCAAGGACAAGTCAAAGGGCAAACCACAGAGCGATCAAGCAACCCAGCCATGAAGGTGGTCAGTGGTTGCATCTTCCCCGTGGATAACCTGGGGGTGGCAGCACCATTACTGAAGCCAGAGATAGTCCCTGAGCCAGGAGTGGAGGCTGTACCCAGATTGCCAACAAGATTCTACTCCCAAATATCAGGAGTGGAATGGGGTGAACAGGAAATGGATGCGGTTTGGAGAGCTGCCTATCAGAGCTGGAAGAAGGAAGAGGTTGAGGAAGAAGGGCCTTCTGAACCTGAATCAAAGGATACACGGAATCAGAGGATACACAGATACTGTGCTATGACCAAACTTTGGGCAATCGATTAGGAAGGAGATGACTCTCATTTTCCTATTTCATCAGGGAATTGCATGGGTAGGCACAAGCACCCACTCTCCCTAGGTCTTGACTACTACAGATATGGCAGAGTACATAATACCTTGTTTTCTTTGTACACTTGCAAATTATTTCCAGAATGTTTGGCTTGGCTTGCTTGCTTGCTTAGCTCTTTAGTATCTTTTTCTTCTGCAAAATTTAATAATAATAATACAGGTATTTCTGTAATACATACAGAAATAATACAGAAATTCTGTATTATACAGAATTTAATATAATTTAAATTATACAGAAATAATACAGAAATTCTGATTTCTACTTATGGCCTGATTTGCTGGGGGTGGGGGGAGTTCATGGGGTTGATCAGCCAACTTGGGGACTGTATGCCCTGGCTAGGGGCTTGAAGGTTTTTAGGATGCCAAGAAAATAATATGTCAAATCCAGGTTTGCTTACAATTTTAACTGAGTAACTTACAATGCAAGTGTGTACCCAATAGGCTGGTATGGACAGTGACACATGCAGATCATCACAGAGTCTGAACAAAAACTACACAAAAAGCTTGTATACCTGGCCTGTTTGCCAAAGGTACAACTGTGTTATACAATAAACAAAGCACTAATGCTCTCCTGATACAGGGATCCCACCCCATTGATAAAGGCAAGCCTAATGAAGCAGTTGCCGGAAAAGACTGCATACAGTCACATACTTTGGAATGCAAGCCTGTTTAGCAAAATACCAGCAGCATGCCGGTCCTATGACCCATCCTCCTTTCTTGGAATTTGCCGGGTCATCATTTTCTGCTCAGAAATGCTATGGTCAGAGAAGATGGCCTTACAAAAGCCTACAGGGACTGAACTGGAATAGGCCACCAATAGGAACTAAACCATAGGCCTGGAAGAGAAGTTCTCTCAGCAGACTATGTTTTCAAGCTCCAAGGCACGAACTAGATGTGACACAGGCAATCCAGGATGCTGGGACACTTTTTTGTTTTGTTAGAAGCAGCCAGATCTCATGCTGCTTTCCAGGCTCTATGTGAGTCAGAAAGGAGCGGGGAATCCCCTTCATTCACACGGCGCTTTGGGGAGGTTTTAAAAAGGCTCCATGCAACTGGAAGCCTCCCCAAGAGTGCAGCAGCAAAAGCTTAAAAAGCCAACAATGTTCAGCGCAACAAGGAAATGGGGGATGAGGAACTGGCTGTAAAATTAATGGGAGAAGCGGCAGAACAGAAGTGCTAACATGATCTACACCTGTGCTGCTGCTCTACTGTTTTTCTCCCCAAAAAAGTCGGACTAACTGAGCTGTTCAAAGGAACAGAAGAAGAATGAGTAAAAAAAACAGGGCAATCACTGTTTCCTTAGGATGCTCCATTAAAAATGAGCAAACAAAGGGTGGCACTTCCAGAGTAAACAGCCAGTGTGGAATGGTTTTGTTTTGCTTTTAAATCCAGTTTAGGAAAATTCCTTGCAGCTCTCCCTAGGAGGCTGCTGTATTGATTGAGGCTCGGCAAGCAGCTCTTGCTTTTGGGGGTTTAATTAGGAGTGTCACTTGCATGGGGTGGCTTTCAGCCCAAGGAGCAGCCGTAACCATTCCCCTCCCCCACCTTGCCTTGCCACTCTCCCCCCTCTCCCCACTTCTGATGCCTTCCCAGCTGCCTGTCTGTCTGGAGAGGTGGCCTATAATAGCTAATCTGTAAAAGGGCAACTGAAAAGGTCCCTGTTCCATCTGTAGTTCTCGCAGCTCTGCCTGGGTCACGGACAATATTAAGGGGGGGGGGAGAGGTTGCCCTTGACAGCTGCTATAGGCTAATCTCTGGGGCTGCAGTGTCTGGGGAAGCCCCAACCTTGCAACCTGTCCAGACTGTCTCCTTGTAGCTCAGTTCCCATCCTCTTCCTTCTCACATCAGGAAACTTGCTTGGTGAGAAAGGATGGATATTTTAGTCTTCTTTATGTGGGGAAAAAAGGGGGTTTGATGCCTGCTTGAGGGTAGGGTTGCCAGCCTTCTAGGACTGGCCTGGAGTCTCTAGGAGTCAGCATCAACCTCCAGAACTGAAAACATTCCTGGAGATTTTTAACAGGGCCTCCTGGCTGAATGACAATACAGAATGACTGTACATCATGTACTGGATGACTTTACATCTTGTTTGGGGGGGGGGCGGAGTCTGCAGGAATAGCTTCAGTCAGGACCAGCCCATCCATGAGGCCAACTGAAGCAGTTGAAATCTCTGGGGCTGGTGCCCAGCTAATTTGTGCCCTAGGCAAGACTAATTACTTGTACCCTTCCCATTTTTCATAAGGCTTTATAATTAATTATATATTCCTTAGCACTGTTGTGGTATTTATCTTAAAAAATATCAGTTGTACCTTTACATGGGTTAAAAAACTAATCTGTATAGAACTGTGTCCCTCAAAGTCACAACACCACACCCCTATGAGGTATGTGCCCTAGGCAGCTGCTTAGTTCAGGGGTGCTCAATAGGTGGATCGCGATCTACCGGTAGATCGCGAAGCAAAATGAGTAGATCACGGAGCCCTGTCTCTCTAAACTGTTAATATGTCAGTTTTGTCTAGTGACTAGACAAAACTGACATATTTAGCTGACACTAAACTGACACTGAAACTGAAACTGACACTTTAGCTGCTCTTCAGGCATGCAGCAACAAAACTGATGAAACTGACTAGACTCCAGCAGGGGCTCCATACATTAAAAGGGGTGTCTGTCAGACGCTTCCTTCCCCCCTGGTAGATCTCCAGGCCTTGCTGGGTTTCAAAGTAGCTCTCGAGCCAAAAAAGTGTGAGCACCCCTGGCCTAGTTGGTCTAATGCAGCGTTTCTCAACCAGTAGTTGTGATACCACCAGTGGTACTTGAGGTGGTATCTAATGGTACATGTGCAACCCCAGATCCCCACTGCCTGGAAGCAAGACCAGCAATGCAACAAGCAGCAATAGAAGGCTCGGCTCAGTGGGCAGAGTTCCAGGGTGCACTTTTCGTGTGCTTGCAAAAGTCTTCCTGTCCACCATAAGTCTCTTACTGGTGTTTGTTGCATTGTGTCTGGCTTCCCAATCTGGAAGTAACTGGTACTTCCTAAAGGTGGACCATGCGAAGAGGTATAGCAGGGGACAAACTGATATAGGGGAAAGTGTGTATAGGATTGCAGACTGAGTGTAGCATTTAACATGAGTCTATGAGAAAGCCCATTCAGAGACTTGAACCAATGTGCCTTCTATATGCCGATGATACCCAGTTCTGTTCTCCTTTCTATCCAATTCAGGTGTGGGCGGTTAAAGTTTTGAACCGGTGCCTGCAATCAGCAAGGAATTGAATGAGGGCCAGTAAACCAAAGATCCATCAATAAGATGAAGTTTCTGTTGGCAGGTGGTTCTGCTGCATAGAAAGGTGGCGTTCAACCTGTTTGGGATGGAATCAGTTTCACAACTTGGGGGTGCTGTTAGATCTGACCTTAACTTTTGACACTGAGGTAGCATCTGTCTGTAGCACACCTTCTGCCACCAAGGCAAGTGCACCAGCTGTGGCTCCTGCTGAACCAAGATAGGCTGGCCACCGCTGTCCATGCCCTGGTAACACTCAAATTAGACTACTACAATGCATTGCATGTGATGCTGCCCTTGAAAGGTGTTCAGACATTTCAATTAATGCGAGATTACTGCCTGGTGCCAGTTGCTGCGATAGTGGCTTCACTGGCTTCCTCGTCATTAAATAGCACAGTCCAAAGTGTTAGTCTAGCCCTTTAAAGCTCAGGACTAGGATACCGAAAAGATCTCCTTAGTTCACATGAACTTGCTCAAGAACTATGATATGCAGCTCAGGAGGCAACTGGAGGAGCACCGTCCTACAGAGGGTGATGTATATTTCCCCTTACCTGAGTAAAGCCCCAGCCATCCCTATGGGGCTTCCTGGATCTGTACCAGCTATTTACAGCCCCATGTAACATCGTGAAGGCTGGGAAGGGGCTTAGGGTATGGTGGAGGGCTGCTCTGCCAGACCCGTTCCAGCTCCTGTTCTGCCCAGAAACCCTGCCTCCCCACACTCTCCCCATGCCCCTGGGCCATCTTCAACAAGGTGACCTGAGCCATCCAGCCAATCAGCAGGATTCAGCATTGGCAGAGTGGCATAGGGCACTCTGCCAGCACTGCTTACTCCTGAGGTGTCACGAGCATGCTTTAGGATTGTGCTGTAAGACTCATTATTTGCTTGGAAATTAGTTTTAATTGACATTGAGCTAGCTTTTTTCATATTAATAAACATTGTTTTAATATAATTTCCTCTCTCTCTCTCTCTCTCTCTCTCTCTCTCACACACACACACACACACACACACACACACAACACACAGTCCTGTGTGTGTGTGCATGCATCCTTGTGGGCTTTTTTTTTTTCCCCAAAGTCTAATTACTGCTAAATGGCTGCCATTTGGTTATAATTCACTCTCATCTCTATCCCCCTCCCTTCTTTTAATTGCTGTAATTTGTTGATGAATGCAATTTACATCAGGGTCCCTGCTGTGTGGCAGGGATCAATTAAAGCTTCATCAGATGGGGATAAAGGGGGGTCTGTTTGGGGAGGGTGGTGACCAGCTGTCATCTCTCCTGCTCCTGCCCCTTTCCAAGGAGAAGGGTGCTGTGTGTACAAAGAGCAATGTCCCCACAGTTGAGGCTTGAGGGATGCTGAAGTAAGTTCAAGGCTGAGGTGAGTTTTGAATTGGGGACTTTCAACCTCACAACATTACACTTGATTTCACACAAGAACCATGGGAGTTGTAGTTTTGGTAAAGGATACTGGGGATTTCTTGTGGGCAGTGAAATCTTTAGGGGTGCAGGTGGGTGCAGATTGCACCAGGTTATACCACCAGGGAGTTTACACCGATATGACTTGTGCCGCGGCGGGTGACTGGCCTGGGAGTATCACAGCAAGTGGTCTGCAAAGCCAACCCTATCATCGCAAGATGACAGGGCTGGAGTAAGACTGGAAGGGGTGTGGCCATGGGGATGACATCATTGGCGCACTGGATGACATCAACCCTAGTGATGCCACTGCTTGTGGAAGTCCTAACGGTTACATTTAAAAACAGATTTGTAGACATGTCCTACAACAGGGGTGTCCAAAGTTTTGGGCAGGAGGGCCTCATCATCTCTCTGACACTGTGTTGGGGGCCAGGGGAAAAAAGAATTAATTTACATTTAAAATTTGAATAACTTTACATAATATACTAGAGTTGGAACTTATATGAATGAATGAAGGTCTTGCAATAGCTCAAGGCCTATAAAAGGCCTTGAACAAAGCAAGGCTGGCCTTTTCTTTGCTGCCGCTACTGCATCACAGATGTGAAACAGCAAGCAGTGGAGGGAGTCTTCATCCCAGAGGTCAAACAGTTGCCCCCTTGCTGAGAGAAGGTGTGTTGGGCCAGTGCGGGTTCCAGCAAGTTTCCGGAGGGCCAGAGGCTCATTTGAGACTGGGATCTCCCTGAGGGCCGCATTGGGAGTCCTTGAGGGCTGCAAGTGGCCCCAGGGCCGGGGTTTGGGCACCCCTGTGCTACAAGCTTAAATCAATTGTATGTGTCTGAAAAGATAGATAGGATAGTTTAGATCAGGGGTGTAAATTTTACTGAGCTTATTTATAATACACACAAGAGTTATAATACAGGCATGTAGAACCACATGAGAACTATGAACTATTTGCCACACACCTCTTGCACAGTGAAAACATACAGACTAAGCCAGAAACACATGGAGACATAAGTTGTTCAGAGGCAGTGGGGGGGACAGGACATAAGTTATTCAGAGGCAGGGGGAGCAGAAACCACATGGACACTATAAAAGGCCTTGTTCTAACTTGGCCCACAGCTCGCATCTGGGGGTCACGACCAGCAGTCACGGGCCAGTGCAGGCTCCAACAGTCTCTGACGGGCCAGAGGTTCATTGGAGACTGGGGGCTCCCTGTGTGCTGGATTTGGGGGACCTTGTGGGGTGCAATGGCCCCCAAGCTGGGGTTTGCCCACCCCTGGTTTCTCCAAGCTGGTCCCAAGTTTATTTGGCTTCCTCTATTCTAGGAGAGATGCTAGGAGAGGTGTGCCACAGATATACTTCGTGTGATTCTTGATCTTTATTTATTTTTAAAAATATCTAGACTGCCTTTTCCCTTGCCAAGGCAAGCACCCAATGTGGCTTACAAAAAAAATTCCTTTAAAAAAAATGCAAACATTAAAGAGCATACAATATATAAAAACAGCAGCAAGATCAGCAGCAAAATTCAATTTAACCAATAATATAGCCAAGAGGACAAACAATAATAGCATCAGTAGAAAAGAAGAGCCGCAGGCAATATACAGTAATCAGGTACATTTATTCCACCAAGATAACTTCCTTCCAACAGCAATGCTTTTGCCACTTTGCCAGGCTTCCTTATTTCCTTTCTCTGTACCAGCCTCCTTTCAATCAGACCATCAAAGTGAAATAGGTTTGGGGGCAGGAATAGGTCCTGTGTCATTGGGAATTGCAACCAGCATCCCATTACTGTCCCAACTGGATATGATCCCAGGTTCCTTCAGGCACACTTCCAACTTGATGGGCCTCAAATAATAGAACAGATGGTGAAATTGCACAGTTGTTTCCATCTCCCACATGAACCTTGTTGGGGAGGGGATTTAATCACCATCTCTGAGGGGACTGGCAGCAGCTTGGGTGCCGACCACCTCTTCCAACCCCCAGGCTTGGAATATACTGGGCCTGGGGCAGTGAGAAGAGCAGCGGTGCTCCATTTCTGTTTGTTTTGTTTAGTGAAATGAAATGTTTAGTAAACATGATTTTTTTGCCAGTTCTTTAAAAATACATGTAACACGTCTGTTTCAATATGTGTCTGTGAAGAAAGAGTTAACAGTTTTAACAGTTGTGGTTTCTGTTGAGGATTTTCCCTCCGATTTCCCTCCAATGCAGTGATTTTCAACCTTTTTCATTTCACGGCACACTAACAAGGTACTAAAATGGTCAAGACACACCATCGGTTTTTTGGACGATTGACAAAGCACACCATGCTTTCGATGGGGGGCTCACATTCCCCAATGACCCTATTAATAAATGACTCTCTGCCAAACTCCTGTGACACACCTGCAGACCATCCACGACACACCTGTGTGTGACGGCACACTGGTTGAAAATGGCTGCTCCAATGTCTGAAGGGCTTCAGACTCAAAACAGACTTCAGACTGTTGGAGAGCTGGAGAGGCGGATCCTGAGGAAGGTCTTAGGCCTGAAAGAGGCTCTCTCTCTCTTTCTCTCCTGCTGCATGCTCCAGACTGGGCAAGCCAGGGAGAGCCTCTCTGGTGAGCAGAGAGGAAGGCTGCTTGGGAGAGCCCCAGGGACATAGAAAGGGACCAGCCAGAAGCATCAGAATCTGTTTATGTTTGTCTGTCCTCCCCACCTTGGGAGCTCTTGTCCCCTCAGCTCAGACTAGACCAAGTGAGGATCCAGGCTCTTGACCTAGTCCAGCAGGGCCTGCACATGGAGGATTCCCCACAGAGCCAGCCCCATTCAGGGGACATTTATTGATAAGAACTCAAGCCTGTTTCAATTGTTTTCTTCCTCATCTGTTACATAAACCTTTTTTTTCTTAAAATCTCTGACTGTTCTGGAATCAGTGGATCAATACAGCCCTGCAGGTATTATTGGCAGAGTGAGAGCATTTTTATAACCTTGCATAGCATTCTTGGGGAGGCGTTTTGCCCTAGGAACCCCTCTGGGAACCGGATCACTTGGGCTGGTGGCAGCAGACTAGATCTACCAGGTCTGGTCCCACCAAGCTGCAGATTAAAACGTTTGGAAGAGTCGGGGATGGGAAGGGAGTCAGTGGTGTACCGAGATACCGAGGTCCAACTGTACAGTAAAAAAATTCAGAATATAAACAGTTCAAACACACACTTCTGATATTTTGAGAATTCAGAAGAAAATTAAAATCATGGCTGTACTCTATAAAACCTGCAATGCAGTGTCAGGTGTTCATTGCAATGTTGTATGTATATATTTGACAAGACTAGAGTAGATTGCCCCTTAGGGGTGGGGCCCAATTGGGAGCAATTGGTCCACTTTGCCCCCTTCTTTCATGGGATGAAGGGAGGGGGAGTTGTGGTGAAAGCTGATGAACCACCATATAAAGAGGGCAGCATGGCGTACACTGCCTCAGGTGCTGAGAGAATTTGGTCCAACCCTGCCAATGATATGTCCAAAAGCCCAATTCTGAGGGCTTGGAGCACCAGCACTACTGCTCAGCACTGGCGCTGGGTGTCACGAATGTGCCGAAAAGCGTGTTCATGGAACCCATAGAGGAGGGGCCATGCTCTGGCCCAGTGCCAGTAAGCCTCAGGACCATGCAGACGGACAGATGGCGCTCCTACAGGACCAGCCAGTGCTATTTTCAGGGTGGGGGGAGGCAGGAGGGGAGGATCAGACCAGGGAGGGGGTAGGGATAGCGGTAGGCTCTACCGCTGTATCCTATCCTCCCTCCTGGCCTGGGCAACCTGACACAGATCTCCTTGGCTCTGTGCCTGCTCCAACACAGGTGCAGAGCCAAGGAGATCCATTGCTACCCACTACTGGCTGCTGGCAAATGCTCCCTTCCCCTGAGGGGACCTCCAGCGACATCTTGGTGCCCACAGGATTCAGTGGTTGCTATTTGGGTGCCACTGGAGCCATGGGCACTGAGAACCATAGAATTTGGCTGCAAAACAAAATACATTTGGTTTATTCCTAAGTGCCATCATGATTGTGCAATTAGACAGCTATAATGGCCCTCGTTATGGTACCTCCTTCCTGGGAACTTCCCCCTGGACTGTCTCTAGTAGCAGTCCTAGATTGCAGGTCCAAACCTGAAAAATCTGGTTCTGGTCCAATACGTTCTCTGGACTGTAGCAGCGCTACACTGCTTGGGAGGCACCCAAGGCTTCAAGGCCTTGTGCCTGAGGGAGTGCAGAGTGCACTGAGAAGCTGAGACTATGAACAGGGGCAGCGAGGAACAGAGCAATGAATGAGAGCCGGCAGACAGGTTTGAAGGTATAGATGCATCAGGGAGCCGAGCCGGAAGCAGAACGAAATGAGATCGAGAGAGAAGTTCTCTCCTGCCCAGCTTGACCCAGCCTTTTATTCATTCTTAAACATGTGTTTCTTGTACAATACAAGAAAATTACTGAAGGTTGCTAAGATTATACTGGCAGCAACTGGCTGGCTCTCTAGCTAACCACAACGTAGATAAGAAGTGCTTCTTCATAACATTCTATTGTTTACCGGTACTGGGCTTGAGGGCTCAGCATATTTCCAAGGGCAGCAAAGCGTTCTTTGCGCAGACGCAGGTGTGCCTGCTGTCGTTGTTGCGACGTACTGAGACTAAGCCCAGCGCCTGTGCATATAATTACCACACTGGACACCATGAATGGAAGGTGAAGATCTAAAGATGTATGTTTGCTGTTCCCTTCTGCTATATGGTATCAATCTGGGCACCCAAATTTTGTTGCCCTTCCAAGTAGAGTATCTGCCTGGTCCAGTCCTAGTTTAGAGGACATGAAAGCATTCAAAAAGAGCACATGACATCGGCTCAGCTGTTCCTAAAAATTTAAATATCTCCATGTCAGAGAGGAATGGTGGGGTGCACATTTATTTAATATATAACCTGCTGTGCTAAGGGACCAGAGACAGTTTCTATCAATGCAGTAAGGCTTACGGCACACGTAATGCCATAGGGATCACCAGGCACCCCACACTTTTGCAAGAGACCCTGTTTGTTCATATGCTGCTTTTTGGTACTGCCATGGTTTCTCAGATTGGGGTGCATGGGGGGGGGGTTGTTTTGTTTCATAGTCAATGTCCTGTGAAGTTTTTATTAATATTCCATTGCCATAAACCATTCATTTTGGATGGATGGGCTGTTCTTGTGTATTTGTGGGAACAATTATACCAAACATTTGTATTTAAATACCTACAAGACCCCTGCTTGCCATTCCTGTTAGCATCTTGCATGATCTTCTTGTCCCGTCAATGGGCCCTGCTCGTTTTCCATCTCACTGACAAATCTGAGCATATCCTTCTCTTGCTTCTTGTGCTGACATCCATACAAATACGCTTATCAGCCAGTCCTGTTGGGAATGCTCTCGGCCTCCTTCTCTTGTACAGTGAGAAACAAAGATGAGGGTTATTGATTTCTACTGCTCACAACAGGGATCTCATTAAAGATTAAGGCAGCGAAACCAAGAAATGGGGAGGAGGGGATGGATTTCCTTAGCCTTTTCACCACCCTGCCCCACAAGTGTCTGAACTTGGGGATGAAGGAAATTTTCTGACTGGGAGAGAGATCAGTGCAGGGAAGATACATAAGAAGAGAAGAAATATGGCAGGGTGTGTGTTTTGAATGAGAGATGGGAAATGGAAGTGAGTATTCATTCAGTGATTTTAATACTCCCTTAGTGACTGTGCATTAAGAGCAAGATTTTCCATTTGGGGCTCCTTGCAAGAATGGGAGAAATAAAGCTTTAGCGTTTCTTTGTAAAAATAAATCTCTAAAAATCTAAAGATCAATTTTTTGTTCCTTATTCTGTCCGTCGTGATAAGCAACCTGCAGCTGAAAGAATGGCAAAGTGACATTAATACATTTTTCTGGGCAACAAAGCAACTCGGCACTAATCTTGAGCTTTCCAGACCCAAGGAGATTCAGGGAATGTAGAATGCTTAATTTAAGTTCGTTTTGTAATGCTGCTAGGCTTGTATGGATAATGGAATGGTTAAAAGATGGGGGAGACCAAGCAGGAGAGCTAATTGAGCAGGTGTTTTGTAAGACTCCACTGCATTCAATAATCTCAGTAATCACAAAGAAGCAACAAACTTAGTGGTGTCAGTCAATCTTGTGGATACTTTATTAAAATGATGGAAGAAATTTAGCTGTAAACTAGCTCCCACACAGCACCTTTGATCTTTGGGACACAGATCTTAATTTGGTTAATAAATATACTTCCTAACATTCTGAGTTATTTTAATACCCCGATTTTTAAAAATTTAATAACAATATTATATCCTCAATTAAGAAACATAGTGCTGGATCTATGCCAGGGAAATGGATAGGATTGAGGTGTTACTGTCAGAATGAAACCTCTGTCTAGCATCTGGGTATATTGGCTAGAATCTGAAAAATTCTGGCAGGAGAAGTGTATACATGATGGCCCACTAGAGGAAGGGCTCTAGGCTGGGAAAGGGAGATAGGATCTGGTACATGCAACTGCCTCTGAGATCCACTCCCACAAACTGCCCATGAACTGCCCCCACGCCCTATGTCACCTTGTTTGCAGTGGGAGAACATCTCGGTGGTTCTGGTGCACATGGAGCTTCTGCTCTTTCTGCCAGTGGCTCCATAGCGCACAAAAGTGCCGAGAGGTTTGTGCTGTTGCAAGGGAGCTTACAGTGCTGGACTGGGGTGTGAATTCTGTTACAGAAATGAATGGTTATGTTCAGCTTATTTGTGACTGAATTTCTAAAGTATTACATTATGGAGGTGAATTATATGGATGACATATGTGTCAATCAAGTTGTTTTGTAATAAAATAATTTTTCCCCAAAAAGTCTGTCTTGGTTTTAAGAGTAATATTTGAAATTATAATCTCAGATTTGCTATAAAATTGTGTGCCTTGCTTTACAATGTATCATAAAAACAAGTGACTCGGCTCTCAAGCATCTTCTGATTCTGATCTGTCTATTTTGCTTACATAATCCTGCTCTGATGTTTTTCACCCTCTAATTTGTTAGTGGTCATGCCAAAATATGCCGTTTGAACTTGGTCAGAGATCCATCCATGTTGGATATCCACAAGCCTTCTGATGCTTGAATAGTGCAGGAAAAGACAACTAATGAGGTGATTTTTTTCCACCCTATATAGTGGAACGGTTTCCCAGACCTGGGATCCAACTCTAATCAATCTCTGATGGCTTAGTTAATAGCTTACTATGAAAAATGTTACCCAAGTGTGAGAGGTAATATTTTATGCCTTTTTTTGGCCTCTTGGACCTGAAAAGTGCTTGCATTATTTTATACCGCCTCCCAGTAGGTCCTTGGGAAATCTCCTCCTCCTCCTTACTGTCAAAGAGGGCTGTTTTCAGCAGTGATGATGGCCTTAGACTGTTCCCCCCTCCCCCGCCATTGAGCCTTTCAGCTGAATGGGAACAATTGCAGAGGTCAGCACCAGCATTCAGTGTCAAATGGCTCTTTCCCACTTTCTGTCATGTTAACACAAAAACATGTAAAGACACCTGGAGAGCTCATCAATTCCGCCCCAAAGGCCCCAAACTCTTGGAATTGTAAAAAGTATTGATATTCAATCACATTGTCACCGAACTACAATCCTGTGGTCTCAGTTTAGACATGAGCTCCCTATGTTTTGATGTAGCTTGATTGCTTGCTTATTGATTTTTTTATGAAGGATAGCTTACCCGCTAATGGAATTTGTAAGTTGCACCTACCAGGTGGGGGCTAAGGTCCAAACCGAACCATACCTGCCCTGTCTGTCTGTTTTTGTAATGTCAAGAACAAATGCATGGAGCCCCAATCTAGATAAGAAATGCAAAGGTGGGGTCGGAGGTCGGGACATAATCAGGGCCAGTGCTATCATTAGGCCAACTAAGGCAGCTAAGGCACAGACCTCACCAGAGCTGACCTTTGACGTGCACAGTTTTATACAGATTAGTTTTTTTTTTTTAACCCATGCAAAAAATTCTACTGACAATTTATATTTTAAATCTAAATTTCTTTTTTTTCTTTTTTTACAAGACATCTGTTTTTGAAAACTGAAGTTGGCAATTTGGGGGGCGTGTGCAAGTAGTTAGCCTTACCTAGGGCCCAAAATAGCCCACCAGCCCTGGTTACAGAAGCGTAGCTCGGGGGACGACGACGACAGCGGCATAGTAACTATGGCAGGTGATGCAAAACACCTGTAAGTGTAAGTGTCCCTTCCCCCTCATTGTTGGAGCCATTCAAGCAGTGATGGCAAACTCATTGCCCTTGCTGTCCCAAATGGCTCCAATGGTAGGGGACAGCTTACAGAGTGCGTTGTGGTGCCCGCCATACATATCACTCTGCCCCCCCAGCTGCCTGCTTATAATGCTTTGTACAGGTGAAGGATGCCTGAACCCTGACACCATTATTCTCAGAAATGAACACTGACCAACCACCTGAACAACTCTGTGGGCAAGGTTTTCCTCCATCTTTAATATGGTCCCTCCCACTTTAACAAATACTTGTCCCTAACTGCTGGACTTCCCTTTTCCCACAAACAGTAGTCGATTATGGTTGATGATATATCATGGAGAACATTTAATTGGGCACTTTCTCTCCAAATCTTGGTTGCCCTCTTGCCTTTGTCATCCATGATTCACTTCCGACTCTGCCTTAGCCCAGAGCAAGAGGTGGAGCTGAGGACACGTCATTTTCCGTTTTTGAACTGGCAACAAGATTTAAATGCTGGCACCAAGTAATGCAGCCAACAGTGATGGAAATAAAGAGCATAACCCCCCCCCCCCAGCATCATTTTCAGGGGGCAGCTTATGCTGAGCATTGCTGGGTCCTCATCTCCCTCACTCCCATTCTGGACAATCCAAAGACAGTGGACTTAGCTAGGGCGATGCTGAATCATGCAAGTTTTTGAACTCAGAACTTGTCAGCAAAATAGAAAGCGAGCAGATTTTCAGGGATATATGACACAGCAAACTATGTCGCAACCAAGTGAGAACATTTGCATTACTTTTTATGCCTGGGGGAAGGCTCCAACTTTCTGGCTGCTAGTGCTGCTGCAAAGCGCTTTACAGGTGCTTTGCGGCAGCCTGCACTGGCAGAATATGTATTCCACTGGTGCCAATACTAGTTAGGACTGGGCTGAACGGCACTCTTCACATGCTTAGAGGCTCCTTTTTTCACTTCATATATTCCAGGTCTGAACCCTGGCATTGCAAACATGATCCAGGATTGAGCTTGGGCTCAAAATGACTTGCCTTTTCTCACTTCCATCCAGACTCCAGGTTTCTTTGATTACCCCAGTTCTCAATTTGATTGTGGTCAAGAGGTCAAGGTTGTTCCCACTGCCTTTTTCCTGCACTGTTCTGCTGGGGTTTACGTTTTATACAGCTCATTTACGCTTTTCAAGCATAACCATAGAAAGCCCTGGTGCAGCTGCGCAAGTCCCATTTGACCTTCTGAGGTAGTCCACCCGGCAAGTCTGTGGTGTTCCTTGACAGTGACTGATGAGCTGCTTTGTTTGCTGAGTAAGATGCTGCATGGTTTATGATGAGCCTCCATTTTGGCATTTAACCTGCGCCTCTTGTCCTTCTCCGCTTTGTTAATGTAGCCTGGAGATTGTTCAGAAAAACTCACCACATGGCGGGTGAGCGGCAGACATTTCTGGGATTGAAAGACCCGTGAAACTAGTTTGTGAGGCCAAGGGGGCTTTCAACCAGTTTTTCTTGAGCAGCAGCCCCTACCCTCTGCCACACTACATGGCAAACAGTTTTTGACACTGCTTTTTTTAATGTGTCCTTGACACTTTAAAAATTGCAGTTTTATACACACAATGCATGTGGCAAATCTCAACCACTGTTGTCTTTGTGTGTGAGTGTGTGAATTTACTGCAACTCCTCCCAGTCGCTTACCCTTGAAAATGCATGACTGGAACTCCCTGGGGGAGAAATGGAGGCCTGGCAGGTAAAGCAGAAACAACAAGGGTTTTATTAAATGAATAAAAACATCAAAAGAGGTAAAGCAGAAGGTTAAAATAAGGCACATAAGGAATCATGGAGTGACAAAGGGTGGTTTAGGGTGGAATGGGTTGAGCAAAGGATAGCCCAGGGGTTAAACAGCTGTGGAAAATAAAACAAACCACTCCTGTGACTTCTCCCGATGCTTTCTATACCCTACAGACTTGTGCCATGTAGTTCATAGTCCACGCACCCACATTATTAAGAATTAATAAGAATAGTTATATATCACATTTCAACCCCAAAGTTCACAAAATGGTTTCCAGAGAAAATGAAATAACTAAATGACTCCCTGTCCCAAAAGAGCTTACAGGTAGGTGACCCTCAGTGGAGCATCAGATGCTACCTGTAAGATTTACTTGAGCACTTGACTTTCCCATCCTGGAAGCCAGGTGAACTTCACAGGCCAATGAGCTGTCTCAAAGCAAAATCCTTTGTTTACTGGTCTGTTGGGGAAGAAGGACAAACTATAAACAACAAGAAGAGGGCATACATGGCTACTGCATCGGAATGAGTCAGCAGCCCCTGGAGTTCCCTATGAGAACATCCACAGGGGATAGGAAGAGCCAAGCCAGATGAAAATATGTCTGTGGGGATTTAAGCTTGAGTTTTCCCAGTGGCAGTCTGACACTTGAATTACTACAGCACCCTGAGGATCTTAAGGTGTCTTGCCAAATCAGGACTGCTCCAGAAGGCATTTGGGGCTTTGTAATTACACTAAGCCGTGGCTACATTTTTACCTCTGATGAGTATTTTGGATGCCGCTGAGCCATTAATTTTAGTTGCTATCATTACTGTTGTTTTGTTTATTTTTTTAGGATTTTGTTGTGGTTATAATCATAGTGTGAGCTGTCTTGGGGCTTCTTGAATTGACAGGTGGGATATAAAAATGTTAATGACTCATTAAGAAATAAATGCATAAGTCTGTGGTGAACCCGTATTTCAGTGACAGGGTCCTGTTCTGCTGATTCCTACTCAAAAGGACCTTGCTGAGTTGGAAATCAAATAGCAGTGCTTCCCAACATCCCTACATCTGATGCTGTAGATTTTGTCCTGGGAAGCACACTGCACCCTCACACCAAAGTTCTACTTTTAGAACACATAAGAGTAAGAACAGCCTGACATGCCCTGTGTTTCTGCATGAGAAAACAGGGTTTTCTCAGAAGGTAGGCAACTCTGATGTGTCTCTGCATCACAAATAACAGAAGTATACAATCGCACACCCTGTACAGAAATAGGGTAGAATGACCTGCTCGTAGTGGAGACAAGTTGCAGGGATGAAAGATTAGTGCAGTGATTCATGCAGAGATTCAGTAAGCAAGCCCCTCATTGATTCACAGGAGCCTTGAAAACTCTCTTTAATACAGTTCTCATAACAGTGACCAGGTATTATTGTGCGGTACTCATTTTGAGAATGACTGATGTACAGAGAAAGGCAACTAAAGTGATTGAGCTGCATAGGATCCTCTGTATAATGTAAGGCTTGAGGCATTTTGTACTTTGGAACAAAAAGGAAAAAAAGATAGAAGTTTATATGGTGTGGTGGTTTGGGAGTTGGACTTACTTCAAATCCCTGCTTAGCCAT
This sequence comes from Tiliqua scincoides, assembly GCF_035046505.1. Classification (NCBI taxonomy): domain Eukaryota; kingdom Metazoa; phylum Chordata; class Lepidosauria; order Squamata; family Scincidae; genus Tiliqua; species Tiliqua scincoides. The sequence goes on from NC_089825.1 coordinate 77,437,847, forward strand.
GAAGCTTCCTGGGTGACCTTGGATGATCTCTTATCACTGTCTCTCAGCCTAACCTACTTCACAGGGTTGTTGTGAGGATAAAAGGAGGGGAGAAACTACATAGAGCAACCTGAGCTCCTTGGAGGATGGGCAGCATTAAAATGTGAAAAATAAAATACATACATACATTGATACATTGATGGTCCATCCTCATTGACAATCTTTCCAATGTGGCCCACACTCGCTCCATGTTTTTTGGTCTAGTGCGACTGTTGTCCAGTGCAGCAGTCCCTGTTGTTTAAATGACTTGGAAAAGGTATCTGGCCAGTGAGTAGCTGGTCGGCTGGGGGTTCTTTTGACGTGATATGGGATGCAGTGTGTGATTCTGGTGCTCCATCAGTCATCTGTTCAGCAGATGACATGTCCTGCCCATCTGTGCTTTGCAGAAGCCATGTACCTGAGCGGGGTCGCGGATCTTGGATTCTTGCCAGAGGTCTTGACTTCTGAGACCATGTTGCCATTGCTTTCGGCAGTTCATCCCAAGGAGGCATCTTTCAAGTGCCCGGTGGGCAGTTCGCATGGCAGTAACTATGGTCGTGTTATTGGCCCATGTTTCTGTGGCATAGCAAAAAGCCGGAATAACTATGTAGTCAAGCAGCTGCGGATCCTGGATCTGGCTGGTGACTTTTCGGATTGATCCCAGGGCGGCCCACGCAGCTTTCCTTGGCCATGTTCACTTCATGTCTCAAGTAGATGTAGCTGTCAACTTTATTCAGGGTGGCACCACAGAGTTGTCATCATTGTCGCACCATTTGTTAGTCATCGTCTGAGTTTTCTTCATATTCATCTCCATGCTGATAGCTGCCAGCCAATTGCTTTGCTATCAATCCCCTACAAAGTCTTTACCAAGATCATCCTGAACTGACTGGAGTCAACATTGGACACATACCAGCCAGTGGAACAAGCTGGCTTCTGAAAGGGCTTCTGTTTCATGGATCATATCCACACCATTACCCAGCTGATTGAGTGATGCCAAGAGTACAAGATGCCGCTTATACCGACATTCATGGACTACAAAAAGGCCTTCGACTCAGTAGAAGTCAATGCCGTCCTCAACTCTCTCCTGCATGCTGGAGTGGACCCATCGTACATTAACATCCTAGAACAATGCAACACTAGGACATCAACAACCATCCAATTGTTTGACCGCAAGCTGCACAACCCCATTGAAAAAGGAGTCCAACGGAGTGACACCATCTCCCTGAGGCTCTTCACCTCCGCCCTTCAGTATGCCATGAGCCAACTTGATTGGGACCATAAGGGTCTGCTGATCAATGAAAGAAGCTCTCAAACCTACGGTTCACAGACAACATCTTGCTTAAAGTAGGCAAAATAAAATAAATAAGTAAAAATTAGTGATGCCAAGAGTAGGGGATGCCAAGTAGGGGAAAGCAGGATAATCTCTAGCAGGCGGTAGGAGCGAAGGACAAGAGTCCCATCACACCCTGCTTGGGACTTTCCTGGGCATCCAGTAACCACTGTTGGTGGTGGATAAGATGCTGTGCTAGATGGAGAACTGACTTGACCCAACAAGGCAATTTTTAGGTACTGAATTAGCACTGTAGTGCTAAACGGAGAACAGTTTGTGATGCTCTGATGGGACTGCAATATTCTGGGTGAAAAAGATAGGTGGGGCGAAAACTAGAGAAAACCAGCTGAGAAAAGTCGCTTTCAACTGCTTCCTACTCAGGGAGTCAGCAGGACAGGAAGGAAGGATGTAGGGTGAAAGGTTCTGCCCATAACACTAAATATGAGGTTGTCCCAGGAAGTGACAGGTCCCTGTTACCCTCTCTACACCTCTCAAATGACAGGGCTTGCCCATAAGACACTGGTGTGATTTCACACCCAGAATTACAGTCCTCGAGTGCTCTTTGAGATTACACCCTTCTAATTGGCAGACTAATAATCTTGGAGTCAGAGGGCAAAAGGTACATCAAACTGACCTTCAGAGAAACAGCATGGTGGTGATTGGAGGAAAGAGCAAACTGTCTCTTCCCAGGGCAGGAAAATTATCCTAAAATGCAGAAAAGAAATTTGGGGAGAGGGAAAAAAAACTCCAGGAAATTATCCTATTTAGAATCTGCTTGCAAAACAATATAGGTTTATATAGCATTCTCAAATGTGGATGCTGTGTTGTGTTTAGGTGTTCTAAGGATCCAAAACACAATAAAGCAAATCCCATTATGCCATACTGATTTTGGCTGATTGACAATGGGCACAATCCTAACCAGGTCTACTCAGAAGTAAGTCCTATTTTGTTCAATGGGGCTTACCCTCAGGGAAGTGTTGCAGCCAATGAATATTATTTTTAAAAAACATATTTATACTTCTTTCTTCTTACTCAAATACAAATTTACATGTCAAATTTGCATGATATATTATAAATTTAAATGTCGGAATTGGAAATAACATGCTTGAAATGGCTGGATGAGGGTGAACTGGTTGAAATGACATGGCAGACAAGGCAGAAGTGCTGTTGGTTAGGAGATCTGTGACTCAGGAAATTGATTGTCAGACTGCTCTGGAAGGGGTTGCACTCCCCTTGAAAGAACAGATATGCATTCTGAGCCTGACTTTGTACCTGGATGTCCAGGGTGCTTTAACCCAGCTCAGGCTGGAGCACCAGTTGCATCCTTTCAGGTCAATCAGACGTGTCTATGATTGTCCACATATTGGTTACGTTCCATTTGGATTACTGTAACATGTTGTACATGGGGCTGCCCTTGAAGACCACCTGGAAACTTCCTGTAGATGGAAGGGCCTATCCTGTTCAGCTTCCTGTAACTCACAGGGGCCCACCAGATGCCTATAGGAGAACATAAGACAATATGATTCCTGTACCCTGTTGCTACTGCCTTGCATCTAAAGGCTGGAGGTTGTCTACAGTCATCACGACTTGTAACCTGTGATGGACTTTTCCTCCATAAATCTGTCCAATCCCATTTTAAAGGCATCTAAGCCAGGTGTCATCACCACATCCTGTGGCAAGTAGTTCCACAGATTAATTACCAGTATGTGCTGGGTAAAGAAATATTTACTTCTGAATGTTTGTTCTCAATCTCCCACCTTTCAATTTTAGTTTTGGTGTTACATGAGATAAATATTCTTTCTCTGCTTTTCCTAACTTTTCTTCCCTTCCACTCCTTCTCTGTGTCGAATTTTAGAATTCCCTGGGGTTGGGAGCCATCATCTTATTTATGCACTGTAAAATGCAATTGACATTCCTAACATGAATCATATTGTGATGGTAGAGACCTGTGCACCTTAGCTCAGACTTTTCCTGGGATCTTCAGTGTCTGGAAAAAGGCATCTGGAAAAAGAGTATGTTTCAGGGGGCAAAAGAGAGAAAAGAGACAGTCCAGGCTGTTTTATTGTCTGCTTGCCTACAACCATCTCAGGACTGGCCTTTTGTCAATGTTTCTGTCAAGGCAACGCCTCTGTTTTTATTAAACCAATTTCTGCTGACGTGGTGTGTTTTGTGAGAACAAATTGTCCTGGGTTGAAAACAGCTTGCTACTGGCATCCCTTGGGAACCAGGCAAGAGACTCTTGTGTTCAGCTGTTCTTGTGTGAGCAGGTTTTTTGTAGCCATCCTTTCACGCTCTCATGTCCGTGCACGAGTCAGGAAGACCACAGTACGGAAAATTCTTGCCCTTGCTTCAGTTTATAAATCACCAACACTTTGTGATTCATGGATGCAGTCATCCTACCCCCCTTTCTCTGAGCTAAAATTGCTGTTTCACATCCAGGAGTGAAATGCATGTTGTTCATACAGGCAGACAGGAAGGAGGAGGACCTCAGTTTGCAGAGGCTCCAACATGCAGGCTTGTGGCTTGGCAGCACATCCATCCATCCATAGAGAGGAATCACTTTTAGAAAAAAAAATGTGTAAGAAGCATTGATTTTTATTGTGTTAAAATTCATCCACCAGATTGACAGTGCCATCTTATGCATGTCTACTCAGAAAGAAGTCCCATTTAATGGAGCTGAGGTATGTTTATGTAGGTTGGCAACCTGAAGGCACATTTTTCTTGATTACTTCTGGTGATTCTTCCCAAGAATTCTCCCAACAGAGGAGAATTCAGAACAGGTTCTGAGACTCAGTCCTAACTAAAATTAAATACTGTTCCATGTAGCTCAGTAAGCACTGACAAAATATTGATTCAGTGACACATGTGAATGCTTGCATCAGCCGCCAGGCAGCTGCATGCTTAAAAAAAACAGCCCCTTACCATTACTGGAGCATTATAGTTTACAAAATTTGCGTAATAACCACAAGCTTCATTTTGTGCCTGACATTTCATTTCCATTTCTATGGGATTGGAGGGGGGGGCACTCAGGTTACAAATGATATCATTTAGAAGAGCTTATTATCAAGAACCATTTTGCTGTGTCCCCTATAATTAGAGAGGGAGCAAAACCTCCCCCTAAAGATGTGAGAGGGAGAATTGTGCCAGTTGCAAAGTCTCTAGAATTCAGGGTTTCAGCATCTAGGGACAAGGCATAGCCCTCCCTCTTCACTGTGCAACCTGGCAGAAATCATAAAAATAAATGGAAGACATTTCAGAGCTAGAAGAAACCGGTTTGAGAAAACAGTGCCTCCCTTTCACCTTGCTTGAATGTGGTTGTAAAAATTCAACCACTTGTAAATTGCAGGGACAGGAAGGAAAAAGTCACTAGAGTTGCATCCAGAGGGTTATACGGTTCCCCCACCAATTCTATCTTACAAACTGCTTAAGTTTTGAAATTCCCTCTAATCTTCAGAAGCATGCAGTCCCCAGTTGCATGGGGAAGGGGGACAGGACGAAAACTGCTGACATAGAAACAGATACTTAAAAGTGCTTGGAGGTATGGAAGGTTTTCTGGATCCTGGCTGGAACATTGAGGACACCCTGGAAGTTGCTGCTGGGACTCCTAGAGAGAAATGAGTGCAACATTTTGATTTTGAAAAGTGACTGCCTGAAGCGTACGTATTTAGACAAAACTTTGGTTACGTTATTCAAAAAATCAAAAAGTCACTCAAAATGAAAAATTTCACTGTAGCCGTCAACATTTGAGTATTTGGAAAGCTGCAAAGATTTGGCATGTTCCAAAAGGGTACGAAATTTGGCTTTGGTTTGAAGAGCTATAACAATTTTGCCTTGCAAAGCTGAGTAGTAAGCACTTGACATAAGCCTTGTGTCCCACCTCCATAAGAGGCAAGCCGAGAAGGGCCTCAGGGTGAAAAGGTCATGTGAGAACATCGAAGAAACAATGTCAGTTTACTTCAAAATCTGTGTGAATAGTTGGGCCTTTGTCTGGCCTCCTGAGGAGCTTGCATAGACCCAAGCCCTGGAGTACAAATGAGAGTCAATCCACTGCAGTTATGTTTGTTCTTTGTTCACTGGTCTTAAGTGTTTTTGGAATTGGGCGTTTTTCAGTGACAGTAATAAATAATTTAGTTGTTGTTAGCGAAGTTGAAAGAATGATCAGTACAGTAGTCGAGTGCTGCTCTTCTCACACATTCAGTACTATATTCCCTTGGTATAACTTGGGAAAACATTGCCCATTATATTATTCAGCACCCTGAAAATCAGGGAAATGTCATGTTTTGCCTTCTCTTGATGCAGAGATTTTATTTATGTGTCTTATTTAAATGTACACATATCAGTGACGATGCCTGCTTAAGATAAGCTGGGGAAACTGCAGGTTGTTTTCAGATGTGCCTGAGATTGATCTCTTGTTATCCTTAATCAGTTCTTCATTATCTGATCCTTTTCCCCCACTTTGTGACTTGTTGTCTGTTTGGATGCCATCTTCAGAAGGGTCAGATGAACCATTACATAAATACACAGGTTTGCCCCATTTAACTGAGCCAGGGGATAAGCTGGCAGGATAAAAAAAAAATAATTGATTTTGCTAAATCTGGAGACTGGGTTGTACTAGTGGTGACCATGCACAGCTGCTGGGGAAAGCATAACATCAGATCCTGCACCAGCCCCTTCTGATCCCATGCACGTGTACCACGTTGCTATTTTTTGCAGCACTTATTGAACTGGCAGAAATAGATCTTAATCTGCACCACGGCTTAGCACTAGAATATCTTTTGAATGCTGGCATTCAGCCCTGGGTGGAATAAGACAGAGGAAAGCACCTCTGAGTCAGTGCAGAGTGTCTTTCTCTGACCGTAGAGGAATGACAGCCAACTAGTCTGAGCCATCTGAGCTTGGACTAAAAATTTTGGTGTGAATTCAACCCCTGCTAACTGGGTAAGAGGCACTTTTTCAAGTGGGTGCTCCTCTTTTCAGCAGGGGAGAGTAACTGGCCCGCCTCACCCCAGCAGCGTCTTTTCTAGTGGCTGTCTGCTGGTGTTCTTTTACATCTTTTTAGATTGTGAGCCCTTTTGGGACAGGGAGCCGTTAGTTGTTTGTTTTATTTTCTCTGTAAACCGCTTTGTGAACTTTTAGTTGAAAAGTGGTATATAAATACTGTTAATAATAATAATAATAATAACTCCTGTCAGATGTGAGTTGACACCTTTCATTTTATAAATTGAGACTCCAATATTATAGTTATCGCAGAAGCTATTCAGGGGAACAAGCTTACTACACCACTAATAAACCCAGACTTGCTTCACATGACATGCATGTTCTGGAGCTAATTGAGATTCATTCACCTGGAACTTTCCTGGGCTTTGTGTTAATGTTTCACCAGTGGTAGCTCAGAACCCTTGGAGTTACTCGGAGACTTGTAGTACTTCCATACAATAAGGATGCAATTTTCATTACCCAAAGATATGTTGGGTTGGGGGTAAGGCTGCATTCACACCCTCATTTTGGCATGGTATGATTGTGGACTGAGGAGATCTGTGAAGAGTTTGGTTCCTGCTGAAATTGTCATGTGATTGCTTACCCACACTCCACCTCACCTCAAAAGCCCAGTGCTTAATTTCTAAAGAGGGAATTGCCAGAGCTCATGATGAGGGATTGGGGAAGACACACTGCCTGTGCTTAGAGACACTTTCTCCTTCAATTGTTTCACTGGTTCCAAGAACTGAAAGCAAGCTTTTGGGTTAAATGTAGCTTTTACAAAATCATCAAAAGTCGATATATGCCTGTGTAATTCCCCACTACCCAAATGACAAGACATGAGACTAAGATCCTGATACCCCGTACCCAATGATGTGCCAGCCTCTGTTCCTCCCATTCTCTGATGTTCCCGCCCAGCACTCTCCCTCCTCTTCCTTTCCTCTACCTCTCTGTCTCCCCTTTCCTTTTCCAATTCATGGAGTGGAAAGAAGAGCAGTGGAGGCAAGTAAACAAAGAGAGATAGGCAACCCCCGCCAATCGGCTGCCCGAGGCGACTACTTCAGCTGGCCTCATGGATGGGCCAGGCCTGTATGACTGAATTCTTGACTGGGACAAGAAGCAAAGTGTTGTTTGGGAGAGATCCACTTTTGAGGTTGCAGAGTAAGTGCAAGCTGTCAAGGAATTATTAAGCTGTCAAATTATGCAGGGGATGGACAGAGTGGATAGGGAGATGCTCTTTACACTCTCACATAATACCAGAACCAGGGGACATCCACTAAAATTGAGTGTTGGGCGGGTTAGGACGGACAAAAGAAAATATTTCTTTACTCAGCGAGTGGTCGGTCTGTGGAACTCCTTGCCACAGGATGTGGTGCTGGCGTCTAGCCTAGACGCCTTTAAAAGGGGATTGGACGAGTTTCTGGAGGAAAAATCCATTATGGGGTACAAGCCATGATGTGTATGCGCAACCTCCTGATTTTAGGAATGGGTTAAGTCAGAATGCCAGATGTAGGGGAGAGCACCAGGATGAGGTCTCTTGTTATCTGGTGTGCTCCCTGGGGCATTTGGTGGGCCGCTGTGAGATACAGGAAGCTGGACTAGATGGGCCTATGGCCTGATCCAGTGGGGCTGTTCTTATGTTCTTATGTTCTTATGTAAGGACACTGCAGCACTAGTGCAATCGATGCTGGCACTTAAGGAATTCAGCACACCTTGTTTCCAAGAAGCACAATTGCCCAGAGGCAGCAGAAACAGCTGGGCCACATTCCAATGTACAGGTGTCATTGCCATGTGATGTTCCAAGCATGGAGCTTTAGCCTGGTGTACATGTGAGTATGTTGCCTGCAGAATTGACTCCACAGAATACCTGGCTGTGAATGCTCCATTTATTACATAAAGACCTGCACAATTCAGACCTTTGCATCCTAGGTTTAAGCATGGAAGGGGTCTTGTTTGAAATCCAGTTACTTCCAGTTACATGAGTATAGGATTGCAGAGTCAGAGTTGGGTTGTGTGTTCTTTCACTCATGTATACAGTGAAAGAATTCCCCCCTGAAATTTAATTTCTACATTAACATGGTTGTTTTCCCCAAATCATTTTTTGGGCTCAAGGAAAAGCCCCAGAGGTGTATGGCAGTGGTTTTCAAACTCTCCAGGAGACTTTGAGCCACTGTAAGTTCTTGCAGGGGGAGGGGAGGCAGCAGGGGTGGGTGGAAGACGTCGGTGTGATCCCCAGGATGGCGCTGCTGCCTCCTCCCTGCCTCCAGGCTGCCCCTGCCCCTTATGGGGGCAGAGGCCAGGGCCCACAGGCTGGGGTGTCGTGACGCCCCAGTTTGAAAAGCCCTGGCGTATGGTATTATTTGGGATGCTTCAGGATTATACCTTGGTTTTGGAAACTTATTTGGGGGCTAAATGCTGGCTCCAATTCTGAATTCAGCCTTACTCTCTTTGGACTTTCTTTAGGAGTCTGTATAGCAAAAACTTAAAAGGTACATACAGCTGACACATTTTAAAGAATAACAGCAGAAAACACAAGAAACTGGGTATTCAATTCACTCCAGATCACTTCTCTTAGCACAACTTGATCAATTGGCATCATCTCTGCTCTCAGAGGAATCCTGGGGCTGGAACACTATATAGACTTGCAAAGGAAGTAACACCTGACCCAACCAGTATAGCTGCTTTGATTGCCCTTCGGGGAGATAAAGCAGGGAAGAAATTTAGTAAGTAAGTTAAGGCTGCAATCCTATATAAACTTCCCTGGGAGTAAGCCTCAATGAATTCAATGGGACTTGCTTCTGAGAAGACATGCATAGGATTGGGCTGTAAGTAAGTAACTCTCCAGTTGCCAAGCCATATGCATGCTGTGTGGCTGGAAAATGTATTACTTCAGTTATGTGTACTGCTGTCAGGAATTCCAAGGTTTGGACTTTGCTTCAAGCGCATGGCTGCAGCCCCAAGATGGCTCTGCCTGCTCCATGCAGGGAAGGAGCAAAGGCTGAGCCTGGTCCATCCATGTTCTTGCAGCTGTGATAATCACTCAGACAGCTGCAACATCAGATGTGGGTTGTGTGTGTGAATGGGCATCACAGACAGAATTCTGCAGACAGATGTTCTGTCTCCTCACATTATTTCAAACCCAGTGCTTTTCAATAAAGCCAGTTGACACAATCATTCGCCCATTAGAACTGCATCCCTATATATATACTTTCCTGGCGTGGGCCCATTTCAGACAATGGAACTTTCATCAGCATAGCCATGTATGGGATTGTGCTGTTAGGCTCTGTGTGTGTGTGTGTGTGTGTGTGTGTGTGTGTGTGTGTGTGTGTGTGTGTGTGTGTGAGAGAGAGAGAGAGAGAGAGAGAGAGAGACTGCATAGCCAACACATGGGGGAGGGGCACTCTCTGCTCCTGCTTTTTGCCCATTCATCCAAACTTTTGCAATGTTATTTGGGATTTTTAAAATCCCACCTTTCAATATGTTATATATTTTTATACTTATACTAGAAGTAAATGGGAGGAGAAGAAAACACTACAGGAGAAGAAATTTAAAGTTGATTTCTTGTTTACAGGCTTAGTGATTTGTGGCTATGGGAGCATGACAACAGCTGCTGCACTTCAAAATGTATCATACCACCTCTGGAAGGCACTAGGGCTCAAAGACACATCAGCTCACCTGGAAGCCCTTTTCCCTAATTCCAGAGATGCAGAAGTAGTATTTTACACAGTGGTGCTGAAAATGGAACTCTGCTTATGCCCTGGTGCACCTTCTTTTCATATTACTGAATATGAACCGCAGCTGGTACCAAGAAGCCTGGTATGCAGAACAGGTCTCTGACACAGCCTTAAGTGCTGCTGCACCCCAGAGTTAAGCCATTCTTGCTGAAATTTTTTATATGGGGGCATTTTAGACAGTGTATTGTAGAACGTCGAGCTATTACTTTCCAACATGGTGTTTTACTGCCATCGTGTGGCAGGTTGATTGCTGGAGTGGTGGCCCTTTCTACTGAAATCCTAAAAGGCTTTAATTTTCTCAAGTTTAAACTGTACCAAGATTTAAGCCGAGTTTCAACAGGGAGGCAATTTTTCTGTAAAAAAATTTCTCTGTGAAAACTAAACTCTCTAAGGGCAATCATTACTGCTTAAGGTCTCTCTCCCTTCTCAGGCCCTCCTCTATCTAGCCATGTCACTGGTGATGGTGTTGGTATAATTAAAATCCGATGCTCAGATGGATAATTGAGGGAGCTGAGTCCAGAGGAAATAATGAACAGGATCCTCCAACCCAGCCTGTTTTGAAGAGAGTTTGGTCCTGATTCAGGCAGTAGTTTGACTTGGGTCAGGTTCAGGTGACTGACTACAGTTGTGGCACTCCGCTTTTGCAATGTTCTCCCAGGGAGGCTTGCAAGGACAAATATCTATCTCACTTTTTGTGGATAACCCATGAGGCAGCCCACAGGAGTAGAAAAGCATGAAAACCATGTACAATAGACACAAAACCCAGCCCCTTGGAAGCAGAGACTGACCAAAATACTGACTTTCAGCAGCAGCCCAAAGCATGGCAGAACAGGTGCATCTTGAGTGTCTTTTAAAAGCTAAGAGAGAGGAATCCTCCCAAATTCCTGGAGGCAGGGAATCCCACATCCAGGGCAGGCTCTGGGGGGGGGGGGGCTACCTCAGAGAAGGCTCTGTTCTGTGTGCTTACTGATCAAGCCTCAATGAAGGACAGGCTCTGCATTCCCTAAGGTATCAGGGGCCCAAGCTGTGTAGGGCTTTAAAAAATAAGGACAAGTATCTTGAAGTGAACACAGAAATAGATGAGAAGCCTGTATTGCTCCTGCAGTATGGGAATAATTCACTCTCCTTGCATGGCCTCCATAAGCAACCAGACTCCATCAGCAACCTGGCTGCAGCATTCTGAACCAGCTGTAGTTTTCAAACACTCATCAAGGGGGAATCTCACATAGAATGTGTAGCAATCATCCAGTTGAGACATGACCAAAAAACAGTGACTGTCACCAGATCTTCTTTCTTGAGGAAGGGCTGGAGTCGAGCAGAGTGCTCAGGGCCTGGGCTGCCCACTGTCCCTCCAGGAGCAGGGTCATATCCAGGAGCATTCCCCAAGCTGCACAGTCTTCAGAGGAAGCACAATCCCATCAAAAGCCAGCTGAATGTCTTATCAGCTCTTTTAGTGACCATCAGCCACCTCCTTTTTGTCTGAATTTATGTATCAATCATATTTTTATCCCGCCTCCCCCTAAGAGGACTCATTATGTCTCCATTTGCTAGCTCAAGCAGCCCAGCACCACTTTCAAACACTGGTTGGGCAACCACTCCCCAATGTGTTTCTGGCACCAGGCAAAAGACCTTTTTATTTGACTCAGGTCCTCTACCATGTCATCAGGACTAATTTTAGTTTCTAGTCAACTAGAAACTAAACTACAGCAGTTCAGTTCTGATGGCTTGATCACTCTGCTTGGAATGATATGGCTATGGTTTTATTACCTTGCAAGCCATCCTGGGAAATGTTTTCTCCACTGAAGGAGGTAAGTAAGCAAGCTAGCTAGCTGCCTAGCCAGTTATATTAAGATAAGGCTTTCAAACAACCAAATTCTGTTCAGCAAAACTTTCATCTGTATATTGTCTCTGACCAGACAAGGTCTTCTCTTTGACAAGGTTTTGCTCTCTGTGCATGAAGTGGTTCAGGTCCCAAGATGCACCAATGGGGAGACAAAATGTGCAAAACAATCCTGTCCGAATACTCCGAATGCCAAAGTTGAAGGACAAAGTTGTAGCATTTATTACCATTTACAAACTCCATTATTGATACAAATGTTTTAACCAATAACAATATATGAATATCAGAATATATTACAGCACATTAAAACATCATACAGGTTTGCAAACATACAGAGCGATTTGGCTTGTACCATTTAAAAAATTTTTTTTTTTTTTACAAAAATGACAACAGCAAAACCAAACAAAAAAACAAAAAACAAGTCTGGGGACTGGAAGAGAAAAACATGAGGCCTTTTCCCCACCTTTGTCAATTAATTTTCTTGGTATGTACAAAGATAATGAGGAGATAGGAAACATGTCTTGGATGGCCAAAGGCCGACCACTCTTTGAAAGCCAATCTTGGCCAAGAGGAAAAACAGGATTTATTCAGAAGCTTCTGACTGCTCCCTCCAAGACCTGTTGTACCTCCTTGTAAGAGGACAAAAACTATTCAATGGCTTAGCCCCATGGGAGACCCCAAGGCCAAATCTGACCCAAGGAGAGATGCTACAAGAGATACAGACCATGTCTGCCAGTAGACTGATTTCGGACAGCGAAGGCCCACCTTTCCACACTATTTTTTCCCCTAAACTGGCCCCCAAGAGGAACAAATGGTAATTCAGTCCCCACACTGGAATTACTTCCCCCAAAGATATATGAACATATGAAGCTGCCTTAGTCCATTGGAATCAGACCATTGGTCCATCTACAGCTCAGCTTTGTCTGCCTGAGTATTCTCCAGGATTTCAGGCAGGAGTCAATCCCAGCCTAACCTGAAGATGCTAGGAATTGAACCCATGACCTTGTATATACAAAGTATGGGCTCTACCACTGAGTTACAGCCCTTCCCCATCACTATGAGTTCAGCTTCCATAACATGGTATGTTGAATTGTTGGCGGGGGGGACGGGGGACTGGTACGGGGATCCCCCCTGCATATGCTCAAACTCTCGACATTATAGCTGCAAATGCTGATAAAGCATATTATAACACTGCAAGATCTTTTTTACACTTATTTTAAAAGGATCTCAGAAAGAAAAATGAGGGAACTACTGCTCAGCCTGTCCACCAGTGACAGGACTCATAGCAAGGGGAAGAAAATTAAGAGCAGATCAGGAAAGAGAATCTTCCCAACTCTGAGAGCAGCACAGCAGCAGGATAAAGGTGCCTTCATGAGGCTGTGGTTTTCAGGGGGCAGTTGGACATATTTGGGATATATAAATTAGGATATTCTTCCAATGACTATTGGCCCCGGTATCCAAAATCGGAACCTCCAGAGGCAGTCTCTCCCACTACCAGATGCTGGTTACCCAAATAACTGTGAAACTAGTTCCACAGCCCCAGGGGAGGCAGGTTAGACTTGTTTTTCCTTACCAACAGCCTCCCATGCTGGACAGCAGCAAGCTATTTTTAAAACAGACCTCCTAAATTGGCTTGCAATATGGAAGGGGATGTTTTCTTTCATGTAAAGAAAGAAGTCAAAATTCCCACTGGGCTAGTGCAGACCCCAGGGCTGGCCCATCCAGAAGGCCAACTGAGGCAGTCACCTCAGTCACGTATTGGGATCCACCTCTGTCCGCCCACTCAACTTCACTGCCCCTCCTCCCACTCCATGGATTGGAAGGGAGATTCACACTTCCTCTTCTACTCTCTCCCACTCTTCCTTTTTCAATCTAGGCAGTGGGGGGGGGGAGAGGGGAAGAGAGGCTAGCACATCATCAGAAAATTGGGGATCTGGCAGCATTTGGCACACCAGCTCAGGATGGCCCAGGCAAGCCCCATGAAAGAGTTTAGGTGGCTCTTTGGGTCTTGGTCAATGCACTGGAGAGCAGGACTCTTGGCCTCAATCCAGTAAGGCAACCATATGCTCTTATGGGGGACAGGGAGGAAGGGGATTCTTTGCCCCCTGCTAGGATTCTTTCTGCCACTCTACAAGCAAGAAGGGAGGAGCAGAGGGGAAAAGTAAACAGTTCTTCTAACTTTATATTGTGAGAGATCCAGTATACTCCTTAGAAGAGCTTTCTGTTCTTGTGCATTCCAGGTGGTGCTTAGCAGTCCTGATCGATGGGATCATGGCATCAGCAGGCTTGCACCCATGCTGTTGTGCTCACAGATAATTCAAGTTTGGGGCAGGTGGGGCAGTCTGGGAGTCCAGAAGCATTGCCAGGCCGCTAGCATTTGCACCCTCCCCACATCTCCTGCTCCCCCCTGCAGCTGGTTTCTGCACACTTGGTACAGGAGATCCACCTGCAAAACTGATTTCCAAACCTGAATTGCTTTTGTTGGGTCAACTGCTTTAAACAGTCAACCAGAGAAAGACTATTGAAGTCCCTGGAGTTTGACATCCAGGGATACAAAATGTGCTTCAGTCCAGTTAGCCCTTCCTATCGCCACAAAAAGGAGGGGGGGAAATCACTCTGGGTCTCTTTTCCTTTGTAAGAAAAAGGTGAGAGGATTCAAGCCGGTGGCAGAATTAAAAAAAAACTCTCCCCACTGGAAGTTGTGCGTTTCCACCTGGCAGTCTTGAAACCCTAAGTTAGCAGAAGACAAGATGCCCTCTTTTTTCTTTTATCCAGTTTAAACCATGGACTCCTGTCTGTTGCCTCAACATATCAATAAATAAAAGTTTTCCTTTCCAAAGGCACTGTATTTATTTCTTTCAGACTCAAGTTACAAGAAGGGTAAGCAAGTGTTCTTTTAAAAAAAAAGAAAAATAATAGACCAGAATCTTTAACAAGGTGACAGTATTTCTAAGAGTTGATTCACAGAGAACTTGGCATGAGTGGACTCTGGTGTTCCCACACACTAACATGAGAAATGTTGACATGACAGCCAGACATTCTATGCACTGTGGTGAGGTTAGGTCCTGTGAATTCAAAGGGCACATTCCCTCAACCTCCAAGGTGGCCAAAATGAATGGGCTCTTGGTTCATGTGTTAGCATTTCACACCTGGACCGGGTTGACGCTACACATTTCAAGCAGTTTTAAACTTACGTTAACTGTCATAGTTCTCAACCAAGGAACCATAAGAATGCAAGCAGTTTTTCGGGACAAGAACAAACATATCCACCTTGCCCAGCAGTCTGAGAGTGGCCAGCCAAGCCACATTGCAGGGCATGAAGGCAAATGGTCTTCCTGTTTGTTCCCCAGCATCTTGTTCTGAGGTTGTCTCTGAGCATAGAGGTTCCAGTTCTCTGACTAAGCTTGGGGGACTGCAGGTCTGTAAACATGCAAGAGTATCAGCAGTATCCCCTGCCCCACAACTTCAGGTCTGTTGGAAGGAACTATGACAGAAGTGGTTTAAAACCCAACGGGGAGATGTGCTCTGAGACACAGGTAGAAAACCTTTCACAAATGAGGGTGGGCAGAGAAAGCACAGGTGTGTGGCTCCAAGACCTGCTGCCCCAGCCAGTCAGTGCTTAGCACAAGACACAAACTGGTGTCATGGCAGCACTGTAGCTGTGTGGGTTGGCCAGCTTATGCTAGCCATAGCTGCCCTTCCCTAGATGCACCACTGTGCTGATGTGGGCACTGAAAGAGGTGGATTTGGGGAATGCCTGGATCATTACCTTAAGGTTGCTTCAGATACTGAGGGAGGAAGCCACAGCAGCCTGTATCTAGGTCTGCTGGAGGAATAAGCAGCCTGTCCTAGTGTCCAAGCAAAAATATAACTTAGCAGGACACTCCTGTTCCTTTCTACAGTTCAGCATGTCACTCCAGCAGCCTTGGTTCCCTGATGTGGGAGAATGCATGTGGCATTATTAACCAGTGACACAATGGCCAGCATTCAACCCATAAACTTCCAGGTCTTTGTAAACCTCTGCCCTTTCCCTGCTGCCTATCATGGCTGCTGGTCCTGTAGTTGCCATCTTCTGTTGTGGCACACAGCATCTCTAGTGGTGGCTCACCTTCATAACATAGAGAAGGGCCTTGGCATCAGTCCTTTCACACACACAGATACCTGGACTTTCGTTCTTACCTTACAGCAGGATCTTTGCTCTGCAAGAGGCTGGAACTGTGAGAGGTAGAAGTAGGAATATGGGATTGAGGGCTAAGTTCTGGGCCTGAAGGGCAGCATGAGGGGATGGGACACAATGGGATCTCACTGGCTGCAGGGGAGGGGCTAAAGTAACAAAAAGAGCACAAGAATGCCATATGCGCTTCTAAAGAATGAAGCCTGGCTGATTTGGGACTGTGCATTTCTCCATTCAGTCTGTGCGTTAAGTCTCACTGTTATTGAGGACTAAAAAAAAATTATAACAGGCTGTAGCTTTTACACAGATGCTATCATGCAAGTACATGAACACATTTTTGTTTTTTAAAAATTAAAAAAGGGGGCGTTTCTTTAAAAATACACCACTGAATTTTTGTTCCTTTTGTTTGTCCATTTTTTCTTAAATTAAATCAAGCTGATCAATAGAAAATAAGTATGTATAATTTCCCCACCCACCCACCATTCCCCTTATCTACATGTAATATACTTATTTATAAAACTCAGGATCTGACCAAAAAAGGAAAAAGAGGTGCTCCTTCCTTTAAGTCAAAGCTGACATAGCTGGACCACCATTCACCATGGCTTTGCGCCCCCTGCTGGCCAAGGGCTGCATCTGGTGGCAGTTCGAGGTGCCATTGAGCACAGTACCAGAGGCAGGGTTGGTGGGAATGCTCACGGTGGTGGTGTTGGAGCTGGGGGATCCATGGGAAGGTGTGGCAGGGCTCGGCAGGGAGGAGGAGGTGGTGGCTGGCAAGGTGGCTGGGCTGTTTGCCTTGTCGCTGACAGATTCACACTCTGACGCGCCACTAGTGTTGGTGCATTCTGAGTTGGCCGGCTGGGAGGAGAGTTTTAACCTCTTGCAGGCTGGCTGCACGCGGTACTTCAAAGGAAGAGGGCCATTCTGCAGAGAGGAAGCAACAATCGTCAGTTGAGTGTTTTCAAAATGTCTGTGTATGAAACACTTTTGCCAATACATTATATAAGTTGAGGTGGATAAGGTCAAACCATCCTCTGCCATTTAAAGCCCTGAACAGTATAAATGTTATTAAAATCCACATGGTTTGTTCATGAATGTCTGAAATTGGGGGCACATGTCAACCAGATCCACTGAGAAATTGTCAAGACGCAGCAGTTAAAATTATTTTTCTTTCTTGTGCATTTCTCTTCTACATGCAACTGTTGGCTTTTAGATCTACAAAAAGTCTCCCCCCCCCTTGCCCCTTTAAATGAAGAGGATTTGCCCTTCCCACTTTCCAAAAATCCATTATGCCTTCTTAATGAAGTTATGAAGTCCTTGTTCTTTTCAATCAGAAACAAAATGGGCCGTGCGTGGTCAGAATCTGCTTGAACTCTAAGACAGCCTCTGCCCAAAACTAAGGATGTGAATTGTAAGGATGCATGGAGCTAGGTTGGCAGTGAGTGCAGTATATGTTGTTGTTGGCATCCTTCAGTCTCCATTTCCTTTCCTTCTCCATTCTAATATTCTCTCTTGATGATTTCACCAAGTTCTTCAGCCATGTATTACAGAGCTATTTAACTCCTTTCCCATCTGCTCATCTCATCTCTTCTCTCTCAAAATTTCTAAATCTCCAGTGCTACTCTTATTATTAACTTTTTTTTAAAAGAAAGATAATTTTAGTATCTAACCCTCAGCCATCTCTTGGGTAGGGCAACTGAGGCAGCCAACCTGGGCCACATGCTGTCATGACCAATATAAGGCTATAATGGGTGGGGGCATGCACTGGTCGAGTTGCCTAGGCAGTGCATCCTGCCTGCACCCTTCTAGGGATGGCTCTCATCTGGTGACCAGGAATAAGACCCCAAATTGAAAAGTCCACACACAGGTTAGGGTAAGGGTTAGGGTATTTTTTCTGTGGGCAGTTCTTGTGTGGCTTTTTTCCAAGAACCCTCTGATCTGATCTGCTCCTATTTATGTGTCCTCAAGTCTTGGGACACATACCAGTTTTCCATGTCTTTGATTTTAAAATCAAAATTCACTTTTCTGTAGGTATTCTTTCTTCCTGTAATCTTCTCTTCATGGTACACTTCTCTACTGGCAGACTTAACCAGGGGCTGCAAAGTTCCTCCACATTCCCCTCTTTTCCTTGAAATAAATAAAAAATCTCTTCCCTTGCCCAATATGCAGACTATGCCAAGCTGACCTTAACGTAAAAATGAAGTTTCCTCCTTCCCATAGTCTTGGTCTAATCCAATTGTGTACACCCCACCCTACTCCCACCCCGTCCCCAAGTTCCTGAGAAACACACCAAGAAACCATTGACGTTATATATGGAGCTTCAGCTTCCTAACTACAATAAGACTGAATTGGGCCAACATGGCTCTGATTCTCCTCAAGAGATGTAACACAGAGATATGGAACCTTTCTTGTTCCTGTTGCCCCCCTGCCCACTATTTCATGTCATTTCCTCTGCTGGCCCCATGAAAGCACTACCTCCTCTCACCATCGTGCTTGTACTACCAACATTTTGAAAACATACTATGCGTCTTGGCCATGGCAAGAGGTCTCTGATAGGGAGGTAAAAGCAGCAAGAATACCCCATTTACATAAAAACTGTGCCAGGGAGAGAGGTCTGGCATTTCCAGGAATCAGCATCAATTCCCAGATGATTGACATCATTCTTGGAAACGTCAACAGGGCCTCCAGGAATTTCCAAATTCCATCATGTTGGGAAAAAAAATATCTCCAAAGATAGCTTCAGTCAGAGTTGGCTACCCTAGGCCAGGAGTAATTGGCAGAACATGGGGGCAACAGCCTCCCCAATTGGTGTTCCTGGCTCCATATTAACCAACAGAGTGTTCCCATTTTAATTATATGGCCCATTCAGGGTGTGCCTACTAGGTATATTTTCCCAAAAGCCCCTGTTGTGACCTGTGACTCTGAGCAAGTCACAGAGCAAGGGAGCTTTGCGGGAGAGAGGTGTTTTAAAAAAAAGGAGGGGAGAGAGTGACAGGCTGGGAGTCAGTGACAGTGAAGAACTGGAATGAAAGTTGACTGACTGTAGAGAAGCAGCAAAAGTTGCTCTGGGTCTGTTGTTGCACAGGCTGTGTTGGGGAAGCTGTCGAGAATAGGAACGTGTACACTGCTGCACCTGTGAGGTCTAGTGTTGAACTGGTAGCCACAGAGGCCTGGCTGAAATTATTTACCATCTCCTTTGGATCTTGAGCCCCACTTCCAGGTGACTGCACACTTCCCTGTCTTCCCTGCCTTGTTATAATTAGCCAGGCGTCAGTATGATTGCTAGAACCCATCAGTGTTAGTGGAGAGCCTGCCAATTCTGAAGCACCTTCCTCATTCATCTCCAGTCCCAACTGCATAGGCATGCTAATGATTTGTGCTCACATTACAAGGCCTACGGAGGGGTGGGGGCTAATGGGGTGGTGTTGCTCCACCAGGAGGAGAACTGCTCTGCCCTACCTAGGATTTTTTGGAGCAAATCAGCTTTTTAATTTTTGACATGATCACCCCAATTTAAAGAATGAAAACTTAGTTTAAGTACAGGAACAACTGCAGTTAAAAAAAAACAACAAAAAATCTATGCCAGCTTGTGCTTTCTCCCTCCCCCCAACACTGTAGTATAAGTTTGGCTGCACTGTGTGCTTACTCTGTTCCTTCGCAGAGGTTCATCTTGTAATATAACATTTGAATTTTTGAAGAAACAAGGTGCCACTCTTTTACTTCCTAGTTATAGTTATTTGTTCTGCTTGCATCTTTTGCTGTCCCCTTGTTCACTGTATCCTTAACATCCTTATTTCTTATGAAATAATATGTGCCAGTTATATTATGTTCCACTTGATATTTACATAGCCCGTGATGCACGTTTATGTTGGTTCTGAGGAAATTGTCAATTTCTCATTCATGTGTTTGGGCTCTGTCTAGAAATGTGGCTGCCAATGAAGAAAGGAAGACTGGCTATAGCCTTTCCAGGGTCAGTGACAGCGTGCAACATAAAATCCTGTCTGTGACATTCCCCCAAATTTAAAAAAAGAGGTGGACCATATTTTTGCAACCTTGTCTATAGGTGGAATGCAGTTGGTGAGAGCCCTCCCCCCACCTCCTCCAACCACCCAGATAAAAATGCACAAGAGAAACATCTGGCTTAAACATTCCAACAAAAACCAGGGTGTGGATTTGGCTTTTTTAAAAAAAAAAAAAAGGTTTCATACACTTCCATTTTACCTTCTGGTCAAAGACTGGAGCCACGTGTGGGCTCAGCAGGTTTGTGCATCCAATTAATTGTGAACCACATTCCCTGCATGGATCCACCCCCTCCAAAAATGCCAAGAGATTTATTAAGGTATTAACCAAGAGATAATGCCAGTATGCTATATCATACTGTACTAGTGTTTAAAACAACAGCTTGTAAATAAGTGCAAAAATTAGATGCTTATATACACTTTATCAGCCAGACTGCCTGTCCTCACACACATTTCAGCAGATCTCCAGTATCCATGGATTTTGGTATCCACAGTGGGTTCCAGAATGGAACCCCAGAGAACACCAAGGCCCGACCTGTACAGTCTGTGTCTCTTCTCTGGGGTTCTGTTCCGGAACCCCTAGGGGATAAAAAAAAAAATCAGGGAATATCAAATCAGTGGAAAAATAGCTTTAAAGACCCACTTCCAGGTTTCTTGCTCCTCTGTTGTCACTCCAGAATGCATTGGTATAGAGTAATACCTCATTTAGCCACTAGATGGGGTGAATAATGGAATCTAATGGAACAAAATTATAATTATTTAACAGCGCGAAGGTAGGAAATTGGATTTTGGTGCTTTTTTCCTTGTTACAAGGGATTTAAAGGTGGACCTCGGTATCAGTGGTGAGTCAAATCAGTGGATACCAAGTCTCACCTGCATTTGTGTAACAAGGTGGTCTGAGCAACTGGGTGCAGAGATTTTAAGCCACATCAGACCTGCTAGCACTTTCCAATATGACCAACATCCGTTGCGTCTTCCTTCGCTGATATTGCCTCACCCTTTTCTTTGTTGCATGCAGATTTTTTAATAAAATCATAGGCTTAATTTTTTTTTTAAGTCTAAAATTTCTTGTCCATCTATTGGCAGGCCAAAACTGGGAAAATTCCAACAATATCCACTGATGGCTTGGACACTAGATTTCATCTGGGTGCCAATAGACAAGGTCCTGCTTGCAGTGCATTCTCACAAGACAAACTTCCTCAAAGAAAGGGAATTCTGTAAGTTCTTACCCTTCGCCAGGGATAGATATAAGTTATGTCCATGAGGGTGTAATATTCCTTCAGGGGCTCATCTTCATAGAGAACTTCCACCTACCACAGAAAATGTTATAATTAAAAAGGCATTCTAAACCTGATTATGTGGCACAAGCAAAGCACTGTACCAGGCACAGATTTAAGGATCCTAAACAACATTATTTTTATTTTTTTTTAAAGCTGTTTTCTAGCCCTGAAGGTGGTGTCAGGAGGAGAGCACCTCCAAACCAGCAGCTCACACATGTGTTCCCTCATTACTGGATCCCTGTGGTCTTGAAGAACATACTATTATTTCCTCTTTCAGAAACCTACCCATGAGACAAAGCCTCCATCCCAATTTGCCCAAAATGTACTTTGCTCTTTCTATGACTCCATCAATATTTTTGTTCTGTTTACATCACTGATGCAAATGGCAAAAATGTGCTCCTATTTGCTTACTTTAGCAGATGTAAAATAAATTTTGCAGAGTAAGCAAACAAAGGCATATTGGCATAAGCTGTGCAGATGGCAGAATTTTCTGCTTACAGAATCTGGGCTATTTTGGTACAGAAAAAATGCTTATATTTTTAAGACATACACAGACCTAGCAATGACAGAACCTATTGGACAACTTTTTGTGCAATACCTACGTCTAAGGGAAGTCTCACCAAGGCTTAGCCACCCTAGAACTTGCTTTCAGCATCTTGGCTCAATCCTAGGATATGTGCTGAAAAATATCAAGCAGAGTGGCTCTAAGCAGGTGTAAAGTGCCATTCCCACAGCAGGGGAAAAACCCCACACATCTGGCATTGGGGGTTGTGGGTCCCAGGTGCCTCTAAAATGCATTTAGCACTTGGTGACACAGAATGCTTTACTTTAAAAGAAAATGTTCCACTGTCCTATGCCACTCGTAAGACTTTATGTTAGAACAACCCAGGTTTGGGCAGGCAGAAATCATGACCAAAACATCGATTCATCTGCATGATTTGCTGATTTGCATAGCTGCATCGTTTATAGTGGTTGTGGAAGCACAAATGGTTCTGAACATGCACAGGCTAGCAGCAATTGTGGTTGCCAAGAACAATGTGGCACAACGTGACTCACTTTGTATTTGCTGGGAACGTCCATCTTGTTGCGAAGAAATTTGGCCAGGTGCATGATGGTCATGGCGGCAGGACAGCGGAGGAACCTCATGCTGTTCTTCTAAGGAGGGATGAGAGAGAGAGCACACACACTTCATTGGGAGAGGGCTAAGCTGCTAGACTCTAGCAACTATGCAGCTAGAGCAACTGTGAATCTGGCAAAAGGATGTTGGGGAAGGAGTACTGGAAGCTTCATGGGTCGTAAGCAAAGGGCACTGATGCAGCTGCCAGTGGCATAGCTAAGAGGGGAGCGGATACATTGCCTTGGGTACCATGCCTTTAGGGAGTGCCAACCTTCATTTCTGAAGGCAGACCCAAGGCAAAAAAAGCGGTTTACGGTCTCCAGGAAGCCTGAGAAAGGCACTTGCATCTAGCATTGGGGGGGATTTTTGTGCCCCCCACATGCTAGATGCCTTAGCTATGCCACTGGCAGCTGGCATGCCACTGTAGTGTTAGAGAAATTGCCAAATTTGGGGGTGTAGGCTGGGACTGGGGGAGACAGCATCTGAGCAGAAAAAAATCAAAAAGGCAAAGAAAGGCTGATTCAAGCCAGGGCTCAACCTAGGGCCCCTTTTTTAATGCCATGGCTTAATCCTAGAAGAGATGAAGTAACAAGGAAAAGTAGGGTGCTTCAGGATGGGCTGGCCCAAAACCTCCTGACACCTGGCATGTCAAATGCTGCCTCCCTTACCCAGTGATGTGCCAACCTCTGCTCCTCCCACTCTCCAATATTCTAATTCAGCACTCTCCTCCACATTTCCTCTTCTTCTGCCCTCCTCTTCCTTTTCCAATCCAGGGAGAGGAAGGAACACAAGGAGCAGTGGCAGCAAGAAGGCAGACAGAGATAATAATAATAATAATAATAATAATAATAATAATAATAATAATAATAATAATAATAATAATAAAACTTTATTTCTATCCCGCCCTTCTCCCCAAAGGGACCCAGGGCAGCTAACAACATATAAAACAGATTAAAACATAATTTCACAAACAGATAAAAACACATTAAAAAACACATTAGCAGAACCCATAAAAACAGTAGTCAGATAAAAGTCAGAATAAAAGAGCATAAAACAGCAGTACTTAGAGGAATCAAGCCTGTAAAAAGCAACTAAAAGATGTATAAAAGATGTTAAAAAGGCCATGAAGTCAGAAGGCTTGATTAAACAACAAGGTCTTCAGGCCTCACCGAAACGTCTCCAGAGAGGACAAGGTCTTCAGGCCTCGTCGAAAAGTCTCCAGAGAGGGAGCCATTCTCAAGTCAAGGGGAAGGGAGTTCCACAACGTTGGTGCCACTACTGAGAAGACCCTATTTCTTGCCGCCGCCCCACGAACCTCCTTAGGCAGCGGCACTTGTAAAAAGGCCTTCTCTGATGACCTGAGAGGACGAGCCGGATTGTACGGGAGTAGGCGATCTCTAAGATAGCCTGGCCCAGAGCAGTATAGGGCTTTAAAGGTCAAAACCAGCACCTATTAGGCCCGGAAATGAATGGGCAGCCAATGTAGCCCCCGGAGAAGCGGGCTGACAGAGTCAAACCGCCTAGCTCCAGTGACCACACAGGCCGCCGCATTCACAACCCAGCAATCTGCTGCCCTGAGGCAATTGTTTCAGTTGGCTGCATTGATGGGCCAGCCCTGCTTCTAGGAATAGGTAATGAATGACCACAACCAGTTCTCAGACATTAAAAATCAACGGAGTTTCCATGTCCAGGGATGGCCACCTGGGCTTCTGCAGCTCTTATTCTAGAGATAACAGTTGTCCTTGACACAAGTCTGGGATCCCAGCTCAGAGGGTGAACTTTCAGAAGACCCTCTTCAACTCTTTCTTACACATTCAACACAGCTGTATTGCCATCCAGAGAATGGTGGGAGGGGGCATCATAGTTACAACTGTTCAGAATTCTTTAGCAAGGCAGGAATATGCTGCCAAAGTTGTTCAGGAGCCACACTGTGATGGAACTCACCTTGTCTTTGTCCACACTCCCGTTTTCAACTGCACCTTTATTTTCTTCTCTGAAAGAGAATGGATGAGAGGTGAAATTAATGAAAAGGGAATTCAGTATGCTCTGCTTAATGGAAAGGACTGCTTATGGGTGATCTTGCTGGTGGAAAACGTAATAACCCAAAGCCTTTGTGGAGCCAACAGAAGATTTAGCCAAATGCTATTCAGTATCAAAGTCACAGCACTCAGAAATATGCTGTGGCGCTTTACAGACTAAGGGCTCAATGCTATCCAATTTTCCAGTGCCGGTGTAGCCATGCCAATGGGGCATGTGCTGTATCCTGTGGTGGTGGGGCAACCACAGAGGCCCCCTCAAATATGGAAACATTTGTTCTCTTACCTCAAGGCTGCAGTGCGGCTGCACCGGTGCTGTAAAGTTGCATAGGATTGGGCCCTAAATGCACTACATTTACAACACAAAAAAATTTAAACCAGTTTGATCCTAACCAACCTGCCCCTACCCACCAAAGAACCCAAGGAAATGTAGTACAATTAAAGGGCCAAAGAGCTTTAGCAATGATGGATTCTCACAAAAAAAAGTGTCCCAGTGAGGGGCTTCTGTATAAGGCAGCTTCATATGTTCAAATTATAGGTTAGCCCTCTTTATCCATGGGTTTGGAGCCCACGGATTTGACTCAGTGTGGGTTCCAAACCTCATTAGATGGCCTCACTGTGACCTCTGTCACATCTGGGAGGCTTTCCAAGACCCTGTGAGGCCATGTGGAGGTCTTATAAAGCCTCCCAGAGGTCTTAAAAAGGCACTTCTGATTTTCGCTAAACCAGAAATGTCTGTCAGATGGTCCTACCATGGATTTCATTATCTGCAGATTTCTGTGTCCATGAGGAGTCTGTGAATTAATCCCCCATGGATACAGAGAACTTACTATATTATTATTATAATTTTTTAAAGGCACCCCCAAATATCTTCAAAAGGTAAAACTGGAATAGTATATTACCAGGGACCATGAAATAGGGAGCGTCTCTGAAAACACACTCTTTGTGGACCGCTTCACCAGCAAGCAGGCCACTGTGGACCAAATCATAAGGCCTCAGCCTGAAGGAAAAGCATTGGAGTGACCCAAAGCTAAATGAATTGGGGAAGGAGCCCTGCCAGCTCCCAAATGGGGGGGGGGGGGTTTACAATAGCCAAGAGGCAAAACAACATCATTTGCCCCATGGATTGCCCTGAAAAGGGGGCGAGCTTTATTTTCTGGTGAACCCTAGCAGACACTTGACAGCATATTGGTATAGGTTAGGGGTGTCAAACTCATTTCATAGAGAGGGCCAAAGTTAGCATTCAGGTCTCCTGTTAAGGGCCGGAAGTAATGTCATTAAGCAGAAAGTGACATCATTAAGCAGCTAATGGCCAGAAATCAGACCTTGTTCTCATAGAAACTCATTAACTGCAAATGACAGAAGAGAAAATATGCAAATCTTGATCATATTTCAAGATTTGGGAAAGCCCAATTTTCATGTTGGTTGCCGTTTCAGTGATAACACCTCAGCAGCTGAGAGCCTGAGGGCCAGATAAAAAGCTTCTGGGGGGCCGCATCCGGCCCCTGGGCCTTATGTTTGACACCCCTGGGCTGTATGGGCCTTCCTCCTAAAACACAGTTTAAATCATCCCTCCTATTTGTAAAGCTGGGTGGTACAGTGATTAAGAGACTGAATTACAAATCAGAACTTATCCCTGTTCAAATCTTACCTCTACCATGAACATTAGATGGCCCTAGACAAGGAATCCCTTCTCAGCTCCCTAGTAACAATATGGGGATAATACTAGTTATCTAACAGAGCTGTTGTAAGAACCACAATACACAAGGTACCCTGAACACTAGAAAGCACTATACAAATACTACACATTATTTCTAAAAGGACACAGATGTGCTGGGACACAGCTAACAGATGCAAGAAAATCCTGGTATTGAAAGAAGCCATTCTCCCCAAAACCATGAGGATCAAGGATTGTGCAGATCCACTGTGCTAACAATGAACATTGATAAAGCAGTACTCGGAGCAGGATAGAGACCATGTGCCCATATGCAAGGCAAACGTCTCCCTCCTCAGTGGTCCTTTAAAGCATCTGCGGAAATGCCCTTTAGCCACAGTTCCTCAGATGCTGAAGCGGCCAAAGGTTGGTGGGGAGGATAGGCAAGAAGCGTGCATTCTCTAAGCATGATGCTCCCACACAGTATCTTTAACCTGCAAATCCAAACGCATGCATCATTAAAAACACAGGTGCAGAGAGACAGCATCTGTGCTAGGATTTGCATTTGTATACACATCTGATTTAGGCCTATGGTTCAAAACTGTGCAAGTGACACAATCGCAGAAGGCCTGACTCCTTTGAGTGTGATCACCTTCTTTGGACAAGGGAGGGGTGGGAGAGAAAGCAGAGATGGGCATCAGAGATGCAAGATAAAAGGAGAAAAAGTTTTCCCCTTCTCTTCTTTGGGGGTGTGACGAAGCAAGAAGAAACCAAAGACATTGTGATAAATATTTACTAGTCTGCTCTTATTAAACTGTCCTTATCCATCACATTTCAATAAGAATACCAAGTTGATTATACAATTAAAAATGGTTATTACCACAGATATAAAACCACTTTTACAATTTAAAAGGAAAAACAAACCAAACACACACACACGCTGATAAAGCCAAAAACAATAACAGAGTTCATCATTATTGAAAGCCGAGACAGATTAAGAAACACCAGTCAAGTCAACCAAATGAGCAACATAATTTCTTAGACTTCCTATATTACCTGATTCCTTCATAGAACTCTATGGATAAGCTGACAATTTCATCATCTGTCAGGTTTCCTTTCTCCTGTTCTGACACCTCACCCCGGTCTTCATTGGATCCATTTGGAACTAAGTAAGCAGGCAAGAGAGAAATGAAAACCACAGCTACTCAAAAACAAAACAAACATTTCTACTGACACATAGGAACACATGCACACAGAGAAAGGCACCATACCATCTGCCATGGGATATGCTGCATAGAAATCACGCCTCCTCTTCATTTCATCTGCAAGGAAAAGGAAATGGCATTTAACAAAACTCTGCTTTTAAAAAACATTTATCAATAAGACATTAAATAATAAAAGGACATCATAATTAAGAGCAATCAGAATTACTCTTGACTAGGACCAAGGAATATTACAACCACATTTTCAGAGGGTTGAATTCAAAGAAAGTGATTCCTGACTATCCACAATTCACATTAATGGGGCTTACATTGGACACAGCTAACTTGTCTCTATTGATTTTGGATGGTACTTAGTCAAGATGCACTTTTTAAAAATGCAACAAAGAATTTTCATATGACTGGTAGCCCAATCCTAACCCGTGCTGGAACAGGGAGGCTGGCTGGCCTACCCCATATCCAGAGTGGGATTGGGGCTGGTTGCAGCTCAGTCAAGGCCAAGGGGAACTCCTTTCCCTTACCCCGGGTAAACCCGCAGCAGCCCCAATGGGGCTACACGGATCTGCGTCACCTCAAGAAGTGGCACAAATCTGAACAGCACAGATCTGCTCCAGACCGCCCAGGACTAGGGTAAGGATTCAGCACAAGTGCTGGATCCTGGTCCCACCTGCTGCTCAAACTCACAACAGTCCAAGGACCCGCCCATCATTCACCGCCACCCCCGCTCTGGTACCATTTCCGTCAATCCTGAGGGGCTTGGGATAGCCTCCCTCCTCAAATGGTGGCAGGAATGTGCTTTACAGTACTTTCATGACACTGTTGGGCTGGCAAGGATTGCACCTCTAATTGTTGGGTAATATAAACTAGTAATATTTGAAAACCTGGCCAGCCTTACTTTATCATTACCTCTGATAGCAAACGGTAAGAAAATAAGAAGAGCCCTGCTGGATCAGGCCAAAGGCTCATTTAAGTCCAGCTTCCTGTATCTCACAGTGGCCCACCAGATGCCTCAGGAATGCACAAGACCACAGGATACCTGTGTCCTGTTTCCACTCCCTCACATCTGGCATTCTAAAGTAGCCTGCTTCTAAATGATGATTAGGTGCTGCCTATCAGGCTGGAAGTAAAACAAGGCTGCCCAAAATTAAGGTAGTGATTTCTACATATTCAGGGAACTCCCTAGATATACATAAGTGTATGATGGTAAACAGAAATAACTTTGGTTTAAACAAAAATGGTGTTATGAGCTTTCAGGACCTTCAGAATGTTGAGAGCACAGAGATAAGAAAGTAGTAGAGCAACTCATCTCATGGTTTAGGACAGCAGTCTCCAGACTGTTGCATGCTAGGAAAGTCTCCCCTGGTGTGAACAGTGCTTACCATTCTGCCAAGGAGCCATTGTGCTGTGCCACCAATTTCCCCAAAACTGCCCCAGCCAACTGCATCTGGATTTCCAGACTGCTGGGGCAATGGAACCCAAAAGTAGCTGGCTGGGGCATGTTTTTACAGGGATCAGTGGCGTGGAACAGCAGCTCCCTGGTGGAATGGTAAGTGCTGTTCACCCAGGGGACGGATCCAGCCATGTGACAGATCCGGCCCGCAGGCCAGGGTGTGGAGAGCCCTGTTTTAGGAGTGGGAACTTCCAGATTCACATTGATTGTAAAACAAAATTCCTTTCTTAACTGCTATGTTAAAATCCTGGCTTTCTCCACTGTTACTGTGGGCAGCTCTCCCTTCCACCCCAGAGAAGGAAAAAAGAAAAGGCGGGCAGCCAAAAGGAACTGGAAGTTAGACAAATTGCACAACTGAATCCATGAAGTCTATGGTTGAGAGGAGTTTTGCCATGCTATTTGAAGGTATCAGTTCAGAGGGGAGAAACAGGAAAGTGGCCTGTTTGAGCCTGCAGCAGCTTATAGTAATTAGGCAATTTCAAATGGGGAGGGGATGTATGCAAACATCTCTCCTTTCCATGCTATACAGCAATAAAGTGCTTTGGTTCCTGGCTGACAGCCAGCTCCGATTCTGAGCCCTTCAGCACTTTTTAAGCACAGCTGGGGAAGATTTCAGGAGGCAAAGGAAAAAAAAGGTGTCTTATGTGGGCCTCGTCAGCTCTACAAGGCTGTTATTCTGGGCTTGCTGGAGCCCTGAACAGGAGCACTCCTCTTAGTAGTTGGGGATACACAGCAGCATTTTCTTGCAAGTTCCCATCCCTTTCAGAGGAATTAAGAACCAACCCTTCCCTCCTGGCTTTTTGGTGCATGCTCAAAACATGTCTGTTTTGTCTGGCATTTGGGTGATGGGTTGATGTCTGCCCTCTACACTTCTGTAATTGTGCTGTGGCTCAGCTGCTTCAAGCTATCTCCCTCAATGGCTCTACAGTTTTGTGTTTCATTTTTTAATGACTTTACTCATTGTTTTTATCCATTGTACATTTTATTATGGGACTTTGTAAGCCACCTTGGGCATTTGCTTTGACATATGAAAGGTGGGATATAAATTTTACCAATAAATAGATTTTAAAAATCAGCCCAACACCAGAAGCAAACTTCTTCTTGTGGTTGCATTGGAAATCAACAGAAGCAAGACTGGTCCCAGGACTGACCCTGCAACATAAAGACAAATTCTCGGTCTTGAGGTATATGTAACTCAACCACTCACTGATACCTTTGAAAAGTCCTGGCACCAGCTTGTATACTATATCCTGTAGAGTTTTGTCTGATCTGAAATGAGAGGAGAAAGAATGGATTAGCAGTGGGGGTGGGGGGTGGGGAGAAATACAAAATTCCCAATTTAAACCTTCCTGAAAGGAAAACAAGGGCAGGCGTGCCCTGTATCCACAGGGGTTCTATTTCGGAACCTGCTATGGTTGACTGAAACTGCACGTACAGGCAAATGTCCCCCCATCCTCCAGAGGTGAGGGGTGCTCCACAGGGTTCTCTGAGCCAAGCAGAGGCCGCAGACATCCATGCGCAACCTCTTCTGGACTCAGACCAAACCCTAGAATTAAAAAAAGTCACTTCTGATTTTTCTGTAAAACCGGAAGTGACCTTCTTAATGCATGAGGAGGCCCATGGATCTGATCCGCGGATAAGTGAATCAGCAGATATGGGTTCCTCCTGTATGGAGATTCAAGGACTGTTGTGGAAATTTCCCCCGCAACCAGGAACTTGTAGGAAAGAGATGCAAGGGAGAGACACAGCAAGATGATATAAAAAATGGTGAACAGATTTATTTGAAGACAAGACAGCCAAATTACAGGCAAACCCCCAACTTTTATTGCCTCTCCTATATAGCAACAACACAATCCTAATGCTAACAAACTTCTTTCTTCCTCAGCAGCAGACCCAGAAAATGCCAGCAAAAGGCCTGCAGAAGGCCTCAGAGGTAAGTGATCTTCTGTAGCTCTGTTCTTCCTTCACCTCTTAGTCAGGTGATTTATTTTCAGCTCTTTTACCCCTCTCTTTCTTCTGCATATGCCAGCAAAGAACTAACTCCCTCTTCAGGGTAGTTGTCTTTTATACAGGCCTCTGCCTGAAGCTTCCAGAATGGGTAGGACTTCTTCATTCAGGTCCTGCATAGTTGACTCTATGGCTGCATCCTTTTTTCGGATTCTAGCATGCTAGCCACACTAGAATTCTGAAAAAGTGAGCTCAGAGCTAGAAAAAGGGGCCGCCTCTATGCAGACGTCATTTCCGCCTATTTTCTATCTAAAGAATGCAGGTACATGGTGCCACCATAGTGCAGGGGTGCCCAAACCCTGGCCCTGGGGCTACTTGAGGCCCTCAAGGACTCTCAATGCGGTCCTCATGGAGCCCCCAGTCTCCAATGAGCCTCTGGCCCTCCAGAGATTTGTTGGAGCCTGCACAGTAAGGGCAACTGTTTGACCTCTCGAGTGAGCTGTGGGATGAGGGCTCCCTCCACTGCTTGCTGTTTCACATCTGTGATACAGTAGCGGCAGCAAAGGAAAGGCCAGCCTTGCTTTGTACAAGGTCTTTTATAGGTCTTGAGCTATTGCAAGACCTTCATTCATTCATATAAGTTCATCTTTAATATATCCATTTATGTAAACATGTAAATTTATTCAAATTTTAAATGTAAATTAATTATTTCCTCCCTTGGCCCCCAACACAGTGTCAGAGAGATGATGTGGCCCTCCTGCCAAAAACTTTGGACACCCCTGCCACAGGGTATGGTAATAACACTGTGACCTCCATAAAATTGATTTCAATGACCAGTTGCCATTTGGTCATTTTTAAATGAGCCACACAGGAAGCACACTAACAGCTTGAAACATTGCTTCAGCCTATTTATCTCTCTCTAAAATAAAAAAAAACACCACAGCCTATAATTACACATCAACTTGTAATTTTTCTATATCAGGACCATTTTGATAATGACAGGAAAATAGAGCCAATCTCTGCCCACTTCTTTCAAACACACATGCACACCCAATTCAGACTTAAAGCTATTACAATAACCTACCATTCCAGGATGATTGCCTCTGCAAACTGAACCATGGTTTTAGCAAGTGTGGTGATAAGAGACATCAGAGATTCAAATTTTAAAACATTGCACTCACTAAAACCATGGCTTAATTCAACGCTTAAGGTTCCAAGAATGCATTTTCACTGCCAGGAAAGGGGAGTACGTCTGTGTATGCATGCAGAGTACATTGTTTAACTACTGAGCAACCACAGAGCCGCACCCCCGCAAGCTGGCATCTAACTTCAGTAAAGAGGCCTGAGACACAGTACAGTACATCTCATTCCGTATCTTCAGCACTGACACACATTAATTAATATTGTGATGTTGTAATTGGTTAATAAATTAGGCTGAAGTTCATCAACAAACATTATTTTGACCCAGGGCTTCGTGTTTTGTGATTGCAGTGTGCAGTTCAGCATGTTCAAAACCCTCAGCTCTTATTTCTCAAAAAGGTAAATTTCTACATCTTAGGAGAAAGGGTTGAACTGTGTGTGAGCAAAGTCTTGTGAGATCTTAGAAGTCGGGGGGGGGGTGGTCCAGATTACTGGCGATGCTCTAATTCCCAAGTATTCCATGGTAGAAGAAAGGAGCCCTGTGATGCCCCTCCCCCATAAGCAGCAAGAAAGATAATTATGCAAAATAAGCAGATACTTATAAATTTGTTTAAGATGCATAATTGATGAAGGCTGCAGAGTTCAGATTTCCGTGATTTGATTTTGATTTCCTTTTGAAAGGAAAATTCTTGCATCACTGTTACTGCTGCTTTGATCCATTGATAAACCTTGAAAAAGCGTCAATGAATTTGGAATTTCTGAGGGAAGGAAAGCAAGCACACCACTGTTTGCTCAGCAGCATTCAGAGTTGGATGGAAAAAGGCTTGATTTGTTTAGCCTTTTTAAATTTAGACCAGCGGTATTCCTTTTTAATCTACAATGCCTCTCTGATATTAGCCCCACTTGGCATCCTAAGGTTCTCCCCCCTTCGCTACCCCCAGTCCAATGTTGTAATTTTTTAATTACGTGTACATATTGACTTTGTTTTATAATTTATGGCAAGCTAATGAAAATAGCAGCTTTGCCCAAGGGCTGTATGATTGATAGCTAGGTTACAAGAAAAGCCATTATATTTGCTCAAGTCAATAACCCGCTTAACTCACTCTGCCAGCCTGTGTCCAGGACACTCAATTATTCCAGGGGTGTTGTGAAATGGGCAATGAGTCACCTCATCACAAGGGAGGTCTGAAGCCAGGTGCTGCAACTAAGAGGCTAGAGCAGTGGTGAACTCCCAGTCTTTTGAAGCCATGAAACAAAACCTCCCAAAGCAGTCAGATGTAGTATGACAACATGGGCAGGCAAGGGGGGGGAGAACCTAGCAAATTAGGAAGGGTTTCAGGTGGGTTGCCCTGGATGTTGTGGTTCTGGCAGCTTCCCAAACACATAGTATCATCATCCTCATCATATTCATGATTAAAGACTCCTTTAAAATATCTCCTCCAAGTCGCCTTGACCACCATTGCCACGTTTGCCCCTCTTTTCCTGCGACTCTCTCCTTCCTTGTCTTCAGAAGTTACTTGACAATGCCTTATCCCCACTATATTCTTCTTTGTTAAACTGACAAAGATTGCATACTTTTGCAACCTTTACCTATAGATTATAACCAGGAATAGTTGTCATTGCTAAGTTTTCTCCAGCACCCAGGAAACACTAGACATGAACACAACAATCCTAAATGCTTTTACTAGGAAACAAGACACATGCAACCCAGTGCAACTTACCTCCAGGTAAATGTGCTTAGAATCTCACTGCAGAGGACTTAAACAGCAGAAGTAACCATTTTCCAGTTTCTCAGTCAGTTAGGCACACTGCAGTTCACACTTTCCAAATATAGGGAATCTTCTCAAACATACGGGCTAAAACATAGCTTCCACAATATAGTATATGCATAGTTTGTTTTAAATACAGGATTTGACTATATTTAACCCTGCACATGCCTTTTAGCTCTGGTTTCGTAATAACGATCAGCCCTTGCTTTTTAAACTACCAGCTTAGAATTCTCACTTCCCTACCCCCAAACTTCCTGGTCTATTTTAAGTCTATAGTACCTTCGATCTTATTTATTTGAACTACCCTTAAAATGCATGCAGGCACACACACAGACAT
Source organism: Tiliqua scincoides (assembly GCF_035046505.1). Lineage (NCBI taxonomy): Eukaryota > Metazoa > Chordata > Lepidosauria > Squamata > Scincidae > Tiliqua > Tiliqua scincoides. The sequence goes on from NC_089825.1 coordinate 77,471,886, forward strand.
ACCTCTGACCTTTCACTTAGAAGTGACAGAGTGATTAGAGAATTGGGGACAATAATTCAATCATCTGTTGTGGCCCTTAAGCATACACTCTAAAACATTGAGTTCAGATTGGAAGTGGGGAGGAGAGACAAAGATGCTCCCCACAAATAGTTATACAGTGGCTTACATGACTATGATTTAAGATGTAGTTAACCCCAAGCCCATTCTGAACCCTGAAGAGACAGTGTAATTGGTACAATGCCTGCTGCTACTTAATTTCTTAAAACTAAGAGAGGTCAGGGCACAAAGGTGCCCAGAAGTCACACCCTCTGACCTGGAAGCCTGACCCTTCCCCCATCCCAGCTAGCTATCAACAACCAGCAGTATTGAAGGAAATGCAGTCTGCCATGTTCAGAATCACTTTTCTTGATGATCCCACCACATGTTCCAAGAAGTGCTTGAGCCCTGGCATTTGAGATAGGTTGCAAGGCCCAGCCCTGGCTCAAATTCAGGTGATAAGGGATAGATGTGAAGGGAGATGATAGAATCTGCAAATGAGTTACAGGAAAGCAGCATCACTTTTCAATTGATGTGCATCACAAATTATGGTTTCTTGGTTTCAAGTGTCATCATATAACTCCAGCAGGAAAACACTCTCTCCTGCCTAACCTGGATGCTGGTCATACTACTAGACCTGGATGTAAACCAGGTCATACTCTTACTAGACCTGGATGTAAACCCATAATGCAGCATGAAGCCTCACCTTTCTGTATCACCTGCCCATCTAACCCAGATGCATAAAGTAATTATCTGGCAAAAATTCTGGTCCATTTCACTTCTATAGTAACTTTAATCTTATTTATTTGAGCTGCCCTTTAAAAAAAAACCCTCTATTGTGCACTTCAGCACTGGTGCACACACATGGTCTTTGAAATAGAACAAAGCAAAAAAAAAGTTTTTTGAGCCTGGAGACATGGAGAAAGACGTCATGGGATGACAACTGATGAGTACATTTCCAGCTATATGATCTCAGGCACAGATGAAAACAAGGCGTCCCTTTGCCTTTAATTACATTTAGTTATTTAACTACATATGTTCATAAACTTCCTTTGGGGGAAACAATGTGTGCACAGCAGGGTCGGGAGAGGGAGGAAAATATGTTTTTGGGAAGGCAAAGCTGGTGCCAGACACCCTGCTAGGGTGGCAAAATTTTCTAATTTTTAAAATATGTTCATTGACAAAAGACAGGGGAACAGTTAAAATGTAAGGCCACCAATAAACCATTCTCAGATGCGTGCAACTAAAAGAAATGGGTGTGCTTCAGATAGAACATTTTTCTGTTCACAAGTGCCACATGCCCCAAAAATCTCAGAAAGGCTGAAACGTGATTACAGATCCACCTGATTGCATGTTGTCAGTCACTTTGAGAACCTCTTACAAGCACATTTAAAACTGCATTGCTCTTTCATGCAAGCAACAATAACAGTAGGAGAAAGGATCAAGAGTGCTGTGTGTGGCACATGTGAAATTAGTCCAAGATTGAGGTTTCATCTTGATCGCTGCACCCCAGCAGGCCCAATGCTATCATTAAGCCAGCCTAGGGCACAGACCTCAAAAGGGTGCAGTGCAGACCTTTAAGGGGCAATGCTTTATTCAATTAGTTTGTTTAAAAAACCATGTAAAAAAGCAACTGGTTACATTTTTTTTTTTTTAATTTTAAGAGAAATACCACAACAGTGCCATGGACTATAATTCATTATAAAGTCTTTAAAAAAAATCAAAGTTGGCAATCTTTGGGGGGGGGGGGGAATACAAGTAGTTAGCCTTGCCTAGGGCATAGAATAGCCTGGCACCAATCCTGTTTCCTAATGACATTTTGCTGCACTTTTAACCTGCTTGGTGGTTTGTGTGTTTGTTTCCCCTTGTGTGCATCTCTGTATTAACAGCTTGAGTCTCTCTGGTGTGTGTGTCTGGGTGTGCGGAAATTTGGGGGCCTCAGAGCAGAGACCAGTGGGATCAAGGCTTGTAAATATTTTGCAGAGAGCCTAAAGTGTTACAAGAGAAACTCATTTACACTGAGCAGCAGCTAAAAATAAGCCCAGAGAGATGCATCCATGGCAGGCTGCCTTCTTGGTTTCTATGCCAACCATCTGCAGAGTTCATTAAGGTGCGTCTGGCTTCCCCCAAAATCCAGACTAATAGGGAAGCAGCAAGATTACAGCTTCAAAGCCAAAGCCTCCCTGGGTCGGTTTAGTTTTTGTGCACATGGAAAGAGAGGCTCCATCCCAAAATGCAGACCTCACGCACAAAGAAGTGTTGTTAGTGGCATCCAAAAACAGGCATTGCTGTGAGGAGTCAAGAGCTGCATTATTGTCTACTTTCAGACTCCTGAGAAGCTCTGCTTTCATTTAACCCCCCACCCCATCCCCACAAATTTCACAAATATATTTCTCCATATTTCACAAATATAGAGAGTCTTGAAAGTACTCAAGATGTGCCTATTAAAATGGGGCAGGTTTTCCAGTGCCTGGGGTAGGCAAAGCTCATTGACCCTCCCCAAGCCTCATAAAAGCAACTAGATTATACAGAATTAAACAGATGTAAATATGCTGGATTTAAATAATTTTATTCAGGCTGAAAGAAACGGGCTTTTCTGGGGACGGGAGTTGATAGTTCACATTGGTGCAGAATTGTGATGTCTTAAGGAAGAGCATGCACAGCTCTAAGCATGCCTCTGGCAGGAGGTTAATATAAAGTTCTGAGACACATGGATCAATGTGCCATAAACCACAATTGTACTCAGGTTAAATAGTTATTGTAGCGCCTTCAAAGGACTGCTTGTCTGTGGTCGAAGATTGTTTTTAAGGGCTCTGTCATGGCTCTCATTCACACAGCCTTTTAATTAACACTGGCAGACCTCCACCTCTGTCTACAGAAATACAGCCCTGCTCTGCTCTGCCTCCCCAGTCTCCACCTGAAGGATTTGCATACAGGCAAGGGCTGAGTGAGGATCCAGAGCTCTGTTCCCAAATGGAGGAGTCTCTTTATGGTGCTGCAGGAAGTCAAAATTTGGAAAGAGACTGCTCCACAACATGGCAGTCCTCTGACTGCTTTTGCTAGTTGAATAAGTGGAAAGCAAGGGACCCTGGTTTCATCTAAGCCAGGACTCACTGGGGCTTGGCTCAGAAACAAGGTCTTATCCCCAGGACCTATGAAAGAAATAGTGCCCCTGAGCCTGCACAGAGGGCCTTTCCCTTACTTCTAAGATATCCATACAGGCTTCAGAAGAAGAAGAGCAGCTTTGGGTTGTAGCAACTCCCATTCCCCCTGTTTGGGTGTTTCTGGTTAGACCAGATGACTCCAAACTGCAACCTGGGGACCTTATCCAGCCCACAGCAGCTTTATTTTTGTCACAGCATTTGGTAATGTTTGACATTTTTAATCATTATATATCATTTCTCAGTTTAAGCATGGCCTTGTGTCTTTGTAATTGTCACATTTATCTTTTGTTCTGAATCATATTATGCTGATTACAAAAAAGATCCAAGTCAAACTTATTCATTCAATTATCCTCATATAGACTGGGTCAATTTGTGTTCTGGTCACGAAAATGAGACCGGATTTCTTGACATGTTAAATGACTGTGCCTTAGAGCAGCTAGTCATGGAGTCCACCAGAGGACAGGTGACTCTGGATTTAATATTGTGCGGTACTCAGGACCCAGTTAGAGATGTCAATGTTACTGAGCCGTTGGGGAACAGTGATCATGCTGCGATCCGTTTCGACATGCACGTCGGAGGAAGAATACCGGGCAAATCTCTCACAAAAACCCTTGACTTCCGATGAGCAGACTTCCCTCAAATGAGGAGGCTGGTCAGAAAGAGGTTGAAAGGGAAGGTAAAAAGAGTCCAATCTCTCCAGAGTGCATGGAGGCTGCTTAAAACAACAGTAACAGAGGCCCAAGGAAGTGTATACCGCAAAGGAAGAAGGGCTCCACTAAATCCAGGAGGGTGCCCACATGGCTAACCAGCGAAGATAGAGAGGCCGTAAAGGGCAAGGAACCTTCCTTCCATAAATGGAAGTCTTGCCCTAATGAGGAGAATAAAAAGGAACATAAACTGTGGCAAAAGAAATGAAAGAAGGTGATACGGGAGGCCAAGAGAGACTATGAGGAACGCATGACCAGCAACATTAAGGGGAATAATAAAAGCTTCTTCAAATATGTTAGAAGCAGGAAACCCGCCAGAGAAGTGGTTGGCCCTCTGCATGGTGAGGGAAGGAAAGGGGAGATAAAAGGAGACTTAGAGATGGCAGAGAAATTAAATGAGTTCCTTGCATCTGTCTTCATGGCAGAAGACCTCGGGCAGATACCGCTGCCCAAACGGCCCCTCCTGACCAAGGAATTAAGTCAGATAGAGGTTAAAAGAGAAGATGTTTCAGACCTCATTGATAAATTAAAGATCAATAAGTCACTGGGCCCTGATGGCATCCACCCAAGAGTTATTAAGGAATTGAAGAATGAAGTTGCTGATCTCTTAACTAAAATATGCAACTTGTCCCTCAAAATGGCCACGATGCCAGAAGATTGGAGGATAGCAAATGTCTTTAAAAAGGGAAAGGGGGGGGGTGTCCCGGGAAACTATAGGCCTAACATCTATACCGGGTAAGATGGTGGAATGCCTCATCAAAGACAGAATCTCCAAACACATAGACGAACATGCCTTGCTGAGAGAGAATCAGCATGGCTTCTGTAAGGGTAAGTCTTGCCTCACGAACCTTTTAGAATTCTTTGAAAAGGTCAACAGGCATGTAGATGCGGGAGAACCCGTGGACATTATATATCTGAACTTTCAGAAGGCGTTCGACACGGTCCCTCACCAAAGGCTACTGAAAAAACTCCACAGTCAGGGAAATAGAGGGCAGGTCCTCTCCTGGATTGAGACCTGGTTGAAGACCAGGAAACAGAGAGTCAGTGTCAATGGGCAATTTTCACAATAGAGAGAGGTGAAAAGCGGTGTGCCCCAAGGATCTGTCCTGGGACCGGTGCTTTTCAACCTGTTCATAAATGAGCTGGAGACAGGGGTGAACAGTGAGGTGAAGTTTGCAGATGACACCAAACTTTTCCAAGTGGTGAAGACCAGAAGTGATTGTGAGGAGCTCCAGAAGGATCTCTCCTAACTGGCAGAATGGGCAGCAAAATGGCAGATGCGTTTCAATGTAAGTAAGTGTAAAGTCATGCACATTGGGGAAAAAAATCAAAACTTCACATATAGACTGATGGGTTCTGAGCTGTCTGTGACAGATCAGGAGAGAGATCTTGGGGTGGTGGTGGACAGGTTGATGAAAATGTCGACCCAATGTGCGGCGGCAGTGCAGAAGGGCAATTCTATGCTTAGGATCATTAGAAAAGGTATTGAGAACAAAATGGCTAATATTATAATGCCATTATACAAGTCGATGGTAAGGCCACACCTGGAGTATTGTGTCCAGTTCTAGTCGCCACATCTCGAAAAGGATATAGTGGAAATGGAAAAGGTGCAAAAGAGAGCGACTAAGATGATTACTGGGCTGGGGCACCTTCCTTATGAGGAAAAGCTACGGCGTTTGGGCCTCTTCAGTCTAGAAAGGAGACACCTGAGGGGGGACATGATTGAGACATACAAAATTATGCATGGGAAGGATAAAGTGGGTAGAGAGATGCTCTTTACACTCTCACATTACACCAGAACCAGGGGACATCCACTAAAATTGAGTGTTGGGAGAGTTAGGACAGACAAAAGAAAATATTTTTTTACTCGGTGTGTGGTTGGTCTGTGGACCTCCATGCCACAGGATGTGGTGATGGCATCTGGCCTGGATGCTTTAAAAGGGGATTGGACAAATTTCTGGAGGAAAAATCCATTACGGGTTACAAGCCATGATGTATATGTGCAACCAACTGATTTTAGAAATGGGCTATGTCAGAATGCCAGATGCAAGGGAGGGCACCAGGATGCAGGTCTCTTGTTATCTGGTGTGCTCCCTGGGGCATTTGGTGGGCCGCCGTGAGATACAGGAAGCTGGACTAGATGGGCCTATGTCCTGATCCAGTGGGGCTGTTATGTTCTTATTCATTTAAATTTCATTCATCCATTTATAAAACTGATTTTTTTTAACCTGTAAATGTGAGTAAAATATACAATGTGCCCTCGTATTGAAAAGTTTGGAGACCTCTGGGTTAGACTGAGACTGCAGCTGCATGTGGAGCCAAGGAGGCATCTATCAATGGTTATTAGGAATGCTAGCTAAATGCTAGCTTCCATCTTCAGAAGTAGTATACTACTGAGTAACAAGACAAACAACAGTGCAAGGGCATGACCTTCCTGACTAGTGCAGAAGCATCTGTCTGGCAAGCTTTAGAGCAGAAACCAGAGCAAAGGTGGAACTTGATGGCAGCGGGAGGGGAGAAGAGAAGAGAAGCCTGGAGCCTCCACACATGTGGTTGCTAAACCCATACAGTATCTCTGAAATCCAGGAAAGTGGGGTTGGCAGCAGCAGTACAATTAGCCACACATGTGGAGGCTTCAGACCTCCCCTTACAGTTATAGATGTCACATAATGTCTTTTTAGCTGTTATCAGGCAGCTCCCACCATATGAATTAATCCTTGGAAGAGACCTCTGGAGTTATAAATTATTAAATATTGTACCTGATACTGAGGAGAGGCCTTGTCTTATGCACTTGAACATCACACATCGGGCAATATTTGTTGGTCTCCAGGTAACGGACAATGCAGGTTTTACAGACTAAAAAGAGAAAGAACAGGTTGGAGGAGAAAGTCACCAGAGGGAAAGAGACTCAAATGTATGATATGAGGATGGCAGCTCAGCTGTGATTCAGGGCTGGCCCTACCATGAGGCAGAGTGATGTAGTCACCAAGAATGATTCAACTTAACTACCTGTTTGCCCATACTCTAAGGTTCCCCCGCCTCTGTTATAGCAGTATTGGGGCAGGGGTAGAGGGAAGCCACTTTCTGTACTTTTGGAAGTGGTAGACGGAGGCAAGTTCTCAGGTTGCCTGCTGTGGAGGCAGACTGTTTCCTACGTTCCAGAGTGCTCAACTGATCGAGAGCCTTTTGATCTCCATCAGCTGCTCAGCACATAGTTGTAAAGTGAAGAAGACATGACAAACGGGAAAAATTAGATTTGGAGAAAAAGGTATCCTGATGAACCTTGATCATTTAATGTCTTACTGTTATATTGCTCAGCATACAAGACACAAGGGGGAGGGAGGATGAACAAATCTTGGGCCAGCCCTTGTGGCCACTTTGGTGGCAGATTTTGGCAAGCCATGACAAAAGCAACATATTGTCAGTTAGTGATCTGGGTTTTCCAATTGGATTTTCTACCCAAAATGTAAAAGGAAACATTTGCTAAAAATTCAGATGAGATCGTTAACAGTGGGTATGTGGTATCTGCTCCCAGAGGACAAGAATATTCACATGCCAAGGGATAACATGCAATATGACCTCTGGTTTTCTTAGCATGAAGACTTCCCCTTCTTCCTGTGGACAGGTGCCCCATACAACCACTGAGGGACCACATGTGTACTTAAGGTTTTCTATGCCTGCCTATGCACAATCAAGTGAATGCCTCCGAGAATGTGCAGAATGTACTTGAACACTTGAATGTACTCACATCTCATCCCTGTGCGTCTGTGATTAAGGGGCAAGTGGTTTTAATTTGCTAGGATGAGAAGTGTCAGGATCAGGAATGCCTATAATCTCTGCCTCTTTATTTTAAGAGTGTTATGGGGGAGAAGGAAAGATTCCTTTATGATTGTGCAGATAAATACTTGCATAAGCTCTTCATAAGATCTTAATTATGCCTTTTGAGCTTATGATTATTTTTTCTGCATATTCTAGGGCTGGCCTCCAGCACTAAAAAAAATCCAGGAATGAGACGGGTCTCAAATGAAGCCCTGGGGGCTTCCAGGTCTGGTTTGAAACTTACAAGAGTGTAAGCATTCCACAATGGTTGTGGCATCTATGAAGTAGCCTCCACACAAGGCGCACATCAAGTGAGGGTTCAGCTCTGTGATTTTTATCCTGGTGGTTCTGTGCATCTTGGATCTTAAGGAGCTGGACAGGTCCTCTCTGGAAACAAAACAGAAAGACCATGAGTTAATAAAACAGCTTCAGTCCATCTTACTGAGGTGATGACAGTAGTCACTTTTAAAAACTGAAGTGCCACAGCAGGACACAATATGGATTTATACAAAGGCCACTCAGGAAGTCTCCCATGAGCAAGCATGAGCATCATTTACATTTACTTTATATTGACATTATGACTTTTGGCCACTTGACTTCCATCGCTTTGCTCTTTCAGCTGTTTTCAATTATAACCATATTTCAAGTTTATGTCTACATGCTTTTCTCTTTCATTCAACTTCCAAGACGTTTGTCAACGTTCTTATGTTTTCTTTTCTTTTCTTTATGTTCATTTAGGTTTCATGTGCATTTGCATGTGTTTTATTGTTCTTTATGTTTTTCACTGGGCAAAATAAATTTGCAAGGCAAGCCTAGATAAAGCTATGCTTTGACATTCATCCATTTTTGACTTTTGTCCATGCTCTGGTCCCTAACCAGGCAAAAGTGCAAGGTATTGCTGTATCAGAATTCTGAATCAAGAAAAGTATAATTCTGTAAGCTATATAGGTCACACATACTCATAAAATCTGCACTTATTTGCCCAATGTATATCATTTATTGAGCTAGTTCCTGGAGAGGAATAGAGAGCTATGCAGTTCACTGGAGCCTGCTCAGCATCCATCCTGCTCTGGTTTTTGCGACTTCACAGTCATTACTCACACCCATAAGAACAAGGAGCTTCCTTTTGTTTCTCAACATTTATCCCTGCCATACCACTTTGCATGGTCCATCTATTGGAAGTTCCACTGGAATAACTGGCATCAACAGTTACCGGTACTTCCTGATTGGAAAGCCGGATGCAATGCAACAAACACCGATAAGGGGCTCAGGGTAGACAGGAGGGCTTTTTTGAGTGCAAGAAAAGTGCACACTGGACCTCTGCCCACCGAGCTAAGTCTCCTATTGCTGCTTGCCATATTGTGTTACTGGTCTTGCTGCCAGGCGGCAGGGGCTGGGGGTCCCCCATGTACCACCAGATACCACATCAAGTACCATCAGTGGTACAAATACCACTGGTTGAGAAAAACTGGTTTAAAGTGAGAGCCAAGATTCTTGGGATGCTAAATTCAGCACCCATGTAGCGCCTGTGCTTGACATCCCAGAACGCACACAGACTTTTCTATTCTTGTCCACTTTATGAGATTCCATGCTCTCTGGGGAGTGACCATTCTCCTTTCATGGGATGTCTGGCTACTGCCACCAGAAACAACATGAAAAGGGGCATGTGTGCAAAGTCTGAATATCTGGAATGGTGTCCTGCAACTTCAAGTGCAGAAACCTCAAATGCTTTTTTCCTCCCTCCTTTGTTTCCAGGATGGCTAACAAAATCAAAACAAGTCAAACATTTAATGCATAGAGTACAGTCTTTATTCAGAATATTGACCTATGGGACATTATTCTGGAGCTTGATACGCACAGCACAATGAAATAAGCACCAGTTGCCAGCCAGATTTTGCCAATTGCTCAGGTTGAGTAATAATTCCTTCCAGGAAAGTCCTTTGACTAAGTACTGATTAACAGCCAAGGAGGAGGAGGAAGGTAAAAATTAGCATTAGTATATATTTGCAAAACTAGGAGAGGCTCCCTTCCCCAGTAGCAAGCATCCATTAGTGCTGTGCAGCATTTCTAAAGGACAGTGTAGCATACAGCCTCCAGAACACAGCCTTCACTTATCTGCATCATAGAGACATTTCAGAGAATAGTTTATCTCACATCTAACTTTACAGTGGAGTCCTATGAATGCTTTACTTAAAACTAAGGGCCCAATCCTATCCTACTTTCCAACAGCGATGCAGCCATGTCAACAGGGCATGCACTGCACCCATGGGAACAGTCCCAGAGGCCCCCTCAATGTAAGGGAAGATTTGCTTCTTTACCTTGGGGCTGCATCAGCCCTAGAAAGTTGGATAGGATTGGGTCCTAAATTTTGTTGTATTTAGTGAAGCTTAATCACAGGTAATTATGCACTGGACTGCAGTCCCTGGTTAGGAGAAAGAATGAAGACCCAGGTTGCAATCTTACGCACTCTCATCTCAAAGTTCCATACAATGCAACAGGATTTACTTCCAAGTAGACAAGTATTGAATTCATCCACAAGTCCATTTGTAAAACCTACACAAAGGCTTTTGGAACATCCTGTAGTTATGTAGCCTTTCCCTATTCTAGACACCAAGGCATATTATTCCACTTTCACCCCCTGAAATCTGGGATGGCAATGCTGAGGAAATGAAGTTTCAAAAGGCAGCTTACAACATTCTTCTTTAAAAAAAAAAAACAGACATCAAAACAAATCAACAGAATGATAGAGATCAGCAACTAAAGTCACAAGGGAATCAAAATTAATCTAACTCCAGAGTGTTACACAACAAAATAGTCTTTCACAATCTACAAAACAGTAATATAGAGAGGCCCAACTGAGCCTCCAGGGAAAGGAGCCAGCTTAGATGTTAAATGATTATATCCTGTCTCTCTTTACAAAAATGAAAACTCAAAGTGACAAACAAAACCAAGACATTCAATCAGAATGGGCTGGTTTGGATGATATTTTAAGGGCCAAACTGACCCCCCCCCCCCAATCACAAGAGTCAAGAACTGTGCATGCATCCTGGCCCCTCCATTGGAGGGGGAGCTTGCAGTTTTCTTAATGGGGAGGCTGTCCCACACATGATTTAAGAAAAGCGGTATTGGACTCTCCAGAAAGTGAGAAGAGAGACCAGGCTATGAGCATGCATGACTCTTATTGCATGGGACAAGTTTGAGCAATAAAGTATTTTCTGAATATCCCCATGATAAAAATTGGGACTTACACCTGGGTAGTGCGGATAGGATTGCAGCCTAGGATTGTGAAAAATTTTCCTGTCATTTCTAGTCATGACATCATTCCAATGGCAGATTCTCATTCTAAAAAGTGGGTCCCAGTGCTAAAAGTTTGAGAACCACTGTAAAGCATTTCAAAGGAATCTACTATATCTCAAAATATAACATTTTTATAACACAACAGCAACTTTTGACAAAAATAGCCAAGATCACAATGTTAACAATGCATTTAGACAAATTTAGTCATAAATCAAATAAAAGAGGCAAGATTTACACATCTGGGCATGGGAGCCATAAAGGCCTCCCCCCCACCTTCTCATCAACTGCACTTCTGACAACAGCAGGTGCAAGGCTGAACCTCTGTTGGATGACCTCAGTGGGCAGGGAAGACTGTGGGAGGAAGTGATCCTTTAAATATCCTTGGCCCAAACTATTTTGGGCTTCAAAGGTGATCACTACTACTTTGAAATGTGCCCAGAAACAGACCTGTGAAGACAGAATAACTTGGAGCTGTAAATGGGCTCTCATCAAAATTCCAGGGGCAGTAAATTGCACCAGTTGTAGTTTCCAAATGCTTTTCAAAGGCAGCCACAAGTACAGTGCGTTTGGACTAATCCAACTCAGACATGATTGAGGTGTATTGCAACAACGGCTAAATTCAACCTTTAAAAAATTCAACCTTAAAAAAAGGCACAGCTGGCACAGAAGTCAAAACTGAGCAAAGGCACACCTTGCCACAGCTGTTACCCAATGACCCAGAAGAACTTGGTCTCCTGGTCTTTCCAGGAGAACATGGCTTCATTCAGGCCTTGTATCAAACCCCAAATTGACTCTTCTACTGGCCAAGAACAGTTTTACCTCGTCTGCATTCAACTTCAGCTTGTTGGCTGACATCCAATTGTTCACTAAACCCAAGCATCAGTCCAGGCAGGGCCGGTCTATCCATGCACCCCAATGAAGCAGTTGCCTCAGGTGGCAGATTGGTGGGGGGCACACCCATCTCCATCCTCCTATGTTCCTCCACTACTCCTTCTTCCACTCCTTGGAGAGTGCTGAACTAGAACATTGGAGACTAGGAGTAGCCAGGCTGTTGCATCATCAGGTTTTTGTCTTGATGTTTCAGCTTTTGTCTGGAGGGACATTTTGATGACTACTATATTCTTACCACATGTTTTCTGATTACAAAAAGTCTGGAGATGTCATTGATCAATATTCTGTTTGGGTCAGAATAAGAGTTTTTGAGTTACTGACTTATAACACCACAAAAAGGGACAACATTTGTTGTAGATAGCCTGTGGGAAGAGCAGTAAGAGAAAGTCAGAACTACTTTTTGTTTTAATTGCGTTAGAACAGGGGTACTCAAACCCCGGCCCGGGGGCCACTTGCAGCCCTCGAGGACTCTTCCAATCTGGCCCACAAGGAGCCTGCAGTCTCCAATGAGACTCTGGTCCTCCGGAGACTTGCTGGAGCCTTTGCTGGTCTGGTGCAACTGCTCTCAGCTTGCAGGTGACTATTTGACCTCTCGCATGAGGTGTGGGATGAGAGCTCCCTCCATTGTTTGTTGTTTCATGTCTGTGATGCAGCAACGGCAGTGAAGGAAAGGCTGGCCTTGCTTTGTGCAAGGCCTATGGTCTTGAGCTATTGCAAGACCTTCATTCATTCATATAAGTTGCATGTCTAATATATTCATTTATATAAATTTGAACTGTAAATTCATTCTTTATCTCCCAGCCCCCAATGCAGTGTCAGAGAAATGGTGTGGCCCTTCTGCCAAAAAGTTTGGACACCCCTGCCAAAGAAGACAGTGTCAATATTATTACAGGAAAAGCAGCTGTTATCAGTCTAGTAGCCTTAGTTTGAAATGAGTGACATATCTTTGAGGCAGCCTTTGGGAAAGAAAATGGTCTGAGCAGGGGCGGCCAGACCACAGCTCACAAGCCACATGCGGCTCTTTCACATACAACCTACAGCTCCAGGAAACATGTTGGCTCAGCTCCTTTAAGCATTACAATGAACATAAAAAACACAATGAACAAAATTTCAAGCTTTATATTATTCACTAGGTATAAACCTAGAGCCCACTGGATTAAAACATAAGTTTAATGTTTATGATGAGTAAGTATATTTAAGAATTTAAATGGCTTTTAAATATTGCAGTTTCTCAAACACCTTTTATCGTATGTTGCTCTTCCACAGGCCGCATCCAGCCCCCTGGGCCTTATGTTTGACACCCCTGCTCTAAAGTCTTCCTAGACATTAACACTGCCCCCTAAACAAATTTATCCACTTGCCTCCTGCTGAGCCTGACGCTCCTTCTCAGCTAAGATCCTTTGAAAAAGTTTCAAAGGCAGCACCTGAGCACTTCTGCACATGATGTCACTGTTCCTGCTGTCGGAGAAGTGCCAGACCTCCTTCACTGACTGCCAGGTATCTTCATGTAGAAGCCTGTGCACTGGGAAACCTCTTCTCTGCAGGTGCATGCCGTCTTTTGCTGCTCTTGTGGTTTATTTGCTTTTTGGAGATCAGAGCCACAGCCCTTCGGCTCCTACAGTGATTTTGAAAGAACTAACATCTGCCCTCGGAGAAACATATTCAGCTAGAAATCCCTACTGCTGGCTGTGTGCACTGTGTGATTAAATATATATCACAATTCTGGATCCAGAAAAGCTGAATTCTGTGATCTGTAAAAACGATACACGTGTGCGTACAGCTGCTTGTTTTGCAGAACAGGTTGCACTTCTGGAGGTCATGAAGAAGGGCAAATGGCTGCTGCATAGCACCAAAATTCAGTCTCCCAACCACCAGAATGCTGGAGTCCCAGCACTCCCGCTCCCAAGTTTTTAACTAGGCTCTCTCTCTGGACACTACAGGAGGTGCTACAGCATGCTCTGTAATACTGCAGGGTGTCTCACGCATCCCTTTGCTATGAACAGACAGTGAAGAGTGGCAGTCATGGCTTTCATTGGCTTCTCTCTGGGTAACAAGACAATACCTTAGTGCTAGACCTAGTTCTTTTTCTATTGCTGCTTGTTTTGTTAATTTTGCCAATCCTCCCTCTGAGTTCTCCCCATGGTTTTCTTTCCTTCCACATATCTTAATACATTTGGGGGGAGGGGGAGTCGCTTTTTGCACCTTACCTAGAAAAGAAAGAAAAAAATCCCTACAGTTAGGAGCTTCCAAATCACAACAGCAACAGAACCTGTATGCCAAAAGCCAACCAACCCATTCTGCATGAAAAACAGGTTAATGTTTGCATATCCACTGCACCAGAAATGCAAATCCTGCATGGGGGTGGGGAAGAGGAAGAACTCCCTAAGGCACATTTAGCCCTAGATGAAAAGCCTGAGGATAGGATCTGACCTTTTCTTTTCTTCTTAACCTTTGCACAGCACCTAGTAATTGTGGGCACCTTGCAACCCTTGCATTGGGAACCCCCATGAGGCACAAGTAGACACTTTCTGCACAGGTGCAGCCATTGATACTACTGCAGTTGTAGTTGCCTGGATCAGGGCCATCTCTTAAGGGGAAGAGACAAAGAACATGTGGCCGAAAGCATTTCTGAAAGCCCTAGCACTTGCCTCCCAATATTATAACACAAAGAAGAAAAGGAGGTTGTTCTCCAACCCCCCTTCATAGCTGATACAGAAATTTAGTGGGATGCTGGTTGTTTTCAAGGAGGGGAGGTCCCTTTCCTCTATCTCCCCCCATTTATTCCTACTGGAAAATGGAGCCTCATTTGATGTACTCAAATGTAATAAGGGCATGGGGGGGACCAATGTAATTGCATCTCTCTCTCCCCCCCCCAACCCTATATATGCTTGAATATGTACAATAGGAGACATTAGGAGCCACAAACCCTGACTTGCTCAGGCAGCTTTACTGTTTCCATAGCAACTCCTATACTTGGCAAGCAGCCAGATTATTATTGCAACCATTCAAGGTGGAGGTGGAAAAGGGAGAAGGGGGGGGGGGTGAGTGGGAGAGAAGTGGGTTAAAAAAAGACACCTTGGCATTTGCAAATTGGTGTGAGACTTGTATCATTTCTGCGGCTGGGTGATTCCTAACACTCCCACATACAGACACAAAACGTAAACCATATGTACAAAGGGCTCTGGTGCCCAATTGTATTTCCTACAATATCTTCGAAGCATGACGTGCAAGAGACCTGACGTGAAGGGGAGCTCTTGTTCTCCAGATAGGGAGGGAATTCATTTACTTGCAAAGAAAACTGATTCAGAGATAGCCAGTCCAACAGGGCATAGAGTAATGATTCTGGTCTGTTTTCACAGCAGCATCTCTGAGCACAATATGAAGCTTGTTGGAGGCTGTCTCTCAGAAAGCCTCTGCTCTACCCTGGTCCTCTTCTTCCTGTCTCTCCCAGAAAGTCAAGTTTTCCATCTTTTTAACCCTCACACTTTGCTAGGGTTAATTTCCTACCCCCCCAGAGCCCTCCCCCCCAAAACCTCCAAGTTACAGGTTCTAGTACATTGTTCTCTTAAGAGAGGACAACCCTGGCCCAGGGGCATTTACAGCCCTTGGGGACCCCTAGTTCTGCCTGGGAGCTCCCAGTCACCAATGAGCCTTTGGCCCTTCAGAGACTGTTGGAGCCTGTGCTGGCCCGCAACTGTGCATTATGCTGAAGCTGTGTGCTCAGGAGTTATTTATACCCCCCTTCACTTTTTTGGTTTGGTCTACATATCTGGCAAAAGCACATCCATAATTGTCCCAAGTGCATCAATTCATGTGTCCATGTGTTTTCTACTTTCCCCTGGGCATTATTTTAAAGTCCCCATTGCCTCTGAACAACTTATGCCTCCATGTGTTTCTGGCTTGGACTATGTTTTCACTGTGCAAGAGTTATGTGGCAAACAGTTCATAGTTCTCATGTGGTTCTACATGCCAGTATTATAGTTCTCATGTGTATTATAAATAAGCTCAGTAAAATTCATTCATTCATATAAGTTCCAACTCTACTGTATTCATTTATGTAAATTTATTAAAATTTGAAATGTAAATTAATTCTTCAATTTTTGATGAGATTCCAGAGCAGAAAGAAGGGGCACATTTTTATTTGAGTTTTCTACTTTTCCTTTCATCAATCACTGGCTGGGGATCCATGCCCATCAGAGCCCATGATGCCCAATGCCCATCCCTTGACAAGGCTGACACCTTAGCCCTCAGTACTAATGGCAGTGCCCACCAAGTGGGGCATGCAGACATTGCTTCTCTCACTGCCCCTTATTCACTATTTTATTCCTCTCTGGAAACACAAGCCAAGTTTTTAAAGAGCTTTTGGGCTTTCTTCAGAATGAACTGGAAAGAACTGGAAAGAATCCATACAATCCGGCTCATCCTCTTAGGTCATCAGAGAAGGCCTTTTTACAAGTGCCGCCGCCTAGGGAGGTACGTGGGGCAGCGGCAAGAAATAGGGCTTTCTCAGTAGCGGCACCAACGCTATGGAACTCCCTTTCCCTTGACTTAAGAATGGCTCCCTCTCTTGAGACTTTTTGGCGAGGCCTGAAAACCCTTCTGTTTAAACAAGCCTTCTGAGTTCTCAGTGTTTTAAACATCTTTTTAACATCTTTTATATTTTTTACAAGCCTGATTCTTTTATGGTTTGCTGCTGCTCTATGCTCTTTTTACCGGACTATTTTTTATCTGACTGCTGTTTTTATGATATGTGTTAATATGTTTTTATTTGTTTTAAATTATGTTTTTAATCTGTTTTAACCTGTTGTAAGCCGCCTTGAGTCCCTTAGGGAAGAAAGGCAGGGTAAAAATAAAGTTGTTGTTGTTGTTGTTATTATTATTATTATTAAGATGAATCCTATGGAAAATAAGGGGTTCTGTTTTTTAAATGAAAAATAAAAATAAAATAAAAATAAAAATAAGACGTTCACACAAAGAAAGAAGTATATTTGTGACAAAGGGTTTCAGACCTGCCCAAATTAATTCTGCAGGGTAGTCTCTGGTCAAAGATCAAAAAGAAATCACCAAGAATGAAAAGAGCATGGTTAAAACAGCAGGAGGCAAAGCAGACTGAGAACAAATCCTCTGCACTTCCTTCCTGTAATCAACACAGGTATTCAGGGCCAGCCTTAGGTGCAGGGCCCAATGCAAAACCACCAGCTGGGGGGGATTTCAAATCAACTGAATGCATTGACTGGCAGGCAGTAGGCAATGCTCCACCCACCACACCTTCTGTGCCTTGCCTTGGTATGGAAGATTCCATGTGGAAGTGTTGGCTACAGAGTGAGGGGCTGACTGCTCGCCAACCAAGTGCAGGGCCCCTGTATGCGCAGAGCACAATTTGGTCAAATTGCCCCAAGTCTAGTCCTGCAGGTATTCCACAAGTTTACAAGGTATATGTGAGCATGGATGGATGCTTGCATTTCTCCTTCCTCACTCTCTAAAAATCTAGCTTGCAAATACAAATATAGATTTAAAAACTTTTTTTCAAAATGTGTATCCCATTTCAGAAGAAATATCCACTCTGTGTTCACAAACATTAAAACAACAAAAATACAAAAGCAGTACAAACCCCAAAACAAAAACTTAATTTTGAGTTGGAGGGAACAAAGTGCACAAAAATGGCACATGGTCATATTGACCCATCAGAAAATATTCAAAAACCATTGTCTGGCAATACCTTTATTAGGACCAATCGAAAAGACACAAAGTTCCAAGTAGTCAGCTTTTGGGCTCTAGAGAATCCAAAGCTTTGGGCTTTGCTTCAGGCTACATGTTAAGCAAAACAAAGGGATGAGGGAAGAGGAAAGCTGTGCCTGGTAGAAAAGTCCCAAAGTCTACAGTTTACAAGGGTTTTAAGATGGAGTATAACATATGTTAGAGACTAGATTACCCTCAGACACCATCTCAGGGTATAACTAGGGCTACTGGGGCAAACAGCAATGGATGTACCTCCCATTAAAAAATAAAAATAAAAACCAACAGTTTATTCTCTCCAGCATTAATCAATAACTGAAGTATAAACATATTGTGTTTGTGAGTTTCTTAAGCCCATGTGTCTGCCCCGTCCCGTCCCGTCCCCCCCACACTTACACACCCACCCTAATTTTCAACCCACAATTTCCTTATGGGCAGAGATAAAATCATACTCAACCCTCAATGGAGCTTTTCTGCTTTGGTGGTTTTAATGTTTGTTGCTATCTCAAAGCAGCAATTTCATCTGACAAGATAAAGTAGGAAACATTTTGAAAATAAACCATACAGAGGTATTGGTTTTTTTAAAATTTATTTTAAAGTTAGATCCTTCTCCCCCACCATGCAATAATGCCTAACTTTTCCCAATTTCACATGAGGAATAATCAGAAAAAAGGATATGGGGGGGTTTCTTCCTCCTTTCATTTCTCCCTCCCCCCCTTACAGCATCAACAAAGTAGCTCCCTCCATTGCACACTCAGGTGACATCACATTTCCTGATTGGCTCAAATCTTCTTACACCAGTTTCTATAGTTACGTGCCTGGTCCAGATGGCAAGATGCCAACAAAACAGAAAAATCCAGCCTATTAAGTCTCTTCAACGTGCTCTTGAAATTCAATTCCCTATCTGGATACTTTGGGGAGCCTCCTCCCCTTGAGATATGGGGAAGTTAAATATTTCTTTGTTTTCCTCCTCAAAATGTTTTATTTGATTTTTGAGTTACAAAGTGTCATATTTCTGTTCTTACATCTGAGAGAGGTCTTTTGCAATTTCTTTCCCTACTCCTTCCTCATAATAAAAAATGTCATCCCTTCTACCTGCAAATGTAGCAGACAAAGACACAGGTGGGGGGGACAACTGCGCTCTTCTGAAAGAAGATACAAAGGGTTAAATTTAAGTCAGAGCTCATTAGTTTTTCCATAGAGCATTCCTGAACATGTGGAGAGAGTGCCCTACTGCAATCATTAACCACATCTAGCCCCAAACATCTAGGACAAGGCACTCCAAATTCCGGCCCATGTGCCAGATCCAGCATTTGGAAAAAGCCCTTCCCGTGAGTGACCCTTACTGTTCTGCTGCAGCGCCACTTATTTTTCAACTTGATCAGTGCACAGGAATGCTCTAGGCCAGCCATTTTCAACCTTTTTCAGCTTGCGGCACACTGACAAGACACTGTTTGGAGACCCTCCAAATCTAGGATGAGGGAAAGTGAAACAGTTCTGGAGCTCACTGCCTACTACATACGCACTATACCTTGTACAAGGGTGCAGACTACTCATTCATACAGCTATTCTTGTGGGCAGCTTACTGTATCATGAAAAAAGGAGCATGTGCAGAATACTTTTTATCAGTTCTCACACACCTGGCATTAGGGTGTAGGCTCTCCAAACTCAAACTGAAGCATACAGTTTCAGGGCCATTTAAAAAGTAAGCAAGCACTGGAAACAAGCTGAACAATGAAGCTGCCAAAGAAAGCTGGTTTTAATAAAATCTTGATGCTAACAATCAGGATCTCATTTATGGCATGTAAAAGCTGCCTATTCCTTGTATCAAGCTGTTCTATAAAGTAACATTAAATTGCCATTAGTCTTTCCTGGTCCCCTCCACAAGCTTACATGCATATAGAATGTCAATCAATTTTTCCCCCAAAGTCAAGCCATGCCTCCCATTCCCTGATCCTAATAATAAAGATGACTTGAAACTGTGCCCATTTCAAAAAACTATGTTCAAATAAACTTTTGCTTTGATGTCCCACCACTCCCTTCATTATGTATGTACAATAAGATGTAGAATAAGAATTGTACATAAAATCTGAGTTGAGTTCACAGCTTTAATTTATTCAAGGGCTATGCTTTTCAAAATAATGTTTGAACAAGAGCATCTCTGAAGATAAGCAGAGTACATTTCCTGTACCACTAAGCAGCCACAGCTTATCCCATTATACCTGGGATTAAAGTACACCATGACAGAAGGTGTGAGATTTCCAAGAAGTCTGAAGTTCCAGCCCCTCTCTTATTTGAACTGCAAAGTTTGATTCTACCAAAGTTTAAATTGCAGGTTGCAAATGTTTATAGTTAGTCAACAAGACTGAAAGGCAACACATTGCATAAAAGCCTTGGCTTTCCTTATTGGAGGAAATTTTTTTTTTTTTACCAATTAGAATACAACAAAGTGAACAATTCTGGAATTTCAGGGTGAAGAAACAACTGTGGCTTTCCTTCTAGCAATAAAAATACCAAAGGGTTGACAATTCTCCAATAACATTAACATGAATACATATATATTTTTAACATGGATCATCTACAAATGTTGATTGTTCCTGAATTTGTTTTTAAAGTCATTTTTTGGTCAACTGGCATAGGGAATATTCTATATACCAAAATATGGTATATTTATGCAAAATATTTAAGATGACCTTTCTTTCTACCAGTGAGGGGGGTAGCTTTTATTTATCAAATATATCATTTCAACAGTTTCCTCAAGAAGGAATGTACGTATTTCTTAAAGTTAATCAGAAACCATATTAGTCCACCAAAATTTTCAATCAATTGGCAGTCCTTTTTTACACATTAATCCTATAAAAGCTCCTTTGTAGGGTAATTAACTAGCAGATGCTGCTGTTTTGGAAATAAATCTTTCAATTTTACTCCACTCATGGAGACTCTTTGCACCCACATTTTCTTTTGACTGGTATGTTTTGATAGTGTTTTATCATCCTCTTACAGGTATCCACATACCTGTATGAGGTATGAGCAGAGGTATTATTTGAACAGAGGTCTCCCAGACCCATCTACTTGTACCAATTGTGCCTTTACTTCATTCTTTCCTGAAGAAATTAGAGGCGCATGGAAGCTGCAGAAGCCCAGCCTCACTATTTTTACAAAGCAGAGAGCTTTAAGCCCAACATCTACATAGAAAAATAACAAGGTTGTCAATGGTTTGAGTAGAGTAGAGATTCCAGGGTTGCTACAATCATTGCAATTTATTTTCAAATGCAGGATGATGTGTAAAGTACCCTTTTATCAGTAAGACCAATGCTATCTCCCATGCATAAGTTTCAAATAACTCTCCATCACCACATGCAAATATTAGCAACTTTACTGCTGGTAATGGGTTATTTGCAAAAAATGTGCCAAGTCTCTTATAATTCAGGTTTTATACTTCCTTAAAGGTTCATACATCCCATTCTGCTGCTAAATTCCATCAAACCAAAAAGTTTACACGTCACTGGCCTAACATGGTCCAGCAAAAGTATGATTGATCTATATGCCACATAATTATACACATATTTACAGTGTTCAGTGATGGCTCCTGACCTAGATAAAAACTAGACCAGTGTGTAAAGAGGAAGGAGAAGAATCTGTGCTCATACTGCAGAGAGGGGCTGGCCCCTTTAGCTACTATTTGTAGAAGGCTGAAGGGGTCATGATTGGCTAAAATTGAGGAGGAGAAGTTATTCTTGTGAATATTATGACCTATCTTATCTCTCCCCCCCAACAGCCTCTTTGTAGTCAGTCAGTCTCTCACACTCACTCACTCTCACACACTCTAAGCTAAGCAGTCTGTATTGGCAACCTTCAGTCTCGAAAGACTATGGTATCGTGCTCTGAAAGGTGGTTCTGGCACAGCGTCTAGTGTGGCTGAAAAGGCCAATCCGGGAGCGACAATCCCTTCCACACCGGGAGCAAGTGCAGTCTGTCCCTGGTCTGTCTCCCTGGCTATGGGCCTTCCTTCTTTGCCTCAGACTGTTGGCCAAGTGTCTCTTCAAACTGGGAAAGGCCATGCTGCACAGCCTGCCTCCAAGCGGGCCGCTCAGAGGCCAGGGTTTCCCACTTGTTGAGGTCCATCCCTAAGGCCTTCAGATCCCTCTTGCAGATGTCCTTGTATCGCAGCTGTGGTCTACCTGTCGGGCACTTTCCTTGCACGAGTTCTCCATAGAGGAGATCCTTTGGGATCTGGCCATCATCATACTCAGTACAGCCAAAGAATCCACCTGATCAAGGTCTACTTGTTTTGTCATACATCTCAGCTGTTATTTCACCTCCAGGTCAAGGAAAAATTAAAACACATTTAGGTCTAATTCAAGGGTCTGGGGAGAGGGGAAAAACCTACAGATGAGGGGGAGAAGCCCCCAACTCTCATTAATTAGAGGGGAAACCTAATGACTTTCTACAGAAAGACATGCTATGTAAGAACTTGCAAACACGCAAAAGGCACTGAGTTATAAAGGACTCTCCTCTCCCCCTTCAAGAGATGGAATAGATTATTTGCAGAAAGATCTGCAGAAACAGAGATAGAGAAAAGATTTTACAAAATGATGAATGAATTTCAAAGAATAGATAACTACATGGATTAGGACACGCAGATATTTTTCAAAACAAAAACCAAAAAACTCACAGCTGCAGTATAAGCGTTTTCGCCTCCCATGGTGTAGAGATAATGAATAAAAAGGCCTCCCTCCCTCCCCACTTCCACAACCTTCCAACTTTTATGGTTTTCAGATGTGCTTCAGCCAACACGACCTTCCAACCATGAGTGGGATACATCAAACAGCCTTTCCTAGACACACCAATGACCCATGAATCAACTTTTCAACATTAAGGGCATTCCGGACTCCTCCAATTCTCTCCCCTCCCTCTTTTTTACTCTCAGGTCATGCATAGCATTAGAACCCCCTCCCCTTTCCTAACTTGCTTAGAAACCAGGAAAAATATTTGCACAGATGTGTAGCCCAAATTTCCCAAAGCATTTTTTACACACACACACAGCAAAACTCCCAGTGGTACCTTCCCTTTAAACCTGCATCCAAGGTAGGCCTGAAATGTACACCCCAGTTGCTCATGGGGTCTTATGTACAACCTTTGAGAATGGTCCTTACATTAACAAAAAGTAAGACATGCTTAAGAAATCAAGAGGATTACAGAGGCCACTAACAGCACCATTCCCTTGCATGTGAACTCAGTAACTCTGGCTCTGTTCAGCAGAGCTTACTCTCAGTGAAGGTGCAGACTGCATAGGGTGCAGCCTAAAGGGTGAAACAGGGAGATTAGGGCTACAATCCTATCCAAATTTACTTGGGAGTAAGCTCCATTGATTATAATGCAACTTACTTCTGAGTAGACATGCACAGGATTGGGCTGTTTGGCTGCAATCCTAGCCACACTTACCTGGAAGTAAGCCCCACTGATTATAATGGGACTTACTTCTGAGTAGACACGCTTAGAGGGAGATTTCTCTTTTCTCAAGTCACCTGAACTCAGCTGTTCCAGGTAAGCTTTCCCTTCTCCCGGCCTCCACGTGTCCTGCCTGCCCAGAGATTTGGCTGGCTCTCTCCAGCCTGCACCCCCTCTGGAGCCATCGTCTCCGGCTTGCCTTTGGGCGATCAGTCCCCGCCCGGGGTCTCGCCTTTCGTCTCGCTCCTGGTTTGAATCAGGTTTCCTTCCCAAGGAGCCCTCCCGCCGAGCAGCCTCCTCCTCGCCAGAGAGCGGACTCCAGCCAGGTTCAGTGAAACCCGAGTCGGATGAACTCAGCAGTGGCGTAGCTAGGGGGGAGAGTACTAAGTTCAGCAGGGAGCCTCACCTTCGCAACCATTCGGGCATTTTGCTCTTCCGCCTGGAATGGCTCCAAAGGGGAGGGCCGCTTGCACGCCGCGGTGAGGCTCCCTGCAAAACTTAGTGCTTTTCTCCCCCAGCTACGCCACTGGTTCAAGAGCCAGGAAAACACACAGACACAGACACACACAGGTATCCACACAGCGCCTTTCGTCCCGCTGCCTGCTGCAGAGCTCCGTGAGACTCGAGAGCTTGCAAGTTCTCCACTGGCCCGATCAATGCAACCCAACAGCATCCTCTGGGTGTCTGCTCAGAAGTGCGTCGCATTGAATCAATGGGACTTACTACCAGGAAAGGGGGCAGATCGATTTGCAACCTGAGAGCACAATCTTAGGCATGTCTATTCAGCAGTAAGTCCCATTATAGTCCATGGGGCTTACTCCCAGGAAAGTGTGGATAGAATTGGGCTCTAACATTTTAAGCTCCTTCGATCTCTAGGGGGAAAGTATAGATTTGTGTTTAAAACGCACCCTTCTACCTATGCTGATTTAGGGGCGAAGGTGGTCATCCTAAACACACTTCCCCGGGAGTAAATCTACATAGTGGGATTTCCTCACACGCCAGTATTTCATTCTGACTACCTTGTGCCTTTCTTTACTCGGCATCCACAATACACTGCCAAGCGTTTAACAAGATGAAAACGTTTAGGATCAGGGGGAAAAAAAAAAAAGCAGGCACATCTCTTAACCCGAAATAGTTCCCGGAATATTCCCGAGGGCAGGGAAGGCGATACACGCAGATTGCAGCAGGCTCTGAAAACTGTACAAGGAAAAGAGATCTCTCTCCATTGCACCGTTTAAGAAAAGTTTACTACCAGCAGCTTATGACCTGAAACGGTTGAGGTCAATTTTTTAAAAATGCAGTTAGAGAATTATATTTTATTACGATCTTTCTTTGGGGGGAAAAGACATTTTTTAAATTTAAAAATCTCAGGGGTTTTTTTTTAAACTGGCAGTAAAAAAATAAAAATAAAAAAATAGAGCAGCTGTTTTGTATCTTTCTATATAAAATGCATTACTTAGAGCCCAGTCCTCTGCATGTCTACTCAGAAGTAAGTCCCATTGTAGTCCATGGGGTTTACAAAGTGTGTTTGGGATTGGAACCCTACTCTTCCCAGGACAAAATCCATGGCGATCCCAAGGGGCATTGTAAAAAAACCCAAGAAAGAAAGTAGGAGGGGGAGGAGAGGGAGTACCTGCGCAAAAGACTTTAGCTTGAGACCTTTGCGCAAAAAGGGGTCCATCAGGCTGGATCTCATGAGAAGGTGAAGCCTTTAGCAAAGGCGTTTGGAGAGGAAGGGGTGGGGAAAGGAGCTTGACCCCTATTTGAAATTGTAATAATATTGGAGGGGGGGGGGTGTTTATTAATTTCAATTACCCCTAGGCCGCCTGTCATTTGGAATTCCATTTGGTCATTTGGTCATTTGGAATAAACTTGTGCTCAGGGCAGGGAGTCAGGCAGTCACGAGGTACCAGGATACACGACTTTTAAAATGTACCAAAATTAAAACAAAGGATTCACACCTCGTTGAAATACTCATCCTCTCACCTGGG
The DNA here is from genome assembly GCF_035046505.1 of Tiliqua scincoides. Taxonomy (NCBI): domain Eukaryota; kingdom Metazoa; phylum Chordata; class Lepidosauria; order Squamata; family Scincidae; genus Tiliqua; species Tiliqua scincoides. The sequence continues at coordinate 77,496,978 of NC_089825.1, forward strand.
AGGTGTCCTAATATGGGAGGTGTATGGTTAGCCTGGGAGGTGTATGGTTAGCCTGCCGTTGGTTGGTGGTATACAAAAAACCACTCTGCACGTGCTCAGACGCACGCTCGTCTGGATTCCTATTCCCCACCCCCTTCCCCGGCAACGCCGCCCCCGCAGAGAAGAGGAGGTCATCCAAAGGTTATTTGATAAGGATGCAAATCAACTCAAGATTGCTGAGCTGGGAGGCGATCTCGCTAAAAGGAAGGGTTCTGGGCATCCTTCCGGGAATCCCCCGCAAGCCGCCTTGAGCTCCGTGGAGGAAAGATGGTGTAAGAAATGTACTATGCAAAATCCTGGCGACGTGGGGAAGCAGCCCTCGCTGAGTTTGCGCCTTCGTGTAACTGTTAAAGGCACACGACCCCAAAACTGGGCTCCAGGAGACTCACTCACCGAATGTTGATCTTGGCTATGGACCATTTAAATGCAGCATCTTCGCTAAATCTGTTTTTCAAGCATTCAACAATCCAGAGAGGGAAGGGAAGAAAATGTATAGTCAGCCTAGGCGACAATGCTATCCACACTTTCCTGAGAGTAAGCCCACTGATTCTAATGGGACTTACTTTTGAGTAAACATGCAGAGGATTGCGCTGAGAGGCTTACATCCACAGCACAGTCCCATTCAGGCTTACAGACAAAAGTCCCAGTGTGTGGTTCAGTGAGGCTTATTAAAGCCATACATAAAGTGTATGTTGGACTGCAGTTCCATAAAAGGTGTGCTGTGCTGCCCAGACCTATTGAGGAGTACAACTCATCCAGTTCAGTTAAGCTTACTCCCAAGAAAGTGGAAGAGGATTGCAGCCTTGAGGGCAGAATCCTGCTCCTTTGCCTGCCCTGAATGTACAATCCTAAAACACAATTATAGTACTAGGAACCAAAGCTGCAATCCTATAAGCACTTTCCTGGGAGTAAGTCCATTGAATGTAATTGAACTTACTTCTGAGTAGACACACTGCAAGTCATGTTGTGCTGCAAGCCATGTTGGATACAGCAGGATTTGCTTCCAGGTAAACAAGTAGAGAGAATTGCACTGCAACCCAGAACAAGAATTTGCAGGAAATAAGTTGGTTATTTGTACTACTGGGCAATTTATTTAGGATCCATTAGATAAATTCAGAAACGTTAATACTGGATTGAAATAAAAATATACGAGGACAGAAAGTGGGATAATCCGCAAGTCAGTGGTGAAAGAGATAACTGGATTTTGTTGGTTTTCATTTTAATTTCTATTTCATTGTTTTTCTTTAGAATATCAAACAATGGAGTTTCCTGCAAATGGGGGCACTACTGATTCTCAACACATTTTCTTAGGCTGCAATCCTGTACACACTTTCCTAGGAATAAGCCCCATTGAAGACAATGGATTTTACAATGGAATAGACACTTGTAGGATTGTGTGGTTATGCAATCTTATGCATATCTACTCAGAAGTCCTATTGAGTTAATGGAATTTACTCCCAGGTACTTGTGTTTAGGATTTGCAGCCCCAGAAGCCTTCAGTCCCATGTGAACTTGCATTCAAGTAGATGAGATAAGGCAAAGCTCCCCCCCCAAAAAACACACACACTCTACCAGGTTCTAGCTTCCCCACAAGGCATGTTTTCTGACAAAGAAGCTTTTCTCCATAACCCACCACACGTGTTCAAACGCACTCTATCATTCCACGTATTCTAGGGCTAAATCATAACATTTAACAATGGACTGGGAGTCTTGGGATTGTGATCCTACAGGAACAGCACAAGGGACAATATCTGGAGAGGTATTGAATGTACCATTTTCCTCACCTCTCTGAGCTCAAAACAGATCAAACACCACCACCTTTAAGCCCCCACACACAAGAACAAAAAACAGACAAGGGCACCATCTGGTATTTATATATTGCCTATTGTGTGTGTGGGTAGACAGACACACACACACACACAGCACTGGGAAAAAAATAAAACAATGAGATCCCTGCCCAAGGAGGTTTAGGATATAGAAATAAATAAACAGAGGATAACTTTCAGATCATTTATTAGTACCTTAGGATCACCACCTAACTGTTGACTTTTATTTACTTTTGGGCAGAGTACAAAGCTGCCTGAATTCCTTACCCAAGATATATGGGCCAGTACTGAGTAATGAATTGAAGGCACTTTCCAAATGCTCAGAGACACTTTATTGCAATTACAGTACAGTACTTCATTTGCTCTAATTTCTGAGCATAGCCATTACAGACAACTTCAGAGGCTGAGCCTATTCTAACTACACTATTGCATATACATCAAGAGCATAATTCATATTTCACCAGACAAGGATAGGAAGCAGTCTTTCTTTCTTTCTTGGAATACAGGCATGCAGTCTAGAACCCCTAAGGTTTCAGAAGTCCTACAAGTTCCACTGCCATCCTGTGGAACTGGGCCCACTCTCTACATTCTCCAGAATTCACAGCAGAGCTGGTTTTTCTACCCCACCTTTAAAGACAGACCTCCTCCCCAGGCATTATTCATTTCCTATAATTCCAGGAAAAAACAGTTCATTGTTCCACATTCAACCTCTCCCTCTGTTCAGTTCACTGGAACTGCTGGATTCCTTTCCCAGGCTGCAAACCTACATCTACATAAGCTAGAACAGAATGCTGCACATATACAGAGTAGTGGGCCCCCAGCACCGAAAGACCGCCCTTTAGCGCTTACCCCCCTCCCCGCTATGGGTAGCGGTGATGGGCCTGGCTTTCGACTAGAGATGACACCGATCTCAACTACAGGATCTGCATCTCCACCGCCCTGGCCAGCTCTATCCCGCCCAGTTCCACATTTGAGTTATCCACCTGGAAGGAACCAGGTTCTGACAAAAGGAATTCGACACCCTCCTGGGGATGCGGATGGGTTACATAGCATTCAGATAAGGTTCACTTCGGCTGGAGTTTTAAGGGGAAACGGGACACCTTCCAAACCTCCATTGAAAGGGGAACCATGGTTAAAACCAAGTCCAAAAATATGATCACAGCACGCCAGGACTGCAATACGGAGTGAACTGATGCGAGATTAAATCCATTTCTGCCCGGCCCACAGCTGTACACATTTGATCCCTGTTGCGCACATGCAACGCTAGGCAGAAATGGCTTAGGGCTGCAATCCCATACACCCTTACCTGGGAGTAAGCCCCACTGACTACAGTGGGACTTACTTCTGAGTAGACATACCTCGGTTTGGACTGTTAGCCCATAGAAATCCATGACATTTACCTCCGAATTAAAAAGATCTTTTAAAGTTTATATAGGATTTCCCCTCCCCCCAGGACCACATCCAAAAGTTCCAACGCTCCTTGCCCGGATCACACGCACGTTTGCTGGGAGATCAGAGCCCACTCCTATGCATGCCCACTCAGAAGTAAGTCCCATTATAGTCAGTGGGGTTTACTCCCAGGTAAGTGTGGATAGGATTGCAGCCTCAGACGCCCCGAGTGCGGCGGGTGTGGGGTGGGAAAGCCCTCTTCTCTCTCCTCCCCTCCCGCTCCCTCGCCCCGTCTCTCACCCCCACGCGACGCGCCAGCAGACACAACAGGCTCTCGCAAGGCAGACTCAACAAACTCCAGCCAGACCCGGGCACAGCACATGCTCCGCCACAAGGCGGCAAAGGAAGGCACCGCCACGAGCCCCGACCCCCATCTCCCTTGAGCCACTGTCCTTCGACGGCGCTGCAACCAGTCCAGGAGAGACAGCACGAGCCCCTTCCCGGGGAATTCTGTTGCACGAGCCCCACTGGGACACGCGTGGACACGACAGCTCCCTGCTCAGACGCGGGGGATAGCCCAGGGGAGCCCCACGGAGCAGGAAGCTTCCTTTGGCTGCGGCTCGCTTGGCTTGAAGTTGAAAGTCACCCTACGACCGCTGAAAGCCAGAATCCTGCCCCCCTCCCCGTTCCGTGGGGGTGAAGGAGATGCCCAGCCGCGAGGCACACTTCGGGGCTTTCCTTCATCTCACCCGCAACCTGGGCAAGCCAACTGAGATGGTACTCCCAGACCAGCACTGGTCAGTTGCCTTGTCACAGTACCATCCAGTACGAGAAGGAAAGCGCATTGTGACAGCCCTCCCCCAAAGCTACGTATAGTAGTTTCTTCATCTCCCCGCCGCCCCCTCCATTGACAAACTCCGTGAGCTTACATGGGGATCACAATATCAAGGCAAGAACTCGCAAGGCAACAAGAGAGCGTCCTTGTTCTAGATCAACAGAGGAAAACCAGGTCAGCCTACATACTCCGAAGAGTATCTCGACCCAGAACAGTCGTTCCTCTCACCGCCACCCCCAACCAGTTTAAGCCAGTAAAAAAGATTGGGGGGGGGGCTTGTCATGAATATGTACGGTCGATGGGAAAAGCCTCCCTCCTTTCTATAAGGCGCAATGCAGTCCAAATTTTAAGCTTCTTTCACGTGGTTGAGACTCACTTCGTCTGAACAGCTCCCTCTCATCTATGGCTAGATTCTGGGGAGCTTAGAGCCCAATCCTATCCAACTTTCCAGCACCGGTGCAGCCCCAAAGAGCCCTCTGTGACTGCCTCCCCAGCGCAGGATGCAGCGCATGCCTCAGTGGCAGGGTTGCACAGGCGCTGGAAAATTGGATAGGATTGGACCCCTAGTCTCTCCTTGGCTTGTCTTTCAGTTTTCTAGAAAAGGTCTTCTACCTTTGAATTCTAGCTCAGGCACTCCAGAAAAGGTCAACAGAAAACCCTCTGCTGGAACCTGGAACATACTGACCTGAGAGCAGCCAACAAGGGTTCTTTGAAATTTCTACAAGCAGCTTGGCTCCTTTCTAGAATGAAAGGTCCAGCTTTTTATCCCCGAAATCAAGAGGCGAATAATGGGGGTGAGGGGGGAAAAAAGAGAGATTTCCCTTGAATTCTCAAGGCACACAGAAAAAACGGCCTCTTCCCCCAACGCTAAATTCTAGCTACAGCAAAGTGGAGAGAAGGAGGCGATCCGTTCATTCTCTGAGATCTAGAAACTTACATGAAATATGGACGCCTGTTTCCCCCCCCCCTTGAATTCTAGAGGGTACAGAAAAGAGCTTTCTTCCCTGAACTCTAGAGAATGCAAACATCTATTTTTACTATATTCGAGAAGTAAGGACGACAATGCTCCTTCCTTCAGTTTTGGACATGCAGATACAACAAAAATATTGGGGGCTTATTTAATATAAGAATAAATGATACTTTTGCAAGGGAATACAGATTTGATGGGGGACATAAGGGAAGGTGTTTCTGTTTTCCTGGGGGTGGGGGAAGGGTCGAACCACCTTCACATGGGGGGGTTGTGTGCGCGCCTAGATGACTTTTACACACACACCCACACGTTTGTTTTGATGTCACAGTATAACCTACTATTGGGGGGGTGAAGAGCGGATCCAATTGATGTCACAGTATAACCTATTATTCGTGGGGGGGGGGGGGACGACGAATGAAGAGCGGATACAATTAACCGGCTACAAGGTGTCCCTTTTAGAACGGAATGAGAAAAACGGAGCCAGGGAGGGAGGGAGGACAAAAACTAGAAGGAGGTTTATTTATTTAGCAGGATAGGAAAAAATGCTCTGCGACGCCGCTTTTCTATCACAACCTCCCTTTCATTCAGTCATTCATATATGTGTGGATGTGGTGCGGCTCCCCCCTCCCCCACCACACACACACACACACACACACACACACACACACACACACACACACACACACCCCTTCATTTCCATACCGCATTCATTCACCAAACATCGCGACAGTGAAGCCCAACTCCTGCCGGCTTCCCGACCTCCCCATCCAATGCTGTTCACCTCTGTCAACCCCCCCCTCCCTCCGCCAGTCTGGAAACACACCGAGGTGGCTGAACCTGCCCCCCACCCCTTTTTCAAGGCAGATTCCCATGTGATTTGGAGAATGACAGAAACACACCCCTTCCTCCAGGTTCTCCAGATCAGGTTTTTTAACCCATTCGGGGCTGGGGCGCAGATCCAAAGAAAGAAAACACAATAACCAGCTCTGCTTGGACAGGAGGAATAGGAAATATCCCGTCCTTTTCTCCCCCTCCCCATTTTCTGCACACCCAGCGCGCCACGTTGTGCCTCTCGCCCCCCTGTACCCCCCAGTCCTTTCAAATAGCGCGCCCCCTCCAGCCTGTGCGCCCCTGGAGAAAGAGCGCGCAGGCTTTGGCGCATGGAAAGCCTCCCATTTGGATCGCCCAAGGAGCCCCCTCCCCGGGGTGGAGAGCCCCCAAGCCTTCTTCGCAGGCACAGTGGGCAAGATGCTGGCTGTCAAAGCCTCGCCTCTTCCATGGAGAGACCCTCCCCCAGCCCCAACAGGCGGGCTACCTCTCCAGCCCCTGCAAGCGGGGGGAAAGGGCCCTCTCCACTCAGGCAGAGCCGAAGGAGGCAGCAGCAGCAGCCCAGGAGAGGGAAAAAGGCAGGCTCCCTGCTTGCAAAGGGGATGGGGGAGGACAAGCACTGGGGGGGAGGCAGCTCAAACGCCCAGGCTGGAGACCCCCACTGGGGTTTCCACAGCCTCTCTTCCAGCAGCTCCCCAAACAAAGAGAACCGTGGAGGGCTCACCAATTTCCAGAGAGGGAGAAAAGATCGGCCATCTTGAAAGCAACCCAGGGTGGCGGGGGGGGGGTGGAAATAGCACGAGAAGGGAAGAGAGACGGGGGGCGACAAAGGACCGGGGGAGCAGAGGCTGCCAGGCGCCGTGGCCAGGAGGGGGCTGATCTGGGACGGGAAGGAACCCAAGCCCTACCTGGTCCCGGGTCCTTCCTAGGGGCGCGCCAAGGCAGCAGAGGCTGGAGGGAGAGCAGAGCCACCTCCTCCCGCTGCTCCAGCTACACTTTCAGCATCCAGATCTCGGCGGAGCCCCTCGGAGCAGCCAGCAGTCCCTCCTCCCGCGGCGGGGCTACAGAGGGGGGCAGGGAGAGCGACAAAATGGCCCTTCCCCCCTTCCTCCGGACCAAAAGTCCCGCCCCTTTCGGGGGGCTCACGTGATTTCATTCCTTCAGGGTGTTTGCAAAAGGGCCAAGTGCCTGCAAAAAAAGCTGGGCTGGCGGCGAGTCCTGCGCAGGGGAGGGGAAATGGGGGGGGCGGCTTCACTCCCGCCGCCTTCCCCAGACAGGCACGCTGCGCATCCAGACAATACAGCAAAAGCCCCCCCCCAACACCTCCACCCCAAAAGCAGCCCCACTGCCAGCATGGCACGTTTCTCTCCCCAGCAGAAACAAAACGGAGAGGGAAAGAGAAAGCTGCAGGTTTTAGCTGTGATGGTGGCAGGAACAAAAGCGACGCCGTTTTGTGTGTGTGTGTCAGCCCAATCCTAGCCACACTTTCCTGGGAGTAAGCCCCATTGACTCTAATGGGACTTACTTCTGAGTAGACATGCAAACGATTGGGCTGTGTGTCCCTCCTCGCATTGGCCCCAGCCCCCTCTTCCTTTGCTGGGGAAAAGGGATTTGCAGTCCAATCCTATGCGTGTGTACTCAGAGGTAAGTCAATGGGGCTCACTCCCACGAAAGTGTGGATTGCAGCCCTGCTCCCACCTAAGTGTAGATTGGATTGCAGCCTTACAGCCCAATCCTATGCACGTCTACTCGGAAGTCGGTCCTATGAGAGTCAATAGAGCTTACTCCCAGGAAAGTGTGGATAGGATTGGGCTGTTAGTGTGAGGAAGGAGAGGGGGAACAGAAGAAGGCATTCGTATGGTCCGAGATATGAAACAAAACCCGATTTTTTACATTTAAAGTTTGGATTTTACACAAACTGACTACAGGAGATGTGTACACCGTGAGACACGGGTGTGTGTGTGTCTCCTATACACACTTTCCTGGGAGTAAGCCCGGTTGGGCTCGGTGGGACTTAGTTCTGAGTAGACATGCACAGGGTTGTGTTGTAACTTCCTAAATGGCGTGCTTGGGTTTGAGGTGAGGGTTGAACGTCTGAACTCGTGTACAGTAGAGAGATGAAGGAATTCTAGACTCGATTCCACGATGCGATTTAACGCAGCCATTAAAATCTACAAGCTGGGACGGAATGAGAGAGAGAGAGATGATACTGACAAGTTGAAACCATATTTATCTTCTCTTGGAGGTGTCCCAAGCGTCCTGCCTTATTTCTACAAGTAACTGATATACAGTCCCAGGCATTTTTGGACACCAAAGGTGTACTCCCTCCTCCAGAATAAAGATTACACAATCTTCTGCACACACAGAACACAAGACTATTGTCTTGCCTGGTTGCAAAACCGAAATGGACCTGATAATTTGTACGGACTGGACGAGGTTGGACCCACTTTTCTACCAAAACATACAGCACATCTGTGTCGAAAGGTGCGATTGCCTAAAACTCAATCGGGCACCGATCTAGCCGACGTAGGATGGAACCGGCATATTTGAAAATAGACCGGACTGTATTTTCGAACGCTTTGCAAGAAAAAGTGGCTCCTCAATCAAGTTCAGGGCTCTTGCCCCCATGGCTGTGGAAGCCCAAAGTGCGACAATAACAGAGTGGCAATCCTGTGCCTGCCTCCTCAGAAGTAAGTCCCCTTATGGCGTTTACTCCTAGGAATGTGTGGATGGGGTTGCAGCCTGTGTTTCTGAAAGGCTGAGATGAGTGGGACGTACCCCCAAGCAAGCAAACGTGTGAATGGAGATCTTGAAAACATTTTCCGTCTGTTTTGGGAAGAGCTCTATTTTGGGGTTCGCTTCCCAAGGATCTTCCTGGGAGCTGGCAGGTGGGAGCCTGCGCCTTATCCTGACAGATCTGTGAGCCCAAGCCTATGCATGTCAATTGGCCTTACTCCCAGGAAAGTGTGGATAGGATTGGGCTGTCAATCACCTTTCACTCCTCTGTTTCCCAAAGGAGAGCTCTTGTGCGTGTGCCAGAGGAGGACTGTCTGTGCCGTCTTGTCAGTTTCACGCAACTCCAGGTGCACACGATCTCTCTCCTCCCTCCCGCACCTCAGCGCGCTCCGGGTCCAAAGGTCCCTCCAAGCGCCGTGTGAACCACATCCTGTTGCAGCTGTTGTTGACAGCGACGTCAAACCACCCCGCGGAAGCGAAACCCCCCTCCCATCGCTCAGGGTCAGACACTAGGTAGGAGCCCACGCCTATGCATGTTTACTCTGGAGTAAGACCCATCATAGTCAATGGGACTCACTTCCAGGAAAGCATGGAACTAAAGCTACTTTGTACCATTGTAGCCTTACAGCCCAATTCTAACCACACTTTCCTGGGAGTAAGCCCCCTTGACACTAATGGGACTTACTCCTGAGTAGACATGCATAGGCTTGGGCTGTCAGGCTACAATCCTATGCACGCTTTCCTGGGAATAAGCGCCACTGAACATAATGGGACTTACTTTTGAGTAGACCCGCTTAGGATCGGGCTGTCACTTCGGTATTAATAAACATACATCGCCTGCCTCGTAAGGAATGTACAGTACAATTAATTAAGCAATCTCTGTTCGTCCTCACTGTTTCCGTGCAGTTTATGAGTGGACAGGCAGGCAGGCAATCAGAATGGGGTTAGGACTGCGCGGTGGTTGTCACGTGTACAACCTTGCGAACACGAGTTCCGCTGGCCCTTGTCGCGGCAGTAATTACTCCCGATCCGAAGGACTTGGTGTGGACACTCCTGAGTGTGGATCGTGGTTGTCAAACCAGAACCGAGGGAGGGACTTGGTAGCTGCTTACGTGGGGCACAATCCTCTGCATGTCTACTCAGAAGTAAGTCCCATTGTGTTCAATGGGGCTTACTCCCAGGAAAGTGTGGATAGGATTGCAGCCTCGATGAATTCAGTTTTCCCCTTTGAAGAAGCCCTCCGGAGTCAAGGAATCTTGGACCTTCAGATGAACATTCACTGGGGCTTCAGAAGTCTCTTGGGCAGTGGCTATCCACCAGACAACGGCTACAATCCTATCCACACTTTCCTGGGAGTAAGCCCCACGGCTTACTCCCAGACTACAATGAGTTTTACAATGGGTCAGATTACAATGGGTTTTACTTCTGAGTAGACATGCATGGGATTGAGCCCAACGTCCCGCTCAGGCAGCGCCTCTAAACCCCCGAAGGAAGTCACTTTGCACCGCGTGGGTCCCACCGAGATCTTGGGACTGTCAGAATGGTCGGCGAGGTGATGGATCTGGGGAGGGGGCGCTTCTGCCTGGGTTCTGAAGGAGCCTAGGAGGTGGGGATCAGCCCTTCTTCACTCTTGGGGGCAGGGATCGCGACCTCCTCCACACCACTTCTCGTGGACTTTCCAATAGAAGGAAGGCACAGTCAGTGGGATGCCTGGAAGGGTCGAGAGAGGGGCGGTGGAAACAAATGAGGGGCCGCGGCGTATGATCGAGATCGGTACAAGTTCTGAGTGGCGGAGAACGGGAGATCTCCTTGTTAAATACCAGGGGAATCAGGAGGCGGTAGTGGGGGGGGGGCGGACATCACGGGTGGGTCTCTGTCAGGCGGAACATGAGACGGAGGAGGGAGTCCCCAAGACAAGAAGGCAGGTCTGTGTGTTCACGGGCTAGATCCGTGCGAACAGTGGACGCAGGAAGGAAGGAGAGAGATGGTATTTATTTAATAACAACAACAACAATCATTCACATTTTTATACGCCACCCTTCGTCCAAGAAGCTCAGTACTTGGCTCCTTCCCTCCTTGTGCCCTCACAACAACCCTGTGAGGTAGGTGAGGCTGAGAGAAAGAGGGTGACTGGCCCGAGGTCAGGCAGGATCCAGCTCGCCTAACTTCGCTGGGATTTGGAGGCTCCCTTCCACACCTCCCTGTTTTCAGCTTCGGCTCAGGTGCCCGCGTCCGCCTCTGAAGGCGGCGTCGTGGATCACAGCGGGGCAAGTCGAAAGCGGCCTCCCACTTTCTGCAGCGTGTGTTGCTGGGGCGATGGAGGGCAGCAGCGGCGCGTTCGCCGGGGGGTTGCCTCCACCCCCTCTAGACGCAGCCCCGCTGGAGCCTGCTTCTGCTTCTGGGGTGGTGAGTGCGGTAGGCTGGGCAGCGGTCTTGTTCCAGGCTCAGGAGGTGACCCGCGGGGGTGGCGGGGAGGGAAAGTGGGTGGCCACCCTCCAGAGACCCGTCCATTCTTGGCCAGCACATTGCCCACTCTGGGGCCAGCAGAGGAAGGAAATCGCCACCAGCCGTGGACTCCTCGAGCTCTGGTTTCAGTGGCTCCTGAAAAGCCCGTTTCTCTGGAGGCCAACTGGACCTGCTGCCGTCTCACCCTTGCAGTGGTAGTCCTATAGCACAGCCCTAGGCATGCCTACTCAGAAGTAAGTGCGATGGTGTTCAACGAGGTTTACTCTCAGGAAAGTGGGATCGCAGCCCAAACCCCGGGGCGATTGGATCCCCTCCCTCCTCCTCCCCCTTCCCCCCAGGCTGTTCCCACGGAGCCTACGAGGCTCCTCTGGGGTGAGTGCCTCGTCGTGCAGCCTGCAGAGGGAGTTTCGCCTCCAGTCCCTCTTCTGGATTCACTTCCATGCTGTATTGTCTGCCCTTCTTAGGCCCACGACACGAGGGAGCGAACGCAGCTGCGACTCTCCGTGGGAGAAGAAGATGGGGAAAGGGGCTCTGGCAGGGAGGGACAAGAAGCATTTCGAGGGTGAATTGGGGGGAGCGGCATTGCCCAGGACATCTTCAGTACCACGACTATTACCCTCCCGTCAAAGAATTGGGTGTCAATCTGAGCCCGTGCAGATGGGTGCCCAAACAAAAGTGAGTTAGGCTGCGCTCCTATCCACGCTTACCTTGACTACAACGGGATTTACTTCTGAGTAGATATGGATAGGGTTGGGCTGCCACCCTAGCCACACTTAGCCGCATGAAACTCAGTGGTACTTACTTCTGAGTAGACATGCATCGGATCGAGTTGTGCGTTTCGCACCCGCAACCGCCCTGAGCCTAAGAGGGTCCCTTCCTACTTTGAGCGTCTCTCAAGGCACCCAAGCACCACGTGAACCGAAAACACCAACCGACCCTGAGGAGCCCATTTCATACTGTTGGCAGAACTCAGTGGTCAAGCTTTTTCCCCCGGGTTGCCCCACTTTAGGACGCCGTGGCTGCGCTTTTGAATGGAAACCCACGGGCAGAACTGCCTGCACGAAGAAAACTAGCATGTCAGGAAACCGCTTCTCTCTTGGCGCAGAAATGCTGTCCTCTTTTCCGCGTGCAAAAGGGCAGCAGTTCGATGTACTGATGCAAACACCAAGGTGATGGAGAACAGGGAAGAAAGTGTCCTTTGTAAAACCTGATCTTCGGGAACACAAACAGTTTTTTTTCAGTCACTTCTAGACGAGGCTCTCACTTCCTCTTTCCATAGATCTGAACTTGCCTTTTCCTTCCCATTTTAGGATAAGTACAGGGGAAATGACACCCACGTAGAGGCGGCACGGGGGAGGGAAATACATATATGGGGGGCACAGAAGGAGCAAAGTGCATTTCTGGCGAGGCTAACTAATTTATCTCATAAGTTAGAGCAATGTTTCTCAAACTGTGGGTCGGGACCCACTAGGTGGGTCGCGAGCCATTCAGGTGGGTCCCCATTCATTTCAACAATTTATTTTTAATATATTAGATTTGATTAGCATCATGGTATGTGCCTGCATTTGGGGAAACGTTACACATCTGTACTTTGAACAGTGATAGTCAATGGGACTTACTCCTGGGTAAGAGTGGGAAAGATCGCAGCCTAGGATTGTTAAAAAAATTCCTGCTTGATGATGTCACTTCTGGCTATGACATCACTTCTAGGTTAATGACATCACTTCCAGTGGGTCCTGACAGATTCTCATTCTAAATAGTGGGTCCTGGTGCTAAAGTTTGAGGACCACTGTGTTAGAGTTTTGACAGAAAAAAAAATCACCATATCTTTTATATTAAAGCTCCCACCCTAAACAGAAATTAAAGTGAGCAGATCATGGGAAACAGCCCTTTATAGAGATCTCAATCCCAGAAATCAAAGAGATCCCAGAAATTCATGTAAAACATCTCAATTTCTGGGTGATAATAAAGACAAGCCCTCTGAGAATGTGCAAAGTGCCTTTCCTTCTAATTACCTCAGGAGTCCAGCCATGGGGGGAGGAGTTAGCTTTTTGTCTTGGTGGGCCTCTGGCCCCCCTATGGCGCCGCCTGTGCAACTCCTAAAAGCTTAATCTGAAAGGTTGTTTTGACTTTCGGTCAGCTCAGCCTCGTGCTGTTGATCCTGACCGCACACAAGTGGGCGCGTCAGACTCTAATCCTCCCTTCGTGAGTAAATTCGAGGCCGGGGGCCACTACAATAAGGACCACAAGAGAACAAAAAAGGTGCCTGTCCAGTTCTATTTTAGCAGTGTATCACCCCAAGTCTCAATTCTGGTCAGCAAATAATTTCTCTCTCTTAACTGAAAGCGTGTAGCTCTTTTGGGAAAGAGGGCTGACGTTTTTGATCTAATTTCGCCTCCTCCTCAGAAGGTCCAGGAAAGCCAGGACTGGTGTACATCAAATCGGGCCTCCTCCAAGAGGACTAGTGTGTTGATGGTATTTTTTAAATCTATTCTCGTGAGAGCAGGATTCTATTCACACCACCCTCATATAGCCCTCCTCTTCAAGTCCTTGATCATATTAGCCTTTCCTCTTCAAATAGAAGATTTAGCCTAGCCTCACTTTCCTGGGAGTAAGCCCCACTGACTATAATGGAACTTACTTCTGAGTAGACAAGCATAAGATTGGGCTCTTAGGCTGCAATCCTATCCACGTTTTTCTGGGAGTAAACCTCATTGACAATAGTGGGACTTACTTCTGAGTAGACACGCATAGGATTGAGTTGTCATTTAGGAGGTCTTCCGTCTTTGGAAAGCTCGGTTCAACCCGGGCCTGACCTGTATAAGTTCCCATCAATCTTAAAATAAAATAAAAAAATAAATCCCCATTCTTTCATTTAAGGTCCTATGTGTCATTATTTCCTGGCCTTATCTTTCATGTCAGGAGCAATCACGTTATCTTATCTAAATTCTCCCCCTTCCTTTCTCATTTCTCACATGAATCTGGGCCAGTTTACACTTCCAGCAGCTTCATGTGGTAAAGTCCTAGCCAGAGTGTATTTACTTTGGGCCACAAAAGTTGGACAACCGCTGTTTTGAAAAACGTCACAAAGCAAAAGACCTGCACTTGGAAAACTAGCCTGCCAAGGGGAAGGGCGGAGCCAGCCCAACCTTCTCTCTGTCTGATGCGCTGTTTTTCGATATGCAGGGAGTCGTTGTTGTGTGGAGACCCATTTCTCAAAGAAATCCTTCGCTCTCCCCCAGCAGCAGCCCAAAGTGGTAGAGTCGTGCAGAGCTGTAATGCTGAATGGCTGGTCTCCAGTTCTCCCCTCCCGCTCGGTCTTGTCAATACAGTTTTTAAGGGTGCAACCCTCTCTTCACTTATCTGGAAGTAAGCCACCCTCTCTAGCTACACCATTGGATGGAGCAGATCGGCAAATCCTGGGCGTCCAGGGAAACCGACGCGCTCTCGAAAGGGTGAACTGGATGGTGGTGGTTGTCATCAGTGGCGTCGCTAGGAGGGTGCGGGGGGTGCCGACCGCACCGGGTGAGGCGCAGGGGGGGGTGGCGCACACTGGGGGGGTGACACGCTAAAATCGCGGTGGTTAGGAATAACCCCATCATATTATACACCGTTGGATGCGAAATTTCGAGTAGAATGCAATGCAACAAACTAGAGTGAAATCTCTCCTTTCTAACAAAAGTTAGGGTCAAAAAAACTGGAGAACAAAAAAATGCATGGCGCCCTATGGAAAGTGAAAGTGAGTCGTATCGCGCATTTACTCGCGAGTAGGCAAAATTGCCTTAGTTTGTCAGAAAGGGCAGGCTGAGAGGAATCCAACGACACAAATGAATGCTGTCCCCAAAAACACCTGAGAAGGAAGTCCTTCCCTCCAAGCAGACGAATGTACTGAGCCCTATGGAAAGCGAAACGAAGCCTCATGGTCGCGTTTACTCACGAGTAAGCAAATGTGCCTTGGCTGGTGTGGAAGATCAAGTGAAGGAGAATGCAAGGCTATCAGCATGGGTCCTGATCCTATGCACCTGGAGCTCAACAAGTGCTCCAGAAGGCAGCCCCCCCCACTAAAAAGGATCAAAACAGAGGCTTCAGCTGATAAGGTGAACCTTTCTGAGACTTGCGAAGCCAGGTGGATCCTGACAGTGATCTGGTTTAAACAGAAGTTCTTAAATTGAACTGGGCACTGGGTAGGGCTGAAAACTTTACTGATTTTGGAGGGGGGGTGCTATTGCAGGCAGGCTACAGAGGAAATTCACTTGGTGGAACAGGGCTGGCTTCTGCTTATTTAATTGTTTTACTTTAATTATTTATTTGTTTTAATTTGCCTGATGATGTCACTTCCACCATGGCATCACTTCTGTTGGGTCTTGGACAGATTGTCATTCTAAAAAGTGGGTCCCAGTGCTAAAAGCTTGAGAACTGCTGCAATAAGGTGTTAGTAAGTTGACACCCTTGGGGTGTGGCACCACTAGTGACCAAAATAACTAAAATCACAGTTTGGAGGAATAATACCAGCATGTTATATATCAAACAATTCGTAATTTCATGCAGAATGTGTTCTGTCTTTGTTCTATCAAAAGGTACAGCCCAAAAACCAATGGGGGCGGAGTGATGGTACATCACCACGCCCATCACCTTGGGTGTTGCCCCGCCCACTGCATGGGGGGTGACGCGCTGGCATCCCGCACAGGATGACGCCACTAGTGACACCCTAGTGACGCCACTGGTTGTCATGACTCAATTTGCACACTGCAAGGAGTGTCAATAGCGCAGCAGCTCCGGAGGAAGTCTGCACGGCACCCGGAGAATTGCGGGCAGGGTCCTTCTGCTGGCCAGGGTAGCCCTGGGCGATGTTGGCAGCCTCAGGACCCCTGGAGGAAAAACCAAGCCAAGCCACTTATTGTTGGAGAGCGATGCTGGGCCTTTAAGAGCTCGGTGGCACAGGCTGAAATTCAACCGGTGCAGCCACCCCCTCGCTGCCTTTCCGTGCTGGGGAAAAGCGGGGAATGGCTGACCGGTTGTGATGGTCAAAAGACCACAGGGAAAACGCACAAAAAGGGCACCAAGGAGAGGGGACAGCCCTTCACCCTCTGCCCTTCTGCCTGGCAGCAACACAAAAGCAATCTGTGTTGCACAATAGTGCAATCTGAGGCAGAAGTAAGCCTCACTGAGTTGAAAGGGACTTACTCCCAGGTAAGTGCATTTGGATTGCAGCCTGTGCCACCCAGAAGATGGCACCAAAAGAAGTATCTCTTGGTCGTTACATATCGAATCTCTTCGTACCCTACAGTACTTAAAAAGTCCAATCCAAGTAATTTAGGATTACTTACACAGGTTACTTCCTTCAGGATTACTGGGGGAGACGAAAAGTCTAGGCTCAAGAAAATAACTAAGGGCCCATTACTATCCAATTTTCCAGTGCTGGTGTAGTTGTGCCAGTGGGGTGTGCACTGTATCCTGTGGTGGAGGGGCAGTCACTGGGACCTTCTCAAGGTATGGGAAAGTGAAATTTGGATAGGACTGGGCCCTCAGGCTGCAATCCTAGCTACACTTACCTGGGAGTGTATAATGGGCCTTACTTTCTGAGTAGGCCTGCATAGGATTGGGCTGTAAGGTTGCAATGCTATCCACACTACCTGGGAGTAAGCCCACTGACTATAATGTGACTTTTGAGTAGACCTGCATAGGATTGGGCTGTAAAGCTGCAATCCTAGCTACACTTACCTAGGAGTAAGCCCCATTGATTATGTAATAGGATTTACTTCTGAGTAGACATGCACAGGATTGGGCTCTAAGGTTGCAATTCTATGGAGACATTCCTGGGAGTAAGCCCTGGGCTTATTAAGCACAGTGGGACTTACTGCCCAGTAAACATGCATAGGATTGCAGCGGGGGTGGGGGGGAAGCTGCCCATACGTAGCTAACCAGTTCCACGACCAAACTGCCTGAAGCTTCATTTTGCCTTCTTTGAATATTGTTCTACGAGGCTACTCTAAGGATAGCAAAGGCCTTAGACTTTGCTAACCAGGCTGGAATTCATTCATCCAAGGAGAAACAGAAAGGCAGGGGAGGAAGGAAAGGTGGAAGGAAGATGAAGAGAACAAGGAATGGGGGACAATGGACGAGTCAATGCACTCTCCTTGGATGTCGCTGGGGAAAGAGATGGAGGCTTTCCTGAGATCCACCAGCCCCATTTCAGACCCCCTCCCAGGGCTCTATCACAGAAGCTCCTGGGAGTGGGCTTCCTTCGCTCCCCTCCCCATTTCCTGCTTCGGATCCTGTGCATGTGTCAAGTCCAAGCGCGATCAAGGGCTCCGCTGGTCCTCTGGGGCCGGATCAGCCTGGATTCTTGGCATCCACGCAAGCGATCATTCTGCAGGAAGAGCGAGCACCTTCTACTGGTCCGCCGCGAACATGACATGCAGTGATAGCCCAAAGAGCAGAGATTTAGGGGGAGGGCTGCAAACTCTTCCAGGAAGGAAACTAGAGCCGATTCTCTCCTCCTCTTGGGATAAGCCTTACTGTGTGTGACTAAGCAGTTCAACATATTCCTCAATACAAGAGGAGGTGGATAGTTTCTCTTTCTCCGCTCCGCCACTAGTGGTCAACCACAGAAGGAGCTTTTAATGCATGAATTGGCTATCTGGAGAGAGCACAGACAAGGCGAGAGTCAGTCTCTGTGGCGCAATCGGTTAGCGCGTTCGGCTGTTAACCGAAAGGTTGGTGGTTCGAGCCCACCCAGGGACGGTATCTTTTTCAGCGTTACTCAACTGAATTTGGAAGATCATATGTGTGCCAAATCCCTGCGGGTTAATAGAGTCCAGCTGCCATCTTGGTTGCAGGGGAAAGATGCATGTAATTTCACTTTTTCAATTTCTAGGGGGAAAGTGCAATCTGGAAGAAAGATGGTAAGGGGAAAGACTTAGAGCCCAGTCCTATGCATGTCTACTCAGAACATTCCATTATAGTCAATGGGGCTTACTCCCAGGAAAGTGTTGGATAGCATTGTAGCCTCAGGTTCCTGATTGCAATCTGTAGTCCTTGTGCAGGGAAGGGGGTGAAAATACACAGGAATTAAAGCAAGTATTCATATTAAGCAGGCAAAGTTGTAGGCTTTCTTTGTAATAATTTTAAGTCCTTTGCTGAAGAAAGTACATAAGAAACTTTAAAAAGGTTTGTTTTCTCCCCACACAGTTCTTGTGCTTTTAAATGCCCTCATAAGCCTTATGGAGATGCTGTAATGAAAGGTTTCACCTGTTGGATCCCTACCCGCCCTCTAGATTAAAAAACAAAGGAGAGGGACTAACTGTCTCTCTTTCATTGCAATGCTTTGAAAGCATCCTGTCTTCTACCCAATAAAGTAGAAAAGCTACAAAGAACTCTAAAAAAAATAAGTATGATATGAGTAGGGCTTTAGTAATGGCTACATGACAAATGGCTACATGACAGGTGGGAAACCCTGGCCTCTGAGCTGCCCACTTGGAGGCAGGCTGTACAGCATGGCCTTTCCCAGTTTGAAGAGACACTTGGCCAACAGACTGAGGCAAAGAAGGAAGGCCCACAGCCAGGGAGACAGACCAGGGACAGACTGCACTTGCTCCCAGTGTGGAAGGGATTGTCACTCCTGAATTGGCCTTTTCAGCCACACTAGATGCTGTGCCAGAACCACCATTCAGAGCACGATATCATAGTCTTTCAAGACTGTGTTCTGCCAAATATCTCAACTCCCTTCTAATGCCCGCTTTTTGGCTAATTAACAACCCCCTTTCCCAAGAACTGTGGTGTGCAAAGGAATAAACACAGAACTTCTTATCTATAGCAATTAACAAGAATTTACTGCTACCCACCGGGTAGATGGGACTCGTCAGCCTAGGAAGGCAGCTCATCTAAGAGAAGGAAACTCTGACCTCAAGCCTCCACTGCCTTGTGGCTACATCCAGTTGTGGAAAAGGCTTCAGGAGTCAACCTCGAGGCAAAATCAGGAGCCGGAGTCCCTTAGGCAGTTCATGGCTGAACACAGTCACGTTCTGGCAACTCCTGCGACGCCGCTGGAACCAACCGTATTGGCTTCTGCCTTTCCATTGGACCATTCCAGCGACGTGGAGAGGGGGGATTTGCTGCATGGGTAACAGCCTATCCTCCATACCTTCTTTACCCAGGCTTCGCGCACTGGAGAGGACACTCCAACTTCGCCATACGACATCGGCACAACACGGGAAGCAGCAGTTTACCGGTTATAAGTCTTTGCTCGATTGGCGTAGAGCATGACGCCAGGGGCTGCTTCCGACGGTGGGAGAGATCATTGCATCTCATTGGGCAGCTACCGCCCGCCTTAAGCTGGGCAGTCCCCAGCCAGTAAGGTGTTGCCTCGCCACGGTCCGTTAACCTCATGGGGTGCGTGGGGTTTAGGGTGAAAACCGACAAGCGGATCGACAACTCTGCACCATGCAACAGAAAACAGAAAACTACTGCCCTAAAGCTGGGCACCTGGAATGTTAGGACAATGACACCTGGCTTCTCTGATGACCTGCAAGAAATAGATGACGCACGCAAAACAGCTGTCATCGACATGGAGCTGAGCAGACTGCAGATGGACATCGTCGCCCTTCAAGAGACTAGGCTGCCAGATTCCGGATCTGTAAAGGAGAGAAATTTCTCATTTTTCTGGCAGGGAAAACCACCAAACGAAACCAGGGAACATGGCATTGGCTTTGCGGTCAGAAATACCCTGCTGAAATCCATCATCCCACCTACTGTGGGAAGTGAAAGAATTTTGTCCCTGCAGCTCCAGTCATCAGCAGGACCTGTCACTCTCATCAGTGCTTATGCACCGACTCTGTCGTCTCCAGCAGAAGCCAAAGACAAATTCTATGATGACCTGGCCACCACTGTCAAGAAAATCCCTGTAAAAGAGCCATTGTTCATCCTCAGCTATTTCAATGCTAGAGTTGGTGCTGATAACAGTTCATGGCCCACTTGCTTAGGTCAGTTTGGCACTGGGAGGATGAACGAAAATGGCCAACGCCTGCCAGAGTTCTGCTGTCATCATGGTCTCTGTGTCAGCAACACGTTCTTCAACACAAAGCCCCAACATAGAGTCTCTTGGAGACATCCAAGATCAAAGCACTGGCACCAGCTCGACCTGATCCTCACCAGACGCTCCAGCCTTCCCAGCATCAAGATCACACGCAGTTATCATGGTGCTGCCTGCGACACTGACCACTCCCTGGTATGCAGCAGAGTGAAACTGCAAACAAAGCGACTGTATCACACGAAAAAGGAAGGAAGACCTCGCATTGATACCAGCAAGATCCGGGATCAGAGAAAAGTGGAGGAATTTGCACAAGCGCTTGAGGAATCTCTTCCAGGCCCGGCCGACGCAAACGCATCCAACAGATGGGAACATTTCAAGAATACCGTTTACAACACCGCCTTGTCCATATTCGGCAAGAAGACCAACAAGGCGGCAGACTGGTTTGAAGCCCACTCTGAGGAGTTGACATCAGTCATTGAGGAAAAGAGGAGAGCTCAAGCAGCATACAAGGCCTGTCCCAGTGAGCGCAACCTGCAGGTCCTCCGAACTGCTCGCAGCAAAGTCCAACAGACTGCCAGGAGATGTGCTAACGACTACTGGCTCCAGCTCTGTTCCGAGATACAGATAGCAGCTGACACGGGCAACATCAAGGGGATGTATGATGGTATCAAGCAGGCCCTAGGTCCAACACAGAGGAAAATTGCCCCTCTGAAGTCTGCCACAGGCGAGGTCATCCAGGATCGGGCGCAGCAGATGGAACGCTGGGTGCAGCACTACTCTGAGCTATATTCCAGAGAAAATGTAGTCACCGAAGAAGCACTGAACAACATTGAGTGCCTGCCTGTGCTGGAAGAGCTTGACAGTGAACCAACCCTAGAAGAACTTCACGTGGCCCTGGACTCCCTTGCCTTTGGCAAGGCACCTGGAAAAGACAGCATCCCTGCTGAAGTCCTAAAATGCTGCAAAGAGATCATCGTCACTGAGCTGCATGAAATCCTCTGTCTCTGCTGGAGAGAAGGTGGAGTACCTCAAGACATGAGGGATGCAAACATCATCACGCTGTACAAGAACAAAGGTGACAGGGGTGACTGCAACAACTACCGCGGCATCTCTCTCCTTAGCGTTGTAGAAAAGCTGTTTGCCTGAGTTGTACTAAAGAGGCTCCAGGTACTTGCAGAGAGCGTCTATCCAGAATCACAGTGTGGATTCCGAGCCAACAGGTCCACCACTGATATGGTATTCTCCCTTAGACAACTGCAGGAGAAATGCAGGGAACAACGACAGCCACTCTTTATAGCCTTCATAGATCTCACAAAGGCTTTCGACCTGGTCAGCAGAGACGGCCTCTTCAAGATTCTCCCCAAGATTGGATGTCCACCCAGGCTCCTCAGCATCATCAGATCTTTCCACAAGGACATGAAGGGCACTGTTGTCTTCGATGGCTCCACATCAGACCCTTTTGACATCCGAAGCGGAGTGAAGCAGGGCTGTGTTCTTGCACCAACCTTGTTTGGGATTTTCTTCGCTGTCCTGCTGAAGCAGGCCTTTGGAACGGCAACAGAAAGCATCTATCTCCGGACCAGATCAGACGGAAAGCTCTTCAACCTCTCCAGACTGAGAGCAAAATCCAAAGTCCAGCTGAAATGTCTGCGTGACTTCCTCTTTGCCAACGATGCAGCTGTCACTACCCACTCTGCCAAAGATCTCCAGCAGCTCATAGATCGTTTTAGCAAGGCCTGCCAAGATTTTGGACTGACAATCAGCCTGAAGAAAACACAGGTCATGGTTCAGGATGTGGACTCACCTCCCTGCATTACAATCTCTGAGCATGAACTGGAGGTTGTCCATGACTTTGTGTACCTTGGCTCAACGATCTCCGACACTCATTCTCTCGATACCGAGCTAAACAAGCGCATCGGTAAAGCAGCTACCACGTTTTCCAGACTCACAAAGAGAGTCTGGTCCAACAAGAAGCTGACGGAACATACCAAGATCCAGGTCTACAGAGCTTGCGTCCTGAGTACACTTCTGTACTGCAGCGAGTCATGGACTCTTCGCTCACAACAGGAGAGGAAACTGAGCGCTTTCCACATGCGCTGCCTCCGACGCATCCTCGGCATCACCTGGCAGGACAAAGTTCCAAACAACACAGTCCTGGAACGTGCTGGAATCCCTAGCATGTATTCACTGCTGAAACAGAGACGCCTGCGTTGGCTTGGTCATGTCGTGAGAATGGATGATGGCCGGATCCCAAAGGATCTCCTCTATGGAGAACTCGTGCAAGGAAAGCGCCCTACAGGTAGACCACAGCTGCGATACAAGGACATCTGCAAGAGGGATCTGAAGGCCTTAGGGATGGACCTCAACAAGTGGGAAACCCTGGCCTCTGAGCAGCCCGCTTGGAGGCAGGCTGTGCAGCATGGCCTTTCCCAGTTTGAAGAGACACTTTGCCAACAGTCTGAGGCTAAGAGGCAAAGAAGGAAGGCCCATAGCCAGGGAGACAGACCAGGGACAGACTGCACTTGCTCCCGGTGTGGAAGGGATTGTCACTCCCGGATTGGCCTTTTCAGCCACACTAGACGCTGTGCCAGAACCACCTTTCAGAGCGCGATACCATAGTCTTTTGAGACTGAAGGTTGCCAATACAATATACTGCTACAAACACATACACTCCCTGCAAGTCCTCTTGTCCAGAGACTTTCCCTCCCCAAAACTCCACTTAACTTAGTGGGTAGAGGTCTGAAGCCTCCAGTCAAAGTCCAATCCAGTCTCCAAAGCACAGTCCAGTCTTCCCCGTCCAGTATTCCCAGTCCAATCTTCTGCAGTAGAGTTCCTCCTCTCCAGCAGTGCTCTCTCCAGCAGAGTGTCTCCTCCAGCAGGGTCCTGGCAGTCCTCTCTTCTGTGTCCTCCAGCAGAGTTCTGGCAGTCCCCTTCTCGCAGTGTGGGTCCATCGGGGTCTCCCTCTGGGTCAGCATCCCGCTTCTAGCTCTGGGTCAGTGTCCTGCTCCTCGCTCTGGGTTAGGGTAGCCCTGTCTTCTTCCAAAGCTGCCTTTTATCCTTGGATGTCTCATGATCCAAATGCAGCTCAGCTGTGAGCTACCTCATTAGCTCCAAATTAGGCTCAGGTGAGCCATCCCTTCAGTCCATGTCCATTCAAAGTCCATCAAGGTCAAATGAAGCTCAGGTGTCCATCCAGGTCTCCATTGGCCTTGATTGATTACAGCTGTGGAGCCAGCCCTGCCCTTCCCAGAGCTGTCAAATAGCTGTCAAAACATGGAATCGCTGTCAACACCACATCATCCACCTGATGATCTTCTATTACAGACTGAAGGTTGCCAACAACAACATGACAAAGAGAAATTCAATGGATATAGCCTCCCCCAATGGATATTCAACTGTCAGGAAAGCTGCTCCTGTTACATTACTGCCTGTTATTTTGCAGATTTAAGAGAGTCAACATTGGGCTATGTCAGATGCAAGGGAGGGCACCAGGATGCAGGTCTCTTGTTATCTGGTGTGCTCCCTGGGGCATTTGGTGGGGCCGGTGTGAGATACAGAAAGCTGGACTAGATGGGCCTGTGGCCTGATCCAGTGGGGCTGTTCTTATGTTCCCAGGTAAAGCCCAAAACCATATGGCTATTCAAAAATAAAGTTTTTATTTGTTTAATAAATAAATTAAAATGTTTATACTCTGCCTTTCCACCCAGGAGTGAACCAGGAGTTCATGCTTGTTTACATAATAAAAGAAATAATAAAACAATCAGTTGAAAAAAAATCACCCAATAGGAACCGATGACAGAAGTAACACATTAAAAGTGCTGCAAAATGAAAACGTAAGACCATAAGAAGAGCCCTGCTGCATCAGGCCCAGTGCCAATCTAGTCCAGCTTCCTGTATCTCACAGTGGTCCACCTGATGCCTCTGGGAGAACACAGACAAGAAAGCTGGGTCCCAGCTGCTGGAGAGGACTATTGCCTTCCCTCCAATTCTATTCATGTCTACTCAGAAGTAAGTCCCATGGAGTCAGTGGGGCTTCCTCCCAGGAAAGTGTGGACAGGACTGGGCTGCTAGTCCTCTGAAGAGCCCTGAGGCTGGGACTGGAGCCTGCTGCCCTCCCCGCCACTGGCACTGAGAGGCACAGTGAGAGGCGCATTCGACTGAACACCTTTCCAAGCCACGCCCCTCCCCACATCCTGGCGACCGTTGCCCCGCAAGCGGCGCGTTCCAATCAAAACCGGAAGTGGAGGCACCGTGGAACGTTCGTGCGGGCAGCGAGGCCAGGAAAACGACTTCCGCCATCCCAACAGCCCCCGCGGCGACTTCCGGCTACTGCTTCTCGAGAAGAGGGAGAAAGGACCATGACTCTTCACTTCCTTCGCTTGGAACGCTTGTGCAGCCCGAGGCGTGATTGACAAGTGAAAAGCGACCAATCGTAGTAGGGCGAGGTGCGCCGCCAGCCAATAGGTAGAGAGGCGGAGGCGGGGCTTGGCGGAGCCGGAGGAAGGAGCCGTGCAGAAGGCGGAGGAGGCGACCTGTCTGAGCTTCACCATGGTGGGTGACGAAGGGGGACACTGTTGGCAGGGGAGGCTGAGCTGCTAGGCCTGGGGTGGCTGACCTGAGGCCAGGCATAGTGGCAGTGAACAGGCATTTCTGTGATGCTTCCAGGGTGGCCTCTGAGGTGCTTTCGCCTTCTGGCGGTCTCCGTACCAGCCTCGTGGGCCCAGGTGATGTCCCTGTGTGGACTGGGAGCTTAAATTCTGGCTTGCCTCAGGCCGCCAGCTGGGTTGGTGGTGGAAGTCAGAGCCAGGGCCTTTCTCAGGAGCGTCTCCAGGTGCAAGGGAGGGCACAAGGGTGCAGTCTCTGGTTGTCCTGTGAGCTACCTGTGGGCTGCTGGGAGATGAAGGAAGGTACTCTAGAGGGGCCTTTGGTCTGGTCCAGCACAGCTCACCTTATGTGCATCTTGTGGCAAGGAGTTCCACAGACTTACACCTCTCGCTCTGCAAGGGAGGGCACCAGGATGCAGGTCTCCTGTTGTCCTGTGTGCTCCCTGAGGCATGTGATGGGGCCCTGTGAAGTGCAGGAGACTGCACTAGAGGGGCCTTTGGCCTGTCCCAGCAGGTCTCTCCTTATGTTCTTATGAGGGTGGGTGAAACCTGCAATGAGAATCAGTTTGCATATTACACCAACAATTTTCAACCTTTTTCATCTTAGGGTATGCTGACAGTGTGCTAAAATTGTCATGGTACACCATTAACTTTTTATATAATTGACAAGGCATACATGCTGCTGGGGGGGGGGCTAACATTCCCCAATGGCCCTAGTAATAAATGACCCTCACCCAAATTCCCAAGCACACCTGCAGAGCATTTATGGCAAACCAGTGTGCCATGGCACTTCATCTTTAGCATTTGTCCCCTGTGGTGGTGGGGTCTGCTATTTTTTGTACTTCGGCACACTGGATGAAAATCACTGTGTTATGCAGATGGTGGGAGTAGAGAAGTGTCATAACATGCTCCTTTCTTTTAATTGTTGTACTGCTTTTCTGGATAATCGATTCCAATTTCATGAAAATCCTAGTTTAGATGGTATTGGGCAATGTGTCTTTAAGCATTCTGATATCTGTAGCACAAATTTGTTAAATCAAATGCAATTGGGTTTTTTTGGTTGAGGCTAGTAGAAAAGACCACTATCTAAGAGGTGTTAGTTAAAGACCAGGTGGTCTGTGTTTTGAAGAGCAACCTATTTCATGTTAGCCTCTATAAAGTTGGTGAAATATTTCTCTTGCGCATCAGTGAACAATCAATAAATCTGCACTTTTAGAAAGCAAATTAACTAAGATGCCCTATAACTTACATCTCTGATTATGGAACTGGTCAAGTCAGAGATCTGACCCACTATTTTATCCAAGTTTTAATATAAGCGGAACTAGTCAAATCAGTTTGTAAACAAGC
Organism: Tiliqua scincoides; assembly: GCF_035046505.1. Lineage (NCBI taxonomy): Eukaryota > Metazoa > Chordata > Lepidosauria > Squamata > Scincidae > Tiliqua > Tiliqua scincoides. The sequence goes on from NC_089825.1 coordinate 77,523,049, forward strand.
AAAAAAAGAAAAAAAAAACCCACTGCAGTTGTGTGTATGTAACATATGAACCAAAACTTCTGTTTTCAGGAGCAATTGATTTATTTTTGGTAGTTGTAGAGAACTTCAGTGTATCAGCATCTCAGATTTTCCTATCTCCAGCCAGCAGGATAGAAATTTTGTCTATTGTCATCCTTCTCTCTTCACTCACAGGAGAGGCTGACAAAGACTTCCAAGCAGTATCTTGTGCTTTCATTCTCATTTGTTCACTGCTCATATTTATGAGCAGCATTTACAGTGTGTAAGCAGCTGAAAAGCTTGGGAGCCATGTTAGAGTTCATTCATGCTTCTCTTACCTATTTTCCTGCATATATACATCACTTTTCTTAAAGTATATATGTAGTAAAAATATGTAGCTTATGTAGCGAAATATATGAAAAGGGGTTCCTTCTCCAAAAGGGCTCACAATCAAAAAAAGTACATCCTTCTTTTAAAAATAACTACAGTACAAGGAAAACATTCCACCCTGGCTATGGTGGTGGGAGTAAATAGGAACAGTTGCTCTCTCCCTGCTATCCACTACTTTAAAGGTTCTCTTTAAAGACAACCACTACCACTTTAAAGGTGCCTCCTGGCCCATTTAGCAGGAATTCTAAAATCTTTAGGTGAATGAGAAATCAATTTGTTTTTTCAGTGCTAATGGCAACTAACCAGTCTTTCTTTCTCCTTTTTTCCAGTCTATTATGTCCTATAATGGAGGGGCTGTCATGGCCATGAAGGGGAAAGACTGTGTGGCCATTGCTGCTGACCGGAGGTTTGGCATTCAGGCTCAGATGGTGACCACAGACTTCCAGAAAATTTTCCCAATGGGAGACAGATTATTCATTGGTTTGGCTGGACTTGCCACAGATGTACAGACAGTGTGAGTATTCTCATTAGATTGGGCATAAACCAATAACTGTGATATGGTTCAGTGGATAGAAAGTAGAAAGACGGGTTCCCCTTGCCACTAGCTTGCTTTGTCACAAACTGCTGTTTTTCATCCTCTGATCCCAATTTTGTGAAACTGGATGAAATGCTGGATAAGGTTGCTTAGAAGCTGAGTATAACAAGGTCTGTTTCAGTTCTTGGGTTGTCTCAAGCTGCTGTATTGATGGGCAGGGGAGCTATAGGGGCTAAAGTTCCCTGTGCACTGTGGTGTCACACAGGTGTGTACCAAAATATACTAGATCAATGGTTCTCAAACTTTTTTTTTTTTTTTGCAGTTGCTGGTCTGTTTAAAACAAATTCCCCAAAGGCTGCAATCCTATCCTCTCTTTCCTGAGAGTAAGGCCCATTGACTATCAGTGTTAAAAGCATATACAGTGCATAGGAGCCTATTAAAAGTAAAGGTCTGTAATATTTTCCCAAATGCACTCACATACCATAGTGGCATTGAGACTAATATATTAAAAATAAAATACACCCCAAAATGAATGAGAACCTACCTGAAATTGGTTCATGATCCTAGTGGGTCCTGATCCACAGTTTGAGAAACACTGTGCTAGATGTAATGGACATGTCATAAAAAAACTTCCTTGTGCATTTGCTTTGGCATGGGAAAGGTGGGATATAAATACGTAAATACATACAAACAAAACAAATTACTAAATAAACAGATCACTTCAACCACTGTGGATTTAGTAGATAAGAATACCCAGAATCTTGGCTTTAATTTAAAAAACCAAAATCAAGACTTAAGGTGCATTACTTTCTTTTTGAGCAATGCCATGACCTATTCCTTTTTTTAAAAAGATTTTTTGACCGTAAAAGAGCCATAACAGAAACGTTTGCGTTTCCAGATTGTTCTTCTAAATTACAGAGCTCACAGAGAGAAAGTGCCAAAGCTTGCATTCCTGACCATTGGACATTCCACACTTGGCCTAGTTTCTCAACTGCCACTTGCATGTGTTTGAACTGTATCCTTATCCCCTTCCCCATCACATCAAGATCAAGTTCATAGTCCTAGCTGTTAAAGAAGCAGCAGCAGCAAGTAGCGCCTGTCTTTTCAGGATTGCTCGCACTAACCTTGCAGTGTTTCTCAATGTTTGTCCTCTGTCTTACACTTCACATGGTCCACCTAGTCAGAGTACCACTGGAAGTAACTGGTGATGACATCATTGCCAGTCACTTCTGGGTTGGGAGGTCAGATGCAGTGTGATAAACACCAGTAAGAGGCTCAGGGTGGATGGGAGGGCTTTTTGAGCACAGAAAAGCATGCTTTGGAGCTCTGCCTGCTGAGCAGAGCTTCCTATCACTGTTTTTTGTGTCATGTTCCTGGTTTGCTGGCAGGTGTGCAGGGGTCCAGCAAGTACCACCAGATACCACCTCTGGTGGAGTACCACCAGATACCACCTCTGATACCACCACTGGTGGAACCTTTGCCACTGGTTGAGAAACACTGCATTATATTATAAAGAGCTGCCTACCATATAATGCAACAGGAAGCATTTGTGAACTGTTTGTAGAGAATCCCACATGCTGATCTCCTCAATCGCAGAGATGAGCATGGGACTGAGGCTTGAGGTCAATTGAACTCCAATTCTTGCTTCTTGTTACAGTGCCCAAAGGCTCAAGTTTCGGCTGAATCTCTATGAACTGAAAGAAGGCAGGCAAATCAAGCCTCAGACCCTGATGAGTATGGTGTCCAACCTCCTCTATGAGAGACGGTAAGGGCTTAAGTATGCAAGATGCCTGGTTGGCATTGCTGAAAGAACTACACACTAGATGAGATTCTTAACAGGGCAGGGAGTTGTTTTCCTCTTTAGGATAAATGTTTCTGAATTTGTTTTTCTATTCAGGATTAATTGGTGTGCGAAGAGAAGTCCTAGAGGAGATTAGCTTTTGACCAGCTTCTGGCATTTCAGTTTGGTGTATAGCTCCATTCAAGCACCTATTTGTGGTTCATAGAAGCCTTGAATTGCAAGGGACTAAGGAGCCATCTAGCTCACCCTACCTACCCAAAGGCAGAAGGCACTGTCTTTCTGCCAGTGTCCACAGAGAGTGCTTCCAGTAACTCTAAGCATGCTACTTCTGAACTGGAGGATAGTTCTAACCTCAAATATAGGGGATCGAAGTATTCTAAACATAAGCTAAAACCAGTCTGCATACTCATGCCAAGGGAAATTTGATTGGATGCATTTTCCTTTCACCCAGCATTCTGTCTCTGACTGGTGTTTCCAGATCGCCCATGTAGAACTTGCTGCCTCTATATTCCTCCATTTTTTGTCTTGGAAAAGCTTCTGTAGTGCAATTGTATCTTGCGCTGGAATAGGCAGGCCAGGAGGCCTGTGCTGTATCCAGCGCAAGATAGGGACCCAAAGTGGCTCAACCGGAGGTAAGGGGAAACTCTTCCCTTTACCCCCGAGTAAGCCACTGCAACCCCAGTGGATCTCCTCAGACTTGCACCACCTCAGGAGCACTGCTCAGGAATGGAAGCTAGGATCTGGCATATCTGCTGGGTCCCAGCCCCGCTTCCCTCTCCCAGCCCACCCACCCCCAGGGCCACCCTCTGTCTGCCCTCCACCCTGGAACGCCGCCTCCCCACCCTTCTCAGACCCTTGCGTTGGCCAAGCTCAGCTGACGCAAGCCTCCCCTTCAAGACTGGTGTTGAGGCTGAATCTGCTGTGCATCCCTGCACCAGCCCAGCTGACTCTCGAGGAGGTGGCATGTTTGTCACCCTCTTGGGCTGGCACAAGGGACTTGTGCTGGCCCAAGGGTGTGTTAGGTTTGCGCCCTTAGACATACAGTAATACCACCTATAATGCTGCTTCCTTATACTGGTTTCTAACAGTGCTGTTTGTCCCAGCATGATTTACAGCTATTCCAGCCTGTGGGAGCAGAACATCCTGGGCCAATTGGCTTCTGTTTCTTGCCTATTCAATTAATTATATATTGTATTCTATAGTGCTGTTTTGCACAGTACTCAGTTATCCTGAATGGACCCCCATATTATGATTATGAATGAATCCCCTTCTTGTATTATTATGAGAGGCATTTGTATTTATTTGCCAGGTACATCTATTTTAGAGATGCACTAGTAGTGCACCTAAGCAGATTTTTCTGTTTTTTTCAAAGTTGGGTTTAGTATAAGTTTTTACTGTAGTGCTATCGCTTTTATATTTATCCCATCAATTCTGGAAAGAATGCATTACTTTGATATTTAATGTGTGATATATTGTACATGGAACTGCCTCTGGAAATGGTTTGGAAATGACAGTTGTCACAACATGCAGCAGCAAAGTTGTTGCCTAGGAGTGGCGTTCCTGGAACTTGTACTGCTTCAGGACTACTCTCCTGATGTGCTGCTCCCTGACCCGGAAGTATTTGCAGTGATGTCATTACATCACCGCAATTACTTTCTGCAATCTAAGTGATTGCGTAGCTTGGAGCGGCCATGCTGCCTGCTTTATTTTCACTTTGAAAGAAGTGGGAGGCGGGTTGTTCATGGCTGCCCACTTCCTTCAAAGGAGAAAGTGGGCGGCCCAGCTGTTCTGAGCACCCTGCTTGGAGAGCCATTTGGAACATTTGCATGTCACTTGGAGCGGCCATTCACTTTTGATTTTGAAAGAAGTGGGTGGCCACTACAAGTGGCTGGGGGGGAGGGGAGCAGTGGATGTTGCTGCTGCCCCATAGGCATGCTGCCCAGCATCCGCTGATTCCCCCCAGGTATGCTAGTGAGGAGTGGGGGTAGAGAATGTACCTTGCAAGTCTTTAACAACCAACTCCCAGTCTTTCCAGACCCAGACTATCCAAAATGCTGATGTTAATTATCCAAGCCCTATATTTAGTGGGGGAAGAGTAACTAGCCCTCTTCACCCCAGCACTGTCTTTTCTAGTGGCTGTCTGCGGGTGTTCTTTTGCATCCTTTTAGATTGTGAGCCCTTTTGGGAATGGGAGCCATTAGTTGTTTGTTTGATTTTCTCTGTGAACTTTAAAAGCGGTATATAAATACTGTTAATAATTAATAATAATATTGCTTGGAAATTGGAAATACTGCTTGGAAATTGGGTACCTTAAATATTGTCGTCTTCCACATGAGCCTGTCTATATAGTAACATCTTCCTTGAAAGTCCTTCTCTGATTCGGCCATTGTGAGGTGAGGGGGATGACTTGAGATAGGACCTTCTTGGTGGTGGTTCCCTGCTTTCAGAATTAGTTTCCCCATGAAGGTTCACTTGGTGCTGTTTGATTTAAAAAATTGTTTTCCCCAGTCTTCTATAATAGAGCAGTGGTTCCCAAACTTTTTAGCTTTTTAAAAAGACCTCTATCAGGATCCACCTAGGTTTATGAGAGTTAAATAAAAATAGAATTTCTTTCCACTTCTCCTTTTTTATTTACAAATAATAGTATTCTTATTTACGTACAACAAACTTTATCAATTTCTCATAATGGCAGCCCTAGTGAACTTTAACGAATGCTCTTTTTCCTTTCCCATTTCTCCCTAGAAAAATAAAAAAAATATGCTTTTAAAAATTCTTGATTAGGAGGCATCAACTAAGATACCTATGCCACATGCTTGCAAACTGCAGGAGCTCAGTTCTTTGCAATTAGCAGCTGATTTTTGAATAGCTCTATTCAAAAATCAGTTATCTGATCTTTCCATCACTCGTGTTTTCATTGGAGGCTCTGCTCAGCATTCCATGACCCACCAAAAATCAGGTTCCAAACTACCAGTGGGTCCCTGATGCACAGTTGGGAACTGCTGTTCTAGATGATTAGATATTATTCTTCCTGTACTGATATATGTATACTTTGTTGCCTTTTTTTGCACTTTTTTTGTTCTATGGATTTATTCTTATGTGTTTAGCAGTGCTGTAAATGGCTCTGGAAATCCTGCAGGGGTGAAGAGTGTGATGTCAAGTAGCAGTAATTAATAAACATGTATAATTAATATGCCTTCTCATGTTGTTTTTGCAGGTTTGGGCCCTACTACACAGAACCAGTGATAGCTGGCCTGGACCCAGTCACTTACAAACCCTTCATCTGCTCCTTGGACTTAATTGGCTGTCCAATGACAACAGATGACTTTGTGGTCAGTGGGACCTGCGCAGAGCAGATGTACGGCATGTGCGAGTCCCTGTGGGAGCCAGACATGGTAAGTGGCGTGCAGATCACCAGAAGTGGTCTGCTGAGCTTTTGTCTGTTTCATTTGACTTTCATAAGCTCAAGGCTACATTTGCAGTGCAGAATACCCCTTAACCCATTTCTGCCCAACCCACAGGTGTGTACACATTCAATCCCTGTTGTGTATATGCTAACATTGGGCAGAAATGGCTTAATGGAGGCCAGTCATGAGAGTGTATAGTACTTGTAATTCTGATTCCTCACTAGCAAATTGCTAACCTTCAAGACCTCTAGAAGGGGTAGTGGTATAACATACTTCATGCCAGGCTAATTCAATAAACAAGCCAATCAATTATGCATGAGTGAATCCAAAAAGAAAGTAATGAGGGTTATGGTTTCTGTCTTTTTAACCATCTTCCTTTCCGTGCAGGAACCAGATCAGCTCTTTGAAACCATAGGCCAAGCCATGCTCAATGCAGTGGACAGAGATGCAGTGTCGGGCATGGGTGTGATAGTTCATGTAATGTAAGTATAGCTTGAGTCATCATGTGGATGAGCCTTTTCACCAGGTTGATTGGAAAACATATTTATGGGGCAAACTAAGACAGTTTATTTATTTATAATTGGATTTGTATTCTGCCTTTTTCCCCGAAGGGCACCCAAGGTGGGCACCCAAGTTGCAGTCTTTGTCATGATTCTGTCCCCCGCAACAATCTCAGCCATTTGGGGAGACCAAATGGATGGACCAATGAGGCAGAATAGATATTCTGTTTGCATATTGGCCTCTGTACTGTCCAGTGGCCTCCTTTGCTGGAGCTGGGAAAGATGGTCTTGGCTGACTGTTCTGGGAGGTTAATGTCCATAGCAAGGCTCCCTCATTTTGAGCAGCTCAGGGTTTCATGGCCTTCATGAAAATTATGAGTCTGTTCCTCTGTCTTGTTCCAAGCATCATGCAGAATATATGTTAACTTTGGTGTTTTCTGCAGAGGATGATGGTGGCCTGAGAATAAGAAAGTTTGAGATAATGATGTACAGGACACTATCTCGTAGGGTTTAGAGTTGCTGGGACATCTAGGAGCATGATACTCTTCCATCAGCAACTGATGCTCTGGGAGAGAGTGTGTTTTTTGTCATGACTGACAGTTTTGTCAAAGACCTGGTTGATGTCTAGAAGATATGTCATAATTGTTCCTATATACTCATTCCCATTTACAAGATTCTGAGACCCCTGAATATCCAGGTTGCTTGGGGAAATGAAATGGCTGGAATGACAGCTGAATGACTTGCAGCCCTTTGGGGCCTGCTCCCTGGCAGTGAAGAAATCTTGCCACTTCACCATTGGTTGCAATGCTTTCCAGTGGAACTGTTCTGAGTGATGAGAGACCTGTTACAACTTGACCAAGCTGGAAAAGGAGACCTCTGTGGCCCTTCAGAGGCAGTAGAGGTTCCAAATAGTGTCTTGAGTTTAGCAGTTTACTAGATGGTGAGGTTGATCAATAGGATCTAGGGTTAGGTGGATGGGGTTGTGCTCCTTTTGAAAGGAGCAGGTTCTTGACTCTTGGGTAACTGGTGACTTTTCAGGTTAGTCCTGTGTGCCTGCTGTGTCCTGTCCTTTCCTGACTACTCCTGCACATGGCTTGCTGTAATACAACTAGGATGTGGCCAAGTGCACTCAGTGGGCATGGCTGCCTTTTAAAAAGCATCCAGCAAGTGTCAGTTGGTGTAAAATGCAGCTGCCAGGGGTTGGACTGCAGACTGTTCACCAAAGCACGTGATTCTAGATGCATTTGGCTCCTGATCTGCTTCCTTGAAGAATTCAAAGTGCTGCTCCTCTTTTCTCTAGCTCCCTTACCTGCAGTGAGATTGAGCCCACAACAATATTCATATGGATAAAATGTCATTTGACCCTCCTGCTGGCTACTTGTGGTTTTACAGAGTGGCAGGCATCTTTCTACCACTAAGAACACAACTGGTAGTTGTTGGAGAGGAAATGAAAGTGGGACAACCCTCCCTCTTTCTACAGTGTGGGTGATGGGACTTCTGAAGAGGTGAAATGAGAATTTGCACAGTTGAACAATAGATTGAGACTTCATCCATGTTCTTGCCCCCCCCTTTTTTCCATTAGTGAGAAAGACAAGATAACCACACGAACACTGAAAGCTCGCATGGACTAATTTAAAGGCAGGATCTCTTGAAGATGCTTAATATTTTGCTTTATATTATATTGGTATCATTTAAGGACGCCATGTAATCTTGCATTGAACAATTACTGTTAAATAAGGAGAAGATGTACTGTTGGAATAAAATTTTCACTAAGAATGCTACTTAGTTTCTCATTTATAACATGTACAATCAAAAAATCTGTTCTAGAAACAGCCCATAGTGTAGATCAGTGGTTCTCAAACTTTTTGCACCAGAATCCAGTTTTTAGAATGAGAATCTGTCAGGACCCACTGGAAGTGATGTCATGACTAGAAGTGACATCAGCAAGCAGAAATTTTTTTAACCATCCTAGGCTGCAATTCTACCAAAGGAACTTGTTAAAAGTACAAGTCTGTAACATTTCCTCAAATACAGTCACATAGCATGGAAGCATCAAGTCTAATATATTAAAAATAAAATATTGAAATGAATGGGGACCCACCTACACTGGTGTAGATTGTTAGGGAGGCAGTTTAACTTTTTCAACATAGAAGTTATATTCAGATGTCATCACTAACCTGGAATCTTAACTGTCAAATAATCTTTATAAGAGTACCCTAGAGCCAGAAATGGCTGGGGAAAAAAGCCAGGTTCCATCAGTACTATGGAAGAGTCAATTTTAGAATATACACATTCCTCATTGGAAGCTACATGGGGTAAGACAACTTTCTGTTGGATTGGATCCTTTGGATTGCTTTTGGCCAGGGATTTTTATTTTCATAGGAGAAAAGCACAGAGTATGTTCTCTTGGAAGTACAAAATAGATGCTAGCTTTTGGATAACTAAAAGGAACATTATTGTTAATGTTAAAAAACACTGACACAGGGAGGAGACAGCTAGTAAAGGGAGGGTAGAAATGGGTACATTTTGATGATTAAAATTATCTTTAGCATGGATAGTCCTTGGATAGGACTTTATGTAGGTAAAGGTCAGTTAGCGCTGAAGTAGCAAGTTCATGATTTTTATTCAGCTATGTAAACTGCTTTGAACTTTTTCAGTTAAAGTGGTATACACAGCTTCACTTTTTTAGAATCTCAACAAAATGAAAGCTTTTCTACACCTTTGGGGCCCTGAGGAATGCATGGTAAATAGGTTGCTACTGAATATGCCAGTTGCTGATTCAAGATGTGAAACTGTTCTCTGCTCCCACTCTTCCCTCCCTGGCTGCCCCCAGGCTTGAAAAGACAACTGAAGAAAAAGCTGTACAGAAAGTTTTAATTTTATTTTGTTCCCCCCCACGTGGGAGACTTCACCTTGTTAACATGCATGCATTTCAAAACACAGTGTCTCATACTTCTTCTAGCAAACAGATAAGCACATTGGATTTTAATTTCTATTCTTTTTGAGTTGTGAAAATCTAAAAGGACTGTTTTTTAGTTCTCAGATTTGATTTTTTTTGTCACCAGCTATGACCCTACCTGAACCTTTTGTGATACACTTAAACACCTTTCAATCCACTGCATATGCTATACAAACAGGCATAAGGTTGGGAGGTGATTGGTTAAAAAAAGAAGCTACTAAGCGAAGAAAAAAAATTGCTTAAGAGGATTAGTTCATATTCCTTCTCCCTAGTTAATAACACAAGGGCTCACATCCTGATTTGTAAACCTAAAAACAAAATTTTCTTGCAATGACACAGCATGGACTTGAATCAGGCTTCTCACTCTTGAGGCCAAAGGAGACAGGTGGCTAAGCCTATTTGCATATAAAGTATGTTTAATTTTATCAGAAGGAACATATGAATTAAACCATCCCCTCCCCCCAAACTCCTCTTTCCCAGCCCAGCTGGGCAAAAAGTACCTAAAGTGAATGAGCACAGGGTAAAAAAAAATACACGTAAGAGACATTCGGCTTCTTTACCTATGCACCTTGCTTGATGTTCAGAGCGGTGACCATACCCCGTTTTACACAGCAAAAACCCTGGTGCTATGCTAGCCTCTGTTCCTTCCCCATCCGGATTGGAAAAGAAAGATAAAGCAGCAGTAGCATAAAGTACCCCTACTCTCTGCCACACTACTTCTGCTGCATCTTCCTTTTCCAATCCACTTTCCACATCTGCTGGCTGAAAATGACCACCTCAGTTAACTTCATGGCTGGGCCAGACCTGGTTTTACCTGTGAATGAGGCAGACACATTAACAAGACTGCCGTACAGATTGCCATTTAAAATAACCATAGCCAGGTGTGTCTCTCTAGTGCAGGGGATTCTAGGCTGAGTACCTGGAGGCAATTTCATGGTCACTGCTGTCAAGTCATTGTTAAGTTAGCAATGGCGTAGGGTCGATGATGTCAAACTTAGCTTGGTCAGAAACTAGTTTTCTCCTACAGCCATGGCCAGTGCATTCACATTTAAACCATTAAGGTATATTGCCTCTGAATTCGAACTATCCATTTAGCTGATAGTCCTTTAGGATTGAGGCTTTTCTGTTACCTGAAGGGAACAAAGATGAAGAGTTGCATCACCACCTGGAAAAAAGAACACAGCATGTAGTCTTTGGCCAGTCATTCTCTAACCCAGAATACTTTCACTTTTTTAACACAACAATGACAGGTGAAGGTGGTGCCTTCGACAGCAGTTTGTTTTGCTTCTGTGGTGCAGGTCCTTGCACAGGTTGAATACAGAGCTTGCTACCTTTGTCCAGCAACACAGAAGTAGTTATTCTCTAAACCAGACTTATCCACACCATCTATTTAAGAATCTCAGTACAAATTATCAAAAGCTACTGCTGAATTTCCAGGTGGTAAGCTAAAACCCTCAAGTAATGTTGATGAAGCATGGGCTCTGCTCAAAACCAACCTGGCAACAATACCAAGAATAAGCCAGCAGGTAGACTGCTCTTGCAGCTGTATAGTGCCTTTTATCAAATGGTGATCTGATAAATTTTTAGAGAAGGGAAATAAGAGTTTCCAAAAAAAGTTCCAAACAAACATCTGACTTATCAAGTGCCTCTGAAATGAAGCTGCATTGCCAGGTTATGCTGCAGAATTTTAATACACCTAACCTCTGAAGGATTTCAACAGCCTCACCTGCTTCCTTACTTCTATAGAATTGCAGACACTTTTGCTGAGGCAGCAGTGGTTATCAGGGAAATGAAACGAGAGAACCAAAATAGAGGTGCAAAGTGGTCTTGGAAGGGGGCATTTGGGCTGGTCAGCAGCTGCAATTGCAACTGTTACTGTCTGCCCGATGCTGCCAGTAGTACCCTGATGGGCGGGGAAGCACCACAGCCAAACACTTTACAAACATTCATACCAAACTGCCAGGTTTGTTTCACTCTTTATAGGGAGAAACCATTCTAATTCTGTACCAAAAAAACTCCATTTTTATCATCATTAATAACTCCGAGAATCTAAGCAAATGTGCATACTGATTTCACAGAAGAATATATTCTACTTCCAATGTCCAAGTTATCAAACAACATGGAAATGTTTGCTAAGAATCATGGGTAGGGTATGGCATGGGGAGATTCTGAGAGCTTGGATGAGGATAAGAAATGGGAAGGAGGTGAAAGCTTTCTATTCTGGCTTTGCCCATGCATTTGCAAGATTTCAAGAATTGTAATAACACCCTTAAAGGGAGGTGGTTTCTGTGGAAACTCAGCATGCACCTGATAGAGGGCCAGGGGCCAGGAAGGAAGTTGTAAAGCAAATGCTGCTGTCCTGTTAATTAAAACAACGTAGTCAATTGAGAGGGGCTAGACCAGCCACCCAACAGCCCCAACTGCATCCAAGAAATATACAGAAAGACATGGGAAGCATTTGCTGCTTCATCAATTTAGCCCTTGTGACATACTAAGGGATGTATACAAAAGTGGTGCAGGTCCTGTCCTGACAAATGGGCATCTACATTTAGTTTGGGATGGAGGAGGGGGCAACTAGCTAAGAGGGGAGTAAAGTGAAGTGATTTTGTTAGCTAGGAGAAGCTTGGAGAAGAGGGAATAGAAACAGCACAAAAATGGGAATGGGAGACAAGGAAATGAGTCTTGTCACAGGCAGAGTTTTAACAATAAGGACTAGAATCTTGACACAGTGTACACAGCAGGAAGCTACAGCAATGGGAACCAAAGAGGAGTTCAGAAGTGGTATTCTGAATCAAGAAAGATATGGCAGAGTAAGGGGCAAGCTAACAGCCTTAAGTGAGAGCATGGACAAGGACATTAGCAATAAACACAAAGTAGACTAGAGCATTTTGGAAAAAGAATACAACACTTCATGCCTCCCCTGGAAAGTCCGAGGTTTGAGACGTCTTATTCCGAAGGCGTGACTTTTATCCAAAAGTGTTGCAGAACACATTGTGCACCCCTCTCCACAGAATAGCAGAGAGAGAATAGAGGGCAAGGAGGGAAGGGGGAAGGGCAAGGCTAAGCCGACAAAGAACGGAACTGAGCATATACAGTTACTTGGATATTGGTTCAGCTGGGGAGGACAAGTATGCATGTAAAGTAATAGGATCCTAGTAGAGATGGGTTTCGAGGAGGAACTTTAAAAGGGTGGGGAGAAGAGGGAGGTGCAGACAAATGGGGCTATAAACTAGAACAGAGTGAACAAAGTTGACAGAAAACAAGAGCTCTTCAAGCGGCTAAGAATTATAGAGTTGAAGGAGTGAAAGTGACAGACAGACAGGCAACAAGGGGCCAAACCTTTAAAGCTAAGATTTTGGAGTTTGTGTTTAAGTTCCCACACAGCAGATCAGTGAGGTGGGGGGCGCGCTTGATGACCCATATCTGCACACAGATTGAGTTTGTTGTACTAGGAAGTGTGCCATTTCATATTTTTCCAAGTGTGATGCCAAACTCCCTCAGAACTGTAAAGGTTGGCAGGTGTTTTTCATTAATGTTAGAAAAGAGAAAGTTCTGAAGGGGAAAGCAATTTGCCTACTGCTAATTTTATTAAAAAGACAAATTACTTCTAAAACTTAAGAAAACATACATACAAATGAAGCCACAGAAGGGAGTAAAAAATTTTGTCAGGTCAAAGGTTGCAGAACCTAAGCTATATTTTCTTTTTCACAGAGGCCTTCAAGTACACGCATTTAGAGGAGAAAGGAAACCCCTCTAGGTGTCAAAACATTTACAGTCCATCAATGTATCCTTTCTCGCTTCTTAAATATGCTCACATATTCACACTCAGTTTGTGGTACAGTCAGTTGGACACCTAAAGCATCACAGACAGTGGCTTTTGACATATGAAGTTCCTGCCCTGAGTCCACAGGTGAACAGAAAAGGGATTTCATTTTCCACTCTATTGAATGGATCCATTTACACTTTTAAGAAACCCAACACTATTTACAGTATACACCATGACTTTTTGCACATTTTTTTTGTGTCTTTGAAATAGTGGGATCACACTTTTAAAAAAAATGGGGGGCGGAGGGAGGGGCAGAGAAGAGAAAAGAGATCCCAACTCAGAATAAAGGGCATATGCTACAGGGGAAGGGAGAAAAAAAAAACATCTAACACCCTCTCAACATGACAGAATCCACAAAGTAAGAAGTGCCACGCACTACAACACAGGACACAAACATCCCAACAACCACATTCAGGAAAAAAAGGCATATGTGAGAGACGGTTTCAAGGCAGAATAAGCGATGTGTCTTGATTGCAAGGTGATGGTTCAGAAACTGCTAAAGTCATCTTTGAAAAACAAACAAAAAACCCCAAATGAAAACAAAACAAAATCCCCACATAATATTTAAAACACGGAATTAATGCGTGGCATTCAAAATCTTCGGCAGTTTCAACATAGGTGGTTGTGAAATCCAAGGTTAGAAGCAGTCTCAAATGTAAGAAAACAGCTGTAGTTCAAACAGGGCAACAACAGTTCAAATTCTTTTAAGAAAACTGAGCTGGCACAAGCTATTCCAGCACTCTGTTCTAGCAGATGGTCTGTCCTAGTGGTTACAGAGTGGCCCATGGCATCAACTGATTGCACATTTCTGAAGTCCTGGAACCAGACTCCTCCCAACTTGGAACCATCAGAAACTCCAGGGTGACAGACTTTTAACACACTGATTCACCACACAATAAGTTGTTAAAAAAAAAAGTGGTAGCCTTTTTACATCCAATGTCATCTTATGGGGCCTGAATCCCGATCAAGGCAAAAAAGGCTTGAGCCATGATTAAAGTAGCATTGAGAGAACATCAGTTAGGCTGCAGATGCCATTTAGTCCAGGCATTCAAACAGATTTGCAACTTATCAAGAGAAGAATGTCAAGTTGCCATATCCTCTTCTGATCTCCAACAAAGGAGACAGGTGTCTCGATAGGTGCATGGAATCTTCTGCAACTGCTTTTTCCCCCTTGACGCATCAAATTTTATGTGGTCAACTTGTGATCAGTTTCTCCTTCTCTAGCTCTTTTGAATTGACAATTGGTACAAAAGAAGAAAACTGTAATACCAAAATTGGGAGGGGGGGGAAGAGAAGGGGAACCAAGTCTTTGCTTCAATATACTTAAAATGGCTTTTCTACACCAGTGTAACAGTTTGGCCCTCAAAAAGGCACACCATTTCCTGTCCGATTCCGAGAGAAAGAAGCAACAATGGGGTTTGCTCTGAGTGAAAAACAGTAGTCCAGTCGAAGGAACAACCGTTTGTAGAGTTAACTCCGGTTATTTAATCACATTAGTGCCTGACCCATCAGGAAACTGTGATACTCTTCAAAAACAAAAAGTGGAGGTCTTAACAGTCATAAATTCCTCGGGTTTACGTTTGGGTGTTTCAGCAACCAAAATAAGAGAGAGAGAAAAAACCCCACTTTTCCACCCAAGCGGAATATTTGGAGGCCTACAGCTAGAAGTTAGTTTTCTGCAAAGTCACACTGTTATCACACACCCACAGAACATTACACCCCAGCAGAGTGGACTGCATTCCTTTTGCTTTGGAAGTAGCCCCCTCCCTTTCCCCCATTTCTTCTCCTGCTGCTTTTTTTTTTTTGTCAAGGGAAGATAACTATGTCAGGATATTGGACATAAATTCATTGAAGCGTTTCGAATACTGCTCTGGATTGACGGTAGAAATCTCTGCACCAGCCTGGAAGACAAAATAAATGGCTTCAATCATAGGTCTCCATTCAAGGCCAAGACCTGGATTTGAACAACACCAAGTGAATATTTCAAACTGTAGCAAACACACACTTCTACCCCACTCTGTTTCCCAATCCAGTCTCCCCTGAAGAAGAAAATAAAAGGCGTCTTACCCCATGTTTCACAGTTTTGGCAGCATGCGCTGCTTTTTTCTTTGTGTCATATGGCGTGAGGATATCTATAATGGCCATGAAATATACCTCCTTCTTTGGGGCACCTGATTAAAACACAAGAAAAAAAGAGTTTCAGGGCTTGTAAGTCTCTTTGCAAGTACTGAAAAATGCTTTGAGGGTTAGAGGCTATGGGCGTAATCCTGAGTGTGCCTTGGGCCAGAGCATGTATCTTGCGCCAGCCCAGGAGAGTTGCAAACATACCGTAAAGCACATTTGCGCCTTCTCTAGAGTCAGTTGGGCTGACACAGGGACACACGCTGGCCCATGGAGGCTGAATCCAGCCTCCGTGCCGACTCTGATGGGGAGGGTTGTGTCAGCCGAGCTTGGCCAACGCAAGGGTCTGGGGTGGGTGGGGAGGAGGCGGGCGGGAAGCGAGTGGCAGGGTTGTGACCCGGCAGTTATACCGGTTCCACTCTCCTTGGACTTATGCCACCTCCAGAGGTGGCGCAAGTCTGAGGAGACCCATTGGGGCTGCAGTGGCTTACCCGGGGGTAAGGAGAGGAGTTTCCCCTTGCCTCTGGCTGAGCCACTTTAGGTTCCTATCTTGCACTGGATACAGTGCAGGCCTCCTGTACCTGCCTGTTCCAGCGTAAGATAGGATTGTGCTGTAAATGAGTTAAGGGACGCATTTCCAAGCCACCAGAAGCCCGGAGGAAGCACTCCTAATTTCTTAGTGAAAATATCAAATTTTGCAGCATAAGAGCATATAGAATTCTTGTAGCATATCCTTTCATCAGTGATGTTACGTATGACTGGCATAGATTTTGTCTGATTTTTTTGGTAACAGGACATCCCCATCCTGCTTTGGATAGAGGTTTATTCAAGGGAACAGAAGACTGGATAGCTGGAGCATCTATGGGCTCTTGTATATCAGATGGAGTGATTTTCCAAACTGTACTTTAAGGACATGCTCACCAAATCAACCCATCTACAATGAAAGCCTCATGGCTTGCAGAGGATTCAGAGGCATGTTCCTGAGAGTCTGTTCAGCCAGCACATGGCACTGACCAGGCCGGATGGACTTCACTATCACTCCACGTACACAGCAAGTCTGTCTGAAAACAGACTCAACATTTTCCTGTGCAGTACACTGCAGGGCAAGCTCTGGGGTGGTGGCAGGGTGTCAGCAGTGGGAAAGGAGGGACTGGAAAGAGAGCTTTGTTGACTGGGGTGACTGAGGGTCAGGAAGCCAACAGATAATGTGAGACCCAAGAGACAGGTGATGGCAGATGGACCAAATTTCATCTATAGCAGGGGTGCTCAAACCCCGGCCCGGGCGCCACTTGCAGCCCTCAGGGGCTCCCATCAGGTGAGATGATGTGGCCCTCTTGCCAAAATGTTTGGACACCCCTGATCTATAGAGTCAAACCAACCAAACACATTCTTATGATTAGATAACCACAGTCAGTGGACCTTTCAATACAACATTCTGGTTTTCCACAGCTTCCCCCTTTGCCTCCCAGCTCCTCCTCCCCCAACTCCATCACTCACTTTCATGGCTTTTCATAGCGTAGACATCCACTGATGGATCAAACTCCCCAGGCCCAAAAAAACGGGGAAAGTTGAGAAGGTTGCCAGGGCTGTCAGGGGGGGTCCCGTAAGAGCCAATTGGGTTCCCACCAATGCCATCATTCTCGCATTCTTCATCTTCTGCCCGATCTTCAACTTCCATCTCTTCTTGCTCAGCACGGTCCACATCATGAATTCCTACCAGCAAACTGTAGTCCATGATCTTCAGCTGGGCAAGAAACTGGAAGGCAACAGAAAGGCATTCTCTCTCCCTCTTTCCTCTATTGCTATGCTCTCACCACCTGCCTACTTGGGTCAATAAGGGCTCCCTCCAGCTCCTTGCAATGGATTCAAGACTCTACCTTGCTGGTCTGTATTTGTTCAACAACACCATGCCATCACTCTTACCACCCCTTCTTTTTTGCTCTGGTTTCCCCCACTTCAGTCTTTCCACTAAACTTTCCACTAAACATTTCCACTAAACTTACCTCTTTCTTTTGTATGCTGAGTAAGCTTCCTTCACCAACACTCCTTATTAGCATTTGCTTCAATATCAGAAGGTTGGAAAACTCTTTTTCTGAATGAACATTGGAGTCAGGCTTCACTCTTACAGCCCAAAAAGTGGCTCTTTTAATTGACTGGAAGAAGTAAACCCAGAGCAGTGACTCATGCAGAGATGCAACAAGCAGCCTCTCCAAGGAAAGGCAACTGTGCTGCGCTTCTGTAACGTGAGCAGTTCAATGCTCCAGTCATAGAAGATGGAGAGACAGTGCAAAATTGTGCATCCCCAAAGGAGGGAAGCCCAGGGCAGTCAAGTGCTGCTAGGTTCAAATAGGGAGTCTGGTGAATCAAACTCTGGCTCCCTGTGCCACTACTGGCTACAGCAGGAGAACTACAGGCAGTGCCAGCCTTTTCACAATCTTCTTTGCCTGCAGATCCAAGTGACACATGGGGGTCAATCCAGTACTGCTGGTCGACAGAGATCAGCCTTCTCTTAACCTGAGCAATTTGTCAGTGAAGGAGTCCACCAGATTAGTGGTTTTCAATCATCAGGCAAACAGTTGCCCAAGCCACTGGTTCATTCTCAGGTCTACCATATACAGATACAAAACACACAGTGAGGGTGGACTAATCGAGTAATAGCACTCTGTATCCATTGCCATTTCCAAACTGTCTTTAAGGGAAGCCTTGAAGGAATGCATACCCAGATGTTACTTAGGGAAGGAAGAAAGAAGCTTTTATGGTCCTTTCCAGGCCTGTGGTTCTACAATCACCACCATTTGCATTTCCACTGATCCACAAGCACCTCAACACACTTTTACCTCAACATCTCGTTTCAACTTCTCCAAAAAGTTCTTTTTGGACTCCTCTCCAACACGGAGCTTTTGGCCTTCGTTCAGGAAGTCATTGTCTTTAAATGTTGGTAGGTCCTTGGCCTAGATAGAAGAGCAAACTGGAATAAGTGCAAACAAGTTCTTAGTTTCATGCATATGCTGACAGCATCCAAACTGGCTGCAGCTACCCAGAAAAAGTAGCTTCTGTCATGACAGGAAGCTTACAGAAAACATTGGCTTAATGTACTGCCCACTGAGGCAGTGAAAAAAGGCTAATCTGACGCTGCAAGTTATTAGAAAGGTAACACAGGCCTACAAAACTTAGGGTCAGAAAAGTTTTTCCCAAACTTTATTGTGGTTTGATATGAATTAGGGGTGCCAATTCCAAAAATGGCATCCATTTTGTCCTATCACGTCTAGTTTTGGAGATATAGTATGGCCTCATTAGTGAATGGTTCAAGTAGCTTCCTCATGAGGAAGCCATGGTGTAGGCTTCCTCATGAGGAAGCTGCTTGAACCATTCACTAAAGAGGCTATGCTCTGTCTCCAAAACTAGACGTGATAGGGCAAAATGGATGCCATTTTTGGAATCAGCACCCCAAATATACCCAGGAATTAGTGTAACATTTAAGGAAGCAAAATGTGTGTTGGCCTGTGTAATTAAATACACAAGTATTGTGAATTTAAACAGGTTTTAGCCTACCAGATGCAAGGGAGTGGCAACAGGATACAGGAATCATGTTGTCTTTTAGGCTGCCAGAGGCATCCGGTGGGCCACTGTGAGATACAGGAAGTTGGACCAGATGAGCCCTTGGCCTGATCCAGCAACGTTCTTCTTATGTCTCTCAAGAGCCAGTAGGTTAGAATCAGGAACTGCTGGACTAGAGTTCTTTTGACTCTTGTGAATCCTTTATGGTTACAGAACATAAGAACATAAGAACAGCCCCACTGGATCAGGCCATAGGCCCATCTAGTCCAGCTTCCTGTATCTCACAGCGGCCCACCAAATGCCCCAGGGAGCACACCAGATAACAAGAGACCTCATCCTGGTGCTCTCCCCTACATCTGGCATTCTGACTTAACCCATTGCTAAAATCAGGAGGTTGCGCATACACATCATGGCTTGTACCCCATAATGGATTTTTCCTCCAGAAACTTGTCCAATCCCCTTTTAAAGGCGTCTAGGCTAGACGCCAGCACCACATCCTGTGGCAAGGAGTTCCACAGATCGACCACACGCTGAGTAAAGAAATATTTTCTTTTGTCTGTCCTAACCTGCCCAACACTCAATTTTAGTGGATGTCCCCTGGTTCTGGTATTATGTGAGAGTGTAAACAGCATCTCCCTATCTACTCTGTCCATCCCCTGCATAATTTTGTATGTCTCAATCATGTCCCCCCTCAAGCGTCTCTTTTCTAGGCTGAAGAGGCCCAAACGCCGTAGCCTTTCCTCATAAGGAAGGTGCCCCAGCCCTGTAATCATCTTAGTCGCTCTCTTTTGCACCTTTTCCAATTCCACTATGTCTTTTTTGAGATGCGGCGACCAGAACTGGACACAATACTCCAGGTGTGGCCTTACCATCGATTTGTACAACAGCATTATAATACTAACCGTTTTGTTCTCAATACCCTTCCTAATGATCCCAAGCATAGAATTGGCCTTCTTCACTGCCACCGCACATTGGGTCGACACTTTCATCGACCTGTCCACCACCACCCCAAGATCTCTCTCCTGATCTGTCACAGACAGCTCAGAACCCATCAGCCTATATCTAAAGTTTTGATTTTTTGCCCCAATGTGCATGACTTTACACTTACTGACACTGAAGCGCATTTGCCATTTTGCTGCCCATTCTGCCAGTCTGGAGAGATCCTTCTGGAGCTCCTCACAATCACTTCTGGTCTTTACCACTCGGAAAAGTTTGGTGTCGTCTGCAAACTTAGCCACTTCACTGCTCAACCCTGTCTCCAGGTCATTTATGAAGAGGTTGAAAAGCACCGGTCCCAGGACAGATCCTTGGGGCACACCGCTTTTCACCTCTTTCCATTGTGAAAATTGCCCATTGACACCCACTCTCTGCTTCCTGGCCTCCAACCAGTTCTCAATCCACGAGAGGACCTGTCCTCTAATTCCCTGACTGTGGAGTTTTTTCAGTAGCCTTTGGTGAGGGACCGTGTCAAACGCCTTCTGAAAGTCCAGATATATAATGTCCACAGGTTCTCCCGCATCTACATGCCTGTTGACCTTTTCAAAGAATTCTATAAGGTTTGTGAGGCAAGACTTACCCTTACAGAAGCCATGCTGACTCTCCCTCAGCAAGGCCTGTTCGTTTATGTGTTTTGAGATCCTATCTTTGATGAGGCATTCCACCATCTTACCCGGTATGGATGTTAGGCTGACCGGCCTATAGTTTCCCGGGTCCCCCCTCTTTCCCTTTTTAAAAATAGGCGTGACATACAGATTTAAAGCTTCCTGAGTTATGTCATTCTCTGAGATTCCACCCAACCTGGGATTCTTTTGATTTCCCCTGACCAGGTACGACTTTAAAAGTTTCCAGGTCAGCCTCAGCCAAGGCAACAGTCAGCCTAGACTTTGTCTGCTGGGCTACTAGAAATCGGAGGTTGTTCATGCAAACATTTGCTCCCCTGCCTGCAGTATTCCCCTCAGGTTCTGGTCCCAGGGACTTAAGCCTCCCTAGCGTCACCGTATCGGTTCATCAGACTGCCTATCTCAACAATATCTCAACAATATCCTAAAGTTATGATGCTGTCATGTTTAGAATACTGCAAACAGTTTTGCTTGCTCCATCTCAAGAATACTGTACCTTCTGAAGAAGATACAGAAAAAGAGCAACTAAAATGGTCAGGGGGTTGGAGCATCTTCCTAAAAGATCAGATTTTAATATAGGGAGAAAGAGGTGAACAAAGGTAGAGGATGTAGTAGAGGTTTCCATATTATGGTGACAGTGAATAGACAGACCATAAGAAGAGCCCCTCTGGATCAGGCCGAAGGCACATATAGTCCAGCTTCTGGTATCTTTCAGTGGCTCACCAGATGCCTTATGAAGTGTACAAGACAAGAGACCTGCATCCTGTTTCCACTCCCCTGCATCTGGCATTCTGAGGTAGCCTACTTCTAAAATCAGGAGATTGCACATACCCTTCATGATTTGTAACCTTTGATGGACTTTTCTGCTAGAAATCTGCCCAATCCCCTTTTCAAGGCATCTAGGCCAGATGCAATCACCACATCCTGTGCCAAAGAGTTCCACAGACTAATTACACACTGGGTAAAGAAATATTTTCTTTTGTCTGTTCTAATTCTCCTGACACTCAATTTTAGTGGCCGTCCCCGATTCTGGTGTTGTGTGAGTGGGAAAAGAGCATCCCTTTATCCATCTCTGCATAATTTTGTGCACCTCAGTCATGTCCCCCCTCAGGTGCCTTTTTTCTAGACTGAAAAGTACCAAATGCTGTAGCCATTTTTCATAAAGGGAGGTGCCCCAGCCCAGTAATCATTTTGGTCACTCTCTTTTGCACCTTCTCAGTTTCCACTATATCTTTTTTTGAGATGTGGTGACCAGAACTGGATGCAATACTCCAGGTGCGGCTGTATCATTTGATTACGTGAATAATTTTTTCTCCCAAAACACTTGAGCTTGGTGTCATTCAATTAAACTGAACAGAAGCAAGAGCCATATAGTTTTATAAAAGAGATACTCTTGGAGGAAAGAGATGTAGTTAGAAACAGAAACTCTGTGTTCAGAGGCAAGAGATTACCAAATCCTGGGGGCCACAGGGGGCAACTATCAGCATCATTCCCTAATTGTGAGCTTCCCAGCAGCATCTGTTTAGTCACCTGATAACCAGATGTTGGAAACACACTAGCAGGGTGACAGCTGCTCAAAATTTCTAATCTGCATGCAGGATTGAAGATGAAAATCTCGTTAAGAAACAGCACTATGTAGCATACAGGTGAGGCCTCCATATCTGTGGATTATCTATCTGCAGATCTGGTTCAATGTGGGTCCCCTGACATACATTGAGCCAGATCAGACCCAGCCTGAAGCCACCAGATGCGACCGGTACTCTCAACGCAGCGCCTGTATTACCTGCTCTCTTGGCACAGATTTAGGAATCTGACTAAATGCAAATATTAGATCTATTGTGGTTGAAATACTAGCAAAAAGGAACAAGGGAGAAACTCAAGACTAGGGTAAAAGCCTAAATCTGGATTTTTACAAATCAGCAGGCATAATATTACGCCAAAAGGTTTATAGCCAAAAGGGACCATCGTAACATCCTAGTTCTACAATTTCCTTATGTATTACAATGAAAACACTCCTCCCAGTTCCACTTTCCCAGGGTTGTTCCTTTTCTTCAACTGTTTACTTACTGCTCTGGTTATTTCACAGAATTAAATCTTATTTCAAACACCCTGCAAAACGTAGAAGTTTGCTGGTTAAAAACGCCAACCAAGCACAAGAACCCAAAGAATCCAATAATTCTTAAGTGTTCATTTGGTGCATTGTACATCCATGCTGGATAGCAACGTTCTGCTGCAGAAGAAAAGCCCATAACAAAAAACACATTTTTGGCATGACTGTACATGGCTTGAGGCACACTGTTTGCAAGGTTCATAATTCTACCAGATTTTCTAAAAAGTCATTAATCTGAATTAATCTAATCAACTAGAGCACAGGCAGTCCCTAAAATAGAAGGAAAACCATCTGGCTTTTCCGGATTAGTACAAAAAACTGGACAGAATGAGGGCAGAGAATTCATACACTCTCTCAAATAACCAAATAAAAAAAAGGAAGAAAACAATTGTATTGTACATTTTTTAAAAACTGCATTTCAGGCATCTGATAGACATTTGTTCTAACACAGAGAAAGTATTTAAGCTTTCTAAGGATCCCTCTTAGTCAACAGAGGAAAAGACCTGCTATCTCTAGTATAAAAAACTGTGTGTGCTTAATTGCAACGAAAAATAATCCCAGTGCAATACAGACATAGTCTGAAACGGAGATTGTTGAGCACCTGGCTTTCCTTTGACTATATCTGGCTATTGAGCACTTCCTGTTGGCCCATCGCTCTCCATCACATCTAATGGCTAAAACGAGCCATTTAGCTCTAACCAAACTGAACCAAAACTCCTGGTTTCAGGAGAAATTTCTCAAAACAGATCCACTGAACTGCTCATGTATTTTCAGCACTCTAATTCCCCCAAATCAGAAAGGTACAGTTATCATTTGGCAGCCTCAACCTATGTCCTTTTCATAGGACACAGCGATAAATTAAAACTGCTCTCCCACTGATTAATCAACTAAAAACTAATTAAACTCCAGATTACCAATAATGAACAAATGATAAATTAAGAACAGAGGAAAATAAATTCCCCAAAGGGCATTTAGATGGTTTGGAGGCATTTTCAACTAAGACACAGCAAACTACACACCCTCTTTCAAAAGAAATGACTCTTTTCAAGAGCAGCACATTACATAGTTCCGTCAATAAAAACACAGGAACATAAATGCTGGCATAGTATTATAGTATTGAAATTGATGTACTTTATCTGACACACAGAATATCAGATAAAGGATCTTAAAATCTGGGACGTGTTTAAGAAATACTATTACTGAAAGTTACTACTTATTTACTGGTATTAAATATGGATGGAGATGGTACTGCATACAAGATTTTATCATCTGTTGTTCATAAGTAGTGTCACGGAGTTTACTATTGCATATATATACTTCAAAGCTTACTGTACTTTGCTTGGTTTCTAAATTAGAAAAAAAATTAATCTATTGATTAAAGTTGATATACCTACTAAAGAGATCTACCAGAAAAGCAGCCAATAGTGGTGTAATTTGGGGCTAAAGGAAGTGGGAAGGGAGGAAAAAAAGCTGCTTCTGTTCGCTGCACTATCCATATTCCCCTGGAACCCAACAGCTACTCTCAAACAAAATGGATAGATTGATAAAAACAAAATGGTTTGAGTTTGTTTGACTAACAAAATAGACAAAAACAAAACCTATAGATGCCTGAATACAAGGGCTGAACAAGTAATAGATGCATACATACTAAGCACCAATGAGTTCTTTTATTAAAAAAAAATCAATCAATGGAATAAAGCATTGAGGAGGTAGGGAACACCATTGCTATTTGCTCCCCTGAAATTTGCCAGGAAATTTAGAGTATGAAATGGAGATACACCAATTCTGCCCCGTGCACAGCACACATGATCAAAACTGGGAAGGAAGGCTGCATCCTTTTCTCTCTAATTCTGCTGCAATTGCATACACAGCAGCAACATTTTATAGGTTTAGCCAGAACACATGGGATATTTAAGAAAAGGAGGGGGAAAGGGGGATTTATTCATCCTCCCAATAGTTACTCTTACCTTTTCTTTGTCACTGGCTTCCCTTGCTACTGTTGACCCCTGAAAGTGAAGAGAGTGAGTGTGACCTATTTTGAAAACCAAATCTGTTCTAATTAACACAAAACCCCAAGTCTGAGTTCTAATTAACCAAGACTTTTCTGCAAAATCAGCACGCCCTTGTTTGTTCTATGTTTTCCCATCGTCACCCTGAAGACCTACACTGTCAAAGAGTTTAAAGTATGATATTAGTTATCAGGGAAAGTGGGATGTTCCTCACAGGCAGGCCAGATTTATGGAGGGCAGACGTGTCGACAGCTGCAGTAGCTAGGAATGGAACTTCCACGTTCAAAGGCAATATGCTTCTAATTATTAGATGTCTGTCTCCTACATCAAAGGATGACTCTGTTTTGTGAGCTTTCCCAGTGCATCTGGGCTGATCTCTGCTGGAGACAGAATGCTGGACTAGACAGGCCTTAGTTTCATCCAGCAAAGCAAGGCTGATGTACAGACAACCCAGTTGAACCTGGTGTGTGAGATGTGGCTGCCTACATGACACAGTCATTTGTAGGATATTGTTTTGATATAATGAGTAACCAGCAAATACAAGATCTACATATCCTATTCTGCTCCATAATTTTGTGAACCACCTTTTTCGTTTTACTCTTTTGGTGATCAGCTTCTTCCACACATTACGACTCCATCATATGAGTGGCCATCTAACAAGAATTTTTTTCATTTTTTTTTTTAAAAAGGGTGGGTGGATCAGCACTAAGTTGATTTTGTGTCCTCTATAGTTTGCTGTCATTGGCAAGAGGAACATATGTTGGCCAAAATGCATTTATGGTGCACAAGATGCAATAATGCAGAAAAACCCTAAAATCAAAGCCCCTGAAAGCAGAGATTTTCAAGAAAACACATTCTGAGACAGAGCTGACATGCAAATATGAAACCTGTGAAATATACAGCATTAATATTGAATATTTGGGTTTCTTATCTCAACAGAACCATAAGACCAGTGCCTGCCTGTTGTTAAAAAGGAACATAACCCACTTGCTTGACTGTTTGTTATGGGAATGGAGTCCAGGTTCCATGGTGCAATCCTAGCCCTCACCTTGAGGTCATATTTCCGATGCACTGTCAGTCGGTGACTAAACACATTTCTGGTGACCACCATGTAGGTTTCCACGCCATCTACAGTAAGCCTGTACATGCCAAGGAACTGGGGGAGAAGGGTATTCCCATGACATTCCACAATGAACTAAATGAGGAGGGTGGGGAGAGAGAAGGAGGCAAGGATATAAAGTCAGTTAATGTGATATTCTCATATCCCCAGTATAGTTTATTACAGAGTTGTTCTAAATCTTACACGTACATTTGAAGCAAGTTTCAAAACAGAACTTGGAATCAAAATAAGGTCTAAAAAGATAAAATTGACTGGTCATGCAATGTTCTAATTTTAGGAGATGAGAGGGGAAAAGAAATCTGATGTTGCAAACGATTATAGAAGCTCTGGAGTATGTATAGTTAAGGTGGAGACAGCATTCCATAGTTACAAGTCCTGAACATTCTAAATGCAAATCAAATTCAGACCACTTGTCTAACTGCGTGAAACCGGTAGAGAGAATCCATGTGTTGACCACCGTCATCTGGCTAAGTTACAGACAGATCCGTTGAGAAAAAGCAGTTTAAAATTAATCCCATTTGGGGAAAATTTCTCCTGTTTACAATCTTTTTCACTGAAGCATAATGTACTTCAATTTTTTTTTTCTTGTGGCCCCTTTAGATACACACAAACATTTGAGGGAATAGCAGGGGTCTTGCCTACCTGTTTTTGCCTCCTCATTAAGTCATTAGCTTTTAAAGTTCCTATTACTTTCCAGTGAGAAACAAAGTGCTGGCAACAACTGAAAAACATGTTTAGGTCTTGAACTAGCTACTCTGGGAGGACCCGCTTCCCTAAGCAAAGATGGCCACCACAAGACTAAGGCGGTGGCTTGTGGCTGCTGATGTGAGCAGGTAGGGGACGGGGAGCAGAATGTTATGCATGTGGGTGGCTGTAGACCTTTTGAGAGGTTAGGTCTAGAACAGTGGTCTCCAGGAAGCCACAGAAACCAGCTAGGGAAGCTGCAGAATACTATATGCAATGTATAGAATTGTAACCCTAATGGCCACAGCCAATGGTCCAGAAGGTCAAGGGAGCCACCAGTTGATAAATGTTTGGGACCCACTGGTCTAGAGAATGATCAAAGCCAGACCACTGAAAGTTATTTTAATGATGATTAAGCAGTTGAAACAGTTGACCCACAACCAGGACTTTAAACATTGACTTATTAAAACAAAAAAGTTGCTGTGTTGGAAATGATCTCTGGAACAAGTAATGTCTGCTGCCAGGCTTAACTCTTCAACATCCAATTATGTTGTGACAGCAAGTTACAGTATCAGTATATTTTGTGACATACATTCAACTTGTGAGTTGCATTTTGGACCAAGAGTCAGGTAGGGAGCTTTATGGCTGAAAATGGCCAAATCTGAAATAACACTCTGTTCAGTGTATTGTTTGACTTACTGACTAAGTCACATATAGACTAAGTCACGTAAGACTAAGTCTTACACATATAGCCCCTTCCATTTAAGAAGAGTAAATGGACTTACTAATTAACTCATGTGCCAAAAAGCACACATATTGCATGTTAAGGTGTCCATGCTAACTTCCGCGTCATTGTAGGCTGTAACCAAGTTGAGCACTGTCACATATTGTGCTTGCTTACAACTTAGCCTTCATGGACCCACACTTGCTCTTGGTCATTCAGCGCCAATTCTCTTCTTCTGCAAAGCAGGGGCAACAATGATGTTCAGGACAGCGGCTAACTGCACACTAGCCCCCTGCTTTCCCTATATGCTTTCATTTGGGTTAGAGAGAATGCTATATTGTAAACCATAAATATAAAGATGGAGGGGGCAGACCAGCACTGAGGAGAAGTGTCTATTTTATTATAAGATGACACACAAGATTGGAAGAGAAAGAAAAAAGTAAGCTCTTTAAGAGGAAACAGGCATAGGATGGCATTTTCAACAAGCTGGCTCTGTTTAAAATAAATTAAATATTTAGAATTTGCAAGCAGGGCAGACCAAGTCTGCAAGTCTCATGCTTGAATAATGACTTTCCTGGGTTTACTTTTGGTTAAACATATACAAGACTGAAGTCTGCTGCCAAAGATAAGCTTTGCACAAGAGATTGGGTGTCAGAAATCAAAAGTGGCTGTAAATTCAAAACAGGAGACCAGGTTTTTGTTACACATGCATAGGGTTTCCCTCTGCAGCGTAAGATAAACTATGCAAGAGGCTGGTTTCAGAATTAAGAATTTACAAGGAAGTATCTTATTGAAGCCTGGCCCCAGCCTCAGTGTTCCCCCAACCTACAGAAGAGGAGGAACGGGGCTAAAAGACCAAGGAAAACTATGGCTACATGGAGGCCAAGGTATAAGCAACCACAATACGCAAATAAAGTGTAGAACGTGTTTACTGCTAACGTGGCACAGAAATTAAAGTAGGCACCTTATTATGTTTTTTCCTTTTTGAATGAATGTAGTTATGCCTAAAGGGGCATCTGCATGAACAATATTTGCTGGAAGAAATTGTATGTACTTTCCTGATGTTGGAAATCCAGATCCTGTTCCTGTTTCACAACTGCATAAAAAACTCCACCAGGGGCAGCCTTTCTCCATTGCAAGACAGAAACAACAGGTAGCACCATGCTGGATCAAATTTCCTGTACAGTACAGTTTTTAAAAAGGTACTGAATCTCTCTCTCTGGATATGTCAACCATTCACAGAATGTCAATCATTCACAACCAGGGCTTGTCATCCCTTCTTGTCTATCCTGCAGAAGTGGGAAACTAATGGGCCATAACATCATCCCAAACTGTTACTTGGATAATATAAACTGGCCCTCAATTTCCCACATTAAAATAGGATGCTTTGCCCATGATTTTAGGAGACTTCCCCTCGGTCCCATCTTTCTAGATCAGTGCCAAAGGAAAGGAACACACAGTCCAATAGCATTGATTTAGTCTAGCCAAAATTGGGGAGAGCATAGTCTCTCTCTCTCTCTCACGCTCACTCGCATGCACGGACTTAGGCTGTGACATTACCTGGAAGTCTGGCTAGACTACAACACAGGAAGAAAGGCAAGCAAGCATGGCCTACTGTGGAGGTGGGGGAGAGGGATCCCATGGCAGAGGCCACAGTGGGCAACACAGTGGGCAACAAAGAGGAGTGAACGTGATTGAGCACAAGGATCAAAGTTACAATTCCATACATGCTCTCCTATGAACAACCCCCCCCTCCAGACACAATGGAACGTATGTCTGAATAGATGTGCATTGGATGTGCTAACAGTTTTTTTTCAGGGTGACATAAGCAGCCTGAACTTCCAGTTTGCAATTAAAGTTCCCACTGATTGCGATTCACTATGCACTACACGTGCATTCACTATGCACTACACGTACGGCAAACGACAGTGGGGATCAGTTTGATTTAGTACCAAAAATGCCAATAAGACTACAATAGGCCTGTACTTAATTGTGGTTGAGGACAACAGGCGCCTAATCACACCCTGGGAGCCCAAAATGTTCTGGGGAGAAGTGTGTCAAAATGTAGCTATCAATTGAAACAGACTTTCACCAGGTCTTAATATTCCCTTTTCTTTTTCCATTTCCTCTACCTGGTGGTACTTCTTTAATATGTTATGCATCTCTGCAACATCTTCACTTGAAACTGCCTTGATGACAAACCGCCGATCATAGGTGGTGAGAAAACGGACCCCGCACCGGCCATGGCTCTCACTGTACACTGGGGCACTCCGTGTCACAGAATTCTACACAGATAGAAGAAGAGCAGACGAGAGATGCACCATTGGTATCTTCATGTAATCCAGGACAACTTCAACTGTGGGAATGCAAAATGTGTTAAATGCTGCCTCAGCTACACTTCATGCCAGCAGAGTGCCAGGCTCTGTGTAAAACAGAACTCCAGAACATGGACATGACTAGACTTTATTCTAGAGCAGGGGTGCCCAAACCCTGGCCCAGGGGCCACTTGCGGCCCTCGGGTACTCCCAAGCTGGCCCACAGGGAGCCCCCAGTCTCAAATGAGCCTCTGGCCCTCCAGAGACTTGCTGGAGCCCACGCTGGCCTGATGCAACTGCTCTCAGCATGAGGGTGACTGTTCAACCTCTTGTGTGAGCTGTGGGAGAACGGCTCCCTCCACTACTTACTGTTTCACATCTGTGATACAGCAGAGGCAGTGAAGGAAAGGCTGACCTTGCTTTATGCAAGACCTTTTATAGGCCTTAAGCTATTGTAAAACCTTCATTCATTCACATAAGTTCCATCTTTAACCCCTGCTAACTGGGTAAGAGGCACTTTTAAAGTGGTGTTTATCTTTTATTTAGCAGGGCGAGAGTAACTGGCCTGCCTCACCCCAGCAGTGTCTTTTCTAGAGGTTGTCTGCTGGTGTTGCATCTTTTTAGATTGTGAGCCCTTTTGGGACAGGGAGCCATTAGTCATTTGATTTTCTCTGTAAACCACTTTGTGAACTTTCTGTTGAAAAGCGGTATATAAATACTAATACTAATCTCTAATATATTCATTGATGTAAATTTATTCAAATTTGAAATGTAAATTAATCATTTGTTTTTCCGGCCCCCGATGCAGTGTCAGAGAGATTATGTTGGCCTCCTTCCAAAAAGTTTGGACACCCCTGCTCTAGGGTATTCTACATCTCAGAGGATTATCTTCTTCCCAAACATCCCTTTAAAGACACACACACACACACACACACGTTTCTCTTGTTTCAGATCTTTGACGGGCAGCCCAATTCTAACTTGTGCTGGAATAGGCAGGCCAGAGTAACTGCACTGTATCCAGCACAAGTTTGGGGCCAGAATCAGCACAACCCAAAGAAAGAGGAAAACTTCCCCCTTACCCCGTGTTGCGCTGCACTGGCCCCAATGGGTCTACTCGGATCTACACCATCTTAGGTGGTGGTGCAAATCCAAGCAGAATGGAGTAGCCAGAGGCTGCTCCATGCTGCCCGAGAACAGGCTCACGATCTGGCATAACTGCCAGATCCTGCCCCCCCTCCTGCTCCCTGCTGGCTGCCCTCTCATCCCGAAAAGCCTCCTCCCCACCCTCCCCACACCCCTGCATTGGCCGAGCTCAGCTAATGCAAACTTATTCTGCCAGGCCTGGATCCAGTGCAGGGAAGCCAGTCCAACTCCTTGCGACGGTCTCCCTGACTCTTAAGTCAATGGATTGGTGCTGGCTTAACGCTGGGGTTAGGATTGCACCTTGAACAACTTAAACTTGTTTTTACAAACAGAAATAGTGTGCTTAAAAAAAAACACCAACAAAAAACATTTTTTGAAAACATTTTAGATGGTATGCATAGTGTAATGTATATGCATAGTGTATTTACTGTTTACAGATTAAGGTATATAGTATAGATTGCTACTTTTTTTGTAGTTTTATACACACAATTAATTATTTATTAATTAAAAAGTAAGGGTTTTTCCTTTATTTTCTCTCCTTTCTTTTGCATTTGGTTTATTGTGTTTATGTTCTGATTTTTTTAAAATTTTCTTTCATTAATAAAGGAATTAAATTAAAACAACCTCTCCTAAAGGCTAAAGCAAATATTTATACATTCTGAAAACTTCTCCTGTCTCCCAGGCCTGCCTGTCCTCCCTGCCTCACACACCCAGGGGTGCAACTCCTATCTGAACACTTTGCCTTGCACCTCTGCCTCTGTCTCTGGACACTTCGCACTAGCACCTTTGCCTTGACCCTTGCTATGTTCTCACCCCAGATGTTCTCACCCCAGATGTGTCTTTTCTCTCGTGACTGATGTGCCACTGAATCTAATACTGGAAGAACTTTCACACAGACCTCATCCTGCAAACAAGTGTCAACCTTCCAATTTCCTCATACAAGCAATACTGCTCGACCCCAATGCATTGTGCTCTTTCCTTTGGGCACACCTGGGTGAGATGCCAGGGTTTCGTTCCATACCTGGTAATCTTGATCATCAATCCCAAACCTTTCCCGGAGATTTCGGAACACCAGAGGACAATATTCCTTAAATTTGAAGCGACTTGGCAGGTTCTCCCTAGAAGCAGGTGCAGAGTAGTTGCCTTTCAATATTAAGAGGTCAATTAGGTTTTAAGTACAAGATACATATGCTGAAAGCCACTTCACACATCACATTTTGTAGCTTTGGGTACTCAAGACATGTTTAAAAGCATGCACAAAAAGTGTAAATGTGTCTTTGAAAACATGGTATACAGGTACAAACCTGTTGAGACTAGCTAACCTGGGTTGGTTATTCATTATAATCAATTACATAATTTAATAGTTCTAACCTAAGGTGCTGTACAAAAATTTAAAGAAACATACAGACCCACCCTCAGGTTTACATTCCAAGAACAAAACAACATACCTTAGAGAAGATGGGGAAAAAGTGTATGTGGGAGGGGAAAATCAATTAAGAAAAGTCAGGGAAACAGATGGACTTTAGGCAGATGTTTGAACATAAAAAACAGAGGGAGAGATTAAGTTAGGATTTCCAGAGAAAGGTAGCTCCAAGGGAAAATAGATTCAGGCAAGGAAAGAGGGTAATTGACACTGAACAAGAACAGTTCAGTATCTTCAGAGCAAATGGGCCAATGAGGAGTATATAGAAAAAGAAGAGTACAATAGATAGATATAGAATAGCAAGACCATAGAGGCACTTGAAAGAACTACTAGAAGCTTAAAGTGAAGCTAAGACGTGTGTGAGGGGAGCCAGTGAAGCGAAGAGTACACAGGAGTAACATGGCTGAAACAATGAACAAAGACTAACAAATGAGCTGCAGCATTTTAAGACGCAGAGAAAATGCTGAAAAAAACAGAAGAACCAACAAGAATATTAGACTAAACAATGTGAGAAATGAGGTAAGTTAATATTTCTTCAGACAGGAAAGAGTGAATTCTAGACATATGAATCAACTGGAAAACCATAAATATAATATGGAGCAAGGGAAAACGGTCTTCTCAGTATTCTGACACAAAACAAAGCCAACCATCAAGAGAGACAGGAGGTGACATCATATGGGAGGAGAGGAAGTTGGGAAGCAAGTCCTTCAAGGGATGGAGATGGAGGGGAATGGGGTCTGCCACCTTCTCCTCAATGCAAGTTATTTTTCAGAGAAAGGGAGAAGTATAGTCTCTGGGAATCAGATACAAGAACAAGTAAAGCTTTTTCCCAGATTCCAGGCCTTCCCTTGGGGATCTCCCTGACAGACTTCTAAACTGTTAACACATCCAGTCCTCCTCTCAATCCAGTCCTCGTGGTGGGCAACTGGGAAAGGAAAGTATCAGTGTCATGTCAGTACAGAGGAGCAGCAGCTGTCAGAGATGCAGGAACCACCATTGCAATGGGGAGGAGCTGTGATGGAAAAGCTCTGTCACCATGATGACAGGAGACCTGCCAAACCATCCCCGTTCAAGTAGACTACAATGGAAACTCACTCTTAGATGCTGGAACAGAGAAACCCTTTCCCTAATACTAGACTTAGGTAAGGAAACCTTCCCCTCAGGAACCTCCTTTGATGTTTAGTCTCAGCCAACCTTCTTTAGCTTCAGGCCCCACAACTGCCATTCTTCCCAGCTAGAATTCCATCTCTCCAGTTCTTCCATCAGCTTCCAATTGCCAAGAGATAGATTTTTGTAAAAAAAAAAAAAATTAGCATTCCTGTCCTGGCCCTCTGATGCCAAAGGTTTGTTGTTCCAAAATGACAAATAAGAGTGGGGAAAATGGTCATGATAAGAGGACTAAAAATACATTCCTAAAATTGCAACGCTCAGAAAGACAATTGAAAACGTCCACGTAAGAGCAAAGTCCCTGCAGCAATTGCAGCCACTTTCAAAGCCTTCCTAAAACACTTTTAACCAGCTGCCAAAATGCCATGAGCAAGTGACCAAGCAGACCTCCAGTGGAAGCACATGCCAGAGTGTAGACACCACCACAAAGTGACCTTATGACATGTGCTGTCTTGTATCTCACCTTGATTACACCTGGGACAAGCAATGTCTGCCTTGCACACTGAAGGGAGTGGAGAGGAATACTTGGAAGAAGGTGGTACCGAAGGTATGCAAGCATCAGATTCATGAAGGACAGGATCAGGTTAGGTCTAGCTGGAGGCATAGAGGGAGCCAACACAGTAAGGTCAAGGTAGGAGAAATATTATTCCTGGTCCCTATCTGGAAGGGGGCTGCAGTTTTTGGCAGGGGCTGTAGCTGTTATCTATAAACAGGCAGGTCTCAGTGCACATAGATGAACATGTGGAAAGTTGTATGTCAAAGCTGCTCCTTTGCACAGGACATGCATGCTCTGCTCGTTTGTTTCAGCTTCATGTTACATCAGCTCCTGTGGAATTCTGTTTCATGTCACTGCACAGTAATAAAAAGCAACCATTTATTTACATACTGAATTACCAGCCAGTGGAGGAGGGAGGCACTCTTTCAAGCAGAAGTTGTTCATTACTCACTTGTTGAACAGATGATTGTCCACCTTAATCTTGCTGTAGGCTTTAAAGTCATCTGGCATTAGCATAACTGGGACAGGGACATTACTCAACTCGTTAATCTGAAAAAGAAACAGAAAATCTAGACAGGCTGGGGGAGAGGTGAGAAAACCAGTGACAATGTTGGCATTTCTCACAGCAGAGCCAATAAACCCCATTAAATGTTCATTGGAGGTTATAGCACTAAGTGGATGAGCTGCAGTTGTAAAGTCCAGAGAATAAAGTTCTTTTCAGCCACATGGCAAGTACATCACCACACAAAAGTCTATCCTGCATTTGAATGAGAGCATGAGAGCGCACAGTCCCAAGGCTGGTGCTGGACTTGCATCTGGATGAACTAGGATCAAGCCTCACCTTTTGCCATGGACTCACAGAGGTCTTGGGTGTCACCCTCTCAGCCTATCTGTAAAATGGGAATAAAACTCAGGGCCTGAATGGTCCACTCTACAAAACATAAATTTTATCCCTAAGCAAATAGAATTCTGTGCCCATATAAACTAATCTTGCTGCATGTCTAAATTGCAATGAACTGTACATAGTTTATGTTATTTAAAATAATTTACTCTGGTTTTCATAGCCATGGGAAAAGTAAAGGCCTAACACCTCCTGGAAATCTTATTCAGCTAGCTTCATACATTTTATCAAGCATTGCTCATGTGCTTTCAAGCACAACTTTTAAAACAAGCAGAGGTACTCAATTTGCACTAATTTCTACGCACCCATAGTACAGTGGCATAGACACAGGTCTGATAATGGTGCATATTCTCCAAATAGTTGTGAGAGCAAAGAATACACATTCATAATATTATTTATTACAAGCCAATATCATCAGGTTACCATACTAAGGTAAAAAAGTAAACGACACATCCTGACCAAAGATGTGTTATCTAGAAGAGGATAAAGTAGCTGCAAAAAAGGACTGGAATTTAAAAGTGTTATATAAAGCAATAAATCATTTAAAAGAGGAAAAACCAGCTATTCCTAGGAGGAAAAAGGCAGGAGACTGTTATGAGCTGCTTTTTATAGCCTCCTATACATGCTGCAGTGTTTTGATATCAAAATGGAAAGGATCACCATCAATTTTTTCCTGAATAAAACTGAGATATGCTTCACAGTGTAAAAGACAAGTGCAGTATTTCACTTTGGGCTGTATACATATCAGCTGGCCAACCAACGAGGTCAACTGAAGCAGTTGCATCAGGCAGCAACTTGGTAAGTAATGCCCATCTCTGGCCTCCTACTTGCCTCCACTGCCCCCTCCTTCTCCTTCCACCCCCTGGGTTGGAAAGGAAAGAGGAGGACAGAGAGGAAGAGGAAATGCAGGGGGAGGGGGGAGGAGAGTGCCAAACCAGAGCATTAGAGAGTGGAAGGAGCAGAGACTGGCACATCACTGGGTGTGGGGGCAGCATCATGCCACCTCAGGCATCAGGAAGACTTAGGTCAACCCTGGTACGTATGAAAGTTGCCAGTGTCTCACTCAGCAGAGAGTGGCTAGATTCAGACATCACGGTAAATCACAGTTTAGTGTTCTGGTGATTCTCAGGCTCCCACACTCTGCCCTCTCCTTCATGTCCCTGGGGAGGAAATTTGCAGTTTTCACTTTGGTTTTATATTAAACCAGGATTTGCCACTGCATCTGGGCTTGTTCTAACCATAATTTGCAAACAAACCACAATCCTGATCCAACATCCTGGCTTATTTACAAAGTGTGGTTAGAACAAGCCAAGATTTGCCAGGTTTAGATGAAACAGGAAATTGCGGTTCAATTTTCAACTAGGAACGGAAGTTGCAAATTTTCTCTCCACCCATGTGATGGTGAGGAAGGAGTACATGAGCTTGAGGCTTGAGACATTAACGCTTAAGTGTGGCTTACCATCTGTACCCAGATGAAGCATCTAAGCAGCACTGACATCAATGGAACAACATGCTTCTTTCACCATAACTATGAAATTTGGGATACTCAAATGTACTTTGAAAGCAAATTTGCTCAAGGGACTAGAAATATCCCTTCAGCAATGGCATTATTTTCACAGGCATTGCGTATGCATGGTGGACATGCCCTTCAAACACAGCACAACCTATTGGTCAACTTTATCCCCACAAAGACATTGGCAGAATGCAAGAAGTTGTTCTTTCAAAAATGTTCCATTGTTGCCCCAAATCCTGATCAAATCTGATACAGCACAATAGCCTAAGGCAGGAGCAGTCAAGTTCAATGAGCAGATGAGTCTACAACTAGCTCACTGAGAATTGACCCATACAGAATTTGAAAAGAGCTGTTTTTGGTATTTGGTTTGGATTGTATATCTCACTTCTTTTAAGAATTCCACGCAACTATGTTGGTTGATTTTTGCTTCTAAGGCAACCATACCAGTAAAACATAGCTTCATACTTTTAGGATGCGTGAAAAAGTAAGAATTACCTGCCATTACAGGAGCCTATCCCATGTGTGGACATGCTTTCCAACTGTGTCAGCCACATAAGAGCAGCAACTCATACACAGTGGGCAGTCACTTAAGAGAGCAAGTAATTTTTTGCAATTGGTTCATTCAATCCCACTTGATACAGTGATGCAACAGAATGTCACGCATCCAGCAGAGAATAAATGGCAGGAGAACATGGCCAAAACAGTAAATCATAAAGTGGGCAATCTCTTCTGCAGGTGACACTGGCTACTTTCAGCTTATACCAGCCTTTAGGGCGCAATCCTAATGCACTTTTCAGCACATAAGGGCAATGCAGCTCCAAGGTAAGGGAACAAACATTCCCTTACCTTGAGGAGGCCTCCATGAATGCCAACCAACTGCAGGATGCAGCGTACATCCCATTGGCACAGCTATGCCAGTGCTGGAAAGTGTGTCAGGATTTGAGTCTTAATTTATTACCTTTTTCCTCCATCACTTTTTCCATCAGTTATTTCCTGGTACACAATTTGGAAATGACTGTCCTCAGCTCTTCATCACATAAATAAGAATGCATGAAGGGCCCTGCTGAATGAAGCCACAGGCCCAACATGCTGAATTCAACAGCAGATCGCCTGATACGTACAGGAAGCCCACAAAAAAGAAGGCATTAGTCCACATCTGCTATCTGTAATCACACAGAATATTTGGACAGTTCCTGCCAATACCAATAGTTCTTGTATTCATGCAAGCAAGTCTCAGTCATCAGGGAGGGAAAGTTCTAACCTCATTCCTGAGCTGGACTCATCAAAATTCAGCAAAGCAAGGGGGAACACAGCTGTTATTGTCATAGTAGTAGTGCTGGAAGGACTCTGTTTGAATTTCAAAAAGTCAGCTCTTGATTCCAAGGGCCAATTAGCGTGAGCAAATTGAAGGTGGACAAAAGAAATCCATGCAAGTTGTAGACCAACAAGTGCCAAATGGCTAAAAAGCCAGACTGCCTTTCGAAGAATGCATGAATTGCCACTCCAGGTCAGACTGAAGGGACTTGTATTTAAACACTCTGTCTCTGACAGTAGCCTGCCAGATGCCTCCAGGAAGCATAGAAGCAGGTCATGACAGCAACAAGCTTGCCCTATTTGTCCCCAACATCTGGCATCAGAGGTCACCTGCCCCTGAATACAGAGATTTAATTTAGCTATTACAACTAATAGTTACTGACAAACCCATTCTCCATTAAAGTATCCTTTTTTTAAAGTAATGTTATGTGGGTGGCCATCGTAATCTCCTGTGGCAAAAAGATCCCATACATTAATTATGTGCTGCTCTTAGCCTTCCTGAACCTACCACCAATAAAAGCTGATGGACTACACCAAGCAATTTATTTTTGTTACTATACTTGCCCAGTGCAGTTCCTAAAATTACAAAGCAACATGCAAACAATTACAATTAAAACAACAATATCAATACCACAGAGAACATCAGCAGCAAATGAAGAGGCAGACATTAATTGAAAAAACAGTGCAAGTAATTTCATGTTACCCTAACAACCTCTGCATAGGAAGCTTGGGTCTCCCTAGCCCCCCACAGCAGTCTGAGCACAAGACTTGGTGCCAAAGTTACCATTCCCCCTGCTTACTATCACATTTTGTCTCAGGATTGACAAGGGATAAAGTGGTTGTTCTGGAATAAATTTGGCCCATGGGCCCAATTTATGTCTAGGGTGGGGCAGAGGAGAGAGGGGTTTACTAAGATGTGAAGGGGGTGTAAGTTTCTCAGGTTTCTCAAGTAAAATGTCCATTCACAAAGGGCCACATTGCTGTGTATGCCTCAGGAAGTGCAACATATGTGGGGAAAGAGGGATACTTTGTTCATATATATTGCTTACAATATGATATTTATTATCAATCCTTGAATAATGTATTCTATTACAGTTCCAAGTGGTATAAGCCATTTCTCCCCCAGCAAATGTACACACAGGCATGCACACACACCTTTTCAGAGGCCTGCATAACGAAAACTTGGAACTTGCCCCACAGAAGGAGGGGGCTGCTATTACCCACTCAAATGTATCTCCCCCCAAATTATCTGGGGTCACCTTAAGGACCAAATCAAATAACTCAAGTGGCATTTGCAAGGATTGATCAGAGATCATGATTTCTTCCATACCTTTTTACAACTACAGACAGACTCACAGTGAGTGCATTTATACACACCAACAATAACAAAATATTACTATAATAAATCATAGCATTTATGCAGTGCTCTGCTGCACATTAAGCACTTCACAATCTTCTCTTCCCTAGCAGACCCCCAAGGCAGCTCCTTAGTACTTCCATTATACAGAGAAGTAACTGACAGACACACCACCTTGCTCAAAGTAACTGAATGAGCTCAGGGTGAAGTGGGATTTGAACCCAAGTCCAACAGTACTGCTCACACAGGAAAGGTACCACTCATTTCTAGTACTCATTTCTGGGTTTGGGGAACAGGACTGAAAAAACTCCAGACACCTACATGCATTGTATTTGAAATATTTTTTCAACATCTTGTCAAATGTCAGTATGTATCTTCCTCCAGTTTAGACAGTATGCTTTTAAATTCAGACTGATCACAGGATAAAGAAGGAACATTGGTAGAAATTTATTTTGTTCAACTGACATATATGAGCTTATGTAGAACTGGGAATTTTCTGGTAAGGATACAATTTGATTATTGAAGGGGTTGACACCTTTTACTTCTGCCCCATAACAGCAGATAAGAAGAGTCAGCAGCAAAAGCATCCCTCACTAAGATCGCTGGGGAGGTGAAGTGATCTGTGTTTATTAGAAACCTCACCTTGAAGGACAGTGTCTTTGGGCCCTCTCTGGACTTGTGTCTAAGTTCACTTAACACAGAGCTGTCACCCCTTCAAACAGCATTTAAATATGCCATTAGGTGATTTTAAAAGATGGACTTCTCCATGTTTTGAGGTGGAAGGTGGGTTCAAATCTACATTAGCAATGGAACCCCCAAAAGCGATTGCACACATCTGTCACAAGGATCCGAGAGGAAGGAACCATTGAACGGTAGGGTGTGCCATTTCAAATAAAGACAGAGAGGTGCAACATACTTTGCCATTTGTGTGAACAGGGGGAGACAGAAGCAGGGAGCTGCCTAGGTTTGTCATCTCTTGCTCACCGTATGGTTGACTCCCCACATGAGGACACTCAGAAGCGGCTCTGAGGCTCGAAACAGCTTCACCTTCTGGCAGACGAAATGCTTCTTCTTTGTCTTGGTCTTGGAAGCGCTGAGAGCGCCCAGGGCTGCGCCAACGCTCCCTGCCGCCGTGCCCCCGGTACAGTTGGAGGCCATGGCAGCGAGAGGATCCTGTGGAATCCTGGCTTGGAAAAGTCTCTGCCTCTCAACAGCTGGGCCTCTGCATGGTCGCACCTGGAGCCCTTCCGACCTGCGCAATCTTCTGCCCCTCAAGAACTCACGCCAACATGCTCACCATGTGGAGGTCCAGAACTTGCACCCTGTCAGTACCCACTGGGTAACTAACGCTGCTGCTGCTGAGGAGAACAGCTGTCCCTATATGGCAGCCTGCAGTGGCAACACTCGCTCCACGTGCTGGTATGGCCTGGCGCTCCCTCGAATGGCACCATGAGGCCCAACGCTCTCACCCACGAGGTGCTGCCCCCGGTTTATGCCCCCCCAAGCCTCCCTAGCAGCCTCCCCCCCTTTCACCAGTAAGGGCCCCCAGTGGTGCCACCTGAATTCAGTGGTGCCACCTGAATCCCTCACACCCACTCACAATGGATGCTCAGCAGAGTTTGTGGTACCCTCCTAACTGCCCTCTTCTCCCCCCACAGCACTACCAAGCCCCTCTTTCTTGCACTTGGAATGGTGCCACCCCACTCCAGCCAGTGGGGCCAATGACACCTCCCCTCTCGAAAGCAGTCGCAGTGGTACCATCTACACTCCCCCCGTCTCTTCCCAGTGGTACCTCCTTCGCCTCCCACCTAACTTGGGAAGATCACCTGAAGACCAACACCCCCCATGCAGGACGGTGCCACCCACCTACGCACACCCCTCCCTACAAGCAGTGGTTCAGCTCAGAGAACAGGGCACCGCATCCTCACCCCCTCCCTTCGCAAGTGGTTGGGTCCGAGCCCCACCCCCTGTCAGCTGCCAAACAGTACCGTCCACCTTCTATCCGAACTGAACCTAAT
Organism: Tiliqua scincoides; assembly: GCF_035046505.1. Classification (NCBI taxonomy): domain Eukaryota; kingdom Metazoa; phylum Chordata; class Lepidosauria; order Squamata; family Scincidae; genus Tiliqua; species Tiliqua scincoides. The sequence continues at coordinate 77,564,053 of NC_089825.1, forward strand.
CCCCCCTCTTCCTTGATGGCCGCCAGAGAATAGTTTCGTCCGCTGCCACTGCGTTCTCCCCGCCCCACCTACCCCCCGCACTTCCTTCTCTGTGGTTTGTTCCACCGCAGAACGAGCTCCCCGCTCGGCTCCTGCGCTAAGGAGGCGCCAAGATGGCGGCGATCGGTGGGAGGGGGCGGATCGGCACGTACCATCTCCGCTTGAGGGGAGTGTTAAAGTAACAGAAGCAAATATTTATCTTTGGGCGGGGAAGGGTCAAGTCGGGCAATTCTAAAAGAAAGGCTGCCACCTGCTCAATCAGAGGTGAGCCCCCTCCACCCCCTAATTCTCCTTCACTAATGGTATGTCCCATAAGGACGTGACGTAGCAGGGAGGATCACGCCTCCCCGCTTTCCAGGAGCGGCAGCCAATGACAGGCGAGGCACCTGGAATTATGAATGAGGGATCACGGTGGAACGTCATGTGGGCGGAGAAGTTTAGAGCTAGCTCCGCCCATGGCTGGAATAGACCCCGACGCTGGCATACGCGTAGAATCTTGACAGTGCCTCTGCCCATGTGCAGAGTATTTTTTTTTTTTACTCATCACCGGGGCAGTCTAAAGGGGTGGAAACGAAATGAAACTCACACCTGCCACCCATATGACAGTCATAAAAAGGTTTTAAAGTGTTAATTTGGAATAAAAACATATTTTGATTCAAAGAATTTATAGACCTCTTTGCAACAAAAAGTTCACAAAGCGGTTTACAAAGTCCAATAACTCAATGATTCCCTGTCCCCAAAAGGGGCCCCAGTCTGAAAAAAAAGAGAGGCAGAAGAGCGACACCAGCAACAGCCCCTGGAAAAGAATGCCATGCTGGGGGGAAGAGGGAGAGTTGCTCTCCCCCGGTGGCATAGCTGGAGGGGGGCGGAGCACTCAGCCTGGAAAGGAGCATCCCCTCCCTTCTGAGCCATTCCCAGCAGGGGAGCAAAACGGAGCAGAACGGTAGCAGTAGCCAGCAACTGTTAGGGTGGGGGGGGGGTGATCTCTGGAGCTGAGCTGTAGCCTTGACTGCTGCAGCTCACTTTACCATCATCATAAGTTATTGCCTCAGCAAGGCTGGCCCATAGAAGAGGCAAGGTAAGGCAGGCTGCCTCAGGTGGTGGATGGGCAAAGGTGTCACATTCATCACCTCCATGGTTGCCCCATTTACTTCATTATGTGTGCTTCCTAGTTCTGCTGCTCAAAGCTTTGAAATGGAAGAGCCAGGAGAACTATTGCACCACATTCACTTCTCCCAACTTCCTTGTTTTCAGCAATGGTGTTTCAAATGCAGTTGACCCGCCCACCCTCCTCCTCCACAATTGAGGAAGACAACTATGATACCATCTGCCTCTGTCTTAGGTAGCCTACCTCACCCCACAGGCAAGGGGGCAGTGGGTTAAGAGGACCACTGCCACTATGTCTTCACTATTTGCAGTGGTGACAACAGCAGCAGTCTGTGATTTGAGATCACTTCTGCTACCTTCTGAACTTTTCCCAGTTTATCTGCTACAGTGGCATCCACTGTAATCACGGTCTCTTCTCTCTTCTGCTTCTAAACTGAACCAGGACTGTATGTATGTGTGTGGCAGGAAGGAGCAGCAAGAGAACCCTGGACAAGAGAATGATGGTGGTAGAGCAGCAGCAAAAGCTGAATGAGAGGCACTACCCTGTCAGTAATTCCTGGAAAGAGAGAATTATCTTCGGACTCAGATGTGGCAATAGGAGAGTGGCAATATTTATCACCCCTTCAGTGATCTGTGAGCCTCCCCCCCTTTTCTACAAATTTTGGTGGGAAAAAGACTCAGTGGATAGGGGTGGGCTAGGGCCCTAGCTAAAAAGATTTTCCAGGGTTCAGTGCCATTAGTATGCTGATGAGACCAGACTCTAGAAGTCCTTTCTGTCTGGAACTAGGGCCATAGTAGATGTTGTGAACCAGTACTTGACTGTGTTAAAAGACTGCATGTGGATTAATAAACTGAAATTCAAGCCAAGTAAGACAGAGGTGCTCTTGGGCAATAGGACAGCTAATCACACCTGAGAGTGCAGTCTATTTGGGATGGGCCACACTCCTCTTGGACTAGGTTTACAGTTTGGGAGTGCTTCTGGGTCTGGCCTAGAATCTGGAGAACCAGATGGTGGCTGTGGCAGGAAGCACATTGGCCCATCTTTCACCAGCGTGCTAGCTGTACACATCTTTTAAGATAGCAGATGTCACCATGTTCTCTATGCTCTTTTCACATCATATTGAATGACTGCAATGTGCTATAGAGGGGGTTGCCCTTAAACAATTTGGAAACTGGTATAGAATGCAGCAGCCCAGCTCCAGTCTAGGGTCCACTAGTCTGACCATATTACTCAGATACTTTCCATGTCCAATTCAAAGTAGTAGTTATCTTTAAAGTCATACATGCTTAGGATCTGGATGCACAAAGGACCACCTTCTCCCATAGGCATCTCCTATAGACTTTGCCCCACATCTGAAGCCTTGCTTCAGGTCCTGCCTTTCAATGAAACAGAACTGGTCAAATGAGGAGCAGAACTTTTGGTAGTGGTAGAACTTCAGCCCCTGGCAGCCTGGAGGGCTTCTTCTCTGACAGCTTTTAAACAGAGGTAACAACTTTTATATTTCAGCTAGACTTCTACAGTTGACATTTTTTTTGAAAACTCTGACACTGATATTCTAAATAAGACATACTTTAGATAATAGAATATCGCAGACACTTGCCTATAATTCCACCCCACAGATAAGCTGAGAGCAAGCTTTGAGCCAACAATCATGGAATTTTCTATGACCTTTGGATAAGTTGGGGGTTAAACTTAAGGGGGTGTCTGACTATAGTTTTGTCTGATTTTACCCAAGGCCAGATCCTGAAAAATAACCTACCACTAATTGTTAGCTAAGAAATGTAGTCTCTAATTTATTAAAAACCACAGTAAAAGATCATAAGATGCATTTTTGTTCATTTTTAAGTTCTGGTCTTCACCACCTTTTTGTAAACACTATCAGAGTAAGTGCACTGTAAACAACATACCAGTGGTTCCCAACCTGGTATTCATGTACTCCTAGGGACACTCAACAGGATCTTTAGGGGTACTTGAAAAAGAATGGAATAATGGCAGAAAAAGGCAGGCCATGCTCCAGAATGCACGGTCTGGAAGGGAGGTAGCTAGTTGGCTGTGAAAGCCCCACCAATAGCTAGTTTTTGGTCATCAATTCATGTATGAACCAGTGATTGAAACATAATATGGAAAGTGATCAATCACCCAGAATTTCTCAGCACACTTCTGGTGCAAAACAGTGCAAAGGCAGAGTCTTCTGTTCTTCAAACAGATGAAAAGAAAAAATATGTAATGAATACATGAAGTCTGGGCTTTCATAAGGAGGAGATGAGGGCTTGTCTTACTAATTACAAACATTTTGCTAATAGGAAGGGTACAATTTATGGAAACGGGCTGCCACAGGATATGCCAGGTTGAACTTATGAATCAAATCCACCTTTAAGGTGTCTGGGGTGTTAAGCCAGAAGCTCTACATACAGCATATAACACATAACTGGGAGTGTGTAATTCAATTCACAGCAAAGAGATGCAGCTGCATATATTTGCAGCCTTTTTACTCAGAAGTAGACCCACTGCTTTCCATGGGTGTTATTCTTAAATCAGGGTGCACTGAACTGTAGCCTGGGAAGGAGGGTCCCATCCTGGTGTTTCAAAAAACAGACCTGCTTTGCAAGCATTTGCCAAGCAGAACCAGAACCAGGCTGCAGCAGCAGGAGATGAAAAGGTTAACTTTGGCTGACATTTACCAGTTGCCAAAGAAACAATCTCTGCCCTGCCTGCCTGGTGCCTGCCTGCTGCTTGAGAAACTTGGCGCCTGCCTGTCTGCCCGCCCTTGAGAAACAAAACTGTTCAGAGTTAAAAGACTCTGCCCTCTGACCTGGAGATCAGGCAAAGTGAGAATTGGAGCTTGATTACTTGGCAGAAATTTCACATACTATACGCAGTATCTATGGTATGTTAGTATACAAATACAGATACCCAATTATGCACATTTTAAATACGAGGAGGCTTCATATAATCCCATTCCTTTCATAGATATGATTTAAAGAGAGAAATCATAGAGCTGGAGTAGAACTATCAGAGAACATGTCCCACGGGTTGTCCAAAAGATTCCTAACAAAGAATTGTAAATATGATCACAAAGCTGTATTTAGTTAAAATACAGTATAAAAATTGTCAAACTTTACAGGGTTGGTCCATGTTATTTTCCATTTGACAAACAAAAATATACCAAATACATGGTATTGGTAAATGGAGTAGAAACAGTAGTACTACATTGGCAGGGAGGGCAAAGTAGCTGAAGGAAGGGAAAGGACAGGACCTGAAGAAGTCAAGACAGGGAAGGAAGAAAATAAGCATCCCTGGGAGCCTTCCACGTGGCTGAGGAACTGGAAAGGGCTGGTGACAGGGAGGAAGCACTCATGCAGGTATACTGCAGGTTGAGGAACCAACTGAGTAGGAAGGCCAAAGATGTAGCAGGCTGGAAAGAGACTAGATTTCATATACTGATAAGAATTATCCAACTAAGCAACTGATTCGAAGTTTGCTCAAACCCCAGAGCATGCACACACCCATAAAGACAAGGTTAAGTTGCAGTGTGAACTTACATTTTAGATGCAAATCTACCATAATCTGGTTGAAAACACAGATTGATGCAACTTAAAAATAAGCACACACGCGCTCTGCCAAAGGCCTTCATTTCTGTGGAGTATACAAGCATGGTACTGTCTTTAAGGGGGAACTTTCATGGCTAAAAATACTGCTTCAAAACAGTCAAGTGGTTTCTGCTGTCTCCCTGATTAAAATGGGATGTTTTCATCACACAACAATGGGAAACAGATGTTAAAAACCACCTCTGGATATTTAACAGAAAGATACTGGAACAACATGGTGAACAGCTCTCTTTACAAAGTCATAATAATTCCAAGAAATGCGAAGGGTAGAAGACTCCAGCAAATAGCCACTAGGCTGAACTGCCAACTCTGTTGCTCTCCCTCACCATCCCACTTCCTTAAGTGTCTGGAGGAGTAATGACAACACAACTCTGCAAAAGGAAGGGAGGGCTCACTTGAATACATCTTTGTACCATCCTCAGATCTGTTCAGGGGAGCACTGAGGGTGGGAGATGATGGCATCATTGAAGGTAGGTTGTTTTGAGAGACAGACTTGACAACCTCCTTCCTCACTCCAAAGGACCTTCTTCCAAATCTAATTGCCACCAGGGGAACGGGGAATTTTACATGTTTTTTTGCAACTGCTACACATTTCCCTCCAGGTCCCCATGAAACCTACAATGTGTTAAATGGTCTGAAATACATACTAGGAAAATTATTCACAAAAAATTAAGCAATTATTGGAGAAAAAAGTTTCATTTAAATTGCAGCCACATATTCAAAGTTCAGCATTTACCCATTAACATGGAACTACATACATTAGATTGCTGTACTAAGATCCATTTAGTCAGGGACCACTTTTTGCCTGCTCTCCAAGAAAACTTGCCCTCATTAGAAGCTCTTGTGGGCTGTAGTATCAAAAGGTATCACAAGATACTACCCATCCCCAATAAGAAGCATAAATAAAATAGGGGAGAAACAAAGAAGCCTCACCCCTACAATATTTGCTATGTGGCAAAATGACTTGTTTAGAAGCCGCAAAGCAACTGGGGTAAAGGGAACCATAACATGACAGGGGGGGCAGCAGAAGAGATACAAAATAGGCAAACTACAACTCCCAGCATTCTCCACTGGGCCCTGCTCCTTATAAAAACTGTTTCATCAGAAGTAGAACAGCCACTTAGCATGCTGCTTTCTAACTATCATGCCCAGGGTGGAAATACAAGATAGGCATAGAGATACTAAACAACCCCTGCATTAACTCTTATTGCTCTACTCCTTCGACATGGCTGTGAGGTTATGGCGTGTCAAATAAAGGGCAGAGGCTACTGCCAAACTGGCCTGCAAAGAGTACCAACTTATGAACCAGTTAGGGCATTGTAAAATCTGCGGTCCATCTAAAAATGTTGTTTGCGACAAAGCTTCAGCTGCGACTTCCTCATGAAGTTCTGACACAGGAAGGGGAAAAATTGGCCTGGGCTATGCAGGCTTCATAGACATCACCTGCAGTCAAGTGCCTGCTATTCTGTTTCCATTCCTCCAAGGGGAAAAAAGGAACCCCCCCCCATATGCAAGTCTTCAGTGGGTCACATTGAATGAAGAAAAAGTAATCTCATCTCTGCATGAAGTTTTTTTCCAATGCTGCATTTGTCCTTTGGATAGAGTGAATGTTCCTCTTGACCCTGTCCTCAAGAGACGAGGTAGATGCACTTTCCAGCTTTATGTGACTGCAACAAAGTCAAGAGAAAAATGTTTGAGAAAGACACCCTTTTGACCTATATGGCTCTTCTATTTCTTCCAAAAGGAAAATGGCAGGGAGGTGGGAGGAAATGGGTTTTAAAGCGAGGCAAACCTGGGGTACTCCAAGACTTCCTTTCCAGAGTCATAGCTAGGTCATTTGACACCCAGGGCCCATAAATTTTTGTCACCCCATATGACTTCAATCAATTTATATTGTTTAATTATATTGTTTAATCAATTAATTCTGTTTTTATACCACCCTTCCTCTAATTAGCTCAGGGTGGTGTACATGGTTCCTCCCCTTATTTTGTCCTCACAACAACCCTGCGAGGTAGGTGAGACAGAGATAGTAATGGTCATGACATGGAATTAATAATAATAATGGCCAGAAAAATAAATGCAGTGAATATTTCCCCACAAGCAATCGATGAAATTCTGCATTAAATGGTATATAACATGATATTATTACTAAAAGCTACGATTTCCAGAATTTTGGTCACTAGGGTGTCTTCCCCCCCCCCCCCAGGATGTCTCATTGGCCTGTTTTGAGTTAAGGCAGTGGTTCTCAAACATTCAACACTGGGACCCACTTTTTAGAATGACAATCTGTCCAGGACCCACCGGAAGTGATGTCATGGCTGGAAGTGACATCATCAAGCAAAACAAAATTATAAATAATTAAGTTAAAGAAAAACAGATAAATAAGGGGAAGCCTGCCTGCAATAACACCCCCCCCACACACACACACAGATAAAGCAGTGAGATTTTCAGCCCTCCCCAGTGCCCACCTTACCAGCTCAAGCCTCTGGTTTATTCTGGGGGGGGGGGAAGCTGCCTTCTGGAGCATTTGTTGAGCTTTCATTAGATGGGGGCCATGCAGCTAGCCTTGCATTCCTCTTTGCCTGACTTGACCAGGAGCCAAGGCACATTTGCTTACTCACAAGTAAATGCGACCCTGTGGCTTACTTTCCCTTTCCATAGGGCTCAATACGTTCATCTGCTTGGAGGGAGGGACTTCTTTCTTGGGTGTTTTTTGGGGGCTGCTTTCATGGGGATAGGAACCGTTTTGGTGTCATTGGATTCCTCTTAGCCTGCCCTTTCCGATGAACTACGGCATGTTCGCCTACTCAGGAGTAAACGTGTGATATGGCTCAGTTTCATTTTCCATAGGGTTCAATGCATTTTTTGGTTTCTGGTTTTTTGGCCAGAACGTTTGATGGAAAGGAGATATTTCAATCCGGTTTTTTGCATTGCATTCTGCTGGAAATTCCGCATCCAACTGTATATGGCATGATGGCGTTACCCCTAACCTTCGTGATGTTAGGGTATTTGTGGTGTTACACCCCCCACCCAAGGGTGGTACCCAGGGTGGACCGCCCCCGCCAGCTACGCCACTGCCCCTTCTCCAAACTGTAATGGGAGGATACAGACACGCATGGAACACCACAGGTCATGGAAAATCACAGCCTCAGGAAAGGAGCAGCCATCTGCCATTGCTCTCCTTTCCCCACATGTTCCTTTCCATATCTTCTTGCCTGTTGCTCCCCCAGTATCCATGGGGGATACGTTCCTTCCCCCTATACCAGAAACTGGGGATAAAGAGGAACCCTAGCTCCTCCTAATTGGTTCTCTATCTCCACTTTTGTTTATGTTCATAACAGGTGCATGAAATGGCTCTTGCTTTAACCAAGCAAGCAGGCTTGCAACCTCTTGCAATTACTGTATGCCTCTTACTTTAATAGACAAGCAGGCAGGCAGGTTAGAAGGGAGAGCAAATGTTAACTTCCGGTTTCCTCCTTCCTATTAATGTTCACTCTCCCTTCTAGCCTGATTGTCTGTTAAAGCAAGGGTCATACAGTAATTGGAAGAGGCTGTGTGCCTGCTTGCTTAGTTAAAGCAAGAGCCATTTTGCATGAGGAACATAAACTAAAGTAATGGCTGTTGGAGGGCACTGGGAACTACAGATACCGGGAGATGCATGCATGTCTGAAACAGCCGCTCCTTTCATATTCGTCAAGCCAATCGCTACTGTCCCTATCCCCATGAATCCTTTATCAATCCCAGACTACTTTCCCCAGCCCAGGACTCCCACTCATGACAGTGGAAAGTAGACTATCATGAGGGTGGGTAAAGGGAAAGTAGGACAGTGTCGACATTCCTGGTGGGAACTCTGACTGTCAGTCATACACTGAAAACCCCCTAGCCTATAAACAGCTGTGGAAAGGATGCATAGAAAATTCTAAGTGGGAACAAGAACAGAACATTTCTCAGTCACATTATCCATCTAACTGCCACACATCAGAGATGTCTGGGATACTCTAGTTTTAATAGGAAGAAAAGCAGTAAATTTAGAAACATCATCCCTGAACTTATTAGTACAGTTCTAAAATGGAAGATGGCAGTCTTGGTAAGTTTAGTGTTACCGCAGGTAGGCAGCCCCGATTTTCATTTTGGAACTGAAATTTTAAGGGGGAAGGGAGAAACGAGAACTCACTGTATGAACTTCCCATCACGATTGTCAAGTTTCTCTAGTGCTCGCTCTCGTTCCTCTTCTTTTCTATGTCTGGACACGTTGTTTGCCCTTTCCTCTTCCCGCCACTTGGCATTCTCCATCATCTCTTGCCGTTTCCGCTCCAGCTCTTCTGCTGAGAGTTTTCTGTTTGCCACAGATAAATAAAAAATTTACCCTGAGAAACCCCAAGATTTCAGCCCTGAAATCATAGGACGGGCTGTATCCAGTTCAAATAATCAAATACCACTCCTTTCTCAAGCTTCCTGAATGAAAGATCCACTTTTCTAGGACCCTCCTCTCCCCTTTCACTTAATACCACTGCCCAGAGGTACTGTACTTACCTAGAATATCCTGATGGATATTGTCTCCTATAGCCTTCTTTCTTAGGAGGCGAATTCCTGTCTCTGGTTTTTGCTTTCTGTTCCTTGGTATTGTACCTGCAATTGGGAAATTTTTTTTATTTCTACTGAGAAAATAACCTCTCTACCTCAGTGGGCCTTCTCCATTCTACTGCCACGCCTGTATATTACAACTTGCTTATATTACAGCAAGACACACTACCTCCTGTACTGCTTTATATCCGCTTCCCACAGACTATACCAAATTGGAACTGAACAGACTCGATTCCATGGCCATTACAACTAGATTCCCAGGGCAGAGAAACAGAAGTGGTTGTTCTGCACCTACTTACTGTTTATTATGCCTATGAGGTGACTTTGACCTCCTGCAGCTGCTGGACTCTGCCTCATACGTGATCTTTTTTCCAGAGTGTGTTTGTGGTGACAAGCAGTGGCTCTTTGATTCTGAACCCTGCTGGGTCTTATGAGAAAACATCCTCTCATGGCTAGCATCTCGAATCTAGAATCAGAAAAGGAGAGAGAATCAGAAAAGGAGAGAGATACAAACTGGTGAAAGGGCTGGAGCCTGCAAAAGTTCATTATTAGCTAAGTCAGTGGTTCTCAAACGTTTAGCACCGGGACCCACTTAAAAAAATCTGTCAGGACCCACCAGAAATGATGTCATGACCAGAAGTGACATCAAGCAGGAAGATTTTTAACAATCCTAGGCTGCAATCCTACCCAAATTTACCCAAGTATAAATCCCATTTACTATCATTGTTAAAAGCATATACATAGTAGCCTGTTAAAAGTACAGATCTGTACCATTTCCCCAAATGCAGTCACATACCATGGCAGCATCAAGTTTAATACATTTAAAATACAATATTGAAATGAATGGGAAACCACCTGAAATTGGCTTGCAACCCACCTAGTAGGTCCCGACTCACAGTTTGAAAAACACTGATCTAAGTGGTTAGCTATCTCAGGGCCCAATCCTATCCAATTTTCCAGCACCGGTGCAGCCACAATGCAGACCCAAGGTAAAGGAACAAGTGTTCCCATAACTTAAGGAGGCCTCTGTGACTGCCTCCCCATCACAGGATGCAGTGCACACCCCACTGGCACAGCTGTACCAGCACTGGAAAATTGGATAGATTGGGTACTCAGACTGCATAAAGACTTCTGTGAGAGTCAGTGGCCACACCAGCAAATGGTGTTTCAACCTGTCACTTCAACTACTCCATGGGCAATATACTACCCCAGCAGTGTCTTTTCTAGTGGCTGTCTGCTGGTATTCTTTTGCATTTTTTTAGATTGTGAACCCTTTTGGGACAGGGAGCCATTAGTTTGATTTTTCTCTATAAACGGCTTTGTGAACTCTTTTGTTGAAAAGCGGTATATAAATACCACTTTTATAATAATAATAATAATAATAATAATAATAATATAACTATTGCCCACCTGCAAACCATATCCTGGCATTTTGGGATGAAAAGACTCAGAGGAAGAGTTGTCTATTTTCTTCCGTGACCTAAAGCAAATAAAAAAATTGATCCCAAGTCCTTTATCAGACTGATAGTTACTGAACCAGTGTCCAAATTCCCCCAGTGTGATAGTACCCTAATCCTACACGCCTCATGGCTCCTAAAGAGACCAAACCAAGCCCTTTTCAATTCCCATACAAACTGACATGAAGGGTGGCTTGACAGAAGAAGATTATAAAGCAGGATATTCTGTACCAAAGGATCTGAATATTACCCAAGGCAAGACAGATGTACAAGTTTCTGGTTCTATTGAGGTATGTAAATGAGACAATGTCATCTTGCTAAGGGACTTTCTGAAAGGTCTAGGCAACTGGTCCACTGAAAGGTCACTGGCAATTGGACTACAATTCAGCATACAGTATTGGCAACCTTCAGTCTCGAAAGACTATGGTATCGCGCTCTGAAAGGTGGTTCTGGCACAGCGTCTAGTGTGGCTGAAAAGGCCAATCCGGGAGTGACAATCCCTTCCACACCAGGAGCAAGTGCAGTCTGTCCCTGGTCTGTCTCCCTGGCTATGGGCCTTCCTTCTTTGCCTCTTAGCCTCAGACTGTTGGCAAAGTGTCTCTTCAAACTGGGAAAGGCCATGCTGCACAGCCTGCCTCCAAGCGGGCCGCTCAGAGGCCAGGGTTTCCCACTTGTTGAGGTCCATCCCTAAGGCCTTCAGATCCCTCTTGCAGATGTCCTTGTATCGCAGCTGTGGTCTACCTGTAGGGCGCTTTCCTTGCACGAGTTCTCCATAGAGGAGATCCTTTGGGATCCGGCCATCATCCATTCTCACGACATGACCAAGCCAACGCAGGCGTCTCTGTTTCAGCAGTGAATACATGCTAGGGATTCCAGCACGTTCCAGGACTGTGTTGTTTGGAACTTTGTCCTGCCAGGTGATGCCGAGGATGCGTCGGAGGCAGCGCATGTGGAAAGCGCTCAGTTTCCTCTCCTGTTGTGGGCGAAGAGTCCATGACTCGCTGCAGTACAGAAGTGTACTCAGGACGCAAGCTCTGTAGACCTGGATCTTGGTATGTTCCGTCAGCTTCTTTTCTTCAATTCAGCATGGTAGCTGCTATATATCCAAGAGCCAATGTGGCTCCATGGAGAGGTGTTTGCTAGGATCCAAGATCAAGTCCTGACTCACTGTGTGGCTATCACTCTCTCCCAAACTCCAATTACCTTTTTCTAGAATAGAAATGAGAGCTCTACCTCAAAATACAATTAAGGTTTTGTAACATTATTTCATACTCTTAATTTGCAATCTCTTGTGTGTGTACATACCTCGCTTTAATTTGTTCATCTTCACTGCTGCTAGGACTATGATGCCTGTGTTTCTTGTGCTTCTTTTTCTTCTCTTTCTTTTTCTTCTTCTTTTCCAAACTGCTTTGCAACTACAACATAAGAAAAAAACTAATTTCACATCAATTGTTACAGTTGAGATTTTAAATCTATTTCTATCCCAAGGATTCAGCATGGAGACAAAGGACTCTTTCTATAATATGCCATCAAGTATTCTGTATTACTTACTCTGGGAATAACTACCTTCGTTTTATGCTCAGTCAAATCATAATTACACATTATAATGGATGATGGAAAGCTGCACTTCCCCTTACTAATCTTAAATAATCTTAGTTGCAAGTGTAACCAGCCAATTAAAAAAAATCAAAGTTGTATTGAGACAATTTAATGGGGTAACATTTAATGGTGAATAGTCCCAGACAATATTCTCCCCCCCCCCCAAAAAAAAGAGAAATTTCAAACAAGTGCCTTGGAATTCAGTATTCCCCCCCCCCCCCACACACACACTTCAACAAGAGATGATAGGGCAAGGATTTAATATTTTGATAAGAGTATGATGAGGGCATCTAAAAATTCAATTTCACCCGTATCTTAAATTATCCCTTTCCAAAACATTAAGCATCAACATACCAGTTCTTTGATTTTCTTCATTTTTACAGGATTATTCAGGACTTCACGCTTCTTCTCTTCCTCCCTTTTCCTACATTAAAAAAGGAGCCAATTAAAAAAAGCTGAAATTCCTACATACGACCAAAGAAAGGCCTACAAACAGTTTAGTCCCATAACAGCAATGAAATCTAACTACAAGATTAGCACCTCTGCTAGATGTGACTTCTCCAGAGACCACTGGTGACATTCATGAGAAAAATTAAGGGCATTTTTGTTTCTTGCACATTCACACTCCCTTGTATTTCATAAAGCAACCTGAAAACCAACTAGCTCGATAATAAAACTCATCATTATTATTACCTTATCATGAAAAGTGGATCTTCTCGGATTTTGCTGGCCATATCCAAAGCAGAGTTAGCACCTGTGGGGGCAAAGATAGATCCTGGCAGGAGGCCGGTCTCAGAAGAACAGCCTCCTTCCTTGTCTTCCATTGACTCAAAGACATACTTGTCAACTGGGCGACCCATGAGGTATTCATCTCTGTTCACCATGCCTCCTGGTCCTTGGTACATCCAGTCCAGCTTCTCATCTTTTTTCCTAATTCATTCAGAGGAAAAGGACATGAACACAGGTAAAAAATACCTATTATTAAAAGATCTCTCTCCCTCTCCCTCCCCCTCCCCCAGGGGCCACAGCTTCATAAAAGAGTCCATACTTTGCATGCAGGAGATCCCAAGTTCAATCCTTGGCAGCTTCAGATAGAGCTGGGTAAAATCCCTATCTAAACCTGCCAGTTGGTACAGGCAATACCAACCCAGATGGATCAGTGGTCTGAGGGCCCAGTCCTATCCGACTTTCCAGCACCGGTGCAGCTGCAATGCAGCCTCAAGGTAAGGGAACAAACGTTCCCATACCTTAAGGAGTCCTCTGTGACTGCCTCCCCACCACAGGATGCAGTGCATGCCCCATTGGCATAGCAGCACAGGCACTGGAAAATTGGATAGGATTGGGCCCTAACTCAGTAGAGGCAGCTTCATACATATGGAGATCAAATTATGATTTTTGGTAAAGTTTAGGACCTAATAATACATCTGCTTTCCTTTTTCAAAACTTGCACAACCAGTTAAGAATGTCGTACTGAGCAAGATACTGACAGCAAAAATTTTAATTCAGTCATGGTTCCAATAAGGGACTCTCTAACTCAAGGTAGAAAGACCTGTAGTAACAAAAATTTCTTGCTCGAGGTGTAAAGGACAATACATTTTATTATTAAGAATATTTCTATACTGCTTTTCAACCAAAAGTAGATTAAGAAGTGGTTTTATCACCCCACAATTCTCTCAACATACAGTATAACTCTAGAATAAGTAGAGAATTACTGTTCTGTTTTGAAGAAAGTTACTCAGAAACTTGGAGTGTAACATGGAATGCAGGGAAAGCAGTACTTTAGGTTTTTCCCCCCTCCTTGGCCTCCCATAAGAATAAATACAGAGGAGAAATAGAAACTTGCTAGAAGGTATTAGTCATTTTGTAGAACAGAAGAGTTACTACAGAAACTACATGGCAAAAACTAAACTAGAATTAGATGCAACTTTTTCAGAAAACCATTCTGAAAAAGCAGATAAGCCCAATAAACTGTTAGCTTTTACGTTTACCCTGGAAACAAAAGGATAAGATCATCCTATGAATAAGACAGAAAGATAATACTTATATAAAAACACCAGGAAGATATTTTTAAGTGAATTTGCTAGTTTTTATAGTCAGCAACTCAGTAAACCCTAATGAGGAGAAGACCAATACACTGTTTAGATAGGATTATACCAAGGAAAAACTAAATATCCATGTGAATCTCACAGAAATTAAATTAGTTATCAGGTCCTTGTATCAAAATCAAATCCAAGGACCAAATAGGATACCTTCTTCTATGAAAAAAATTATGAATGCTTTGATTTGTCAGTTAAAGAAACTTTATTCAATATTATGAGAACAAATTATTCAAACTTTATTCAATATTATGGGAACAGTTTCTTTAACGTCTGTTAAAGAATCTTTATTCAATATTATTTCAAATTTCTGTTATTTGGATCTCTTTTATTCCTATGGAAGACAAAGATCCTTCAAACACATTTAATTATGATTTTAACATCTTTTTTACAATCCTCACAACAGGCTTAGAGCCCAATCCTGTGGTCCGCGCTGCACCTCCGCAGTGCAGACCACAGTCGCAAACGTGCCATAAGGCACATTTGCAGGGCTTACTGCCAGGCTCCTACTGGAGCTGGCTTAGTTCCAGCCGGCACTGAGCTAGCCCGCGGCAAGTGCCCGTGTTCCACAGCTCGGTGGTGTCTGTGACCGCTGGGCTGCAGAAAATGGAAAATGGGGACATGTCCGGGGGCGTGGGGGAGGCATTCTGGGGAGGGGAGAGGTGTGGCTGGGGGTGTGGGGGAGGTGTGTCAGGGGTTAGGGAGAGGCAGATCTGTGGAGCTGAGCTCCGCAGGATCCAGGTGGCTCGGGCAGGGCTGCGCAACCTACACGAGCACCTTCACTTTAGCTGTGACCAAACAGTCACTGCTAAAGTGAGTAGTCTTATTGCGGGACTGCTTCCCTTACTCGGGGGAAGGGGATGAATGTCCCCTTCTCCCGAGGAGCCTCCCGCAGCAGGCTCTGGATCCAGCGGGAGCCCTTTGTGGAGCCGCCGTCCGGGCAGCTCAGGATTGGGTTGTTAAAAGCTTACCTTTGCAACTGTCCCCCAACTGCAGGATGCAGCACATGCCCAGCTGGCACAGCTATGCCAGTGCTGGAAAGTTGGTTAGGATTGTGCCCAAAGTTAGATTACTAAATACATTTTTTTTTCAAAAGTCAGGCATTGTGCACAGTTGATGATAATAATGATAATAATGATAATAATAATAATAATAATAATAATAATAATAATAATTATTATTATTATTATTAACAGTATTTATATATTGCTTTTCAACTAAAAGTTCACAAAGCGGTTTACAGAGAAAAATCAAATAACTAAATGGCTCTTATTTATTTTAAATAAATAAAAGCAGCTGACACACCAAAAAAAGTGACTTCCAAGAGTTCCATTTGTAACTCTTCCAGGAGGCTCTATTCAAGCTGCATTTCATTTGGTGCCACAATTACCACCCAGGTTGCTGAAGGAGGCACAGCTCAATTTCAGCTCTAAAGACTGCCCCCAAATAAAACCCTGCCCAACATACTTGACAGCACCCACGTCCTCTGCATAACGCTGCATTTCCTCTCGTGCTCGCTCCTCACGCAGCTCACGCTGCAGCTCTTCGATTTTCTTCCGTTCAGCTTCATGTTTTTGTTCTGCTTTCCAGACTTTTTCCACATTGCGAAGAGTTTGTGGATGCCAGCTTTTCTTCAAGTTCTGTGGACCAAAAAAAAGGAGAGATGAGCTTCCCCAAATATATTCCACAAAACAGCAAACACTCGTTTAAAAAAAAGTTGGAAATACTTTTGACATACCAATGCTTTCGATATACCAACACAGTCTTGACTTATCAATGCTCTAAATTCTAAGCAAGGATATTTGGAGCAGACAACCCTCTACTCACATAATCCCACCATCAACCCAACAAACCCATCATAATCTCATCTAGACCAGTGTTTCCCAAACTGTGGGTCGTAAGCCAATTTTTGGTGGGTCACTAAGTTTTACAAACATTAAAAAAAACACTTTGCAATCACCCTTGCCCAGTTTGCAGAAGAACATCATTAGCCGGTATGAGGTAATTGTCAGACCCCGAAATTGAAATGTCCCATGTTCTAATTTTCTCCAGTAATTGGCATGTCACAGATCACGTATGAACCCAGTTTCAGCCTTTTGCCTGGCCTGGAAGTTCCTAATTGCACATCTTCCTCTCCAGTTTAACCTTCTGGAGCCTCAGGAACATAGGACCCCAACTGTTAATTAATAATTTTTAATTATTAATAATTTTTTCTTTCTAGATCCGTTTTGTTTCATGGGTTGTGATAGATGGCCGTTTTTAAAAGTGGATCCTGGTGCTAAAAAGTTTGGGAAACACTGATTTAGACTTCAAGGGGGAGGAAGCCCCACTGCCAGCCCTTGTCCCAGCAGCCTGCTTCATAACCTTGACTCCACAGCTCCTTGAAGAGTCCTCGTTTAGTGTGAGAGGTTTGAGGACAGGCCTGCCCTGTAGTACAAGGCCACCCCCTTCTGCCTACTCCCATATCAAGAACATTCACAGCCCCTGCCACTCATCCTTCAATGGGGGGCCTGCTACCCCCTATTTCTCTTGCCAGCCCTCCTCTCATCCCCACAGACTCCCCACAGACACCCTGGAAAAGCATCTGCTCAAGAGACTGACAACAAAAGTCACCCCATACTGGCAGGGAGGGATGGTGTGTTCAGGTTTCATGTTTTAAAAATTGGTCACTTGGTTCATTGAAGTGGCTCATGTTAAACCCAAGCCACAGCCTGGTGTCTTCATGGGGGGGGTAGGGTAAGTAGAATGTCACATGCAGGGGAGATGCAAGTATCTTATGTGCTCCCAGAGGCATCAGGTGGGCTGCTGTGGGATACAGGAGGCTGGACTGGATGGGCCCTGGGCCTGATCCTGCAGGGCTCTTCTTATGTTGCTACAATGGGGGTGACAACTATAGGGCAGGAAGGTCCACTCTCCTCCCCCCCCAAGCCTCCCTGCTTCCCCTTGAAGCACCCCTCTCCACCCCTCATCCTGCTACCCTCCAGGACCTCCACAGTTGCTGACAGAGGCACCCAAGTAAAGGTCAGGGAGGCCCACTCTTCCCCCCAAGCCTCCCCTTTGCTCACCAGGTCGCCTCCCCCCATGGCTGCTCCAGAGGCCCCACCACAAGCTTCCTTCCTGCCTGCCTCTCCTGCGACGTCAGAGCCCAGGCGGGCGCGGAGTGATGGCGCCGCTCACAGTCTCCGCCCGCGAGGGCTGGGCTCAGCTGGCGGCTGCGGGCTGCACTCGGCGTAGCCTCTGACCGGCTGCAGGGAGAGCAGTGTGTTCCTATGCGTTGAGCGCAGAGCGGGAGTTACATGCGCCACGTGTAACAACACGTGTCTTCGTTTTGTGCGTCACTCTGGACTTGGGACGTGGGGAGGCAGGTGAGGCAGAGCCTCCCCACCGAAGTCCTTCGAAAAGCGCCGCCGCGGGAGGCACCCAGCACCCACAACCCATGCGCTTTTCGAAGGACGCCGGTGGGGAGGCTCTGCCTCACCTGCCTCCCCACCCACCCCAGTCCCTGGTCTTCTGAGTAGACACACATGTGCAGGACTACACTGTGCTCTATGCATGGGTTGTGGGTGCTTATGTGCCTCACGCAGCGGCGCTTTTCGAAGGACTCTGGTGGGGAGGTTCTGCCTCACCGGCCTCCCCACCCACAACACGTCCCAGCTCCTGATGGTTTTATAAAGGCTGGTCCTGAGTGGGGAGGCTCTGCCTCACCTGCCTCCCCACCTGCCACACATCCCTGATCAGGGCCTGCTTAGGTTTACCAAACTTAAAAAAAGAAGATCTAGAAAGAAATATTTATAAGTAAAAATAACCAGAAAAAAGACCCTCAAACATTTATCTCCCTATATCAGTGATTTTCAACCAATGTGCCAGGGCACCTTGGTGTACCGTGAATGATCTGCAGGTGTGCTTCAGGAGTTTGGGGGAGGATCATTTGTTAGTAGGGCCATTGGGGGATGTGAACCCCCACCAGCATCATGGTGTGTCTTGTCCATTGTCAAAAAGCTGATGATGTGCCTTGACAACTTTAAGGCAGTGTGCCATGAGTTGAAAAAAAGTTGAAAATCTCTGCCCTACACATGCTTGCAAACTACAGGAGTTCAGCTCCTTGCAAGGTAATTAGTAGCTATAGTATCTGATTTTTGAATAACCATGGCTTAGCAGCCCAGTCCTGAGGTGCCCGGAGCGCAGGGCCTCCACAGATCTGAAGGTGGCTGCAACAGCATTTAACATGCAACTGGGCAGTTGTCAGCGGCTCCGTGGCAGAAGGGGGCATTTGTCCCCTTCCTCCGGGTAAGGAAAGTAGCCCCGCAATGTGGCTATTCAATTCTGCGGCAGCGCTGGAGTTGATGCAGAATCAAAGATTCTGTGTTGGGCTGTGCGGCCTGATACGCACAGGAAGTTCAGGAACTGGTGGATCTGAGCTCCACCAGTCCCACTCTCCACCCACCCTGCTCCCTCCCCCGGCATGCCTCCTTCCTGCCCTCTGCCCCACCCCCAGTCTTTAATATATTATTGCTTCAAATAAATCATTCTCCTTCAAATTTAAATGATGATTCTTCAATTATTCCAGTCTTTTCAACTGAGGCCTGAGATTCAGTGAGTCTTGCATGATATGTAGTAAGTGTGGATACACTGACAAACCTCATCATGCCTTACCATGAAGGACTTTCAAAGCTTTGCCCCCCTCCATGTACAGCATAAACCTGTAGCAAAAAATGCTACACTAGGGAGGGAGACCTTCCATGATCTGGAATGCTGGGCACTTGGCATTCTGGGTCACAGGGAGGAGAGGGTTCCTTCCCAGGAATCAGCGTTTGTTGCTGTAAATGTTATACATAGGATCATGGAGGAAGGAGCAGCTTCAGGATTGCACAGCTGCAGGAGTAGGGCTTATTATGAGCAAATTCCCTCCCAGCCCCCACCCAAGCAGTGTTTGTAAATCTGAATGCAGTTCTGTCTGCCCTCACATGGTCATGCTGCTTTCTTGTCTGAAAAAATTGCACACAACAGGACAGCCATGACAGGAGGACCACAATTGATGAATAGTTAGATGCTTTGCACCCTCTTAGCTGGGAACCCTGGATGAAGGGCAAGGGAAAGATAGCATTTAGATTCTCTCCCTGAGCCAGCACCTCAAGCCCTTTGTGTCTGCATTGCTGCCTCTTTGAGATTCCTTGGTAAGAAAGAGGAGAGAATGTCACAAGCTTCCTTGCTCCATTAAGAAGACAAAGATGCCTAACTCCCCACTGCTGTACAAGTCTTGGGAAAGAAAGTACAGTTGGGAATCCATCTAACAGTTGTATCATCTAGCTGGTATTTTACTAGTTTGCTGATCAAGATGTTGTGGGGAACTTTGTTGAAAGATTTACTGAAATTAAGATAAGTTACATCCACAGCAGTTGCATCATCCACTACGCTTGTTATGTCTGAACCAACCATGTGTTTGTGTAAGCATGTAGAGAATAATTCTTGGCAAGAAAGTCTGTAAGTTGGACAAGGGTAGCCAAACTTACTGGCAAACTCACTGTTAAACTGACATGTCGAGCATACTATCTTAGGCTACTATATTACTGTTGTTGAAATTTGAATTGGTTTTCCAAATGGAATGGATTTGTCTGCCACTATACCACTTCACATGGTCCATCTATTTGAAGTACCACCAGAAGTAACCGGTGAAGACATCATCACCAGTTACTTTTGGGTTGGGAGGCCAGAGGCGATGCAACAAACACCAGTAAGAGGCTCAGAATGGACGGGAGGGCTTTTTCGAGCATGGAGAAGCATGCTTTGGAGATGAGCTTCTTACCTGTGTTGCATCACATTCCTGGTCTTGTGGCCAGATGGTAGGGGTCCAGGGATCTACGAGTACCACCAGACATCACTTCAAGTACCTCTGTTTATATACACATGTCACTGGTTGAGAAACACTGGTACAGATTAAAAAAGAAATTGACTCTCTCAAGAACACCACGTTCGGACAACCAATCACTCATGCCAGTGCAAATCAATCAATAAGTACTGTACATTGTCAATGTGCAGCATAGACCTGGCTCAGTGCAAAGTGATCTTCTCATGTTTATGGCTCAAGCTAGATATGCCAAATGCTGGAATGTAAAGTAAGATCCATTTCTGAACATCAGTGGTTCTTGGGCACTCAAAACTGACAAGGAAAACCCCCTTATGCATAAAAATTATGCAGCAATATCTAGAAATCTTGGTTAGAGTAAGGAATGGTAAAATATTCCTCTTTTGACCAAAGTGCCTGTCACTGCTTCCCCACAGACTTCCCATGAACCAGTAGAAGTGGATCTGTAAAGAAACACTCGGCCCTGAAAACAAATGGCTCAGAATACAGGGTGCATTACCCCCTGAAGCAACAAAGTATTCATGTAAGAAAATTAAGAAGAGTATTTTATTATTTTGGTTTCTAAGTACATCTGGAAAACTGGTCTTGGAAATGTCAAGAACAACAACAAATATACCCAGACCAATGCAGAGAAAAAGCCACTTGCTGTTCTTCAGTGGATGGGGAGCCATGTGACTTCTCCAAAGCAAGAGGAGCGTGTGCGGAGATCAGGAGTGTTGCGGCGGTACCCAAATCGCCCGCTGTACCCACTCATAGGTTTTACATCAGACAAGTACAAATGGTGACCAGCTACTTGCTGTGCAGAATGACCTGTATAGAAAAACAACCCACCATAATAATCATCCATCTCTGGACTGCCATTACACCTTCCTGCACCTGCCCAATTCCTTTGTAACATTTCTTAGTTCTCATTTAGGCACAGCCAAACAATTCTGACTTACAAGTGCCTCCACACATGTGAGTATAGGGGAAACAAGCAATTATTATTAAGTATTTATATGCCACTTTTCAACAAAAAATAGTTCACAAAGCAGTTTACATTGCGATATAAAGCAATAAATGGATCCCTAAACCCAAAGGGCTCCAAATTTAAGAAAGATGCAGAAATGACACCAGCAACTGGAAAAGATGGCATACTGGGATGAAGAGGGATAGTTGCTCTCCCCCTGCTAAATGTAAGAGGGCACCACCTTAAAAGATGCCTCTTTACCCAGCTTGTGGCAGCATTACAGCAAAGGAAAGCCACTCTAAGAATGATCAGTCTATTAATTTAAATTCTAGGACTGAGTCAGGGCTCTGAAAAATTTTAGGACTGTTGACAAGACAGGGAGAGCTGGACTCAGGTCAGACAGCTTATGAAGGATTGTGCCCCCTCTTTCCTCCATCCATGAACTACAATTCCTAAACCTCCGATATCTGCCGTGCCTTTCATTTCTAATTAGAGGTAAACTTCAGTCTTACAACCAAATGGGTTTATTTTTAGTGTGGTACAACCCAGAATGATCTACTCTCAGAGGAGCCCTTTCCATATTTCTGATCTAGAGACATGACCCATCTGGAAAGCCAAGAGCTGCAACAGGCAGCCTCCTCCAAGGACAGGTGTGGCAGCCTTTGCATCAGAAGCATTTGATACAGTAGAATCACAAGTTATGCAGAGATGCAGCAGAATTCTCCACCTATAGCAGAGAGCAACTGGAGTAGCGCATCACAGAGAGATGTAGCGGGCAGACTCCTTGAGTCTTTGGACTCACAAGAGACGATGTCCCATTGCATACAAGCATGCCCTGGTACAGTTTGGGAATGACTTATTAGTCATCTCTTTGGCACAGAACAGAGCTTCAACAGTTCCTGAATCATTGCAAGGGATGAATGAATGAAACAAAAGAGTGATGCAGCACTTCTCTTACCTGCCCCCGTCCAGTTTCTCCTGTTCAAGTATCTCTGTCCTGGTCCATAGATATGGAAATAATCCACTATCCAACCATCCCTGGAGGTTCCTCCACGTGTCTATGACAAGCAAAATAAAAGGCATAACAAATCCTACTCATTCAAACTCAGCATTTATTTCAGAACCAGCATTTAGGAACTATACAGAGCTCATTCTTAAGTTCTTCTCCTTAGAGCTTTTCAGCAGCAGTGAAGTTGTGAGGGTGGGGTTACCTCCAATGTTTCCATTGCCTAAGACTGCGTTTTCATCTAAATAATTGGATTGATACAAAGCATAGTATGTATTGTGAAGTCATAGACATCTATGACATCACAGACCAAAACACTCCAACAGAGGGAAGTTAGCTTTAATATTGAAGGGGGAAAGAACTCCATTAACACACTAGGATGCTAATTGACTGTGCATAATTAATGAATTCCCAATTTAAGCACAACCCCTGTCTATTCCATCAGAACCTCCAAAATTACACACCAGTTTCAGATAGCAAGGACACAGAGGAAGGCTCCCTGTGGCTACTCTACAACTAATACAAGTCTCATCATGGTCCCCAAACAGCTTTCGAAAGCTTCTTTTTGTTTAAGGTTGCTTTTGGCTTTAGGAGTTAGGCAGCTGGCAATTTGGGATTATACCTTTTTCCCCACTGATTTTCAATTTATTTCCTTATGTCCTGAATTGATTGTAGCCTAGCTGAATACTGCAAGTTCAGGCAGTTTAGAAACATCAACTGAACCCTTTGAAGAAAAGCATTTTCCTTCTAGAAGTGGGGGGAATAGACAATATATTTGTTACTAATGAAAGTCTGCATTTAAGCCACCAGTGCTATAAGTCTGGATTAAGAGCCAGTTGGTCTTACTAACCCAACATCAAGTCTGGCACCTATATAGCTAAGTGTGCCAGATGCCAATTCATCTTGGGGCCATGTCAGTCACTGCAAGCAGTAAAGAAAGGAGCTGTAGAAACTATGGTGGGAGAAGTTGGGCAGGCAAGTCTAACTGGGCTGCAGGCAGTCCTGTTGACTAAGAACAAGATTCTGCAAGTTGTCTAGCCAGTGAATTCCACCCATCTCCATTATAATCTGCTCCAACTGACTTCCACCTCAACCTCCAGATGCTGATACCTGCTCTGTCTTTTTCAGCACTGCCTTGACAGCTGGAGATGCAAAATAGCTGGCAGCATGTATATCCAGTTGAGCGTTGTAAGGAGGCACTGCAGACCACAGCTTGGGCAGGATGTTAGTGTAGCTGCTAGCTATAGTGTCCACTGCCACACCATCCAGGATGAATTCTTTCTGTCTCTGTAGGCATCTCCGTGTAATACAAGTCATGTTTAGCAGAGATAAGGTTGCACAGCAACACCCACTATACCAGATGTTTTTGCCTACCTTCACCCCCTGGCAACTCCCATCACCACCTTACTACACAATCAGAATGATTGTGATGCTGTCAGTGGAGACAATTGCTCCATAACAACCAAAAGAGGCTGCCATACAGAAAAGCTTCTGTATCCAAATGGACAGGGTAGATAGATCTCATGAAACTTTGGCGCAGGTCATCTTATTAGGTGAAGAAGAGAAGATTATTTTTCTCCAGGTCTGATCAAACCCTTCTAATTCACATTACCATGAATGATGCTGCAAACAAAAGCTTAAGGAGGAAGAAGGGGGGTTGTTTTCCTTTTCCTGTAACCAAAAAATTAAGTCTTCCAAATAATATTGCTGTGCTTACTAAAAAATATTGCTTTTCCATGTTGCCCTCCATTTCTCCTTCCTCTTCTCAACACTAGCAATTCCCTATGCATGTGACAACACAGGAAAATATTTTAAATCACAACATACATCTGGGACACTCAAATCTAGACTAGATATCACATTCTGAATTCAGTAATTCAACGTGGTGTCTTTGCCCCATGATCCATACAGAAATCAGAGAACTCTAGTTAGTTACAATTCTAGTTAGAAAATATTCTGCCTGCAATGTACTTTTTAAGTGTGGAAACAATACAGGTGGAAAACTACAACTTATTCAACAACTGCAACAAGATTATGTTTGCCTTTATTTAAGTGAATGCAGCAGTGTTTTTTATGTTGGGGTTTAATGCTAAATCTTTTGACCTACATTTTACATGGTCAGGACTAGGTATATCCTCACATCATACAAGCATGCAGATGCAAAAACAGAAGTTTCTAGACCTTATGGATTCAGAAGTAAGCTTGAAATTACAATGGCAGTACCAGGTCTCAAAAACCAGTAGCCAAATGAAGGGCAGTAAAAGCATAACATTGGCTTGTTTCCTCAAGACAAAAGTTAAATTTAAAAAAGGATGACAAATGAGCAAGATTTTGTCATTTGATGTTTTAAGAGTCTAGAATTTTTACTGCAGAGCATAAAAACGCAGGAAAAATGGTAATCAAGAACAAGGACAGGAGTTTGAAACTGCCCAAGAGCCAACTCATTAAATAAACCCACTGCAATGGGTAGTGCACGGGAGTGTTTTGTAGAATGGTGCTATGGCTATGGACAACTAACATTGCCAGTCAGGAATATGTCCTAGAACACATACCCATAATCCAGCAGTTCTCAAACTCACAGGGAATTTGAGCTCTGCAGTAAGTTCTTGCAGGGAAGGGGGGAGGCAGTGACGCAATTGGCAGAATCGTATTACTATCGAGGGGTGCAACATGCACTTACAGTGAAAATAGCGATCGTGACCCACTTCTGGTTTTGCAATCGCAAACCAGAAGTGGGTTGCAATTGTTATCAGCACTGTCTCCGCATGTTGGGGAGCCCTGGAGGTTGGTGTGGGGCTCTCCACACCTTCAGGAGGCTGCTGCAGGCTATGGTGAGTCCAGGCAAGCCTCTGCATCCCTCAACAGTGAGGTGATTGTGACCATCGCATCGCTGCCTCCGCCCCTTAAGCGGGCAGAGGCCAGGGCTCTCTGGCTGGTGAGTTGCAATGCCCTAGTTTGGGAACCACTGCCATAATCCCTTGCAACATACAGGAGTTCTGTAGCAAATGAAGTGTGCTAACGGTTCCCCAAGGTACCTGAACTAGGGGGAAAACTACACAACAGGGAAGCTAAAAAAAATATCTAAGAGATATCACTAGATTACAGAATCATTGAAAGGTAGCCATATCTGTGGTTTTTCTGGACTAGGGTCACCCTACACCAGCAATTTTCAACCTTTTCATCTTGTGGTACATGTACAGGGCACCAGAATTGTCAAGGTGCACCATCAGTTCTTCAACAAATTGACAAGGTAGGGTGCTCACATTCCTCCAATGGCCCTAATAAGTGACCCTCCCCACAAAACTCCTGTGGCACATCTGCAGACTATTCGCAGCACACCAATGCGCCGCAGCACACTGGTGGAAAAATCGCTGCCCTACACCAACGTTCTTAAAATAGTATGGGTTGCTGACAAGCTGTTTTATCTCATAGTTGAGACATCCCTTGTTTTCAGAAGCTGATTCTCTCACTTCCAGAGGCTCCTCCTACACATGCCCCCATGCTGCCTGAATCCCAACCTCAATGTCACCTCTGCACATTCATGCACACATGCCCCTTGCCCTTATTTATGCTACTCTTTGAAATGAACAGGAGGTCGGGACACTGGGAACTGCACCGCAAACATGCTGCAAGTAGCACAAATGATGCCTATCATACTCACTAGGAGGAAAAGGGACAGGCTCCAAATCACCTTTTCCAATTCATCTTTATAAGCACCAAATAGGTGGCCAGGGGGAGGGGAGGGAGGTAATTTGGAACCAAAGTATCAATTTGCCCTACTTTACCCTCTAGCAGCACTGGAGAAAGAAGCTGCTATTGCTGTGATCATCATCCAACTTGCTCTCACTAAGTTGGAAGAAGAATGGCATCCCCATAGAGCAGCAGGATGAGAGAGCACCAGACAGATGGACCAGGGGCTTATTTGGTTGCCACCCCTCCAAGACAGTTGCTCCTCACATCTGTTTCATACTGCAGCATGGCCAGGCCAGTCCGGCTCATGTCACATACTATTTAATATGGCAAAGACATCATACATTGACTGAACTATGACAGCCAGACAATGTATAGTTTGGGAGTTGGACTCAGACAGCGATGAAGCTTCCTGGGACAAAAGGAGGGGATGAACCACGTACACCCCCCTGAGCTCCTTAAGAGGAAGGGCAATATTTAAAAAATGAGAAACTGTAGCCTGAGCCAGTAGGTTTTTGTATAACCACTTTTATTGGAACTTTACAAAGTTAATGGGATGGGTTTAAGCGATGCTGCCGGCATTGGAGGCAATCCTGGGCCACAGATCTGCACATTCCTTGGCGACGGGGCCTGTGATAGCAGAACCTGAAAAAAGTAAGAACACTGTTAAGGACTGGTAAGAAATTGCCCACAGAACTAGGGACTGGGGAGAGGACACTACCAGGTTAATATATCAGCAACACAATGATTTCTCCCCCCAAAAAACATAAAACAAATGATATGGAACACATTTTTGCTCTTTTTATTTACCATTCCAAGCTAGCATCTATACCTTTCATTTCCCCCTTGTTGTTTACTATCACCCCCGCGTTGTCTTCGAAGTACAAAAACACCCCGTCCTTTCTCCTGTACGATTTCCGTTGACGAATCACCACCGCTGGATGCACTGGAAGAAGGAAGAGAAACTCAAAAACCATACCAAAGACAAAAGTGCCCAACTCTACAGCTTGAAATAAGATGTTACAGTTGCCTTCTTTCTAGGAACTCATTTCTTTACAGCTCAATGTAACTCCAGTTAAGAAAGGGATCATAAATTCAAAAGTGTTGTACGAGCAGAAAGTGTTCTACCGTAGCCCAGAGTTTTATAGAAAGTTTAGATTTCTAAGACGCTTCTGATGTCAGTCAAAAAAACCCAAACCAGGGCATGTTTCATTTTAAGTTCCACTAAGCTCAACGGGAGAGTTAATTCAGGACCCAAGCCTATCCAACTTTCCAGAACTGATGCAGCTGTGCCAATGAGGTGCATCCTGTGCATCCTGTGGTGGGAGGGCAGTCATGGAGGTCTTCTCAAGCTAAGGGACTGTTTGTTCCCTGACACGGGGAGCACTAGTGCTGGAAAATTGGAAAAGATTAGGCCCTCAATATATAAAGCACTTAAGTTAAGCTGCATCATGCCCCAAGTAGCCAACTTTGCCGCTGAATGTATTTCTAATGGGCAAAACCTTTTGTGCCCGACCCATCTCTTAGTGTTATAATACAGCATAGTCCAGCATTTTTAGGGCAGAATGTACATTACTTGGTTACAGCATTCATCTCAAACATCTGAAACCCAGGTGCTACCTAGGAAACTTGAAAAAGAAAAAAATACCTTTAACCTATAGGTGCAAAGGTTTAGGTGTACGTATCTGGTGCTAAGGCTGGCCCCAAGGTTGCTGAAGAGGGCAGGAAACATATTTTTCATCCTTTATGTGCCATTACCATCTCTATCTCCATCTTTAATTGCTAACCACAACCAGCAGCCACAATTGGACAATGGGCTCCCAAGCCAGTCACTTATTTCTAGGTCAGCTTAAGCCCTGCCACCTCTCTGGTAAGTGCTACCCAAAAGAAGGCAAGAGAGAGGAGGAATGTCAGCATGTACTAATAAGAACAGGATCCCTCCTCAAATGTCTCCCGCTCCTTCTAAACTTCCTCCTGAGTTTTGCCGAACGTTGCTGCATTAACCTGGACTTGATCACTATATCATCTCTTAGATTTTACTGGCAGGTGCCAGCAAAGCAGTATTAGCTGGTATGCCTAGCTGAAAACCCAACTGTGTCACTGACCAACCGACAGAGGGTTGCTGTTTTTTATTTTAATGATTTTTACCCTTCCTTTTCCTGCTGAAAACAAGCATGGGGAAGTGTACAGGAACATCAACATACTAAAACAGAGGTTAAGTGTTTTGAAGTCTCCACTCCACAGTATCACAATTCCCTTGACAATCTCAGCTAGAAACTGTCCTGCCACCGATTGAGATTATTGGCACATGTGGCCACTCTCTCACCCAAAAGTGACAAGTTTGCTATCTCCTTCCACGACATCTCCACAGGCCATGAAACAAAGACCCGGAAAGTGCTTTTGAGAAGGAATAGGCTACACAACTATAATGCGCCACAAGTAGTATTGAAGAAGTGGTGGTGGCAACAGCATGACAACACCCAGTGTGCCTTCTGTGAGGTACATCACAGAGGCTGGGAGAGAGCCTCAGGTCAAGCTGAAGAACCAGAGGGCGTTTGTGCAGCAGATGAGAAAGGAAGTGGAAAGGCATGACAGGGACTGGAGCAGTAGAAGAGCTCAATTTCACAGATTGATTTGAAATGACAGGCCATATGTTTGGATGCAGGTCTCCAATCAAGGTGGAAAAAGATCAGGCATCAGATTCGTTTTTATTTTAAGCAGTTTTTTAAAAGATCAACTGTCCCTTAAAAATAACCTGATTTAAACTACCTGAAGTTTACATATAAACTTATAAACATATAAAGTATAAAAGTCTACACTCAAGCACTTAAAACTGGGTCCATGACCTTCTTAACACAGCAAGCTAAAACTTGACTTTTCCATGCAAACAAAAATCCAGACACAAAAATATGCAATTGAGATTAAAGTGACTCAGAGGTTTGTGTACCATCTCTCTTTTTGAGAAGATTGTGCATATTTATTTAGAAAGCCAAACACTTGAAAGAAAGTATTTAGAAAGGCAGCACTGTTCGACTCTCCATGTCATGAAGATGCACTAGACAAAAATAGTGTCTGCTTCTAGCAAGTCTTAACTCTCCAATCTTAAGGATGAATTGAGACTTAACACCAAACCACAGTTTGTCATGTCTGAACAAAAACTACCTCACACGTGGTATGTGAGTGGTCACCAAACCAGGATCTGAAATGTAGTTTTTTCACTACAGTTGAAGCAAACTGCATTTTGTACTTAAATTGACAAACCTTGGTTTGGGACACTACTCTACCCTGGGAGTTTTAACACCATTTAAACGAGCTCAAAGAAACTGCAGGTTGTGCACCTCTCTAAAGCACAAGGAGAAGGACAGTGAAAAAGCTGTCATTTTAAAAATAATGTACCAACTCGGGGTTTGTTCACATAGAGCTAAGCCATAGTTTACAGATTTGTATCTGAACTGATTCTCTTTTTAGGACAGAAGATAGGGACTCTCAGGGGGAAAGGAAGCTGTACAAACCATGATTAGCGTAAACTCAAGATTGGTGCGGAGTCTGAATTATCCCTTGTGATCTTGTTTAAATATTCTTACAAGTGTACAGAAAGCTAACAAAATTATTAATTTCACAGCTGCCCCTTTAAACTCTGCAGTGCATGATGTACATGGGTTGCATAACTAGAGAATTTGGATTATGTTTTGAGGTCACATGAAACCTTCCATTCAGATGCAAACAGATATACTTGTCCTGTTACAATAACCAATTAATGCGTATGCTTGCTCAAGGAACTGGTTTAATGATTAAGCACACATTTCCACCTCATATATTTACTAATTTAAAATCCATCTCAGCAACATAACTTTAATAAACAGAAGTTTGCGCAGCAAGCTCCCTTACAACCAACCACTTTCCCACTCATCATTTCAAGATAGTCTGTGTGAGAAAAGGGTTTCAAATTCCATCTCCTTCATCACTCACCCTTTTTCCTGAGTTCTGGTTTGCCTTTCTTGACAGTAGCCATTACCATGTCTCCAACACCAGCAGCTGGCAGTCTGTTCAGGCGCCCCTTAATCCCTTTCACGGAGATGATGTACAGATTTTTGGCCCCTTTTGAAGTAAAGGAGGTATTATTCTATTAATCCACCCAAGTAACAGAATTAATGAGACTTCCTCTTCACAGAGATGTGGCACCACCGATTGAGGCAAAACAGCACAAGCTACCACCTCACCCAAAAGCAGTGCTGTTACTTTGCCCTTCCACGACAACTCCCTGAGCCACAAGATAAGACCCAGCGAGTGCTTTTCAGAAGGGGAACCCATGAAGTTACTTGTTCTTTTAGTATTACTGTCAAATCTATAATGGGGTGTGTGTGTTTCTTTAAATAAAATCAAAACTGAAAGTTCAAGGCAATGGGATTCAACCCCCTTCCCCAGCCACAAACACTCACCCACAGATCACCATTTCCAGAATCTGAACAGCACATCAATATTATGACAAAGCCTCTGTGCAAATTCAAAAGCCTACAAACTCCTATACCAATTTATAAGAGCACAATCCTCTGCTCTTGGCTTTGGTTACAGTCCTCCTCTGGGCTTGAACCTGGTTTGCTTCCAGTCTGG
The DNA here is from genome assembly GCF_035046505.1 of Tiliqua scincoides. Taxonomy (NCBI): domain Eukaryota; kingdom Metazoa; phylum Chordata; class Lepidosauria; order Squamata; family Scincidae; genus Tiliqua; species Tiliqua scincoides. The sequence goes on from NC_089825.1 coordinate 77,594,663, forward strand.
TGAACTACCACTGTATTTCTTAGCTCATGGGGTTCCTCTTATGGTTTATTCTAGTTCCTCCCCAATAAGAAGGTTCTTATCAGTCAGTGGGTTCTCCCATAACGATCTGAGCCTTCGCCCCACAAAGGCCCATGGGTTTATTTTACATTCTTGCCTTCTCTCAAGGGGACCACCTTCTCTCCCTTAGTCTACTGCAGCCAAAAACATGTTTTTAGCATTGTGTACAGTGGTATATAGGAATTTGAACTCAGTGTTGGGATTCCTGGCTGCTTTGTTTTGCACCCTTGACACCTGCATTGCAAAAGCTAGTACAGGGGAGAGATGGTGTGATGGACACATGCACTGGCAGAGTTGCATATCTTGAAGTCTTTTAAAGCACTTCGTTGCTGCTCCTACTCAGTGCTAGACTAATATAGGATACAGGTTACAATTAATCCAAAGTAGCCAAGCTGATTGCTTAACTCGAATATAAGAGAATACTTTAGTATAACACATATAGAGGCAGTACCTACAACAGTACAATGATTCAAGCAAAAGCAGGTAGTCACTAACCCATGGACCTGTGGAAAAGTCTTTTGACTTCTGTGCATGCCCAACCCTTTTTTCACCATAATACACTGAATGGTAGACAAAAGATTTCAATCCACCGCCCCGCACATCTTCCAGTTCAAGTCTAAACGCCAAACTGAAATCCTCATGCGTGGTTAACACTCCCTCCCCAATCACTGTTCCAGTTATCTCAGAATTTTAAATACTAGACATGTTAATTCCCCATGCTTTTAAGCTGATACTAGATCTAAGTTGGCATCTTTCATTCCTGACAAGACTTCTGTGCCCTTTCATGATTCCAGGACAACTGAAGCAGGCACTGCCTTGCTAGGGCAGGAAAAGCTACACACCTCAATGTTTCCTTTTTGTACAGTTGATACAAGTCCTGCCAGAGGCAAAGGGAGGGGTAGTCTGCCCAGAAATAATGAAGCCAAGATCCAGAATTAGGTGTTTTCTTCCCCACTTCCAAGCCAACCCACACAAGACACACCTGTATTATCTGCACAGTTGATAACTGCTCCCACAGGGAGACCAAGGGAGATGCGGAATTTTGCACCAGATGAACCACCACGTCCTGTTATAGCAAACACAGGCAGAAAAAAATAGTTATTCAGCCACACAGTATAGGAATACATAATTTCAAAGGTTTGTACCTCTCACTACTCACAAAATGGTGCATGATTTTCACCACTCACTAGGCCAAGCCACTATTTCCTTTTTCCTTCAGATTATGATGCTCTATTAAAAGAGAAGACCATCTCTCTTCTCTTTCTAGGACAGGGGGATTTGTCCCCAGGAGCCCTGGCACATTTGAAGGGGACAACAGACTGAAAACTGTGAGAAGAGAATTTTATGTTTATCTAGTTATGCTTTAACATTGTTTGACAGGGGACCCTAGAACCTGAGAAGTGTTCTTACAGGGCCATGACTAAAAGGAAAAAAAATTGAGAATAGCTGCTCTAAATGACTAATTCTAGGCCAGTGGTTCCCAACTTTTAGGAGCCCACAGACCACCAAGGTAAACATTGGAACTGTCATGGACCACATGCAACCCTCTCTATCCCCATCACACAATTCAATTTGGTAGCCCATGGGGGAATGCCCTGGAAATGCCAGCTACCGGGGATCCATTCTCTGCCCTCTCTGGTAGCCCATGGGGAAGCATCTCGGTTGAGTGAGCACTCCTCCACAGACTACCAGAAAGGGCAGAGAATGGACCTTCCCACAACTGGCACTCAGCAAGCACTGGACCACCAGAGAGGGCAGAGTATCTACAACCACAGCCAATGCTTCAGTGGTCCATGGGGAAGTGCTCACTTTTTTTCCTGAGACCTCATGGACCACTTCTCAGGGGCTCACAGGACCACATGTTGGGGACCACTACCCTAGGCAATGATCAGGAAGGCATTCTGGATACACAATGGAGACATTCATACAGCATTACAACATACTAAGCGTTCCAGAAAGCATACTGCTGCACAAATCCCAACTTAAGCCCAGCCTAGATAAACTTAATTGAACTAAACACGTGTCCCTTCCCCTCCTACCCAGACACAGCCACTTCCCCTCACACCATGCTGAGCTTTACATTGCAAGCCTCCCTCTCAAGCAAGGGGCTGCACAGCCCCCCAATGCTTCATGCCCAAGCTCTGAAAAGCAGTCTGTGTCTGGAGCTGAAGGCTCTCACTGGCCTTTGCCACCCCCAAGGCCTACCCGGGCCTCCCAGCCATACCCCAACACCTCAGCTCCTCTACGCGGCCATATCAGGTCCCCTCAGTAGCTGAGCTTCCCCCAACAGCAACCCTGAACGAGGCGACACTGAATGCTCAACCAGCGGGGTGGATGGCGGCGGATTCTCCTTCCTCCCCCGGCCGCCAAGCCTTACCTCGCTTAGACATCTTGGATGGTGGGCTAAAAAAAAAAGAAAGTGCAAAGGCTGCCGGGACAATTAATCCTTTCCCTGAATGACACCCATGTCACGTGAGGCGCCCCTGTCATGTGACAGTAGAGACAAACTAAGCATTGCTAGCCACAGCACCCCCTAGGGACCCCAGGGTTGAACTGCAAGGGCTCTTTCTTGCAACATGGTCCTATTCCTACTCAGAGGTAACTGACTTGAATGGGGATTTCTCCCATAGGAGTGCCACTTTTTAAAACATTGGCTTTATGAGTACTGTCTATCCAAAATAAAAGCTAGGTTGTTGGTTTTATTTCATCAGTGCCAGAGCTCAGTTGTGGTGTTCATCATAATAAAGAAGAGGGAACCTGAGCATGTGCAAAGTAATTCCCATAATTGCTGCCAAATTGCCCCCCCCCCATATACCCTGGGGTTGCCAAAGGAGGTGCATAGAAGAGCATTGTCACCTTGAGGCTTTTCCTATTCCAGTGCTGCATTCATAGGAGAAATTGTGGAATTCCTCCTTCTCTGCCAATCATAGGTGGGTAGGTAGGGGAACTCTTAGCCCAGCAGCCTGTTTTCCGTGTTTGGCCTTGCAGCCCAATCCTATGAATGTCCGCTCAAGAATAAGTTCCATTGTCTTCAGTGGGGATTATTTCCAGGAAAGTGTGCATAGGATTGCAGCCTTGGGATAGAACAGATAGCACAGAGCCCAATCCTATGCATGTCTATTCAGAAGTAAATCCCAGTATAGTCAATGGGGCTTACTCCCAGGTAAGTGTGGTTAGGATTGGAACATTAATTTCTGCTGTCTCCGAGCTTGGAAATCTACAAATTAAAATATTAAAATTAAAACAAAAACACCCAAGATTGTTTCTGAGCACAGGAAGAACCCAAATGAGGCCTCATGCATCTGGGGCTAGGGATAAGACTTTTTCAGAAGACAAGACTTGCAGGCCTGCATCTTTCATTGCAAAAATTAATCTTAACTCTTCAATTAGAGCCCAATCCTCAGACGTAAATCGCATTATAGTCAATGGGACTTTCTCCCAGGAAAGTGTGCATAGGAATGCAGCCTTAATTGCTCTCAATTAATTAGATGATTAATTAGATGATTAATTATTTAATCATCTAGATTAATTATTTTTCATAATTAATTATAATAATTATGATTAATTATTTAATCATCTAGATATGAATGCAACCAACTAGTGATTCTGCGTGCAATTCTTGAAAGACCTTTATTTTAACTTAATTAACAATTGATTGCATTTCTTTGACACAAGAGCAAATGAAAAATTAATGCTTTTGGGGTACTGGCAGCATGGGGAGCTAATTGTTCCCCCCCCCATGCAACCAGGCAAGATGTGCACAGCACAGTTAGTGCTATCTATTTTGAAATGACTAAGGCGAGCTTTTTTGCAGGAAGGGGGGTATAGCTCAGTGGTAGAGCATTTGACTGCAGATCAAGAGGTCCCTGGTTCAAATCCGGGTGCCCCCTTGGAGATGTTTTCCTTCCCCCCAAAATCACCAATTTAAAAATTGCATCCCAAGATAATTTTTTAATGCACATAATTAGGAGTTAAGTCAAAACCATGCCGAGTTTTCGGAAGCTAGATTCAGTGACTTCCACGAAGCCATTCAACGATCAGCTTTGCATATCCAGTTTTGTACTCTGCTCAATCCATAGTGACTCCCAGCTTCAGGTTCTGGGGTCACACACAGTCACCCATTGGAGTTCTTCACCCACAAGCAGGGGAAATGACTGATCCACCATTGAGCTTGCCACCTTTTTTTTCTCCCAAGGCTTCTTGTGTCTCTAAAACGCGGAGTCATGGTTAGAAACCCAGCAGGTCAAGCTTTCCCTCCTGCGCAGGCTGAATAAGCAGCTGTTTGTCTTGCAGCTGCTAAAGAGTTGGGAACCCTGCTGGGGGTGGTTGCTGGGAGAGGGGTATTTCCTTTGGGCCAAACTGGTGGCCAGTGGGACAGAGCTGTGAATCTCAGGAACATAAAGAACATGTATGTCCTCTAAGCCAGGAGTTGCAATCCTCTTGTTTATTAGGGTGACCAGATTCAAACCAGATTCAAGGTGCCGCTACCTTTAACCATTGTACAGAAGAGGGAATTTGGACAGGTGCAGTTCAACATGGGGTTTTAAAAAGAAATTCCCTCTTCTATACAATCCAAAGTGTGGTGCCACTAATCAGTGGTACTCTGCACATGCTTAAAAACATTTCTGCCTTAATCATGCTTTTGCATGTTGTTAGTTCCATTTGAAGGAGAGGTACTCTGTCCCTCCTTTGTATCTGATCACCCTATGTCTCATGTCTTATGGAGGCCAACCTGAATGCTTCTGTCTCTTAACTCTGGCTTCCACATAGGGGGAAAATGTTGGGGAGGGGGAGTAGTTTGTCTATTGGCACAAACACTAGTTGTTCAAAGCTTATGAGGGGGGTACAGATTTTTGCAGTCTCATTTCCCCATTCAGGCTGCATCTGCATGTTGCAATGGAACCAGTGGCACCCCCTGTGCTTTTAAAGGGCTGATTTCTCCTCCTCGGACACAGATCCTTTCGGGTTCCCTTCGGAGGCAATTATAAGTCTCTTGTTTTACTACAAAAATTATAAAAAAAAATAGGCCGAAGGGGGCACCCGGATTTGAACCGGGGACCTCTTGATCTGCAGTCAAATGCTCTACCACTGAGCTATACCCCCGCGACTGCAAAACTGCGCTCTCTATTGATACAAAAAGCTCAGTAGATGGAAGGCAGGCTTGCTATTAGTGCAGATTCTCTTTTAAGCAACAGTGAGATTGGACTTGAAGAGTAAGAGCGGTCGTTAACCTTCCCAGTTTTGTCGAAGCGGCATCAAGCTTCCATAGATTGCAACCTTGCCTGTACCCTGAGGGCAAGAAATATACCTCTTAACAGTGAAACCTCAGCAAGTGTCTTCCAGGAATTTGCAACTTAATGACATTTTAGGAGCATCCTTTCCCCCCCTCCGCCTAGTTTCATATGGCCCACTTTTAAACCTTTTGCAAAGTTAGGGATCTGACAGTCTTTTTTCGTATATGGACGTCACAAGCGAAGCAAACAATAGGATGTGCGATAACTCTTTTGCACAAGAGGGGTCGCTGTGTCAGTCTGTTGCTGCAAAAACAAGAGATTCTTCTATAGCCCGTAACCCAGAGCCCAATCCTATGCATGTTTACTCAGAAGTAACTCTCTCTCTCATTATAGTCAATGGGGCTTATTCCCAAGAAAGTGTGGATAGGATTTTGGCCTCAGTCATTTGCAACCTTTTTCATCCCATGGCACATTGACAAGGCACTAAAATTGTCAAGGCACACCATCAGTTTTTTTAACAATTGACAAGGCACACCACACTGCCAATTGAGGGCTCACATCCCCATTGGCACTACTAATAAATGACCCTTCCCCAAACTCCCACGGTACACCTGCAAACACGTCACGGCACACCAATGTACCACAGCACACTAGTTGAAAATCGCTGCCCTAACCAGTTTATGATGAAAGCTTTCATGGACTAAGGCTGACCTCTATAGATGCAGGATGACGCCATGCAGCCCTGAAAGCTGCTAGACTAGGGGTGCCAAACTCATTTCAAATAGTGAGCAAACAGCTTTTATGGCACTTTGTTCTCACCTAGAAATTCACTAGGTGCAAATGACAGAAAATTTGCAAATCTTATTCATATTTTCAAGTTATGGGAAAGCCCAGTTATCACGTGGGCCATCCTTTCAGCAGTGCCACTTCTGCCACAGCATCCCATCCACAGGTCAGCAGCTGAGAGGTGGTCTGCAAAGTGATGCCTCAGTCAAATAAGCGCTGCTGGAAGGGCGGTCCACATAATAATTGGGCTCTCCCAGCACCTCAGCAGCACCTCTCTCACCCCTCTTGGTCTGCCCCTTACCCTATAGCAGTCCTCTATCCATCTCTCCTTCCCAGAGCCTCAGTAGAAGCGACATTGCTGAAAGGATGGTGCTGGGAGAGCCAAATTATCACTGGGGCAAGAAAAAGAGCTCCCAGTGGCCACATCTGGCCAGCAGATGTCATGTCTGACACCCCTGATCTAGATCATGAAAGTCTGTCAAAATAAATGGGCTACTAATCTGTAAATACTATAAGATACTTTGTTGTCTCTTGCCATTCTTCCTCCAAAGGAGATGCCAAATCCCTCAAAATAAAGTTGCAATGGTAACAGAATGCTTGCTCCACTTCCCTGGGCAGTGAGAAGTTTCAAAATGTGAGGGGAAACCCCAATTCCCTCCTTTTGCTGTTTTGTAACAACATAGCAGTAGACCTAACATCCCAGATATCACAGCATCCTCCAGAACCTGATAAGTCATCCCAAGTCAGGGGTGGCCCAAGTCCTTCTGATGCCTCAGGCAACATGCCAAATACTGCACCCTTTATCCAATGATGTGCCATCCTTTGCTCCTCCCACTCTCCAATGTTCTAGCTCAGCACTCCTGTCCACATTTCCTCTTTCTCCCTCTTCCTTTTTCAATTCAGGAAATGGAAGGAAGAGGCACAATGGAGGCAAAGTGGACAGATATGGGCAAACCCACCTACCCCCACTAATCTGCTTCCAGAAGAAACCACTTTAGTTGGCCTCATGGGTGGGCCAAGCCCTTTCCCAAGCCAATAGCCCTTATCCCTTGATTGCCCTCCTGTCCTTTATTTGAACTTCTTTCTCTTGATCAGTAACCAAAAGACTTTATCCCAAACTAGCTCATGGACCCAGAAGACCAACTGGTGTCCAGGAGTGGGAAATTCAAAAACCTTAAGTAATCCCAACTGACTAATCTGTCTATGAAAGCAGGATTTATGCCTGGCTACAAAACCTAGGAGCTAAAAGCTTGCCGTGTGCAGTTACCCTAGTCTATAATTGGTGCCCTGGATGCTTAATGTAGGTTGTGCCCATTCTCTTGGATGCTTTGGGGATGAGAGGACTGGAAGTCTGAGACAATGCGGATAAACTGAGATAGGAAAGTATCCTGCTTAGCCACATCAGCGTTTATTTTCAGCATGCTCTGAAAACTTCTCACTACCCTCTCTATTCCCTCCCATATTCATTTTGCCAAAAGATCTGGGCCTTGTCCTTAAGGGGCATGTTATATTTTCTCAGAAGATCGTAGAATGACTTGGTACAATTCTGTACGCTGCACACCATTTCATATTTTTCAAACTTCTACCATTAGTGAGACACAGCCTGTGTTATTATAGATATGTTTCATTAGAGCTAATGGCTTGACCACTAAATATCCCATTCGTTCAATAAACACTCAGAAGAGCAAGGGTAGGTGAAGGGAACTCCATATTTATTTCAAGACAACAGCTTGAACTAAGAGGGAGAGGAGTGCTGCTAATGTGTGCACAGACCAAGCTAGGAAGGAGTGTAGTTTTGGGAAGAGGGGGGAGTGACCAGCATTCAGGTGAAGACTCAAGTGGTTGAGATATAGCTAGAACTCCCTTAGAAAGGAAGGTTATGGAGTTCTTTTTTAAATAAATGTTAGTAAGAAAAAAAATTAGACCTTTATTTGAGCCATGAATTAATAGTTTAACCCAGAACTTGCTTCCAACTCCGGGGCTCAGACTAATAACATGCAAAAGCATAATTAAGGCAGAAATGTCTTTAAGTATGCACAGAGTGCCACTGATTAGTGGCATCACACTTTGGATTTGGCATGAAGATACTTCCATATCAGATAACGGAACAGAGTAGAACCCAGCTTCAATACCTCTCGTAATACTCAACCAAGGCAGGAGAGGAGAGATCCCCCGTGTTCATTTTTTTCTCTTCCCCCCCCCCTTTTTTTTTAAAGAAAGCAGAGTAGGAGCAGCTATTGTTAGTAAAGCACGACCATGGGTGAAAAGACATACACGAACATTCAAGAACTGCTGATTCCGAAAAATTTGTGAAGTTATAGAAATGGTACCCCAAAGTGGGGGGAAAATGCCAATAGACATTTTGCACATGTGCAAGAACCAGTTGGTATAAAGCCCATTTGAAGAGAGGATTGGGCAAGAAACTGCCTAAACTGAAACATCTGAACAGTTCAAAAACTTAAAATTGGCATTGGGCACTACAATAAATTTACTGGCACATCAAGCTTCTAGCTCTCTTCAATTGCTAGTTTAGGTTGTCTGTACGCCAAAATATATAAATAAATAAAGCACTAGAAGCAGAGGCCGGGCTTCAAAGCACTGTACAACTACTTTGGCATGCCCCAAAAGCTTTGATTGTATGTTTCTGAAACAGTGCCGCCACCTCCCCTCTAGCCAGTCCATTTTGAAGTGACTTTCAAATGTGGCTTGTGATGACAGCATGGATTTTCTGCTGCTCAAAGTAAAAGCCATTCAGCATGTCCCCTAAGCTTTAGGCTCACCTAAAGAAAACTTATGCATATGATTTTCAGAATTCAAGACCACACTTTTGTCTGGTCTTTTTTTATACCACTACTGAAGTAATTCTCCTCATTGCAAATCATCAGCCCCAGCCACACTTCCCCTCCCCACCCCACCCCCAGAGTTTTAGTTGTCTCAGTGTTGCTATTCCACATGCAGGAGAGTTAGAGCAAAGCAGCAACAGAGTGGAGAGTCAGCTCAGTAGCTCTGAGATATTAACTAAAGGGCAAAACTAGGCTACAGGTGGTATTTTGTACTTCTGACAGTGATACTGGTTGAGGGTAGGGAAGAGGTGATGGAAAGCAGTTTATTAGATGAGCTCCAGGCCTTAGATTTCTCTCAGATTGCAGACTGCTCCTGTAGGAAGCCCTCAGTGTTGGATGCAACACGCTCCGGTTCCGAGGCAAGGGCTGCCTCGCGCAGCACAGCCATGTGCTCTTCTGCTGCAGACAGTGATTGGTCGATCCAGTCCATGTGGCTGGGTGAGTGGCAGGCATTCCGGGTAATCAAGACCAAATGGCTCACCGAGAGCAGCAATGCTGTGGTCCTACAAAGGAAGGCTCAGGTTGATTAGAATGGGGGTGAACACGCACCCCTCCCATGTGTTCCCACCCCATACACCAGGGGTTCCCAAATTGGGCATCACATCAAGCATCCTGGCCAAGCTTTCAAGCAACACAATCACAATGCAACAGATTGTGGAGCAGAGTTCCCCCAGCAAGTGCTTTCTAAAGAGACTCCTTGCAAAAAGCAGGCATTAACTTTTTCCATGAACAAACTGCTCAGGAGTAAGAATATGTAACTCTTTCCAAAGAGGAACATGCACTCTTCACTTTTGGCCTTCTCATGCTAAGCAAAGAATTTGAGTTTAGAAAATCACACTTTTAAATTGCAGTTACTTTTGGCATGACAGTGGCTCAAGGCTGCCTGAATGTACAACCACGTCTGGGAGTCATATTGAGTTCCCAGCATCCACTTGGGCAGTCCATCAGCAACCCATCTAACCAAAGTAGCCTACTCACCTGGCATCCAAAAGCTTGGGATCCAGTGGTGGGTACATGGATCGGACCACATCATCCACCCTGGGAGGAAAAAAACATTAGAGGCTTTGGTGGAAAGAGGGTTGTTTCTTGCTATTAATTATGTTAGCTATTCCTTGTGTTAGTACAGGTTGGTGGCTTTTGTGTTAAGGTGATTTTATTTATTTTTTAATTGTTTGTGTGTAAACTGTTTTGGGTGCCTCTATTTAGAGTTGAAAGGCAGGGTAAAGATCTTTTAAAGTAACATATTCTTGTTTTTCAGATTTGTTGTAAACCATTTTTGAATGTCATGGAAACAGAAATGCAGTACGCAAATTAAATGGCTTGATGGTGCTTTCTAATTTCAAATGTTGGGTGAATATAGGATTAAGGCAGGTGACTAGAGAGAGAGAGAGAGAGAGAGAATGTGCAAGAGGCACTCCACTTTATGTTAAGAACATAAGAATAGCCCTGCTGGATCAGGTCACGGGCCTATCTAGTCATCTTCCTATATCTCACAGTGGCCCACCAAATGCCTGAGGGAGCTCACAAGACAACAGACACAACCTGTGGCCTGGTTTTCTCCCCTGCATCTGGCAATCAGAGGCAGCCTGCCTCTAAAACCAAGAGCTTGCACATACCTACTATGACTTGTAACCCATAACGAACTTCTCCTCCAGAAATTTATCCAATCCCCTCTTAAAGGCATCCAGGCAAGGTGCCATAACTACTTCTTGTGGCAAAGAGTTCCACAAACTAATTACACACTGGGTAAAGAAATATTTTCTTCTGTCTGTTCTAACTTTCCCAATACTCAATTTTTGTGGATGTCCCCTGGTTCTGGTGTTTTGTGAGAAGGAAAAGAGCGTCTCTATATCTACTCTGTCCATCCCCTGCATGATTTAGTATGTCTCAGTCATGTCCCCCCTCAGGCGCCTCTTTTCTAGACTGAACAGGTCCAAATGCTGTAGCCTTTCCTCATAGGGAAGGTGCCCCAGCCCAGTAATCATTTTGGTTGCTCTCTTCTGCACCTTTTCCATCTCCACTATATCCTTTTTGAGATGTGGCGACCAGAACTGGACACAATACTCCAGGTGTAGCCTTACCATTGATTTGTACTTTTGTTTTGTACAAATGTTGCATGATACATTGTGCCAAATTCAGTTTGCATTCCAGACTGCCACTCAGAACTAGCCGATCCATAAAGATGAACTAGGGAACCATCTGGGGTGCTGGAATTTTAAGGGTGTCTGCCACAGCTATGTCAGTGTTCAAGAGAGAGAACAAGAGTGGCACTGCCTGCACTGTTGGAGGAGATGGACAGAGGACACTTAATAGCTTGCTGGTTGGCTCTTTCCCTTGCATGCCAAGGCACTAGACTCACAGAGCATGGACAGACACAGTTCTAAAGGAAAAGCAGTCAAAGACTATCAGACATTAAACATGACAACAAGAAAGCAAGATCTCAGCGCATTCTTGATCATTTCATGTGCTACTATTATGTTGTTCTACAACATGTGGGAAGAAGAGGAGCAGAATTTTAATTCATAGTAAAAAACAAACCCCAAACCCAAACATGAGCCAGCTGTGTTGCCTTGAACTTTTCTTTTGCTAAATATAAAAGAGGAAAGAGGTGAAGGTCTGTTTGGCTAAATGTGTATGCAAATTCAATTGTCTACTGCAGAAGTATTATAACAGTGGTTACTTCCACACTAGAGCCTTTAACTATTGAAGTATTTTTTTTTTCTACCTGGAAGAGAAAGTAAAAATGAAGGTTCCACTTGCTACCTTAATATAGTACTACATTAACTAGCAGTGCCCTTCCCTGTGGCCAAGCTCCTCCTATAATATTTATTCTCAAACAAAGTCCCAGCCAACAAAGATCTCTGGCAAATCAAATGAATATACTGCTAGCAGCTTTGGCCCATTATATTAATAATAATAATAAAACTTTATTTTTATCCCGCCCTTCTCCCTAACGGGAGGCTAACAGGGCGGCTAACAACATATTTAAAAAAACAGATTTTAAAAACATTAATACATAGCAGATAAAAACATTTAAAAAACACATTACAGAGGCCATAAAAACAGTAGTCAGATTAAAAGACAGAATAAAAGTCACCGAGGAATCAAGCCTGTAAAAAACTAAAAGATGTATAAAAATGTTAAGAAGGCCAGAAATGTTAAGAAGGCTTGTTTAAACAACAGTGTTTTCAGGCCTCGCCGAAAACTCTCAAGAGAGGGAGCCATTCTCAAATCAAGGGGAAGGGAGTTCCATAGCGTTGGTGCCACTACCGAGAAGGCCCTATTTCTTGCAGCCGCCCCCCAGACCTCCTTGGGTGGCGGCACTTGCAAAAAGGCCTTCTCTGATGACCTGAGAGGACGGGCTGGATTGTACAGGAGTAGGCGGTCTCTAAGATATCCTGGCCCAGAGCAGTATAGGGCTTTAAAGGTCAAAACCAGCACCTTGAATTGGGCCCAGAAACGAATGGGCAGCCAATGTAGCCCCCGGAGAAGCGGACTGACAGAGTCAAACCGCCTGGCTCCGGTGACCACACGGGCCGCCGCATTCTGTACTAATGGTAGTTTCCGAACCGTCTTCAGGGGCAGCCCCACATAGAGCGCGTTACAATAATCTAACCTTGATGTCACCGTGGCATGGATCACCGTGGCCAGGTCTGCACGATCCAAGTACGGTCGCAGCTGGCGCACCAGCCGAAGCTGAGCAAAGGCCCCCCAGCCACAGCCGCCACCTGGGAATCCAGGAGCAGCTGCAAGTCCAGGAGGACCCCCAAGCTGCAAACCTGCTCCTTCAGAGGGAGTGCAACCCCATTCAGAGCAAGCTGATAATCCAGCACCTGCATCGAGGATTTCTGAACCAGGAGAGCCTCTGTCTTATCCAGATTTAATTTCAGCTTGTTAGCCCCCATCCAGATACTCACTGCTTCCAGACAGCGCTCCAGGCCCTCAACCGCCACCCTGGAGTCTGGAGGAAAGGAGAGATAGAGCTGGGTGTCATCAGCATATTGATGACACCTCACTCCAAACCCCCGGATGACCTCTCCCAGCGGTTTCATGTAGATATTAAATAGCATGGGGGACAGAATTGAACCCTGCGGCACCCCGCACCTCAAGGGCCAGGGTGTCGAACAGGCATCCCCCAGCACCACCATCTGGGACCGACCCTCCAAGTAGGAGCGGAACCACTGCAAAACAGTGCCTCCAACTCCCAACTCGGCCAATCGGCCCAGAAGGATACCATGGTCGATGGTATCGAAAGCCGCCGAGAGGTCCAGCAGGACCAACAGGGACGCACTCCCCCTGTCCAGTCCCCGGCGTAGGTCATCCACCAAGGCGACCAAGGCAGTTTCCGTCCCAAAGCCCGGTCTGAAACCAGATTGAAAAGGATCCAGATAATCCGCTTCATCCAAGACCCTCTGGAGTTGGGCCGCCACCACCCGCTCAATTACTTGCCCAGAAACGGGATGTTGGAGACTGGCCGATAGTTATTCAACACAGTGGAATCCAGGGAGGGCTTCTCCAGGAGGGGGCGAACCACCGCCCGCTTCAAGGCGAGCGGCAACGTCCCCTCCATCAAAGAAGAGTTGACCACCCTCCCCGTCCACTCAGCCAGTTCCCCCCCCCCCCCGGGCTGCTCTAATCAGCCAAGCTGGGCAAGGGTCAAACAGGCAGACAGACGGCCTCACACTCCAAAGGAGTCTGTCCACATCCTCAGGCTGCACAAGCTGAAAAGAAACCCACAATACTGGACAAGCAGTTGCCAAGGGGACATCATCAGACATTGTCAATGTGGCATCCAAGTCGCGACGAATACGATCGATTTTATCTGCAAAGTGTTGGGCAAACACGTCACAGCTGCTGACTGTGTATTCCTCCTGGACTACCGAAGGGGCCTGATGAAGGAGGCCCTGCACCACACGGAACAGCTCTGCCGGACGGCTATCAGCAGACGCAATGGTAGCAGAGAAGAACGATCTCTTCGCTGCTACCACCGCCACGGAGTAGGCTCTATAATGAGCTCTACTCCATGTCCGATTGGATTCATCACGAGTTTTCTGCCACCGTTGCTCTAGATGCCTGCCCTGCCGCTTCATCATTCGCAGCTCCTCAGTAAACCAAGGAGCCGCTCCGAGTCTGCAGCGTGGCAGAGGTCGCTCCGGAGCAATCTCATCCACTGCCCTGGACATTTCCCCATTCCAGAGGTCGACCAGGGTCACAGATGAGGCGCCAGTCTTGGCAGTGGGAAAGTCCCCCAGGGCCCTCAGGAAGCCTTCAGGATCCATTAGCCTCCAGGGGCGGACCATAGAAAACGGTCCCCCTCCTCTGCGGAGGTAGGAAGTCGCAACAAGCCTATACCCTACCAGGAAGTGATCTGTCCATGACAATGGAGTGATGTTGATCTCCACTACCTCCAGATCATTGCCCCCATGCCCAGCTGTAAACACCAGGTCCAACACGTGTCCTGCTGTATGTGTTGGGGCCCAGATCTTCTGGGACAGGCCCATGGTTGTCATGGCAGCCATGAAATCCTGAGCTGCACCTGCCACAGGGGCCTCCGCATGAACATTGAAGTCCCCTAGCACTAACAGGCGGGGGGCCTTCAATGCCACCCCCGAGATCACCCCAGTCAGCTCAGGTAGGGAGACTGTTGGGCAGCAGGGCGGGTGGTACACCAACAGAATCCCAATCCTGTCCGGCCCTCTCAACACCACATGCAAGCACTCGAACCTAGGAGACTGCTGGACAAGGCACCTGGTAAGGGAGATGGACTCACAATAGACCATTGCAACTCCCCCTCCCTGTCCCTGCAATCTTGGCTGCTGCAACACCTGGAAACCTGGCGGACACAGTTCAGAGAGACTAACGCCTCCCTCCCCGTCCAACCAGGTCTCCGTAATGCATACCAGGTCAGCTTTCTCATCCAGGATCACATCCCGGATGATACAGGTCTTGTTATTCACCGACCTGGCATTCAAAAGCAGCAGCTTCAGATCCAGGGACTCACCGCCAGGACCACCAAGTATCCGAGAATTGGGGGAAGGACCAGAAGGGGAGATGATCTGCCTACGATGAACTCTCCTTCTCCTGTAACGGCCTGTCCGACCCCCACCACCATATCTCCCCTGGCCCGTCACACTCTTGATAGTGGCACCCTTCCCCTCCCCTGAGCTCCCTCCCGAGAGAACAGACATGTGGCGAGGCCCACCTTCTGATACTGGCCTGCAGGCAGATCCTCGGCTGCTCCACTCTCCCCAGCCTCAAACAAAAAGGGGAGAATCTCCGACGACTGTTGATTGGACCACTGTTCAAGATGGCAGCAGATCTTCCGGGCACGAGCCCCAGGCTAAGAGCCACGGGCCAAGAGCCCTTTATATTGCTTTCTTTTGATCCTGACCAGAGGATTCATGAGTAATTGGCCCTTGAATAGACTCTCTGAATTGCCCCATCTCAGTTTCTATTACTCACAAATAACAAGAAAAATGGAGAGGATACCAGTAATTGACCCCCCACAAAACTGAGATTGGGCAGTTCAGAAAGGGTCAATTAATCCCCTAGCTCAGATCAACAGAGAGTAATACAATAGATTGAGAGAATGTGATTGAGAGAATGCAGGGAGACCTGAAAACTCTAAACAGTGCTTTACTTATCAACACTGGGCAGGCCAGAGCTGTAATTGTGTTTAGTTCAAAATAAATAAAGTTACCACAAGTAAGTCTGGAAAAATCCAGGAAAGGACCACAAAACACACTGGACTGCTAAGATCAGACAACTACCTGGACCTATGTGGTTCTGATAACTCATAGAAGCTCTGTAAAAAGTAAGTGAACAAAAAAGTGGCCATTTCAGAGAAAAAGGGATGGTGTGGAAGCAACCTGACATTTCTGTTAGTGAGACGTTAGCATCAAATTTATTATTTATGTATGATTTACTCTCCCCTAAGTGAATGGTATCTCAGTTCAACATATTCCCTTTGCTGGATGGAACCCACCCCTATCACGTCTCTCATCAGTTTGGCATCAGCCCCTGATAACCCTCACCTGGGACTGATTCGCTTGGCAACCACAATGATATCACTCAGGCTTGCTGGAGACTTCATTTGGGCACCTGACCCCATCGTCATGGCAACAAGCTTTTCCGTGAGAGTATGGCAGATCTGTTCAAAGGAAAAATGGAGTCAGTGTTGCTTGCTGTTTGACCTCCATAGCTGCTTAAATACACTATTTATTATGTACAGATTACTGCATCTTCTAGGAAGCGCCTCTTTAGGGCATAGGATACTCACATTGTGATTTACAAAAAACAGGAACTTACCTTCAGGATGGCAATGCAATGGGAAACCAGGCCCCTGAAGGAAGAAAGAAAGAGAAAAGGGTGCCAGGTTAGAGAAGTAATGTGGCATTTTAAGCAGACACTACTGACTCATCCATGCCTTCCTTTGGCACCACCCCTCATAAGAACATAAGAACATAGGAACAGCCCCGCTGGATCAGGCCATAGGCCCATCTAGTCCAGCTTCCTGTATCTCACAGCGGCCCACCAAATGCCACAGGGAGCACACCAGATAACAAGAGACCTCATCCTGGTGCCCTCCCTTGCATCTGGCATTCTGACGTAACCCATTTCTAAAATCAGGAGGTTGCGCATACACATCATGGCTTGTAACTCGTAATGGATTTTTCCTCCAGAAACTTGTCCAATCCCCTTTTAAAGGCATCTAGGCTAGACAACAGCACCACATCCTGTGGCAAGGAGTTCCACAGACCGACCACACACTGAGTAAAGAAATATTTCCTTTTGTCTATCCTAACCCACCCAACACTCAATTTTAGTGGATGTCCCCTGGTTCTGGTATTATGTGAGAGTGTAAAGAGCATCTCCCTATCCACTCTGTCCATCCCCTGCATAATTTTGTATGTCTCAATCATGTCCCCCCTCAGGCGTCTCTTTTCTAGGCTGAAGAGGCCCAAACGCCGTAGCCTTTCCTCATAAGGAAGGTGCCCCAGCCCCGTAATCATCTTAGTCGCTCTCTTTTGCACCTTTTCCATTTCCACTATGTCTTTTTTGAGATGCGGCAACCAGAACTGGACACAATACTCCAGGTGTGGCCTTACCATCGATTTGTACAACGGCATTATAATACTAGCCGTTTTGTTCTCAATACCCTTCCTAATGATCCCAAGCATAGAATTGGCCTTCTTCACTGCCGCCGCACATTGGGTCGACACTTTCATCGACCTGTCCACCACCACTCCAAGATCTGATCTGTCACAGACAGCTCAGAACCCATCAGCCTATATCTAAAGTTTTGATTTTTTGCCCCAATGTGCATGACTTTACACTTACTGACATTGAAGCGCATCTGCCATTTTGCTGCCCATTCTGCCAGTCTGGAGAGATCTTTCTGGAGCTCCTCACAATCACTTCTGGTCTTCACCACACAGAAAAGTTTGGTGTCATCTGCAAACTTAGCCACCTCACTGCTCACCCCTGTCTCCAGGTCATTTATGAAGAGGTTGAAAAGCACCGGTCCCAGGACAGATCCTTGGGGCACACCGCTTTTCACCTCTCTCCATTGTGAAAATTGCCCATTGACACCCACTCTCTGCTTCCTGGCCTCCAACCAGTTCTCAATCCATGAGAGGACCTGTCCTCTAATTCCCTGACAGTGGAGTTTTTTCAGTAGTCTTTGGTGAGGGACCCTCCACTTCCTATACAATCCACTTATAAATTGTAAAAATATATTGCATTTCAACCTCCTTGTTAAGAATTCACAGCTTCAATTGTCCCTAGGGTTCCGTGTGATATTCTACTCCAAAACTTTCCACCTGAGCAGTCAGTATGTAAATTATTTTATTTATTTATTAAAATTTATACCCTGCTTTATCTTCCCAAAGGGCATTCAATTAACATTTGATGACATCACAGCAGCTTAGCCAATAGCTTTGGGGGTGGCCCTTGAGCATCTGCTGAGTGGGGAACCTGGCCCTCAAAGCCAATTGAGTGTAGTGCCCCAGAACCAAGCCCTTAAAGAGAATTAGACAAATCATGGACTATATTCTTGTGCTGTTTTATTAGCACATTGGTGGCAGTTCAATCACCTCTCCCATTATTGCTAACAAAAGGATAAGAAAACTCTGAGAACTTTCACTGCATGACTTACGAAGCATCTTCGATCCAGTCTTCATTCTCCAGGATTGCTTCAATATGTGGGTTTGTTATTACGACATCATCTAGCTCCAGTTCTGAAGGTTCAGACTGTGTCTCCATTGTGCCAATTAGGTCAACAATAGGCCTGGTGGGGGAAAACAAAGGGATCTGAGGTAGGTCAGCATTTTCTGACATGACAGCCCTACTTAGGTCATTTGGACTTCAAACAAGCTCAATAAACTTCAGTTATCAAAATCAAAGAGAGCTGCCAGCTAACCAGAAGAAAATATGGTCAAGCAAGCTCTTGCGTCTTTCACGTCAGCTTGATCTGCATGTCAAGACTGTTCAGGACATGGAGATAATAAGCATCTTTGCCTGCTGATATTTGTAGACCAAGCTCCTGTTAAAGGCACAAAAGCAGAGGCCAGTAAAAAAGGTGGCAACCCAAATATAAAACAGTTTGAAATCATGGTGGTTTTGCTTAATCTGTTATAACTTTTCCTCCTTATAGTAGAGGTTTTCCTGACGCAGTTTTAAAAAGTCAAAATTCTTTCTCCCCTACTTCGATTTTTGGCCTCTTTTATATGCCGTGTGAATTCGTGCACGATCTTTGTCTCTCATCCAGTCCTTATGAGAGAGCGAGCCTACCTGTTGTTAATTACATTTCCAGGCAATCTTTGCCATGAGAAGATAACCAAGCAGATCCTCAAGGCAAGACAGAAGTTTCCACTCACTCAACTCCACTGCTGCTGTCCCTCCACTTGCTCCTTGGAATGGAAAAAGAGAGGGACAGACCAGAAAAGGAAGGGTGGAGGAGAGTAGACTGGTGGACTAGAGTATCTCCAATGCTCTTGCCTACCACTCTCTTCTCCATACTTCATCTTCTGCTCTATCTCCCTCTTTTTTTTCCCATTCAGGGAGCAGGAGGAGCAAAGTCTGACAGTGCATCACCAGGTAAAGAGGGGCAGCATTTGGCAAGCTGTCTCAAGTGCCAGGAGCTCTTGGGCCAGGTCTGATTGGTACCATAAGTGTATATATTTCCACACCCTTTCCAGCAATTTGGGATGCTTTGGGAAAGGATATGCAAAATGTTCAGCACCACAAATGCATTATCTTGTATTGAGTTGTATATTAGCACAGACTGTGGTTCTCAATGATGTTCTTTTTTCCCACAACTCCTTAGTTTCAAATCCCATTCTTAAACCAAGGTGCGTAAGGCAAGGGTGCATGCACAGAAACAAGCAAAATCTGGTAAATGTGAGATAATTTGACATCCAAATGTCTTTCCACCACCAGCTTGGCTCCACACCAGCACTCTCTTTGATGGCTTAGCTCCAGAACATTTCACTGTGATTTATCAATTGTTGTCAATTATCATTGTCAGATCCTTGAGCTTACTTCACAATCCTTCTCTCAGGGTAAAGAGAGCCTCTGAAAATATGCAAAATATTTGCAATGATGCAGAGTTGTTGTTGTTGTTGTTTTGCCTTGCTGCAACATATTTGGGATTCAAGGCTGAAGAATGTGATTGGCATCTATCCATTTCTTTTTTGAAAGTCAAGGATTGTGCTCACCTGGTATCGTAATGGCTCAAGAAGTCCTTAGGTCGGCAGTAACGTTGCCTGCACACCATGACGAGGGCCACAAAGGAAGCCAGGAAGATGGTTGCCAGTACCCCAATGGCCACAATCACAACTGTCTCCATATCAGCCCTGTTGTGCCCTCAGGGAAGAGGGCAATGAAAAAGCAAGCCACTTTGGGTCACTTCTGAAGTCCTTCCACCTGGAATGAAACCAAGTTGAGGCATAACTAGTTTGTAATTAAGGGATTCTGAGGAAGCAGGCTTGCTTCAGAACAATTCTGCTGGACCACATCAAGGGCCATGTAATCCAATATTCTTTGCAGGAGTCCCTGCAACCAACAACCAGTAAGTGGTTCACCAGAAATTAGTTGGAGGTCAATTAACAGCCAACCATAGCCTACTATTTCCCCTCTATTGCCTTACACCAATTACAGCTGGCTCTAAGACATTGGAGACATTGGTCTCCAAGACATTGGGCTCTAAGACATTGGTCTGTACACGGGCAACAGACCATTATTTTACATCTACCCTCTGTTCAATCTTTCAACTTCCATTCACCATTCTTCCTCAAAATAGCTCACTGCCAAGAACCTCTTGTAAGGCATGATTCAGAGACAGAGTATTTGAGAGAAGGGGGTTTCCCACTGTTCCCCCTTCCAAATATAGCAAATTCAAGAAGCTCTCTGTTGTCAGAGTTAAATACCATCTTGTGAAGTGGGCCCAAGACACAGGCTCAACTGGTCCACTCCTTGATAACAAATTGTCTACTTAGACCTATTTGAACATCAGTCCTATCTTTTTAGGCCTTTTTAAAATTCATATTTTCTTTTAAATATGTATTTTAATTCTATTATGTTACTTTTATGCTGTTTAACTGCTGTGTTATGTTTTATTGTTAATATCAAACATCGACAGTACATTATTATACAATATTATATTTAATGTTATTTTCAACATCATGTAAATTGCCCTATTTTTTTAACCCCCCGAAATGTACAAATTCATTAAATAAATACATTTGCTTACATTTTGCAACACTGCCCAGATTCTTTGCAATTAGCTTGCAAAGCTGACCAGCCCCTATTGCCACGGCTTTCACCTACTACCAAACTAAGCACTTAGTGGGGCAGCCGACATAAAGAAGGCTTGAAGGATCTGAACTTCTCGGGCCAAAACTAGGTGAAGGAAAATAAAAAGAAAAAAACCATGACTACACAACAAGTCAGATCCAAGTTCTGACCAAAGGTCTTGCAAACAAGCTGTGAACAAGAGACCTAGTTCCGATTGTATAAGCAGCACATAATAAGGAGCATAGATTTACATACAGCAGGCTGAGTCTTCGAGAATCCCAATTCTTTTTTCCTTTTGACACACCTTTTAGAAATGCCATCTAAAGGTGGCCAACTTTTGACAGTCTCTGAAGCTGTGCTTTTAGAGAGCAGCTTGATGTCCAGACATGAGCAGACAATTTACTTCCACAGTGGGGGAAAAGCCAGTGGCTGTTCAAGGCACAAGAGCAAGCCAACAGAGCTGACATTGGGTATTAAGGGATCCCTAAACAGGCTGCTAAATGTCAGCTGTGTTTCAGCTGGCTGCTGTCATACAGCATGAACACGATGCTAAGGGGCTCTACCACAGACTTGGACAAGGCAACCAGCCTTGGTTGCTTGCTTAATCACTGCAACACAGAACCAGCGAGGGTACATTGAGTACATTGAGCAAGCCGTGCAGGTGGGGAAAACTGTACTTCTGAATGGTAAGAAAGCATCTCACCTGGCCTCCTCAGGAACACAGCAGCAGCTGAGACTTCCGTGCAAGTGCAACCATCAGGTGAACAGCGGTGGTGGTGCGGGTGACCTTTACCCCCCAACATCCCAACCCAAAGCAAACAGCGCAGAGGAGTGAAATTGTTTCCTTAGGCCGCCCAGACAACCAGTAAGCCTGGCCAGTCAGCTGCTTGTGGAAAGCAGCACATGGGATAATCCCCCAGGAGGGAGAAGGCAGTCATTCCTTCCTTACAGTTACAGCATTAAATAAGGAGGGCAGTATGTTACCAGATATGCAACAGTACAGTATTGACTTGAGTTGTTTTTAAAAAAGTTGAGTTGATTTTAAAAAAAATCCAAGTCACCCTTTAATCCTCTCAGAAAAAATATATAAAATGCAACATAGAAACATGAGCAGCAGAGAGATCATAAGAGTTTGATTGTCAGGGGTCCCAAGAGGGAGAGGTCCTCTAGTATTGGCTCATAAGTCTACATAGGGCTGCCCAGGCCAGGCCCACCTGGTTTGTCTTCCTCGTCTTCCCCTGGGCCTTAAAGCAAGGCACCCTACTCAGCCTCTGAGCCTTTTCCAGCCTCCTAGGGCTCTGGAGCCTCTCTTTCAGTCAGTCTCCAGCTCTCAGCCAGCCCATTCCCATCCCTGGCCCACTCCTTATATTCTCCTGGCCTTGGCTGTTCCTCTCACCTTCCTGGTTCCACCCTCCTTGCCTGGTCCTATGCTTCCTCTTCCAGAAAACAGGCAGGCTCCTGCAGGTACTTGCCATGCAGGCAGGTGCACTCTGCTCAACTGGGCTGATAGCCCCTGCCCTGCCTGAGGCCTTCCCAGCCCTTCCCAGCATGTACCTGGCCCTGGGCTTTCTGGGCAGGCTGCTCTCTGGGGCTGGTAAGTCCAGCCCTGGACATTGATTAAAACAATGTAAGCACAGAATGTGTAAAAGGTCAGGCAGGATACAAATCACCTGGTACCCCAAAGGCATCAGACTCTGCTAGGCAAGCCTTCTTGGCGAAGACATTCCAGAGTCAGGCAAGGCAGGAGCAGGCAGCCATGAAGTTGAGAAAGGCTATCATTTCTGGCAGCAGCGTGCCCATTTCTATCTACCCACTCACGTACATTGCTCCTCTACCTTCCACTCCCTGACATGAAAGCAAGGGGGTACAGTAGTAGAGGAAGCATGCTAGCCCACCACTCTTCTCTTCTCCAGACTTCTTCTTCTATGCCATCCCTCCACTACATTTTTTAGTTCAGAGAGTGGAAGAAGTAGAGGCCAGGACATCTCTAAATGACAGGAAAGGGGCAGCATTTGGCACACCACCTAAGGTGCCAGTAGATCCTGGGCTGGCCTGTGACACCACCATCAAGAAAGCCCTGTTACAGCTCCCACTTGCTTAATATCTGGAGGTGTGGGGAAACAAAGAAGAGCTTCTGAGAATTATTTTTGCAGGTGGGTAGGCTTGTGTGGGAGAAGACAATTCTTAAGGTAGGCTAACTCCAAGCCATTTTGAGTTTTAAAGAATAAAGACCAATTCCTTGACATAGGCTCAAAAATGGATTGGGGTGCCAGTGTAGCTGCTTCTAGACCAGCAAGATGCCCAATCCCTGTAAGTAATCTAATAGCTGTGTTCCATCTTAACTGCGGTTTCTAAACCAGCTTCGGGGCAGTCCTACATAATGCAAGACTGTAAGCCAAACTGGATGGTACAAAGGCATTAATGACTTATGACCAGGCTTTTACCATATGGAAGGTCTGGTCCATAATGAGGCCAACTGAAGCTGTTGCCTCAGGTAGCAGATTGGTAAGTGTGGCACTAACCACTGTCTACCTTGTCTCCACTGCTGCTTCTCCTCCTTCCACTGCCCCTGGCTTGGAAAAGAAAGAGGAATGTGAAGGGGAATGCTGACCCTGGAGAATAGGAGGTTGGCACATCATCAGGTAAGAAGGGCAGCATTTAGCATGCTATCTCAGGGATCAGGAGGTTTTGGAACAGCTCTGCATAGCTGGTACTGTGGAATATGCTCTGGGCACCAAGGCCGCTTAGACCTCTAGCAATAGGAGCAGATTAACCAGCACATGGTCCTTCAGGGGGAGCATATATAAATCCACCTGAAACAGCCCAAACTGTTTATACCCTGAATATATTCAATAAATGAAACTCTTGTGTTACCTTGGATTCTGAACCAGGAAAAGTGAATGATGCAGCCTATATAAAAACTTGCTTGTCATGGACAGAGGGCAAGGAATATGTTACAGACCATCTGGAAATCCTTACCCACCAACATCCTCTCTACCTTTTGACAAACTTGAGGTTTCAGAGTGCTCGGTTCTAAGTACAAACTTGCTAACAAAGTTGGAGCCCAGCTGCAGAAAACACATGGCCTGTGCTGGATGATTCTTTTTGCCTTCAGGGTTGCTCTTTTGCTCACGGGTGCAGTTCCAGCATTGAATGAAAACAAGAATAATCCAGGGAGGCACCAAGCCTACTAGCTGCAGACTCCTTTCCCCAAAGACTCTCCAGAAGAAAAGGTATGGGAAGTGAGATAGGAAGGACAGAAGGAAGGAAAGAAGCTGGCTTCGGGGGCTGCTGCCACCTCCTCCTTGCTGAGGAATTTGGTCTTAGCAAGAGCACCCTTGGAGCAAACAGTGGCCTCCTCAGAACAACAGCCTGAGGAATGCCTGGTTTTTTTCCTTTTCTTTTTTTAAAAGAAAGGATTAATCACTGAATTCCGGCTGTTTCTCTTTCCCACAGTGAAAAAAGGCAGCAGATCTTGAACAAAACAAAATCGGAAACATGCCCCAACATACATGAAAGACTACCCCAGCAACCCAACCAAGCTTAAACAAGATAGCAGTGAGTGGCGTAAACAGATATTTCTTCCCTTGCCAGCTTTGTATTTACCTGGAAATACTTGGTGAGGACTGGAGTGTCCCACTTGCAGAGTCTGCCTATGAGGTTTCCTTCCCCTACGTTAGGATGGGCCTCTAGCCTGCCGCCAGCACCAACTCTTGCAGCTCCTTGGTCCTGCCTGCATTCCTGAGCAGGATAAAACTGAACAGATGCCAAACAGACAGGGGAGAGATTAGAAAGTGGGTTGGCCAAGCAAAGGGGGATTTGAAGTTGGGGTCATGTTCAGCTGGGATGTTGAGCTCCCTTCTCCCTCCAGAGGAAAGTGCTTGAAGTATATCACACAGTACCACCTCTGCCTGCAACCCACAAGCTAATTGCATGCAAATAGGAATTTAATTCTGCAATTGCAGGGTTAACACTGAGTGGCCCAATCCTGTGCATATTGCCTTAAAAGCAAGTCCCATTTTGTCCAATGGACTTCAAAGTCATTGTGTAGAATTACAGCCTTAAATTCACTGCTAGAAACATTCTGTGACACAGAAAGCAAAACTGTGTGCCACATACAGAATGCATCTATGCATGCATAATTTTTAAAAAGTGATACTGCTATCTATCCATAAAAATACACCATTAAACATTAACACAAAGTTTATTTTTTATTTAAAAATCAATGGTCACAAATGGTCTTCCGGCAGAATTTTTTCTTTTGGGCCAAACCAGAGTTAGTTAAGCAGTTTCATAAAATGTTCGCTGATTTTTTAACATATACTGGTTAGATATAGATGAAACCACATGGAGACCATGTGGCAGTAGGGTTCAATCTGTATTTTCACAAAACCCAGGGCAGATGTGCAATTTTCAGTTACCAAACATTTGAATCCAGTTCTTATACATATTACTGTTGCAGCAGCAATATTTTAGACAGCTCAAAAATCCTTTGCAGAAAAAAGGAAGTATTTAGGAACAAAAGGAGCAGGTTTCTCTTTTCTGCAGAGAGAGGTTTGTCCAAGGCATACTGTATATTTTATAAGTGGCATTAGGATTTTTTTTTCTAATATTGTGCTAAAAGAAAGGGGCAGAAGAGAGCATTATTCCTGTACTAGGCCAGAGCTGGGATGGAAACAGAACAGCAAAATCAGTAGGTGAAGCTGAAAAGAGGATCAGAATTCAATTTTTCCTTCTAGGGACTATTCATACTAGAAGCAGTCAGCTGTCTCATCATGAATAGCACTTAAGTCTCTTTTGCCTCCTGTGGAAGATTAATGGCCAAGCATAGCCACCCAGCAAATTCCTAAAGACAAGACCCTAGGAAGAGCACAACAAAAGCTGCTTGTACTAGACCAGGGTGTCAAACAAAAGGCCTGCAGGCCAGATGCAGTCCCCAGAAGCTCTTTATCTAGTCCCCATTATAACTGAGCTCTCCCTGAGTTGCCCTTTCAGCAGTTCTGCTTCCACTGAGTTTACAGAGCATCTCTCAGCTGATGAGCTACAGAGTGATGCTGTGGCAGATGCTGCTGAAAGGGCAGTCCTGTGTGATAATTTGGTCTCCTATCCTAATAATTGGGCTGTCTTATAACTTGAAAATATGATCAGGATTTACACATTTCTTCTTCTGTCATTTGCCGCTGTACTTGTCGTAAGAGGCGACTAAACAGCCACTGGGTAGATGGGACTCGTCAGCCTGGGAAGGCAGCTCATCTGAGAGAAGGAGAACTCTGATTCCAAACCTCCACTGCCTTGTGGCTACATCCAGTTAGGGAAAAGGCTTCAGGAGTCAACCTCGAAGCAAAATCCGGAGCCGGAGTCCCTGAGGCAGTTCATGGCTGAACACAGTCATGTTCTGGCAACTCCTGCGATGCCGCTGGAACCAACCGTATTGGCCTCTGCCTTTCCATTGGACCATTTCAGCGACGTGGAGAGGGGGGATTTGCTGCATGGGTAACAGCCTATCCTCCATACCTACTTTACCCAGGCTTCTCGCACTGGAGAGGACACTCTGTTCCAGAACCACCATTCAGAGCGTGACACCATAGTCTTCCAAGATTGAAGGATGCCAACAAGAAGTTTCTTGTGAGAACAAAGGTTCTTATTTCTGGCCTTCACCTGCTTAATGACAACACTTCCTGCTTAATGATGTCACTTCTGGCCCTCAGCAGGCACCATGAATGCTATTCAGCCACTTTATGAAATGAGTTTGTTATCCTCTATACTAGATTATTAGCAAAGAAGAAAGTAATCCTATTTAGTTAAGGGTGTGGGGCTTCCATATTCACCAACCACCAGAGTTCTAGAGGGCAACCGACTGCCCCCCCCCAACACACACACACCAGGAGGTACAGGAAAAGAAAGTACCATTTGCAAAGAAATGGCTAGGCATATGTGGCTGTGGCTTTGGGGTGAGCATGGAGCAGCACTCCTTCCACACATATTGATGCAGGCATTAAATGTGCATTACTAGGTACCTGCTCAACTTCACTGGGTACAGAAACAAAAGGATAAGTTCATGTGCCATGAAATCAGCCTTTTTGAAGCATGTCCCCCAAAACCAAATGTCTGAATTGTGGATTGAGCAGCACAACAGAAGCAGGATCCTTCTACAAACTCTCTGCTCCATCCTTCAGTAGGATGTAGGTTGGTGCTATCTCAGACCTGTCACAAATGTGCCATATCAGTTGGAGTATCTTCCCCCATGTGAAGTACTTCCCTGAAGAATGCCTGCCCCCAAATCCAGTCTTTTCTCATGAAAATGCAAATTTCAAAAGCCACAGAGTACTTGGCTCTTTCTGGATTTCCCTTTTCAGAAAGCAAAGTTGTTGTTCCTGTACAACATATATGTACAACATATATGGGGAGACACACCACATAAAAAGGCAATATGTCCAAATGCTCGTGCCCCATGTAAGTTCCAAAACCTGTGTTGGATTTCATTGATCAGTAATTTACATTGCACTATTGCCAAAGGCTGGTTTGTGCACAACTCTGAGCTGTAATTTTGGGACAGTAGTGCAGTGTAGGAGAAGGAACTAAAAAATCTGAGCCACTGCAATTTACACAGCCTCCCAAACAGCCCCAAAAAAACTTCCAACTCACAAAAAACTGTCAATAATAATGTATAATGCGAGCTTCTAGCTTAGATTCCTACCCTATGCATATGAATTGAAGTCTCTTGACTAAACCGATGAGTTTACATAAAGCACTTTCCCCTATATCCTGGTACAAAATGGGCTCAATGCATGCCTGACAAATACCATTGCCCACGTAATAAGTGCACACAAACACATGGAAATGCAATAAATGCATGAGTGTGCACATGTACACATAGCCTTCTATTGCAACATGTGGACATATGGCAAGAAACCCTAGCTGGTGACAGGTCCTAGGTAAACATGCACACATCTCAGGCAGGTGGGGGCAGATACAATTTCCTTTGCGAAGGTGGTATGCATATAGGAAGTTTATTGTGGATGAAACAGATCAAATTGCAAATAACAGAATCACTCAATAAACTGACCTCAGCAGTATGTTGAAGCCATTTCTTTTATTACTTGCTCTATTAGGAGGAGGGTAATGAATTTACTTGTTCACTTTAACACAAGCCCACCAAGAAGCTACTCTTCCCTCACTAAATCTTTCTCTCTCACACACCTAGGAGCAAGTATCAGATACATAGGCATTATATTTTAATGGGTTTGCCACCAACAGCCTTTTCTTTGACTTACCAGTTTGAATTCTTTGTTACTGCAAAATTCTAATGCCACTGTGCTCATGTATTAGCACAGCGATTTTCAACATTTTTCATCTCGTGGCACACTGACAAGGCACTAAAATTGTCAAGGCACATCATCAGGCAAATACCACCATTTTGACAATTGACAAGGCACACCATGCTGCCAGTGGGGGGCTCACATCCCCATTGGCTCTACTAAAATGATCTTTCCCCAAATTCCTGTGGCACACCTGTGGACCACTCGTGGCACACTAGTGTGCCAAGGCAGAGTGGTTGAAAATGGTTGTATTAGTATCTTGCATTTTGTGTGTTGCATATGGGCATGAACAGGTGGTATGAGGGAATGGGCTAGAGCAGGGATAGGGGACAAGTACTGTTATCCATCAAATGCAAGTCTTCCCCTGTTCAAACCAATCATTGAGATGTACTTTTAGCAATACCTTGTTCATGGTCATGAGATATCCATGGAGCAATGGGAGAGCTTGTGAATTAAAAGATTGAAATTTACTTTGAATGTAAACCTTACAGAGAACTTTTATAAGATGATGTATAGATGGTATTTGACTCTAGGTAGATTGGCAAAAGTGTATGAAAATGTACTGAACAGATGTTGGAAGTGTAAAAGACAAGAAGGAACGTTCTATCACATGCGGTGGACTTGTAGAAAAACAAAAAAATGGACTTTGATACACTAGCAAATGCAGTTGATACTGAAGGTAAATTTACAAACAAAACCAGAAGCTTTTTTGTTGGGAATACTGGATGACTCGATTCAGAAAGACTATGAAACTATGTTTTTATATATGAAAACTAAGAATATTGTATGCCAAATACTGGAAAGTTCCACAGATACCCATATTGGAAAAGTAGTGGTTAAAGGTATTGGATTTGGCAGAAATGGACAAACTTACAATTTTTCTTAAGGACAAGTCAGTAAAATCTTTTATGGACAATTGGAAACCATTCATGGACTTTCTGTGCGTTGAGGGGAAAGTGGGCCAAGTGATCTATGGATTTGATTTGTAGATAGGTGTTAACTTTTATGTTTTTTAAAATTTTTCTATTTGTGTGGAAAATGTATTTTATAATAGATGTAGACTGCTTGATGATTTTTTGTATGATTTTGTAGTAGAATAAGAAATGTTGTTTGAGATCTCCACATTTGCCATACAACTTGTAATGTTCTTTTAATTGTTTTTGTGTACGTGTGTGTGCGCTTTGTGTTTGTTTTTAATAAAATTAAAAAGTATTTAAAAAAACAACAATACCTTGTTCATTTACTGGCACTCACAAATCCGAGTATGCAAACAACAGTACAATTCCCAAAATTCCTTAGCAGAAAGCCATGGCACTTAATAAGAGATATATTTTTAATGGTACAGCCTTGGTCACAAAAGCCTATCCCAAACTCTGCCCATACCAGAATGTAGCTGTCCATAGCAACTAAGATTTTGGAACACCACTGACCCAGAATGCTTTGTCAAACAACTGGCTTTTTCCTCTCCAAGAGAATTTCATTTTTCAGGTCCCCAACACCGGAGAGAGAGGCAGTGAATCCAGAATTCAGAATCCAGAATAGGCAGATGGCGATCTGCCTCTTTCCCCATCTTGAGCCTTGGCACTGTCCAGCAACACCACCTTCCCAATAGCACTGGGACCTGCCCTTGCATTGAAGCCACTTCTTCATTCAGCTAGAGTCCTCTGGGCCTCTGGGAGTGCTTAGCTCTCTGGGAATATGTAGGTGAACTGGCTCAGAATTTGCTCCACAATCTGGTTCTGGAAAACCATGTGTACAGTCATATTCCCTTCTTCTGCTTCCGGCTTCAGCAATGTTGGACCAAACACAATTGCGATGCTTTGTGCTGACATGCGGTTCTCCTCCCGGCACTCTATAACCCTAAGGGGAAAAAAAAGAGGTCCATGGGAGAAAAATTAAAACAAGAGAAACTCTGATGGTGCAGATAATGGTGTATCCCAGAAGCATATGGAAAGTCTTGGATTCAAATCCTCCACTTGGTTATGTCTCACTATGAACTCATTTCACAGGTTATGTGAGAGAGATACTTCCACACAGAGTTGGCTCATCCATGAGGCAAACAGAAGCAGTCGCCTCAGGTAGCAGATTGGTAGGGAGCATCCACTTCCATGTGTCCACACACATTGCTTCTTCTCCTCATCCCTGGATTATAAAAGGAAGAGGGGGACGGAATGGAAGTGCAGAGGAGAGTGGTGGGGTAGACATCTATCCTTTACACTTCCTCTTCCATTCTGCCCCCCCCCCTCTTTCTTTTACAATCCAGGGAATGGGAAGAGCATTGGCTGGCATGTCATTAGGTCGGGGGCAGCATTTGCCATGCAACCATAGGTGCCAGAAGGTCTTGGGCCAGTCCTGCTCCCATACAGGTGAAAAGCTGCTTATTACTCATCTGCAAATGCCTCCCTCCTTCTTCCCACCTACCCACTACTTGAGATCTTTTGATACCATATCAGCTACTGAGCATTCTGATAGTGAAATAAATAAGTGTTAAACTAAACATTGTTACGCACAGTCTGTTCTGCAGTTTGCTTGTTTTTTCTTTGCAGAGAAGTACATGCTGGGTGGCCAGATCTGGACTGGGACCACATTAGGACTGGGACTGGACTGAGCTTTAACTTTTTGGTCCAAGGCTATTTGATCAGAGGGTGAAGCTCTGTTGGCATCAATAGGAGCTCTCCTTTTGGGTCAAATAGCAGCTGTACCAGTTAGTGGGATACCTGGATCAGAACTGTAATGGTGATGAACGGTTAAGCCCTCCCCACTGCTTTTCGCCCCAATACCAACTGGGTTCTTCACTGCATGCTATTTTACAAAGAAAAAAAACACTACAAGTATACAGATGCATACTTTAAGCTCAAGGTAACACCTAGTTTAGCTCTAGGATTCATTCAGCCACAGATTGTTAAAAATCAGTGCAGGGGCTGTGGAGAAGTAGAAAGTTAACTTGGCTGGGGAAGGGGAGAGTCTGTTTACAGGCAGGAGCCTGTAGCCTGTATGCTGATGGCAGGAATGGAGAGGGGAGGCAAAAGCCAGGGAAACACCATGACAAATGTTGAGCACAGTTGCACAGGGAATAAAGAAAGAGCCTCCAACAAGGTCTTGGGTCATGAGGGGATGTATGCTGCGAGGGGATGTATGCTGTGGAATTAGAACTCCACAACCCAGGCCAACCTGAGGAGCTGGGAAGAGATAGCTGCTCACCTGCAGAGATGCTGGAAAAGGACCCTCATGGTATTGTGGTTAGCAGGAGGTAGAGAATTCACCAGCTCCCGTAAGCGGAGGGCTCGCTTTGCAGGCTCCGGAATTTCTGCAATCCCAAAGAGATGAGAAGATCACTCATTGACATGTTCACATGTATTTCAAGGAGCCAGTGCTGCCACCCTGCATTTCCCCTGCATTTTCAGTGTGTGCCCCTAAGCAGGTACAAGAAAGATACCGCAATCTTTGCACAAAACAAATAAAGCAAGGGCTGGGGGAAAATACACAATTGCTCTGTATCTATTTTCTCTTTTTAGATTTCAGTGAGTAAATACATGCACAGGTGAGACCAGGTTGTCCAAGTTGCTGCACATGTGCACATCATGGTTTTTTTAGAATGCAGGTCGGTCTTCATCTCAGACTCCAAATGGATGTTTCAGTAAAAGCAAGCTTGATAACAAAAAAACAGCAGTTGTGTGTCTAATCCCCCTGCCTCTCATCCCCAACATATGAGGCTGGCTGACAGACTACTGCCCAGTACTGCCTCTAGACTGAATGGAAGCTGCTCTCGAGGAATTTCAGGCAGGATCTGGAGATGACATGATGTGCTCTACCACTGAGCAGCACCCTGACCCACAAATATTGCAACTGCAACAGCTCATACATGTGACAAGATGTTATGCGTTTCTCCATCGCCCATCGCCCTATCCCTTTAGCATCAACCAAGCATGTGGAGTGAAGGTGGGGAAACATTCACTGCCATGCTGCGTGCTTCCCTACTTAGATGTTTTGCTGTCCAGCAAAGGAACCAGGCACACAGCAGTCACATGCATTTACTTTTACATCAAGTTGGTGCCTTAGACATGCTGCCTCCTCTAGTTTCCAGCAAATCCTGGAAAGGCACCTGTAACACCGTGAAACACAAACGTTGTTTGTTGAATTTTTAATGTTTCTTATACAATTCAGAGGTGATTATTCCAATGGTAATCATCGTTTTTTGTATCATCAAAATGGTTTTAGTTATCTTAAATTTTGTATTTTTATTAATCCTATTGCCAAATGCATTGCAATGCACGTCATAATAAACAGCTGCATAGATTTTGGAGTAGCACAACTATTGGTGCCATGCCAAAAATAGTGGCATTTTTAAAAATCCTCACACTAAAATTAATAAAGAAACATCAACATATTCAGATAACCACAAAGTTGTTCAGATTGTGTTGGCCAGAATGATGGATACTTGGTGGTACAGGCCATTGTGTCTTAGAGGCAATTGGATCCCAGCTATGTCCCAGGATTCCACTGTGCCCTTCCTCAAGCCCTGATTAAAGCAGGTCCTATATAAGAAGGGACAACAATGTTTGAACTGTTCTGCCGGCGCAGAGTATCTTTCTCTTTTAGAAGCAACTACATACATGCAGCTCTGCCAGACACTGAACTCCCCAACACCACTTGTACAGATATCCCTTTAAGTGGTACAGGTTGCTTGCCACTGCTCTCCATTCAGCCAAAGCTATCTAGTCAACCTTCAAGCCTTCCTGTTAAGCCTACCCTCCCCCCCGCCCAAGGAGTGCCTCTTACTAATGGCAGCGATGAACTTGTGAAAATGGCTGAAAGGAAAGAGTGGTTCTGGCAACTCGCGAAAGAACAGCTTCAGCGCCCCAGTGATGACATGAACGTCGTCCCAGCGGCCATCGTCAAGATCCAAGCGCTCGTCTGCGAAAAGTATGACAAAACAGGGCATCAGGCAAAACAACTCCAACTAACATTGTCAGCCACTGAAAAGCCACCAACACTATTATGGTGGGAGCAGCTTCACTGGACTCCCCAATCATTTGACTTCCCAGTCGTTGGAACAGACCACAGACAAAATAATGGCTGCTCCTCAAACAACTTAAAAAAGAAAATGTGGCTTTCATTTACTCATATCACAGAGGAACATAAAACACTCAACTATATGCAGCTTCAGCACCATTCTAGGATAACCTGGACATAAGAAGAGGAATGCATGAAAGCTCCACTGAATTAGCCACTGGTATAATCACATTAAGTTAGCCAGTCAGAGCAGAATGAATATGTACTGTTCAATCCCAGAAGCTCCCTTTTCTAATGTTGGTAGTCAAAAAATGTGGCACTGTATAATGCCATCAGTGGCATATCTAGACTGTGGCAGGTATGGACATTTGCACTGGGTGCCCATGCTGTGTTTCGGTGGCTTCCTCCATTCATTCTGCTCAGTGGCACCCACTTTCAAGGAGTGCTCCTTCAAGAGAGAGCCTCAACAGGAGAAAGGACAGGGGTTGGCAGCAAAGCTGCTGCAGCCACCAGTGCCTCCTCCTCTGTGTGACATCACTTTCAAGTTCCCAGAGAGGAAGTGATGCTGGCAACTTCATAATACATCTGCCACCCCCCTGTGGAGGGGAAGGAGAAGGAATGCAAGGCAGTAGCCAAACTGTAAAGCAGCTGCCACCAGCACCCCCAGGAGAATGCAGAGATGACTTCACAATGTGACATCACGACATCACTGCCCAAGGTGCTGGGGCCTCTATGTATGCCAATGAGTACAACCAAGAGAAAAAACTCACTAACAGTTTCCACTTCAGAGGCTGGGGAGCTGAAAAATGCCTGCATGTGTAGCTTACCCAAGTGATCTTGGGTAAGAGCCCCTCCCCAAGATGCTGTTTAACCTCTCTGGGCTCTAAGAATTGAAATTAAATGAGAAAAATCTGCTTGACTATTTTCTCCAACTCCAATCTCTTTGCAACAGTTCAAAATAAGAATGTATAGTTTTCTCATATGTTAATGCTGTTGGATTTAGAAGTTTTCAGGAAGTAGCTGTAAGGTCCTGGATTTGGCAAACTGACTATCAAGTCTGGGCTATCCATGATTTCACCAGTCCAAGTCAGAAGAATATGAGAATTGCTTTGCTGGGTCAGACAAAAGGTTTATCTGTTCCAGTACTCCATTTCCTACAACAGCCGGCCAGAAGGCCCTAAGTGGGCATGGTAGCAATCACTATCCCCTGTTATTTGTTCCCAGCATTTGGCACTCATCTCAGTGAGTACCCTGCATCTCAGCATGGAATTTCCACTGAGTTATCATGGCTAAACAACGCTGATAGACTCATCCTACATCAATTTTAAGTACAGTCACTAGCTTCAATTTCACCATGTCTTGTGGCAGTGAATGCCATGACAACAAAGACCACTTTGCAACTTTTACACCAGAATGTTTGGCTTTTCTCTGTACCATCTTACTCAATTTCTAAAGTTGCACTCTGTTTCATTCTTCTGTAGCTTGGTACAATCTACAGTCCACACTAACTGGCACGGGTTTGCGAGAGATAGTGACCTTATCTAGCTATAAGATTCCTTAAATTGGGAGTCAACAGAGACGGGCAGCCCAATCCTAACCTTCCCCAGAGCAGGCAGGCCAGCAGGCCTGTGCTGCATCCAAGGCAGGATTGGGGCTGAAAGTGGATCAGCTTGGGGCAGTGGTTCTCGAACGTTTCTGGCTCACACCTCCCCTGATCCTTGTAGCCATTGGCCACGGCTCCCCATTATAACACCTTACCTCAGTTACCCCCAAAATGGGGATGAAGGTGTTATAGTTATACACTAGAAACAAAAAAACAGCTGCCCACACTCTGAGGCTGCAATCCTAACCACACTTACCTGAGAGTAAGCCCCATTGAACAAAATAGGGCTTACTTCTGAGTAAACCTGAGTTTATTAGCGGCACACCTGGAGGGTTTTGGAAAGGGGGGGAAGTGATGAATTTGCAGGAGGGGAAGCCTTTGTTTTGTGTGTATCTGCTAATTGCAAACTGAGACCTAGAGACTGTTTGGCTGGAATCCTAACCCCACTTTCCTGGGAGTAAGTCCCATTGAACACAATAGGACTTACTTCTGAGTAGACCTAGCTAGGATTGTGCCTTTTGTCTTACAATAGCAGCCAACAGAGTACCCCCCCCCAAAAAGGGAGGCAGGAAGGAAAAGGGATAGCTGAAAAGAAAGGGGAATTTTTTATTTCTAATCAATTTTTGGAGACAAAGCCATCAAGAGTGGCTTTTTTTCTTTTTTGAAGAGGGAGGAAAAAGAGAAAGGTGAGTATCCTTCATTAAGCTGACACGGACCCCAAGCCTATGTAGGTCTACTCAGAAGTAAGCCCCATTTGAGTTACTCCCAGGAAAGTGTGGAAAGGATTGCAGCCACACCCGGCAAGATTACAACTCACCCCAAAGTAGATGGGGGTTGCTCACACACACACACCCAACATGCAGATGCCACCCCTGTTTTCCCCAGGCAAGACGGCGGGATGAATCAGGCTGGAGCATTTGGACACCCCCCCCCCACTAGGAACAGGCTGGTTCTTTCCTTTCTTCCCAAGCAGCCTTGACCAATCCCAGGATGAGGGGCACACTGGGAAATGTAGTCCTTGGGGCAAGGTTGCACATGGAGAGAGCTCAATGATGAGATGCGGCACCTCTGCCTGCCCAGCCAGCCTTCTCTCCCACCATGTTTCCAACGCCCTCCCAGCCTCACACTGCCCCACCCACCTCGTTCACAGCTGCAGAAAAGCAGCAAGGCAGTACGTGGAGCAGAGCAGCCTCTCCCCCCAGATGCCTGGCGACGCCCCTGGAGAATAGCCACACCTCTTTAGGGACGAACAGATTGAATACCTCAGGCCTGGGGCAAGGGAAATTACTTCCCCTTACCATGGGTAAAGACACAGCAGCCCCGTGGGGCTACTCGGATCTGTGCCACCTCAAGAAGTAGCGTAAATCTGAGCAAACTGGGACTGCCCTGGGCACCCAGGAATGGGGTTAGAATCCGGCATAGCTGCGGGATCCTGGACCCGCCTCCCGTTCCCCGCCCCCCAGAAATGGCCGTCCTCCTCCACCCCGAAACACTTCCCTTCCGCCTCCTCCCTGCTCTCCACACGCCCCCATGCAGACACCTGCATCAGCCAAACCCGGCCAATGCAACTCACCCGTCCTCTGGGGCTTGAAGTGGAATGGGGAGGTCAGCGCATGTTCGTGTGCTGGTCTAACTCCTTTACAAGTGGTTCAAAAATGCTTTACGGTCCAAGTGCGGGTCTGAATTGCACCCTGCATCTGTTAACTTCCACTTGCAAAGGGCATGTTGCAACTTAGGAGAAACCATAGTTTCAGGCCAAACTAGACATGAAAGGAAATGCATAATGTGCTCTGATGTTTTCCTTTTTGTTTTGTCAAAGTAGCACATCATGGGTGGGCTGTGAAATAGGGCAGAGCAGCTTTAGCACTCTGCCATTGCTACCGTTTCAATCCAGATTGTGCCCTTTGCATACACTAATTTTTTTTTAAAGCGAAAATATTTATTTCCCTAATTAAAATAATGCCAGGAAGGGCATATTTGAAATTGAAACCAATGCAGAGGCAGAGTGCTAAGGTCCCCCAATCGCTTGCCACCCTTCTGTCTGTGTCACAGCCCACCACGCTATTTCAAAAAACAAAAAGTACAGAGGCACGCAACACGTTTCACGTAATGTCTAGTTTGACCCATCGTGGTACAACTCTGCAGTCTCTTACCATGGTCCACCTTGTAGCGCAGTTTCTGTATTGTAGCTAGATTCCCACTTATCCGGTAAAGTCCATCAATATCCAAGCCTGTGGAGTAGAAATGACAGCAATTTATTCACTGTCTATTATCTGGGAAACAAAGTTCTGAGTCTAATTAAATCCTGCAAATTAAAGCACACTTACACAGACATTGATTTATTTCACATAATTTATTGTCCACTGCGAAAGGAGCAAAATTATGCAAAATAAAAAGGTAGTTTAATTTGCACAATACTGTATATACAAATAACTGAATTCAAAATGTGGTGTGCTTGGGCAGAGAATTTCAGTTCAGTTCTGTACCTCTGTTCTCCACGGTGGAGATGCACTGCTGAACAAACTGAGGTACGGTGCTCTTCTCACGATCACATAGAACTTGTAAAGGGCATCCAAATACCTGATCTAGACAAAAAACAACAAAAAGCCACATAAAACCCGGCCAGAAACACTACTGTAGCATACCAAGTTAATGCCATGCCAATAAACCGCTGGTAGTAAAGGGCAAATCTATACATACATTTACGCATCTTGTTTAAAATGCAACTATACAGCTAAACGTACAATAAAGGTGAAGATCTCCAAGGAATCAACTAAGCCATCAAAGACACTCCCAGAAGGATTTTTAAAGAGCTTAGACTCTTATCTCCCAGAAAGATACCTTTGATGTAGCCTCGCTCACGAAGGGACTGAAGTGTTGGCCGCCTCTGCAGAAACTTCCGGAGCTTGTTGCGGACTTTGCTGGTATCGCTGTCCAAGTTGAGGGAGCTGGACGAATGCCAGGAGGCTGCAGAATGAAAAAGTTTGACGTCTTAGGGGAGGGGTACACATGAAAGGAGAGAGTAGTGTTGTAACATTCTACTGAAGATCGAACTTGGTATCAGAGGGAGAGAGGAAAAAAAATGGTAAAACTACCCTTCTAAGCTGCGTCTTCTCATACATGATACAAAAGTGCATTTGACTTCTCTCAAGTCTTTGGGGGGGAACATATAATTTCTATTGGTGAGAATGTATGCTCAGTTTTAAAACTTCTCGCTTTTCCTTTCTGTCCTATACAAAATTCACCTGCACAAATAGGCTAAAACAACATTCTCAAACTGCACATGACCTGATGTGCAGTGGGTCATGACATGATGCTCGCTGTCATGCCACAAAGCATTGCTGCAGTGGTTTTCAAACTCTCAGGGAGAGTTTCAGCCACTGTAAGTGCTTGCAGGGGCAGGGGGAGGCAGCGATGTGATCCCCAGGATTGTGCTGCTCAGGGGGCTGCAGGGGCTTATCCAAGACTCCTGCAGCCTCCCCGGAGTTAGGGTAGCCTGGTGCTACCTTTGGCAGGGCTCCCGCAGCAGTGAAAGTGAAAAGCAGTGAAATGCTTTAGCGGAGGCAGGGCGCGATTGCTCTGCTTTCACTGCTGCAGGGAGCCCTGCCAAAGGTTGCACTGGGCTCCCCGCACCCTGGAGAGGCTGCAGGAGTCTTGGGTAAGTGCCCCTAAGCCCCTGTAGCCCTCTGAGCAGCACAAACCTGGGGATCGCGTCGCTGCCTCCTCCCTGCCTCCAGGCTGCCCCCACTCCTTAAGGGGGCAGAGGCCAGGGCCCACAGGCTGGGGCGTCGTGACATCCCAGTTTGAAAAGCCCTGCATTACTGGGAGCCTCTGCTTCTGGGTTGCACCGGGCCTGTGACTCACTCTATTGGCCTTTACGGCCCCCAGAATGCCTTGTGGAAGTGACCAGAACTGGTTTCCATCAGTGACTTCTGGTTTGCTTCTGCAAGGTAATCTGGGGCCCACAGAGGCCAACACCTGGTCACCGGCCTGGAGCAACCAGGAAGCGGCCTCTGGAGGCTCTCAATAATGCTTTGTGCTGTGACAGTGAGCATTGCGTTGTGCCCCACTGTGGAGGACGAGCTGGGGTGCAGCACTATAATGTTTAGGAACCACTAGACTAGAAGACATGCAAGACAGCCTTAGTTTGTTCTAGAACCAAGGGTCAAGAGATCTCCAAACACATAAAACATTGGGTGCTACAGTTATGCTACATCAGTACAGGAATTCAGGGTTGGACCAAGACCTCTTGGCACCTGAGACAGCATGGCAACTTCTACCCCCACATAACTGGAGACACACCAGCCTCTGTTCCCCCTGCTTCCTGGATTGGAAAAGGAAGAAGGCGAGATAGCAGAAGAGAAAGTGTAGAATAGACACCTCTCCTTCACATTATCTCCATGCATTTTGCTCCTTCCCCCTCTTTTCCAATTCAGGGAGTAGAAGAAGCAGTAGCAGAGATAAGTGGGCAGATGGAGGCAAGTACCCCCCCCATCAACCTGCTACAACTGCCTCACAGTCCAACCCTATCCAATTTTCCAGTGTCAGAGCTGCTGTGCCAACGGGGTATGCACTGCTTCCTGAGTTGGGGAGGCAGTCACAGAGGCCTCCTCAAGGTATGGGAACATTTGTTCCCTTACCTCCGGGCTGCTTTACGGTTGCACTGGTGCTGGAAAGTTGGATAGGATTGGGTTGTCAGTCAGCCTAACAGATTGATTAGCCCTGCAGGAATCAAAGCCAATCAACCTCAAGGGTTCAGTGCAAATGTTTACAGTGGCTCTGTACTACCTGGACTCTTCTTCTCCCCCTCTTTTTCTCTATTTCCAGGTTGCTCCTTGGATTTCAGGTCTCTTGAATTCTCCCCATTGTCTTCCACAGGGAAATCTGCAGGCTGAGGAGGAGAGAAATACAAAGTCACCTTTGTCACAGGAGTCACAACTATACACCTCAAGAATTGGCTGCCTGTGAATGGAACCTGCTTCCCTCACAGTTCTTGTGACAAGCACATGTTTGTAATGCTCTTTGCATACCACACACTGAGCACTTGTCATGCAAAACTCAAAGAGGAGATGCAAAATGGTGTAAGTTAGCTAATCAAAGCTGTGCACAGGTAAGAAAATCAACCCTAGTTTGCATAATCCATGTTTAGAATTTGCTCTATTGAGCATTTGGCACCTGGAATACACAGAATTCTAGCGTGGCTCACACTAGATGTAAACATCCCAGAAGGGGCACAAAGCTGTTTTTCTCTGATGCATATTGGCCATGTCTTTCCCCCAGGGTCTGTGCTTCCACCAGAAAGTCCATGCTTTGCCCTTAAACTGTGTATGCTTGGAATCAGTTGTTGAGGCAATGTTGGGGCCAGTCTGCTGGAGACCCTGGACCAGAGACCTAACTGGGCCCTTATGGCACCCTCTGCCTGCCCCCTGATGGCACAGTGGGCACTGCCACTGTACAAATGTTTCAGGGGTTGACCCAGCCAGGTGGGCCCTCTCAAGAGTGTGGGCCCTCAATCTGAACCAACATCTTCCCTGGCCAGTGTACTCAACTGGGTCTCCTCTGAAATTATTAGCAGGTTGGCAGTATATGACCAACTCCTCCTACATGGTTCAACTCACCAGTCTGCTGATGCTGTCAGCAATTGCCTCCTGCCACGTCCTGATAATGGTCTCTGAATCATGATGAATCAGGTACTCGGAGCCGTCCTGTGACTTCAGCTAAAACAGAGCAACCATTTGGGTGAGGGATCAGGACAGAAGATGTTCCCTAGGATCCTGTCATGACTCTGAAAAAAACGCTCCCAAATTTCATTCTCAATGCCGTTGTCAAGAATTTTGACTTTACATGCAGAATGCTCCAGTACATCAGATTTCAAATGGTGTTGAACTTCAAACTACACTGGTTTGTAGTGTAGTTCACTAATGTAGTTCTTATTCTCGGGTCTATTATTTAATCCCAGATGCAAGCCAGATAAATGAGAACTGGAACAAGGGAATTCTCTTTTCATATCATATACACTTACACTGAGAAGATCCAATTTTCATAGACTGTCCAAATGTTGAAACATTCTTTGCCAATACAGGCATTCTCTGACTGGCCTTCTGCATTTGATGCCGTAACACAATGTTTGCAGTATGGCTTTTATGTTCCTTTTTGAACATTGCACTTTTTGCTAGTGTCTTTAGTGCTTCTACAGGGTCACTCCTGAAAACCATTCTACACTAAGGAAGGTATAGAATGATGGTTACACAGTGTGCCCAGACGTGCCGGTGACAGTTTCTGGAACAGGTTTTGATGGGGTAAATGTATGCAGGTTTCTGTCCCCCATTGCAAAAAAGAACGTCATATACACTTATACTAACTTTTAACTCTGAGGTTCACAAGATACAAATACACACACTGTGCCCCAAACAAACTTTATTGATTTAAAGCCATCTACATTTTTTTTAATGAGTTCCATCACTTTCCAAGAGCAGCAAAGTTTCTAGCCCCCTAATGCATATCTCCCTTGTAGGATGAAAAGATGCACATTTGTTGCCAAGAACTATGTAAAAGCAGGCAAGGCTGGCCCAAGTTCTCACCAAATGCCGACTTTCCTTATTTGGTGATGCACCAGCCTGTGTTCTTCCACTCCTGGGTTTGAAAAAGGAAGAGGCAGTGTTGGGGAGGAGACAGTTGTGGGCTAGAGCATCTGAAACTATACTTGCTCTTCCTCCTTCTCCAATCCTCTTCCTTTTCCATTCCAGAGAGTGGGAGGAGAAGCAGTGGTGATGGGCATCCTCTACAAATTGGCTGCCTAAGGCAACCGCCTTAATTGGCCTCATAGATGGGCCAGTTGTACAAAATTATGCTTGCATTTCTCCAAGGCATTGGAAAATAAACTTCCTGAATAGATGTTTGCAAAAAGAGCGATACTTTCTAAACTCAGAAACACATAGTAGAGATGGCATGGTGAATAACAGAGCTCTGTTATGTAACAGAGCTTCTTTCTCTCCAAACATTGGCATCATTCAAAATGATATATACAGAAGCACATCACCATAAATAGTGGTCATTCCTTTACCTCCAAGACATGCTTTTTACTTGATTTGTCCTTAGTGGCCCACGAGAGGGTTGCTCCACGAAGATCCACAGTGTGCTCTGGGCTACTCAACACAGAGGGATGTTTCTGAGTGCAGAGGGAAGAGAAAAAGTGGAAGTGACACCCAAATCCACATTAAGTGACTACTTACAACTACAGTAAGAATAAGAATCCTTTCCTGAT
Source organism: Tiliqua scincoides (assembly GCF_035046505.1). Classification (NCBI taxonomy): domain Eukaryota; kingdom Metazoa; phylum Chordata; class Lepidosauria; order Squamata; family Scincidae; genus Tiliqua; species Tiliqua scincoides. Next base: position 77,636,578 of record NC_089825.1, read on the forward strand.
TTATCCACCAAAATTATATCCTGCACAGGAAGTGTTCTTAATCTATTCTAGATACCCTAATTCTCTGCCTAAGCATGTGCGAGTTAACATTAAGACTTGGTTACGTACACAATTTTCTTGATTGCTTTAGCTTTTTCTTTTAATTAAGAGCCAAAGTTACTTATTTAAAAAAAATTATATCCCACCTTACCAGTTTGTTTAGAATTGCAGTTTATAATGTAAAACAATTTTTAAAACACTGCATAAATGAAAACCCAGTCCCAGCGAAATTCATACAAAATAACACAACAGCAGATAAAAAATACATTATAAAGGCAGACAGACCAATAAAAGGACTAAAACAAAGCAAGTGAAACAGTAAGTTGAGGCAGAAGTGGCAATTTCATAATTTCCTACCCATCCTCAGAAGCCAACTGAAACCAAAAACTCTTCAGGCCTTGCTGGACATTTTCCAGTGAAGGGGTCAGTCTTAAATAATTGAGAAGATAATTCCAGATGGGCAGTGCCACAACTGCAGCCACACTTTTCATCTGTGACAGAGGCAGAACTCTCAGCAGGACCCTGTCTGATGACATAAGGAACTGGGCCGAACTATATAGAAGTATACAGCCCTATATGGCCTGGTAATGCCAGCACCTTGAATTGGGCCCAGAAATGAATTGGCAGCCAATGCAGCTGCCAGAGCAACAGCCCAACAGAAATGAAGTGATGCCTTTAAATTATCCTGGGTGCTGCTGTGCACAATTTGGGAACTGAGGCCTACTTTATCCCAAATTAAAGTACAGGCATGCCCCCTTATCTGCAGGGGTTTGGCTGCCACCTATTGATCCAGCAGTAACTGTGGTTCCAGAAAGACCCCCAAGGGGGAGTTTGACACTGGAAATTATGGAAAATGATGGGACCAGGGATAGCTTCTTTAGGAAGGGGCAAATCACTGTGACCTTCAAAACACTAGGCAACACTCCATTAGGGATAAACTAACCATCCTCCCCACCCACTTGGCCAGGCCTCCCTGGGTTGATCAAATAAATCACGACCCATGCTGCACAAGGGTCTCACACTCCAAAAGATCCTACACACACCCAAAGTTGAAATTAATGAAGACAGAATATCTTTTTCATGTTAACCCAAGACATTGCCCTTGGGCATAGAGACCCTTAAAAGATTATGCAGTCTAGCTTTTATAATGAAAAGACATGGCACAGGCATTCCATGGGGGGGGGGGGAGAAAATTTGGATTATTTCCCCCTATCTCCTGTACCCCATGAAATATCAACAGGTTGACCCTGAAACGAGGGCAGCAAGCAAAAGCTGATGACGCACCACACCGCCAGAAGCCGAGTGCTTTGAGTCCTTGAAAAACATCAGGACCCCACCTTCCAGAACTGTCCATGAGGAACTCCAATTCTTCCTAAGAGGAGACAAGAACCAGAACATCTCAGGCACAAAAAAGAATACAGTAGGTGGTGTGAAAGAGAGGGAAGGAGAGGGATTCTAGCTCCGTGAGAAGGGGTGTTTGCCCTCAGCTGTCTGCCCAACATTACTAATCCCAGCTCCTCCCTCAGTCCCGCTTCCTTACTCTCACCACCATTTTCAAATAATTTTCTGTGGCATACATGCAATTCCTTCCTTTTATTACTACAAAATCAAGATACCATGACCTAGAGGGGTTAAGCATCTCTCTGTGGAATTAGGGCCTCATCTGGAAAGGAAGTTCCAGCAGGGTAGTGATTTCCAACTGGTATGTGACAAAATATTTTATTATTTTATACTACCCTTCCTCAAGAAGCTAAGGTGATGTACAAGGTTCCTTCCCTCATTTTGTCCTCACAACAACCCTGTGAGGTAGATGAGGCTAGTGTCTGGCCCAAGGTTATCCAGGAAGCTTCATGACTGAGTGGGGATTTGACTGCCCATGTCACACCCCCCCCCCCCGAAGGAACTGTGGGGATGTGATGATGTCACTGCCAATTATTTTCACGTTTTGGAGCTTGGAATGGTTGTGAGCCCCTCTGAGCTGCCAACTGCTTTTTTGTGAAAAAAGAGGTCGGCTGCTCAGAGCAGTTCGCAACCACCCCAAGTGCCTGCAAGGGGGGGGGGGAGTGCAGAAGAAAGTATTGAAGCAATGCAGAGGCATCCCCCCCACTGCAGTATCTTCTCCTGCACCCCCCTACACCATGGGCAGGGAGACAAAGCAGGTGGGCCAGCTCCAGCTCTGCATTGGAATCCACTGTTGGGTGTGTGGGTTGGCACCTCCTCAAGGCGTGGTACCTGGTACCCCCTCGCTTCCCAGCTACAGCACTGCTGTTTGTCTTGCCATAACAAATGTCTGGGAAACAATGAAATATGGAAATACACCAAAAAAAATCTCCTTATTCTTTGCTTAATTATTGCACTGGATCCAAACACTTGGTTCTTCACCTCTTTGCATCTATTCCAGTTTTGCAATTGTTCCTTTTTATTTAAAAAATGTAATTAAAAGGATGTCAAAGCTCCTCCATAAAAAAATCCAGGATCATTCAGCAATGTGATGGTGGTGGAAAATCCCAGAATTCACAAGCAAGTCACTCTTACCTAAGACGTTTCCCTTTATCAGCAGTTTTTGCCCGTTGGAGCATCCCAGCCTTTTCAAGGGTCTTGAACTGGTGGAAAAAAAAAAACAGGATAGGCTGTGGTTTAATGATGTCAAGAACCTTGCAAGAAAAAGTATCAGATTCGATGTTCCCATTGAACGTTTCTTGCTAAGGCAAATGTCTTTGAAAAAAAGCCTGGCTGGATCCAGACAAAGGCCCACCTACTTGAGCATCCTGTTTCCAACTGTGGCCCACTAGCTGCCTTTGCGAAGCCCACAAGTCAGAGAGAAAGGCTTATTTCTCTCCGAGACTTGCTCCCCTACAACTAGTATTCAGAGGTTCATAAAGCTCCCTATCATGATTGGACAGCAAAGCATTTCTCAAACTGTGGGTCGTGACCCATTTGGCCAGGTGGGTCATGAGTTGGGGCCCTTCTGCCTTGCCTCCATCTGGCTCCAAATTGGAGCCAAACTGATGCAACTGGAGGCCACTTCTGGGTTGTGACCCACCTCCAGAAACCACTCCCCCATTGCACTGGGTTTGGGATGGCCTCCAGAGGCTTCTGCGGGCCTCAGAATGCCTCTGGAAGTGAATTTGCATCACTTTTGGTCACTAGCATCACTAATGAGGCAGAAGTCTCTTCCGGTTTCAGCTGTCTGGAGGCCTGTTTCAGCTCATGCCAGAAGCAAAGGTGGGTCACAGCTCCAGTAAGTTTGAGATAGAGGAGTTAGTCCCACTTCCAGTTTCCTTCCCACAAACACTCCCATCCACCTCCAGTCCATGACACCTCATGTCTTGCCTTACCTGTTCCTCCTTTGAGCCAGAGAAAGCCGGAAGATTGGCTGACCAGTTCCCAAAGGGACTGCTGTCTAGACTGGACCCACTGCTGTTGCTGCGGTGATGACCGGACACAATCAACTGAGCCTTTATTAGCAGGAGCAGCATGAAACAAAATTATTATTATTATTATTAACAGTATTTATATACCGCTTTTCAACTAAAAGTTCACAAAGTGGTTTACAGAGAAAAATCAAATAACTAATGGCTCCCTGTCCCAAAAGGGCTCACAATCTAAAAAGATGCAAAAAGAACACCAGCAGACAGCCACTCGAACGGACACTGCTGGGGTGAGGTGGGCCAGTTACTCTCCCCCTGCTAAATAAAAGAGGAGCACCCACTTGAAAAAGTGCCTCTTACCCTATTAGCAGGGGAAAATCAAGGTGTGTGGTGGATTATTAACAGATCTTCAGTATCCTGAACTCCTGTCCCATCTGGCTATGTATGTTGATAATCAGCCACCTCAGTGGCTCTCAAACGTTTTCTTTACACAGTACCCCCTAGGCCAATTGTCATTTTTTTCCATGGCACCCCTCACTGTGTTTTCCTTTAAATACCCCAGGATGCCTTTAAACTACCCTGGGAGCCACAGTGCCTAATTTGGGAACTGTATAATTTGGGAACTGTGGCCTACTTTATCCCAAAGAAAATAGCAGTCTTATGTCAAATAGATGGGTCCATGCCACTTTAAATATAGTGAAAAGGACATAATTTTAAATGATTAAAAACACCATTTTCCTTGCAAGTTAATCCCAAAGTCAGGAATTAAAAAATCTTCACCCTTACTAGGATGGCAGAAATTCAACATGTGCAGAGCAAAGAAGAGGCGGCAATGATGTTTTCACAAGGAGGCTAGTTTTATTTTCCTCCTTTTAGTAACCATCTTTTCATTACTGGATTATTTGATAATGATCAGTTGTTATTTCTTAAACAGGTACTAATGGCTAGAATCTCCCCCAGCGAATCAAGATCATTGGCAGCTGCCACCACTCCGGACACACTTACCAGCCACAGCAGGGCTCAGACTAGTGTTCTGCTGTGTATAGGTGTGGCCAAGGGAGTAAAAACATTTGGAGTGTTGCAGTGCGGCCAATAAGGAGGAAACCAGGCCTTGTGCTTTTTTAGCTCGGCTGGAGGAGCCTCAGGTACAACAAGTGGATGCTGCTTGCTTCTGGGGGAACTGGCGATACTTTACAGACTAGCAACGTCTCCAAGTGCCTATCGTCTTCTTCCTCTCATGTTCAAATCCCACTAAATCACAAGAGCTCTTGCAATAACTTATCCAAAGATAAGTCTATTAAAGCCTGTAAGTCAACCATTTTCAACCACTGTGCCACAGCGCACTGGTTTGCTGTGAGTGGTCCACAGGTGTGCCACAGGAATTTGCGGGAAAGTCATTTATTAGTAGGGCCAATGACGGATGTGAGCCCCCCACTGGCAGCATGGTGTGCCTTGTCAATTGTCAAAAACCTGATGGTGCGCCTTGCCATTTTAGTGCCTTGTCAGTGTGCTGTGAGATGAAAAAGGTTGAAAATCACTGCTGTAAGTGAAGTTCCTTCATGCTGCAGTTAAATAGCTGTCATTTAATAATGTCACAGTACGACAGTTAAATTATAATCTTATATGCATGTGTTTTAGTGGAATCTTTATCCATCTCCATAGGATCTCATGTTGCCTCTTGGTAGGACTGGCATGACCATCCCCCTCGTTATCCCTTACTTGGCATAAGGTCCCACAGCCTCGTCTTACCGTATCCGAGATGTAATGGTCGCCATCAAACAGTTGCCCCTCCGGGTTGCCGTAGGAACCCCAGCTTTGGTATGCTGAGGGAACACAGGGATAGGTGAGTTGCTTGTGGTAAGAGCCCACTGGAGAATAGTCTTCTTCAGGGTAGTGGTCAAGTTCTTCAGGAGAAAGGCTGGGGTAGTCAGTTTCTGGAGTTGGCGGCTGAAGAAGAATCCAGAAAAAGATCAGCTCTACATACACACAGAGCAGGTCCCTCCTTCCTTCACAGCCCCCTAAATTGTTATCTCCTTATCAAACTATGTCCCTTTTTACAATGATGGTGAGTAAAAAGACTTCTGAAAGGGCTACAAATCAGAACTTTTCTATGGAATTGCCCAATCGTATAGTATAGAGGCCTTCTCCTTGCAATATCCTAAGTGGGCATTCACCAACCTAGCCCAAACCCCCATACAAAGCAAGGCACCTTCTTTTCAGGTGCTCCCACAAATCAAACTACGCAATCCAGAGAGACAACAGTGTGCCACAAGCCAAGTGCCTACAGCCAGTTTACTATAACGGGAAAAGACAACTGGCAACCTGTTAACTCAATCCAATCTCCTGAGATAAATTACTCCTTCACCTCTCTGTAGCCCTACTCAGATTTTTTGAGGCATGCTAAGAAGTCTACTCACACACTGACTCATAAAAGAAAAATGATATCACATTGTGCAAGACAGAACCATTCCACACCTTAAAGATAAATTTAGCTTTTGGATTTTGCATGTACATAAAGCTAAAACCAAGCACAAGTGTTCCATTGTGGTAAAACCCTTTCTGTTTGGGGGGGGGGTCAGGTTGTGTAGCCACATGTTTTTACCCCTCACAGAGAACAAAAAAAGTTGGCCTCCATTCACCTTCAAGTTATGCTGCTTGACACATGAAAGCCCTTCCCTTCTCTAATCCCACACGTCTGAAGACTACTGGCTGTCAATCAGTGATGAGGAAAGGCACTCTTGTCCTTCGCATGTCCCAACACTGACAGCATGATAAAACTTTTAAAGTCCTGAATTTGCTGTAGAAGAGCGCTTGCTTGCAAAGGAAGGCACAAGGATATGACTTGAGCAAATGAGTCAAGCCACAGGCTATAAGAGAAGGCATTTCAAGGTTTGATTTGACCTTGTCACACATGACAAATTGTCACACATGTGCAATACCATGTGAGAACCAAACACTTCCTGGGGAACTTTGCTGGAACGCAACTGTATATCATCAAATGTTCCAACTCTGAAGTCATAACCGACTTCAAACCCCACTGACTAGATCACCTGTCAGTGGACCATACGGCTCCATCAAGATTTATCTTTCTCATTTTAATCCCCCATCAGCCCTTGCCCTTCATTTACCCTCTGATCCACAGGACTATAAGGAGCAACTGCAGTCTGCATCTCCAGGCAGCTGAATGTTTCTTCCCCTTGGGGTGCGTCCCACGACGTCTCGCCTGTGGCTGTGTTATAGAAGAACACCTGCCCACTGGCCTCGTCTAGGTATTGGCCCCACTCTGCAGGTGTGGCAGGGCTGGGGGCCAGCGAGGGGGAGTGAGAGTGGACAGGGCTCACGCTATCCACCAAGCCATCAAAAGGAGACTGCCACGTCGTCTGTCCCGTCTCTGGGTTGTAATAGAACAAATGACCACTTTCTGTGTCTGTGTGGGTCTCCCAGTTGGCCAGAGGGTCACAGAGGTGTGGCTGGAGTGTAGATTCAGTGCTGGTGGAAGCAATAGTATTCAATTCCCACTGCAGGTCTTGTAGATTGACATACACTGGATCCGTGGCTGCTTCCTCACATGGCTGAGGAATGAATAAATAGAAGTCATCCAACCGCATCATTGAGTATGACACATGTGCAATGGATTGCAGAACCATATAACCCTCCCATGGTAGAAACTAGTTGGATTTCTAAAGCTTGATCGACTTAGTATGATTAGACCCATCTTTTTCTGGAATCCCAAACCTCTTCCTCTCCATTGTTAGCAGCTTGTTAACTTATATAAATATGAGTGCATTTAACTTCCTTCGTTGATCAGTATCTGCCACATAACAACAGAACCTTCAGATTCTCCTCTCCTTTCACCATGTTAACATAACTTTTCTAACTCATGAGAATATAAGAAGCGCCCTGCTGGATCAGGCCCAAGACCCATCTAGTTCAGCATCCTCAGCCCACAAGCAGGGTATAAGGCATACCCTCTGCTACAATTCTTCCCCTGCAACTGGTATTCAGAGGCTAGAGCCAGTGAGCCTAGAGGTAACACACAGCCATTATAAGCAGTAGCTATTGATAGACCTGTCCTCCATGAGTTTGTCTAATCCCCTTTTCAATTCATAAGCTAATGGCCATCACCAGTTGCATTGGACATCCTTCTTCTAGTGTTGCAAGAGAGGGAGAAAAACCTCTATCCATCTTCCTCGCTCCATGTGTAATTTTATAAGCCCCAATCATGTCCTCCCTTTTCTCTAAAGCAGGGGTGCTCACACTTTTTTTGGCTCGAGAGCTACTTTGAAACCCAGCAAGGCCCGGAGATCTACCAGAGTTTTTTTTACAATGTTCGCGCCATCATAACATATAACATTTATGTGTACAATGTATGTTGGTGTACCTTGAGCCCCACTGAGTATAACAGGACTTACTCCTGAGTAGACATGCCTAGGATTAGGCTGTGAGGCTGCAATCCTAGCCACACTTACCTGGGAGTAAGCCCCATTGAGTACAATGGGCCTTACTCCCGGCGTTTCCTCCCAGAGGCACCTGAAGGGGGGGATCGGCACTCCGTGATCTACTCATTTTGCCTCGCGATCTACCGGTAGATCGCGATCCACCTATTGAGCACCCCTGATCTAAAGTAAGAAGCCCCAAGTGCTGTAGTCTTCCCACAAAAGGAAGGTGCTCCCCCTTCACTCCCCCAATTTTGGAAGCCCATTTACCAGCTCTGCAATACTGAGCAGAACTGTACACCATAGATTTGTATCAAGACATTATAGTATTAGCAGTTTTATTTTTGATCCTTAACATAGCACTTGCACAGACTTGGTCAGTGTTTTCATTGTGCTATCCACCACAACTCTAAGATGTCTTTGCTGGTTAGTTACCAACAGCTCAAGAACACACCAGCGCATATGTAAGGTTGGAATTTTGTGCCTGGATGTCAGGCCTTTGGCATTCCAGGCCCTGAATTGTTATAAGCCAGGATGTGGCAGGAGAGGCCTTGATGTCCAGGCCTAGTATGAAATGTAAATTATAGGAACAGCAGCTGGACTGTCTATGTTGCTGATTAGCAATCAGCTGCACCAGTTACAGGTGGGAGTCACGTGACTTGGGGAGAGATGTGTGCAGAGTCACATAGGCTATGGTGGAGTGGTGCAATGCACCACTAGACAGCCAATCAGAGTGGGTCACAAGACTGTCTTGTGACTATGAGGTCACCCTATTCTGATTGGCTGGCCCCGGTATATATGGGGCAAGCACAGACACCAAGGTGTAGGTTGTTGTGGTGGAGTTTCTGCGTGCCTGGCTGCTGGTTTGTGTACTGATTTTGGACTGGCTTCTTGTGACTGTGACCTGCTGTATCCCTGACTTCTGGACCGTTTGACTGACTACTCTTCTGCCTGCTCCTTTTACCAGTACATGCTTCTGCAACAAACAAGCCTATGCCTGCTTCTTTGGCTCTCTTTGGGATCGCCTGCTTCTTGTGCTGTCTTCCTAGGCTCCCGAGCCACTCTGCTATCAGGAAAGCAAGGGCTATCCTCCCCTGCAGACCTGACACTGAATGGGCTCGATGAGTCACATTTTCCATTAGGTTGCCCATTCACCAGTATCAGTTCACTCAATTTTCAATGCCCTGTGAGTGGTCAGAGAGGCAACACTAATTCCCAACAGACTACTTGATTAATGCTTGAAGGGGCTCTAGGCCTTTCTACAGTTTAAATTAATGGTCCAGTACTTAAGAGCTTTTGGCTCAAATTCTCCCATTTCACCTGAAGGGTGGAGAACTCTGACTAAGGTCAGCTTCTCTGATTGGCTGTTACAAGCTTAGCCCTGCAGAGCTACATCCAACCCTGACTGACCCAAATCCAAGTGGGTTTAGCCATCCTTTCCCCTTATTAGAACATTTCTGTCTATTAAAAGAGTGAACCTAGGAAAATCAAAGTAGGTATTTTCTTATTTCCATGAGGCCTACTTGACTACAGTATAGCCCACAACTGCCTAGAAGCACAGATAACGTGTGGACGATTATTTGAAACAAAGGACTTTTTGAAACCACATTATGCTTGCAGGAAGATGTTTTTAACTGTTGAAAGACAAGATTGATATCAAGAAAAAAAATCCAGATGCTCACAACATAAGAACATAAGAAGGGACCCACTGAATCAGGCCAAGGGCCCATCTGGTCCAGCTTCCTGTATCTCACAGTGGCCCACCAAATCCCTGAGGGAGCACAGGAGACACAACCTGCACACTGGTGCCCTCCCCTGCATCTGGCAGCTTGCCTCTGAAACAAAGCACTTACACATACCTACTATGACTTGTAACCTGTAATGAACTTTTCCTCCAGAAATTTGTCCAGTCCCCTCTTAAATGCATCCAGGCAAGATGCCATCACTACATGCTGGGGCAAGGAATTCCACAAACTAATCACAGGCTGGATAAAGAAATATTTTCTTCTGTCTGTCCTAATTTTCCCAACACTCAACTTTCGTGGATGTCCCCTGGTTCTGGTGTTATGTGAGAGAGAAAAGAGTGTCTCTCTATCCACTCTGTCCATCCCCTGCATGATTTTGTCTATCTCAATCATGTCCCCCCTCAGGTGCCTCTTTTCTAGACTGAAAAGGCCCAAACATTGTAGCCTCTCCTCATACGGAAGGTGCCCCAGCCCACTTATCATTTTGGTTACTCTCTTTTGCACCTTTTTCATCTCCACTATATCCTTTTTGAGATAGGAACATAGGAAAGGTACAGTATTTAACAAACCTTGTATTCTTCTATTTTTATGCCTCTTACCAGTTTTAAAGTATGGCTTTATCTTCCTTTTTCTTCTACATGCCATTTAATTCTGATTCCCTTTAAAATACATTTCATTTTATGACTATTTGCATACTGTGCCTTCGAGTTTCCAGCACTGCCTACTCTGTGTCATTGCTCTGGCTTGCATATCCCCAGATATTATTTCAATCTAGACCAGTGTTTTTCAAACTGTGGGTCAGGACCCATTAGGTGGGTCAGGAGCCAATTTCAGGTAGGTCCCTATTCATTTCATTTCAATGTGTATTTTATTTTTAATATATTTTAAAAACAGATCAGCAACTGCTTGGGAGAATTAGGGGGGTTCTTTATTTTAAATAAATTTTTAAACTTATACTTATTGTAAATTTTTAATTTACTTATTTATTAGATTTGATTTTGTTGTATGGTAGGTGTTAAAATTTTTCCTGTTTGATGATGTCACTTCTGGTCATGACATCACTACCAGGCTAATGACATCACTTCCAGTGGGTCCTGACAGATTGTCATTCTTAAAAGTGGGTCCCGGTGCTAAAAAATTTGAGAACTACTGATCTAGACAATGGTAGCATACTGGAGGGACTTCATTTTAAGTAAGCTTCAACCCTTTGATAAGTGGCTAAGGGACAGGGAACAAAGTTAAACCAAGAAAACCCTCTGCTCAACACACTTCCTTACCTGTTGAGATTTGCACTAGAGAAGCCTTGTGTAAAATCCCTTTCATCAAAAACAACCAACAATATTTTCCTAGGCAAAATACAGTATTACAAAGTTTTGGAACCACAACCAAATAGATCCTATCTGGTAAGGAGACCAAGTAGAGTCTGTTTGGTTGTGGCTCCAAGATTTTGTAATATTTTGCCTAGAAAGGTTGGTGTGGCCCAATTCTACCCAACTTTCCAGCACTTATGCAGCCACAGTGCAGTCCTGAAGTAAGGGGAAAAAACATTCCCTTACTATGAGGACACCACTTTGACTATCCTCCTACTGCAACAGCGTGCACCCTGTTGATATGGCTGCACCAGTGCTGGAAAGTTGGGTAGGATTTGGCTGTAAAACACTTCATTAAAATGTTGCATTTCAAAAGTGAGAGATACAAAATATTTTCTTCAGCAGCACTATCACGTGTTTCCGTTGTGGAGCGGTGTAGCTCTCTTGCTCCCTTTCGAAAATGGATTTTTAAAGGATTCTCCGTGCCTTCATTTTTTTAAATGTAAAGACTGATGGTTTTTAAGTAATCTTAAAAGGAATTGGTCCTTGAGATGGGCCAGCACTTGCAATATACAGAGATAACCAATCAGTATCCATTTTACAAATGGGGAACCAAGATCTAGCAGCTCATCCAAGGAGGAAGCTGGGGGTGAATATGTGCATAGGGAAGATGGGAAGTTGCAAAATGAACTCTTTACTTAAAAATAAGGAGGGGAAGGGAAAGTGTGGGGGCTAAAACAAGTTATTCTCTCTCATACAAGAGGCACCTGGCTGCAGTTACGCACTGGTGCAGTTACCCACTGGTAGAGTAAAAGACTCACCAGATCTTCAGAGAGACTCATATCTGGTGTTCAAGGCTGGGTCTTGGCACAGGTCCCAGACTGAGGGGTTGCTTATAGATTATACCTTAAGCTTGCTCACAGACACTCTTTCCTAGTGTTGCTCATGACCCCAAGGTCAATCTCAATACTGAAACACAGGTTCTGGGCTTGAGGTCAACCTCAATACTGAAACATGGGTTCTGGGCTTGAATCTTTGATCAAGTTAAACCTCGTGTCAAAGGCAGCCTGGTTCCAGCCCCACCAAGTTTGGTTTATCATCTCTGCTTGGACACAAATTTAGCAGTTGTAGCTTTTTATGGCATGGAGATAAAATTATGGGGAAAGCATCACCTGCTTGGTTTTTTTGGGTCAAAGTGAGGTCAACACACATGGCAACAAGCCTAGGGGTGGGCCAAGAAACCTGGATTGAAGGCAGGCTGAGTCTGCCTAGAAAAAAAGAATGCAATGTTTTGGGGGCTGGGTAACCTCTCTCTCTCTCTCTCTCTCTCTCTCTCTCTCTCTCTCTCTCTCTCGCCATTGTGGAGGTGCTGGACTGCTATTGTTTTAGGTACAAGCATTACTTATCTGTAATTACTGGTAGCATTACTTATCTGTACCTGCTCAATTTATCCATATTGTTTGGTAAGCAGAAAAGACCACAAGTCTCTCAGGCTGCCTGACTCAAAAGAAAAGTGTTCTTACAAAGCTGCCTTGGAATGCCCCATCACCAGGGCATCCATCATTTCCATCACAAATGATTATTTTCTCTGCTTGTAACATGTGCAGAATTTTAGAGATTGGACAAGATAAGATCTAAAAATTCTAATATTTGCAAAAGAGCTCAAATCTTCCAGCTTAGTTTGATCCAGCAAAACTAGCCTCAACCCAGCTTTAAATGGACAATTAAGTTTTGCACAGTGGGACTGCTAATCTTTTTACAAGTTCCCACTTATTTCTGGACCCTTAATAGCTGTTTAAGTGCAAAAGTTAACCTGGAATAAACTGTGAATGGAATAAACTGTGAATGGAATAAACTGTGAATGGGTCAGGGCCCATTCTTAACAAGTGGATCCTGCAATAAAATGTTGCATCTCCGCAAACCCATTGTCCACCTCAAGGATGCTATAAGCTGTTGAAGGTCCAAGCCTACCCCACCCCCATGTTCTGCTGAGTTCCCCCTCCCCAACAGATGCCTCAATATCCTATTACTCCCAAGAGCTACTGAGCAAGCTCAGTCTACATCAAGCTTTTGGGTTTTTCCCATTTCTTTACAAATTCACTTCAACCACCTAACGTCATAATATCAGTTAATAATAGATGCCTGTGAGGTTTCCTGTATAGGCAATTCTCCTGCAAGGGTAGGGGGTCAGAGCAGACTCTGTAGGGCAAGTGTATGCAAGACACAGAAGCAGACATTCTATATTTAGAGAGAAGAAAGCACTGCGAATTTATCAGTTTTAGAGATGGCTGTAACAGCTGCAGTCTGTGAATCTGATACAGTGCACCCTGAGAAAGCAAATCCTAACTAAACACCATTGACATCAATGAGACAAGTTAATGATGTCCAAATACCAGTCCAATTGATTTCAACTATACTTATTCAATGTTTACTTTTTTGAGATATAGCATATCTGCTAGTTTTGTACTGTGTCGGCATAACATGCTTGCTTTCACTGTATTTGGCCAATTTATAAGTAAAGCCAATATTACAAAGATGTTAGAATTCTTCCATGCTGTCTCAGGCAAAGGCAACATTGTAACATGGCTCCAGAAGGGTTCACCACAGGGGAGTGTGTAACAGCACCACAATCAGGTATGGGAGTGATTTTACCTTTTTATTCTTTCTTCTCAGTTCTACATCAATGTAAGAATACACACCACCTGGACAGAAGTGTCACTGAAATCAAGGAATTTAGTTTGGATATTAATGCAAAACATGATGATGAGGTTCAAAGCCTGGAATCAATGTTTGGTGCTGAGCAGAAGTTGGATCGCTTCAAATTGTTAGGTGCTAAATAATCTGTATGTTGCTGTACAACTTTTTAAAATGCAATACAACAATTGCTCCTACCCATAGCTTTGGAGATAAACAAGACCCAAAGAAAAGATAAGTTAGGGAAGAAATAAGTCTTCAGCAGAACAGAAAGACGTGGCAGTAACAGGGGTGGGGGGAAATCAGTGGGCACCAAGGACTTGATTTTAAATCAAGTCAGAGAAATATAGGTTAGAAGTGTGCAGGGCGAGAGGTCATCAGAAGGGACCAGAACCTGAACCTGAAAACTGCTTCGGAGACATTTTTTCAATGAACTGGACATAATTCACATGCCTAATGTGTCCTCTTTGTTGCCTTGATCCTCATAATGGTTCAAAATAAGTAGCTTGGTTATCAGGCATTCAACTTTTAATTGAATCATTCATGTTTTATTTTCCTGTTCTATATATTAAAACAGTTTTTAAAAATTTCTTTATGTCTCTTGCTTGTGATGTGTTCAAATCAGTCACAATCCCCCTTTTTCAGATCGGTGTCTGAACTAGAACTGAACTTGAGAGTTAAACTGAACTGATGAACTTGAACTGGAATTGAACCCAAATTTGTAACATTTGACTCCCTGGTCAGCAGACTATGGACCAAGCTCTGTGATTCAGATGCAGATCCTTGAATAAATTTTACATAATTCCACCAGGCCAGTGCTGTTGGCACACAGGGGAAGATAACACAGGACTTCCGTCAAGGAGCTTACAACAGAGACAAACACAGAATCACTGGGCAAACAACCATGAATGCAGAAGTGGCTACTTGTTTCTTGGGCATGCAACTACTGGATGATGAAGACACAGATAGATCCCAAGTTGTGCAATTTAACACCAAGCAGAGGGAACCCCAGAGGAATGCATTAACTGGAGTGGAGCACAGTAGTGGACCATGTGGCTTTTAGAACCTAAAAGAACTCAGCAGACACAACACAAGGAAGCTAAGACCGGATGTAGTTGTAGTTGTGTGTGTGAGAGCTTACAAGTTCCTGGTTCAAAGCTCCTCATCACAGCCAGAAACTCAGGCAACTGGTTGCCTCAGGCACCAGTATCTGAAACATTCCCTCACATACGTATACCCAGGGATGGTTTTTCAAACAACAACAACAAAAAAAAACATACAAGGTCCTGCTTAGAAGAAGAAATAGTACACTCTCTCCTCATCCCTCCTTTCGTCTTCATATCTCCCAGAGCTGAGCCCTAGCCCTGAAGAAAGGTTCTGGATCTGTGCCCTGGAAACACCTGGTTTGTGTTAAGGAAGGAAGTGGAGGTATTCAGGTGTTACACCTAGCAGCAAGCATCAGAGGGGAAGAAATCTAGCTCAGGCTCTCTTCTGTAATTTGTGTGCCAACTGCCAGGCCCAATGCTTAAGTCACCAATGGCAACTAGACATCCACACCCTGAACAGAGGAATAAAAGCTGACCTGCTTGGTCAGACCACGCGTCCACTTGGAGACAGAACTTACCCCAGTCGGCCAGATGCTTACAGAATGCCCACAAGCAGGGCATGAAAGCAACAGCATTCCCTTGTTTGCCCCAGTATCTGATATGCAGAGATCTGTGTTCAGTGGAAGTCTATCATGGTGAACAATACTGGCCTCTTTTATAGGTCCCTTTAAAGGAGATAACACTGCGTAACACAAAAATTCATTCAGTTCAGGGGCAGGTGATTCCAAGGGAATCTTAAGAGTTTTTTTGTATCAAAGCTTTTTTAGTTATCTTCAATTTTGTGGTTTTTATCTATCCTATTGCCTAATGCAGCAGTTCTCAAACTCTCAAGAAGTTAGAGAACCAAAGTAAGTTGTTGCAGGGGAGAGGTGAAAGTAGCGACATGATCGCCAGCATCACACTGCTGCCAGGGACAAGAGGGAGGGGCTTACACTTACCTAAAGCCAGTAGTGGCCTCCAAGGGGGTGCAGGTTGCCTGTGGAGCCCTCTTGGAGGGTTGGGCAGCCCTGCAGAGGGCTCCAGGGGGCTCCCCACACCCCCTGGAGGCTACTGCTGGCTTTAGGTAAGTATAAACCCCTCCCCCTTGTCCCTGGCAGCAGCAGGATCCCCAGGATTACGCTGCTGCCTTCTCCGCTCCTTAAGGTGGCAGAAACAGAGCTTCCCAGGCTGGTGGGTCACAGCCCACCAGTTTGAGAACCTCTGGCCTAATGCATTGTAACATAAGTTGTATTATACAGTGGCATAGTGTAAATTGTGGCTAAACTACTGGTGCTTATAGTGGCATGTTTGAAATTCTCACACCAGAATTAATAAAGTATCATTGAAATATTCTGATAAACATGAAATGGTTCATATTTTGTTTAAACTGTGTAATCCACACAAAGTACTTGGAATATCTGAAATATATTTCATATATAGTTAAATATTAAACAACTTTAACACATGTATTATTTAATACAGTGTTACATTATATCTTAAATATTTTATTTAGTAGTTTTAATCAACTACTGAAGGGAAACTTGACTTCTCCTGTTGTTTTGCCAGAGGAAGACTTTGGAGCAACCCAGATAACTGTCTTTAAGTCATGGTTCAGAGCAGGGGTGTCCAAACCTTTTGGCAGGAAGGCCACGTCATCTCTCTGACACTGTGTCAGGGGCCAGGAAAGAAAAGAATTGATTTACATTTCAAATTTGAATAAATTTACATAAATGAACACATTAGAAATGGAACTTATATGAATGAATGAAGGTCTTTCGATGGGGCAACCTATAAAAGGCTTTGTGCAAAGCAAGGCCAGCCTTTCCTTTGCTGCTGCCCCTGCTTCACAGATGTGAAACAGCAAGCAGTGGAGGGAGCCCTCAGTTCATAGCTCGCATGAGAGGTCAAATACTCAGGCTTCATGCTGAGAGCAGTTGTGTCGGGCCAGCACGGACTCCAGCAAATCTCCTGCGGGCCAGAGGCTCATTGGAGATTGGGATCTCCCTGCGGGCCAGTTTGGGGGTCCCTGAGGGCCGCAAATGGCCCCCAGGCTGGGGTTTGGACACCCCTGGTCCAGAGGATTGAGGACATTGTGCAAGCTCCCATATTCTCTCTTCCTTCTCTCAATTCCCTCCAAGCCAAGTTTGCTAGTGTCAACACTGAGCATTTTCTGATTAGCACTAACCAGGATTGTCTTGAAACGCTGGTGGAAAACTTATTTCAGATCATGGTCTGAAGGCAAATGCAATCTATATTTTGCCTGTTTGGGATGCCAAAGCAAAGAATGCTTAGAGAGAAGACTAGGACAGGAAAGAGGGCACACATTCCAAATCATGATTTGGAGGACTGAGCAGAAGGTGTGGTCTGGAGGTTGCGCTGCATGTCTGCCTGCCTGTATGAAGCTAAATGGGATCAACTCAGTTGTGCTTGGAAAAGAGACCAGACCAAGACTGAAAGTAGCTGACATGTTGTCAAGACCCTCTGTGAGAAAGAGGAGCATGCATGCTGCAGTGAGAGGGCCAAATGAAATGCTGAGATGTCAGTCAGCAAAGAGCAATAACAACCTGAGGTCCTGCTGGGATTGTTGGTGGCTGTCTGCGGAAGCTTGAGGACAAGGACTGTGCAGCCAGAAGAGATGGCTACGCAGTGGGAGGAAAATATCTGGAGTCTGAAAAGTTCTATATTAGAATAGAATAGTATTTTAAAGACCCTTATTGAATATACGTAGGAAAGTCTGCCTATGTAAACCACCTTGAATAAATCTGATGAGAAAAGCAGCCTATAAATAGAGAAATAAAATGGTTTTAATATTTGGGAAGTTTGAATCGGACCTTGAATTTCATAACATCCAAGAAAATCTGGCCCAGAAGGGAAGACAAACCTACACTTCAGTCTCTCTCATTCTCTAGGAGAAACGTTACAATAGCAGCCTGACGGAACGACTCAGTTTTTTGCAAGGGAGACACGCAGGAGGCAGCTGAGTAAATTTAGTCGCTGTTTACTTCCCCTTCCTGTCTCTGCTATGCCGAGACAGAGAGGAAGACAATACTCAATAAACCTAAAAACAGTTTTAAGTCAAACAAAGGCTCCAGTTCTGAAGGGGCTCCTTTTTGTCCAAGCACTGCTTAGAAAGAAGAGTTTCAGAAGCTGGACTTTTTCCATCTTGCAATGCAGAGGAGCTCTTCCGGGGTCTAGGCCTGGCACCCTCAGGGATGGATCCAAGGAAGGGGGTCATGGGTGCTTGGCCCCCCCAAACTGTCTACCAGTAGGCAAGGGCACCCACCAGGGTGGGGAACAAAATCAGGTGCCAGGGGAACACCCACTGGGCAGGTACTGGCAAGATTGGCTGGAATGGGAGACCAGGTCTACCCAGCTGGTAGACCTGGGCTCCAAGGCCAGGCAGGAGCCCAGGCCCACCCACCCAGTAAACCTTGGTCGCAGAGGCCATCAAATTCAACCTGGAGCCCAGGTCTACCTGCCTGGTTGATCTGGGCTCTGGAGTTAGTAGTACTTATGTGCCCCCCCCCCAACACAAACACTGGATCCATCCCTGGACACCACTCCAAACCTCGCAGGAAATCCCTGACCCAAATGTTTTAGAAATATCCCATCACCGCACAGTACATCACTGCCCCAAAGCATTCATACACATGGCTTCTCTTTAAACCAGGGTTGTTACCCTCTCACAGTAAGTGCATATTTGTTTCATGCAGCCCACATACCTTTCATCTCTACAGTGCCTTCTGGTATGAGGATATTGCCTCTCTAAACAATCAAAGCACAATGCTTGAACTTGAGAAGTTACTTTCACCAGCTAATACAACCACCACTGCTGCACGAAATATGGTTGCACCTACTTGATGCAGCTGGAGTTGCAACTTTTTGCATGATGAGACTTCTGTGCTTTCTATAGCTTCATGATAGACAGAAATTCAACAGACACAGACTTTCCAGTCTCACAGATACAATGATTTAGGATTCTGCACCTGTTCATCTTCTATCATGGAACAAGACAGAGAAGTCTTGTTAGCAAATTCAAGCTTATAAATTTGCTATACTTTAGATCCAGCTCCTCTCCACCCCTTATAGTCTCTGCTTGGAGGGTGCCTTCAAAAATAAGTACACCAGCGATGACATTAGCCAAGCCATTACATACCCCAATCCCAGGTGTCTGAATGGCTAATTGTGGTTATTCAGCAGCAAGCAAAATGCTCTGCACATGGGCAGAGGAACCAGTGTTTTCATGTGTTCCTAACTTATCATTCCAGGCAGGTTCTGGACAGACTTAAAGCAAACTCCAGCAGAACTCTGACCCTGTAAGCAAAACTCTACCCTACCTTGGATGAATCAGAGGGAGGATGCAATTTATGCCTGAAACGTGATCTGCGAACCCTGTCTCCCATCTCCAGTACAAACCAAAAAGATTTGTCAGAGTCCGGACGCCTTGATGGGTGGAAGATGGCTGAGTGCAGGCGAAAGACTCACTCTTTCTACTACAGGCCAATCAAGAGGCAAAGAGCAACATCAGAAGAACCCAGCCCTTTGCATGCTTCCTGTTGGGGTTTGTGGGGTGGAAATGTTGCTGTGGCAACAAAGATGTCAAGTCCTACCTACTGTGATGTTCCCTTTTGACAGTTTTGTACAAAACCACCAAGACCGCCTCTTTACCCTAATAGGACATGCTCCAATCTCTCTAAAAATCCTACACCCTTTGACCTGGAAGCTCTTCTCCCAAATTCTAGTTGTGTGGTTAACCAATTGCAATTACACTGCAATGTGGGAAATACACTCCACACATGCTCAGTTGCGGTCTTTTATTACTTTCTCGCTTGAAAAACCAAGGAAGGAGATCACTTCCAGGAAGTATAGAAGTGACAAGGCAGAAGGCCTGGAGACACAAGAACCAGAAGCGGGAGATGGTTCTTAAGAGGCTGGTCTGTAAGAATCTAATTTTAAAATAAGTAGGGTTGTCAAATATGAACACCAGAGGACTCCTCAACTTTTAGGAGTTGTAAAGATTGGAGAATTTTACAAGATGTAAAATTATTCTCATTAAACCAGTGCAACAGGAAAGCCTACAGCTGGTTCAATTTTCCCTTCTATGCTACCATTAAAAGGTAGGTCCCCCTCCCCATCAATGCTGAAGTTGACAACTCAAGGAGTCTCCTTGCATGCTAAAGACCTCTTGCAAAGATATCCGTGTGTAAACCCATAACAAGATAGCAGCAGAAACACACTGTAGCATATTAATAGAAGGTGGGGGGGGGGCAGAAAGACACAGCACCTTTTACTTGAGGTTCACTGAAACAACCCACAATAAGAACATAAGAACAGCCCCACTGGATCAGGCCATAGGCCCATCTAGTCCAGCTTCCTGTATCTCACAGCGGCCCACCAAATGCCCCAGGGAGCACACCAGATAACAAGAGACCTCATCCTGGTGCCCTCCCTTGCATCTGGCATTCTGACATAACCCATTTCTAAAATCAGGAGGTTGCGCATACACATCATGGCTTGTACCCCGTAATGGTACAATAAAGAGGGAAAAATACTTTATGAAGTTAGAATAACTTCAAAGGGGTTCACTTCTAACATTGACTAGGTTACAGACACCTCAGAACTGTTACATTAACTGAGTGCGTTTTGTGAAGTATTCCATCCCAGCCATTCTCAACAGGAGGGGGACAACATATGACCCCCTGGGTAGCCCTGGCACATTTGAACGTGGCCACAGGCTGAAAACCATGAGAAGGGGATTTCAGGTTTATCTGTTTGTGTTATATCCTTGTTTGACAGGGGGCCCCTGGACCCTGAGAAATGCTCTTAAGGGTTCTTAGCAAAAAAAAGTTGAGAGTGTCTGGTGTATTCTACTTCACTAATCAACAACAAACCTGAATTTTAAGAGTGATGGATGCATGGGGGGTGAGAGGGGCTCAACCCTCACAAAACAAGGAAAGAGAACTCCTATACCAGCAGCTTGTCAATGCTGGCAGGATTCTTCTTTGTTTTCTCATCAAGAAGTTCTCTTCTTAAGACCCCTGTAAAAGGGGTCCATTCTCCTGGATAATTTCCAGAGACAGCAAATCCACAGTGTTCTCTAGACAATGTTGAATGTTCAACTGAATTGGGCTTCTCCCTAGGAAATTCCACTGCAAATCTGTGTGACAGCACAATCCTAGGTCTGTTTACTCAGAACAAAGTCCTGCAAGTATAGGGGCTTACTCTGAGGTAAGTGTGCAAAGGATTACAGCCTTGAAAGCAACACAAGACTCTCTGCCACCAGAGGCTCAAGTGCATTTACAGTATAGTGCTGGAATCAGTATGATACAAGCAAGGACATACATACCGTACTATTTTACTTTCCCTTCCTGTCTCAGATTAACAGTATTTTGGATGGATCATAAAAGGCTGCTTTGTACCAACTCAGGTCACTGATCCATCCACCTCTGCATTGTCTACACAGACAGCTGTGTCACAGACAGCACAAGAGAAACTCCTGGGATGCTTTTCAGAACCTTGCACAAAAACATTTTATTGCATAGCTGCTTTGCTAGAAACTATGGCTAGAAGCTCTGAAAAGCATCTACTTGCAGAGCCAATTGCTATTTGCCAATCTACCAACACTAGAACTATAACAATTAAGACACTCTTTAAAAGACTGGTGAAAACATCAAAAACAGGTACACACTGCCAAAGCCCCATTTTACATGCAAGGTTAATATGTAGCAAGCCAACCTGGGCATCCTGGTCTCCGCTTAATCAAGAAGAGTATAAGCTCCCACTTTGCTGTGGGGTGCCTTCTCTGAACCTCTGACCAGTGTTTAAATCCACAGTGAGATTATACAAATTACTTACCCAAGGAGAAAAGACAAGCTACCCAAGGCCTTTACTACTGTCCATCTCACCTAGCTGGTTTTTTCAGCAAACAGCCCCACCCCGCCCTTGAGCTCTCCTCCACCTCCTGAGGCAGGTAAAACAAACTGCTCCATTTGCATAGGGAAGGAGGGTCTGGCATTAATGGCTTTAACCCTCTCATTGCCTCACTCACCCCCACACAGGCTCCTTCCTTGTCACTGAACCACCTCTAGGAAGCTGTGCTTGGGAAGCAGAGCTACTAAGGGATATGGCTTCTAAACAGGCACAAATTATACTGGAGAGGAAACTGAACGCTTTCCACATGCGCTGCCTCCGACGCATTCTTGGCATCACCTGGCAGGACAAAGTTCCTAACAACACAGTCCTGGAACGTGCTGGAATCCCTAGCATGTATGCACTGCTGAAACAGAGACGCCTGCGTTGGCTCAGTCATGTCGTGAGAATGGGTGATGGCTGGATCCCAAAGGATCTCCTCTATGGAGAACTCGTGCAAGGAAAGCGCCCTACAGGTAGACCACAGTTGCGATACAAGGACATCTGCAAGAGGGATCTGAAGGCCTTAGGAATGGACCTCAACAAGTGGGAAACCCTGGCCTCTGAGCGGCCTGCTTGGAGGCAGGCTGTGCAGCACGGCCTTTCCCAGTTTGAAGAGACACTTGGCCAACAGTCTGAGGCTAAGAGGCAAAGAAGGAAGGCCCATAGCCAGGGAGACAGACCAGGGACAGGCTGCACTTGCTCCCAGTGTGGAAGGGATTGTCACTCCCGGATTGGCCTTTTCAGCCACACTAGATGCTGTGCCAGAACCACCTTTCAGAGCGCGATACCATAGTCTTTCGAGACTGAAGGTTGCCAATATATATATACTGGAAGTCAGGGTGTGACAAAGCTTAGCCCTGGGAACATTGATTTTATTGCCAGAGATCAGCTTGTAAAGGTAGGAAACAATAAGAGGCACCCTGAGCATGTGCAGAGCATATGTCCGTGACTGCCTGAATCAGCATGAGCTATTGGAAATGGAAAGATATTCCAAATTGGAGGCTCTCACTTCCAGATAGCCTTGTGCCCTTGAGTATTTTACATTTTAAAAATACTACAATTTAATTAAGATCTGACAGAAAGGCAGAAGGGAAGGAAAAGTCTGGAACATGTCTGCAAGAAGATTCCTTTTCTTACAGGTGCATGCTCTCTCTCTCTCTCCTGTGACTGGTGCCAAAGTTCTGAAAAAATGTTTGCACACAGCCCTGCCCTGCCCTACCCAGTCCAGCAAGAACTGCACATAACAGGGTGAGGCACAGAAACTCTTGTGATAGCCCTCCCTACTATCCTTTATCCCTTTACACATTTCTAAGGCTCCTCCAGCAGTTTAAACATTAATGAGAAGAAAAGGTTGCCATGCAAAGTCAGTCCATATATATCTGTATGAACCCATTTTCTGCCATCTCAAAGGGGCCTGCCAGATGCATCCTGGAAGTTCACGAGCAGCAAGATGACAGCATTCAACTACTATTCTGAATGCCCATCAATTAATAACCAGAGATATGTTGCCTCTTACATGAACATTACCCCTCTGGTTAGTCAAAGTACCAGTATATGTCTAGGCAGTCCCTTTTAAAAATCACAACATCCTGCAGCAATTATTTGCATAGAATTCAGTACATGATACCATTAATAGAGCCACCTCCAATATATTAACCAAATTCTGTCTAATTTTACACAGTTATGTAGGCTATACATAGGTTGGTCTTCTTTGTATTATTATAATTTCTTTGTTGATACACTTTCCTCCTTCTTGGAAGACCCAACTTGATATAAACTAAGCTTTATGCTTCCAATATTACACAAGTTAGCCAGTTCCCTCCCCCTTTTAAATATTATGTAGAACAGGGGTGCCCAAGCCCCGGCCCTGGGGCCAAATGCGGCCCTTGAGGCCTCTCAATGCAGCCCTCGGGGAGCCCCCAGTCTCCAATGAGCCTCTGGCCCTCCAGAGATTTGCTGGAGCCCACACTGGCCCAACGCAACTGTTCTCAGCATGAGGGCAACTGTTTGACCTCTCATGTGAGGGCTCCCTCCACTGCCTGCTGTTTCATATCTGTGATGCAGTAGCGGCAGCAAAGGAAAGGCCAGCCTTGCTTTGTGCAAGGCCTTCTATAGGCCTTGAGCTATTGCAAGACCTTCATTCATTCATTCATTCATATAAGTTCATCTTTAATATATTCATTTATGTAAACTTATGTAAATTTATTCAAATTTTAAATGTAAATTAATCCCCCCCCAGCCCCGACACAGTGTCAGAGAGACGATGTGGCCCTCCTGCCAAAAACTTTGGACACCCCTGATGTAGAGGAACAACCAATAAAGCTTTTATTCTATAAATGGCACACAGGGAAACACAATCAGGGTCAGAACCACTAAAAGAGCAAAGTTCCCTCCTATTTCTGGTAACTAAGCAGTTTAGCCTTAAGCAATAATTTGGCATGGATACAGTTCACCTAACATCCACTTATTCCTTACCAAATTTTGATTTCAAAAATGTTGGTCCCTGAATAAAATCTGGAACAGGTCAGGCAAGGCACTATTCTTTGTTGCTGACTTTCACTGTTACATTAACAGGTTATTATGATGCATTTCAGTACACTGAACATCTTCACCTGATGAGTTCTGAAGCTCAAGCTGATATTAAAGGGAAAGAAAAAAGAAACACTGCTTTTTCTGACCAGTCAGCCTCTCCACAGGCCACAGCCTGGGGGGCTTTGCTGAAAACAGAACTCAGAACCAAACCTTTCTTTTTGCTTTAGTGGCTCATATGGGCTGATGGGTTGAGTCTGTGCTTGGGTGCTAGTGCAAAATGAAGGAGCTAGACAGAGTAGTGGGTGTAAGAAGAGACCTCCTTGCCTGTTTTCAGCTTCGGTTCAAGAGAACCTATGGGGGGGTGGCTCAGTGGGGTAGCTAAGGGATCTGGCATCTGGGGGGGGGCACAAAAATTTTAACATCTCCAGGGGGGGCAGATGCCCAGAACACCCCCTAGGGGCAACTGGGAGGTGATCCTAGGCACAGGGAGGCCACATGCAGCCTCCCTGCATGTCCAAAGGCCTTCTGGAGGCCTGAAAAAGCCACATCTGTTTTCACAAAACCAGAAGTGCCTCTCAGAGGCCTCCAGGAGGCACTGCATGCCTCCCTACACCTCAGAACTCCTCCCAGACCCCTCAGGATCAGACATTGGGAGTGCAGGTTGGCATTCCTCCATAGTACCCCAAGGCAACGTACCCCCCTGCTTGCCTTAGCTACGCCACTGGTGTGGCTATAGGAGAAGGACAAATACACATCTGTCAGTAAAGTGGTGTGCTGGAATTGAGCTCAGCAACCTGGCTGTATATTGTGCAGCTGACAGAGACCGAGCTTGAGTGCAGGCAAACGTAAAATGCTGCTGCTGCCCTTTAATTAAAAAAAAAAAATCCCAGCATTACTAAATAACTAAAGATTCTGACTCACAGCCTTAAATTCTTCCTTTGAAACATGGTACAGCCTCTAGTGCTGTGGAAGCATTGCATTTATGTAATTACCTGAAATTAAAATGGAGTTTCTATACAACATCTAATACAGTACATCACTAGATTATCCAGCAACACCCTTGCTGGATAACACCCTTACTGACAAACATTCTTCTTCTTTCTAGCAACAATGAGAGGAAATCAGTAATTAAAGCCTTCCTCTCCTGGGATAGAATATGACACTGGAGCAATTAAGAAAAGCTATGGAAGAGGCAATTGCTCACCAATCCCCTCCAGCTGAGATCTCTAGGAAAGGGTAAAACAGGCAGGACCTGCAAAAAGGACACTTTTAATTAAAGATACAGGAGGCCTGACTTTGCTTGCCAACACTAGTATACAGGTTAACATATTTTACTGTAATTTTTTTTTGTGGGGAGGGGAATCCAAAAATTAGGTTTGAAAAAAAAACACAGGACAGCACAGAAAACATTGGAATGCAATGAACTGACATCATCATCTGGTGAGTGAACAAATAAATGACTGCAATTCCAATGAGAAGTGACACAGTAACATGCACTCAATCCCCATCAGGCTGGGGTTCCCCCCCCCCACCAGGTTGGCCACTTAAACTTGGGTTTAAGGTGCTTCACCCTAGTGGCATCGCTACGGGATGCGGGCGGTGTGGGCCACACCAGGTGATGCACATGGGGGGGAAGGTGACACCACTACTGGCCAAAATTTCTAAAATACGATATATCAAATGATGTGTAATTTCATGTAGAATGCAGTGAAATAAACCTTGTTGAAATAGCTCTATTCTATAAAAAGTTATAGCCAAAAAACCAGCAGATGGAGGCTGATGGTACATCACCACTCCCACCACCTGGGGCATTGCCTCGCCCACTGGGCCATCATGGGGGTGATGTGCTGGCCTCCTGCACTGGATTATGCAAACCCTACTGACACCACTGCTCCACCCCCTTATTCTGGGAGCCCCTCAGTCAGCATTGAGTTGACTGAGGCACAGCAATGCTTTTTCTCTGTTACAAAATCCCAGCCCAGGATTGATGTCCTCATTCAGCTCTGTTCTTGAAATCAGGATTTTTTGTGCAGGACAGACCTTTTTCATACCTCCTGCCTCATGGAGGAGATCTTCAAATGCCAGGAGGTGGCTTTAGAATTCCCCCCATCCCAGTGTTTACTCTGGAGTTAATGTCGACTGTGAATTATAAATTGCTCAACATATTTTTTATTTGTATTTTGTTCCTTTAAGATATATACCTGCCCATTATCTCTGAGACAGGGCTGATCACATGCTTAAATAAACAAACTGAATTTGCATCTGGGGTAACCCAGATGAAAAGGACCCCTCCCCCACTCACAAACATTGATCATTTACTTGCTAAAATCATACAACCTTGCTCCATAAAATGATTGAGATTCTCCTGTATTTGGAGACAGGGGGCACCTGACCTTCTTACCCTTTGGTCCAGCCTCTTGTCCCTTTAGCTCTGTTTTAGAAACAGTACATTTGCTAGGAGGGGAGGCATGATATGAAATTAGAATGCAATGAAAGTCATTGCAGAGTGTATGCAGATTTTAGTAACTTAATTTTTATTATTGTTAAGTGTCCCCATCCTACCTATTCTCCTGTCATTCAAATGCTATCTGATTGGTCTAGAGCAGGAGTGTCCAAACCCTGGCCCGGGGGCCACTTGTGGCAGGCGGGGGGGGGGGGGGCTCCCAACCCAGCCCTCAGGGAGCCCCAATGAGCCTCTGGTCCTCCAGAGACTTACTGGAGCCCGTGCTGGCTCAATGCAACTGCTCTCAGCATGAGGATGACTGTTTGACCTCTCACCTGAGCTGTGGGACGAGGGCTCCCTCCATTACTTGCTGTTTCACGTCTGTGATGCAGCAGTGCAGTGAACGAAAGGCTGGTCTTGCTTTGTGCAAGGCCTTTTATAAGCCTTGAGCTACTGCAAGACCTTCATTCATGTATATAAGTTCCATCATTTATAAATTCATTTATGTAAATGTATTCAAATTTGAAATGTAAATTAATTTTTTCACAGTGTCAGAGAGATGATGTGGCCCTCCTGCCAAAATGTTTGGACACCTCTGGTCTAGAGAGCAGCAATTTTTCAATCATTATGCCATGCTGCAAATGGTCTGTAGATGTGCCATGAGAGTTTGGAGGAGGGTCATATATTAGTAAGGCCATTGGGGGATATGAGCCCCTGGCCAGCAGAGCAGTGTGCCTTGTCAATTGTCAAAATACTGATGGTGTGCCTTGATCATTGTAATATCTTCTCAGTGTGCCATGAGATGGAAAGGGGTGTCCAAAGTTTTTGGCAGGAGGGCCACATCATCTCTCTGACTCTGTGTCGGGGGTCTGGGGGGGGGGAAATAATTAATTTACATTTAAAATTTGAATAAATTTACATAAGTTTACATGAATAGATATATTAAAGATGAACTTATATGAATGAATGAAGGTCTTGCAATAGCTAAAGACCTATAAAAGGCCTTGCACAAAGCAAGGCTGGCTACTGCATCACAGATGTGAAAAAGCAAGCAATGGAGGGAGCCCTCATCCCACAGCTCACGCGAGAGGTCAAACAGTTGCCCAACAAAGTGCTGGCTCCAACAAATCTCCGGAGGGCCAGAGGCTCATTGGAGACTGGGGGCTCCATGAGGGCTGCATTGAGAGTCCTCAAGGGCCGCAAGTGGCCCCAGGGCTGGGGTTTGGACACCCTGCTCTAGAGGTTGCATCCAGAGCCCCTCTTGCAGATGGGACAGGTGCATGCTAACATTTGCAAACTGCAGCCAAGAAGTTCAGGCCCAGTGAGGCCCTGGGTGTGGTCCCTGGCATGTACAATTCTGTGCTTCATCCTGCTATTTATAGCAGAACAGAGGAGACTACCTGCACAGTTATGTAAGCCAGTGCAGTAATGTGGAAGATTGCTCAAGAAGAATGACAGCTGCTACCAAATATGTGGAGTATCTTTCTGACAGGACTCCTGTGCCTTTGGACAAACCTGAGAGGCACACATGCACACAAAATCCACAAAGTGCAGTCTTTCCCCATGTCCTCTTGATGCCAGGAAAACCTTTCCTCTTGAATTGCTGCCTAGCCAGGGTGACCAGATGTCACAAACCCAAAAGGGGATGAGAAGACTATGCACTGCCTTGAGGGGCCCACTCACAGGAAAAAGGAGGACATTTAAATTCTTTTCTAGGACATGAGGCTTAAAAAGAGGACACGTCCTGGAAAAAGAGGACGTCCAGTCATCCTGTGCCTAGCACACAACTGTTAAGCAGTGGTTCTCACACATTTAGCGCTGGGACCCACTTTTTAGAATGAGAATTTGTCAGGACGCACCAGAAGTGACATCATCAAGCAGGAAAATTTGTAACAATCCTAGGCTGCACTCCTACCCACACTTACCCAGGAGTAAGTCCCATTATCATTGTTAAGGGAATATACATAGTAGCATGTTAAAAGTACAGGACTGTTACATTTCCCCAAATACAGTCACATCCCATGGTAGCATCAAGTCTAATATATTATAAACAAAATATTGAAATGAATGGGGACCCACCTGAAATTGGTTCATGACCCACCTATTGGGTCCCAATCCACAGTTTGAGAAACATGGTTAAAGGATAGGAGCGGTGCCAGAAAAACTAGTGGCAATCAAGGGCAAAGTGGTTTGTTAGGAGGTTATTCTAAAACAGGGGTGCCCAAACCCCAGCCCTGGGGCCAGCCCATAGAGGACTCTCTATGCAGCCCTCAGGGAGCCCCCAGCCTCCAAGGAACCTCTGGCCCTCCATAGTCTTGCTGGAGCCCATGCTGGCCTGATGCAACTGCTCTCAGCCAACTGTTTCACCTCTTGCATGAACTGTGGGAGGAGGGCTCCCTCCACTGCTTGCTGTTTCACATCTATGATGCAGCAGCGGCACCAAAGGAAAGGCTGCCCTTGCTTTGTGCAAGGCCTTTTATAGGCCTTGAGCTATTACAAGACCTTCATTCATTCATATAAGTTCCGCCTCTAATATATTCATTTATGTAAATTTATTCAAATTTGAAATGTAAATGAATTCTTTTTTCCCTGGCCCCCCTGACACAGTGTCAGAGAGATGATGTGGCCCTCCTGCCATAAAGTTTGGACACCCCTGTTCTAAAAAGAGAAGGAGCTCAAGGCTGCCAGGAGGGTGCACCCTGGCAACCCTTGCATCTAGAGCAAGATGTTGCCGCAACTCTTTAGATGCTCAGAGGCCTGTTCTGCTTGTGTCCTCCAACGAGTCTCCTGCTCCAAGCGGAATCCTGGGAAGCTCAGGTTTAAGCGTAATGAAACTACGCCCTGCTGGCCTCGTGATCAGCTGGAATGAAGGGCTGGGAAACCGCTGGGTGACTCGGCATGCTGGCTGTGGGCATCTGTACCGTGCGCAGCCGCCTGAGTCATTGGTTCAATGAGAACTTGCCCTGCCTGCCCGCAGCTAAACACCTGAGCGCTCTAATCCCCCAACCGCCTGGGAGAGGACCAGCCCTGCACCGCCCCGGTGGGAATCTCCCCGCCCCTCATTCCCTTCTCGGTCTCGGGCTTGCACTGCAGGCCAGCCAAGCCGCGGAGTGGACTGCGCCACTTCACTGGGCAGGGGGAGGAACGTGCAGTTTGGGAAGCGAAAGGCTCCTTTCCAACAAAAAACTAGGACTGCGCTACAGTTTTTGCCCCTGATCTTTTTTTCTCTTGCTGTGCTATACGGGGGGCGGGGCCATGAAAACGTAGTGTTCCCCCACCTGCGGTCTGAAGTCGTCCAGTCCACTTTCTACCACTTCAGTCCGCAGTGTGTGTCAACTATAGGGACGTGCTGCTACCTACTGGTGCCTACGAAGTGGTAGCAGGGAAGACATATAGTTGTAATCTCTTCCCTCCTCTCCCATAGAGCATCTACCTGCAGTAATGAGGCAGGCTGCAATTCAAGAGGGGCCCAACATGGAAATTCAGTGATGATGGGGATTCACCTGTTGCATTTCTGCCTGCCACCACACAGCTATTGAAAGGCACAGAGCTCCCCCGCCCCCCCAGCACTGTTAGAGGTAAAACTTTGAGGTCAAGCTTTGTAAGCCGCCTTGGGCATTTGCTTCAACATGGGAAAGGCAGGATATAAATTTCTCAAATAAATAAAATACATAAAACAGTGAGGTGGTAGTCCTGGTGTGATTTCTGTCTGCTTATCTTGGAAATAGCTAAGAAGCAACAAAGGGTGGAGAAGAAAAATAAGCAGCAAGGAGATACTAGAACAGGAATGCCCTGAGCACTCTGGTTAAGCCTTGGAACACAATCCTATGTGTGTGCACTTAGAAGTAAATCCCATTGTGTGTCCTCTAGGTTACTCCCAGGAAGGTGTGCATAAGGTTGAAGTCTAACAGCCCAATCATATCCATGTCTATTCTGAAGTCCCATTATAGTCAATGGGGCTTACTTCCAGGTAAGGAAGGATTGGATAGGATTGGGCTGTTAAACTCTATATGTGACAGTTCAGACCAGAGCTGGGAGGTGAAGGATTCTAGGGGGAGGGGAAAAAAATTCCATTTCTTTTGCTAATTTTATCCAGAGTACAGTTCTGTTTGAGTACAGTACAGTACACTACAGAGTACAGTTTGTATGCAAATAGTAAAGAAGGTCTTTATGGTATCTCTTTAAAAAATGATGGTGCACTCAGGACTGAAGAAAATACTTCTAGGAGTTCCCATTCAAAGTTTTAAGCTAGTTTGGGAAGCGGTGGCAGTTAAATTGGTTTATGTTTCTAGTACAGCAATTTTCAACCTTTTTCATTTCAGGACATGCTGACAAGGTACTAAAACTGTCAAGGCACACCATCAGTTTTCTGATAATTGACAGGGCACACCATGCTGCTGGTGGGGGGCTCACATCCCACAATGGCCCTCCTAATACCATTTGCAGTACACCAATGTGCTGCAGCACACTGGATGAAAGTCGCTGTTTTAGTAGATATGTGCTCTACCCATGCAAACCTGTTTTCACGCTCATGACTTTTCCAGAGGAACTCCTGGAATTCTGTACTAGTGAGAGGTTCTAAGAATTCTCTTTGCATAATTACAGTTCCAAAAAGCCAGGTTTCTTTCAAGCTGTAAGATAGATGTGCCTTAAGGGACTGTGTGGTCTCCAATAGCTGCTAGGTTGCCAACTATCCAGAAAAAACACAACCTGCCTTGCTCTTGGTTCTGTAACCACAGGCTTGATCAGAAAAATCAACAGGCCAAGCTCTTGATGATGTGGAGTACCTGCAGGTCAAGCTGCTATGAAAGGCACAAGAGAATGAGGCTAATAGAGAAAGCTGGCAGCCCTGTTTGCTGCATGTCTGGATTTTTATTGAACGTTATGCATTTTTGTCCCACTCCTATGATGCACAACTCAGGGTGACCAGATGTCATAAATGGAAAAGAGGACAAGGCACCCCAAAACGTAGGACATCCCAGAGGAATGTAGGACGTTACAAAATAAAACCTAAAAATGCTTGTATATTGATTTCATGTGGTAAATTTAAACACTATATTACTTATAATTAAATTTAAAACTATATTACACAGAATGTATTACAAATAATTTATGAATTACAAGAAAGGTATGCACTGCCTGCAGGGGCTGCTTGCAAGGAAAAGGAGGAGGACATTTAACTTTTTTCCAGAACGCAGGCTAGAAAAGAGAACATGTTCCAGAAAAAGAGGATGTCTGATCCCCCTAGCTCAACTGCTCCACACTTCCTCCTTGCGCTTTGGAGAACCTGAAACAGGTCTGCTGCCTTTTTTCTGTTTGTCATTTTCCCATAGAAAAGGAGAATTGAAAGTGCTTCATCCTATCACAGTCTCTAGTCTCCTAGCCATAAGAACAAGTTGCTTTGTTTAGTTCTACCAGATGTTTGCTTTACTTTCTGCATTTACCAAACATGGGGAGGGCTTTGATGAAAGCATTTGCATTTACATTTCTTACTAGAACGACCTTCAGTGCTGCCAGAACCTTTCCTGGCAGTATCCTCTGCCTTTTGATGCTACCCAAAAGGAAGTGATTCAACAGAGACAACTTTTCCACACCATAGAGCTGCAGGGCAGCTGCACTCCTTCTAGTTCTGTTATTCAGTGCACTGGGTCCTCTATCTGCACAGGAGTTGGCAACCCTATTCACCATTGCACAAGTCACTATGGCTATGTATAGTTGTTTGCCATATTGGGGGGGGGGGAGAGACAGGTAGTTCAGTTTCTATTTAGAGTTGAGCGACATGTGCAGAGAAATCAGGTGGTCTTGCCCTGGGGCTGTACCACTTCAGGCTGTAAATAGGGGAGTGTATGTCAGAAGCAGGGTCAGTCCAAGACCTGATGCCTGAGGTGGCATGTCAAATCCTGCTCTCCCTAATCTGGTGATGCACCACCCTCATGGTCCCTGGATTGGAAGGGTGGAGGGGAGTCAGCTAGATCATCTCTCCCCTTCTGCTCCATCCCCTTCTTCCTTTTTCAGTCCAGGGAGTAGTGGAGATGAGTGGGCAGGTGGAGGCGTGCAATTCCCAACAAACTGCTGCCAGAGGTGAACTCCTGAGTTGACCTCCTGAACAAGTTGGCCCTGGTCAGAAGGTTTGCCCATGTTTTAGAAAAAAACAAAACAAAACAAAACAAAACTGCAATAACCAGATGGATCCTCCTTGCATGTAAAACAGTCACAGGTCAATGAGAAGGATTCAAACCTAGCAAGCCTTGTGCTAAGAAAGAAAGAAAAAGTGGCAACAACTGTCTGAAGTTTGGAAAGTAACTGTTAGAGCTATGTTGTAATGCTCAGGCAGTTGTTGTCACCCTCTTTCTGATCTGGGATACAACACAACCTACACAATCTCACACCTACAGTCTGAAATGTACAATCTGAGGAAAGCTACAGCCCAAGATTTTTCTGCACATGTGATTTAATTTCACTGGCTTTCATCTGAAGCTTTCCCCACTAATAAAAATAGTGCGGTGGCAGCAAAGTGCTAAGCTGCCTATATCCTCAGCCCAGTTTGGTTCCTGCCCCCTGCATGCTACTCTTAACACATACACATGAGATCACATTACACAGTTATTGTCATATGCAGTTTGAGCCTAACATATCAGCCATATGCTGCTACTCGATCATAATCAAAGGAAGAGTTCAGATGGCAGGGTCAATTTGTTAGAATTTAACCTCAGAACATTGTTGGAACATGTGCAGAGTGGTATTCACTCATTTGTAAGGAACCTACAGTTCTGTGGGCAGGTCTTCTGGGTCAGAAGGTACAGATTTCATAGAAAAACGGAGCAAAAAGAGACTCGGGAAAGGGAAGGGTTATCAAACCACCGTCAGGAATATTATCTAAAACAGGGGTGCCCAAACCCCGGCCTGGGGGCCATTCGTGGCTCTTGGGGACTCCCAATCCAGCCCACGGGGGGCCCCTAGTTTCCAATGAGCCTCTGGCCTCCGAAGACTTTCAGGAGCCTGTGCTAGCCTGACACAACTGCTGTCAGTGTGAGGGCAACTGTTCGACCTCTCACATGAGCTGTGGGTCAAGGGCTTGCTGTTTCACATTTGTGATGCAGCAGCGGCAGCAAAGGAAAGGCCCACTTTGCTTTGTGCAAGGCCTTTTATAGGCCATGAGCTATTGCAAGACTGTCATTCATTCACATAAGTTCCATCCCTAATATATTCATTTATGTAAATTTATTTAAATTTATTTAAATTTAAAATGTTAATTAATCCCTCCCCCCAGCACAACACAGTGTCAGAGGGATGATGTGGACCTCCTTTCAAAAAGTTTGGACACCCTGCTTTAAACCAATCCTTTAAGATTTCCTTTCCCAAACTACTGTGCTTGAGAAATTCAGAGAAGCAGGGAGGGGATGGCGCTAGTGGTTGGCTCAATGCAAAGACCAGAAGCTAGAACTGAGTGGCTCTCCACATATTAAGAGCATCCCCGTTTCTGGTTTCACTATGATAAAAAACACATACTGTACCTGTGTGGCACAGGGCTTCTGTGCTTCCCACTTCTCCCCATCCTCCACTGGCTTATGGAAGTTTTCAGAGCTGCTCTTCAGGAGCTGGTGAGGGTGAGCCCAGGAGGCAGCTTTATACAATCCCGAGTTCCCAATGCTTGCCTGGCTATGAGCCGTGAACCTTGCCAAGTCATCCAGGGATACCGTAGGCCTCATGTATTCAGCAGAACGACCATAGCCCACTGGGGAATGGCTGGATCCTGTTGCATGGTGTGGCTTGAGGGAACCATGTGATGCACTGAGGGTGGGAAGTGCGGTTTGTATTGCTCCAGAAACGGGGAGCAGAGCCTTCTCACGCATGTCGATGGGGATCACTGTTCCAACCCCTGAGGAGGGGGGATGCAGCTGGGAAGAAGAGCTGGGATAATCTGCATTGGCCTTTTGTACTTTGCAGTCCTGAACGGCGTTCACAAAACGATATTCATACTCTGGTGCCTGCTCTTGGTCACCCTCAGCGAAGGTTGCTAATCCGGCAACCTCTGGTGTGCTTGTGGGGAGCAACTCCTCAGTAGGAGGCATAGTCTG
Organism: Tiliqua scincoides; assembly: GCF_035046505.1. Classification (NCBI taxonomy): domain Eukaryota; kingdom Metazoa; phylum Chordata; class Lepidosauria; order Squamata; family Scincidae; genus Tiliqua; species Tiliqua scincoides. The sequence continues at coordinate 77,671,223 of NC_089825.1, forward strand.
GGCCATGGGAGCCAGCTCCTTGACATACTGAGCTGGGATATAGAAAGGCCGAGTTCCTTTTCCCTTTCGAACGTGCCACCAATGGTCATTTGTTCTCCTCAAAAGCACATATCTCTCATTGGGTTTTATGGAAACAAGTCGCCCATCCTTGGCAGTGTACTCAAAGGCGTACTCCACCAAGACATACGTTTCCTCCTCTCTGCCCAACGTCTCCATCTTTGTGGCCCACAGTAGCTTCCTGTGAGTACTCCCTTCTCTCTGAAAAGCAAGGGGAATAAAACCTTAATGGTAAGGATGAACTTAGGCAGGTCTGTGTGTGATTAAAACAAAACTCAGTCAAGATTGTGGATTTGCAGGTGGGTCTCTGGTGAAGTGTGATGGGGCTTCCCCCAACCCTAGTCTGAAACACTGCTATTTCTGCCCTCCCCCCACATTTTGCCAGATGCATTGAGGAATACAACTAGAACAAATGACTATGTTAAAACATTTTTCTTCTTTACTTTTGTCCAGAGTTATGAGGTCTCTGTCCAAGTTGGAAGGTGCCTTTCACCCATAGAGACCTGAGAGCAAATCCCACTGTCTAGTCCAGGGGTATCAAACATAAGGCCAGTGGGCCGGATGCAGCCCACAGAAGCTCTTTATCCAGCCCATGTGATAATTGGGCTCTCCCAGCACCTTCATCAGCCGCTCTCAGCTGCTGAATTGCAAAATGATGCCTTGCCAGAAGTGGCACTGCTGAAAGGGCAATGCTGGGGAGTCCAATTATCATGCAGGCCACTCTTTCAGCAGTGCCACTTCTGCCAAGGCACTGGAAGGGAGAGAAGGAAGGAGGCCTCAGAAGGTGAGGAACAGTACAGGAGAAGAGGCAGACCAAGAGGGGTGAGAAAGGGAGAAGCCATGGATGCGCTGAGACAGATAGATTATCACACCTGCTGCCCCTTAAGCAGCACTGCTTCTGCTGAGGCGTTACTTTGCAGATCACCTCTCCTTTGCAGATCAACAGATCACCTTTGCTAAGCTGCAAAGTGACACCTTGGCAGAAGTGCACTGCCAGAAGGGCAATCCATGTGACAATTGGGCTCTCCCATATTTTGAAAATATAATCAAGATTTGTGTATTTTCTGTCATAAGAACATAAGAACATAAGAACAGCCCACTGGATCAGGCCATAGGCCCATCTAGTCCAGCTTCCTGTATCTCACAGCGGCCCACCAAAATTAGCTGTCATTTGCAGCTAATGAGTAGAGGTGGAAGAAAACTGTGATAATGAAATAAAAACTCATAACACCGTTTTCTGCACTTCTCCTTTTTGTAACAAAACAAAACAGCTCCAAAATCTGTGAAAAAAACTGCTTTATTTGGTTTTTATTTATTATTTAACGGGGGGGGGATGCATGGGTATGCATGCACTGTGGCTGCATCTGCTGACATTATACCACCTATATCACTTACCTAGTACACTTCTAAAGTGATTATAATTTATAATTATAATGTAAATTTCGAATTATAATACTGCTTTCCGCACTTCTAATTTTTGGAAAACACCAACATTGGTGAAAAAATAAACCATTTTCTCCCACCTCTACTAATGTTCCTAAGTGAGAAAAAAGTGCTTATTTCTGGTCATCACCTGCTTAATGACATCATTTCCTGGTTAATGACATCACTTTCGGCCCCCAGCAGGCACCCTGAATGCTATTCGGCCTGCTGTATAAAATGATTTTGACACCCTTGCTCTGGTCCAGGGGTGCCCAAACCCCGGCCCGGGGGCCACTTGCGGCCCTCGCGGCCTCTCAATGCGGCCCTCAGGGAGTCCCCAGTCTCCAATGAGCCTCTGGCCCTCCGGAGATTTGTTGAAGCCAGCACTGGCCCAATGCAACTACTCTCAGCGTGAGGGCAACTGTTTGACCTCTCGTGTGAGCTGTGGGATGAGAGCTCCCTCCACTGCTTGCTCTTTCACATCTGTGATGCAGCAGTGGCAGCAAAGGAAAGGCCAGCCTTGCTTTGTGCAAGGCCTTTTATAGGCCTTGAGCTATTGCAAGACCTTCATTTGTTCATATAAGTTCATCTTTAATATATTCATTTATGAAAACTTATGTAAATTTATTCAAATTTTCAATGTAAATCAATTCTTTTTTTTTCCCCGGCCCCCGACTCGGTGTCAGAGAGCTGATGTGGCCCTCCTGCCAAAAACTTTGGACACCCCTGCTCTGGTCTGTCACTCCACAGGTCCCCTTCTGCTTTGGCCCTCTTCCTTTTCCAATGGAATAGGAGGAGGTTGAGGAGGAACAGTGGAGGTGAGAGGGTGAGCAAAGGTGGGTGTCCCCTGTCAAACTGCTGCCTCAGGTGACCCCCTCAGAGCCTCCCTGATGGACCAGCCCTGATTGGCCTTTTCAGGCCAAAGACAGATAGAGTCATGTCTCCAGAGAGCTGAAAGGCATTTCAAAGTGGGCGTGTTGCTCATGGAATGTGCACTCCTCCTACTTTCACCTTTGGTAAACAGGTTTTGATAGCTGGGGCATAGTTTCAAAATGCTGTTTGACCAGAAGCATCAGCAAGACATAAGAAATATGCATGAACACCACGCATGGGAAGTGAAACCTCTCACAAATCACTTTCTACTCTTAGGACCAAACTGCCCATTATCAGAAATGTGCCAGATCAGCTTGAGGCTGTGACATTGACCCAAGCTGCATATGTTTTTCAGCTAGCAGCACTAGTAGTGCTGGAGAGGTATATGTAAACCTCCTCCCAGCACACTCTGCTTGCATATGTTTTTCAACTTGTAGCCCACTTGCAATCTTTCCTTTGAACTCAAAGCTATGAAACATGGTGGCCTTGATGCATTTGAGTTCTACTGGTAGAAACATGGCAGCCTCCATACATTATGGTAGAAACATGGCAGTCTTCATGCATTTGAGTTCTAATGACTTGAAGCCATTTTGTCGTTTGTTAATGAATCAAAATAGAAGCATGCTAGCGATGCCACTTCCTGCTTGCCGAAAAACATATGCAGCCCAATTCTCAAGTAGAACTAATAATTATTGTGCTATAACCAGTTCCCACAAGGGAAGGATACACTGTACTGAGAAGAGGAGCAGTCCTCTATGTGGTATTTAGTCAGTTTCGGTAAGTAGAGAAGTGAAAGTGAAATTGATTAAGTGACAGATGGTAAACATGCAACTTTAAAAATTGAGATTCAAAAAGGAACAGATCCATGAAATTGGGTTACAGGACATTATTACTGGGAGACACAAAGTAGTTTGACTGGCTTACCCTTCCTTTCCCTGTTTTTTTTCAAAAGAGATAAGCGAGCATTCCTTATTTTGTGTGCACACTCATTCCCTAAAAAGCTCTTTTGAAACAATGATTTTTGAAATCTCAGATTAGAAGCATATGCGCTATGGAGGAGCTGCATTGCTTATCACCGGAGATGGTGCAAACCTTGTCCCCATAGACACTCTGGATGCAATCCTAACCCCTTATGTCAGTTCTTTCCAGTTCTGACATAAGGGCAATGCAGCTCTGAGGTAAGGGAACAAACATTCCCTTGCTTTTGAGGAGGCCTCCGTGAGTGACACCCAACTGCAGAATGCAGCACACGGCCCATTGGCACAGCTATGCCAGTGCTGGAAAGCACTGACGTAAGGGGTTAGGATTGTGCCTTCTGACACACAGGCTATTCCAAGCCACATCACACATTCTCAGCAGGGAAGTATTTGCCGGGACAAATATTGCATTTTCACCAAAACAAAATACTGCAGCTGGGGAAATGCAGGCACTGGGATCCCTGCACATTTGGATCCCTGTGCAGCTGTTTCTCATTGTGCAGGGATCTGAGTGTCCTTCCCTCAAGGTAATGCTTCTGTGGTGGGGAGAAATGGTTTTGGAAAAAACCAGCCCACCCACCAATTCATTCACCTGTTTATTTGAAGAACTAACTCTTGTTATTCAGTGAGGAGAAAGCTCTCTGCACATGGCAGAGTTACCATATTGTTTCATTACCTATTCCTGTAAGGAGCCACGGTCTTGAAAACAGATTCTAAAGCTAAATGCTGCTTGACATGCTGCCCCAGACACTGTGTCTCGACAGGGACTGAAATCTATTCCACAGAATAAAAGCTGAAAGGAGTCAAAGGTCACTTTATCCAATCCCCCCAGCCCAAAAGGCAGGTCTATCTAGTGACCATCTCCCATGGATCAGCCTCCTCCACAATCCAGATCTCACTATGCCTCAGGCAGAGAGCAAGTGCACAGCAGAGAGAGGTGTCTCCTGAGCTAAATATGTCTCAAACAAGCCAAGCCAAACCACATGCTAAGAGGAAGGCAAAATAATTCCCAGAGGCAGAGAGACCACACCTGATGCTACCTAACTTTGATGTTCTGTAACATGCTTTCCCCCTCCTGTACATTCCTAGAATTAATTGCCACCAGAAATCACCCTGACCTCTGGCGTAGCTGGTTTACAAAAACCCCAAACAATTAGACAAGTTAGTGGAGGATGTCTATCCGTGACTGCTCATCACAATAGCTTGCAGTAGAATTTCCATGATTCAGAGGAAGGATATCCCTGTGTTCTGGATGTTAGGAATAGACCACAGGACAAGGCCCTACTTGCATCTGGCTGGCCACTAAATGCAGGACTTGATCTGATCCAAAAAACCAAGACTTAATTTGATTTAACATTTCTCCATAGCCAATGGTGCTACTACATTAATGATTTTTTGTTGTTGTTGTATGACAACATTACTCCCATTGTACAGGTGGGGAAAACTGAGTCTCAGTAAGTCTTCAAAGCCCATTAAGGAAGTCTGTGTCCAAGCTAGGATTTGAAACAGGGTCCACAGGTTCATAATCAAGAAGGTATTCAGGCCTTCATTTGAAATGGAGTTTCACTTCCAAGGCTGTTTCCCAAGCTACATCTCACCCTTCGAACAGATGAAATAATAATAATTACAAAAGTCCCTCCAGCGAAGTGCACAGTGCACCTCTCCTGGTCACTGAGTAATGCCAACCAGCCCCCATACCTTATAGCTTACGGGCTGACGGCTGAAAGAGGTGCAATTTCGGAGCAGGCAATGAGCCCCAGCAGCTCCATTCATTCTGACTCAACTAAATGCTTCAGTTTGAGAGCCTTTTTGGCAGCTGAGCGCACCAGGAATTCCTTGGAGCAGCCCCCCCATCCTGCTCTTCTGTCATTATCTCTTTGTGCACAAGGTGCTGGGCAGAGTCCATCTTTCTGTCCCACAAGCAGTGAAACTTGCCCAGACAAGCACATGAACCCCGTTGGAGCGAATCGTTCAGTGGCGAGATCAAGAAATTCAGCTCACACCCTGAGCATCCACCTGCTGGAGCCACATCTGTGAAACATAGACTAGTAAGACCCACTTCCCATGCTGCGGCAGGTTCCCACACTCAGCTGGCCTCCACGGACCCACATCTTCACCCTCCATATTTCCCTGGTTGGTTTTACCTGTTGGCTCACATCTTGTTAGTTTTCTCTTCTGTCTCAGGCCTCTTTTTGCCCGTCACCCAGCCTTGCATCCTGAGACATGTCCTGACTCCTCCTTGTCAGTTGTGTCAGGAGCTTCACGAACCTGCCCCAGCCTGTGTGTCTGGTCTGAACCTGCCTCAGGTCCTTTCCTGCTGAACTACGCTGAGAACAGGAATATTTAAAAAAAAATCACAAAACTGATATTTCCATGGACTTCCTCAGGTGAAGATTTGGCGAGCGAAGACAACTGCAGCAGGAAAGCGACTTGGACAGGAAGCTCTTCCAAAAACAACCTCACCATCCCACAGGCCCCCAGGCCTGCTGTGGAATTCCACAACGTGCAATATCACCCCAAGGATCAGACCTGGCTCTCCTGAGACAGTCACGTCAGTCAGGTCCTGAGAGCAGCGTCAAAGCAAAGGGGACAGGAATCCAGTGTGAGGAACAAAGGCAGAGAGATACTTCTGGAAAAACAGCCGCCCACACCCTGCCCGCTTCTGGCTGCCTGTTTCGCTCAGGTCACAGCAGGACACAGGCAGGACACAGGTGTTTCCATCCCCAGCAATCAATGACTCCTGGTTATCCTAAACCTTCCTGTTCAACCAAACTCCTCAGCTATGTCCCTTCTTGCCCAAGCCTCCTCTACCGGTGTGGTTTGAATGCGTGAGGGAGGCAGGCGAAACTGCTTGGGTGTTCCCATCAGCCTGGATGGAGGAAGGAAGCTTCCTCAGTCAGAGGAAGTCTCCCCTAGGCCAGGGATGTGGGGGAAGGGCCCTTTTCAATGGGCAATGACTCATACACTGTGTGTATGTATATATGGGATTTCCATCAGGCTCACTGCTGCATCTTCACTCCCAGCCTCCTTGAGTCACTGGATTGAAACTGAGTGGATTGGGGTTCCTTCAGTCCCAAGAGGACATATGTCTTTATTAAGCAAAAAGTAAAGGAAGACAGTAAAGGAAGGCCAGACAACTAGGATCATCTAGGATCAATGAGTGGCACCTCACCTGCACCTTGAAAATTAAGACTGTATTCAGGGCTAACCTTACTGGGATGTGACAGAAAGCCAAATCTGTGGATGGAGCATACCGTAGTACTTTCTCACAACCTTAGTGTTTCTAGTTCAGCTTGGAACATTATGTAATCAACTTTGATTTAAAGAGAGAGGCCAAATATAAATCTCCTCTCCCAAACAAACAAATGGAAATTAAAAGGCTGCCCTAGAATTTGGCCCTTATTTTTATTTCCTGGGACAAGATTGCACTAGAATGACATGAAGCAGTTACTCAGGTAAGGAATGTGTCATGATGCCCCTCCTTTGCCACAAGTAATTCAGTGGTTTTCAAAAGGATATTGGGAAGAACTGGTGTGTGTATGAGAACTGTTTGCCCCAGCAAGCAGGAGAACAAGAAAGACACAAAGGAATGCAGTTAAATTCCAGGCAATTAAATTCAGGTTGAACTTCCTAAACTTTAGGGAGCACCTGAGGGCTACAAGTGGAAGATGAACAAAGTTGAAGCTGAAGGTAAGACCCACCTACTTGGCAACATAAAAGGTAAACAAATGAAGTGTCTTCTCACTTCTGATACCTCAGCGCTAAGAGACAGACAAGGTTTTCCCCATCCCTGTATACAAATGCCTGGCTCCATGCATGTTTTTATTTACAGTATGTATACTACCTCATGTATCCTCATGGCATAGAAGGACAAACAAGTTTTGATCATGCCGAAATGCATCCAATCAAATGACCTCTGAAGTGACAGGTGGATGGGTTTTGCTTGTGTTCAGTATCTTAGTAGCTGTTATGCTTGCAGTTGGCAAGGCCTGTCCTTCTGGTCAGATTCACTAGTGACATGGCTTGGCTTGGCCTCTGCAGAATAGATCTTGGCTTGCAGGCATGATTCTTCTGACATAGCATGCTTTGTGACTATCTTCCTTAGCCATACTCTTGCGATGCATGACACACTGGCCTTGCAGTCCCTGTCCAACTCTGATTCAACCCCTATGCTATTTGTCAATGTGACAGCTACAAGTCACCCACACAGCTCATGGGTGCATCTTTCTGCATACACCCTTCAACTTCGCTTCTTACTTGTGTTTGCTTTGTAGGGGTTTTCAATGAAGTCACACCCTCATCCCATCTACTTGGTGCAATCCTACAGGCTGCAATCCTAACCACACTTTCCTGAGAGTAAGCCCCATTGAACAAAATAGGACTTTCTTCTGAGTAGACCTGGTTAGGATTGTGCCCTAATATAAGCAGTTTGTGGTTGTTCCCATTTCAGAATTCTGAACATTCTGCAGGTCTCATCATGCCACTCTTGAGACTTAAAATGAAGGTAGTAGAGAGCACTGACAGTCAACAGTCAACAAAACCTTTATTAGGCAAAAACATTTGAGAGGTGAGAATTCTGTACAGAAATTGCAGAGAGTATAAACCTAAATAGTACACAAATATATGTATAAGTGCACACCTATGTGTACACACAGATACAACGTACATTACATTTTACAAACAAACATGAATTATTTAAAAGACAGAAACAATCAGTTACTCTGCGGATCTTGCCAGTATGTAGCCTACTCAGTGATTACTTGGTACAGAAAGCTTGGCTCGATTCAGAATACTCAAATTTAGGAACCGTGCGACTGAGAGGGTTGTATGTTCTACATCACCTGCTAGAAGGAATTGAATTATATCTTTCTCAGAATGCCCTGTTTTGGGATGGAGCAAGGGAGAGAGAAATTGCTGCCTTAGTACTTGATATCTGGGACAGTGCAACATGATGTGTGTGGATGATTCTACTTCGCCTAAATTGCAGCTACATAAATGATCTTCCCTGGAGACATTTCTAAATCTGCCATGCAAGTCATTAGAGGGGGTCACATTACAGCGTGCCAAGGTAAAAGCCCTTCTCTCCAGGGGGTGTATTAGGAGGGACAGATAATTTGGTTGTTGACCACTTGTGATTTTAAGTTGAAAATTCAGAGGGGAACATTTTTTCTGTGCTACGCCTAGAATCTCTTGCCTTTCTATATCAAATAGTCTGGTTTTCACAAGTCTGATGATAACCTCAGGAGAAGGAGCTCCTTGTAGATCGACCTCAAGGCCCATCTGTTGAGTTTTTTTATAGAATAGTACTAGGCAAGGGGATAACGTTGAATCAGTCAACAGCCCCTTTAGCAGCAAGTCGTGATCAGCCCTAAAAAAGACTTTGGCCCAGTATTTTAAAAAACTGGACCATGCATGTAACTCCAGCCTGTGTTGACCTGATTCCAGGCAGAGTGCTGGGTAAGGAACGCAATGCGGTAAGCCGAGAATTTTGTAAAGAAATTTGGATTGGACCCTTTCAATTGCGTTATTTAATGCTGGCATCCATACTGGGATGCCATATAAAATTTGTGGTATAACTTTAGCATTAAAGGTTTGTAAAGCAGCTGGTACAAACCGGTTGCCCCAGGAGAAGAAAAAGCGAGTTATGGCTTGAACCACTGGTTTAGATGAATTAATTGCAGTTGATCGATGAGAGGACCAGGAATGCTTGTAATGAAATCGAAGACCAAGGTACTGGAATTCCTTGACCTGCTGTATTAATTTTCCACTGAAAAGCCAAGATTGTGGTTTCCAAGAGTTCCCAAATACCACAATTTTAGACTTTTCATAATTTAACTGCAAAGAGTTTGTTGTAAAATATTCAATGCAGGCTTTGACCAGTCTCCGTAAGCCTATTTTTGTACGTGAGATCAGAGCCATGTCATCAGCATATAAAAGTAAAGGGACGTCCACCGATCCCAGTTTGGGGCAATGCGAGTCAAGCTTTGTTAAGAAGGGGGCCAAATCATTGATGAAAAGGATGAACAAAGTGGGTGCCAGCACACAACCCTGCTTGACCCCCTTGTTGATTGGATTGGAGCTGAAAGGTCACCCTGTGGGGATAATTTCACTTGACAGGAAGTGTTTAGGTGGAGGACACGAATTAATTCTAATAGTCTTTTGTCAAGTCCCATCTTCTCAAGTTTTTCCCAGAGTCTGTCCCTATCAATAGAGTCAAAGGCAGAGTTTAAATCCAGGAATGCCACATAGAGTCGAGATTTCTTTTGAGTCACCTGTTTGAAAATTAAGTGGGACAATATCACACAGTGGTCGACTGTGGACTTGTTTTGTCTAAAACCGGCTTGCTCTGGACCTATGATGTTATACTCAGATATCCAGGAAGAAAGTTTTTCCAATAAGTGGGATGCGTACATTTTCCCTGCGACATCCAAAAGGCTTATTGGCCTGTAGCTAGAGGGAAGGTTCTTATTTCCTTTTTTGAAAATAGGGACCAAGATTGATCTGGTCCAGGATTCTGGAATTACTCCAAATTTATTGATTCTTGTGAATAGTTCCGCGATGATTGGTGCCCACCAGTCTGGCGCTGCTTTATAGATATCTGAGGGGATTGCATCTGGGCCAGCTGCTTTACCCTGTTTTAGCTGGTTAATAATTGAAATGATCTCATCCTCTGAGACAGCAGGCCAGTCTGGGAGGTCTGGCAGGATGGATGCCTGAAAAGCAGAGGTTGATTTGGATTGATCAAAGAAAATTGATTTGAAGTGCGATTCCCACAATTTGGCAGGGATTGTGGTAGTACCAATTGACTCTTTATGAAAACAGCCTGATATAATTTGCCAAAAACTCTTAGCATTTTTTTATCTGACAGCATTGATTAGCAGTGACCATCTTGCTTCTGCAATACGATGGATCGAGACTCTGACAGCTTCCTTCAGGTGGGCAGTCAGCTTGAAATATTGACGTAGAAGTGTTTTACTGTTAGTGTCTCTAAATTTTTTGTAAGTGCTGCGAACGGCAGTTTTCAGAGATAAGCAGATCTGATCAATCTTAGAGTCATCTCGCCCACCCTCAGCTCTTCGGGATGAGGGGATCTTACCTAATACTTTCAAGAGAGTAGATATTAAATCCTCGAAAAAGTGGACAATCCCTGGTTGATCCAGAGTGGACAACTGAGGGAATTCCTTGGCTTGTATTAATGTATAAAATGAGTCCTTAGAGTCTGGGTCCCATTTAATTCTTTTTGTTATGTCTGGGTAACCTTCTTCCTCCTGGGTGTTAGTGTTATGATAATGATTTGGGAGATAGTCTAAATCACACAGCAGAGGAAGATGGTCACTAGACTGAGGGTATCCAACACAAAAGTTTGCTATCTGGGGAAGGAGTTGAGGAGGAACCAAGATATAATCAATGACACTTGCACCTCTAGATGAGATGTAAGTGAATTCTCCATTATCCCCCAATGCGTCTAAGCCGTTTAGCCAAGTGAGGCCATAAGTAATACAAAATTTGGCTAGAAGCAGCCCCGCAGCATTAATTGTTCTATCTTTCGATTGCCTTTCGAATAGATAGGTCTCTGGCAATATCATGTCAGTATGTAAGTCCCAAAGTTGATGAAAGATGTCAGAATTATGCCCCACCCTGGAACTGAAATCTCCTTCGATTAGAATCTTATAAGAGGGAAATTTACCAGTCAGGTTATTGATTATACCACTAAGATATGCCCATTGCTTTTCAGTTGCAGATTTATCTTTTAAAGGAGGCATATATATGTTAATTATCATTATGCTTTGGGGCATTAGCTTCACCTTGATCACTTGTATTTTGCAAACACTATCAGCCATAAATAGCAATTCATGATTGAAAACATGTTTCACTAGTATAGCGAGGCCTCCAACTGGGCGGCAGAGAGCACTGAGCCCTCTTTAAAAGAGGTGAAGCAGATCCCTACTCTTTAACTACTTCCATATGGTACTCCCTCCCAGCATCAATGGACTACTTCAGGGCCAAACATGAATTTGGCCAGTGTTTTCCCCTTCTTTAAATAGTACAGGTGGAGGGAGCTTCTGTGCTAAATGTGGTGGTGCAGCTCCCACTGCAATTGCTATCCTGACCATGTGCCCCATGTGATATTTTAAAGCTTCTGTTTCTGCTTTTTTTTTTAAAAAAAACTTCAATTGATTTTCAAATCAATCTTTTCTAAAAAACTGTGGCATGCGGGAAGCATACAATTGGAAAAGGAATGACAACTGGAACTAAAGCCATGTGGTTTCATGGCGTCTGGCACAATCTTTTTTTTTTAAAAAGTGGGCTAAATTCATTCTAACCAAATGTTTCTTCATAGTGTGTAGTTTGGTCCTAATCCTCCTTTAATGTTAACATATTACTTTACACACCATACCAATGGCCCAATCCTACCAGGCCCTTTGTGACTAGTTATGATGTTGCAAAGGCCTTACAGAGAGAGGCCAGCAATGGCCATTTCAGATCCAGCATTTGAAGTGGTAGCGGCTGTGGTGGCCCACTCTGCCACCTGGCTCCCCGTGGGACTGCAGGTAAGCCAGTGGGGTGGCCAGAACAGGGTGGAGTCCGGGGAGGGAAGGAAGCTTGTCCGAGGGGGTGTCCTGACCTGTGTGACCTGCACCAAGATGCTATCCACTTCCTCACCTCTCAACATGTCCTTGACAAAGCTAAGAAGCTGGCACAGGTCCAAGAAAACCCACTGGTGATCATTAGCTTACAGGGGAGTAAGGGAAAAATACCTTACCTCTCCCAAGCTTCCCAACTGATCTCCCCCCCCCCTTTTTTTGGCACAGCTGTATGCTATGGTTCACTGTGAACCAACCCTAGAAGAACTTCACGTGGCCCTGGACTCCCTTGCCTTTGGCAAGGCACCTGGAAAAGACAGCATCCCTGCTGAAGTCCTAAAATGCTGCAAAGAGATCATCGTCACTGAGCTGCATGAAATCCTCTGTCTCTGCTGGAGAGAAGGTGGAGTACCTCAAGACATGAGGGATGCAAACATCATCACGCTGTACAAGAACAAAGGTGACAGGGGTGACTGCAACAACTACCGCGGCATCTCTCTCCTTAGCGTTGTAGGAAAGCTGTTTGCCCGAGTTGTACTAAAGAGGCTCCAGGTACTTGCAGAGAGCGTCTATCCAGAATCGCAGTGTGGATTCCGAGCCAACAGGTCCACCACTGATATGGTATTCTCCCTTAGACAACTGCAGGAGAAATGCAGGGAACAACGACAGCCACTCTTTATAGCCTTCATAGATCTCACAAAGGCTTTCGACCTGGTCAGCAGAGACGGCCTCTTCAAGATTCTCCCCAAGATTGGATGTCCACCCAGACTCCTCAGCATCATCAGATCTTTCCACAAGGACATGAAGGGCACTGTTGTCTTCGATGGCTCCACATCAGACCCTTTTGACATCCGAAGCGGAGTGAAGCAGGGCTGTGTTCTTGCACCAACCTTGTTTGGGATTTTCTTCGCTGTCCTGCTGAAGCAGGCCTTTGGAACTGCAACAGAAGGCATCTATCTCCGGACCAGATCAGACGGAAAGCTCTTCAACCTCTCCAGACTGAGAGCAAAATCCAAAGTCCAGCTGAAATGTCTGCGTGACTTCCTCTTTGCCGACGATGCAGCTGTCACTACCCACTCTGCCAAAGATCTCCAGCAGCTCATGGATCGTTTTAGCAAGGCCTGCCAAGATTTTGGACTGACAATCAGCCTGAAGAAAACACAGGTCATGGTTCAGGATGTGGACTCACCTCCCTGCATTACAATCTCTGAGCATGAACTGGAGGTTGTCCATGACTTTGTGTACCTTGGCTCAACGATCTCCGACACTCATTCTCTCGATACCGAGCTAAACAAGCGCATCGGTAAAGCAGCTACCACGTTTTCCAGACTCACAAAGAGAGTCTGGTCCAACAAGAAGCTGACGGAACATACCAAGATCCAGGTCTACAGAGCTTGCGTCCTGAGTACACTTCTGTACTGCAGCGAGTCATGGACTCTTCGCTCACAACAGGAGAGGAAACTGAGCGCTTTCCACATGCGCTGCCTCCGACGCATCCTCGGCATCACCTGGCAGGACAAAGTTCCAAACAACACAGTCCTGGAACGTGCTGGAATCCCTAGCATGTATTCACTGCTGAAACAGAGACGCCTGCGTTGGCTTGGTCATGTCGTGAGAATGGATGATGGCCGGATCCCAAAGGATCTCCTCTATGGAGAACTCGTGCAAGGAAAGCGCCCTACAGGTAGACCACAGCTGCGATACAAGGACATCTGCAAGAGGGATCTGAAGGCCTTAGGGATGGACCTCAACAAGTGGGAAACCCTGGCCTCTGAGCGGCCCGCTTGGAGGCAGGCTGTGCAGCATGGCCTTTCCCAGTTTGAAGAGACACTTTGCCAACAGTCTGAGGCTAAGAGGCAAAGAAGGAAGGCCCATAGCCAGGGAGACAGACCAGGGACAGACTGCACTTGCTTCCGGTGTGGAAGGGATTGTCACTCCTGGATTGGCCTTTTCAGCCACACTAGACGCTGTGCCAGAACCACCTTTCAGAGCGCGATACCATAGTCTTTCGAGACTGAAGGTTGCCAATACTAATACTATGTATGCTATGGCAGGGAAAAGGACAGGACTGGGCTGTAAGTATGGTATCACAACAACTTATATAGCATAAGCATGTTGCAAGAGAGTGGCAACAGGATACAGGTATCTTATTGCTTTGGGTGCTCCCTAAGACATCTGGTGAGCCACTATGAGATACAGGAAGCTGGACTAGATGGGACTTTGGCCTGATCCCGCAGGTCTTATGTTCTTAAGCACCAAATGCAGCCCCAAATCCCATTGAGTATGTTCAGTTTTTTTTTTAAACACCCAAGTTTCTACCCCTCATGGCGTTGAAGATTTGCTTAAGAGTATGTGTGCAAACCTGGTAAAATTTTAAAAGGCAAGTGGTAGAAGATGGTTTCTGGTGGCGTTTCAGTGTCCTGCACAACTTTATGCAGATTGACACAATTTATATAGGCCTCCAAAGCTTTGTCAGCCAACAGTGTTGATTATCCTCCTACAGATAAAATTATTAGTGCAGAGTACTTAAGTTAATGGCTTCTTCTTCACATGAAGTTTGGCGATGATGTGATCACTGAAGGTCCAAAGACATGATGAGTTGCACAGCTGCAGGAGAGGTCTGTGTAGCACCACTGACCCTTTACAGCAGTGTTTCTCAAACTGTGGGCAAAACCCATTAGGTGGATCGCGAGACAATTTCAGGTGGGTCCCCATTCATTTCAATATTTTATTTTTAATATATTAGAGTCGATGCTACCATTTTATGTGACTGCATTTGGGGAAATGTTATAGACCTGTACTTTTAACAAACTTCTATGTATATTCTTTTAACAATGATAGTAAAGGAAACTTACTCCTGGGTAAGTGTGGGTAGGATTGCAGCCTAGGATAGTTAAACATTTTCCTGCTTGATGATGTCCCTTCCGGTCATGACATCACTTCCGGTGGGTCCCAACAGATTCTCATTCTGTCCCGGTGCTAAATGTGTGAGAACCACTGCTTTACAGCAATAGTTCCCAAACTGTGTGTTGTGACACCCTGGGGCATCATGAGGAACTTGCTAAGGCACTGTGGGATACCCACCACCTGGCAGGGAGACCACACTGTGCCAAACAGTGGATGGAGGCTCAGCCCAGCAGGAAGAGCTCCAGTGCATGAAAACCATGTGCTGGGGAAAGACTGCCTGCTCACACTGGCCTCCTTACTGCTGTTTGAAACATGAGTTTCAGGTGTCTGAACCCAAAAGTTACTGCCACTGACATCATCACTAGTCACTTCTGGGAGTCACACACTGCATTCACAGCATGGGGGTGGGGGGGTTGGGAGGAGAGAATCACAGGTCCCAACAGCTTGGGAACCATGGCCTTAAAGGGAATGCTGTACACAAGCCACTGCATTCTGCACTAATTGCAACTTCCAGACCATCTTTAAAGGCAGGCCCATGTAAAGCCTGTTACAGTAATCTAATTGCGATGTCATGGGCCAGGGCCTATGAGAGCAATTTTATTGGGGGGTACAAATTTTCTTTTGGGCCACTTCCCAAAGGGGGAGAAGGCAATGGGGCAGTAGAATGGGTCAAAATAGGGCAGGGGGAGGGTGCTGACAGCCACAATTGTCTTTGCAGCCCAGGGCTACTAGGCTTCTTGATGCAGAGCCCAGGTCTACCTGACCTTGCAGCTAGATAAAGTAATATGGAAAATCAAACACACTCCTAAGTCTCTCTAAAATCTTTGAAATAAAGAAAATTCATTGCAGAAAATTAGCATCGTATTTAGACTCACACTAGAATGGACCAAAATGAACTTCTGCAGCAGCTGTAGCCCTGCAGCTGGGTCCATGAGCTTCTATACACTCCATTACAGTTAAGGAGATCCACAAGCCAGACAGCTGCTGTAGCAGGCCGGTTTCCACCCTGATTTGACACTGGATGCATTCCTGGGCCCGGTGTGCATGGCTTGCAGCAGCAGTTAACACTGCAGGCACTGCACCCGATTGTGAACATAAGAACATAAGAACAGCCCCACTGGATCAGGCCATAGGCCCATCTAGTCCAGCTTCCTGTATCTCACAGCGGCCCACCAAATGCCCCAGGGAGCACACCAGATAACAAGAGACCTCATCCTGGTGCCCTCCCTTGCATCTGGCTTTCTGACATAACCCATTTCTAAAATCAGGAGGTTGCGCATACACATCATGGCTTGTACCCCGTAATGGATTTTTCCTCCAGAAACTTGTCCAATCCCCTTTTAAAGGCGTCCAGGCTAGACGCCAACATCACATCCTGTGGCAAGGAGTTCCACAGACCAACCACATACTGAGTAAAGAAATATTTTCTTTTGTCTGTTCTAACTCTCCCAACACTCAATTTTAGTGGATGTACCCTGGTTCTGGTGTTATGTGAGAGTGTAAAGAGCATCTCCCTATCCACTCTGTCCATCCCCTGCATAATTTTGTATGTCTCAATCATGCCCCCCCTCAGGCGTCTCTTTTCTAGGCTAAAGAGGCCCAAACACCGTAGCCTTTCCTCATAAGGAAGGTGACCCAGCCCCGTAACCATCGCTCTCTTTTGCACCTTTTCCATTTCCACTATGTCTTTTTTGAGATGTGGCGACCAGAACTGGACACAATACTCCAGGTGTGGCCTTACCATAGATTTGTACAACGGCATTATAATACTATTATATAATATTATTATAATGGCATTCTGCCAGTCTGGAGAGATCCTTCTGGAGCTCCACACAATCACTTCTGGTCTTCACCACTCGGAAAAGTTTGGTGTCGTCTGCAAACTTAGCCACCTCACTGCTCACCCCTGTCTCCAGGTCATTTATGAAGAGGTTGAAAAGCACCGGTCCCAGGACAGATCCTTGGGGCACACCGCTTTTCACCTCTCTCCATTGTGAAAATTGCCCATTGACACCCACTCTCTGCTTCCTGGCCTCCAACCAGTTCTCAATCCATGAGAGGACCTGTCCTCTAATTCCCTGACTGTGGTGAGGGACTGTGTCGAACGCCTCCAGATATATAACGTCCACGGGTTCTCCCACATCCACATGCCTGTTGACCTTTTCAAAGAATTCTATAAGGTTCGTGAGGCAAGACTTACCCTTACAGAAGCCATGCTGACTCTCCCTCAGCAAGGCCTGTTCGTCTATGTGTTTTGAGATCCTATCTTTGATGAGGCATTCCACCATCTTACCCGGTATAGATGTTAGGCTGACTGGCCTATAGTTTCCCGGGTCCCCCCTCTTTCCCTTTTTAAAGATAGGTGTGACATTTGCTATCCTCCAATCTTCTGGCACCGTGGCTGTTTTGAGGGACAAGTTGCATATCTTAGTCAAGAGATCTGCAACTTCATTCTTCAATTCCTTAATAACTCTAGGGTGGATGCCATCAGGGCCCGGTGACTTATTGATCTTTAGTTTATCAATGAGGTAAACCTCATTGAGGTAAACCTCATCAGGCACATGATGTGCCTGAGCATCATGTGCAGGCAGCGAGTTCAGGTGAGACAGGAAAATGTCAGATCCCAGGAACTTTCTGGGCCCCCTCCTTTGACTCCTGGGGCCCCTTTCTGACCCTGGGCCCGGGTACAAATTGCCCCCTTTACCTCCCTCTCCTAGGCCCTGTTTTGGGCCACTGTGGTCAGGTCCTTCCCCCTTCCACTTTAGGCATTACTGTGACTAAAACATACCCTCCTCCCCAATACCCCACACTGTTGACTTTGTTTATGTGAACACAGGTCCACAAGATATGAACATTTCTTTTTCAAGGAACTATTTTAAGGAAATATGAGACTCGAAGATACATATGGGTTAGTTTCTTGTTAAATAAACTTTAATTATCTGTGTAGAAGAGTAAAAGGAAAATTAAAAAATCATCTGAACCTGAACCATTGGCTTAGCATTTTTTTTTAAAAAAAGAGCAAGCAAGCAGAAGAGTGGCTTATTTTTTGGAGAAAGGTCACTTTGTTTGGAGGATACCAGGAGGTGGAAGGATGAAATGTGTTCCCAGAGGATTCAGCAGGCATTTGGCACGTGGCATTTCAAGGGTGGTCTGTAAAGTGCAGAAGGCACGAGAACTTTGCTACAAAGTGCGTTAATTTTAAAAAACCCACACAAATCCACTCTGTCCATGGTTTGAATTGAGACGTTCACTAACATTTTGTTTCCCTAAGAGTTCTTGCTTTGCACGTCTTACAAATATCCAGTTTGTGAAGCACAAGAATCAATGTGGTGTCAGTCTGGAAAGGCAGTGGAGAATGAAGGCTGAGGAAATTATTCCCAGAGGTGGCAACAGATCAGCCCACAGAAGTCACCTTGCCCTCCTCATCTGCCCTCTGTAGGCCCCTTTCCTCTATAACTGATGTTAGCAAAGCCCATGAGAGATCATTGTGATCAATGTTGGGGCCAGTCACCGCTGGAAGGAGATGCATGGCTGGCACTGGGCTCTCCTTTACTCCACATGTCCTTTTTTAATTGCTCTCTGGGTTGCTTTATGGCCCTGGCCAGCCTCATTCAAGCAGCAGTGCACCCTAAGGTCATTTTCATGGGGACGCTTGCAGCTTTTGCTGGTATTTCTCCCGGCGTATGCACCGGGGACAAAAACTGGCATTTGTCTGGCAAGTGCTGTGGAAGACAGTTTTACACTCACTACACCTGGAAAAAAAAAAAAAGAGAAAGTCAATCACTGGAGGCAATATGAACCATGTTGTAGATTGCTGGAGTTGGGCTTAAGAAGAACTGACTTCTAAGAACTGACCACTAAGGCAGCTGTTCCCAAACTTACGGGGGTAATTGCGTCCCTGCAGCCTCTTCTTCCTGGCTTAGCTGAGCACTGCCATCTTAGAGCATGTAAAATCTTGCATGATCCAAGATGGCGGGACCCAAATCTGACAAGATCTTGCATGGTTCAAGATGGCAGCTCCTGGGAGAGCCTGTAGTCCCCACATGAAGCTGACAAGGAAAATGTATTGAGCGCCATGGAAAGCAAACTGAGCCACACATGCGTGTTTACTCATAAGCAGGCAACATGCCTTGGCTTCTGTCAAAGGCCAGGTGAAGGGGAATGCACAGCCACCAGAATGGTTCTGATCTGATGAATGTTGAGCTCAACAAAAGCTCAGAAGTCACCCTCCCACCGCAGTAAAAAAATATAAAAAAGAAGCTTAAGCGGCTGGTAAGGTATAACTTTCTGTGTTTAGCCTCATAAAACTAGGTGGGTCCTAATAGAGCGCCCTTTTAAAAAGTGGGTCTCAGTGTTCCAAAAGGTTTGGGAACCACTGGCCTATGTGATTTGTGCAATCCATTTAAGTGTGACAGAATTCAGCATTCCTGGATTTGAGAAATGAGTGTCCCCTGTTTGTAAGCAGCAATCAAAATATTTGGGGACTTTTCTGTCTTTATCTGACAGAAAAAGATAGCTCTGCTTAGAACAGACTTGCGCTCTGTGACGCCCCTGAGGGCTGGGAGGGTGTGCAAGAGGAAATGACCCCAGGCTACCACCTGTGCAGGACAGCGACTCAGGAAGCGCCTGCTGCCTTCACCAAAATAAAAGTATTCCTTGGAGCTATTGTCAGAAGAGCTCCAGGCACATCCTGCCAACTGGGGTAAATAGTCTGGCACAGGCAATAGGAAGTCATGTCATTCCAGCAAGCAGCCACTTCCTGCTGCAATGCATAACATAAGAACAGCCCCACTGGATCAGGCCATAGGCCCATCTAGTCCAGCTTCCTGTATCTCACAGCGGCCCACCAAATGCCCCAGGGAGCACACCAGATAACAAGAGTCCTCATCCTGGTGCCCTCCCTTGCATCTGGCATTCTGACATAACCCATTTCTAAAATCAGAAGGTTGCGCATACACATCATGGCTTGTACCCCATAATGGATTTTTCCTCCAGAAACTTGTCCAATCCCCTTTTAAAGGCGTCTATGCTAGACGCCAGCACCACATCCTGTGGCAAGGAGTTCCACAGACCGACCACACGCTGAGTAAAGAAATATTTCCTTTTATCTGTCCTAACCCGCCCAACACTCAATTTTAGTGGATGTCCCCTGGTTCTGGTATTATGTGAGAGTGTAAAGAGCATCTCCCTATCCACTCTGTCCATCCCCTGCATAATTTTGTATGTCTCAATCATGCCCCCCCTCAGGCGTCTCCTTTCTAGGCTGAAGAGGCCCAAACACCGTAGCCTTTCCTCATAAGGAAGGTGCCCCAGCCCCGTAACCATCGCTCTCTTTTGCACCTTTTCCATTTCCACTATGTCTTTTTTGAGATGCGGCGACCAGAACTGGACACAATACTCCAGGTGTGGCCTTACCATAGATTTGTACAACGGCATTATATTTGCCGTTTTGTTCTCAATACCCTTCCTAATGATCCCAAGCATAGAATTGTCCTTCTTCACTGCCGCCGCACATTGGGTCGACACTTTCATCGACCTGTCCACCACCACTCCAAGATCTCTCTCTTGATCTGTCACAGACAGCTCAGAACCCATCAGCCTATATCTAAAGTTTTGATTTTTTGCCCCAATGTGCATGACTTTACACTTACTGACATTGAAGCGCATCTGCCATTTTGCTGCCCATTCTGCCAGTCTGGAGAGATCCTTCTGGAGCTCCTCACAATCACTTCTGGTCTTCACCACTCAGAAAAGTTTGGTGTCGTCTGCAAACTTAGCCACTTCACTGCTCACCCCTGTCTCCAGGTCATTTATGAAGAGGTTGAAAAGCACCGGTCCCAGGACAGATCCTTGGGGCACACCGCTTTTCACCTCTCTCCATTGTGAAAATTGCCCATTGACACCCACTCTCTGCTTCCTGGCCTCCAACCAGTTCTCAATCCATGAGAGGACCTGTCCTCTAATTCCCTGACTGTGGAGTTTTTTCAGTAGCCAATAAGGAGAAGCTGATGAGGGCAATCCTCATGAGCCATGCTCAGCAGCTGTGATCCCAATGGTGTTACTCTCTCCAGGACACTGGGGCTCCACTTCTACAGTTCGAGAGATGAACTGAGAGCAGGAGTTATTCAAGGACCACTTCAAGGAGGAACTGATGACCAAATTCTTTTCAGGTAATTCCTATGGAAGGTGGATCTCCCTGGCCACTGAAGCACACTTTTTTTCTTCCTTACCAACAGGGCTGACTTTAAGCCAATTGAAACCCGTGCCTAAAGGGGCCCTGCACTAGGGCAATCTAGTCTTGTATGCAATTTTATATTAAAATGTACTTAGATCCATTTGTTCCATTAACTCACATGCACATTCTAAATGCACATTTTGATTGCTTTCCATTCTGCCACAGAGATATAAATTCTATGATAGAAATAAAATTTATCTCTGAGATTCCACATACTTTGGCTAGAGGTGAACCTGGAGCCCTGCAAAAAATATTTCCAATGGGTCCCTGCAGCTCCTAATGCTGGTCCTGCTTATCAACCACTAATTTCCAGAAACACTGCCCTCCTACAGCTGAAGACCTGGAAGGGACATTGTGCAAGTGTTGGACACTTGCATTGTTAATTCCAAGATGTTAATCCTAATCAGAATAGGGTTATGGTGAACATATATGGGAGGCACAGCTCTCCCATTCTCCTTCCCACTGTCCCACATCTTGCAAAAAAAAAAAAAAAAATCTGTTTCTTTAAAAACTTCAATCTAAAAGGGGGTGGGGAGAAGAAGGAACAATGCTCACCTGGTAGTGGTGTCAAATTCAAAAGGAAAGATGATGTCATTGCTGTTACAGAGCTGGCAGATGAAACCCCTCTGTGTGCAAAGGTCACAATTGTAGACGTGGTGAGAGGCAAACTGAATCAGAGACTGGAGAAATGTCTCGAACACACCATCTGCTATCTAAGAACAGAGAAGGCTATTAGCAGGTTGTGGGGTTGGGTAAGCAAGGAAACTGCTATATACATATTTTTTAATAATGATAAATAACTGCAGCTGCTTAAGAACCCAATCCTATGCATGACTACTCAGAAGTAAGTCCCATTATAGTCAATTGGGCTTACTCCCAGGTAAATGTGGATAGGCTTGCAGCCTCAGCTGTCAAAAATACACTTTGTTTCAGAAGATTTTTATCCTGCCTTTTGGCATAAAATTTCTAAAGCAGTTGTGACACCCTGATGCGATAGGACCAGCTTACACCTTCCCATCTACAGGTAGGTCCAACATAGATAATGTAATGTTAGGGCGAAAGGACAGATGAACCAGACACATGCTTTCTCTCTTGTAAGCCACCTCAAACTATTCTGGAGAGTCAGGATACAAATCTATTAAATAAATAAAAATATGGTGCAGAACATCAGTGGGGTGTCAAAGCTAAGCCTCAGCACCTGTTTTCAAGACTCTATGCACTCCCCAAGGTAAGGAAGGAAAACTGACTGTCTCAGAGCATGCAGAGAGTGGTTTTCAGTGTCTTATTATCCCCTCCTCTCCACGTGTGGCATGCTATGGTATAAAGCAGGGGTTCCCAAACTACTTACTTTGGCAACCCACTTCAGCCAAGATGCTGCAACCTAAAGTGGAAGGTGACCCGGAAGTGGCTTTCAGGTTCCTAAGGTGTGTACCGTGCCCCACAACACACACTTTGGGAAACGTGGCATGATACGTCAAATGACACGGAGGCTGTAAGTGTCCTGGAAGCAACTTCCAAATTTTCCACCATTTTAGGCTGCAGGGTCGGTAGGCCAATGAGGAATCGGGTTGCAGCCCACAGTTTGAGAAACATTGATCTAAATGGGGTAAGTAAGGCATGAAGAAGCCATCTGTGTGGGGCTTTCTGAATTGTGTCACGGGGAATCCTGTCTGGAGTCACATGGAGCTGGGAACAGTTTCTTGTGGCACAAGTCCACCTGCATCTAGCATAAGCAGAAGCTTCTTTATCTCATACCTGTCTCAGGTCAGCAATGCTGTATTTATGGGGACATTCCAGGAGGTAGTGTCGGTGATCAAGCCTTCAAATAGGAAACAAAAAGAGGGGGAACAAATGTGAGAGTCTCTTGTTCTCAAAGTTGATCAAACAAATGGACACTAAGGCTGCAATCCTAACCACACTTTCCTGAGAGTAAGCCCCATTGAACAAAACAGGACTTACTTCTGTGTAGACCTGGTTAGGATTGTGCCCCAAGTCTTATAAAAAAAAAATCCAGGAAAGAAGCAACCAAAACCCTGGGCCAGTATCAAAAGTAAGGAAAGAAGAATACCTGGCATTTGTATAGTGCTTTGAGTGTGCAACACACTGTCCTGACAAAAGGTTAATTTTTATCTCCCCCATATTGCGGATGGGTAAGACTGAGGTTGAAAAGAAGTGAGTTGCCTAAAGATACCTAGTGAGAATTCATGGCAGAGGCAAAGTTTGAAGAAGGGAAGTCTGATTTGCATCTCAGTGTCTTCACCACTGCACTGATTTCAAGAGTAAAGGATCAGCAAGGATGATTTATTTAATGTATTTCTACCCCACCTTTCCCCACTAACACGGGTGCTCAAGAATTCTTTCCTTTGACTCCCCTTCTTGGGGAAGAATCAAAGGAAAAGGAAAAAAAATGCAGAGCCCTGCCTCTTTGGCTCAACCACAAAGGGTAGAAACAAGGTCCTCAAGAACATACCCTGAATCTTTAACAAACATGGCATGAGCCTCCTGGCATGAGCCCAGCAAGTGTGGTCCTGCCCCAAATTCCATTTTCTCTTTAAAAGCCACCTTAAGGCTTTACAAGTAAAGGGGGACACTGCATTCTAAAAAGTTTAGCAAATAATCTGAGAGCCAAGCTCCTCAGCTACAGACATCTTGCATTTGATGCCCTTTGAACACTAGTGAATGTTATTTATCACATTTTTTATACCACCCTTTCAATAAGGAGCTCAGGGTTGGGTACACTGTTCCTCCCCTTCTTTTGTCCTCACAACAACCCTGTGAGGTAGGTTAGGCTGGGAGATAGTGACTGGCCCAAAGTCACCCAGGAAGCTACATGGCTCCGCAAGCATTTCAATCTGGGTCTTCCAGGTCTCAGTTCAACTCCTGAACCACTGCACCATGCTGGCTTGCCTAGTGGCATTCCTGTATTCCATTTTGGAATAGTGACATTGGGGATATGACTGGAGCAAGCCTGGGGCCTTGCAGATAAGAGGGGAGGCAGCCTCCTAACGAGTAAAGACCTACCGTTTGGTGATCTCCTTCAGGGCCCCACTTCGGCAGAGGACGAGGTAGTCCCCAAGGAGCTTCAGCTGCTCCCGGCTCCTGTGGATGCGGCTCATGTCTTCCACGTGGTCATAGAGAGTCTCATTCACCAGCTTCAAGTCAATCAACGGCTGGCTGTGGATCTGAGCCAGAAACTTCAGCACCTGACGACAGACCTGAGAGAGATATGATTGGATGAGGGCACCCTGTGAAGGCCCTGGTGTAACCAATAAAGAAGTCAGGTACAAGGGTCCTTATGTGGGCAGCCAGAAGGCTTCAGTTTCAGATTAACACCCCCTCCTGCATATGAGCAGCAAAATAGACTGTGCAGTTCTTGCCTGCTCACTTCAAAGTGTTAACTGTCAAAAAACCCCTTTGTGTTTTTCAGTGCCTTCGCAAAGTTCTCAAGGAGAAGAATGCTTGTGTGTGCCCTCAATTCCACCATCGCTTCATAGAGAGCCTAAATTGTTCAGGAGCACACAGAAGTCACAGGTCTGAGAATCTCAGTTTCGATTTTTGGAAAAGGAAACCTTAGCTATCAGGACTATAAATTGCAAAAATAAAAAATAAAAAAAAAATCCCTGGTTAAATCTCAGAAAGAAAAGCAGCCCAAATTACCAGGCATGGGTTTTAGCAACCTTCTGGATAGCCTTTTGCTCTTCTTCATAACTAACAGAAGTAAAATAAGTTGCGTAGTTTGCAAATTTGCCCCATTTGTGCAACTTAACCTAAACCTTGCAAATTGTTTAACAACAACAACAACAACAACAGTATTTATATACCGCTTTTCAACTAAATGTTCACAAAGCGGTTTACAGAGAAAAATCAAATAACTAAATGGCTCCCTGTCCCAAAAGGGCTCACAATCTAAAAAGATGCAAAAAGAATACCAGCAGACAGCCACTAAAACAGACAGTGCTGGGGTGAGGTGGGCCAGTTACTCTCCCCCTGCTAAAAAAAGGAGCACCCACTTGAAAAAGTGCCTCTTACCCAATTAACTTGGGGCAGAATTTTAATCAATCCATCGTATCAACATAGCTTTCATCACTCCCCCTTCTAAGCTGTTTCTAGGCTCTTGAACGGCACCTTCTACTACAGCAGGATGAAACAAATAGTAATTGGTACTACTTGCGGGCAATTTATCTTTTGTTGTCAAAATTTGTGGTTGTTTTCCTTTAAACATAAAAAGAAGGTTGGAGTAGAAGGTAGAGCATGCAGGAGAGAGACTGGAGCAACTGGAAGCACAGCCAACTGGAAGTCCCACCTAGGCCTTCAGAAGGTTACGCTAAAACAGTGTGTGTTTTCAGGCTTTTCCTCATGGGAGCTAGGAACATGTTTTTAAGAAGCAAATTCAATAATGCAGCTTGTCTTCATGCTGGTTTTGGACTCGAGTATGGTACACAAGGCATATTTGACAGGTGGGGATGCTTAGATGTTGTGTTCTCCCCCTTGCCAGCGCCATGCCCTCTTCCCTTCAGTTGCCCAGACTTACCGGACGTCTGGCGAGATCCCAGTTATGGATCAGGCGTGAAGGAATCACAGACTCGTCATCCTGGTGGCAACTGTCACAGTAATAGAGGCCTGTGAATGAGCACAGCTTGGGTTTTATGAAGGAAAAGCCGATCTGTCTGGAGCAGCCTGGAAGGGTAGGCACAAACTGTGAGGTTTCTAAGTATGCTAAAAACAGACGCTTCCCTATCCAAGAACCTTTCACATTGACTTTTGTCTTGTACATGTTTCAAACCAGACCCCCTCTTTTCTATGCTCCCTCATTTCTGGCTGTGCTTCTAACCTAAAGTCGAGGATGCATTTTGATTACTTGACTAGTATGAAGTTTCCCTAATTCAAACCTCATTTTTTGTTGGTAACAGCCCTACCATCACCAGTAGGTAGCTGGTAGACAAGGTGGATCCCTTCTGACATCAAGGAGTGCAGACAACCCTATCATTAGAAGGAAGCAGAAGGTCAAAAGTATAATAATAAAGTAACTGACCATCATGTGGAAAAGTATCATTAAGATTTGCTGCCTCAGGCATCCAAATATTTTGGGCCACTTCTGCCAAGGATGCATGTCCACATCTTCTGATCACTGGAAATATTTCCAAAATCATGCACAGTGAATACCTAGGTTTACCATTTAGGAGGCAGTTTTGGTCACTATGCATCGTCAGAAGGGCAGAGGCATGCTTTCTCCATTGCGCTCTCCTCCTCTCTCTCCTCCCGCCCCTGCAGTTGCTGTATCAGCAGGAAGATGAAGAGAATCTTCTAATTGCAAATGGTAGATGGGGAGGGGAGCACTCTCTAACGATCACAGCTTCATCAGATGTTCCACACCTGCTGCTTTACAACTCAAATTGCATCAGACAAAACCAAGCAAAATAGAAATTATGGTTGTAAAAGAAACATAGAAAGTTACAATTTGCCTGCAGAAATGGCCCTGTTGCCCCACAACAATTTCTTGATGCCCTCCCTGACTTTACCTGCTTTAATCCCAATCTGATACCCCAATAACTAAAGTTTGAGCCCAATTAGTTATTTGATTTTCTCTGTAAACTACTGGGTGAAATTTATTTTTTAATTGAAAAGCGGTATATAAATTATTATATCTTTGCTACCAGTTGGCCCCCTCCTATACCTGCACATATGAAGCTCTGGCAGTCCAGTCCCTTCTCTGTGGGAATGGCAACCAAGTACTGCAGGAGGAATCCATTCTCCTTGACAGTGCTTTTCAATAGCGCCTGCGAATTTCCATCCAGGTTGCCTCCAAGCGTGAGAGCCTCCTCAGCAGTTTCAAGGTAGGACATGAGCACGCGGCGGACCAGGTCTCTCCAGTCGGTGGCCTCTTCAGCATTCTCCGCTCTCAACTTCAGCACTGCTTTGGAGGTGATGATCTTGAAGAAGGCAGGACCACCCAGGCTCACATCAGGCAGGATGTCCTGGATGGTTTCAATCCCATAGCTGTTGCTCAGGGTTTTTTCACCATTTCTGGCCCTGAAACACTTCAAGGCATCCAAGGACAAAGAGAAAACAAAAGGGGCCCACGTTCTTTCTGCCGCTACATACAGAACAGACTCTTTGATTGCATCCAACTCAGGTGCCACAGCACATGTCCAGTCCAACCCATTCTCCCCAGTACCACCATACTGAAAGAGGGCAGGGTGGTCACTTGGTGGTCCACTGTCACCAGAGCCCACTTCGAGGTCCTCCATGGCCTCTGAGCACTCCAGAGTCTCCCACTCTTCCTCCAGCTGAGGCCTGCATTTCTGAAGAGCCTCATGCAACCGATCCAGCCAGTCCTCTGCCTCATCCTGAGAGGCAGCCCGAAGGCACAGCCGTCTGCCTGAGAAGACCAGGTCAAAGCGGCCGTCACTGTGAGCCAGCCCCAGCGACTCACACCGCAGCAGGGAGCAGTTCTCCACACACACCCGTTCCTCGTTGTCCACAAAGAGGCGCAGTTCTAGTGGGGACAGCTCGCAGAAGAACTCCTTCCAGATGCCCATGCCCCCTCGCCGCTCCAGGGTGCCTAGCTTCAGCAATCCGCGAAATGGATTAGAAAGACCTGGGGGGGGGGGGGTGGAAGAAGAAGAGAATTCTGAGTCCATGCAGACTTGTGCTGGAGCACCCTCCCAGAAACAAAAGTTCTATTTTTAAAAAATGTTAAAATGTTTATTTCAGGTAAAAATGCCCTTATTCTCCACACCCCGTCTTGTTATTCAGTTACCCATCTGTCTGCGATGCACCACACTAAAGCCTTTCGATTCCTGCTCAGGGGACAGCTTGGGTTTCCCAGCTTCCAAGGGTAATGCATGAAGCCTGCTCTGATCCAGGGCACTGCTTGGTATTGGAGGTTGGCCATTAGCCAGCATGCCCAGCGAGGGACTGCGCGAGTTGGAGAGGCCTTTTCCCATCTCCTCAGAAGGTGAAGGTAGGGAAAAATCATCCTCAGTGATCCAGTTTGTTTTCTGTGGGGGAATAAAAAAAAAAAGAAATGCTCCTTATCTAGATGATGCATTTAATACAGTGGAGCTGAGCGAATGCAGACAGATATAGTGAGTTACATTTAGCACAAGAAGTTTTTACCATGCTAGTTTTTATCATGCTAAGTGACACTAGAGGGCTTGCCATTTAGGGTGAACTAGACTGGGGTGGAAGTGAGGGTAGTGAAAAGGATTGTTGCATTTGTAATATTTCTTAAACTATGTAGAGATACTGATTTCAACAGTAATCTTAGTTATTTGTATCATCAAAACTTTTTTAGTTATCTTAAATTTTGTGATTTTAATCTATCCTACTGCCTAATGCAGTGGTTCTCACACATTTAGCACCAGGACCCTCTTTTTAGAATGAGAATCTGTCAGGACCCACCAGAAGTAATGTCATGACTGGAAGTGACATCATCAACATCATTTTTAACAATCCTGGACTGCAATCCTACCCACACTTACCCAGGAAAAAGTCCCATTTGCTATCATTGTTAAAAGAATATACAGAGTAGCTTGTTAAAAGTACAGGTCTGTAACATTTCCCCAGATGCAGTCACATATCATGGTAGCATCAAGTCTAATATATTAAAAATAAAACATTGAAATGAATGGGGACCCACCAGAAATTGGCTCGCGACCCACCTAGTTGGTCCCAACCCACAGTCTGAGAAACACTGGATTGTATTATATAATTGCATAATGTAATATGTGGTTAAACTATTGATGTGATGCAAAAAATGGCAGCATTTTAAAAATCCTGACACAAAAGTTAATAAATACCAAAATATTCAGATACACATAAAATTGTTCAAATTGTTACATAGTGATAGCAGGGGTACTGGGGCAGGGAAGACAGGGCAGGGGAACTGATTACCTTCCGCTTAGCTGGATTTAAGTTAGACAGTGAACAGATCTATCAACTTATAACTAAACCACCTTTGGCTATTATATGTTGGGAACAATCAATAGAAGAGGCTTTGTCCACATGAGCATTACTTCATGAGATCTCGGGTAAACTCCTACTATTGAACGCATGTAATTTTTATAATCATAATCAATAATTAGACTTTTTCTTGATATGACAGGAAAAATTCCAGGCACTAGATCTTAGAGAAATGGCATGGCTAGTGTCTAAGAAGTCAAAATTGTTATTCAGACACGTGTGATATGTTAGCAGATCTATTTGACAGAGTTCATAATTCACCTATAGCCATCCTGGGAATCCCAGCTTCCAAGGACAATGCATGAAGTCTGCTCTGATCCAGAGCAGATCTGCTCTGATTGCTCTGATCCAGGACTGAGGTGAGATTTGAATTTGTGCCTCTCACATTTCAGTTCAGTGCTCTACCTGCAGGGGTCATGCTGACTGGTTTGGGGACTCAGAGCCAAGATTCTGAGCCTTCCACAACCAGGACTGGAGTACCCTGGATAGTAAGTTTACAGCCTCCAAAAGACTCTCTTCTGAATGTCTGTAGAACAGATAGCAGGTATTTGGACAGAGTGAGCTAAGCAGGATGGCATCACTTCCTGTTGACATGTGTGTTACATGAAGATTGGCAGGTTGCCAGGCATGAGAAATACTTCCTTTGGAGGCACTCTGTAGCCAAGGGGAAAGGGAATGGGAGAGAGGATGTTTCGAGTAACAGCAAAGAAAAGCATTTCCTGACCTTTAAAGTGACCTCTTCATCCACAATTCATTCAGTGCCATGGGTCTTGCTCATGAGCTGCTACTACCCATACCTATAATTTTAGTCTCCAGCTGGTATACACAGACCAACTTCCCAATTTGAGGCCAAATAGTCCTCTCCCCTTGGACTACAAAGTAACACAGGTAGATAGCCAAAGAGTGCTGGAAGAAAGAGTGCCTCTGAGCATGTGGTGCAAACTGACTCATGCAAGTGAGTAAAGTCGCACAACTCAAAAGAAAGTTAAAAAAAATCCTCCAGATTAACTTATTAAATATTACCTTGGGAGCTCAATGCCTTGTCCACCACACAAACTCTCCTTTGAAAACTGTACCCAGCTGTGCATTTTATAAAACAACTAAAAATCAGAGGACTGTAAAGAACCAAAAGCTATCTAGTCCAGCCTACTCGGGCAATGAGGCAGAACCACCTCCACCCACACAATTGGGAAGCAAGCCTAAGCAGAAAACAAATACCACACAGAAATGATGCCTATAGAGCAGGGCTGTCAAACATAAGGCCCACAGGATGGATACGGACCATGGAAGATTTTTATCTGGCCTATGTGACAACAGGGCTCTCCCAGCACCACCACAAGCTGCTTTCAAGCTGCTGAACAGAGAAGTGACACCTCAGCAGAAGTGGCACTGCTGGAAGGGTGGCCCACATGATAATTGCGACCTCCCATATCTTGAAAATAAGATCAACATCTGCATATTTTTTCTTCTGTCATTACAGCTAATGAATTCCTAGGAGAGAGAAAAGTGCCTGTTTCTGGTCACTGCTTGCTTAATGACATTACTTCCTGCTTAATGAAGGCACCATGAATGCTATTTGGTCCACTGTAAGAAACGAGTTTCACACCCCTGCTATAGATGATGTGGAATGTAGGCATGAGACTGAGCAAGGAGCTGGAGGTCTCTAGTTCAAATCTCAGCTCAGTCATGAACTCATTAAGTGGTCTTAGGCAAGCCACTCTCACTGAACCTCCATCCTCATTCCATTTCAGCACGTGTAATATGAGGATAATGTTGTACAAAGGGAAAATTGTATCTCTGAAATACTGCAAGGATGTAGAAAAAACTTCCTAGAAATACTAAAGGCCAAGCTAAACATTACAATAACGTGTGAGCTGGCCCTTTAAGAGCTTTGTGTTTGTGAAAAATCCTGTGCAGGCAGTGGCCTGAAGTGAAACAATGGCAGGGGCTTTAATATTTTGCCTCACAGTGGTTCTTCCCCTGGTGCTCTATTAGCAGTAGTAGTAGTAAAAAAAAAAAAAAAAAGCTTCCACTGAAATCCTCTAAGGCTGGGCACATAAGTTACTCCTTAAAATAACTTCTGTCAGAATTAACCTGTTATACAACACTTAGCTGTCTTCTTTATTCTCCAATACCTTTGCCCGCTTGAAAATTTCTGCAGAAAGGTAAATATAAAGAAAACACAAATAATTCCTACTGAACAAATTGTTGGTGAGACTGGTGAGAGAGGCTGTCCAGTCCGAGGAAGGCTTCCGTCATGACCATTAATTTGGCTGCTCCCGTCTTTAGCTCTTCTTTCAGTGTCGCACTGTGTTTGGGACTCATTCACTTCTCCTCTGGCGACATGTGTTGTTGGCAACTGGGAAGCCTGCTGGATCCGGACACAAACAGCTGGAGAGCACTCTGCTCTTTTTCTGGTTTTAAGTGAACTGTCAGCACTCAAAGGCTGCAAGTTTGCAGTGGCAGGAGGTGCTTTGACGTCACTGGGGCACTCTGCTGTTTCAGAACAATGAAGGGACGCACTGGCAGCTGCGAAGGGGCACTGTGGTGGGGAAGATTCAGATGGAATATGAACTTGTAGAATCTCTTCTACAGATTCTGGCTTTTTCTGTGCTCTGCTGAATTCTGCTAACACCCTTGGAGGAAAAAATAAGAGGTTTAAATTCAAGAGCAACGAAAAAACATGTCCTTGGCAGCTGCATCTTCTACTGCAGCTGTGGATTCAACATTTAACTTGTGTAACAATTCTTGAACCACCACATGAGTACTACCAGAGACCACCTCAAGTACCACTGGTGGTACCTATACCACTGATTGAGAAACACTGAGATAGATCTTTTGCTTCTAAAATAATCTCTAGCTATTATTTTACAAATACATTGCTACTTATTTAGATTCTCATCTCATGTTCATCAAACTCATCATCAAGCTCCATGCTTATCAAGCTACAAGATCAAGGAAAAAGTCAAACCACTGTGGGACTAAGATATAATTAGTTTGGTCGTTTATTTTTTATAAATATACATAATTATAAGAGAGAGAGTGTGTTCCTGTGCAATTTTTGGGGCACAGACCAATTTTATTTTTAAAATTCGTAAATGAAGTGCTAATGAAGAATTTTACCCAAGGGTGTGTGTGTTCCTTTCCTAATCTTGGTATTTGGCTGCCACCTTTAAAAATGACAACCATGACTAATACAGTATATGTAGATATCTTGAGGCAAATTTTGAATTTCTAAACAAGGTGAAACATTAAAACAACTGACAACTGGGTAGGCCATACCACTGTTTTGGAACTATCCTTCTTTAAATGCAAAACGGTAACATTACAGACTACTTTTCAAGGCATGATATATAACAGCATCTTCTCCTAATGTCCAACAATCTTATTCTTTTGTGTTTCATTGTATCTTCATTATTTGCTTTTATTTTTTAGTAAACGAATAGAAGGTAAACTGTTAAAAACAATAGATATGGACCAGGAGCTGTACATTCTCAAACAAACCAAGGAGCCCGCACTTTTAGTCGCCAGAATCAGTCAAGAAAAAAACCTAACATGGGTGATAATGAAGCATGTATAACGTGAAGAAACTTCAACGTCGAAGAATCTTTCTTATCACTGAAATGATCACGAACAGAAAATTCCAGAATGGAAGAAATGGGGGCTGGTTTGGGTTCAACCAATTATCTTTATGTGGTGGTTGATGCAGGGAAGATAGCCCTGGAAGAATGAGGCAGAGACCCAGAAGATCAGAACTGACTGACCTCTCTCTTCCTTCCCCCTGAAAAGCCAGTAAATGGAGAGGTAAGGAAAAGTCTCCACACAGTCCAAGATGAGGGTAATGATGGTGAAAAATACTCTGGAGAAACTTGCTTCCGAAACCTAGTAAATATATGACACTATCACAAGAAAAAACAAGGCCTTTGCGACAAGCGATGACTGTAAGCAAGAGGACAGGAAAGCTGAGCTACAATGAAAAAAAACTAGCCTTCTGTAACAAATAGATTACCATGACTAGAAAAAAGTTTACAATGCAGGATTTACTTATCTGAGCCTTTTGCTGCTTACTCCAGATGGAACATTCCACAAACCAAATCCAAGATTGTAATACTGATGTAACTCCAGTTAATCATCACACCAACATGCATTAAAATATTGCAGAAAGTTATGGAGTAAAGCCTCACCAAGCAAGACATGGCATGAATACGCCTCTTCAAGGATGCTGCCAGCTGATATCAGCAGGAGGTAGCACTGCACTTCATTAAATATGTTTATGATTAAGAACTGTGGAAGACTGGCACAAAACAAAATAGTCTCAAAGTCATTTGGGCTTGGTCCTAACATCTACCTTATTTCTGGCAAATAAATGTTGGTCAATAATGATGTTTTTTGCGTTTAAAAGAGCTGCCAAATAGTGAGCCATTACTCAAAAACTACAAAATTTCCTTCATATTTTGATAATACTGAGACTCATTTAGACATTCAAAAATTGGCCACACAGGTCCGAAGAGAGCAAGATGTAACCATCTCACAAGTCATGGCTGCCACTATTAAAATGGTAACCAAACACCAGGATTAGAAATGTGACACCTGCCCACCTGACACCCTCTAGCACAAACTTTCATTCCAGGCACCTCAAAAATGATTTGAGTGTTTTTTAACTTGTTATAATTGTGTTTATTTTTTTTGGTATTCTTTTATTTGTTGTTGTAAGCTGCCTTGGGTCCCTTCGGGGAGAAAGGCAGGATATAAATGTAGTAAATAAATAAATAAATAAATTTTCAGTATAATTTATTGCCTTTTATGCTTGTATTACTTATTCTTGTTGTGTTTGTGATCCATTTATATACTGTAGGCCCTCCTTATTGGCAGGCTCAGCTTCCGTGGATTTGAATATCCATGGAGGCCGAGCCCTGGGCTGGAGGGCCTCAGAGGATCTCCCAGAAATGACTGAAATTGCCTTCCAGAAAGCCTCAGAAGGCCTCCTGGATGCTTCCATAAAGCACTTCTGGTTTGCCAGTGTGGGTCCCCCACAGATTTCAATATCCATGGAATTCAGTATCTGGGGGGAGTCTAGGAATGGATCCCCCATGGATACAGAGGACCCACTGCATGCTTAATTGAGTTGATAAACTAATATGATGAATATGTTTAGATAAGTTAAAACATGGTTTCCAGTCACAGACGTTTTCCTCACAATGCCCACTGATTTTGTATGATTGGACTAAATTTGGCCCACCGTCCTTATTCTACATACTCACTCTTGGAGGGACTGGTCCAAGTCCTTCGCTGTTGCCGTGCCAAGTTCAGAGTTGTTTGAGACTGGCCCCTCGCCTCTGTCAGGACTCTGGGTGCAGCTTCCAGGTAGAAGACTGTCAGAGCCAAGACTAGAAGAGAGTTGCGAGGAACCTGTTGTGCTGATGCTAAGGTTGGGTGCTGTGAGTTTATCAGCCTTTTGGCTTTTAGGAACAGGTAAGATGGCAGGATGAGTTTCGACTTCATCAGAACCAGAAGACAGTGAGACAGAGCCCAGTGATTCCTTCCTCCGGGGCTCCAAACCCACCAGGGCATCCAGCATCTCCGAGGCAGGGCAAAGGCCCGATAATGACAAAGGCGTGGCAGTCCATTCATTCAAAACTGCTGACTTGTAGGAGAGGTCAAAGGCCAGAGAGGACAAGCCCTGCAAGTAGCTGAGGAGGAACTCACCCTCCTCTGCGTCCAGCAGCAGGGCTGGTGAACGGTAATACTCAGAGAGGCGATCCTTTTCGTGAAGCAGGAGTTTCAGGTAGCACTCCATCAGGCCATCGTTCAGCGCCAGTCTCAGCCATGCACGGCAGCGGCCCACATCTGTGTTGATGAAGTCCAGGTGTTCCAGTTCGGAAATAATGTTTCTAGAGGAACAAAAGAAAGGGCAATGCGAAAAGGAGGAGAATGCACAAAATCCATAAAGCAACAGTTCCACTGGAGAGTGGAAGAATGACCTGCCTGTGAATGTGGACTAATTCAGAGAAAGTTGGGCATGATGAACTTTTCAGAGGGGAAAAAGAAGGGAAGGGCACATTGAGGGGGGGTGTTATGCAGACACAACCACAACAGCTCTTGTGTCAGCTGGCTCACAGGTGGGCAGAATTCAGGGTTGATGAATCTACTTTGCTTTTCTTCTTCTTCCTCACAAGACCCCCAAGAATCACCAACTAGAGCCAGGTGCTAGATAGTAACCTAAGAGGCAAACATACATGTTGAATTAAGACACAGGGTGTTTCAGAGCATATGCTCAGGCCAGGGCTTGTCCTGCCATGTAGCAACATGAAACAATCATGTGGTGAGGCACACTTGGGGGGATGGTGAATGGAAATGCCCCCAGCCTATCTGCCCACCATCCACACCAGCCTACTGCTGTGCTGGGGGCTCCAATCACATTGCTGAAAGTAAGTTGGAAGAGGATCGCAGAGGCAGTGGCCTCCTGCTTTCACAATCCCTGGCTCTGACCAGGAATTTGCTTTCAGTAGCAGACCTGAACTTGCACTTCTTTCACACAAAATTCCGTGCCTGGTTTTCTCCCTTGAAGCACCCTTCATTTCAGCAGTTTCATTTTGGAAGCAAAAAAGGGGAAATTTTTGCCACTGCAAAACAACTGAGAGCTACACACCCTTGCCACATCACCAGAGATCTACTTTCTGTTTTCTGCTAGTAGATGCCCACTGAAGCCCTTGTAAAACTTCAGTGGGAGCAGAAAGGTAGGTCCTGTTTAATCTGCAGTGCTTTCAGTTATTCTCTGAAATGAGAAGCCTCACTCTGGGTCATTCACACAAACATGATGCTCAAGTACACAATGCTAGAAAAATTTACAGTTACAAACTCATTCCTCAGAATGACAACCCTGCCTCACCTGTGAGTGATAGATTTTAGCAGGGCCCAGAAAACTGGCTGGGGAAGAGGAAGGCGGCCCCCAAGTTTTCTTCCTTTTGCTCCAGAATCTGCCTTGATATGCTTGGCCTTCAGTCCATGCACAAACACGGCCTCTAGTGCACAGCAGAGGATGTTGGCATCCCCATTGTCACTGGTTACAAGTGCATCAGAGGTCACATAGTGCTTCTGTAGGGCTTTGATGGAGTTCACCAGGTGCTTCTTGATCAGCTAGAGTAACACAGAAGAAGGTTGCATTAGACACTATCAGAGAAACCCCTCCCACTCAAAAATATTGAGCTGCAGAAACTGGCAGCTGTGTGCTGTGTTAAGCTCTGGGCACAGCATGTCAAGAAAGATGTTTAAAAGATGTCAAAGAGAATTGGGTGTGATTGATACCAATCTATTAGGCAAACCACTGAAGAAACTGTATACCTCTAGATTAGAAAAAAGTCCAGGGAGGTGAGAGAGAATACAAAGAACAGCAGCATCCTGTTCAGAAACCAAGGAGAGGGGCCAACGTGCTGTGTCTGGAATAAGCCCCACAGCAGATTTCAAACCAGTTCCTTCGATGCCTCAGAGCATGTGAATATACGAAGCTATCAATAGACTATTTGCACACATCTACCCAGCATGGTCTACTCTCATTCACAGCAGCTCTCCAGGGTCACAGGGAGAAGATTTTTCCCATCACTGGTGTAACAATCACGTCTAGACTACACTCAGCCTCTACCTCTACAGAGATTTGGAAACAGGTGCACTGCTACTTGATATTCCCCTTACTTTAGCCAATGCATAGACCAGTGCAACAGCATTCACCTGGGTGGCTTCTTGTGCCTGGCGTCCATTCTCCATTGTGTGGTTGGAATGCATGTCTTCTCCTGCTTCTGCCCAGTTCTGGAATCACATGTTAACCTAAGTAGGAGGGAACAGAAAGGAGAATAGCTGAGCACTGCAAAAGCAAGATCATGATTCTATGTTAATTAATCTGAAACAACTCCCATCTCCTGGTTTATGTACACAAAAAAAGCACACATAAGGAGACACTCAAGTCAGACTAGGAAACAAGGCCAGTGCAAACCCCTTCTGATGGGCAATAGCACCACACACCCAGAAGACCAAAAAGAGATCAGACCACACAGTTCAAAGTCTAAATACCACACAGAGAGCAGGTAAACTACAGAATGGTGCTTACAGAGTGTTTGAGTGACTTGAGCATGTGAGCCAAGCCATGTGGAACACAGAAGCCACCTACTTCCAAACCACCACAATGAGCCAATGGCCAGACCGACCTAGGGATACAATCCTTTCACAACCACAAGCATGATCATAAGGCAAAATTGGAGCATTAGTACCTCCAATCCATGGAGATTTCACACGAGAACTGTCACCGCAGTGCCTGACAACCTGTCTAGTTGTGCCTGTCCTGTTGCCTCAGAGAAAGGGGACAAAACACCCAGTATTATACTATCACTCTCTATGGCAATCAATTCCAGGTTGCCTCCTCCCATTATCCTAATCTTCCCTTTTACCAGTAAGGACATTCAGAGCTCCCCAGATGTAACCAACTGGTTTTCACCACTTATCTAACTGCAAACTGACCACGCAGACATAAACACACTACAAGTTGAGTCTCAGTATTTCCGATGGTTCAGTTCCCAGAACTCACCTGGGTGTCAAAAATTGAACTAAAGCAAATCCATTTAAAAAACAATATCCTTTAGCTCACCAATTTAAAAACAGCCCTGCTGACCTTTGTCATGCATACAGAAGCAATGAGTCTCTCTCCAGGCGCTTAGGAAGGCTTCACTCCAAGACAGCCACACCTCCCTTCCCCTAGAGCCCAGTGCAGGGAAAGAATGGAGGAGGTGATAGTAACTTGCATTCTTTCATGTACTCAGGGGGAAGGGAGGAGTTCCTTAGAACATAAGAATAGCCCACTGGAACAGGTCATAGGCCCATCTAGTCCAGCTTCCTATATCTCACAGCCCACCAAATGCACACCAGATAACAAGAGACCTGAATCCTGGTGACCTGGTGACCCAGGGAGCACACCAGATAACAAGAGACCTGAACCCTTCCATCTGGCATTCTGACATAGCCCACTTCTAAGTTGCACATACACATCATGGCTTGTAACCCATAATGGATTTTTCCTCCAGAAATTTGTCCAATCCCCTTTTAAAGGCATCTAGGCCAGATGCCATCACCACATCCTGTGACAATGAGTTCCACAGACCAACCACACGCTGAGTGAGAATGAGGCTGTTCTAAGTGCCTGGAAAGAGAATGATTGATGGATTGTCTACCAGCTTCCTCTCCCTCATTAACGATGCTATTGTTAAATGTCTTTTTTCCTTTGATTTAAAGGAAATCATCGCATTGAGATAAAACTGCAGGTAAAAAATCCATGGATAATTAGGTTTTACCTTACCCTGCTTGGTTGGAGACAGGCTGAGCTGTATGAATCACAAAGTCCAAGCAGCAGAGAAATTACAGCCACTGGCAAAAGCTCCACAGCTGCCTGGGGGAAAGGAGTAGGGGAAGAGGGTAAGCCATCTGCCTCCATGTGAACCTGGTCACAAGACTTCCTAAACTCTGGATGCTGCAGTTTTGAAAGCTGAACACAACCATCACATGCAGCTCCCAACTTTGACCTGTATGTTTAATTTGCCAGGTCAGTAGGTCAGAAGCAACTCTTCATTACTGGTACCAATTGGATTCCCTTCTGGGGAACAAGTGAGAGAGGAGGCTGGTGTAGTTTTTGGGTGTCTGCCCCTCAGAGGTCCAAATTCATACCCTACCCCTGACATGTATTATCCAGGTGGCCAGGAATGACACTTCCTGCAACCTAAACACAAACATAATGGAATCATACAGTAAATACATAATGCATCAGCAGCACTGCATTTTCCAGCAGCCTGAGAAACTAAGATTTTTCAGTTATAGGAAGTGCTGGGGCCATAGCTCCATGGTAGAGGACATGCTTTGCACACAGAAAGCCCCAGGTTCAACCCCCCAGAATGTCCAGTTCAAAGACTCTCAGGAAGGAGCACTGTGAAAGACCCTGCCTGAACCTTGGGAAGCTACTTCCAATTAGGCCACTGGTAGAGGGTATCTCTTAATATCTGTCACCACCAGATTCTGGGATTCTTGCATCTGGGGGCGCAGGGCTAGTACCAGCCTCACTATATGTTTTCAATTCCAGAGCTCAGCTCTAGAATGTAAGGTTGTAACACAAACAAGCATGCCTCTGAGCATGCGCAGAGTTCTCCCTTCCTCCAATATAGGAGATAACAAGCAGTTCCCATTTGTTTTGAGTTTTGTATAGGACAGGATAGATCAGGGGTGTCAAACATAAGGCCTGTGGGCCAAATGTGGCCTCTGAAAGCAATTTATCTGTCTCCTTTATAATTGGGTTCTCCCAGCTTCATAACTGGGCTCTCTCATATCTTGAACATACGAACAAGACTTGCACATTTTCTCTTCTGTCATTTGCAGCTAATGCGTTTCTATGTGAGAACAACGTGCTTATTTCTGGCCACCATCTGCTTAATGATGTCACTTCTGCCCTCTGCAGGAGCCATGAATGCTAACTTCGCCCTCTGTATGAAATGGGTTTGACACCACTGGGTTAGATAGTGCAACTTTCAAATCTCTCTCTCTCTCTCTTTCAAAGGAAGGACGTACAGTCTACCAATTCAGAAAACACCAGTATCTGAAATGCTTTCATATTGAACAGCCCCTATATCTACTGTTTTTCTAGAAATTGCCAGCCTTGACATCAAGTCTTTGGAACTCAATGGCTTTCCTCAAGGGCTTAATTTGAGTGTTTGTTTAGTTTTACAACCCAGTCTAGCCGCTATAGCCCAGAGCAAGCCAGCACAGCTCCGATAAACACACAAAAGTAAAGTTAAATCAGCAGCCTAGGCACATTTACTTGGAACTAGATCTTGTGATCCAGGTAGCTCACACACAAAAAATTCTGTTTTGAATGCCAGTGCTGAGCCCTGGACACATGGAGTGTGCCTTTCCTTCATTACTGATAACGATAGGTGTTTGTTTCAGGTGAGAGATAGGTTTACAGCTTGGGTCTTATAGAAAACCGTGGGCTTACTTCTGAGTAAGATAAATAACACAGTTTTCAAACATCTCTACTGATAACCCTATGGCCCTTGCTATAACACTTCAAGTTCCATAAAGGTTCTGGGGCCCATGCACCTTATCACGAACACTTCCTGCTTCAAAGTCCAGATCTGGTGGAGGTGCAGGGGAAACACTCAAAGATACTGATTATTTACACACACCACACCAATCCGTGGCAAGAGTAACAGAGCCAAATTAAAAAAAACAAAAACCTGTTGACAACCACTTGTTTGCAAATAAAGCCTCAACATTATGACCAAGAAACCTAGAACCAATTCCCTGTGCAATCGGCACTTCCCATGGGAGACAGTTGGGCTACTGCTGACAATAAATACAAAACACTGGGCTGAGTGCCAGCGTGAGCAGAGGCTCCAAGGCACTGTTCCCAAAAGTCTCTTTGCAAACAAACACTGGAAGAAAATAGAGCAGCGGAGGAAGGAGTGGGGAATCTGGACACTTCACAAACAGTGATACACAAAGGAATTCAAATGTTTACTTCACAGGGACCTTGTCTGCTCCCTGGGCTGTTCATATCCAAAGTGGTAGAAAACAAGAGTGCATTTAAGAACACCGGGGGGGGGGGGGTGTCATGCTCATCTGACTCAAACAAGGTCCATCCAAATCAGGACATCTGGAATAAAACCAGGCTCAGAGAACACAAAAATACCTAAGGGTCATCTAGCCCAAACCCTGGTCTAAATTCCCCATGTTCAAACCCATCTCATTCAAGTTGTTTTTCTAGAATAGCTTGTGTACATAAATACTAGTGTACAAAAAAGGCACATGTAAAGTATGCCTAAATTATGACAGGTGCAGCTAGGCAAGCATATATTTTGGCACAATCACAGATTGAGGCAGTATAATTTCATCCACTTACCTTGATGTTATCAAGGAAGTCGTCACACAGGTATTCGACCAGAGGCCTAAATCCCAGGGCTACTAGTGTTTTCCAGAAACTTGAAACAGCACATCTCAGAGGCAGTCAGATTCCTCCTTCCTTGGATTCCCTCGTCTTTAGTTTTAAGAAAACAGCAGCTCTGAGCAGGTGACAGACGCCAGGTCATAATCTTGGGACAGAGGATTGTAAGCAACAATAGACAAGTCACATGGTGACTCAGCCAAAGCCTGGAAACTTAAAAGCCATTCATCTCTCAGGCATGAACACTTTGTTCCACATAGCATGATGAGGAGGCTTTGTCTCCCTATCTGACAGATATCGTGCTCCTGCATTTAGGGTCTTTGTCCAGAATTCTGACAGGTAGAAACAGGTAGATTGTCAGTCTTCATTTACAATGATTGATGAAGACTTTAGGAACCCTTTCAAACTTGCCAAATCCCTTAGATCTTCCCTTTTTCCATCCCATCCATCCTACATAAAGAGAAAGAAATAGATCACTAGGTTCTGTCCTTTGGTCTCTGGGAACTAACTTCTCTTTCTTTAAAAAATAAAAATAAAATATATATATATATATATATATATATATATGATTGCAACATGGGAAGGCATTTACTGTGTAGGGCCTTTTCGGTAGTGGCACCAACATTATGGAACTCCCTTCCCCTTGATTTGAGAATGGCTCCCTCTCTTGAGAGTTTTTGGCGAGGCCTGAAAACACTGTTGTTTAAACAAGCCTTCTGATTTCTGGCCTTCTTAACATTTTTATACATCTTTTAGTTTTTTACAGGCTTGATTCCTCGGTGACTTGCTCTTTTATTCTGTCTTTTAATCTGTTTTTATGGCCCCTGTAATGTGTTTTTAAATGTTTTTATCTGCTATGTATTAATGTTTTTAAAAATCTGTTTTTTTAATATGTTGTTAGCCGCCTTGGGTCCCATTAAGGAGAAGGGCGGGATAAAAATAAAGTTTTATTATTATTATTATTATTATTATTATTAATCAGAGCAAGGGATATGCACATGTCTATATCTGTATGATTTGCATCTGTGTGTCTCTGCCATTGAGATTGTTACTATCAAGTTATTGTGAAAGGTTATATGAAAGGAAATGCCAACAAACTCTTAACAACAAAGGTCTAGTAAGTGGGTGTTGGAGGGTCCCCAGCCCAGTGTTGGGGCACATGCTCTGCATGTAAGCAGCCCCAGACACACTCTCTACACAGGTGTCTTGTACAGCAAGACCCTCTGCCTGAGATCCTGGAGAGGTGCTACCAATCCAAGAAAATCAGTTGAGTAGCAGAACTGTAGGGGAGTAAAACAACAACAACAAAACCAGGAACTGAAACTTAAGAACCCAGACCTTTGACCTACAAATTATGGGGATTTAAGGAAAACAAACTTAAAACAAAAGCAGCACAGAACTGGAATAGGCTTCTAAAGAGATGGTGGAATCTGCTTTCTCAAGGGGTTTCAGTAAAAGGTTCAGCAAGCCTGCTTCAAGGACACAATACAGATTTAGAATAATGTAATTAAATCAACAGATAGCTATTCTTCAGCTTCACTGGAACCCCCTCTATCCCCCCCAAATCCTTCGGAAATAACAATTTTGCTCACACCTGCTCTCTTCAGTCACCAGCAGCCTCCAGAAAAACAGATAGTTGGCACTAAAAAGGCACTTCCAGATGCACTTGCTACCTGAGATGCCTCCGTGTTTATTCTTGGCTGCCACGGCAGGAGCAGCAGCCTGCCGCAGAGAAGGGCTTTCCAGCTTGCTGTTGCTTTGTATCCAGGGTTTGGTTGATTACCCCAGACCAGCCAATGTGACAAACACCCTAACGATTGGGAGCAAGGAACACCTCACTCTCCATCACCTGTCTAAGGAAATTATTACGAAATGCACAAGGATTTCATCACCACGAGCCAATGGTC
The DNA here is from genome assembly GCF_035046505.1 of Tiliqua scincoides. Lineage (NCBI taxonomy): Eukaryota > Metazoa > Chordata > Lepidosauria > Squamata > Scincidae > Tiliqua > Tiliqua scincoides. The sequence continues at coordinate 77,714,122 of NC_089825.1, forward strand.
AGAGGGAAAGATTTCAAAAATCAAAGAGAAGCTGGCAGAAAGACATAGAAGGGTCATCAACACCATAGTGTTTTGTAACAGAAACCCGCCCGGTGTTGGTTACAGAATTTCCTTCTGTGCACTCAGAATGCTTATCTTGCACCACCTACTTGACATATTTCATGATAGTAAATGCAAAAGGAAGCTGTTGGCTAGAATCTGCCCTAGGCATTTGTGGGTTCCTAAAACCAGTTGGGCAAGTAGGCTTCCTTAACCATCAGGGTGTGGGAGAGGGGAGATGAATGCAGACTATAACTCAGACTTCACAGTAAAGACCACAGGACCAGCCATGGTTGTTCCTGCCTGCCAACTCTCCCCATTAACTGTAATTGGAAACAATGCAGTTCTTAGTAAAGCTGCCTCATTGCCAGTCATCTTCTCCACTCCCAATGTCCCAACCAACACTTCCAGAAAAATAAGTAAGATGGGAAAGAAAAAGAGAACTATGAGTAGCATCTTTGCAGTCTCCTAAATTGCCATGTTTTTTTTTTTGGCAACTGAGGAAAAACTTCTTAGTTGTATGGAATGGGTGATAGTTCGCAAAGGGTGGGAAGGGAGAGAGGAGCTAGTCACCCATAGTGCACAGTTTCAGCCACATGCGCACCATGTGATGCTCCCTTCTCCAGTCTTCATGGTTTTTTCCAAACAGAAAAGCAGAGTGACTGCTATTGCAGGGGATCAAGCAGCCAGGCAGAAGGACAAGAGCAGGTTCTCCTTTTGTTCATTCATCAACACTGTTAGGAAGAGAATGAAATTAGAACCACAATCAACAATGATGGCAACTCAGTAGGAGCCATCTCAGGTCAAGGAAATGAAGACAAGACAGTGGGCCCTCTTTATCTGCAGGTTTGGCATCTGCAAATTTGAGCATTTGGACTCTGCAGTCATAGAGGGCCACTTCTAGTTGTGTCCAGGTGGTGTTCTGAGGCCACAGAAGGCCCAGGGAATGGGCTGTGGGCCTTCCTCAGCCTCAGAAGTCCTCCCAGACACAACCAAAAGCCACTTCCAGTCCAGGTCCAATACTCCCAGTTGTATCTGGGCTCACTTTTCATGGATGTGAACCAGAGGTGGCTTTCAGTGATATCTGAAAGACCACCTGAAGAGACTAGTAGGCTGGTGTGACCTCTGAAAGGCCCGGTGCAGGTCCCAGGTGAGTCCATGCAGCACCGCAAACCCAGTCTCCAGCAGATTTCATTATCCTTGGATATTCATGGCACTGATTCCCACAGGTACTGAAGGCCCACTGTATTGACAAATACTATATACCCATGGGTGCTATTGAGAGAAGGTGCAAAGTAACCTGTACCTTCCTAGTCTACCCTAGGAAAAAAAGGTACTCCATGAAGAAAATGTGTCCTGTTACATACCTATGCTGAAAAAGTAAACTGAACAGAGATGCCTTTCGAAGATGGTTAGGAAAAGATCACTTGCAAAGAAGCAGTGAGACAGCTCTGTTTATTTGGTTTATCAGGAAAAAGAGGGGCCTCAAACAATTCTAGTGGCCTAAGCAGCTTTATAAGAGCATATTGTCTAACCCCTGCTCCAGTCAAACTTCCAATAAAGTTACAACAAGAATCTGTTGCCATATAGCAAGACTATAATAATTCTTGGCCATGGGTTACCTTACAACACATTTCCCAGTATCCAAGACTGAACTTGCCAAGGTCAAAATTCACATATTCCTAGCTCATATTATGCTTTCCTTCTCACAGAGAGCTAGGAAGACGCATGGGAGCACAAAAATGCATTCAGCCTCAATATAAAAGCTAGATTTCATCAACACTCAAATGCCATCATGATACAAACGCACAGAAAACATACCCAGACATCTCAAGTTAAACTAGAACATAAGACATTTGGAAGTGATGGCCACAAGTGAAGGACTTGACGCCAGGAGGTGTGGATTAGGACAGAAGGTGTGGTCTGAAGGTTGAGGTGTTGCCGTACCTGAAGAAGCTAAACAGGGTCAGTCTTGGAGGGGAGACTGGAAGTTGCTGATGGAGCTTGGGGAGCAATGCGGAGAAGTCAGCTGGCAAGAGAAGGATAACATTTTGAAAACCAGCCAGATGTGTGATTTGCGCTGCCTGTGAAATCTTGGAAAGTGAAGAGTGCAGGCAGGAGGACAATCACACTTTGAAAGGGAAACATCTGGAGAAACTGAGGGTTCTATGAATTTCTCTTGTAGAACAATACTTGTAAAAATTCCATTGGAAAAAAAATGGAGTTTATGATCAGTCTGCCAATGTAAACTGCCTTGAAAAAGGTGGTATATAAATACAATAATAAATAAATAAGACCAGACTGAACAATAAATTACACTATGAAAGATCCCTGAGTGGAGTTCCTTCAACAGTGGACTACCCAAGCATTTCTTTGCATAGGAAAGCACAGCCCCGTCCTTTCACCTGACTAGGCCCCATCCTTTGTCACATTACCAAAGTGTGACAGAGCTCTGAGAACTGACATATCTATTTAGGTATCTGCAAAATGCCTATTATTATGAAGGGTGGGAAGACAGGAAGGTGTACACACACACACACACACACACACACACACACACACAGGTGGAGCCTGTTCATCTGCAGATTTTTCATCCACAGATCTGACTCAACGCAGGTCCCCCAGACCCACACTGAGTCAGACTTGGCTCCACCTGAGCCCTCTGAACAAGACTGGAGCTGTGCCCTCTGAATGGGACCAGAGCCTCCAAGGACTTCTCCAGGCCTCAGAATGCCTTATATGGTGAAAAATGTCACTTTTGGTTTCTTGAGGGCGTTTTTTCACCTCTCTGGGCCATTCTGAAGCCCGCAGAGGTAGCAGGTGGATGTGCACTGCCTCTGCAGGTTTCAGAAAGCCCTCTGGAGGGGACCAGAGCACAGCTCCAGTCCCCTTTGGAGGGAAAAAGGGGCAGAAAAAGCACAGATTTGATTATCTGCAATTTTAGGTATCAGCAAAGGGTCCAAAAATGGATCCCTCATGGATACTGAGGCCCCACCTGTATATATATCAAGGCTTCTCTAGGAGGATGCAGTGGGTGTTACCACACAGAGACACATAACATCCCCTGTGACATGAGACCCCACACAGAGACACATGACATCCCCTGTGACATGAGACCCCTGTTGGGAATGATTGGTCATCTGCATCAGACACAGGAGATATGGTTGGCAACCTTCAGTCTTGAAAGACTATGGTATAAGCCTACAGCACCTGGTATTCCCAGGTGGTCTCCCATCCAAGTACAAGTACTAACCAGGCCTGACCCTGCTTAGCTTCCGAGATCGGAACATGTGCAGGGTAACATAGGAGATAGGTTTTGCCTTTATTTGCAGGGTGTCTCCCAAGTGCCAACAAGCATTACAGGAAGTGATGGAGATAATCTACTAAGTGGCACATAAGTGAGAATCTTAAAGTAGCATTACATTCTTTCCTCGATGAGGAGCTTTGATGCTCAGAACATCTCTGGACAGTTTTATTGCCCTTGACAGGGCAATAAAATTGTCCAGAGATATTCTGAGCATCAAAGTTCCTCATCAAAGAAAGAATGTAAATGTGAAATGTGAATGTGAAATGTGAATGTGAAATGAAGAGCCAAGCAATTCCAAGCAATCAGAATTAGCCTAACCTCACCATGTCTTCCATTTCTTAGTCACATGGGAGCACAATGGGATGTCACACAGACACGCATGTAGAGACTGGGGTTGTTGCATCTAGTTGATCAATTGGTTAGAACAGATCAACAAGCTTCAAAGCATTTGGTCTTCTAAAAAGCTATCTCCCAATTCATTGGGTAGCAGATTTTAAGAACAATACTTAGTACTTATAAAAACTGCAGGTGGCAAGCATCAGCTTAGAAGAGATCTTTGCTTCTGAGCAAGACAAAAAGAAATTCCTCTTTCAAAACTATCCTTGCTGCAACACAGGTGTACCTCAATTCTTTTCCTTCAGACTGCTTTAAGAGATGCAAGTCACTGTGAGATTTTCTAGAGAAATACTTTTTTTGCACATGAGAAAAACACTAAAATATAGAAAACATCATAAAAAACATGAGAAAGATTCAGGCATATAAAACAGGCATAAGTTTACAAGGCTGGGGCATATAAAAAAAAGTCTTCACCAGCACCAAAAGGAATATCAGGGGATATACCAAGGGATTCTCTCTGGAAATGGAATTTCAAAGCAAGTTTGCAGCACTAGAAGATCCTACCCCAAGTGCAGCCTTACTTTTGATGGCAGGAGGCTTTGAAGCAAGGCCTCAGAGGATGATCTCAAAAACTGGGGGGTTCAAGTCAGAATAGCCAGGTCCCGTGCCAGTTAAGGCTTTGAAAGTTAAAACCAGCACTATGAATTCAGAAAACAGTGCAGTTCTTTCTTTCAGGACAAAGGGCCCAATCCTATCCAATTTTCCAGTGCCAGTTGCTGTGCCAATGAAGTATGCAGACCCCAGAAGCCATTTATCCAGTCTCCATTATAACTGGGTTGTCCCAGCATGATAACTGGGCACACTGGCCTAAAGCAGTGTTTCTCAAGGTTTGTCCTCCACTGTACCACTTCACATGGTCCACCTATTTGAAGTACTACCAGAAATAACTGGTGATGACATCATTGCCAGTTACTTCTGGGTTGGGAGGAGGCCAGATGCGATGTGACAAACACAACTAAGGGCACAATCTTAGCCAAATTTCCAGCACCAAGGAAATGGCAATGCAATGCTGAGGTAAGAGAATAAACATTTCCTTACCTTGAGGAGGCCTCTGAGACCGCCCCCCCCCCAATGGCAGGATGCAGCTCATTCCCCACTGGCACAGCTATGCCAGTGCTGGAAAGTTGGTTAGGACTGCGCTCTAAGAGGCTCAGGATGGACCGGAGGGTTTTTTTTTAGTGCAGAAAAGCACACTTTGGAGCTCTGTCTGCTGAGCGGAGTCTCCTACCGCTGTTTGTTGCATTGCATTCCTGATCGGGTGGCAGGGGTCCAGGGGTCCTGTGAGAATCACCAGACACCACCTCAAGTACAACTGGTGGTACCCATACCACTGGTTGAGAAACACTGGCCTAAAGCCCATATGACTAACTGAACATGTTTGTTTGTTTGCTTGGAGTTGAGCAACAGCCAAGATAAGAGCTTCCTGAGAGGATTTTTGGGTGTCAGTGAGGAAAGAAAGGTCTGTCTGTGGTGGACACACCTCCAGCCAGGTGTAGTGCACCTGTCTGTGCTGCAGGCACTGGTCCTACCCCTCTGCAGTGCTGCCTTCATGGCAGGCACTATTAAGAGCAGTGCTTTCAGTTTCCCCCAAAGGGGTAGCAACGTTTCACTTTCATAGGAGGAGGCAAAGGGGGGGAGCCCTCCAGCCACCACTGCAGGGCAGGCTGGAGCTGCTCCTTGCCCCCTGCTGTCTAGACCTGCTCCCACCTGCACAGGTGGAGTCTAGGTTCAGAATCTTGGTCACACTGAAGAGTGACAGCTCCAGAGGATGCTCTCCCCCCCCAGCTCCTTCCTCTCTCTCTCCCCCCACCATTTTCTCTTCCAAGAGTTTCACCTCAGGCTCACTTCACCCCCCCTCCCAGGGGGCGGGGCTTGGGGAAGCAGTAGGGGAAAGAAAGCACCTCACCAGCTCCGATGCGCGACCCCGGCCAAGCTTGATTGAGGAAACCCGGAACCCAGCTGAAGCAGGGCACGGGTGCGCGCCTGGTGACGTCACCAAAGCCCGAGTGGGCGTGGCCACAGTTCTGTCGATCTGTTTTGGGGGTGGGTCTCTCGCTCAGTCTGGTGCTTGCGATTGGCTACCAGCTAAATCCTCTTGCTTTTTATTGGTTTGGAGACTTGCCTTTCTTGTTTCCCTTCCTGCCCACCCTTTAGCCACCCTGCGCAGAAAGATTGTTATGGAATGTGATTGGCTCGGGGTGGGGAAGTGGGCGCGGCTTCGCTGTATTCCTGGGCCCCTGCAGGAACTAGGAGGCAATAGGAAGCGCTGCAGAGAGAGCAGGGGCCTGCATAGGCAAAGTGGAGGTGGCGCTAAGAGGCTGTTTCTCTGCCCTGGAAACCTTTCCCCAGCTGGGGACACGTGGGGTTCTGAGTGTCTCTGGGCATTTACAGGGTCTCAGGCTCAGCTGTAGGGCTCGGATTAGATGGGAAGTCACCATAACAAGAGCTCCTCTGACTGTGTGCAGAGTGCAGAACCTTATTTGGGCACACTCCAGGACCCCTGCCCATTTAGCAAAGGGGCATTTTTAAAGCGGTGCCTCTTATGTTTAGCAGGAGGAGAGCGACTGTCCCTCTTCATCCCAGCCTGATGCTTTTTCCAGTGTCTCTAACACATCTTTAGATTGCGAGCCCTCTGGGGATAGGGAGCCACCAAGTATTTATTCGTTTTGCTTTGTAAAACTGCTTTGTGAACCGCTACTACTATGTAAACCTCTCTCTTGTTGAAAGTGGGTTATTATTATTATTAAGAATGTTTTTATACCACTTTCCAACAGGAATAGGTCACGAAGTAAAATAGTAAAATCAATCAATCAATCCCCCTGTCCCCAGAGGGCTCCTAATCTAAAAAAATATATATAGAAGCGACACTAGCAACAACCATTGGAAAAGATGCCTTGCTGGGGCGGAAGAGTGACTGTAACTTGTTCTTAGTGCCTGAGTAAGGCCCTGGAATGTACAAGTAAATAAGGTAGCAGCAGGTGCTCTGAGCCACGCACAGTCTTCCCTTCACATTACAGCCTAGGCCAGTGTTTCTCAAACTGTAGGTGGGACCCACTTGGTGGGTTGCGAGCCAATTTCAGGTGGGTCCCTATTCATTTCAATGTGTATTTTATTTTTAATCTATTTGATGATGCCACCATGGTATATGACTGCCTTTTGGGGACATGTTACAGACCTGCACTTTTGACAGGCTACTATGTATAGGCAATGACAGTCAATTAGGCTTACTCCTGGATAAGTGCTCCACCAGATCCAGAGCCTCTATGTCGGGCTGGCCACCCAACATGGAGGCTCTTGATTCTACGGCGACCTTTGGGTCACTGTAGAATCAAGTAGCCCCATTGTGGGGCTACTGCTTTTACCTAGGAGAAGGAAGCAGCTGCCTGGAGCACGCTGGATGTGGAGAAGCCATTTTTGGTGCTGCTGCAGCCCCTGGAATTAGCTCAGGATTAGACTGTTAGTAGCTAGCCATAACGTCATGTAGCACATTTGTAGCAGAGGCAAGACTCAAGCTAAGAAAGTTCTGATTCACAGCTCACTCAGTCTATTAGTTGCTTTGCTAGAACAATTCTTGCCTTGTGAAACTCACTAGATCCTAGGGGTTGCCAACTTTTTTCCCCTGGTACGTTCCCTTTGTCTTTATTAGCACAATCTCATGCATATCTACACAGAAGTAAGGCCCATTGTGTTCATTGGGGCTTACTGCCAGGAAAGTGTGTATAAAATTGCAGTCTAAGAGATGTATACCTGAAAACTGCACACATTGAATTCCTGCCTGTCATACATCTATGGAATTCCTGCCCCGAGAAGCTGCACCTGTTGGATTTGTGATTGTCAGTCATGCACTATATACTGTAATACAGTGCTGTAAATATTTTCTGGCCTATGAGGCAGCCATTTGCAACATAAGACTGTCAGATACATGATGTTATTTAAAAGGTACCTATTTGCCCAGCTTTATGTTTGTACAAATTAGCTCCCCTGTTATTCAACTATTCCTTCCTGTTCCACACAGTCTTATAGGATGTTTTGCATTCTACCACTACTCACACCAAGGCTTCCCTTTTAAATAAAAAACTGAATCTATTTCTCACAAGACATAGGCAGAAAAGAAAGGGGGAGCCTACTTGTTTAAGGTGGAATGGGGTGCTTGCCCCCCAAATATGGGATACCTTGGACTAAAATCAGAAGAAAGTAAAAGGAAATAGGGAGATTCAGAAGGAGGAAAAGCTCTGAAGGAGAGAGCAAGGGGCCTGCTAAGCTTCTTGGCTGTATGAGGTGGTACTTTTCATTCAGCACTGACGTTCAGAAATTAGAATTCTTTAATTTTGCTTCATGATTTGTCATATCTTCTGATGTGATTTTTTTCTTCTTTTGACTGTGATTGGTGATTCAACAGATTTTCAGTGCATTGGCCTATTATGTAGGAGGGTCCCTGTTTTTTTTCAGTACCCAAGAATCTAATGTTTCACTATGATGCCATGCAAAGGAACCACTTCTAGTTCATAGCATGTTCACATCATATTAATGCAGATTAGTTGCTCCTCATGATTCTTACTGTTCCCTCCATGCCTAACACAGGATGTTCTGTGCCCTACTTTAACCAATTGGAAAGCATTTCCATTTTTGCTTCCAGCTGGTGTTTTGAAAAATTGGGTCTCCCGTATGTACTCCGTGGAAAAAAAAACCAGGGAAACAGAAGAAGAGTTTTGGTTGGGAGAGGTTCTCTCACTTCCCACAACGTATGTAGACACTTTTCTTTTTTCCCATGGTTGCCTTTGGTCAAAGGCATTTTGCAGATTTGAAACTACACAAAAGCCTGTTTGACCAGAAACAAATGTGCAAGAAATAAGCATAGTATGACAGCTATACTACTTTCCTGTCTGCCACCCATTACATTGCCAGGGCTACAAGTTAGACAGGTGTAGGGCACAGCACTCTGCAACCAGCACCCACTCTGTTTTTGTCCTGAAACTGGGTTTAAACTTGCATAATAGCTCTTGCTAGCAACACCACCCAAGGCCAGGGGAAACCAGACAGATAGCACAATCCTATGCATGTCTACTCAGAAGTAAGTCCCACTGAGCGCAATGGGACTTACTCCCACACAAATGTGCATAGGATCGTAGCCTCGGGGAACACTCCCTCCAGAAGCAGAGAACCCCCAAACCCCTGGAAGTCCCCTTAAAAGCTGGAAAGAAGTGGAAGCTGGTGATGTGGGAAGACAGACCAGCTCCCTCCCAAATGAACTGAGATCAAACAGGGAAAACTATAAAAATACAGGAAGCTTAGTAAAAGGCTGTAAAAGGTATCGATACAATGGAGGGAAACATTTGTTTAACCCAGTTGTTCCCAAACTGTGAGCCGTGGGTCCCCAGCCAGGAGAGTCGTGAAATCCTCACAAAAAATCCACCATCCTGTAGGAGTATAGGCCTAATGGGGAGCCACAGCTAATGATCCAGTAGATCAAGGGAGCAGCCAGTTGATAAAGTTTGGGAACCACTGGGTTAACCCAAAGTTCAACAGAAGAAGATGGGGAGGGTGGTAAAGGTTGGCAAGAAGGATGCTAAAATGCAAAATGAAAATAGACAAAATCACTCATGTGACTTTCCCAAATACTTCCCCTAGCCTGTTGCAAACTCAAAAGCAAACTCAGCAAGCAAGAGTGGTGATCGTCTGCAAGCTTTATTTCGTTGCCAGCAACGGGCTTCTCAGGGACTCCTGTCCAAAGCGAAGAGAGCAATGAGAGCCACGTGGGAACTCTCAGAGCCCTCAGAGAGAGAGCAATTTCCCAGTGTGTGCCTCTCCCTTATATTCAATTCTGGCTCCTTTGTTTGAGGAGTCTTACATTTCATTGGCTGATGTGTGACATCAAAGATGGGGGCTTTCTCAGGATTGGTCACAGATAAATTTACAAACATTTGATTGGTTAGTTTCAAGTTACAGACTTCAAATATAGTCAAAATTTACATTGAGACATTATAGAAAACACTGTTTCCAACAACCACTAGATGGCACAGTTTACTCATTTATTACTGGCCTTTGGTATGTCTTTGTTTATCTCTGGCCATTCCTCACTGGCCTGACCCTGACATGTTTCAAACAGCCATCTGCTTATCTATTCAACTTTCTTTGTGTCTGGTCTCATCAAACACTGGTTAAACTAAACCTTTTGTCTTCCCTCTATTAATTCTCTTTATGTGACTGTGTTATTGTGATGCATAGTGGTATAATTATATTTAATAGAAGACAAAACTAACTTCTTATTGTAAATAAAGATTTTAAGAAATCTTTATTTCAATTAAATCTAGCCCCTCTTGCCAGCGTTTACCTCTGACAGAGGTTTTCAGGAATGTTTTGCTAATTAGGGGCTTTCTCATAGATGTTATTTCTGTTATCTTCTGTCTGTCAAACAAGATAAACTGTCTTCTCATTAAAACTGCTTCTAACCTGTGTATAACTCTTAGTTATCTGCTTCTTGGTGCCAAGAGATATAATTTATTATTGCAAGTGCATCCTGACTACTCCTTTTCTGTCTTTCTTTGAGTTCTAAATCTGTCTTGTAACTCTCTATTCCAATTAAAAGTACCTAAATCTGTCACTTTGAGTCTACAGAGTTGGAGACACCAGTCATTGAGGAAAAGAGGAGAGCTCAAGTAGCATACAAGGCCTGTCCCAGTGAGCGCAACCTGCAGGTCCTCCGAGCTGCTCACAGCAAAGTCCAGCAGGCTGCCAGGAGATGTGCTAATGACTACTGGCTCCAGCTCTGTTCCGAGATACAGATAGCAGCTGACACGGGCAACATCAAGGGGATGTATGATGATATCAAGCAGGCCCTAGGTCCAACACAGAAGAAAATTGCCCCTCTGAAGTCTGCAACAGGCGAGGTCATCCAGGATCGGGCGCAGCAGATGGAACGCTGGGTGCAGCACTACTCTGAGCTATATTCCAGAGATAATGTAGTCACCGAAGAAGTGCTGAACAACATTGAGTGTCTGCCTGTGTTGGAGGAGCTTGAGAGTGAACCAACCCTAGAAGAACTTCACGTGGCCCTGGACTCCCTTGCCTTTGGCAAGGCACCAGGAAAAGACAGCATCCCTGCTGAAGTCCTAAAGTGCTGCAAAGAGATCATCGTCACTGAGCTGCATGAAATCCTCTGTCTCTGCTGGAGAGAAGGTGGAGTACCTCAAGACATGAGGGATGCAAACATCATCACGCTGTACAAGAACAAAGGTGACAGGGGTGACTGCAACAACTACCGTGGCATCTCTCTCCTTAGCGTTGTAGGAAAGTTGTTTGCCCGAGTTGTACTAAAGAGGCTCCAGGTACTTGCAGAGAGCGTCTATCCAGAATCGCAGTGCGGATTCCGAGCCAACAGGTCCACCACTGATATGGTATTCTCCCTTAGACAACTGCAGGAAAAATGCAGGGAACAATGACAGCCACTCTTTATAGCCTTCATAGATCTCACGAAGGCTTTTGACCTGGTCAGCAGGGACGGCCTCTTCAAGATTCTCCCCAAGATCGGATGTCTACCCAGGCTCCTCAGTATCATCAGATCCTTCCACAAGGACATGAAGGGCACTGTTGTCTTCGATGGCTCCACATCAGACCCCTTTGACATCCGAAGTGGCGTGAAGCAGGGCTGTGTTCTTGCGCCAACCTTGTTTGGGATTTTCTTCGCTGTCATGCTGAAGCAGGCCTTTGGAACTGCAACAGAAGGCATCTATCTCCGGACCAGATCTGACGGAAAGCTCTTCAACCTCTCCAGACTGAGAGCAAAGTCCAAAGTCCATCTGAAATGTCTGCGTGACTTCCTCTTTGCCGACGATGCAGCTATCACTACCCACTCTGCCAAAGATCTCCAGCAGCTCATGGATCGTTTTGGCAAGGCCTGCCAAGATTTTGGACTGACGATCAGCTTAAAGAAAACACAGGTCATGGTTCAGGATGTGGACTCACCTCCCAGCATTACAATCTCTGCGCGTGAACTGGAGGTTGTTCATGACTTTGTGTACCTTGGCTCAACGATCTCCGACACTCTTTCTCTCAATACCGAGCTAAACAAACGCGTCGGTAAAGCAGCTACCACGTTTTCCAGACTCACAAAGAGAGTCTGGTCCAACAAGAAGCTGACGGAACATACCAAGATCCAGGTCTACAGAGCTTGCGTCCTGAGTACACTTCTGTACTGCAGCGAGTCATGGACTCTCCGCTCACAACAGGAGAGGAAACTGAACGCTTTCCACATGCGCTGCCTCCGACGCATTCTTGGCATCACCTGGCAGGACAAAGTTCCAAACAACACAGTCCTGGAACGTGCTGGAATCCCTAGCATGTATGCACTGCTGAAACAGAGACGCCTGCGTTGGCTCGGTCATGTTGTGAGAATGGATGATGGCCGGATCCCAAAGGATCTCCTCTATGGAGAACTCGTGCAAGGAAAGCGCCCTACAGGTAGACCACAGCTGTGATACAAGGACATCTGCAAGAGGGATCTGAAGGCCTTAGGAGTGGACCTCAACAAGTGGGAAACCCTGGCCTCTGAGTGGCCCGCTTGGAGGCAGGCTGTGCAGCATGGCCTTTCCCAGTTTGAAGAGACACTTGGCCAACAGACTGAGGCAAAGAGCCAAAGAAGGAAGACCCATAGCCAGGGAGAGAGACCAGGGACAGACTGCACTTGCTCCTGGTGTGGAAGGGATTGTCACTCCCGGATTGGCCTTTTCAGCCATACTAGACGCTGTGCCAGAACCACCTTTCAGAGCGCAATACCATAGTCTTTCGAGACTGAAGGTTGTCAATATATATAATATATAAATGCTTTTTCCCCTTTCAATTCTCTGCTTAGAAGCAACTTGAAGGTGGAATTTGCCTCTCTATTCAAAGACAATGCTTATCTGATGCTTGAATATACAAGCTGTAAATCTGATTCCAAGAGAAGTTTAAATCATCTGTCATACTAGCAATTAGCTTGACAGATGTAAATTCCAGCATGAAGCAGTTCCTTTATCTGATATCCTTGACAGTTGAGCTAGAAACATTCCTTGATTTACAGCCTGCCTGCTGTTTCGGTTTGGAGACAAAGACCAGAATAATGCTCTCTGATGCTGAACATATAAGCATTGCTATACACTCGTATAAACACTTTTCTTATTTCTTAATATTTGTTTGTGAAATGCTAAACATATAAACATAACATTTTGTTTTAAACTAATTTAACTATAAACATCCATAAACATTTGGTTCATTAACATTTGCATAAATGATTAGTTTTAGCATAAATGGCTATAAACACTCATAGCATGGCATAACATTTGCTTCATTAGACATTTGGTCTGTTGGCATAAGTGGCTTTCATGGCCTTGTCTCAAGCCTACATGATTGCACTAATTCAGGATCTTGATCCTTGTACCCACATTTAACTAGGCGGGCAGACTATCATGGACAATTGAATAAATGATTGTTATTCTTCTTACTTTTTTGGCTTGGATTCAACTCCATCCTGTTCACCTTTTTACCTTGTTCAACCTTTCAATTCTCCACCTACCAAAATTTGTTCCTTCCCTGCTAGGAAAAACAGGTTCAGTGTCCATTTCTGGAAAAACAAATTATTTCTTCCCTGTATCTTAGAGGGGATTAAGCAGGAAGGATGGCTAGATAGCTCATGGAAATAGTCCATCAAAATATTTTTTCTTGATGTGAAAGGTATTAATTATTTCAGAATGTTATCAGTCAAAGGAAAGGAGGTAATTATGATGTTTGAGTGAATTAGGCTGCAATCCTATATGCTCTCACCTGGAAGTAAGTACCATTGAGCTTACTGGAATTAACTTCTGAGTAGACAAAATGAAAATGTTAAATGAATTTTGTATTGCATTGTATTGCATTGTAAGACAGAAAACGTAATTTTGGGAAGTTGTTGATTCATCTTGTTGTTTTGCATGATCGTGGCAAAATACAATATAAAAAGACAAGAGTGTGTGAACCTAAAATGGGGCAAACAGGTGAAAAACAGGTAAAGAATCGTAGAAATGTTTAGAAATGTTTAGGTTTAGAAATGTTTTGTCTCTTGATGTTGTAAAAAATTTAATTGTCTCTAAACTCTGCTGCTCTGGATTCATGGTGAGCAGGTATTTACTCTCAATGTGGGCTTGGTACTTTTGGTTTTGGAAGTAGCTTAAGGCTAATTCAAATACTGGAGGTGTGAGCGGCTTATCTTTAGGAGGCAAACTGAAACAGGGTGACCCCACTTGAAGTATCAGATGCTCCAGACAAAGGACCAGGAAGTGGGGTTTTGTGAAGGTATTTTTACACCCTGTGGGTATGTGAGACTCTGCCAGCCTGTATGATGCATCCAGCCTGCTCTGGGTGACCCACATGGTATCACCAATCAGCTGGGCAGTGACTTGCACCACCCTGCCTAGCAGCTAGGAAGTGGCCTAAGTGATTTGGCTGGCTGGCTGGCCACTGGGTGATTGGCTCTACCCAATGGGCAAGATGGAGCAGGTGACAGCAGGGAACTGTTGACTTCCTGCTCTGGGGAATCAGGTGGGCTTCATGGTCCAATGAGTTTGCTCCTCTTCCAGTCCTTTGTCACTACAGGTTGGGTCTCCTTATATGTGAGAGTTCCATTCGCGAACACACGTGGATGGCAAAAATCGTATTAAAGCAAATCCATTTAAAAAACAATGTCCTTTTGCTCAGTGATTTAAAAACAGCTTTGCTGACCTTTGTAATGCATCAAGCAAATAGTCTCTCTCCAGGCGCTTAGAAAGGCTTCACTCTGAGGCAGCAATCCCTCCCTTCACCAGGAACTGCAGCATAGGGGAAAGAATAAAGGAGGTGATAATCACTACCATTTAGCATTCTTTCACATGCTCAGGGGGAAGGGAGGGGTCACTTGCCTTGGAGTGAAGCTGTTCTAAGTGCCTGGAGAGAGAATGATTGATGCATTGTCAGCCAGCTGCCCTCTCTCACATTAACAAGGCTACTGTTAAACAACATTTTTCCTTTAATTTAAAGGGCCCTTCTCATCACACTGAGATAAAACCGCAGGTAAAAAAAAATCCATGGATAATTAGGTTACACCTGTAGTCAGTCTGGGAAGAGGAAGAAAGTCAGCAACAAAGAAACACTAACTATAGCATCAGGGTATCTAAGAAGCCCCTTTATGATGCTTCTGTATACAGGAGCCTCCTAGGTGAAGGTGCAAAATATGTGAAAAAAATAGTTTAAAACTAGGAGATTTTCATGTAGGTGCTGATTCTGCAGTTGCACTGTGCATAAACTGAATCTGATCTGAAATGAATATTCTGAGACTTATTTCCTTTCAGCAAAACAAACCAGGTTTGGGGGCTCAGGGGGATGGAAAATTGAATGGGCTTGGAAATAAGCCAAACTTCCCTGAATTTGCCACCAAGTATCCATTTTTTTTTGACAGTGATAGCTCTCTCTCTCTATTTGATCTAATTCACGCATTCCTTTTTAATGTAGGTGCTAAGACTTAAAGGATGAAGCAGATCTTAGCCACCTTCGATAGCTGCCACATGTGCATTGCACCCCATCACTTTGTAGTAGTGCATGAAACTTGTGATAATTTTGTATAGTCTTATTGCAGATGGGAATTGTTTTTGTGCATGTTGAAGAATATTTGGTGAAGAAAATCTGAACACTAAGAGCACAACCAGATTGCATCCTGAGCTCAAGGAGGGAAGCATGCAGTTGGAGGGATCCATTCAATGCAAGTCTACACTTTTACTGAACAACATAAGAGCCCTATAGCAGTTGAGAGATCTTTTCTACTCTCAGCTGGTGTAGCTAACTGCTGTTTTCATATCTAATTCTCTTAAATTGCAGGTGTGCCAGTTTCTCCCCCATTCTTGATTTGAAAAGAAAGAAGTGGATTGGAAGAAAGAAGGGGGCAGAGCAGAACAGGAGGAGTGGAGGAAGATGCTGTCCACCACTCTCCTCCACATTTCCCAGGGAGTAGGAGAAGGAGCCATGGAGGCAATGTAGTGGACAGGCATCAGTGCCCCTTGCTAACCTGTTGTCTGAGGCAACTATCTCAGTCATCCTCATGGATAGGCTGGCTCTGGCAGTGAGACAAACACTCCACAAATGAGTTTTATAGCATGTTTATTCTTCAGAGGCAAAACTTATTCTTTAGAGGAAAATCATTACAAGCAGAGAGGGGTCTAAGAGGTCTTCATGAAGAACACGCTCTGAAATGCAGGATGCTTTGCTCTCATTGTGGCTCACTTGCAGGAGATCACAGAGAAGGCAGCCGCAACAGCACACCATCTTCACTAGGCTTTAAAAAATAGTGCAAAAAAGCAGGGCAAAGGGGCAAATTTATCCTGCTCTCAGATGTTGCAGTTAACATCCCCAAAACGTCGACACTTCATCATTTTCAGGTAGGTCTCCACCTTATGCAGGTCTTTCCTGAAGCAGGACAGGAGGCCATAGTTTTTCATCAGGGAAGCTTCATTCCGGAGGTTGACATCGAACTTCTCGTAGGTGGGTCGGAGGAGCTGAAGGCCCTGGGAACTTCCATCCTCCAGCGCCTGTTGCAAATGGGAACATGTTACCACAAAAGCACTATACCAAACTTTTGCGAACACCCCACCCCAATTAGACAGATTTTGAAAATTTTCCAGTATTTGCTTCAGCTTCACTAGTTATGGCTACAGTTCAATTTCCTTTCTCTTTTGATCTGTTCCCCTCTTCCCTCTTGAACTCAGAGAGTGGGAAGTGTTTTCAGCCGACACACTAGGGGGCAGCATTTGACACGGGTGTGTGTGTGTGTACCTCTTCTCAAGCTCCAGGCTTTTCAGGTGCAATGGCCAGAAGTGCAACACTCTTCTAAACATAAGTGCTTGGCTGTTTGTACTCTGTTACCATGAGAGGGGACTGCTTACCCTTATAAGAGCCTGGATACCTTCTTCCAAGTCTTGGAGTTTTTCATAGACTCTGTCTGAAGTCCCAAAGACCAAGCTGTTCGTGAATACCCTGCTGAGGAACTGTACTGGAGTGAGCCATGACTGAATGAGGGTCAGTGAAAACTGGAGCAGCTCCATGTCCTTGAACAGAAAAGAAGTGAGTTCAGAAAGAGTTGCAATGAGGTTCATAACCCTTTTCCACCATGACCTGTAAGATCAACCAGGAATGCTTCCTTGACATTGGATCAGTTTTGCAAGGACCAGAGATGCATTCACAGTCACAGCTAGGCAACTTTGAAAGTCTTTGAGCGACTCTTTTACATCTTCTGGAAGTGGCGTTTTTATTCAAACTGACTCTTGTGGACCCAGGACAGAGCAGAATAATGAACATGACTGTCCAATGCAGCTGTTGATCTGGGAAGGACTGTATAGCCCCCCTCCCCCAATTCCACCCAATCTACAACATCTCCCTTTGATCCATTCTGTTGATTATTCATTGCTAGAATGAAAACCCATCTGGACAAACAGCTTAACTGAATCTGAATAATGAATTTTGAGTTGACTTTTCCAATTTATGTGTATCAGGGAGAACCAGGCTCAATCCAATGATGATCCTGTTAACACAACCTGGAGGAGTGAGGAGAAATAACCCATTAAAAAAAATGTAATTACAGCTCCAGTTGCAAGTGCTTTGATGAAACAGAATGTGCTTTTTTTCTAACTCTCAAATGCATGTGTAAAGGAAATGCTATTGTGGTGTATCAAGTTAAACAGAGGATATTTCTGGTTTTAGTTGGTATCAACATGAAAAGTTGCTTTATATTAGGTCATAACATTGGAACATTTCGCCTAGCACTGCCCACTATGTGAACAACTAGACAGGACATTGGAAGACCCATGATCAGAGAATGTGCACATGCACACACATGCGTGTCAGGATTTTCACTGGGGCACCTGTGAGGGAAAGAGTTTTTAAAAAAAGCCACTGCATGCTGATCAAAAAGGATGCAGATTTCCCTGTGGCTGTCATTAAAAGCAATGACAGATGCAAGCACAGATATAATGTCATTTCTGCTTTGTCTCTAGGCAGAATGACACAATGACACAATGGCTCTCTAGGAGTGTCAGGCAGCACTGAAACAGCAGCTGCTATGGGTCAACTTGGACCTACATCAGCGATATTGCTGGTTCAAGTCTGAGCCATACAGGCAGATCAGTCCTGGGAAGAATACAGCATGCTCTGGTGCCACTGATCCTGGCCCACATCCCAGGCCTGATCTGCCCACCCCTGCCCTTTTAGCTGCCTCCCCCACCCCGTTATACTCTCTCTCTCTGCCCCCTACCTGCCTCCCCCACCCCGTTAGACTCCCTCTCTGCCCCCTACCACTTGCATGGGGAGCTCTGTGCAAAATACAAGATTCCAGAATTGGGAAATTTCCAGGTTTTTGGAAATCAATGAAGTCATTCCACTAAAGAAGGTAGTATAGGTGACTACATACCGATTTTTGCTGGGCAACATCCTTCCCAGTAGGTGCAGGAATGGTTTCCGAGTAACAGAACACAGATGGCGAGATTCTGTTGAAGGTTCGCTGGCCTTCTGGGATGTAGGAACGTTCCTGTACAATGGCAAAAAATGCTGTGAGAATCGCGTCTCCTTCTACAGTATGCTCAGGAGGGCAATTTTGGAGAGGGAGAAAAGGGAAGCATTGTGCATTGCCTAGAAAGAGAGGTGCCAGGCACAGTCTGCTGTGCTGCCTGAGTCAGAAAATCCAAATTGCTCTACAAATCCAAATTTGATTAATTTGGACAGTAAAGAAGTATTTATTTCTTTAAATAACGTATCTGTAAACTAGATCAGCAATTTTCAACTGGTGTGCCATGGCACATTGGTGTGCCATGAAAAGTCCGCAAGTGTGCCATGGGAGTTAGGAATACAGTGGTTGAAAGTCACTGAAAATCTCTTCTGGGTTCTGCAGCAAGAGGGACAGACAATTTGTTACTACAGACAGTTGCCCTAGAAACAGAAGTCTCCCAGAAGCCGGAAGTGATATCACAAGAGGTGAAGACCATAGAGGTTAACGTGCCATGAGAAGAAAAACGTTGAAAATCACCAAACTAGGTAATAATTCTTTTTAGCGAATGTACATCTAGTGAATGTACTCTCTGTGTAACCCTTCTTTTTTTGTTGTGTACAGTGGCATAGCTAAGAGGGTGCAGGGGGTAACAGTTGCACTGGGCAACAAGCCTTAGGAGGGCAACAACTTGAGCTTGACACTAGCAGCCAAAATTGTGAAAATCTTGGTATGTACAAATAATACCATCATGTTATATATCATTGGAAAGGTAATTCAATGCAGAATGCAATGAAATAAACTGCATTGGAATACCTGTATTCTATCAAAAGGTACGGCCAAGTAACCGGAAAATGAAAACACAATTGCTTTATGGAACAAAAAGTGGATTATCGTAACTGATCTGTGAGACTCATTGTTCTGAGAGCAAATGAGATGTTATTATAATATAGCATAAAACCAGTAAGGTGTTAATATGTGTCGGCTCTCATTTCCATGTATCATAATACAGTTACCCCTGCTAACTGGGTAAAGAAGCACTTTTTCAAGTGGTGATCCTCTTACGTTTAGCAAGGGGAGAATAACCGTCTCTCTTCACCCCAGCACAGTCTCTAACCAATAAGGGGCACACTTTTTATTTATTTATTTACCTAATTAATTAAATTTGATTTTGTCGTGGAGAGGGGGATACAAAATTTTCTTTGACCCCAGGTTGGCAACCTTCAGTCTCGAAAGACTATGGTATAAGCCTACAGCACCTGGTATTCCCAAGCAGTCTCCCATCCAAGTACTAACCAGGCCTGACCCTGCTTAGCTTCCAAGATCAGACAAGCTCAGGACCCTTAGCAACCAATGCCTTAGCTATGCCACTGGTGGGGGGTCTGGCAGAGTAAGTGAGTATTGTGCTGCTGGGGGAAGGAGGTGGGTTTCCCGCCATTTTCACTTTTTTAAAAACCCAGGCATGATGTCACTTCCAATTGTCAAATCACTTTTGGGGCTTCATTTTGAGCTTGGCACTGGGCTACACGATCACTAGCTACACCACTGGTTGTGTAATATACAAAATAGGCCTTAGAGCCTATTTGGGGGCGGGGGTTGCATTTGTATTAGTTGGAGAGGAACATAAGTACAGTTCTATTAAGTACAGTATTGGCTCTCCTTACCCACCACTTCAGGGTCTCCAAAATGCAGTGTCTCTTACTCTCTCACAAACCAGTGCCTCTCTCTCTCTCCAAAACCAGTGGTATCGTGCCTTTGCAAAAATGCTGGAGTAGACAGAGTGCGCTTGCACAAAGGTATGATGTGGCTGTTTTTAAGTTGGGGCATCTGTAAGCTGGATGTCCTTAAGTAGGGGACTACCTCATAGGATGGTGCTGTAAATCACCCTCTATTAGACCTTGAAGAGTTGTCATATATTGGCATTACCAGTTGATACCATAGTAAAGTACTCACAAATTCCTTGAAGGTATCTGCTGCAAGCAGGTGAAGATGCTGGACTCTTAGGACTGCATTGGCAAACAGGCTGGAGAGGGGCATTGTGGGGAAGGCCACTGTTCTCTCTGGCCATTGCAGGGCCAAGATAACCAAAGACATAATAAACGGAGAGGGCTTGAATCCTGTAAAAGAAGATGAAAGGGGTCTCAGCTTGGTAACATTATCAAAACAAGTAAAGCAATGTGTAAGCAGCAGATAACAGGCAAACTGCTTGCAAGATTGAGGCCTCTTTTCCTTTGCTGAGCTGCTAGATTGATTTGTTATCAAGCCATGCAAAGAAATCTTAAAAGTTCTCAGTTTCTTTTTGAATAAACAGAGCAAAATGTTATCAAATCTGAACTGCTGCAGAACTCAGGCTTAAGATGTTTCAATCTGTTCTTACCAGGTCTCACCTCCTTTGTGAATTAATGAAATTAAATGTTATCAAATCTAAACTGTTGACCAGAACAGAATGAATGTCTTGAATGCACATCTTGCAAGAACTGAGCTCCTTTGAAGAGCAATGAAGCTAACCTTTGCTACACCTGAGCTGCTTTCTGGCAGCTGGAATGGTAAAGCATCCTGGTTACAGTATTGTTACAGAAGTTGTCTCAAGACTGAGCCACACAAACAACTTTCCAATGCATTTGAAACCCATATTTCCCCCAGTCAGTATATATTACTCTCCCGGAGTTCTATGGGAGGAAACCATGGTAAGTAACTTGTCTTTGGCTGGGTTCAACATGTGCCCAGATCTGAGATTCATCTCACTTTTGGGGAAGATTTGGTAGGAGGAGGCCAGAGGAGTAGGTGGAAGATATCTTCACCCATCTTTGATAAAGACCTTGCTAATAGTGTTCTTAAAATTTGGGCAGGTGGGATTGGACTGGAATTGTCCTTCCAAGATTTCCTTCCATTTTAAATGTTTCAGCTTTTGCCATCCTCATTCTCGCATTGGGCCTTTAAACTAAAAGTGAGATAAGCTGGGGAAGTAGAAGATCTTTAAAATATGAAGAGATGCTTTATACAGTCAGAAAATGCCATGTTCATGGTCTAGCCAGCTACAGTCTACACTGCCTTGTTCAAGACAATTCCTAGACCCTACTGTGTGAAATCCTTTAGCCACAGATAACTGAGATGGTAACAATCACCTTCTGCACATGTGGGAACCAGTGCAACATGGAATCACCTGTGTGTGCAGCCAAGGGATGACTTTTCTCCACTTGTACACCCACTCTCCCATCAAAATAATTCCCTTGATACGTCCTGAGTATCACATTAACAACCCAGGAGGGCGGCTTCTTCGGTGGGTTGCAGACTTACCAGCTCAGACAGCAGCAGTTTCCTTTCTCTATAAGCTTCTTAAATTGAGAGAGCAAGCCCTGGTCCAGTCCCTACCAAACTGGTTGTTGATGGCAGCTAAATGCCCAGTGTAAGAAGCAGTTGGGGGTCGGGAGGATAAATATTTGGGGAGGCTTTGATTTTTCTTAACACATAAAAGCATACCTGAAGCCATGTCCTCTTGGCAAAATGCTGGTGTTGTTGGACGACCGTTTTCCTCCTCTCATCTGTACTGCCTGCAGTCCCCTCTGAGCTGTTCTTATACAGGTAGCCATGATTATGCATTGGGTCCCAAACATGTGTCCTGATGCATAGATCCATGCGGACGGAGATCGTTAGCTCATCAGAATCAAGCACATAAGAACACATACACACGTATAGACGTCAGTGGGAACATTTGGAGCATTCGGTCTAATACATTAACCAATTAATTAATTAATTAAGTGGTCAAGCAACTGCTTCTGTGTATGCATATGGCTTTCTGCATATGAAGCGTATGTGTGAATTTCAGTATTCTACTATCCGTGTGGATTACAGCACAATAAATGACATTATAGAGTGTGGGTACATTTTTTTGCCCTGTGTGCATGTATGTATGTAGAGGGCAGTTGCTCTATGAGATGTTTGTTCTCTGAGTGTTGTTTGCCAGAAAAAAAAGGCATTTGGAGCCTGCCTACCCAGAGACCTCAAAGGATAGGGCTGGAGAAATTTGGGGAAAGAGACATTCAGTTTGGGTTGTTGGTAGGCAAAGGAGATGGACCACAGAATCTAGTCCAGAAGGGATTTAGAAATCTGGCTTGGCATGGTTGGATCCAGGTACAGCCAGGGCTGGGCCAATATATGTTCCCTAATCCAGAATGTTCCAGTTGTGGCACAGCATGAATGGCCACCTCAGTGGCCCCTGGTGGTGATAATGGGATGGGAGAATGGTAGTTTATACAAATTCATACATCTCTCTCCATGTTTCCTGTCCTGTCTTGGTCTTGAATGTTTATGCCTGGTACTGGTCATATGGGACAGGATAGAGATTTTGTGGTACACTCACGTCTCCACTGCACAACTGACTCACTGCCTGAACATGTAAAGATGGTCTTGGGGGACCCCTTCCCCCATGTTATTAACCTAAGATCAGGGTGTAGGACATACTTCATGATCACCATGACAAGCACGGAACTGTCCTAGCATCGTATCAGTCCAACACACATGACAGGTCACACTCTGGAAGCAATATTTTCTGCCAGGCAATTAGATGATGATCTGTGCAGGCTGGGACTTCTTGTGGTCTCACTATTGGCATGAATAGATCACTTCCTATGCAAAATTGCATCAGGCAGGATTCCCCTCTGCTGGGGAGGGGGCGTCATTAAATTGGTCCATCCCAAAGTCCAAATGGTTCCCAGGTTTCCAGTTTCTGGTTGCCATGGCTGATGTTTCTGTCAAGGGCTTGATTGATTTGTGGCCTACAGAAATGACTTGGGCTGTAGACACTATTGCTCTGAAGTGGGGTCTTCCCCTCTGCAGAGCCCATTCATTCCACTCAACCAAGCTTTGGTATTTCAGGAAACTGGAAGCGATGAGGCAGTTAGAGTGACAGCTTGATCGCCAGCTTGTGTTGAGTCTAACTACAGGCTGGTGAGCCTGCATTTTTGAGCTGATTCTAGAGCAATAATGAATGACTGACTTTTCAGCCACCATTTTGTCAACAAGGTGCTGTCATTATCTTGAATGGTGCAAAGGCTTCTCAGGGTTGGACCTTGCCCTCCACAAACCCCTGTGACATGTTAGTGA
Source organism: Tiliqua scincoides (assembly GCF_035046505.1). Taxonomy (NCBI): domain Eukaryota; kingdom Metazoa; phylum Chordata; class Lepidosauria; order Squamata; family Scincidae; genus Tiliqua; species Tiliqua scincoides. Next base: position 77,737,476 of record NC_089825.1, read on the forward strand.
ATTATTTTGCTAATAAAATTGCTTACATCCTATCCCATTTGGATGCCTCTTAAGATGTGTCGGAAAGCCATCTGGTCACATTTGCTTGGATGAGTTTCAGTTACAGTATTACAGACTGTGGATGAGATGTGTTTGCTACCATTCACCATTCACACTGTTAACCAAGACTGTTAACCAGGTTAACCACACTGTTAACCTCTTGGTAAGACACCCACAGGGGCTTTTGTGACCTTCCTCAGGGATCCTTTGAGCCACGACATTTCAGGGCAAGGTTTGTGGGCACCTAATTAATAAACATGGATTTGGGAATGAGAGTTATGGACCACTTCTCAGAAGCCCTGCTGAGCTTTGCTTCACATTACAGTGGTCAACATGTAAAGGTCATCTCTCAGGAAAGACATTGTGGGAGGAGGAGCGGAGAAAAGCCCTCCACCCAAGTTGGGTATCCAGTAACCAAAGAGGCAGCGACATCTGGGTGTTGTTTTTTTTCTTCTTTTGCACTGGGTTGTTTTCAGATTCAGCAGCATTGAGGAGTCCTTGTGAAATCCTGATCACTGGCAGCTCAAGAAGGTAGCACAGAGATGAGGAAGGCCCCAGAAAAGATAGCCAAAATGGCCATTGAGGTGGATCATCTTTCCTGTAAAGAACTTGAGGTACACTACAGAGGTTTATAACAAAGCACTCCAGACTCCACTGCACACAGCAAGCTGGAGCAATTGTTCACCTGTAATTGTCCTGCCCCCCTCCCTTTTACAGGTGTGGACAGGAACTGTACAGCATACCCATGAAGAGTAGCAGCACAACTTCCTAGAGGAAACAGATTGCATCTAACTGGTAACCTGTACCTCAATTTCTCTGAAAACTAGACAAATACACATCTTCTAGAACCTGACTTGCTGGATCAAAGTTGAGATTTTTCAAGGGTTCAACTCCGCCCAAAGTTAACATGACTAAAACAGACACCAGTTACCATGTGGTCAGCATGGAGGAACCAGTTTTCTAGACTCTAGCCATGTGGTGAGCCAAGCTATACTCTATTCCTGCAATCCTGAGAACCAGAATCCTCACTCACTTTTCTCAACAGTTACTGTGGCAGTGGAAACTTTTTTCCTCCTATAAATAGTATACAGGAGGGAGTGAATGGGGTCAGAACTGTGATGGGACAAAGCAGTAAAGCTCCCTTAACCTGCCACAATTTTGTGCAACCCCCCCCCCCCCCAATTTACCAAATAAAAAGGCAAAACTCTGGGCTAAATTACACATTCCTGGGCCTATGTAGCTTGGCCCTCAGCATCTGGTTCATGTAAGAGTAAATTTGTCCTTGGCAAAGTGCCCATAAAATGCTAATCAGGTCAGCCTGCTATAGGGTCAGTTCAACACACGCACACACACGCACACATGACCTTTCATCAGCCATTCCTATTCATCACAGAATCAGATTTCACACTAGCATCTTTGGACCAGTAAAGAGATATGGCATCAGATCAAATATGGATCTCTCCCTCTTGCACCATTGCCTGGAACTGACGTCCTCCTTGTCCTCTGAGACAAGGCTGGCACATTTGGAATAAATGTTTTGCAGGAACAAGCTGTTCCAAGACCATCGTGACTGTATTTGCAAAAGACGGGCAGGGGAGGATCAGGACATCTCTGAAGAGTCCTCATAACGTTGTTTTACAAAGTGGTAAAGCACACATAGCTGGTGCCAGACATGGGCAGTGCAGGGTTTTTGCTGAGGCACAGAGCAACTGGGAGCCAGCACAAATGTCACTTTTTAACACATGGTTTTGATGCTCTCATGTAGTTTTGATGGTTGTCCGATTGCATTCACTTGTGGTTTGTTTTTCCAAGCAATTGACAGAATTCCTTTCCCTCCTTCTTCCCCCAACCCTGTCATTGTGATTGGCTTTATTGCCTGGTTCAAGTTGTTTGGTTGGTTCAAGTACTTGATTGTTTCAAGTAACATTTGAGAGGACATACACATGTAATGTGTTATGTGTGGCTGTGTGTTTAGAAGCAGACCTGACTGCCTCCAAAAGACGATTGACAGGAGAGGTTAGCCCCTAAGAAGGATGCTTGGGGGGGAGGTGTGTGCTCTCAGGGACAAACTAGATGTAATAAGATTGGACTCCTGACTCAGTTCACCCTCTTCCTGGCTCCCCTAACCATTAACACCACCCTGCGACAAGTATCTCCTCTTTGCAAGTTCTACAAGATGGTTGAATTTGGGATTTTTGCAAGACCTCTTGTACTTCCAGGAGCCAATGTTTCCAAGAACATCGGAGACATTTTAAAATAATCACTGGGAGAAAATATACTGGGAGAAATGTGTGGAGATTTGACATAAGAGAGCCTTAAAGACCAAAACAGAGCTATGCAGGTGTCAAGCCCCTTACCACTACAAGTATTTTTCGGCATCCAAGATTTTACAGACACTGCCCACTGGACTTCATTTGCACCAGGAACATGTGACATAAATTAAAAGGAGGTGGTTGTTGCAGAATGAAGTTGCTCGATTCTAATTCTCCCCCCCCCCCCAGTTCTAGTACTCACCCTGGAAAACAGAAAAAAATAGCAGGGAGTACATTTTCTTCTTAAATTAATACATACATAAATACATATAGTTGAGCATGTGTAGACACTAATCTCTGAGAGCCCAATCCTATCCAACTTTATAGCTCCAGTGTAACCACAATTCAGCCTCATGGTAAGGGAATACATGTTCCCATATCTTAAGAAGGCCCCAGTTACTGCCCCTCCACCACAGTATGCAGCGCACACCCCACTGGCACAACTGCACCAGCACTGGAAAACTGAATAGGATTGGGCCCTATGTCACTGGGACTAAGAAAAAAAATTCAGAGGCCATGTCTTCAGGGAAGGGTTAAGCCCCAGCACCTCTGTTTTTAGAAATTAAACCAAGAGGGATTAAACTAAGAGGGAAATTAAACCAAGAGGGAACACAGGTGTAGCTACAAGAACACCAGTAATGAAACAGACATGTAGTTCTAAATATAACAATGACTCATTTACAGTTTATTTTAAGAAATGTACAAAGATAACATTGCACTAGCTTATGGAGTTAAGCTTCCCCCCCCATCGCAAATTTTATATGTACAAGCAACAAAGTCTATTCAAAACAGAGCAGCGTCCTCTTTCCACAGTTGTTCACATGTAAACACAATTGAAAACCCTGCCTCAAGTAATGTTTTACTACATCCTCCCTCCCCCTCCCCATGTTGAAAACTGAGGTGTTCTAGTCAACAACTGGAGAATCCTGGCTTTGCCAGTTGCGAAGAGAAGCATCCCTGACAATAAAGTGCTGGCTTGCATTCAAACAACTTTTCTTGATACAAACCCCCTACAGAGTGCTCTTTGCTTGGGGCAGGGAGAATATGGTTTATCAAGAAATTGCCTTGAACCACAAGACTGGTAGGTTAAACTGGAACAATGAGCAGGGCAGTCATGACTATATTCTTTTCTACAAAGGCAAGTGAGAAATGAAACCAGTTCTCATAGGCAGTCTCAGCAATTTCCAGTGATTCTAAGTTGAGGCAGATTCTAAGTTGAGTGAATTTGAGATGCAAAAATTCTCAGGCAGGGAATTGGCTTGCAAAAATTCAAATTTATATTAGTAAAATCAGAATGATGTGGTTTCTTTCTAACCATATTCCAGATTATGGAAATTTTGGATTGGAAGGGTTTGGAAGGAACCATGTACATCACCCTAAACTCCTTGGAGGAAGGGTGGGGGGAAAAAGAAGTGAGAAATAAATAAATAAATAAATTTTAAAAAGAGGGTTTAAGACTTGAGGCACAGCTCATCAGGGCTTAGCCCCATAACCTAGTTTCAGTGCCTGGGAACAGCCCAAGGACATGTCAAGTAATAACAACAAAGACAGGTATCTGCATCTAGTGAATGCAGTCTGTGTGCAGAAACAGTTTTCTGAAGGCAAATCTACACTGGGAGCACACAAACCAGAAGTGTGGGGATGGGGAGGCCACATTCAGAGAGTGGAAGCATAACTTCATAGAAGAATCCTATAAAATGTCTAGACTAGACTGCAGCTGTACATACAAACGGGTATCAGTGCAGGTTTATTTTGCTTCAGGATGAGCTTGCTTGGTTTCTCATTCGCTTCAGTCCTCAAATGACACACGAGTTTGTATTCATATCTAAAACTGATTTCCTCTTCTCCTCCCCTTTATTTTTCAGGAACGCTATCCTATCATATTTTTTCCTTCTCAAGCACCATACACTTTTATTCAATACATCAATAGTATGAGAATGAGAAGATGGCTTTGTGCTGCCACTTGGTCCAGCCATTCAGCACTGTCCATCACTAGCTTCTGCTGGAAGCCAGCAGAACTGGTTTCCCCTGAGCTCTATCTTGCAGAGAAGACTGAATATCTGGCCAGGAGAGGGTTGGTGTGCTTTGTTCCACAGCAGCTTCACTGTTCTCCTTACACATGTCTGTATATACCTACTGTTAATCTTAAGAAAGGCTTTAAAGTCTTCAGGCCATATCCTCTGATCTTATGCAGCAGGAATAATGGGAATCTAGAGTTTTTAGTGCCCTCAGATTTTGTACATCCAAGATGTCCTGTCATGTGCTGATTCTGGCTCTCTAGGTAAAGATGCTCAAGAAGCCTTTCATTCCTTCTAATGAGGAAGTACCAGACCTTCCCTGAGGGTGGGGATTCAATTGAAAAGCCACAGAGGCTTGCTCTGGGGGAACAGCATCTTCAAACTAGAGGAATGGCCAGCTAGGCCCATGGTCCAGCCTGCTAATATAGGTGGAACCTCAGTATCCACTGATTTGGTATCCACTGATTTGACTCCCCACTGATATAGAGGTCTGCCTTGTAACAAGGAAAAAAGCATCAAAATCCAATTTCCTACGTCACACAGTTAAATAATTATTTCATCCCCACTAGATTCCATTATTTAACCCCATCTAGTGGCTATAATGTGGTATAGCATCTATACAAATGCATTTTGGGGCAACAATGGAGGAGCAAGAAACCTGGAAGAGGGTCTTTAAACCTGGGTCTTTAAACCTGGAAGTGGGTCTTTAAAGGAACAGAACCCCAGTGGATAATGAGGCATGACCTGTATTCTGTTTCCAACAGTGGGCATTGTAATGTCTGCCTCAGAGGTAGAGTGTTCCTATTTATTTACTTAATAGAATTTATATCCTGTCTTTGTACATACCTTAGGGTGTGTCTTGTTCAAATGAGAGAGGAGAAAACCTGGGACAGTGGAGGGAAAACTGGAAATAACACTCCCTACAGAAAGGACTCTCCTTTTTCTTTTCACAATCCATGCACGTCCACTGCTTTTCTGAGGCTGGTTGAGGTGGCTGAGGATGCAAACTGCTGGGGAACATATTCTCCCATGAAATGAATGGTTGCTGCCCAACCATTTTGTGGAGGAAGTTTACTTTTGCACATATCCTCATTCACTTTAATGGGATGTTTACAGTAAACTTTCCTGCTGGAATATCCACATAGCGGGCTCCCACCTTTCAGCGGTTTAGCATACTGTTGTAGGAAATGACCTGGCACAAATGAAGGGACACCTTCACTCAAGGCATTCCCTTCTCATTGTCCATGAGAACCCACCATGTGGACTCCAGGCTTCTGTAGTACTTCATGGCCACAGTGTGAACTGGAGAGGAAGAAGCAAAACACCGCACATTTCAGGATTTGGGGATCAGAATATAGCACATCTCTTAGCTATAAAGATGTGCCTTAAAGAGAAATGCAGCAACATGGCAAATACAGAACAAGCACAGCTTACATTCCTATGTGTTTGGTGGGGTTGAGAATTCACAAAAGCTTCAAAGCTGACAGTAAACCCTGAGAACAGGTCAGCACATGACTTTTGCTCTTTTTCCCTCGTTTTAAGGAACTATAGAGTGTACAAATTGTAAGACTTAATTGCACTTTAAACCACTTCTATGATAATCTCTGAAGCTCTTTTGGATACCCAAAAGGAAAAAGTCAAACTCAGTTTTTAAGACATTGCAGATATTAGTTCATAAAATTGTCCCATAATTTCACTATTATTCCATTCATTCACCATGCCTTTGCACTCTGGCAAGGATCTCAAGCCAAAAGTGTATCAGACTGTTATCAGAAAACAGTTAAATAATTTCTTTAACTGTCAACCGGAAAGTTCTATCCATCCAGTTGTTAATGTCTGAGAACCAGTAAAGATGGCAATTTTCACTGCTAGTGTCTTTAAGACACATATAGAAAATGGAAAATGGACAAAAACACAAGTTTTCATGATGTTTGAACAATTCAATATCTGTCCCAACTGATGCCAGTTATTAAGTTCAGGCTGCATACATTCTGTGTCACCATGATCCTGTACAATCTTCTCACAAGCATAGAATTTGCCATTGGGTACAAAATCCATCATCATCATGTTTTCATTTTAAAAGTTTCTAGTTCTTAAGGCTGCAACCATAAGGCTTTTAACTATGCAGGCAAGTCTAATGAAATCTCTTTAGTCCTGTGTTTGTGTACAGACACTTTGAGAATGATTTCCAGTGTAACAGAAGCAAGGCTTCAGTGCTCTAGGAACCTCTTTGTTCCTCCCATGAGTAACACAATAAATTATGCAAAATACTCAGCCACATAAAAATTTGCATAATTTATACAGACCACAATTTTAGTTGTTTTTAAAAGTAGGAGGGAACAACAGCTCTGGTTAAACTTTCAAAACATTCAAAAACACAGTTCCGTGTGTGTTGCTTGAACCTGACTGCAGTGAAACTATGAAGACTTGCATCTTTGGCCATTTCTCCCATTTCCACTTCTTACATCATTTCTTAAAAACTCTAGTAGGAAATAATATTGGAACCGGCCCTGAAACGTACTACATTAGATGCCACCCTTTTCTTCTCACCGGCAAGAGAGAGAATTCACATTTACCTCATTAGAAAAAAAAATTCTCTTTGCACATTGTGGTGAATTTGAAAAAACAAGCATCCAGAGTCAGTCTTCCTTCCAATGATGTTGTGCTGAGTATCTGAAATTTTGGAAGAGAACATGGTTAATTCACTGCAGCACAAGATACGGAAGGGTCCTCGCAAGGGAGATGACAAGTCCTTGGAAGGCAGGTGGCAATCACTCCTTGGTCAGAAGTGCTCTGCATTATACAAATGATTCTTTGGCACCAGATTTGGAGACCTCCTTCCATTCTTTTGTTTCAGCTGAATTATCTTCTGTTGTTTTGCTAGGATTTTCCTCCTTCCCTTTTGTTTCCCTGGGATCATCCATAGTTACTGGAGGGGTGGTGGGACCATCTGTAGTTTCTGGACTGGCAACTGGCTCAAGATCAGGTGATGAAGATGTTTGTGGTGACATTTTAATTTCTTCCTGTGTGCCTGAACCCCTGTATATTTCCTTCATTTTGTCTGCAATCATCCCTTCCTTTTCTGGGGCTTCTTCTTTCAGTGTGTCCTCATCTTGGCTGTGTCGATACATGTACGAGGCTTGCTTCACTGATCGCCTTAGTAGATGTCGCCGGTATGCCCGCTGGATTTTGATGGCACATACTTCCTCATGCTTTCGTTTCAGGGTTGTGGTAATGGGTTCATATGATACTTTTGAAGGATTGGCAGCCATAAATTTCTCCTCCATTGATGCTTTCAAGGAATCCATTTCCCCAGAGTCTCCCAAAACTTCTTTGGTAAGTGCAAAGAGAATGTCCAAACAGTGGATCTTATCCCCAGGTACCATGGGCAAATCCATCGTGACCAACTTGATCTTGTTGGGTTTAGCAATTCGAAGTGGATCTTGCAAAGTGTCTACAAAATCAGAGAGAATGCTGTAATTGATGAATTGTGTGGCATCTGGGTCAAACTTCTCCCATATCTCATAGAACATTTCAAAGTCATCTTCACACAGTGGCTCACTGCTCTCCTCTGTGGCTACATTGAAGTTCTCCAAGATAATTGCAATGTACATGTTGACCACAATCAGGAAGGAGATGATGATGTAGCTGCAGAAAAAGCAGATGCCCATGCCAGGATTACCACAGTCACCCTTCACTGAACTCCCAGGGTTCTCCAGTTCAGGATCACAGTCTGGGGGCCCACTGTTCAGGATGGGGTTCAATAAACCATCCCATCCAGCTGAGGTGGTAATCTGGAAAAGGCAGATGATGCTGTTGCCAAAAGTCTCAAAGTTGAAGATATCATCAACACCAGATTCCTTCCTCACATAAGCAAAGTTAGACATCCCAAAAATGGAGTAGATGAACATAACTAGGAAGAGGAGGAGGCCAATGTTGAAGAGGGCTGGCAGGGACATCATCAAGGCAAAGAGGAGTGTCCGAATGCCTTTGGCTCCTCGAATCAGCCGGAGAACACGTCCTATTCTGGCCAGACGGATGACCCTGAAAAGGGTGGGTGATACAAAGTATTTCTCAATGATGTCCGAAAGGACAAGTCCTGAAAGACAATTAGGAAGGTGTTACATTTTTCCAAGAACAATTATCCCTTAATTTAGTTATCTCTCTTTAGTTCAGGGATCTCCAAACCCTGGCCGGGGGGCCAGATGCGACCCGCGGCAAGCCTCTTGTCCCCTGAAAGCCTCTGGCGCACTTGGTCAAATGTGACAGGAACTATGCTCTGGTTGTGTCTGGAGGGTGTTCTAAGGGCCATAGAGTTTGAATGAATGAGCCCATTCATTCATTTATTCACTCATCTAAGTTCCATCTCTAATTTATTTATATAAATTTTATATTTAAATTTTTTTCCGGCTCTCAACACCGTGCCAGATATTTAATGCAGCCCTCTGGCCAAAATGTTTGGAGACCCCTGCTCTAAGGGGTGGGGGCAGGGGGAAAGCAGAAAAACGATCCCCAGGATTGCACCCCTGCGGGGGGAGGGGGTGCTATTTTTTAACAAAAACATACATGCTTCCAAGGTCTAGGGGGTGCGGGGAGCCCCACGGAGCACTTGCAGGGCTACCTGCAGCTTCTAAACAGTGAAAGTTACAAGCGCGACAAAACCAGAAATTCCACTACCAGTTTAATTGCGCTTGCAACTTTCACTGTTTAGAAGCTGCAGGGAGCCCTGCAAGCACTCTGCGGGGCCCCCCACACCCCCTGGACTCTGAGAGTACATATGTTTTGTTAAAAAATAGCACCCCCTCCCCCTGCAGGGGCGCGATCCTGGGGATTGCTTTGCTGCCCCTGCCCCCACCCCCGCCCCCACAAAGACTTACCCTGGGAGTAAATCTACTGGGAAGTTTGAGAACCATTGCTTTACTGTATTTCCATCACAACTGTACAAAATTTAACCAATCCATATATAACTAGGTACATTTATAACTTATATAACATATATATATGTTTTATTAGTCTTAGGCTGCAATCCTAACCACACTTTCCTGAGAGTAAGCCATATTGAACAAAATAGAACTTACTTCTGAGTAAACCTGATTTGGACTGTGCCCATAGTGTGATAAAAGTGTGATAGTGTGCCCATAGTGATAGCCCATAGTGTGATAGTGTGATAAAAGGAAATATAGATGACTTGGGGTGGTAATTGGGGAAATCTTGGTGCCATAATCTACTTTCTTCCCCCTGATCTGTCCCCATGTCAGGGCCAAAATCAGAAGACTCTGCTGCCACATGACAACAAAGCCGGGTATGGGGGGGGGAGAGAATTCTTGAAAGCTTCCCTCCCACTTATAAAATGGTTAAATTTTCACAAATCTAAGGCTGTACAGCTGTGGTTCCCAAACATTTTCAGCTGGCGGCTCCCATTAGGTTTACAATCCTATACATTGTATAGGGGGTAGGTTTTTCATAAAGATTTCACAGCTCTCTGGCTTGTTTCCACAGCTCCCTGAACATCCTTGGCTCACAGTTTGGAAAACATTGCTGTAGAGCAGGGGTGCTCACACTTTTTTGGCTCGAGAGCTACTTTGAAACCTAGCAAGGCCCAGAGATCTACCAGGGGGAAAGGAAGCGTCTGACAGACACCCCCTTTAATGTATGGAGCCCCTGCTGGAGTCTAGTCAGTTTCGTCAGTTTTGTTGCTGCATGCCTGAAGAGCAGCTAAAGTGTCAGTTTTAGTGTCAGCTAAATATGTCAGTTTCGTCTAGTCACTAGACGAAACTGACATATTAACAGTTTGGAGAGACAGGGCTCCGTGATCTACTCATTTTGCCTCGCGATCTACCGGTAGATCGCGATCCACCTATTGAGCACCCCTGCTGTAGAGTGAAAACCAGGGTCTAGGAGGACTAGGGCAAGGCTCTGACTAAATTCAACCAACTGCAAGCAGATAAAGGGTTAAAATGGTGAGGATGCACTTGTGCTGACCTTCCTTATTATCTTTCCCTTATTCAGGACTGTGAGTGGTGGACTTGGTGGGCTGTGGAATTGTCTGGGTTGTAGATTTCTACTGTAAAGATGGAGTTATGCTGTGCAGGTTTCTTTTCTTCTTATTCTGGATGGGTTTGTGTTGTTTTAGTAGAGGGTATTATTCCTGCTTTGGGGGGGGGGATGTGTTTTTCATATCTTCCTTCAGCAAGATCAACACCCTCCACCAAAACAATGCAAACCCACCCAGAAGAAGTAAAAAGGGTCTAGGAGGGAGAGTTTGCACCTCCGTTGAAAGGGTGGTGACTTGTTGGAGTTGACTGTTCCAGGAGAACAAGGGGTAGTTGCAATTAGACTACCCCTCTTTCTGGCCCTTCCTCCAGTCCTCTGACAACTGCTGTTCTTGCAGTGGAACCCCCCCCCCCAATCATTAAGCTGCTGCTTTTTAATGCAAAGATAGTTAATAATAATATCAGCCTGATCCAGGATTTAATCCAAGAGGAAGATACTGACCTGGCATATATTACAGAGACCTGGTTGGATGAAGCAGGAGGAGTTGGTGTCTCCCAGCTTTGTCTGCCAGGTTTTTGGGTGTTGCAGCAGTTGTAGCTACAGCTGAAAGGGCAGGGAGGGAAGAGGGCTGCGATGGTCCCATACCCTTCATATCTGTCCCAGTTAGGCTTATTTATGGATTTAAAAGCTTTTAGAAACAGTGTCAAGCATTGTTGTTTGAAGTCCTGGGAATGTTTATCACTGTAGTGTGGAATTTACACTTTTATAACAGACAAAGTCTGAATCTGTGACATTCTTTCTCACCTACAATGGAGAGAATGACCACAACAAAGTCAAAGATATTCCAGCCGATGGTGAAGAAGTAGTAGCGCAGAGCAATCATCTTGGAGAAGCACTCAGCTGTGAAGATGACAATGAAGACGAGGTTGATTTGGCCAAGGATAGCTATCTTGGTTTCACTTTGGTCATCTGTTTCCACCATCATTGTCACCATGTTAAGACAAATGAGGATCATGATGACTATATCAAAGGCTTGCTGGGTCACAAAGTCAAAGATCATCGCTTGAAATTTGTTCTTTAATCAGGTGGAAGGCATATGTGGGTGTGTAAGAGAAATGCAGGAAAGGAATGAGACACACGGACAAAGACAAACAAGGGAAGAAAAGAGAAAACAAATGGAGAAAATCCCATACAAGAACATTTAAGAGGGAGACAAAGTGAGGTTCAGAAAAGCTACCCAGAATTCAACTAAACAGAGTATAATCACCACTGAGAATGTGCACCTTTACTTTAAAAAAATTATTGTATGGTATCACTGGTAAGGACATTGAACTTGAATTGGGAATGCTTCTGTTCAACCCCTTGCTCAGCTTTGAAGCTCACAAGGTGATCCTGGGCAAGTAATCTGGGCAAGCCTAACCAACCTCACAGGATTGTTGTAAGAATAAAATGAGGAAAACCCCAAGAACACTGCCTTGAACTCCTTGACGGAACAGGGTACAAATGTGGCAAATGAATACATGGCTTTAAAAATCAAAATGGGGGGGGGGGGCTGAAAGATTAAGCAAATGTGCGTAATCTGTTTTATATTGCATAATTTATTCAGTTTTGGCTAGCCATGGGGAAGAGGAAAGACTAGAGTAGACTAGACTAGACTAGACTAGACTAGACTCCTGGTCAGACACCTGCCCACTTTTCCAAGCACCGCTGACACCTTCTTTCAGCACATCTCTGAAGTGAAAAAGGACCAGCAGAATACATTTGATTTTGTATCTAACAACATTCCCTGACTTAGCACAATGGGGACCCTTGGAAAAGGTCATTCTTTCATAGCCTAGACAACCCTATGAACAAGTCAAAATGACTGTGGAGGGAAAATATCAAATTTTGGTATGAGAGCACAGTTAGGAATTTCATGTCAGGAGGAACTGGGGTGCAAAGAGAAGAAAGAAAGAGAAGGAAAAGGAAGAAGATCCTGGAAAATGATCCCAAATCCTTCCCCATTTCCTTCCCTAGTCAGAAAGATTTACAGCAAATATTGTCTGAAGAGAAACCACTTTGATCTTTGCAAGTGCAGGAACATTGTGCACGAGTTTGTCTCACATATTAGTTTTCTGCAGAGTCCAAAATCTCTATATGCTAAGTGCACCCCAGTCTTCACTTTGGTGCTGCCATTTAGAAAAGATCCTGGATCAAGAAGTAGAAATTAACCCTTTACACTTCAAAGGAAACAAGAAGCCTGAAGACACCCTTCCTCTGTACACGGAAAGTGGAGTTGGGCCATGCCAGGAATGACATACCGAGGGCCTGGGGATGGGCTTCTGTGGCTTTTTGGAGCCAAGCTTCTTCATGGCATTGTAGTATTTCTTTTGTTCCTCTGTCATGAAGATGTCCTTCCCTCCAGAGTAAAAAAAGAATAGCCATTATTAGATGTGGCATGAACACCTTAAGTAGCAGAGTTCAAGACTCATGCAAGGATTCTGTTGTAACCCCTTCTTTAATGGGTAACCCTCACCCTTCCCTGCAGGGCTTAATTTGAACAGAACTTTCATTTTAATTTCTAAGGTAGTGTCATGTGATAATTGGCAGGATGTCTAAACTTGACCAGTTCTTTTTTTTCCCCCTAAAGATCCCAAACTATCTCCTTCCATTGTTAGCAGCCTTGGGTTGTATGTATGATTTTTTTTTATATCAGTGTCTGTCACTCAGACAGCCGTGGTCTCAGTCCCCTCCCTTTAGACAACTGTGCTAACTTTTAACGTCCTGTATGCCAACATTTCTCAAACTGTGAGTTGTAACCCACAGGTGGGTCATGACCCAATTTCTGGTGGGTCATGGACCACTGCCCAGAACCACCAGCACTTCTGGGCTGCTCAGCTTACACATTTTTAAATATGAAAAGCCAGCCTCTGGAGTGTTTTCTCACTGACAAGTGTGCTTTCGTCAGTGAGATGATGCAACTTAGCCCAGAGCAGACCAAAGACCACTGAGCAGAGTGCTGAGGCTCTGCTTGGTGATGATGTCATCATATCATCTTGTCACTGCCAACACTTCTGGGTTGTCCAGCTCAGGGCTGGAGGTGGGTTGCAGGGCAGAAAAATCTGAGAACCACTGCTGTACAGACTATATACTTAGAAAGATTTTCCAAATCATGCCAGACCACCCCATGCTTTTTCCTCAGTTTAATTAATAGCTCATCACTTAAGAGTTTTCAGTTCAAATTCTTCCATAAACAGAGACCTAAAGAGTGATGTCAGCTTTTCCAACTGGCTATTAGCCCAACACAGATTGGCCCAATTCCAAAAATGAATTTGGTCCTCCTTTTCTCTACCAGACTGCACTGATCTATTAAACAATACACCTAGGAAGATCAGAGGTTATTCTTTTGGAGATTTCAGGTTTTTTTTCGCCTGACACCACCACAGTGAGACATGAATTCCTAGATCTGCCCAGAAGCCGTATCTTGAATGGCTTGAAATGAGGAATCTTTAAAAACTATGCATGTCTGAGGGGGAACCGTGATGGTCCTGTGGTTTAAAAGTATTATTTTGCTCATGAAATCTTGTGTTTTAAAATTTGTCTATCTTTTTTTGCTATTTTTAGAAGTTTTCCTTCTTTTCCAAGTGCAGTTCCTAGGCTCTGACTCAAGTTAAACCCTCTACTCTGGACATGCTCAATGGATCTCTCTCTATTGTTGCATCTCATATCCTACTGCAAAGCCCTAGCAGTCAGAATAGGTTCCAGATCTGAGCACTGGAGTACTGTAGCTCAAATCCAGCTGAACTGTACTCAAATCTGTACTGTACTGTACTGTACAGTACAGTACTGTATTGAGTACTGTAGCTCAAATCCATTTCTCAGAAATTGATAGTATGAATTGGTCCTGAGATCTGTGGGATGCTGAACTCTGTACCAGATACAAAATCCTGCAGTTACAGGCTCACAGAACGCAGAACTATTTGTGTGGCCCTTCCAAAGAGCACACAAAATTATTTCCTAAGTATACTGGACCTGTGCCTATTTAGCCATTGGGGCCTGAAGGCCAATTCATAGAATGGGAGATGCCCGCCTACAATTCTTCCTCTGTGACAAGTCTGCATTCTCTGCAGGCAGACGATGACTCCCCTAGTGGAACCCGAAAGCCAAGAGACACTTATCTTTTTCTTCTGTTGGTTGAAGTTGTCAATGATGACACCAATAAAAAGATTGAGAGTGAAGAAAGCCCCAAAGATAATAAAGATGACAAAATAGAGATACATGTAGAGATTCACTTCGTAGGAAGGCTGTTCCTCCAGCTAAGGGGGCAAAGAAGAGGTTTAGAAGTGATCCCTCTTGCAGCTAGGCCCTCCCCATGCAGGTTAGCCTCCTATAAGAAGGCTTCAGGGCAGAGCAAGCAACTTGGCATGTCCAACTTACATCACGGGAGTCGACAGCTGCATACATGATGTCCATCCAGCCTTTGAAAGTAGCCTGTAAGGAAGGACACACACATTCATTGTGACACTGGACAGAGGTGAGCTGGTAACCTTGAAAAGGACCTCTAATGGAACAATCCTATTGGCTATTTGCAACAGCGGGACAAGTGATGATGTGCGAAGTGCACTGCCACCAAGCCAGTCTGAGTTGCAGGGGCAGATCAGAGGAGGGACAGGGTGGATAGTGATACATTCTGGGGTAAACCTCCATGAAACCCAGGTCTTTTAGCCCTAAAAATTGTGCTGGAGGTTTGGAAATAGCATGGTTTTACCGCACAACAGTAGGTACTCCAATTTTCACACTTTTAAATGCCTTTAAAACTTGGACTCCAATATCCGCTGGCAAATCCACAGATGCCAGATCTGTGGGTACTGTGGGTCCACCTATATTCAATAATATGTTAAAGAAAATAAAAGACTGTGTTCCATTTGTGACAGACAAGGGAAGAGTTCCTAAACTATGCTGCTTCAGTGGTGATTGAGAAATATCTGAGCAGTTTGGTATTCTTCCCACACTTGAGGCACACAACTATGCATGGGGTTTCCCACAGGGGTAGAATGAGTAACAAAGCACTGGAAGCTTTGAGGTCTGCTTTATTCATGCACAGAATGCCTCTACATATGACTGCACAGAGACCACAAAAAAGGACCTGACTTAATTGAAATTCTCCAGTATGGTAAACGTCACACCTAGCCACTGGGGTGTATTCTGAAAGGAGGTGTACCATATGAAAATTAATTGGGAGATGTTTTTCCTTTTAAATACCATAATAGAAAAGCCAGCAGAACAGGAGTTATAGCACATTCAGGGAAGGAGAGAAGCATTTCTCAAGGACAGTGGGAGAAAGCAGGTACACTTACCACTTGCAAAAGGGAGAGATAGCCCATGCCCACATTGTCAAAATTAACCTTGACGTTAACCCAACGGACTTCATTGGTGTAGAGGAGGGCGATGCAATCACTTTTGTTGTTGACCACGCTGATGTCGAAGAGTTCATCTGTGGTGGTGTTGATGCAGCGGTAATACTTCCCTGCAAAGAGGTTGACCCCCATAATGCTGAAGATGAGCCAGAAGATCAGGCAGACTAAGAGGACGTTCATGATGGATGGGATGGCTCCCAGAAGAGCATTCACAATGACCTAGCATTCAGGGAGAGAGGAAGAGATGACTCCGCACTTAACAGACTATGCTGAACGCAACTGAGTTTCAACACATTCCAAAAACAACCAGTTTGCTTGCTTTCTTTAAGGGTATGTGAATGTTTAAACTCCAAATTCTGGGACTTTCAAGTTAGCCTGGTTTTAGCACAGAAAAGACAGGAATGTAGTGTTTTAACTTGCCAAATTCTGAAGATATTGATTCTAATAGCATCCACAACTGGAAATGATATTGAGAATTCAAAGGTACTAGAAGTCTACAGGATTTGATTTGAACAGGGATTCCCAGGGTTGAGCACCAGAACATGTTTTCAGTGCCATAACAGAAAGTGATTCTGGCATCTGTGTGTAAAGTGGTGTATCCTTTACCAGTGAGTAAATGCATCTAGCTCTTACAAGACTGGGATTAAATGAGCCAGTGTGGTGTGTTTGACTTGGATGGGGGAAACCTGGTTTGGGTGATCTTGTGCCTGTCCAGATCTCTCAACTAGTCTACCTGACAGGGCTATTAAGGATAAAACAGGACAACTCCAAGCAGGCCTATGATTAATGCTCTGTGATCTTTTTCCCCTGTTTTTCCTTATTTTTAGATACATCTAACTTGCCAGAAACAAGAGTGCAGATTTAGCAATCTAAGGGCTGCTGGGATATTCTCATGCTGCAGTCTTTGTTTTTTATTTGAAACACCATTTTTCATGATCATCTGTTCATGGGGATTCAAGTCCATCTTCATGCCTGGTGTAGCCAATCCCCCTACCGAAATTGACATGTGCCTACCAATTGAGCAGCTAAACCTGTCTATCTAGCTCAGGGGTGCCCAAACCCCAGCCCGGGGGCCACTTGCGGCCCTCGGGGGCTCCTAATCAGGCCCTTGGGGAGCCCCCAGTTTCCAATGAGCACCTGGCTCTCCAGAGACTTTCTGGAGCCTATGCTGGCCCGATGCAACTGCTCTCAGAATGAGGATGACTGTTCGACCTCTCACCTGAGCTGTGGGATGAGGGCTCCCTCCACTACTTTCTGTTTCATATCTGTGGTACAGCAGTGGCAGCAAAGGAAAGGCTAGCCTTGCTTTGTGCAAGGCCTTGAGCTAATGCAAGACCTTCATTCATTCATTCATATAAGTTCCATCTCTAATAAATTCATTTATGTAAATGTATTCAAATTTTAAATGTAAATTAATTCTTATTTTTCGCCAGCGCCCGACACAGTGTCAGAGAGATGATGTGGCCCTCCTGCCAAAATGTTTGGACACCCCTGATCTACCTAAAAGAGTGGGATGGAAAGACCAGGTGAGCTCCACTCCTCCAGTGAGGTAACTTCATCATCAACCCCAGGTTACTTCAGTTCAAGCACAGGGATGCTTGTGTGCGATTCTGCCAGGTCTGCTGTGAAATCTAGTATTGGTTTGTGGAAGGCACATCCACTTATTCAGCAGTACATCCTCAGACCAGGACCTGGCACAATGTAAGCAGCTAGCAATAGGGACAGTATTTTTAACTAGACATGTTTAGGGGATTAGTTTTGTTTAATTTGCTCTTTTCATTCAAAGCCAGCATGGAAACTTCACAACTTTAACTAGGAATTATGCGTTTGTGTGCTTGTGTCACTTCCCAGATCCCTCTACTGGGCTTTCTTGGTCAAGTGTTTTCTTTGTGGCTACCCAGTCAAGTTCAGGCATTTTCCATCAGCCTGCCTGCAAATTTTTGTACCCCATCTTTTGTCCAATTCCTTTTCTTCTGGATGTTAATAAACATATTTTGACTCCTAGCCCATGTATGAATGTGGCATTGCCATGTGTGTTTGCTCACAGACTCTACAATTTGACTTTTAACCCCTGGCAGAAGCCCAGGAGGGGTTTCTTCCCGGATGGATTCCTCTGAGAGGTCTCTTTAGAATGCAATGATGGCAATTCAGCTCCTGACCCAGTAAAAAGCAAAAATGGAGAGTAGGAAGGGGTAGAGGAGCACTAACTATTAGGCACTACTTCCCTTGGCCTGCAGTTTTTCTCTTTCTGTCTTCCATTATAATGCTATTCTGAGTCCTTTGAAAGTAATGCAGAACATAAATGTGGTAAATAAACAGAGGTGAAAAGGTATATTTTTAAGGAAAGCTTTTGTTCTGCCACTTCTTTCTATGAACGTGAAATCAACATTTCTACTATGAGGGTCAAAAGGGGAGAATGAAACCTTGGGGTGTCAGGCCAAACCTACCCGCATGCCTTCAAATCTGGACAAGGCCCGAAGTGGTCTCAGTGCTCTGAGTGTCCTCAGGGATTTGATGGCTCCTAGTTCTGAGTAGCCCAGCCAGTTTGCTGTCAGGCTGATGAGAGATACCTGGTGGAGAAATCAGAACTCTTAGAGACAACACAACATAGATGACAAATGGTATTCCTTACCCTCAACAAGTGAAGAAGCTAGTACATTCATCTTATTGCCCAATTCAATTCCGAGATTCCTCCCAGAGACTTTCTGCCACCACCAGAAGGATATTGTTAATGTTTGGGACCCAGACTTTGAGCTGAATACATAAAGCACCCCTTAACAGAATCAAATTATCAACTTGCTTTCCAGTGCAATACCAAAAGGGGCCCCTTTCAAAACAACTTACTCCTGGAAGTGACAACTTACATCCACGATGAGGAAGTCCAGCCAGCACCAGGCATTGGTGAAGTAAACCTTGAATCCATAGGCTACCCATTTGAGCAGCATCTCAATAACAAAGACATAGGAGAAGACTTTGTCAGCGTACTCCAAGATGGTGCGGATTGTCTGCCGCCGCTCTATGTAGATATCTTCAAAAGCCTGATGGGGAAGACAGGAAGAGTCATGTGGGGAACCTGCTCTGCAAGACACGCGTGCACGCACACACACACACGCACACACACACTCCCCTTACAACAGGGAGGTGTGTGGGTATATGAAGGCAGAAAACCAGTGATGAAATGCATTAACAGGGAGAGGGCAGAAGGCATATTTCTGAAGCATATTTGAAAGTATATGGCAAAGGCCTGCTGAAATAACAAAATTCAGCATCTGGAGAATCTCATCTTTCATTAAAAAAAAAAAAGTTTCTAGCCCTTAAGGCTGTGATGGAATATTTTGAAAGGTGGGGACAACAGTTTCACTTTTAGAAGCTGTGGTGAGGTTGAGCAACACAGTGTTTGTGTCAGGTTGCTGGAGGGGGGGCAATATCTTGCACCGGGCCCCACAAGGCTGCCTCTCCACTTGCCCATGATGGTGCACTGGATTCTACCACCTCCTCTGGTGCCCCTACTTTCAGAGCAATTTGAAAATGTTTGGTGGAAAACTTGCCAAGGAGTAGTACTTACCAATGCCCCACTGCTAAGGAGGATCATGAAAATGATGAAAGTTTCAAACCAGTTGTGCTCTACGATCTTGAAACAGGCCTTCCGAAGATTCCACCACTTCTTCCCTTTTTCCGTTTTGATATCAACATACAAGCAAGGACACCTTCCAACGCAGGCTGCAGCAGGGAGAGAGGCAGGCCAATGGTATGCCCATAGCTACACTACAACCTGCTTGGAATCAATGTCATCTGACTCAGGTCCCACCCACCCCCAAGTGCTGGAAGGCAATGCAAACACAGGGGTACTACATGCTCTAAGGTTGTGCCTTAACACTGATTCAGCCCTGAAGATTAAAGGATCATGACTGTGCTCAAATGCTCCCCCTTTCCCATGTTGCAAGACTGGGCATATGTAGAAAGCCTCGACTCTAGTCAAGCCTTTCTTCAAAATTCTTTGCCCTGGGCTTGCTCTGCTGCCACTTTACCTTCAGTGAAGCATTCTTCTGGCTCTTCAGCCTCCTCAACCTCCTCCGCAGCTTGTTCCTGTTCCTCAGGGTCTGGAGGCTTATAATCAACAGTGCTGCATATGGAGGATTCCGTTCCATCTGAGAGTGGCTTCTGAGGGGGAGCAGAGGAAGAGACAAATGAAACTTCATTTGTTCACCTCAGGAGGGGGCAGCCAAAGAATCACATTGTTTTCTTATAGCTGTAGACTGTTCCCAGTTTGTTTTGCAGAATTTTGTCCTTGGAGGGCTCCTGTAAGACACTGGTATGTGTATGCTTCAAACCAGGGCTGCATATGATTTTCAGTTAGCAGCACCAGTAGCGATCGAGAGGTGTATGCATGCTACGGTCACATATGTTTTATAGCTGCTAGCAAGCTCGCCATGCTTGCAACTTCTCCTTCAAGCTTGAAGGTATTAAAGTAGTAATAGCAGCCAACAATGGATGAACATGAGCAGGTATATGTACAGTTATCTATTGAAGTTATGGTAAAATTTTACCCATGTTATTTTGGTATTTGACTACAATACTTGCATTGATGTCCATTTGCCCTCTTCCAAGTGGCTGTGTGGCATTTTTTGCCATCTTCTTCTAATCCTGGAGTAGAATGAGACTCCATGTTCTGTGCCATGTGTTAACGAATCTAGCTAGAAGCATGCTAGTGATGTCACTTCCTTCTAGCTGCTAGCCGAAAAACATATGCAGCCCAGGACTTCCACCAGCCAATGTCTGGTGCCTTACCTCCTTTGACATCCTTCAGCAAGCCATTAAGAATCTGAGAAGCAAGGGTGATTTCCTAGGCTGGATATGATCAGTTGACCCCTAGCTCAGACACATCAGCCCCTATAAAGCCCCTCATCTGAGCGAACCCATATCAAGTTGTCCTGCCTCCAGCCCAGTTTTAACTATGTCTTCTGCCTGATCAAGTACCCAAGCCTGACTTATTCTCAGTCGTGCCTTCTGACTCTAGCCCTTCTCTTCTTGCCCTCCAAAATGGATCATTCCCACTGAAGCCCATCTCAGGCCAAAGACTGACATCCCAGTAGTAGGAAGTGTGTGTGTGTGGGGGGGGGGGCAGTTGGAGCAAAGGGAGAAAGATCACAACTGTAAGAAAGAAAACAAGTATTAAGAATGGGAACAAGCTGAAAGTTCAGTTCAGACACAGGCCTTGGCCCACCCTAATTATCTCGGAGAGGAGCATGTGCTCCAACCCATTGCTGCACGATCTCACTGGCCCCTGAATATGAAAATTAAATACTGCATTAACATCACTTACAGCCCAATCCTGAGCTCCTGTGGTGCGCAGCTTTGGCGGCACTGAAAACGGCCGCCACCACATCCTGAGCTCCATGGACTATTGCAGGTGGTACTTTTGTCCCCTTCTTCCAGGCAAGGGAAGTAGCCCTGCAATGGGGTTACTCAGGTGAGGTAAAGGCATTTGTGTAGGGTGCTGGATCCAGATCCACACGAACAGACAGGATCCAGAACAGACAGGATCCAGTTCTACCGGATCTGCCTCCCTCCCTCCCTGCTCCCTTCCCCCGGCACGCCTCCTGTCCACCCTCTCCCCGCCACACCTCCCCCCTGCCCCCTTTCCGCCCTTTACCCGCCCCCCCTCCCCAGAACACCTCCCCCCCATGCCCCCGCTTTCCTAACCATGGCTCGGTGGTCTGTGTGACTGCCGAGCGGCGGAGGCCGTGTGCCCGCCCGACCCTAGCCCAGGGCCATCCAGCACTGGACTAGCACGGGTGCAGGCCCTGGCATTACCTTACCAAACCCTAAGGTAAGCCGGCATGTCAAGCTCAGGATTGGGCTCCTACTCTGCACATTGAAGGGCAGACCATTCACTGCACAACAAAATTTGAACAATTTTGTGTTTATCCGAATATGCCGTTTATTAATTTTGGTGCGAGGATATAAAGAATGCAGCTATTTTTAGCATCACATCTATAGTTCAGTCACAATTTACGTGATGTATTTGTGATAAAATGCATTAGGCCAGTGCTTCTCAAACTCAGTTGGTGGGTCACGACCCAATGCAGAGATGGGTCACAAACTTGTCCTTGCATCCATTTGGCTCCAAACTGGATCCAAACAGATTCAACCGGAGGCCACTTCCAGTGTGCAACCCACCTCCGACAGCTACCCTAAGACTGCAGTGGTCTGGGACAGCCTCCAGAGGCCTCTGCGGTCCTCAGAAATAGCTTTAGCAGTGAATTCTGAGTCACTTCTGGTTTTGTGATTGCAACTGAAGTACCATAGATACTTGAGTATAAGCTGATCTTATAGATAAGTCAAGGGCAGGTTTTGAGTCAAAAATCATGGAATTTTCTGACCCTTGAATAAGTTGGGTGGTTAAACTTGGGGGGGGGGGGTGTGTGTGTGTCTGACTGTAATTTTGTCTGATTTTACCCAGGGCCAGATCCTGAAAAAATAACCTACCAGTAATTGTTACCCACGAACTGTACAGTCTATAATTTATTAAAAATATAGTAAAAGTTCATAATATACATTTTTATTCATTAACATTTAAAATTCCAGTCTTCACAACTTTTTTGTAAACACAGTCAGAGTAAGTGCACTATAAACAACATACCAGTAGAACCATTAATCAAATCCTTCTTTAAGGTGACAGGTGTGTTAAGCCATAGGCTCAATATATAACATACAGCTTGATTACAACACATAACTGGGAGTCAATTTACAATGGAGAGACAAGCAACAAGGAATGAGCGTAAACAAGTGCAGCTACACATAGTTGCAACTTGATTTACTCAGAAGTAGACCCACTGCTTTCCATGGGTGTTAATCATAAGTGATGGTATGCTAAACTGTAGCCTTAGACTTTCTTGCAGATGGAAAAGGGGATTACATCCTAGTGTTTTAAAAACTAGACCTCCGCCAAACATTTGCAAAATCGAAGGAGGTTACAGAAGGGTTGGGTGTGATCCTGCCAAAGAGAATGGGGCTTGCTTGATTTAAATAGAAGTATTGAGCCCTGGTTTACTTTTTTCTCAGGGGGAAATGAAAAGGTAAACTTTGGCTGCAGCTTACAGCCTCATTGCCCTGGAGACAAACTGCCATGTAATTATCTCTGTATTGTCCTTTTGCTCTCCTCTGGGCTTCTCCTGGCTGCTGTGATGTTCCTGAACAGCCCTGACTCCTGAGTGACTTGCAGATAAGGTGAGGAAATGATTTACACTTGATTTATTGGCATAAATTTCTCGCCTTACAGGCGAGTGTCTATGGTAACTCAGAAGTCATCACCAGAGCCATTTCTGAGGTCTCTGGAGGTTATCCTAGACTAGCGTGACGCTGGAGTGACTGCCAGAGGTGGGCTGCAATGCCACCCCCCTGAGGACGAGCTGGATCACAGCCCGGGTAAGTTTGAGAACTGCTGCATTGGGCAATAGGATAGATACAAACGCAAAATTTAGGTAACCCAAAAAGTTTTGATAATACAAAAAAACTAAGATTACTGTTGAAACAGTGCCTCTGAATTGTATAAGAAACATTAAAAATCAAACAAACAATTTTTGTTACTTTGTGTTATTTATTTAAAGTGATTTCTGTCCCGCCTTTGTCTTTGCTTCTCCCCCATATGATTAGGACAGGCTGCGGACATATTATCCAAACTTGCCCCTGGACTTTCCCTAGACGTCATAAGTCATATCATAATCACATCATAAGTTACTTTTACTCCGAGCTGCTCGCAGCAAAGTACAACAGACTGCCAGGAAATGTGCTAACGACTACTGGCTCCAGCTCTGCTCCCAGATACAGATAGCAGCTGACACGGGCAACATCAAGGGGATGTATGATGGTATCAAGCAGGCCCTAGGTCCAACACAGAAGAGAATTGCCCCTCTGAAGTCTGCCGCAGGCAAGGTCATCCAGGATCGGGCGCAGCAGATGGAACGCTGGGTGCAGCACTACTCTGAGCTATATTCCAGAGAAAATGTAGTCACCGAAGAAGCACTGAACAACATTGAGTGCCTGCCTGTGCTGGAGGAGCTTGAGAGTGAACCAACCCTAGAAGAACTTCACGTGGCCCTAGACTCCCTTGCCTTTGGCAAGGCACCAGGAAAAGACAGCTTCGCTGCTGAAGTCCTAAAGTGCTGCAAAGAGATCATCGTCACTGAGCTGCATGAAATCCTCTGTCTTTGCTAGAGAGAAGGTAGAGTACCTCAAGACATGAGGGATGCAAACATCATCACGCTGTACAAGAACAAAGGTGACAGGGGTGACTGCAACAAATACCGCGGCATCTCTCTCCTTAGCGTTGTAGGAAAGCTGTTTGCCCGAGTTGCACTAAAGAGGATCCAGGTACTTGCAGAGAGCATCTATCCAGAATCACAGTGTGGATTCCGAGCCAACAGGTCCACCACTGATATGGTATTCTCCCTTAGACAACTGCAGGAGAAATGCAGGGAACAACGACAGCCACTCTTTATAGCCTTCATAGATCGCACGAAGGCTTTCGACCTGGTCAGCAGAGACGGCCTCTTCAAGATTCTCCCCAAGATCCACCCAGACTCCTCAGCATCATCAGATCCTTCCACAAGGACATGAAGGGCACTGTTGTCTTTGATGGCTCAACATCAGACCCCTTTGACATCAGAAGCGGAGTGAAGCAGGGCTGTGTTCTTGCTCCAACCTTGTTTGGGATTTTCTTCGCTGTCCTGCTGAAGTAGGCCTTTGGAACTGCAACAGAAGGCATCTATCTCCAGACCAGATCAGATGGAAAGTTCTTCAACCTCTCCAGACTGACAGCAAAGTCCAAAGTCCATCTGAAATGTCTGCGTGACTTCCTCTTTGCCAACGATGCAGCTGTCACTACCCACTCTGCCAAAGATCTCCAGCAGCTCATGGATCATTTTAGCAAGGCCTGCCAAGATTTTGGACTGACAATCAGCCTGAAGAAAACACAGGTCATGGTTCAGGATGTGGACTCACCTCCCTGTATTACAATCTCTGCGCATGAACTGGAGGTTGTCCATGACTTTGTGTACCTTGGCTCAACGATCTCCGACACTCTTTCTCTCGATACCGAGCTAAACAAGCGCATCGGTAAAGCAGCTACCACGTTTTCCAGACTCACAAAGAGAGTCTGGTCCAACAAAAAGCTGACGGAACATACCAAGATCCAGGTCTACAGAGCTTGCATCCTGAGTACACTTCTGTACTGCAGCGAGTCATGGACTCTTCACTCACAACAGGAGAGGAAACTGAACGCTTTCCACATGCGCTGCCTCCGATGCATCCTCGGCATCACCTGGCAGGACAAAGTTCCAAACAACACAGTCCTGGAACGAGCTGGAATCCCTAGCATGTATGCACTGCTGAAACAGAGACGCCTGCGTTGGCTCGGTCATGTTGTGAGAATGGATGATGGCTGGATCCCAAAGGATCTCCTCTATGGAGAACTCGTGCAAGGAAAGCACCCTACAGGTAGACCACAGCTGCGATACAAGGACATCTGCAAGAGGGATCTGAAGGCCTTAGGAGTGGACCTCAACAGGTGGGAAACCCTGGCCTCTGAGTGGCCTGCTCCCAACCTCCTCAAATTTAGTTCTTTCCCCAGTCTGTACTATTGACAAAGGCCCCCGGGAAGGAGCTTTTATCCTGGTGGATGCCAATGCTCAAGTCGAGCCTCCATTAACTTTTGATTATGTTACGACCAAGACTACCCCCTCTATCAACAACCAGCCTTGTCCAAAGGATCCCCCCAACCCTAATTTAGGCTTGGTCCATTTCTTTCACACGACCCCAGTCAATGGAAGTGGAGTGGTGGAGACTTCTGATCCTAACAGTACCTCTGGTTGACTGACTTTGCCTAGGCCCCTTTCAACAACTGCCTCGACTGATGTAGCGTTTTTATCCTGGAATATTGCGGGCTGGGGTAGCAAAAGTCTGGACCCAGATTTTGTTAATTTCCTGACTGAGTATGACATCATCTTTTTACAGGAAACTTGGTCCCCGAGTACTCCCTGTATCCCTGGTTTTATTGCATACCATGTACCAGCTTTCAAACTTTGCCAAATGGGGCGTCATCGCTCCGGCCTCTGTTGTTTTGTTTGCCCTTCCCAGTTATTTGTTATGACACCTCTCCCCTGCAAGTCTCTATATATCCAACCGTTTCTTTTTAATGGTGGTGGGCTTTCCCTTCTTATTGTTAATGTTTATATCCCTCCTAGTGGGCCTACCGTCCCAGTTATTTGGTCTGAATTGTCTGCATTGTTAGATTCTTTGTTGGTCTCCTACCCAGTATCCTCTTTTATTTTAATGGGAGATTTTAATTCCGGATTAGGTCCCAGTAATGAAGCTTTGGCCAAATTTTTGAACTGGGATCTTGATGATGTCCCTCCTACTTGGATTTGCTCTGACAGACGTTCCAGTGATACCTCTTTTAATAATAATGCTCATTTTTTAGCTACTCTTTGTTCGTCTTACGATCTTTTTATTATTAATGGTCTCACTCAGTTGTCCCAATCAGGCAGTTTTACTTTCTTATCTTCTCTTGGATCTAGCGTAGTTGACTATATTTTGGTTTCCTCCGAGTTATTACCTTCCTGTTGTGATTTTTCTATTGGAGCTCGAGTGGAAAGCGACCATCTGCCTCTGTCAATGAAACTTAGGAATTTTGCCTTTCAGCCTACTAGTGAGGAGTCTATCAATCAGACCTGTTTTTGGCCCAAATGGTCCCCTAAGACCAGTAAGGCAATTGAAAATTGGTCATCTAATCCAGACACAGTTTTTTTTAAGGCAAATAATTAGTTCTACTACAGTTCCGTCCCTGGCAGATGTTTCGTACCAATTGATAACCCGCTTGTTGGCTGACACACTAAGGTCTGCTACCACCTTTAGTTGCAAGGCTGCCTCTTCTTCTTGGTTTGACGCTGAATGTTGGGCCGCCAAACGCTTTGTATGCTCCCTGTTTCATATATTCCAGTCGCAAAACTCTATCGAGTCTAGGGATCTTTATTTTCGTGCTAGAAGGGCCTGGCAACATCTTCTGGATGCAAAGAGGCACGATTTTGCCCTACGTAAATGGGATCAGCTATTTAGCGCTATTTCATCTAACAACAGCAAACCTTTCTGGAGCTTGATAGCGCGCTCTAATGTGAGAGCCCCTTTTAACCCTCCCCTGCTTATTTCCCCTCGTGATTGGTAAGCTCATTACTCCAAGGTTTTCTCATCCCAATCTCCATCCTTGGCATTGTGTGACCTGCCACAAGAGTTACCTTTGTGGCCTCCTGTTACCAGTGATGAAATTATAGAGGTTATCGCCTCTCTGAAAGCGGGTAAGTCGCCGGGTCTTGATGGGATATCTAACGACCTTTTAATTAACAATGCCCGCTGGTGGGCCGAACCACTGGCAAATCTGTTCACCTTAGTTGACAAATACGGGACGGTCCCGGATGACTGGCTTACCTCCATCCTAGTCCCGCTATTCAAAAAGGGCGACCCATCAATTCCCGGAAACTACAGACCAATTTGTTTACTTTCGGCCCTTGGGAAGCTTTACGCCAAGCACCTTCTATCACACCTTGTTAACTGGGCTTCATCCAAGAACAAATTGGTTTTCGGCCCGGTTCCTCTACATTGGACCATGCCCTAACCCTTTTTTTCCTGGCTGAGAAATACTCTATTCACTACAAGGGTAACCTGTTTGCGGCATTTATAGATCTAAGAGCCACCTTTGATTCAGTTTGCAGAAACATCTTATGGGAAAAATTAGCTGCGTGGGATATTCCTCCCCGCCTGCTTTTCCTAATCCGCAAACTGCATTCGGCCAACTCCTGCCAGGTCCGTTATGATACCAAAGGTTCGCTATCAAGAAAGATACCAATCACTAGAGGTGTTAGGCAGGGTTGTATCCTAGCTCCTTTTTTTATTTAATCTCTTCTTAGCTGATCTTTGGTCCTATTTGTCAGCAGCTGAGAAGTTTGCCCCTCTCTTACACAAATTACCTGTTCCCATTTTATTATACGTGGACGACGCTGTCCTTCTTTCAATCACTAGCGCGGGTCTTCGACATCTCCTAGCTTTATTTCAATCTTATTGCTTGGGCAATAATTTAGCCATTAACGAGGATAAAACCAAAATTTTGGTCTTTTCCAAATCATGGAGACCACTTCAATGGGTAATCAACAACCGCCCTATTGAACAAGTAAAATCCTTTAAATACCTTGGAATTTTTTTACATTACCAGCTCAAATGGTCTTTTCATAGGAACTCTGTGACTGCCTCTTCCTCTCACCTTTGGTGCGATTTCCAAATTTTATTATTCAACAGGCAATCAGTATGTTCCAGCTGCACTTTTAATCTTTAACGCCAAAATGGTCAGTCTTTTGCTTTATGGGGTCCCAATTTGGATCCAGGCCATGTCCAATAAAATTGACCAGCTGGCTGCCTCTTTCTTTAGGCGGATCCTTGGGGTCCCCAACTATATTAAGTTGTCCACTCTGGCTTTTGAGCTCGGAATACATCTTCCTTCCACTCTGGCCTGGAAATTTACTTTCAAATTTTGGCTATGCCTTTTTTTTAAGATTGATTCGGATTCCTTTCTTGGTTATTTACTTAAAGACCCTTTTCAATCCTCTTGGTCTGCGTTTTGTATCTCTAAACTAGCCTCTATCGGCATTTCCTTAGATTCTCTTTTCAATTGCAATTTTGATCAGGCTTTATCCCATATTCTTGAGAGACTCTGGGAGTCTGAACACCGGTGGATATTTTCTAACCTGAACCGGGTCTGTTCTCCCATTTATTATGGAATTTCTCCCGCCTTTGCCAATGGCCATTCCTATTTCCAGCTTCTTGTGAACCCCCTTGAGAGGAGGGCTTTTATGTTAGCTCGGCTTAACATATTTCCCTCCGAGATGTTGAATGGCCGCTACTCTCGGGTTCCCTTCGATCAAAGGTGTTGCAATTGGTGTGGTATTGAGCCTGATTCTGTTTCTCATTTTCTCTGTGTCTGCCCAACGTTCAATAAACTCCGCTGCTCCATTTTGGGCCCTGTCATTTCTAGTTATTCTGCCCCCCCCATCTTCTTGCAGTGTTTCTCTTACATGACTTCTCGCATATAAAGCAAGACTTACTTCTAGGTAAAGAGGTATAAGATCAGCTCTTAATCAAGTTCAGCGTCCTAGTGCACTATCTGGATTATGGTTTTATTGTGTGGCAGGTAGCAGTGTTAGCTTGAATGAGGCAGGCTGGAGTGTTGGCCTGTTCCTGCCCATAAGTGACACCAGTCAATGCTGAATGTACCATCTTTATGCACTGATACAGCAAGTTGGGCATCTGTGTTCTTTTTCTTGACTTTAACTTCCGTTATGATATCAGCAGCAGGACGGTGATTTTTTTTTTGGGGGGGGGAGATTTCAAGGGGGGGTGGAACTTAAATTTTTCACATTTGGATTTTCACTGGAATGATATCAATTGCAAAGACAGTGTTGCCACCTTCTGGCACACAAGGGGACAGCAAATAGATACCTTTCCTAAATATTGCTCATACTTGTGCCCTGGTTAGAACTTGGAACTAATCCAAGTTAGCTGAAACAACTATGAACAGTGTCTATCTAGACATACTGCAGATCACTTGCCAGGTCATATACAATTGGGATTTACTTTCACCTGTACCTTTAGCAGTTAGCATGTCTGTGATGAGTAGTTTACATCCGCCACTTTGTCCAAGCAACAAGATAAGGTACTTTCTTTTTTTCCTAAACAGCTTTTCGTACCAACCTTCAAAGCCTTTGCTATCCCCTTCTCAGCCAGTCCACTATTGGCCGTGACAAACGATCTGAGTTATAATTAGTACAACCAAGACCCACGCTCCAGGGAGTTAAGTTCTCTTAAACATCCACAGCTCAACTTACATTTGAAGAGCTTTTAGGTCGATGTTTATCCTAGTTCAGAAACTGGGTGCAGATGCTGTTGACAACCCCAGTCCTAGCCTAAGCATATAACCCTATAATTTACACCACCCTATCTAGTTGTCCCTCAAAAATAGCTCACGAGAGAGCCCCATGTGCAAGGCTGAGGAATTATGTTGGCAGGTCACTTCAGGATTTTCCAAAACTTAAATTACTGCAATCTAAGACTCAAGTCAATACCTAGAAGACAAGCAAAATAGACAGTTGGATAGGATCCAATGGGGTCATCTAGCCCCATCTTCTAGAAGAAATGGACAGACAGACAGACAGAGAGACAGACAGAGAGACAGACAGACAGACATGCTACTGAAGTATTCTAGTCAGTTTTTCCATTTTATTTTTTTGTCTTAAGCCTTTCTGGGGTAAAGTGCAGTAATGTGGGGCCTTAATATGAGCCAGGAATCAATTTTCAGAATACCCTCTCCAGAGCTCTATGGTTCAGTGCCTGGAAATTCAGGGATAAATTTCCCAACTAATAGCATGGAGAACAGTAGCAGCAGAGGCCACTTGTTTGAGGATCTTAGGGACCAATCCTATGGGCCAGCAACAGTGCTAGGTGTCATAAAAGTGCTATTAAGCACATTTATGGCACTGTGGGAGGAGGGACCTCCAGTGCCAATCAACACTGGGCCCAGCACCAGGAGGACGACACCATGCAGCCACTGGAGGAAGGGGCTCGGGTGGGAGGGGGTTGAGACCAGCGGAGGCCTCCTCCGCTGGATTCTATCCTCTGTTTCAGACTGCGAAGCCCAACACAGAGGTTCTCAAGTCTGCACTGGCAAAATAGCCGGCACAGACTTGAGAAGCCCCATTGTGGGGCCTGGGGCTTTCCTCAGGGGAAGGGGACGAAATTCCTTCCCCCCCCCCGAGACCTTTGGCTGCTTCCTAACAACTGCAGGATGCAGCAGTAATTTTGGCGCTGCTGTTCCTCCAGGCGACAGGAAGCATAGGATTGGGCTGCCCAACTGCCCAGGGAGATCTGTGGAGTTTCTGAGCAAGTGTCTTTATTTTGTTACAGAATAAAACCACAGAGTCCCCATTTCGTCTGGGACACTCTTGACGTTCAGTGAAAGAAAACTCTGTAGGCTGTACTGTCAGTAAAATCTGAGCCACTTGGATTGCCCCTCCAGTTCTGTAATCCAGTATTCAAGAACTAGTCAAATTCAGTAAAGCTTTTGGCATTTTCTTATGTCACATGTCATGGAAAACAAATGTCTGAGAACCATATGTTCAAAAGCATCATTGGAGTGCCAGGCCATTTAAAGAGAGAGTCAAAATATGGACATGATTTTTAGCATCCTTTTTTCTGGAAACAGCATATAATCACAATAATCTCTATACCCAGATACTAAGGCAAGACAGCAACATTCCAAATTCAGTAAGAAAAATCAGATTATATAAGTGTCCCAAATTTAATTTGAAAATCTGGGGTTATCATAGTTTTTCTGAGTGTAGACTCTTCTTTTGGGAGGAGCTAATGGCAGTGTCTAAAGTAAAATACAAAGAACTTTTAAGAATAATACTTGGAGTACCAGAACCTGCCATTAGATGACACTTTAGCGTGGTCCTATAGCCATGGAATTTGGTGGGAGATCTTTGGCTGTAAGGACATAAGAACAGCCCGCTGGATTAGGCCATAGGCCCATCTAGTCCAGCTTCCTGTATCTCACAGTGGCCCACCAAATGCCCCAGGGAGCAAACAAGACAGCAAGAGACCTGCATCCTGGTGCCCTCCCTTGCATCTTTCAGTCATAGTGGTGAATTTCTGAGTGATGCTGGGGCTCAAACTTGCCTGAATGCCATCTGCAGCGTACGGCATGGAAAGTCTGTCCTACTCCTGAGTCTGGGTGTTAAGAAACATGCCCCAGAGCTGAGCTTTAGCTCTTGGGCTTAAGCTATGAAAAGAGAGGTGCTGGGGCTTCAGGGCTACAACAGGCTCGTTGATTGGCAAGTCCTATTCCTGAAATTCCAGATGTGTGCATGTGTGTAGAGAAAGAGCTATTCATAACCCCTGCTAATTGGGTAAGAGGCACTTTTTCAAGTGGGTGCTCCTTTTTTTAGCAGGGGGAGAGTAACTGGCCCATCTCAGCCCAGCACTGTCTGTTCTAGTGGCTGCCTGCTGGTATTCATTTGCATCTTTTTAGATTGTGAGCCCTTTTGGGACAGGGAGCCATTTAGTTATTTGATTTTTCTCTGTAAACCGCTTTGTGAACTTTTAGTTTAAAAGCAGTATATAAATACTGTTGTTAACAACAACAACAACAACAACAACAACAACAATAATAATAATAATAATAATAATAATAATAATTTTTTGAAGAGGGCAGTTTAGGCTCTTCCCCCTAACCTTGATGGCCTCAGCAAAAGCTCTCTG
Organism: Tiliqua scincoides; assembly: GCF_035046505.1. Lineage (NCBI taxonomy): Eukaryota > Metazoa > Chordata > Lepidosauria > Squamata > Scincidae > Tiliqua > Tiliqua scincoides. The sequence continues at coordinate 77,769,594 of NC_089825.1, forward strand.
TGGTGCTGCTTTGGAAAAGTATCTAGAAATTACATCTGCTCCAGAAGACAGCAGTGAGGGTTAAGAACATAAGAACACAGGAACACAAGAAAAGCCCTGCTGGATCAAGCCAAAGGCCCATCTTGTCCAGCTTCCTGTATCTCATAGTGCCCACCAGATGCCTCAGGGAGCACACTAGATAAAAAGAGATCTACATCCTGGTGCCCTCCCTTGCATTTGGTATTCAGTCAAAGGCTGACTGCCTGATTCTGAGGGTCAAATCAGAAGGTTACTTTAACTTGTATACTTTCGTGTGTGTGTGTGTGTGTGTGTGTGTGTGTGTGTGTGTGTGTGTGTGTGTAATGTTAAAAAGCAGCTAGAGTGAGCCTGCAATAGTGGTGGAGCTTTACTCCATCTCTCCACTGTAGGCCTGATCCAGATCCCCCCCACATGCTGCAATATGCCTAGAGGGGAAAGCTGAGCTCCCATTTGGGGAGCTTTTTTTTCTGTCTTGACAAATAGGAAGGATTTAGATTAGTACTGCAGCAGGAGCTTATCATTAAAAACCTTCCCCCTCCTCTGTGGTCCCAAAACATGGACCCTCCTGCTCTGATGGCTGTTTAAAATTTAAAAAACCCATCAGAGAGTCCATATAAGACTGATTTTCAAACAGCTGTTCTGGTTACCGGTCAGTTGGTGGCTCGGTTCAAAATGCTGCTTTTTAAACTTTGAAGCCCTAAATCATCTGAATTTCTGAAAGAATGCCTTCTCTCATGTCTGCCCCCCCCCCCAAATGTTGAGGTCATCAGGAGCTGCCTTGCTGTAAGTACCCTGCCCCTGGAGGTTTTTCAAGTGGCCTGGTGACCACTAGATCAAGAGCCTTCTTTGCTGCAGTATCTTTTCCTTTCAAGGGTATTTATCTGGCTGGCTTTTCAAAGGTGTATGAAGCTTGCTCTTTCACCAAGGCTTTGGTCTAGACTTGCCTTTGATGGACAGCAGTCATATTAACAAATGTAGTTGAAATTATTTACCCATACCTATCCATGTATCCTATTTCAATCCATCACATTTCTGTATTTGGTCTCATGATTTGCTATGATATTTTTTTTCAATCTCTTTGGGAGGATTGAAAGTTTTTCATAGAAGCAAGCTGAAGACTTGTTAACCTGATCATGTTCCTTTTAAATTTGAATTTGCTTATTACACAGGCCAACACACATTTTGCTTCCTTAAACATTACATCAATTCCTAGGTATATTTGGGGTACTGATTCCAAAAATGGCATCTGTTTTGCCCTCTCACATCTAGTTTTGGAGATATAGTATAGCCTCATTAGTGAATGGTTCAAGCAGCTTCCTCATGAGGAAGCCGACAGCATGGTTTCCTCATGAGGCAGCTGCTCGAACCATTCACTAATGAGGCTATACTATATCTCCAAAACTAGACGTGAGAGGGCAAAACAGATGCCATTTTTTGAATCGGCACCCCAAATTCATAACAAACCACCATAAAGTTTGGGAAAAACTTTTCTGACCCTCAATTTTGTAGGCCTGCATTATTTATATAAGCCTCTTCAAGACACTGCTGGCTGAAAAATGACATAGGGGTTACAAACAACAACGGTAACCACAGCAGACTTTCTCATCCATCCATTGATTTAAGATAATACTCCTCAATCAGACTTTTAGCAAAGCCTGTGAAAGTATCTTGTAAATGGCAAGTCCCAGAGTGGTTAGCCATCCTACAACCCAATCCTGTTAGGCCCATGCTGGCAGAACTAGAGTCTCTGCCTTAGGTCAGTTGTCAAAGCCATTCCAGTAGCAGCATCAAATCCAAATCCTCTTCCTGGACCAGATCCCACAAATGTTCCCTTACCCAGAAGAGAGTTCTGCAACTGCCTCCCCTGCATGATCAGTGTGAGCCATTTTGGTGGGGCTGCATCTGCAGGGAGGGGAAGGATAGGATTAGGCTGTTAGTCTGCAGCAAAAGCAGTCTTATGGCACTTAAAATGATTAAGGGCCCAATCCTAACATCGAGTTGGGCCAGCACAAGTCCCTTGTGCCAACCTGGGAGTGTTGCAAAAGTGCCATAAAATGCTTTTGAGCTGCTCTTCTGGGAGATAGTGGACCCCAGGGACAAGGTGAGTTGCGTCAGCTGAGCTCAGCCAATACAGGGTCTGGGAGGGGAATGGGGAGGGAGGAGAGGAGGCAGGAAGGAGCTGTTTCGGAGCAAGGGAAGGGCAGGTGGTGGGTGTTCCTGGGGAGTGGCAGGCAGGGAGCAGGAGGTGGGGCCAGGACCCAGCAGTTGTGCCAGCAGGGAATTACTATTCACCCAGATCAAAGTAATATGGATACTAGATTTAGGGCAGGCTATAAAGCTGCATACACCGTACCCACTTAAACAGTTCAAACTCACATAATGCAAATAAAGCATCCAAATAAGCCTCAGTATGGAAAAAGAAAGAAAGAAAGAAAGAAAGAAAGAAAGAAAGAAAGAAAGAAAGAAAGAAAGAAAGAAAGAAAGAAAGAAAGAAAGAAAGAAAGAGAAATTTCTACCCAATGTTGCATATATGCATCAGGGACCAAATGTGTACACCTGTGGGCGGGCAAAAAATAGGTTAATGTGGAAAATAAGCCTAATTGGATTTTAATAGTTTCCAACAAAGCTCCAGCAGAAATCCTTTACACATGCAATTGAGTTTCCTTTGACGTTTCCTTGTGACAATGGCCTCTCCCTTAAGTAAAATAAACATTTCTGGCCACTTTTCCATCTACTTTGGCTTTCATTTTCTCCTACACACTGACACCTTGGTTCACATAACTGAAGAGCAAATAGGCAACCATACTGTAAAAAAAAAAAAAAAAGGGTTACGTGCAAATGTGCCCTTCTAGATGAGCTCCACAATAAGTGAAATAACAGACAGATCAGTGGTTTTAAAGCATGCTACAGTATGTGCACAAGGCTGTGCACTGTATCTACTCAGAAGTATGCATGTCTGATAAGAAGTAAGCCCCACTGAGTTCAATAGTACTTCACTTGTGTAAAGAATTTTATTTTATTTTATTCACCATATTTCTATTCTGCGTTTGAGGGGATTGCAGCCTCAGTACCTTTTCCATACTTATGCATCTGCCCAGGACTCCCTTTACTTCTGCATGGAACACTGGAGAATAGGAAGAGGATTCTGGGACATATTCTTGAGCATGTTTGTTATGTCTGACATCAGATCTTTTGGGCTTCACCATTACCCTATGTGACCTGAGTGTATTCTCTAGAGCAGGGGTGTCCAAAGTTTTTGGCAGGAGGGCCACATCATCTCTCTGACACTGTGTCGGGGGCCGGGGGGAAAAAGAATTAATTTACATTTAAAATTTGAATAAATTTACATAAGTTTACATAAATGAATATGTTAAAGATGAACTTATATGAATGAATGAAGGTCTTGCAATAGCTCAAGGCCTATAAAAGGCTTTGCACAAAGCAAGGTTGGCCTTTCTTTTGCTGCCACAACTACATCACAGATGTGAAACAGCAAGCAGTGGAGGGAGCCCTCATCCCACAGCTCATGTGAGAGGTTAAATAGTCACCCTCACACTGAGAGCAGTTGCGTCAGGCCAGAGTTCCAACAGAGGCTCATTGGAGACTGAGGACTCCTTGAGGGCCGCATTGGGAGTCCTTAGGGCCGCAAGTGACCCCAGGGCCAGGGTTTGGGCACCCCTGCTCTAGAGCAGTGGTTCTCACACATTTAGCACCGGGACCCACTTTTCAGAATGAGAATCTGTCAGGGTCAGGACCCACCGGAAGTGGTCATGACCGGGAGTGACATCATCAAGCAGAAAATTTTTTAACAATCCTAGGCTGCAATCGTACCCACACTTACCCAGGAGTAAGTGCCATTTACTGTCATTGTTAAAAGAATATACATAGAAGCTTGTTAAAAGTACAGGTCTGCAACATTTCTCCATATGCAGTCACACACTACAGTAGCGAGCCTAATATATTAAAAATAAAACATTGAAATGAATGGGGACCCACCTGAAATTGGCTCGTGACCCACCTAGTGGGTCCCAACCCACGGTTTGAGAAACACTGCTCTAGAGTGCATCTCAGAATTCTCTGCATAAACATTGCAAAGGATAACTGATGATGATGACTAAGCTGTCTTTCTAGCAATCTATCCACTGAGCTTATAATAAAAAGAACCCCAATACATTTTGGGATCCCCATTCCTAGGATCCCCATTCCTACTTTGAAAACCACTGGAATAGCACAATTCTAGCTTTGCTTCTAATGTTATTGGCAAATAAGGCTCACCTTTGTATCATCTGCAGTCTCTTCACCCGTGTCAGTTTCATCATACAGGTCAGACTCCTCAGAGGCTATCGGGACATGTATAGTCAGGTTGGGGTTGTTAATGAAGTTCATTTGGTCCAGTTCATCAATGAGTGTCTCTTTTTTGGCAATGCCATTCATGGCTATGCCATCCATGCTTTTGGTTATGCCATCCATGTATTCTGATTTAGAGTCCTGGCCCACATCCATGTAGGTAAGGGCAAAATTATCCTTCTTGCTGTCATCCTGCTCCTCTGCCGGTGATTCTGTCTTCCCCTTCCACTCCCTGTGAAGTAGCAGTAGGACCTGTTTCTTTACAAAGTCAATGCCCCGCGTGATCCTGCCAATCGCAATCTGCAAATTGTTCATCTCACCGTCATCATCAGATCCTGCCAAGCTATCAGCGCTGAAGGAGCTTAGTAGCAAAGCTAAAAACAGGTTGAGGACCTGGGGAAAGAAAAGCAAATATCACCTCAAAAGTCAAAAAAGTATTTTCTGTGATCCCGTCTTCTGATCCACCAACCAAAAAGGTGAGAAGCCACTGGTGTTAGCTGGATTCTAAGAAACTTCACATATACACTGACCAGGTCCAAGCAGTCAGTGAAAGAGCAATTGGGGGGGGGGGGGAATAGGCCGTTGACCCAATGTACTCTAGCAGTGAAGAAGACAAATTCCATGCTAGGGCCACTAGGAAAAGAACTTAGAATGATACTAAGTACTATATATTATATATATAGTATATAATATATATAAGATTAATATATAATTAATATATCTTATAATATATATTAATATAACTGTTAATATTATATTGTCCTTATGTAAATCGATGGTATAGCCATATTTGGAATACTGTATACAGCTGTGGTCATCACAAGGCTATTGTAGAACTGGTGCAAAAGAGGGTAACAAAAACAATTGGAGGGCTGGAACACTTTTCTTACAAGCATTTGGCGCTTTTAAGCTTGGGAAAAACAATTAAGAATTGCCTCATAATTGAGACATATACAATTACGGTTCATATGGTGTGAAAAAAATTGATACAGCAAAGTTTCTCTTTTTCATACATAATACTAGAACCAGGGGTCATTCAATGAAATTGGCTGGCAGGAGATTTAGGATTGTCAAAGGGTCCAATCCTATCCAACTTTTCAGCACTGATGCAGCTCTGCCAATGGATTGTATACTGCATCATTGGTTAGGATTGGGCCCAAAAGGAGATACTTCACACAAAGCCTAAGTAATCTGTGGAACTGGTTGGCATATGATGCATCTAGCTTGGATGGCTTTAAAAGGGGATTGTCAAATTCATAGAAATCAGGTGTATTGATGGCTACTAGTCACAATGTCTATGCCAGGAGTGTCAAACGCACTTCATACAGAGGGCCGAATAGCTTTCATGATGCCTTCTGAGGGTCGGAAGTGATGTCATTAGGCAAGAAGTGATGCCATTAAATTGGTCATAACCAAAAATATGCACCACTTTTTCTCACTTAGGAACTCATTAGTTGCAAACAACAAAAGAGAAAATACACAAATCTTGATAATCTTTCAAGATATGGGAGAGCCCAATTTTCATGTGGGCTGCCCTTTCAGCAGTTAACACCTCAGCACTGCTCACCAGCTGAGAGCCTAAGGGCCAGACAAAAAGCTTCTGCTGGCCACATCCGGCCCTCGGGCCTTATGTTTGACACCCCTGGTCTATGCACTACCATCTGCAACAGTATGTCTCTGAACACCAATTGCAGGAGAGGAGTTGGCCTTTTTTTCTCCTGCTTGTGGATATCCCAAAGGCAGCTAGTGGGCTAGTGGAAAGCAGAATGCTGTACTGGCTGGGTCATTGGCTTGATCCAGCAAGGCTTTTCTTATGTTCAGAACAGTGTCTGCATATTGTACATGTCTTCTCAGAAGTCTCATTGTGTTTAGTTGGGCTTATTTCCATGAAAGCATTTATAGGGTTGCAGCCCAAGGACTAAATCCTATCCAGCACAGGAGCACCAACCCCAACCACTTTCCTAACCCACTTTCAGTAAGCCCTACCCAAAGTCTATTATTTCTTGCAAGAGGTTCTCAGAGTATTTGATTGCTCTGGCAAACCACATTATGCTCCTGCACTCATAAATCACACTGTACTCAGCATTTGGATGTACACAGGTTATACAAACACAACTCTTGCTTGCAGGTCATTTTGGCATGTCAGAACTTAATTTGACCTAGGGTTCATTTCTAAAATTAAGGTTTCTTTGATTGAGTTCAAAATGATGGACAGAGTCTGTCTGTCTTATGCAGACAGAGGAACACAACTGGCAATAGTCACAGTCTTAAGTGGTTTCAAAAAGAGATTAGACAGATTTATAGACAAGAGGTCGACCAGCTGCTGTTAGCTATGATAACTAAGTGGGACCTTCAGAGATTAATATATCACTGAAAGTCAATTTCTGAGGTACAGTGATGGTGAAGACAATAGTCCATGCCCTGATATGGGCTTTCCAGAAGCTTCTTTCTAACCACTGTTGGAAACAGGATGGTGGACTATGTGAGTTCTTGTTCTGTGCCAGCAAGACAGCTCTTATATGTAAGAAGGGGTCAAAAACAGAGGCCTGAATTCCGTCGGTTCAAATCAAAGCTCTGCCTGCTTGCCCCCATTCCACTCCTCTCATTGCAAGCACTGGTTGGGCTGGCATGTACAGTTACATCAGCAAGAATGTGTTTGCTGAGAAAAGCCGGCCTCCTGCCCACTCACAGCTGTTGGTGCTTGCACCCCTCCCCTACCAGGAGCACATTTGAGACGGGACTCGCTGATATTCAAGGTCGCGGCTATTTGCACATGGCTCATGCCTCATGACTTAACTAGAACCTTTATATAAACCCCCTTCAGCTTCTTTGCACCTCTCTGATGTTTCTCTTAAGAGCATTACAGCAAAGGGCTGTTGCTGCTCCTGCCGCTCATATCCATAAAGGTTACTTACTTTCTCCACCCGTCCACTGAACAGCTTCTAATTACTTGCAACGAAAATGCCCCAAATGACATTAACAGAAAAAGTGTGGCCATCTCAGGCCACCAAGAGCCAATACACCAAGAGCCAGGCTGCAGAATTCTAAAAATGAGAGGTTCTGGGGAAGGAGAGGAGGGAATGAGGACCTAAAGCACAGCTGAAAGACACAGTGCTGCCCTACAAACTCTTTCCCCTCATATGTGGGCAGCTGTGGTTATTTAGTGGTGATAGATAGGCATTCTCTGTATGCTCAAATACATTCTGTTGTGACACAAGGAATGTACTCATGAGGTCAAGTTGCGGTGGGACAGGAGAAACCTCCTTGCGGCAGCACAGCTTGGCCTGCCTGTAGATGGTGCTGCCAGTATTGCTATTGACAGGTGTGCTAGGAGGATGAGACAGTACACCTCTGTCCTCTCCAGAGACCACTCTTTGTTGGTTACAATGGCCCCTTCTGGTGTGCCCGTGCTTCGGTGCTTTAGGATGTATTGGCATCAAGAGGCCAGAAGAAGCTGTGACACTGGGGTTGAAATCCCATAGCCAGCTCAGGGCCCAATCCTATCCAACTTTCCAGTACCGGTGCAGCCGCAATGCAGCCCCGAGATAAGGGAACAAATGTTCCCAAACCTTGCGGAGGCCTCTGTGACTGCCTCCCCACCACACGATGCAGTGCATGCCCCATTGGTACAGCTGCACCAGCACTGGAAGATTGGATAGGATTTGGTCCTCACGTGTATAGTGACCTACATTCTTAAAAAAAAGGAGCAATTCCATACATCAAAAGGAGGTATATTTTCATAGAAGGAGAGGAGCGGAAGGGATTAGAAATTTCTATAAAACCTACTCCAAAAAGGAGCAATTCCATACATCAGCTCTCTCCCAAATTAATCCACATTAGTCTTCCCCTGTACCCAGTGAATATTTATGAAGCACCCTTGGAGATCTGTCAAAACTTGGATTTTTTTTTTAGTTTGCTTTTAATATATGGAGTTCGAAATACAGAGTGATTTTCATTCAGTACACTTTTATGTCTATAATGAATGAGTTTTCATTCATTATAGACAACACTAGAGATCTGATACCAATTATTTGGGTAGCTATAATCTAAATCAATATGTGAAATTGAGCCATCCTTACTTCTCTACATACCTTTCCTCTACCAAAAATGCACAATATTCAGTCTTGTAACCTAGCCTGAACCCTTCGGATAAGGCAGGCTAACCCACTAAGGGCAGCCAGATCTTAAATTCTCACCAACCGCTCATGGGTTCCTGGGATTGGAGACAGAGTTTATTTACTGGAGAGGTTCTCTGACTCAAAACTACAGAGAAGTTGCACCCTTTGCCCTGGAGCCGTGCCCATCTAATGCAATTGATTATAGGCCAGATATTGCAATGCAATGATGTGAAATAAGCACTCTATACACACTCAAAGGTGCTCTTTTCTGTTATAAACTTCGTTCAGATGCAGCCCTCAACCCAGGTCACCCTGGTCAATGACCGCTGACAGCTCACTTGCTCATATCACTTTCCAAGTAGATTCCTACAAGATTATAAGGACTCTAGCCAAGCATCCAACCTTCAGAGATCCTCCAATGGGAAGTCAAGCAACCTTTAAAGCTCCTCAGTTCAAAGAAGGTATGCTCAAAAGTTCCACACTTCCAAGAATATCCCATGGAGAAGTGAGCAGCAAGTTGTATGAAAGGGTTAAACACCACATGACACTTCATCATATTTAATTTTCCCCCTTTTTGCTATTTTACAAAATTCAGCAATGGAAGCTGCAGTTCTACCACAGGAGACCTGTAAGAATTGCAAAGGGAAGGTCTTCTTCTTCTTCTGCAAAAAATTACCTACCCAACTGTTTCTTCCCCTGTGGGGTGAAAAATACAAGTACAAAAGAAAGAAAATGTGGAGCATAAAAATAAGTAAATTACAGCTGAAAAAGAGAAACTACATCTTCACAGTGATGAAGGGGAATCATGCTAAGAAGCACCCTCTTCTTTAACATTAATAGTTGAAATTAGAACCGACTGAAACTGTGCAACATGTTTTCTTTACTTCTCAGAGCCTTTGCACAGGGCAGGCCCAGCCATGAGGCCAAATTAGGCAGCCGCTCACATGCACTACTCCTTCTCCCAGTGGAAGCAGGAGAAGCTGAAACATCACTGGGTAAGGGGGACAGCATTCGGTATGCTGCCTTGAGTGCCAGGAAGTCTTGGGCCGGCCTTGTCTTCACATGTCACATGGCCACATGGTCAGGTTTGCCACCAAGCAGAGAGCTGCAGTCCATTCTGCTTCTTTGACATGTGTACCTGTATGATACAGGTCTCGCTCACATTTTACTTGCTTTAATGTACATGTGGTAGTTGGTTTAGTTCCCAATTGTAGGAGCCTGTTTGAAACTCCATTCTTCATTAATGCTTATCAGTTTTCTAAGGGATGCTTCACACATTACAAAGAGACTGGTAAGGACTAGTCAACAGTTCAACCAAACTCTCATATAATTTGTGGGTTTAAATTAGGTGCTGAACCAACTACAACCTCCAACAAGAAGACCCAGTCCTGAGGCCAAACTACACATTACAAGTAACATATAACTGCCATCAAAAATTAAAGGCTTGCGCCTCCTTTTCTTGCCCCCCAATTTGTAATATAGCAAATCACATGATGTGACATCATCATGTTTTGATCTCCCCAGCCTTCTCACAAGCAACAGCCTGGAGAGGGGTTGGAGAAACATGCAGAACTATTATATTGTGTCATGTATTCCATTGCATGACATGTTAGGATGAAACAGAAGAAGAAGGAGACAATGGGGTCACATACAATGTATAATTCCAGTCTTAGAATGAAACCATGGACAACTGAATTAGTGGAGGAGAAATAACACAAAAGGGGGGGGAAATAAAAGGCCAGACAGCAGTGTGGTATAGTAACTAAAGTATTAGTCAGGATGTGGGAAGTTCATACTCCTGCTCCACTAGGAAGCTCTCCCTCCCCTCATGCCAAGGGGAGGGAGAGGCAGGTGAAGAGGGTTTAATTCAGCCTCAGAATCTGTTTCCAGTAACAGGGCTTAGTCCTGAAATATGTCCTCATCACACACACACACACGAGCTAAAAGGAACAAGATTTCCTGGGCAGGTGGTGTGGCCTCCAGAAGGAGTGAAGTGCCAGGAGAGTAAAGCTAAGAAAAGATAGTGACACAGTTCCCTGAGCTTCTGATACCAGCTGGGTGGCAGGGACATGCAGAGCAATGGAAATGCTTTAACCCACCCCCCTACACACCTTTCTATGATGCAAACTGCCTGGCATGGGGTGTCTCCAAAATGGACGCATACAATTTTAAAACCAGAAATGCCAATTATGCTGCAATGAAACAAGGAACCCTTTGGTCAGGAGACACTTTATGTTGCTCCCTCCATATCATTCCCTTCCTGGCACAAAACAACTCACCACCAGATTCCCGATGACCATCACCATCAGGAAGACAATGAGGCACAGTGGCTGTCCAGCCACTTCCATGCAGTCCCACATGGTCTCGATCCACTCGCCGCAGAGGATACGAAAGACGATGAGGAAGGAATGGAAGAAGTCGTGCATGTGCCAGCGTGGCAATTCACAATCACTGGCAATCTTGCAGACACACTCCATATAGCTCTTCCCAAAAAGCTGCATGCCCACCACAGCAAAGATGAAAACGATGATGGCCAGCACAAGAGTGAGGTTGCCCAGGGCGCCTACTGAGTTGCCAATGATCTTGATCAGCATGTTAAGGGTTGGCCAGGATTTGGCAAGCTTGAAAACTCTCATCTGGGAAAAGAAAAACAACCCTGCTTAGCCTGAAAGTCTCTGCCATTCACTTACAATCCAGGCTCCTAAAGGCTGGGAATCATTGAGAACATATCTTCAGAACAGAACGTGTGACAGCCTTGTGAATGCTATATTAAATGCATAATTCAACTACCATTAAGAGCGCGATACCATAGTCTTCCGAGACTGAACGTTGCCAACAACAACAACAAAAATTCAGCCATTATGTACTTGGGTTTTTTCTTTTTCGTAAATAAAAGATGTATTTACAAAAATTTACAAAGATAAATTTACAAAATAGCAGCAGGACTATGATCACAGTGTAGAGAAAGAGGGGCATTAACCCTTTACACCTACTGTGATCCCAGTTCAGATTAGGGCCCCACAGCTGCTATTCACCCCAAGAGAAGAGCTTCCATTTGGCACCAAAGGAAACTTACCTCTCTAGGCACATAGCCGCTACAGGGTGGCCAGACCCAGATTGGGACTACACCAGGACAAACCACCTCCTCTATCCCACAATCCCAATTCAGATTGGCATTCCCTACAGCTGCTAGTTACAATCAGAAACCAAACATGCAAAGGCCAGACTAGGTATTAATTGCATTACGTAATAGCTCTCAGTCAGTCCATTACAGAACTGTGATCCTCACCTTGCAGAGATGACAGCCAACTGACAACAAACCAACACAATCCTTTATGAGCATGGGCAGACAGTATCCAAATCATAAATTTTCAACCTTTTCCATCTCACGGCACACTGACAAGGTGCTAAAATTGTCAAGGCACACTGTCAGTTTTTTTTGACAATTGATAAGGCACACCATGCTGCTGGTGGGGGGGGGCTTACATCCCCCAATGGTCTGACTAATATATGGCCCTCCCCCAAATTCTCACAGCACACCAGTATGCTGCAGCATACTTGTTGAAAATCACTGGTCTAGACAGAATCTGAGATTTCACTAGGTATTGCCCGTATACTCCTACGTTTTTCTGGAGGTAAAAAACACATTTGGGCTAAACACTTGCTGGTCTTTTTATAAATAATATTTTTTTAAAGAGATAGTTTGGAGACCAAATTTGCTCAGAAATACAAGAATTTGCCCAGGCCTGGTTGTTGCTATGGCATTGGATTATCTACCATCACCAATGTACTACACTCTAACTTAGAGACAGGTTATGAAGCCATTGTGGCAGAAATCATAGTGTACCCTTCACAGAAGATCAGGTTCTCAGGATGCCTTTGGCACTGGTCAGTGCAGAAACCAAATGTGCATTCCAAAATGCTTTGTAATGTTTAAGAGGGCCAGGACACTTGCCCAGTTTGCATAAGAATCCTCAACACATCCTATCTAAAGTGGGGGAAAGGTTGTTGACCCTGACCCTGGTGGCTGTGTGCTGACCACCCTGAAACTGTAGAGGTCCTTCGTATGAGGTCTTGTAGAACAAAGCCACCTACCAGACGGAAGGAACGCAGCACAGACAGACCCTGGACATTGGCAAGGCCTAGCTCAACCAAGCTGAGGGTGACGATGATGCTGTCAAAAATATTCCATCCCTGCTGAAAGTATTCATAGGGATCAAGAGCAACCAGTTTCATAACCATCTCTGCTGTGAATATCCCAGTGAAGACCTGCAGAAAGAGGTACAGTAAGAGGTGAGAGAATAAACTAGAGCTTAAATGGGAGGAAAGATATCAGATTAAGGGCACAATCCTAACCAATTTCCAGCACTGGCATAACTGAGCCAGTGGGGCATATGCTGCATCCTGCAGTTGGGGGGCAGTCATGGAGGCCTCCTCAAAGTAAGGCAATATTCGTTCCCTTACCTTGGAGTTGCATTACCCTTATGTCAGTGCTGGAAAGTTGGTTAGGATTGTGGCCTAATCCTCCTTATGTAGCATTAACTTATAACAATGCACATTTGTCTTATCTCAGGCTACATTTTGTGCAGTATTCTTTTCCTTGGACTTGTTAGCGCCTAATCCTATCCTCTGCCCCCACCGCTGATGCAGCCACACCAAAAAGGAGCATGCTATATCCAGCAATGGGGGGGGGGGGGGGAGAGGGTGCAGGTTTAGTGGATTGGGAGAGGAAAGGGGAATCATTTTTCTTACCCAGTGGTGGGATTCAGCTGGTTCTCACCGGTTCTATAGAACCCCTACCTAATCCAGTTGTTGGTTCTAAGAACCGTTTGCAGGCCAGGGAGCTCGCGCCTTGAAATGTCAGGGCTAACCCTCCTGGGGGCAGCGGCCTTGCGGGGCCAACCCATGGGGGGGAAGGGGGTCACTCCCAGTGGGTGCCGAGGCTGCCAGGGCTGAAGGGGCAAGCCGGACGCGGCCAACTGGAGTCTGCGCACGCACAGCTCTGACGCCTCCTGCGACTGCACCGAAGAATGTAGGAGAGGGCACGAACACCCGCACATGCAGCCTCTGAGTAGACACCGTCAATCAGAAGGCAAAGAAGGAAGCATCTCATGCTCTTCTCTGAGGCTGCGATCTTATCCACACTTTCCTGAGAGTAAGCCCCATTGAACACAATGGAACTTACCTCTGGGTAGGCACTGAGCACAATCCTAACCAGGTCTACTCAGAAGTAACTCCTATTTTGTTCAATGGGGCTTACTCTCAGGAAAGTGTGGTTAGGTTTGCAGCCACTGTCAATCAGGAAGGAAGGAAGCATCTCATCCTTGTCTCTGAGTTTGCCACACTTTCCTGGGAGTAAGCCCCATTGTATACAGTGGGAATTACCTCTGAGTAGACACTGTCAATCAGAAGGCGAAGAAGGAAGCATCTCATCCTCATCACTGAGGCTGCGATCCTATCCACACTTTCCTGGGAGTAAGACCCTTTGGCTATAATGACTTACTCTTGAGTAGACATGCATAGGATTGTGCTCAAAGGCTGCACTCCTAGCCACACTTTCCTGCGAGTAAGCCCTTTTGGCTATAATGAGACTCTATAATGAGTAGACATGCATAGGCTTGGGCTCTCATGCTGCAGTAAGCTCTATTGACTATAATGGGACTTACTTCTGAATAGACGGGCATAGGGATTGTGCTCTTACTTCCCACAAGCACAGGACTGCACCATGGGGTTGGTTTTCATCCTTGGGGTTTGGGAATGCAGTTTTATGCCTGGGATCTTTTCATTGCAATACAACGTGTTGTTACACAATGATTGTATAATACACTATCAGACACATAGAGGTGATGCTCCCACAGCTGAAATTCCTCAGGTTAAAAAAAGGCAGGAATGTGGCACAAAACATTACTTCATTAAGGGCACAATCCTATGCAGGTCTTCTCAGAAGTCCTATTGTGTTCAATGGGTCTTACTCCCAGGAAAGTGTGGATAGGATTGCAGCCCTTGAGCAGAATCCTATGCATACCTACTCAGAAGTAAATCTCATTATAGCCAATGGGGCTTATTCCCAGGAAAGTGGAAGTAGGATTGCAGCCTTAGGGCACAATCCTATGCATGTCTACTCAGAAGTAAGTCCTATTGTGCTCAGTGAGGCTTTCTTCTAGCACCTGTGCAGTCACAATGCAGCCCTGAGGTAAGGAAACAAATGTTCCCTGCCCCCCACCACAGGATGCAGTGCATGCCCTATTGGTACAGCTGCACTGGCACTGGAAAATTGGATAGGATTGGGTCCTAAGTCTTCTTAACTGTAACTTTCCAGCACCAAGTCCTGGAGGTCTCCTTGTGACAAGGGAATGCTTTTTCCCTTACCTCCGGACTGCAATGTGGCTGCATTGGCTCTGGAAAGTTGGATAGCCCTTAGGCTGCAATCCTACTCACACCTGGGAAGCAAGCCTAATTGACTATATAATGTGATTTACTCCAGTGTAGGCTTGCATAGGATTGGGCTGCTATTCCCAGGTAAGTGTGCTGAGGATGGTACAGTTAGCATTGCTCCTTCTCTAGCAGAAAAGTTCCTTTAGGTTATTCCCTCCCCCCCCCCCCCCCCATGCAAGTGAAATGGCAGGCTGACTAGAAATTGAAGATTTTTTGAACAAGTTTGCAAATTGGGTTTAGGTCTTATCACCTAATGAAGAAGAACTGGAGAAGCACTGGGAAGAACTTGTGATCAGGGTGAACCTCAAAACCTGCAAGGATTGTTACATGTTCGGTTAATTTTCATTTTTAGGCTGGGTTGTGGGTGCTTGGGCACCTACACAGCTGCAACACTTTTGAAGGACTGTGGTGGGGAGGTTCTGTCTCCCCTACCTCCCCACCCACTGCAGGCCCCTGCTTTGCACTCCCTGGTCAGCAGCAGCCCTCAAACTTGTGGGAAACTGATGGGTATCTGCTGTTGCCTGTTGGAAAGCAACCTAGAAGAACAGTCCCCTCATAGTACTTTTTTGCTCATTAGTGAAACTGTCCTTCAAGGCTGCCATTCTCTCTCAAATCCTGGAAGTCAACAACTCCCCTTGAACTTGTTGGGCTTCTGAGTAGACGTGCATTGGATTGCAGAGTTGGAAGTTGGAGGGGGAAGCTTTAGAGTTCACTGGAATTCTTTTTGGGGCTGGGTGGTAAAAGTAATAGAGCAGCATTTCTCAACCAGTAGTACTCATACCACCAGTGGTACTTGAGGTGGTGCCCAGTGGTACTCATGGCAGGACCCACCCCCCCAGACCTCCACTGCCTGGCAGTGAGACCAGCAATACGATGCAACAAACAGTGGCAGGAGGCTCAGTTCTGCTTTTCTTGCACTCAAAAAAGCCTTCCCATCTACCCTGGGAGCCCAATCCTATGCATGTCTACTCAGAAGTAAGTTCCATTATAGTCAATGGGTCTTACTACCAGGAAAAAGTGGATAGGATTGTAGCCTGAGCCTCTTACTGTTGTTTGTTGCATCATGTCTGGCCTCTTAGTATGGAAATAACTGGTGATAAAGTCATTCCAGTTACTTCCAGTTGTACTTCCCAGAGGTGGGCCATGCAAAATGGTATAGCAGGCAAGAGGCAGATGCTGAGGAATGCTGTAATAGAACAAAAAAGGGGAGTTGTAAAGATGTTACTATGCTGTTGTTGCTTTTGGTTGATGATGAAGTGTCAGGCTATGTGCTCTTTTGCTGACCAGATGTTCACCACTAAAAGTGAACCAGATCATTGAGAGGATTGACTGCTCTGGTAAAAATCACCAAGTTCCCACTGAGAAGGAAGGTGGCCCAGCTCAAAGCCCAGTGCAGCAAGTTGGTTTGTGCAGATGTGAAGGTGCTATGCTGCTGTGGTGTCTCCAGAGGTTGGTAACCTGCAGCCCTGGCAGTTCCCACCTCCTCTTCTTGGTGCCTTCCTGATTTCATTATACAACTGCCTTGAGAATTCAAGAAAAAATGTCCATTTGAAGTGTGCATTTCAGCCGCATGTTTATCCTCCTTGGAAACTAGTGGCCAGAGGCCTTTAAGTATGACTATAGAGGACAGAATTGCAGCCTTGCAATTTGGATTTAGACATTGGATGCGTGTTAAAGTTACAGTGCAATCCTATGACTATCTACTCAGAAGTAAGTCCCATTATGTTCAATGGGACTTACTCCCAGGAAAGTGTGTACTGTACAGTATAGGAGTGCAACCGTAGTCTTTCAACTTCCTTTGCGGCAGACAATTGAAGCTGAGTTGCTCATTGGGACAGAACCTGTTGTTAATTTATTTGAATCCCACCACTGCCCTTACCCCTCTATAAGCTCCACTTGCCAATGAGTCCCCTTGGTCCTATGCCAGCTCTGAACCTGACAGAAGTCCAAGGAAAAGACAGACCACAGAGTAAGGGAAGGGTTTTCTAAGTCTTTGCCCCTACACCAATCACCTGATTTCATCACACACACACCCAACACATGAGTTTTCCATAAAGGGGCAAACAGCAGCTTTGGGGTGGGGAGTCTATTCAAATCAGGGAACCACCACAGGTCAACTCTGGACCAGGCTGTGTGCAGTTGCCTATTGTAGGAAAAAACTTTCCAGTCATGGAAAGTCCACAATTTGGGCCGTCTTTTGTCTTCTCCCTTCTGTCAAAATTTAGCTTGGTAGCTCTCAGTGCAGAGTCCTGCCTTTACTTAAGTTGCCTTGTGAACTACTGCCATAACAATAATATCATGCCTTTGTGTCTGGATGCTTTTCTGTCCCTCCCAGAGCTGCTGGAGCGTTAATTTGACATCCTATCAGGGGCCTGGCAAATGCCAGTAGGGTCATGTCTGCTTTGGGTCAAATTTCATTCAGGAAATACAAGGGGATTAATGGGACAAAGTCTATCAACCGCATTTCCTAAGGGCTGTTGGAAACTGACTGGCGATCCAACTCTTGAAACAGAGCAGAGAGTGTAGGTCTGAAGGTTCCCTGGGGAAACCTGTCAGAAGTCAAATGCAAAACAGCAAAACCCTAAATGCAAAGTCTGATATATTTAAATTGTTTAATTGTTGAAAAGTAGTATATAAATATTCTTAATAACAAAATAAACACCTTAGTAATTTTTTAAATATAGTTTTAGAGGATAATGTAATAAAAGTTTAGTATCTGGCTAGGATTATGAAGACACAGAAGTAAGAAATGAAGATAAAATAGACTTGCTGGAGAGAAGACAATTTAAAAAAACAAACAGGTAACATGAACAAAAAGCTTACTGTATATTCTTGCCTATAAGTCAAAAAAATTATGCTTAAAAATTGAGCCTGAAAGCCTCGGTTGACTTATACACAGGTCAATACAGTAAATAAAGTGAAGTCTCTGGGAGCTTCTGGGAAGCATAGAAGCTGTTGGGTGGGTAGGACAGGGCTGAGAAGCAGGACACAGGGGAGGAGAAAAAAAACTTTTTATTAGTAATGACAGTATCCAGAGGCAGCCATTTTACCTTTTTATCCAGAGAGGAAGAGAAGTGAAGGCTCTTATGGGAACTGTAGTCTGTGTATGAAGGTTGCTGCTATGGAAGTGCAGCACTTACTCCTTACTTCCTGTTTGGAGCAGAAGGTAAAATGCCTCCTTTTTTCTTTTTTTGCTTCTGCCTCAGTACAGTTCCTGGCAAGTCACTTTCAAAGAATTTCACACACACACACCCCTCAGTTTAGGGGTCTGATTTTTTTAAACATCAGTATGGAATTTCAATCTGAAACAAAGTCCCAGGCTACAATTCAGTGCACCATTAGTTAAGAATAACACCCATGGAAAGCAATGGGTCTATTTCTGAGTAAATAGGGTTGCAACTATGTGCAGCTGCACCTCCTCATGCTCTGTCCTTGCTGCTTGTCTCTGTGCACACTCCCAGTTATGTGTAGAACCTCTGGCTTAACACACCAGGCACTTTAAAGAAGTATTTAATTAATGGTTCTGCTGGTATGTTGTGTACAGTGTACTTTGATAGCATTTACAAAAAGGTTGTGGAGACCAGAATTTAAAAAGAGTGAATAAAATGTATCTTAGGATCTTTTACTCTATTTTTAATAGAGACTGTACAGTTCTTAGGTAACAATTACTAGTAGGTTATTTTTCAGGATCTGGCCTCTGGTAAAATCAGACAAAATTATAGTCAGGCACCTTAAAACTAACCAAAACAAAACAAAAAAAATTCGTCTTGCGAAGCACGGGTCATAAAAATTCGTTGTGCAAGTCACCAAAAATCGCAAAACGCTTTCGTTCTGCAAGTTTTTCGGTGCGCGAGGTATTCGTTATGCGAGGCACCACTGTAATATAGTGTTTAAATTAACAACATGAAATAAATAAATAAATAAATAAAGTTTTTAGCTTTTAATTTGTCATGTCCTACATTTTTCTTGGATGTCCTACATTTTGGGGTGCCTTTTTCAGTTATGACATCTGGTCACCCTGGTCCTGAGCCACCCAAGACAAGGTGGCTCAGCCTGAATACTGAACTCCCTCAGGACATCCTACCTAGAAGACTTCAACATCACCCCCAAAACTGAGAAAATTTGGGTCCTCTGAGTTTGGGAAAAATAAACTTTGAGCAGAGTAGATGTGATAGCAACTGATAAAATTATGAGTGATGTGAAGTGAACTCTTTCTCCCCTTTAGTACTCAGAGTCAATCAATAAAACTGATTAGCATTAAGATCAAAACAAAGAAGATGAAGTATTTCTTCACAAAATTGGGAGGTCTGAGCTTCCCCTTCTCGGTGGTCTCCATGGCAGGGTCTGTCCTTTTCATCTGGGAAACTCTTCCCTCTCAGGCAGGCAGGTCAAGTTACAAAGCCTTCCTGAGGGGAGAGGCTCCCTCAGTTCCCCAGACTGACCCTGTCTCTAGACACAGCAGGTTGGGTTTTTTCTTGGTCAGTTTACCTGACCTTCAAAACTGAGTTTCTTTTCCCCTGAGGTTTTGGCCCCTTCTTTTAAACAAGCTGTGAGGGAAAGGATCGCAACTGTTCTTCCTGAGCTCCCCTGACTGCTGTCCTTGATGGAGCAGAAAACAGGGTTGTTTCTTGCCCCCTAAGCAGCCAAACAGCTATAGGGCTCATGCTCCCCTCCAGTGTGGGGGACAGCATAGCAGCCTGGCTGCAGGGCTATTCTAGGTGGTGGCTGACAGCTCGAGCTCCCACCAAAACTGCAAACTGTACTGCAGCGGTAGGATGCTATCCAGAAGCTGTGTGGAAAAGGCAGATTCCCGCTGATTCCTGATTCCCGCTCAAATGGAGGTGCTAACAAGACAAGCTTGTTTCCCACCAAAACACCACACAGCAGGCAAGGTGCTGCCAAGGACACTGTGAGAGCACTGCAGAGCAGCACCCAGAGCACCCATCTCTGGGTGGGGTGTTTTTTGATTCAGTAAGGCAGAATTTGTAGAAGATGGCAAGGCCCTCTAGAGAGGCATCTGAGACCCTGAATCCAAGGCTCTCTGCGCCTTGCCTCTATCAACTGGGAGGAATTAATGGCCACGATTCAGAGCATAGTTCAGGCCAATGTCTCCTCCAGCATGGCCACAACCATGGCTACCCTCCTGAGATCATTGGACCCTAAGGCAGTTCTGATCCCTTCTAATCCACATCAGGGTCAGGCTGAGCTAGACATTGAGCTCCCCCCCCTCAAAACACAAGGCGTCCAGTGGGTAAACCAGTGTCCGTAGCAAGTCGCCCTAGATCTAGACCAGCCATTTTCAACCAGTATGCCTCTGCACATTGGTGTGCCACAAATGGTCCCCAGGTGTGCCAAGGGAATTTGGGAGAGCGTCATTTATTAGTAGGGCCAATGGGGATGTGAGCCCCCCCAGTGGCAGCACAGTGTGCCTTGTCAATTGTCAAAAAGTGGATGGTGTGTCTTGACCATTTTAGTGCCTTGCCAGTGTGCTGTGAGATGAAAAAGGTTGAAAATCACTGATCAAGACATTAAAGAGAAGGAAGCCTCAGGTGCTTCATCTATCGATGAAGAGGAGTCTTTTGACCAAAGAAAGATCTCCTCTTCCTCTCTATGTCCTTAATTAGGTGCTAAGACCCTCGATGTGGGGGAGTGGTGGTGGTGGAATTTTTACCTCAGAATTTTTACCTCAGAAACTGCAGCTGCAGTTAGAGGATTGTTAAGCTTGTGCATAGGCATATTCTGCTCCTCAGCATCTTAGCTGAGGGGGGCTTTTCAGCCTGTGTGTTTTTTCGGGCATGGGGGCAGCAGTCCTAAGAAATCAGGAGGCTGCCAACCCAGTCATCCTGAACTGATGTGCCAAATCCAGGCTAAGACTGTGTTACACCTTCACATCTCAGCGCAGCAAGGCAGAGAATTCAGGAGGTTACAGGTCTCCTGTCAGCCACGCTTCTTGCTTTGCCATGTTGAGGGCCAGGCAGGTTTAAAAGAAATCTCATGCCCAGCCTGTCCCACGCTCCCGAGTTTTGCCTTTTCTCCACAGCATTTACCGAGGAGTGCCTAACTAACTTATGAAATTCATTACCTCAAAATGAATACTGCATAGTGCAGTAACGTAGCAGATTTTTTTTTAATACAAACCTTAGATGGAAGATAGCTGGTTTGTCAAAGGCTTTTAGCATAGCAAAAAGGGGAGCAGCACTCAAACAACAGCAATTATAAATTACTAAAAGTGCTCTCAAATACTTATATCAAATTAAGCAGTAGATACAAACTAAATACCAATTTTAATTTTAATTGTCTGCTTCTTTAGTCCCCCGTGAAAGGCAATACTGTATACCAAAATATATTGGGATTTAAACAATATTTTATAATATAGTATTTTCTGCACCTGTTTGAATGTCTCCCCCCTTAAAAAAAATAAAATCAAACACTTTTAGCCATAACAACTACAAATGGAACTTCCATGTAAAAAAGAAAACAGGTGATGGCCATCTCCATCTTGCTCCACAAGTGAGTTTTCAAGAGGCATCCAATCAGATGCTAATGGAGACAAAGTGCGGGGGGGGGGGGGGAAGAGAGACATTTGTCTGTTCCAGCATGACAGTTGTTTTATATTCTTAAGGGATTAGTGCTTCTTGTTCATGTCTTGCAAGCCCCCTCCCAGAGCTGCCTTATTGCCAAACCAAAAGAGGAAGAGTAGAGGGCATGCATTGTCTTACCAGATTGCCCACAGTCAACAAATGTTCAAACTCATCAGTCATCGGGTAGTGTTCCATGGCCATGAAGAGAGTGTTGAGAACAATGCAAATGGTGATTCCCAAATCAACAAAGGGGTCCATGACAATGAGCTTGATAAATCCCTTCAGTTTCACCCACAGCGGGCAACAGTTCCATATAAGGAATGTACGGGCAAACTTGTACCACCATGGCGGGCACTTCTGATGCGCCTCTTCCAATTCTGAAAGCAAAAATCAAGAGTGACTAAGGGCCAAATCCTATCCAACTTTCCAGCCCTAGTGTAGCCATGCCAATGGGGTATGCACTGCATCCTGTGGTGGGAGGGTAGTTATGGAGGCCTCCACAAGGCAAGGGAACATTTGTTCCCTTGCCTTGGGGCTGCACTGCAGCTCCACAGGTGCTGGAAAGTTGGATAGGATTGGGCCCTAAGGCCACACAACCACTTTTACTAAATGGAATTTATCAGTAATATTTCCTTTTAAAACAATAGTTGGTTTTAGTTCAACCAACTAAAGAGTTAACATACATACATACATACATACATACATAAGACCTTTATTGGCATAGATAATGGAAATAAGAAACAACAACCAAACATTAAACATTCAGAACACACACACAATAAATAAAACACTCGTAATCACCCAATACCCCCTCCCCCCATTCACCATAATATAGCGGAAGACCCAGAATTCCGTCCTGCCAGAATCCCAGAAACAAAGTTGGCAACCTTGTCAAGAGAGTCAGTTTCCTCTATGGAAAGAAGAGTTTTTAATTTAAATGAATCCTCCCAGCCCTGCATTTTGTTCAGCAGTGGAGCCAGATAGATCTTACGAAGGGTATCATGGAGTGGGCAGTAAAAAATGTATGATGTAATGTCTCCACACAATTCCTGTCACAGGTACATCTTCTTTCTGAGTAGGGAATGCCACAAAACCTGCCCGCTAGCAGAGCTGATGGAAAGGCATTGCATCTCACAAGAGTTAACTAAATATTAAAATTTCTTACCATAATTAATGACATCAAAAACATCACTGAACGTGCCTTTGCCTCCCAGAAATGCACAAAGTGGTCCTGAAGGTGTGGACCAAATCATTGCTGAGAGGTTTTGTTGCTGTTGGTTTTGTCCAAAACTTGAAGAGCACCTCTCTGCATCTATGGTTTCCAGCTAGACAGAACTGCTGCTGCCACACTAATTTGTATTTATTCGTTTAAAAGGCATATACACACTCCCCATTTTCAACTAGTTCAGAACAATTTGCAATAGTAAGAACAAGAAATGTTATAAAACATTATCTTTTTAAAATTCCAAAACCCAATCTAGTTCCATCCATAATCAAGAAGGAACTTACCTTCCAGGGCGTTGGACATCGCACTGATTTTAGACACCACACTGAGTTTGCTCTCAGACCGTTTTTGCAAGCCTGTCCCATCTTGGTTGCCCGCATACAGGTGGTTCTCATCAGACTGCTCATGCTCCTTCACTGGATCTGACTGGCACGGGGAAACAAGGTCCATGGTGAGAAAAAGATGTAATGGCAAGATCTAATTACCTAGAGAAAGCAGTGAGGCTGACCCCACTCATTGTGGGTCTTGAAACGGTGACCTGCAAGATATCAGGAAGGGACTCAGCCTCTGTACCATCAGCCAAAACCAGAAGAAGTTTCTTAACATTAATAGGTCATAACAGGTCAAGTCTGAGCTGGCTTCAGAGATAGGTGCTCCCAGGCATGTTTCAGGGGCCTGCAGCCTCCACAGAACTCCTACTGACCTGAACTACAGTCTTATTGGTGCAGCCTCATCTCATTTAAGGAGATTAAGTTTACTTAAGAAAATTTAGAGTTGTGATACTAGATTTTCTGATTTCTATGTGAGACTTGAGATTTTCTTAAACAAAACTATGAACTGCTGCAATTCCCAATGTAGCCAAATGGATTGTTCCAGAACATCTTGATTGGCCTCAAG
This sequence comes from Tiliqua scincoides, assembly GCF_035046505.1. Classification (NCBI taxonomy): domain Eukaryota; kingdom Metazoa; phylum Chordata; class Lepidosauria; order Squamata; family Scincidae; genus Tiliqua; species Tiliqua scincoides. The sequence continues at coordinate 77,793,215 of NC_089825.1, forward strand.
ATGGGGATGGATAGGGAAGCCAGACACTTTCTCTTCTCTCCCCCCTTCCGGGGGGGGGGGGGATGCAGCTGAAGATAAATGCCACCACTTGAAGCAGGCCAAGATGGTCTGGGAAGGATGGGAGGAACTACCCACTTTTTTACTGCAGCTGCTGCCACCATCACCAGACCTGCCTACCTGCCCAATGCCCAGTAATTGGGGTGAGGAAATGAGCTGAGGAGAGCATACAGTTAAAAAGCCCAGCACAGTCACTAGAGTAACACGGGATGCAGGCAGGAGTGCAAGCCTGATTCTGTACCATAGCAAGGCTCTCATGCAAGGCGGTCCAGGTTCTCATATAATAGGATCCTGCTGCCTGAACCATTTGTAGAATGGTTCTGTGAAGGTCTACGGTCTCCAACTATGCATCTCCTGTCAAACGTTTTCTATAACATTAGGCAACTTGCACCAGAACTGCATGGCTCTTCAAGCCAGGACCTCTCTCTCTCTTTTCAATGTGCAAAGGAAACGGCAGGTGATGCAACTGCCCTTTGGTCCTTGTACTAACACTAAACACACCTCATCCATAGTAGCAGACCGCTCCAGCATCAAGCGTGGAATGACCCGACCATTGCAATCTTTTGGTCCATCTTGATCACTGTGTCCCTCTTGGTCCGATTCTCCCTTCTTCTCCACTATGATGCTGTCCCTGGGGCTATTGTTTTCTGCCTGCTCTTTAAGCTGCAAAGAAACAAGAGAGTTAGGTTGGAAGCTAGAAGGAACTTAGGGCCAGACCACAAATATCAATAAATGCATATTTTTGGCCCACCTTTTCTTTCTTTTTAAATGGGTGGTAGGCTTGTGCAAAATGACCCAAAGTGATCCACGCATTGTGGGATGGCAGGTAGGGAAGCCTTCTCTGTGGTTACAGTTGTGGTCATTACCCCCTCCCTCTTAAAAAGAAAAAAAGAAAAGAAAAAATATTCTGTTTTCTATAATAGTGGGGGGCACAGCAGGAGCTAAACACTAAGGCTCTTTGCTCTCCAAGGTCATTTCGCATAAGCTCCCCTATGATATTAGTTTAAAAATAAACAAAAGAAGGACAAAATACACTTGTTTATCAGCACATCTAGTTTGGTCCTTGGAATCCAGCTTCAGGTTTGTTTTTGCATGCCACAATAATAATAAGCTTGGAAAATATTACACATTGGTTTATTCCTTAAAGGAAGCAAAAACTTTCTGTATTACATTCAGCCTAGAATCCTGTAAGATTTATTTAAAAGATTTATATATGGCCTTTCTTATGCTCAAGGTGGTGTACAATTAAAAAATAAGAATAGATCCAGGTTCAAATCCCCACTCAGCCATGAAGCTTCCTGGGTGACCTTGGGTCAGTCACTATTTCTCAGCCTCACCTACTTCATAGAGCTGATGTGAGGACAAAAGGAGGGGAGCAAGTTTGTACACCACCCTGAGCTCCTTGGAAGAAGGGTAGTATAAAAATGTGAAAAATAAATAAATAGAATAAGAAACATTAAAACAAATTTTTAAAAAAAGATAACAGGATTAACAATACAGAAAAAAATATAAAAGCAGCAACAGTATAAAAACAATGGTATTAAAGCAGCAACAGAAGATTAAAAGGGTCCCTAAGAGGGTTCTCCTCCCTCCTCAAAGGCCAAGCAAAATAAATAACCTCTGGAAACCATATAAAGATGGGGCTGTTCTCAAATATTCTGGTAACTGGTAACACGGTGCCAAAACAGAAAAGGTCCTGCACCTTGCTGTCCTCCCCTTGGCTTTAGATGGTGGTTGTATCTTAAGCAAGGCCCTATCTGATGATTGTAGGGGGCATACAGAATTATATAGGACAGGGGTGCCCAAACCCTGGCCCTGGGACCACTTGCGGCCCTCAAGGCCTCTCAACGTGGCCCTCAGGGAGCCCCCAGTCTCCAATGAGCCTCTGGCCCTCCTGAGATTTGTTGGAGCCCACTCTGACCTGACGCAACTGATCTCAGCGTGAGGGCGACTGACCTCTCATGTGAGCTGTGGGATGAGGGCTACCTCTGCTTACTGTTTCATGTCTGTGATGCAGCAGGGGCAGCAAAGGAAAGGCCAGCCTTGCTTTGTGCAAGGCCTTTTATAGGCCATGAGCTATCGCAAGACCTTCATTCATTCATATAAGTTCATCTTTAATATATTCATTTATGTAATCTTATGTAAATTTACTCAAATTTTAAATGTAAATTAATTCTTTTTTTCCCCGGTCCCTAACACAGTGTCAGAGAGCTAATGTGACCCTCCTACAAAAAACGTTGGACACCCCTGCCTTAGATAAAGAGGGCACAATGACCAAAGCTCTACTTGGGAAGCTGAAAAGATAAGTTGGTTTTTGCAGCTGTGCTCCACCACAAGCCCCCCTTCAGCTACATCCCCTGGCAAGGTAGTGGATGCTACTGGGCAAGGATCCCCGGGCAAGGTAGTCGTACTCCTCCTCAGTGGGGGCACATGAGGGGTCTTCTGCCATGACCTCCTGCCCCCACTAGGCGCCCCCCCCCCAGTGTCTGCCCAGGAGCAACTTCCTCACTGTCTCTCTGTTCTCTTGCAGGCTATGTTGCTGCCCGTGCCTCAAAATAAGGAGGCACAATGCCCGAATAGCATAGAATGGCAGCAGCTACTTGCCAAGCTGAGAGAGAGCCAGCAGCAGAAACTTTTTCATCTGAGTCAACCCTCAACAAATGCTTGGAGTCCAGAGGTAAAGAGTCTTCCTGCCCTCCCCAGCAGCCAGTCTGGGCTTTGCCCCCCCCCCCCCCGAGAGCAAGCAGGTTTCCCATACATCATCTCTGGAAAACTGAAACTGGGGGGGGGGGAGTGGCTTCTGAGGTCCATGCAATGGCATATGTCTCATCTTTCCTTCTCTCCTTCCAGATGACCAAGGACCTGCAGAACCAGAAGACTGGTAGATAAGGTCTGCTCAGATTTCTCCCTCCTGTGGCAGAGATGCCCACTGGGATCTGGCTCCCCAATTCCTTCAAGTGTCGGACACATTGTCTTCTTCAAAACTGTGGCTGGTGACGGCACAGAGCCACCGGGGCTGGCAAGGTTGCCAGTCCGGCTCTTAGAAGAGACAACACAGCTGTTTCTGTCAGCATGTTGGCTTTCTCATCGCTGAGTCTCAAGGGGGTCCTTTCTCTCACTTTCTTCTTTTGTCTTCCCCATTTCTCTTAAGAATTCTCAGCAAGCTTGGAAGGAAAGTGGTGCAGGCAGGTGATTGAGGTGACTGCCACAGGCTAGCTCATTCACCCAATGAAAATGAGTGACTTTGGACATGATGGTCTGTAGGAAGCAAAGCTGGTGGGCAAGATGCCTACCTGGGGTTGACCCTGAATTTGGGGATTCTTCCAGGGGTCCTGGCACTCTGCTGGCTGAGAGTGTGGGGAGGCTGTTGCATGACACTGACATGTGCTTTTAAGTCTACAGCCAGAAGCAGTCAGAGACATGCAACCCCTGGAAATCTGGACCATCTGGGTCAAGAAGGAAGATGGACCCTCCTCCTCCTCTACTAAAGGTAACACTCTTTTCCAAGGAAAGAGGGAGGGCCACATTGCTGAAGAGGCTTAAGCCACTCACTCATAGCCTCAGCTGCTGACAGAGGTGCCTGCAAGGTTGGCCACTTGTTTCTGAGACAGACCTCCCAAGTGAGCATGTCATTCAATGCAAATCCTGCCATTGGGAGAGTTGACGTGAGAATAGGATCCCTCTGGACCAGGTCCTTGCAGTCAATTTGGAAGCTTGGAAGCAGCCATTGCTGCCAACAAGGGCCCCCCCCCACAAAGCCAGCCCCAGCCCCTTGAGACCTTCCCCAGGTTTGACTAAGGGCAGTGACTCCCCCCACTGCCCTACCCTTTTCTGAAGGTAAGTAAAATGGGAAGATGATGTCTCTCTTCTACCTTCCTTCCATCCAGATACCTTGTATGTGAAGACCTGGAGGAGGAGGAAGAAGAGGAGCAAAGAAGTCAAGACTGTCCTCAGAAGCCATCCTCACGGAACCCTAGTTGGAGCCGTGGCCACTATGGAACCTGCCAAGCAGCAAGTGACACAGGCTGTGGGAATGACCTTTCCTTGGGAGGAATGGGGAGGGCCTGATTGAGGCAGGATCCAGCCTTGTCCTCCATCTGTCCCTGGAAACACGCCAGCCTTCCACAAGTCCCAGTCAGAGCAGATGGATGAATATGAAGAAGAACCAGCAGGCAAGAAACACAATGGTGGGCAGGCCCAAAAAGCCATCAAAAGTGGAGGGAAGAGAGGCGAGAGAGGAAGAAATCCTGATCTCCAAACAAAAGAAAGAAGGTGGACAGACCTGAATGGACACTGAAGGAGAAACATGTGGCTAAAAAGGGAAAATCTAGACAGGAGGAAAAAGAGACAGGCAGCAGTTGTTCGGAGGAGAGGCAGAGGTTGAAGGAAAGAAGAAATGGGGCACTTCCTGGTCCTGGCTGGACTCTTCGGCTCTGGATTTCCATCCTGGTTCCTGTCTGGAGTCCCAGTCCTGGCTCGACCCCTCGTGTTCTGGCTTTGTTCCTGGCTCCTGCCACTCACACAGTGGCTGCCTACAGCCCAGCTCTCACACTACATCGGTCTCTCTTAGTGGGATCATGCAAATGTGAGGCTAAGGCATTTCACAGGACACAATCAAGGGGCTGAAAGATGGGTTAAAGGCAGGGCCGGATTATGACCTTTAGAGGCCCTACATGCTGAAAAAATTATGGTGCTCCCCATATATATGTAATTCAAAATAAAAACAATTCTACACCATAAAATAAAATTTTATCTTTCAAAATGAAACAAGACTTACAGTAAGATTTATTTACAGTAAACACAGCACCAGTATTAAATTACATTTTAAAAATTGACATTAAGGGCCCAGTCCTATTTTAACATACACAAATCAAACATGCAAAATAATGTTTATTATTTATTATTGCCTACTTATAACTTTACTTATCCTTCAAAAAGTTTTCTTCTACTTTTTAAAATGGCAAAATCTTTGATTATATCCTCAAAACTAAACTGACGTAACTTAGCAGAGATATGGCATCCAGCCTGTCTTTTCACATAGTTGTGATTTTTAATATACTTCAACTGAGAAAGCAGTGGAGTTTTCTGGGCTCTCCATGTATATGTGGGGGGGGGGGGGCTGCTTGGATTTGAAAGCAGTCCAAAGGAAGGGAGAGAACTTGGCATGAAGCTCTCTTCCATTTGGGCAGCACCCCCACATCCAACATCAGGGTCTGTTTACATTTCAAACACATGGAAGTGGTGGGTTATCATGCCTTGGGGGAGGGGGAGCCACTGTGGTCACATGAAATAGTGCCCTAGGCCAGATCTGACCCATTGCTTTCTTCCTTCAAGGCATTGGGATAGCAGACATGTCCCTTTTAAGGAGGAAGGTAAAAGGTTTCTCAACACTGAGACCTTGCCTAAAAAATCACACATACCAAGGTTTGAACACCCTGCACATCAGTAGCCAGGGTGCCAAACAGGTGTCCCCCAGCCTCACCATCTAGATCCGATCTGTCAGGAAGAAGTGGAACCACTGCAGAACAGCGCTCCCAAGCCCCAACACAGCCAGTCAGACCAGAAGGACAATCTAGATGGTGTTGAAAGCTGCTGAGAAGTCCAGCAGGACCAACAAGGATGCTCTCCCCCTGCCGAATCCTTGGTGCAGGTCATCAATCAAGGTGACCAAAGCTGTCCCTGTCTCAAAGCCCAGCCTGAAACCAGATTGGAAGGGGTCCAGATAATCCTTTTGTGGAATCTGCCTCAAGTCCAATCCTCCCCCTAGGCTAAAGGAGGAATTCACTGTCTGGAAATAGAAAATCCACTTCCGAATACATGGAGATTAGAAGCACAAGACCATGATACAGAGGCAACAGTCTGCATCTGCCTTTATAATGAGGACACTGTTTGCCCAATCCAAAAATTAGATTTGGAAAGGTGGTTCAGGGTCAAAAAGGCAGAAGCAGCCAGCAAGGCAAGAAGCCCTTACATATTTCAACATGCTGGAGGTGCCTTCCCTTGCTGCATTTTTTTTAAAGAACAGAAGAGGACACTCAAGGTCAGAAGAGAGGTTAGCCTAACATATTTGGAATAAGTTCAGTTGCCGGGCACTGAAAACTTTGGCATTCACCTGGGAGAAAAATTAGCACCAAGGAGTGTGTTTCAGTGTGGGTGTGTGACCAAAGGCTTATTCACATGGTTCTCCCAGCAAGCGGTGCCACAGGTTTCAGCCAACACACAGCAAGGCAGTTGTGTGTATGAATGAATTCAAGGTTTTGATAAAGTGCAACAAAAAGAGAACTTTCTGTCAGGAACTACTGAATTGCAGTCTCTTTCCTTCTATGAAATAAATTTTCATCTGAAGAAGATATTTCTAAAGTTTGAAGTACTGGCATGTTTGGTTATTCAATAATACATTCCTCTTTGCATCTATTATTGACCTTAACTCTGCCTTGACGTATGAAGATTGTGTGCTACCCATGTGCTGTGCTACACTTCCACACATGCAGCCTTTTCAGCATTTGCAGTGATAATACCAAAGCCAAATCATGCTAGTTGTGAACAGAAACATACACACAACCACCGCTCCACCTTGGGCTGACAAAGGTAAAATTTGGCACAGGCTGAATGAGATCCACAGCTGCCAGGCTCTGAAAGGGTACTGTAGGTCAGCTCAGAGTGTATGTACATTTACAGGTGGGAAGGAGAGGGGAGTAGGGTTGGAATATCTACTGGAGATAGATGACGGTAGGCTGGAAGCAGATGATTATTTTTTCAGTTGGAAAAAAGATTGCTGCTCATGTTGCATACAATCATTGCTGTTTTGCCTCTGCGCAAAGAGGTTTTGCAGAGTTTTGTATGTTTCACATACAAATCTGCAGAGTATGTTTGGCCAGAGATGATATGAACAAAATAAACCTGCAAGAAGTCACATTCTCAGCAATCTTAAAAATGATCGTTTTCAGTCTCTCTCAAACATGAGAGAGAGAGAGAGAGAGAGAGATTATTTGTTCAGCGTTGGCACGGGGAAAGAAACTTTCTATATCTGTTTAGTTTAAGCAGCTCCATGTAGCTTCAGGAAGCAAAAGGCAAGTCTTGCTGACACTGAGGTATATTTCTGCTGTCAGTAAACAAGTCCGGGAGGAGGAGGGGCTATGTCACAGCTGAGGAATGGAGTAACAAACTGCTGGCTCACAACTTCATGCTGAAGACTCCAAGGCATCTGGGGGTTTATCTGCCTTACATACGTGGACATTTATTCCACCCTATGCTGATGGCTTGGAATAATTTACAAACAACTTACTCCTCCACCCCTTGCAGCCTCAATTTATTTTAAACTTTGTTGCTTCCACTAATTGAATCTGTATATTTTCTTCTACATGGCTAATTGTATTTGCAGAGGATGCAATTTGCACTGGGGTCACAGTACAGTGGGGGTGGAGGATTAGACCTCCCCCCCTTCCACACTCCTGTCCCAATCCAAAGTTCCCCCATTGACTGCTTAGAGCAGTGGTTCCCAGCATTTTTTCACTGGTATATCCCTTGGCAGCCCATTTCCATAAGTTGTACCCCTCACATTAGCCCTGCAAGGCATTTAATACAGACCTGCCTTTATCCGCCATCATTCAATTCTTTTTCAAGTGCCCCTAAAGATACTGGCAAGTACCCCTGGGGTTACACGTACCCCAAGTTGGGAACCACTGGCTTAGAAAAATGTTTTTAATCAGGAGACACATTCACATATATATTATGTTTAGTTTGGTCCTTAAAATCAGACTTTGAACAGAAAATGTAGTGCAGTTTCAGAATGTCTTCAAGAAGCAAACACTATCTACAGGACGTGTACTAAAAGAGGGAATCTATCTTTTTAACCATGTTAAACAGATGTTCTATGCCTATGACAAAAACTACATGCTAGATGTAGTTATCTAGCATATCTGTGATATTTTTTCTTTTATAACACAATGCAAACCAAGATGGTTTTGAGCTCTGAGGATTAGGGGAAGGTCTACTTATCCTTCTCCCAGCCAGCCAAAGCTGTCACTCAAAGCACCCCTCCCCCACATTTTCCCAGTCACAGAGCAAAAATGCAGTTGAGAGAAAGCAAATTGACTGGACGTTGGCGGGAAGGGAAAGGACTAAGCATTCATTTCCTTTGCTGGTTCTCCATTCTCTATGTCTGCTCGCAAGGAAAAAAATGAGCCTTCATCAAGCAAGTTCCAACTGCTCATCCCCACAATCCTGCCTCAGTGGCCTTCAGTGGGAGCTGCTGTATGGAAGGCAGAAGCTAAAGAGTGACACAAGATAGGGGGAAACTAAGGATAGAAATTTTGCAGAAATCAACGTGGCAGCACCACTATTTCTGTTTCCAACTATATTTCAACATGATGTTATTGTGAGGGTCTTTCTAAGCTGAATTTAAAACCCCATTGGGCTACAAACAGGATTTAAATTTTAAATAAATGATAAATCTCAGCCTATTTTTTGTTTACAAGATTGGGAAAGCATCACAGAACTGCCTGTGTTGGCCCCCATGCTTCCAAGCATACTAAACCATGCTCAGATGGAATGACTTTTGGCAGCTGGGAGGAAATTAGTCATATGTTTTTATTTTAATACTTCTTATGGTTTCAGACACCTTATATGTGTTTCAACTGTACCACTACAGCTACATTCTCCTGCTGTACAAGTCTCCCTCTGCACTTGGTATAGCCTGGTATTTGACAGGTAATTCAAGCTCTCTTTATCTAAGAGTTAAAACATGGCATAGGCTCTGTTGCATCCTGCAGGCATCCTGAGGCAAAGAGGTAAGTAAAATAAAATTTTGCTTATCTTACTCTGCCATGCCACGGTCCCCTATGGGTCTACTTGGATCTGTGTCAGCTTTTTGGCTGGCACAAGTCTGAGTAGGATCAAGTGGCTGTTGAGGCCAGGGAGGAGCACTGTTCCCTCTTAGGCATGCATGGGCAAGCAGCCCATAGGCAAGCAACCACACACCTCCAAGCCAAGCTCCATGCAGTGCAGAGCTTGGCAACTCAGAAATTCAGCAAGGACATCATCGCAAAATGTCCAGAGGTGACACTGCAACACAGTTGCAATGCTGTGTAGCTAGAGAAGGGGTCCACACTCCAGCACAGACCTCTTTGCACTTGGTACAGGGAACACTGGGTGGGAGCAGAGGATATCTGCGTAGCCGTTGCCACCAATATTCATCCTGTGCCTGCCCCTGCCACGCCTCCTGAGAGCCCCGATTCCCACCCTGTTCCACCCACCTTCCACCACCAACTTACCTTCAATGGCAGATGTAGCTGGGTCAGTGGTGACCTTCATTCTAAAATGGAGACCATTTTGTGACAGCAAACTGTGTTCCACTGTCCTAATGGGCAGCAGAGTCCTATGCTGGATTGGGCCAAAACATTACATTTGTAATGTGTGTTTTGATCATTAGAAAGCAGATGAAATGTTATAGCCACCTGCTGCATTGGGAACTGAAAAGCTGATTTGAACTTTGGTCTGAGGAAAAAAAAGAAGCCTGCTAAGACTTATAAAAATAAAACAGTTCTGCTAGCAGAATTTTGGGAGAAAACAGTTTTTTAGGATGGATGTTTCCCTGAAATAATGATTGTGAAATTGCTTACATTTGTAAACAGGTTACAGAAAGGTCATAATATATCACTCCAGCATGTACTCCCTCTCTCTCAGATCTGAAAGGAAACTGAACCTATAAAAGGCTGCTCTTAACTTTGAAGAAGGGAGCTTTGAAGAAGAGAGAGCAGAGAACAGTATCTATAGGCCAGGAGCTTTTGGAACTGGGTGAAGTAGTAAATAAACATTAACAACAAGGTACCAACCAGCCGTTGTTGCTCTTCCTGATGCTTTTTCAACTCCTCCATCATCTGCTGAAACTCTGCTTCTTTTTCCTGATCCTCCAGCATGGTTGCTTGATTCTGCTCTTCATAGGCCATTGCCACCACCGCCAGGATCAAGTTGATGAGGTAGAAGGAGCCCAAGAATATAATCACAACAAAAAAGATCATGTACGTTTTTCCAGCAGCTCTCAGGGTCTGTGGGGAGAAGAACCACCTCCTGTCATCCTTTTGACCAGGAAATGTTGACCTCCAAAATGTGGTTACTCAGCTATCAGAGAAGCATTCATAAGCATGCTCAGGAGCCCTCTAGTGCGCTGTCACCCCACACACTCCTTAGCCCTGAAAATATCATTTGAGGGCTGAGGGTTAAACCAGAAGAAATGTTGAAGATTTGTAATTGGCCTCTTGCCTCTTTTAATCTTTTGTTAAAAGCAGCTGGGGTGTGCATAACGTTAGGAACAGGATCATGGCAAGGAAGGTTATCATTTCCTCCCACACTGTTTTCCAGATGAAAATCACCCAGAGCGCACGCATACAAAATCACCTCAGCTGCTGCTGTGAGCGCCAGGCATCAGGTACTCCCATCGCTCTCTGACTTGGAAGCTGGGAAGCGACTGGAGCCCCAGATGCCACTGTGAAGATCACCCCAGCTGCTGCTGGGACTGCCCGGCTGTTGCAGTCACTTCTTGACCCAAAAAGTGACTGGAGTGCATGAGCATTCATCGGGGCAGCTGGCACCCACTTTCAAATGGTGCCCAGGGCTTGTGCCCTGGCTTGCCATTCCCTGGATACTCCACTGCTGCAGGTTTCCATGAAACATGGGGTTGGGAACTCCTGCCGCACTGGAACCATAAGAAGTGTGGCTTACCAGTTGGAAAAGGTTCTCCCAGTAGTCCTGTGTCATCAGGCGGAAGAGTGCAAGGAAAGCCCAGCTGAAGGTATCATAGCTCGTATAGCCATAGTTTGGGTTCCGGCCAGCTTTCATGCAGGTAAAGCCTTCAGGGCATTGCCTATCACAGAAGGTGAAGAAGAAAAAGAGCATGTCAGCATGATATCATGTGAACTGAGGGGCATAATTCAGTCCCTAAATTGAAGTCTAGGCACTGGTGTCCAATTCCACACTTACCCCCTGCCTGCCCCATTGTGTACACCACATGAGATCTTCATTATTGGGTTGCCAGTGTTAGTTTTTCGGTGTCTTTAGAACTGCAGCATACCCAGCAATTCAACACATGTAGCTTTTCCTAGCATGAAATTCTGGTACTTAATTACTTCAGATTATATTTGTCCTAATCAATCCATTTGCTCAAATGGTGTCTAGGAGAAAGGCTTCACCCAGCTTCTTCTCAACCCACTGTCTCTTATATTTGTACTGTACAGTTTTAAAGCAAATGCAAAAATAAAATGGAAGGGCTGCTATAGGACATATTTCCTCTAGCGGGTGTAGATTGCAGGGAGAGTGGAGCTCCGGAAATTCTCCTATAATAGAAGCTGTGATGCCATCAGCAGGGGCATTAAGATGCTGCCTTTGAAATTCTTTATAAAGGATCTTAGCCAAAACGAAGCATCATGCTCAGGAGAAGGCAAAATGAAAAATTTGCCTAGGGACATATGTCTAGGCCAACATCTTTCCCAAGGACTGCATTAAGGGTTACATTAAGGCTGCAGTTCTATGCAAATTTACCTGGAATTCAGTTCTGAGTAAACATGCACAAACTAGCACTCCAAATAGCCCAATCCTATGTGGACATTGCACCAACAGCACACAGACACCAGCAAAACATCAGTCATATCCTATGCCCATCCTGGCAATGTCATACCAATGGTGCACTGATGCCGGTGCAACAAGAGCCAAATGCCAAGCCTGACCTGGCCAAACAACACTGGCACAGCTTGTCCCAGTAAGGCCCCCCTGCATCCTGCGAAACAATAATATAGTCCATTATCCATGGAGCACATTGCTGACATCATTGCTGTGATGTTGGAAGCATCATCCACGTGACATCCATGTGTCACTGGTGTGATCCAAGGAGCCAATTGTTGCATCCACTCAGCCCCAGAGACATCTAAGGTATATCAGTATGGCATTTTTCCAACACTGTGCCAGCGCCCACCGCACAGACATTGGCAGGTGTGAGTCTACACTGGTGGGGCTGTTGTTGCGCTGGTGTACATGGAGATACACTGGAGCAGTGGTTCTCACAATTTTAGCATTGGGACCTGCTTTTTAGAATAAGAATCTATCAGATCCCATCGGAAGTGATGTCATGACTAGAAGTGACACCATCAAGAAGGAAAATTTTTAACAATCCTAGGCTGCAATCCTACCCACACTTAGCCAGGAGTAAGTCCCAATGACTGTCATTGTTAAAATAATATACATAGTAGCTTGTTAAAAGTACAGGTCTGTAACATTTCCCCAAATACAGTCACATACCATGGTAGCATCACGTTTAATATATTAAAAATAAAATATTGAAATGAATGTGGACCCACCTGAAATTGGCTTGTGACCCACCTAGTGGGTCGAACCTACAGTTCGAGAAACACTGCACTGAAGTATCTTAAGGATAGGACTGAGTCTTAATATACCTTTTATACTTACTACTACTACTACAACAAATACTTATATAGCACTTTCAAAAAAAAAAAGTGCACAAAGTGGGTTACAGAGTATAAACAGATAAATAAATGGTTCCCCTATCCTGAAAGGACTCACAATCTAAAAAGAAGCAGAAAAACCCCCAGCAAATGGCCACTAGAATAGACATTGAGCTGGAGTGAATAGGGCAGTGATTTTCAACCTTTTTCATCTCACAGCACACTGACAAGGCACTAAAATTGTCAAGGCACACCATCGGTTTTTGGACAATTGACAAGGCACGCCACACTGACAGCAGGGGCTCACATCCCCCAGTGGCCCTACTAACAAATGATCCTCCCCCAAATTCCCGTGGCACAGACCATCTGCGGCACATGAGTGTGCCACGGCACAGTGGTTGAAAATGGCTGGAATAGGGGATTGTTGCTAAAGATATACACCATAAGATCTTGGATACAATATTTATCTGTGGTAGTTTTACAGTCCATTTTTCATTTTTTATTTTTTTTTACATTTGTTTTAAACTACTGCAAGCCACTCAAAGAGTTGTGGGTAACATGAGTTTGATCTTTAACTGAAGTAAAAGTTTCAATATTTATATTGGAATACATTGCAGGAGGAAATATTCAAATAAAGATATTTAAAGTTGATTCAAATTTTAATGGTGCCTGAACTTCAACATTTACAACTATACCAATGCTCCCTAACCACAACCACAACCCCATTCCCAGCCCTAGGGGAGGCCCACCATCAGGACCGACCTCACTCACCCAGCGTCGGAGCTGTTCCCACAGAGCAGAGCATCAAGTGCACCATCCAAGAAATAGAAATTGGCTACACAAGCAAGGAAAAGCAGGTGTAAGAATTTGCAAGTTTAGACTGCAGAACAAATGAATAATGACTTTGAAAGAACTAATAAAAGCAGGCAACTAGCTGTGATGCGAGAGACCCATGATCAGGGTTTCAACGATGGGATTAAAGTTAAAAGCAGTCATAGGGTGGATGGGATGGGATTGTGCCACAGTGCTGGGACAGTGAGGTTTAACATTCCCTCCTCATGCCATTTTTCATATGTAATTACCACCCCCCAGCTGCTATTTCCCCATAGGGGAAGCATACAGATACTGTACTATTTACCCACTACCAAAGGCCTGCAATCCCAGTACAACTGGGTGGTAAGGGCGTGGGGATGACTGCTTTCAGTTTAAAAAACAAACTGGCAATCTCCTGCATCTTGTCTAGTTGTGCTTTAAGGCAGCTGTCTTCAATATTTTTCATGCCATAACCCCAATATATAAAAAAAGTATGAGACTGGGAACTCCACTGTTGATTCCTCCCTCCAAGACCCTGTTTGCCCACCAGTCCAGTGGTTTTCAACCTTCTTCATTCTCATAAATTGCCACAACTCCACAACTGAGGCTTCATGACCCCATTTGGGTCCTGACCTCAAGGTTGAAGAACACTGCTCTAAGGGCTAATCTTGATGTTACTATAAACTCATCTACAACAAATGAATTTAAAAGCAGGAAGTAGAGTGGAAATTGTTTTTCAAAGTCCCAAACAGCTGGAGAGTGTGTGTGTTCAGCGTGAAATGCTTTATCCCTCTATTGTTTATGCACCAAAAATCCCATCCACCTCCCCATCCCAAAAGTAGCACTTTACCCTCACAGTGGTGATTCATGGAAGTTACCACTATGAGGGGAAATCACCACTCGAGAGGGGAAAAGTATTTTAAAAAACCTCATAGTACCCATTCTCCTGCAATATTTGTGTAGTTATTTTAAAGGGCTGACAGCAACTGTTACCCTGCACATGCCCAATCTTGTCTGATCTTGGAAGCTAAGCAGGGTCAGGCCTGGTTAGTACTTGGATGGGAGACCACCTGGGAATACCGGGTGCTGTAGGCTTATACCATAGTCTTTCGAGACTGAAGGTTGCCAACCAACCATTTAAAGGGCCACTGCCAGTCCACTTTCTCCTTTAAACTATCTGCTAAGGGTAGGCTGAAAGTAAAATCTAGTTTGGCTCTAAGACAGCCACTTAAAAAATAACAACCAGTCAGTACAATGGCTATAGTGTTGGGCTTTAGTCAGTGAGACCAGCATTCAGGTACTCCCTTAACCATTAAGCTTCCTCAGAAACCATGGGTAAATTACCATCTCTGAAGCCCAAACTAAATGCATTTAGTTAAATGCATAGTATACTGTTACAGGTTCATGTTAGGGAGTATTTGCCTCTTTTACCTCTGCCCTCTTTCTCTGCTGAAAATCGCCTCTCCAAAATAGACATGCGGTTCTGGCTATCATTGTGTGTGGATACACATGCTCATCTTTTCAGTTCCAATGTAGGTTTTGGTAAAAACATGTTTTGCAGGTCTTTGAAATATAGTGACAGAAATGCCTGTAACCTTCTGGCAACAAATATTCTACCATGCCATCTTCAAGACAGAACAAATTATCTTCTGCACTTACCACCCTCACTTCTAAAGAAGAGTTATTGCAGTAACAGTATATGGCATGCAGTACTCCATGGCAGCCATTTTGGGGGCACTGCCACAAGAGACAGCAGTGCTCTGCACCCATTACCAGTTCCCACTGCCCCTGCTGGACCAGGTAAGGCAGCAAGGAGGTAGGGAGGGGGGAGGAAAAGTGGTGGGGAGGTTGCAGGAAGAGTGGATACAAGGACAATGATGTGCACCAAATCCTATCCCCTCTTTTAGCAGCCTCCCCTCCCCCTCCTCAGAGACCCATTGAAGAGCTGGAAAGCTTATGGAGGGGTAAGGGGGAATAATTCCTCTTTCCCCTCCAAAGCCTCCCGATCCACCCAGCCTCACCCTGTTGGATACAGCGTGTTCATTTTTGGTGTGGCTGTATTTTTTTTTGGGGGGGGGGGCTAGGATTGGGATCTAAATTTACATATGCATATAAATCTCTTGTTTGAATGGCATCTGTGTGAATGAAACATCCAAGATCAATCACCATCAATAGCACTTTCGTACCACCTGATGTGAAATACAATACTTTTTTTTTTTTTTTTTACTGGAGATGGTTCAAATGTTCAACTAAGAGTAATCAAGTAACAAGATGTACAGTATATGCACATATGAACTACCTGTAAGCATAAGGGGACCCAAACTGCAATGGTACAGTACATACTTTGTATACAGAAGATATCTAGTTAAAAGAAAGTGAGGTAGAAAGGCTGGGAAATATTCCTCTTTGTCTGAGAGAAGACCTGATTTAGTTAAAAGCAGTTTCAGTTGCAAGTATAAAGGAGAGAAAAAGTAAGCAAGATAAGGCTATAGGCTTGAAAGGAAGTAACAAGACCACTGCAGAGGTATGTTTCTGTACATGGGTAAACATATGATTGAACAGTGATAGTACTGTATTATCATTTTCATCTGAGGGCCATTCAGAATCTGGTTCAGGTCAGACCGGGCCATAGTATCAGTAGCTCCTTTGAAAAACAGTCTTACCTTCATCATTTATGTACTCCTCCCAATCAAAGGTCACATTGTTCGAAGTGGTGTTGTAAAAGTTCTCATTGCCATACAAAGTGGTGTTGTAGAAGGTCTCATTGCCATACAAAGTGTTGTTGCCAAAGGGTTCACTATCTAGCCCAAAGACATCCTCCTGAAATGGGGGAGGTGGCCACCGAACACACTTGTGCCGCAGATTCCCCATGAAGAGTTGTAGGCCAATGAGGGCAAAGACAGCCAAACAGAACACAGTGAGGATCATGACATCAGAGAGCTTTTTCACCGACTGTATCAATGCGCCCACAATTGTCTTCAGTCCTAGATGGGGGTAGGGGGAAGCACAGGTTTTGTTAGAGGCCTTCTAGCACTTTGAATTTTTATAACATAAGAACATAAGAACATAAGAACAGCCCCACTGGATCAGGCCATAGGCCCATCTAGTCCAGCTTCCTGTATCTCACAGCGGCCCACCAAATGCCCCAGGGAGCACACCAGATAACAATTATGAATGCTGTTCATATGAATGACAAATCCTAGCCGACAACACATTTTTAATGGGTTATATTTTGAACTGATGCAAGAGAGAAATGCTCAAGCACTGACCAACATATGCATGTAGGAGCAGGCAGCTAAGATGCTTATTTAAGTACCCTTATATTAAGTAAAAATTGATTTTTTAAAACCAACTGAAAAAATTTCAAACCTGGGGTTTCAATTTTGAAATTGTTCCACATGTTTTGTATATATTTTGAATTTTTAACTTTACGGCATGTTACTGATATCTATCTTCCTTCTAGTAACACCAGAGATGCAAATTGGTTTACATTTTCTACTATTGTGTTATGTTAATAATAGCAACAGATAATGTTTCGCCACAGTGAAAGTCAAGAGCTTTGAGGCCTCTCAGGACAAAGGCCTGTACGAGGTGTTATCCTAAAGACTGCATGTCTTTAGAAACCTGACCAATTTGTGAGAATTAAGCAAACCAGAAAGAAAACATGACCCTCAGCAACACCATCATCCCCATCACCTACCTGGAATGACCGTGATGGTTTTCAGAGCTCGGAGAACACGGAATGTCCGTAGAGCAGAGACATTGCCCAAGTCTACAAACTCTGTGACATAACTAGAAAAGAGAAGGCAAGAGAGATGTTAAGAAACAGGTGTTATTTAGAGAATGGAAATGGGGACTGACAAGAGGTAAGAAGATACTGGGGAATACATGGTTGCCATCAATCCATGTCTCTACTGCAAGTCTCTCCATTAACATTAATTAAAGAAACATGTGAAAACATGTCATTGCACCCCTGCCACCTGCAAATAACCAACTGGAGAAGGGATGACATCATGGTTGCAACAGACGTTTCTTTTACTAGTCATTACCAGAAAAAACCTAGATATGTGGATTGACAGCATCCACATGTTCCTGTAACATTTAATTAGACTCTCAATTAATATTATGAATTAAAATGAAACCCCTCTGCTGCAATACAGTTTTCCTCACACAGACTCTGCTCAGACAGGCTGATTGTAGATCCTACCCTGACCAATAGTTAAGATACCTTTTAAAGTACATTCTGGCTTTAGGCAAAAAAGCAGGATTGGCTTTTGATCAGGCAGCTATCATTCATCACAAATACCAGACTCTGCTTTGAATTTCAGGTATATAACATTACTCTTTAGCTATAGCTAATTAGTTATGAAACTAATTGAGGGTACATGTGGCCAGATATAGCTTTGGACAGTGGTTCAGAACAGTGGTTTCAGAGCTTGCTTGTTGGATGTAACTTACGCCATAACAATGACACTGAAATCCAGCCAATTCCATGGATCTCGGAGGAATGTAAAGTTGTCCATGCAGAATCCTCGGGCAAGTATCTTGATCAAAGACTCAAAGGTGTAAATGCCAGTAAAGGTGTATCTGTAAAAAAATGGAAGATAGTGAAAAAGCCAAAATGCCAAAATGCAAAAGATTTATTGATGATAAAAATTTCATACATTAAAGGTTCAATATGTTACAGTCTGTTTTTCTAAAAATGTCTTGGTTGCTTCTATGCCAGTATTTTACTCCAGAATGCCCACCCATTGTTGACTCACTCAACTTGACTACACTGTGCTGCTGTCAAGTTGCTGTACTCCTGTGATTCCCAAGATGCCCTCCCATGTTTTTTTCAGACCTGATTTGTGGTAATTCTTTTTATAATACAATGCAGTTGCAGTACAAGCCTATCAAACGTGGGCAGACAAAGCACTATAATGCTGTTCAGGAGTACTGTACTGTGTTTTAATTAAACACTTCCAGTGTGCACACATAGCCCATTTTATTGCTTGTTATTGAGCAGGGCAGAAGGATTAGTGATGAGTAACCTGATAAATGTTGCATGAATAACTCCTCTTAGGCTATAATCCTAAACAGATACAAGGGAGTAGGTCCCATTGAACACAGTCAGACTTTTTTTAAACAGAGGAATAGTACTATTTCACACTTAAAAATAATACAAGGAAATAGAGTAGTGGTTTCCAAACTGGTGGGTCGCAACCCACCAGGGGAACCAAAAGTGATCAGAGATACAAGCTGTTTGGATTAGCAGGGAAGTCCACAGATGGGGCAGCGAGATGTCCACACCCCTTGAATGGCCAGCACTACCCCACAGACATGTTACAAAGCCCCTTGATTGTGGCAGTGCTGCCTCCACAAATACTTACAGGGTTCCCAACTGCTGAGCTTTTCACACACAAATTGTGAGTTTAATTGCAAAAAGAAAAGGATTTCAATTACTGAATTCACTGAAGATATGTAAACATGTTTTCTTTTACATGCATGCTATGGCTGCATGCTATAATGTTGGGGGGGGTAGGATTGGATTTTTAGACTATGTTATATCTGCATATCACGTATCTATATAGGAGGCAAGCCTGATTAGAAAGCATTCCCTGCATTCATTTTAAATGTACCTATCCCTGTTTAGCATCAAGCTCTGAAGAAAAAAAAATTCTAGAAGTTTGGCACAGAAGCTAGCTATACAGAGTGCTGATCAATGGTGTAGCTAATGATTGTGTAGCCCGGTGCCAAGTTCAAAGCGTTGCCCCGGAAGTGATGTCACAACCAGAAGTGACATCATGCCTGGGCTTTTAAAAAAGTGAAATTGGAGGAACCCCACAGCAGCTCACCACCCACTTGCTCTACTGTCTCCCCTCAGTCAGTGGCATAGCTAAGGCATATATCTGCTGCCTGGGGTCAAAGAAGATTTTGTAGCCCCCCTGCATGACAAAATCAAATTTAAATAAGTAAATAAATAAAAAGTTATTGGTTCCATGCTGTATCATAATAACATCTCATTGGCACTCAGAACAATCAGTCTCATAGGTCAGTTTGGAGTTAAGCAAATCTATTTTTTGTTCCACAAGGCAGTTGTGTTTTCATTTTCTGGTTAAATGGCCATAACTTTTGATAGAATACATATATTCCAGTACAGTTTGTTGCATTGCATCCTGCATTAAATTACCTTTCCAATGATATATAACATGATGGTATTATTCATACATACCAAGATTTTCACAATTTTGGTCACTAGTGTCAAGGTCAGGTTGTTGCCCCCCTAAAGCTTGATGCCCGGTGCAACTGCTACCCCCTGCACCCCCTTAGCTATGCCACTGGTGCTGATTTTCTCAGAGGAATGCTCTTGCCCCACAAGCAGTTTTGAACTACATTTTTTTAAAAAATCAATGCAGTGACTGAATGGATAAATGCATAAATGTTTGTACTCATTAAAAAAAAATAAACAACAAGAACAATAAGACTGATGACTGAACCAGAATTCATTCGTGGTTATGCATGCACATTTATTCTTTCAGTGTGAAGCCAAGCTCAGCCCATTACTGAGGAATGTGCTATGAGCTATCTTAGATTTTATATTTACATCAGCCTTCACCTTGAGGAGCACTGGTAAAGCGTCCTTCCTTCCTTGTTGAATAGCCACTGCCTTCCTACAAACATCTGGCACTGAAAGGAAATGGTTCCTGAAAGGCTTTAAGTTTTGCCAACAAAAAAAAAACCCCTGCTCTCCTCTCTTTTTCTCACGCTAGCTGGGTTATGACACTGTTTCACAGGGAACTGGTCTCCATACCAATAGCTAGTGGATTTGACATTGGACACTGTGATTATAGTTACTTGCAAGCTTTTGAACCACAAATAATTCCTCACCTGGTCCTGACCTTTCTGATTCCTTTCCTTCTCCCACCCCAAACTGTAAGAACTAGAGAGAGGATTAGCAGAGGAAAGAAAAGAGGAAGGAAAAGCTCACTTACTCCACATTTTTGGACCACGGTGGTGGGTTACTCATGGCCATGAAGACACAGTTGGTTAAGATGGTGATCATGATAAACATACTGAATAATTTGAAACAAGGTCAAGGAAACTCATCAGGCTTCTGTAGAAATTCCCAATACAAACCATTTGTTAAACCCAGGAGAACACTGGTGCCAATTGGGAAACTTGACTAGGAACCAAAGAACTGCAACAAAACTAGGAACCCAATCCTACCCAACTTTCTAGTGCCAATGCAGCCGCAGTGCAGCCCCAAAGTAAGGGAATTTGTGTTCCTTTACCTTGGGGGGGGAGGGCCTCCATGACTGCCACTCTACCGCACAATGCGGCGCATGCCCTATTGGCACAGTTGCATCAAGTGCAGGGAAGTTGGATAGGCCCCAATTCAGCTAGACCCGAGGCAACTTTGGGTTTGTGCTTGTTGAAAAGACCTGCTCTGCCTTGCCCTGGCTGCATAGCAAACAGTTTTAAACTTTTCAAATGCAGTTCGTTCTAGGACAGGCTCGATAGACTACAGGCAGAGGGCTGGATCCAGTGCCCTGCCTAAGTCGAGCATCTGTCAATTCCATCATTATGGGTTCTTTTCAACTGTTACAGCCTGAGGATATGGATAGAGTTCTCTGGAGTTTGAGAGAGTCATCATGCCCATTTGACCCTTGCCCAGCGTGGCTAATACGATCAGGGCTGGTCTGGCCAATTGGGTGGTACACATTGTAAATTCATCTTTGCATGAGGGAACGATGGCTTCCATCCTGAAGATCGCAATTGTGCACCCCCTCCTGAAAAAAAACACCCATCTCTTGATTCCATCAATTGAAACAACTACCGACCAGTATATAATCTTACTTTCTTGAGTAAGGTGACTTAGCAGGCGTTGGCATCTCAGCTCCGGGGGTCCTAGATGAGACAGATTATCTGGACCCTTCCACTCCAGCTTCAGGCCGGGCTTTGGGATAGAGACAGCCTTGAATGATCTTCGGACTAGACAGGGGAGTGTGTCTCTCTTGGTTCTGCTGGACCTCTCAGCAGCTTTCGACACCATCGATCATGGTATATTTCTGGGCAAGCTGGCTGAGCTGGGGATTGGGGGCACTGCTTTGCAGTGGTTCGTTCCTTCTTGGCTGACAGGTCCCAGATGGTGATGCTGGGGAACTCCTGTTCAGCACCCTGGCCTTTACAGTGTGGGTTGCCACAGGGTTCTACAGGTTGAGCCTCATTATTTGCGTGTGTTCCGTTCCAAGCACTCTCATGTGGATGGCAAAAAATGCACTATAGCAAATCAATTTAAAAAACGAAGGGCGCAATCCTAAATGTGCCTTATGCCAGCCCAAATCCCTGGGGCCAGCATAGAAGGGTTGCAAATGTGCCGTAAAGCACGTTTGTGCCTCTGCGGCTTGGAGCCGCGTCGGCACATTTAGATGCGCTGATGTGCAGAGGCTGGCAGAAGCCTCTGCGGCGGCTCCCGCACCAATTCAAGCTGCAAAGGTAGGTGTGGGGGATGTGGGGAGGGAACATTTCTGGGCGGGGGAGGGTGGGCGATGGGCAGCCCCAGGGGCGGTCCCGTGGGAAGCCGGGAGTGGGGCTGGGACCCGGCAGTTATGCCAGATCCCAATTCCCGTCCATGGAGAGAACGGAGCGGCTTCCAGCCACTCCGCTCTCCTCTGACTTGCACCACCTCCAGAGGTGGCGTAGGTCTGAGGAGACCCATAGGGGCACGCAGCCCTTACCCAGGGGTAAGGGGAAGAGCTTCCCCTTGCCTGTGGCTGAGTCGCTGCACCCAGCGAACCTGCGCTGGATGCAGTACAAGCCTCCTGGCTTGCCTGCTCCAGCACAGGTTTGGATTGCGCCCAAAGTTTCTTTGCTCCAGTGATTTAAAAACAGCCTTTGTGATGTAAGATAAGAGTCATTAAGAAGACAATCCATCAATCAGTCATCCTCCAAGTGGGAGGCGCTTCACTCAGTCCCTCCCTTCACCAATGCAAAGTGATCACTTTTCTTTCACGTGCTCAGGGGGGAGGGAGGGGTCGCCTGGAGAGAGAAGGATTGATGAATTGTCAGCCAGCTGCCCCCCCCCTCTCTCATTAAGGAGGCTATTGTTAAAGGACTGTTCAGTTTTTTAAACTGATTTTAAAGGGATGCATTTTCCCCTTCTCCAGGGATCAGCACATTCCTTCTCATTTGCAGTGGCCATTTGTGTTGAGTCAAATCCGTGTATAAAAAATCTGTGTATAACAAGGCTGGACCTGTATTATGTCCCCCATACTTTTTAACATCTACATGAAACCACTGGGGGAGATCATCCAGGGATTTGGAGTTCAGTGTCACCAATATGCTGATGACACCCAACTCTATCTCTCTTGACCATCTTGTTCCAGGGAGGCTGTGGGAGTCCTGGAGCAATGTCTGGAGGCGGTTGGGGTCTGGGTGGGGGCCAATAGGTTGAGATTGAATCCAGATAAGACAGTCTTTCTGGTCAGGAAATCCTCGATGCAGGTACTGAGTCATCTGCCTGTTCTGAATGGGCTGCACTCCTCCTGAAGGAGCAGGTTCGAGGTTTGGGGGTGGTCCTGGACTCCCTGGAGAGCCAGGTTGCAGTGGTGGCCAGGGGTGTGTTTGCCCAGCTTTTACTGATGCACCAGCTGCGGCCATACTTGAGTCAATCAAACCTGACCACAGTGGTCCATGCCCTAGTGACTTCTAGACTGGATTACTGTAACACACTCTACGTGGGGCTGCCCTTGAAGACAGTTCAGAAGCTACAGTCAGTGCAGAATGCGGCTACCAAGATGGTTACTGGAGCTAAGTGGTTTGATTCCCTTGGGTCACTGCTTCAGTAACTGCACTGGCTGCCCATTCACTTCTGGCCCCAATTCAAGATGCTGGCATTGACGTTTAAAGCTCTTCACAGTTTGGGGCCAGGTTATCTGAGGGTCTGCCTTCTCCCATATTTTCCGGCCCGCTCCCATAGGTCATCTGAGGCGACTTTCCTGCAAGTGCAAACTTTCTCCCAAGTTAAGGGATGGTGGAATGGGGGCAAGCCTTCTAAATAGTGACACCACAATTATGGAACTCCCTACCAGTGGACTTAAGATCTACGCCCTCCCTTATGGCGTTTTGGTGAGGGCTCAAAACCTTTTTGTTTCATATAATATTTGAGTGATGGGTTGTCTGCCTCCTGTGAAGGTTTGTGAAGCACTAGACAGAAGGTCTGGTCTAGAGGGTAGATCCTTTATTAGGCTTGAAAACAACATCTGAAGGTTGTCAGTTCAAGAACACTAGAAGCTTCTGTGTGCGATGAGAATTTGAAGCTGATGAGCTGCACTGAGCTGTTAGCTCTTAATTCTCATTTTTAGCCTCTATTTTCATTTTATTTTTAGTTGCTTAACTTTTATTGGAGTTTTTAGTTTATTTTAGCATTAGAGATTTTTTGAGCCTTGAGTTGTAGTTTGGACCATGGCATTCATCCTGAAAAAAAACTGTTATAGTCTAGTATAGAGCCGTGAAAGCCTTAGCATGTTTTTTTAAAAAAAAATTTTGTTCTTTTTAGTATTAATTTTTGTATATATCCTGAATGAAGGGGCAGACATTTCAGTAAAAGGGGAAGAGCCTATCCTACCTTCTAAAAATTAGCAAGTCTTTTCATCAGCACATCATTCAGCTAGAGAATATGGAGACAGCACCTGTTTCCATCAAAGCTGCTCCCTCCATCCCTCAAGCATTTCAAGGAACAGTGGTGGTCTCTGAGTCACACAAAAAGTGACAACTATGCAAAACATGAAGCTGGGCTACTGACTCAACAGTTCCCCCTATCTTAATTTCCAGAAACAGCAGCAGCTGCATCCCCCAACAGCCTCTCCAGGTGAACACCACTTCCAATTCAAGCATCAGGAAGGATATGAATGTATAAGCACTTTGATGGCAACATTTCGGACAGGGTTGAAAGGGTCCAACATATACAGGGCAGGAGTGGCACTGAACCGGAATATTGACTTCCCTTTGTTAATGACGATGTAAGTCTGAGAAACAAAAGAAATAAGGTATTGATAAAATAAGCTATATAAATATAAAGATATACATTTTTATCCCACTTTTTCATTCCAATAGATTGAAAAGTTGAAATTAGGTAAGCATGTAGTCCAACACATTTTAGTACTCCAAAAATGATACTTTTGTTTTTCTATATAAAGGCCATTGCACTTACCTCATAGTACAAGTCAGTAGTTTCTGTAAGCCTAACAAGGCACAGGTGGGACAGTTGCATGCCTGCCATAGGCTGACCTGGGGCAAATTCCCCTAGTGCCAGCCTCTAGGGCCCCACGGAAGACTCTCTGAGGCTCGCGACGGGGGGCGGAAACTGTGCTTCCGGTTTGCCAGAAGCACAGTTTATAGCGCCGGAGAACTTCACAGAGGTTTCCCCGGCATGGGAGGAGGTCGCAAGAGGCTCCGTGAGCCTCTGGTAAGTAGGGGAGGCGAATTTCTGCCTGAGGGGGGCGGCGACAGCCCGCAGGGGAGTGCCGTCATGGAGCTTTGCCCTGGGTGCGGGGCTGCGGAGGTCCACGGCTGAGGTGGGAGAGTGGGGCAAAAATATTTTTAAACAAACTAACAAACAGCTTAGTTGTAGAAGCTCTGCTCTGCCTTAACAAACAGGTTATCTCCAGCATTAGGAGAAGAGTAATTTCAAATTTTTAAGTATAAAAGTGAGACAAACACTGCATGCTTGGAACTTTTATTTCAACAAGTTTTGGACTTGCATTCTGGACAAGTTTTGGACATCAATCACTAATCAGTTAGTGATTAGAAGGATAGATTAGAAGGATGAGGGGCCCAGCAAAGTCTGGCACCAACCCTGAATTTGAGCATTTAGTTTGATACCATGTGACCCTAGCTGCTCATGCAAACCAGGTCAGTCTTGAAGGACTGGTGATTTATGCTCAGAGTGGCCCAGTCATGAGGCTAACCGAATGCTGTGCTTCATTTGGTAGGCTGCGGGAGATGGCAAACTAGCAAGGGATGACCTGTACCCCACACTTGCAACCTATCCACCTTCCCGCCACCTACCCTAGTCTGCTGGCTTACCTCCTCCTCTTCTAGCTCTGATGCCACTTCTGTGGCCTCTGTGACCATCAGAGAATGGGGGGAGTGAAGAGGTTTTGCTCCCAGGATTCTGCATGCCAAGCTACTTTACAAAAAGTGGCAGCAGCTTGAAACAGGAAAAAGAAGAGGGAGAGGTGTGGTCTGTGGGTTGTGGAGTGGCTGGTGGTGCACATGCACTAAGGCATGAGTGTGGCTGGTGGAATTTGGGGTGGGTGGTTTGTGAAATTTGGGGATGAGCTCAGGTGGTGGATTGGCTTGGTCACCCCTGCCACCCCATACTGTGAATAGGTTCTTCCTGTTCATCTTCCTAACCAACTCTTACTTTCTGATTTCTGTAGAAGGGGTCCAAGTCTTCCAGGGGCACGGCAGTGAGCTCAGGAGGAAGATCCCCATAGATGAATGGAAGACTTTTTCCTTGCTCTAAGTCACTGCGGGGCTTGGGCTGATGGTCTTCATCAAGAACCTCTTCATGTTCCTTCAATTTCCTGGCCTCCTCCTCAGCAATCCGTTTCTCTAGCGCCTCCAGGGACTCTCGGGTGAATCGGCGTAGGCAGTCTGGACCAGGGAGATATGGCGGGGCTGCCATCTTCTCATTCTGCTCCTGGACAGCTTCTGCCTGGCCTCACAGAACAACAGTGAAGCTGCAAAGATAAGGAGCAAATTGATTCATTTTGTACCAGACTGACCATGCTTCCCTACAGACTTAGGACCAAATCCTATCCAATTTTCCAGTGCTGGTGCAGCTATGCCATACACGGCATCCTGTAGTAGGGGAGCTTTCATAGAGGCCTCCTTCAGCTAAGGGAATGCTTGTGCCCTTTCCTCGGGGCTGAATTGTGACTGCACTGGCATTGGAAAGTTGGATAGGATTGGGTCCTTAGTTATGTGATTATGGGCACAATCCTAATTCCTTACGTCAGTGTTTTGCAGCACTGATGTAAGGGCAATGCAGCTTTGAGGTAAGGGAACAAACATTCCCTTACTTTGAGGAGGCCTCCGTGAGTGACACCCAACTGCAGGATGCAGCACATGTCCCATTGGCTGGAAAGCACTGACATAAGGGGTTAGGATTGCGCCCTATCCCTTTTAACATAGTACTTGTAACTACATAGTTGGTCACTGACAGCTGGATCTACACATACAACTCAATTAAGCAGTAGAATCCTGGAGTAGTAGAGTGGACTGTACCACTTTAGACTGCAACTAGATTGTCATTTTTTTAAAATTATCCATTCCCCCCCCCCCAAAACCACCACAGATATTCGCCTATAAGTTGATCTCACAAGAGGGCAGGGTTTGAGCCAAATTGATGCAATTTTCTATGACCCTTGGATAAGAAGGGGTTAAACGTACGGGGCTGTCTGACTATAGTTTTGTCTGATTTTACGTGAGGTCAGATCCTGAAAAATAACCTACCAGTGATTATTACCTAAGAACTGTAAGGTCTCTAATTTAGTAAAAACAGTAATAGATCATAAGATACATTTTTATTCTTTAACTTTTTAAATTCTGGTCTTCACCACCTTTTTGTAAACACTATCAAAGTGCATTGTAAACAACATACCAGTAAAACAGTGGGGTACATGTACCCCCACGGGCACTCAACAGGATCTTTAGGGGTACTTGAAAAAGAATGGCATAATGCAGGTCATGCTCCAGAATGGCTTGAAAGGGAGGCAAAGCAGAAAGGGAGGTCGCTAGTTGGCTATGAAAGCCCCACCAATAGTTAGTTTTTGGTCATCAATTCATGTATGCACCAGTGATTGAAAACCAGCACAGTAAAAAAAGCTGAAACATAATATGGAAAGTGATCAATCACCCAGAATTTCTTAGCACACATCTGGTGCAAAATAGTGCAAAGGCACTGTTCTGTTCTTCTGTTCTTCAAACAGATAAAAAAAGAAAACTCTGATGAATACATAAAGTCTGGGTTTTTATATGGAGGAGATGAGGGCTTGTATTATCAATTATAAAATTTTGCTAATAGGTACAATTTATGGAAATGGGCTGCCAAGGGATATGCCAGTGAAAAAGGTTGAACCATGAATCGAATCCAGCTTTAAGGTGTCTGGTGTGTTAAACCCAAAGCTCTACATATAACATACAACGTATAACTGAGAGTTATATAACATATAACTGAGAGTGTGTAATTCAGTTCACAGCAGAGAGATGAGCTACATATAATTGCAACCCTTTTTACTCAGAAGTAGACCCACTGCTTTCCATGGGTACTATTCTGAAGTCATGGTGCACTGAATTGTAGCCTGGGACTTTGTTTCAAATGGAAAGGAGGATCCCACCCTGGTGTTTCAAAAGTCAGACCTCTGCCAAATGCAAAGCTTTTGCAAAAGAGAACCAGGCTGCAGCAGCATTTGCAAAATTCTCTGGAGGAGAATAAAAGGTTAATTTTGGCTGGAATTTCCCAGGAAAGTTACTATAGAAACTAAGGATCTCTGTATTGCTTCTGATGGGCAAGAGGTGCCTGCCTGAGCCAGAAACTAAACTTTTCAGAGTTGAAAGGCTCTGCCTTCTGATTGACCTGGAGATAAGACCAAGTGAGAATCAGGGCTTGATTACTTGGTAAAATTTTTTAGGTACTATAGGCAAGTATCTACTTTGTCTATATCTATAGACAAGTACTTTATCTATAGGCAAGTACTTTGAAATCTGCTCTTCACTATGGTTACTAGGTCTCCTGAAAGAAGGATGAAGCCTGAAAGCTCAAGAGTAGGACTGGCTAGGATCCGGGCTGTATGTAATCTGCTTGTGCCTGCCAGGAACAAGACATGCTCTTAGAAATCATAGGCCATCTAGCAGCATGTGCAGGTCAGAGTGAAGCTTGATGGGTAAAGAGGTGGAACAAATAGCAACAGCACAAGCCAGCAGTATCATATCTAAACAAGATTTTAAATGCTTCTGGTACATAATGTGCTTATACAACATTTATCTTGAGTGCCATTATCTTGAATGGAGTGCCATTGCAAGTTTCTTAAAATAAACTGTTTAGTATCAAAGTCATTCTTCAAATTTGCTCCAAAGTTTTGCCCATGAAAACTTTCAAAGTAAGAAGGAGATTTTCAGGGGTCATGAAATGTCCCCAAGGAAACCAGCTGTAGGCATTTCATATTTGTTCATGAATGTTCATGAGCTTCTTCAGCACCATTAAAAAATAAAAATAAACAGGTTTGATTGTTGGAGAGTGATGAAAAGCAGGATTGCATTTCCTGTTTTAGTTCTGCCACTGTATTCTTCATCAGTAACACTGGAGCAGAAGAAAGCTATCCTACCCATCCTCTTCTCACTCATTCCACAAGGATAAAAACATAAGAACATAAGAACAGCCCTGCTGGATCAGGCCAAAGGCCTATCTAGTCCAACTTCCTGTATCTCACAGTGACCCACCAGATGCCTCAGGGAGCACACAAGACAAGATACCTATATCCTGTGACCACTCCCTTGCAGGTGGCATTCAGAGATAGGCTATGTCTAAATTCAACATGATGCATATTCCCATCATGGCTTGTAACCTGTGATGGAACTTGTCTGCTTCCCTTTTAAAGGCATCTAGGCCAGACACAATCACCACATCCTGTAGCGAGGAGTTCCACAGTATACACACTTGGTAAAGAAATATTTTCTTTTGTCTGTTCTAACTCTTCCACCATTCTATTTTAGTGGATGTCTCCTGCAAGTAGCAAGCAAGTAGAGAATGAAGCAGGGAGGCCAGGTGAAGCAACTGAGCAGGCAACAGGTCAGGGGAAGCAGTGGATGGGCACAGTGTGTGGGATATCCCCTAACTGCCACTTCCACCAGCTAGCCTGCCACTAGAAGCAGCCATTTCACCTCGCCTCATGAGTGGACCAGTCCTGCTAGAAGTCAGCGTCACCCAATGAAACTGATTGACAGTACATTCAGATGACGCAAAACAAAATATTTCTTCACACAATGCCTAATTAATACAGTCAATCCTTGTTAATCGCACACTCCATTCCCACAGATTTACTTATCCATGGGAACAAGAGTGCGACTTACCTTGCTCCATTCTCAGTCTGTTCTTGGCTATCATGACATTCTGAAACTATTTGCTGTTGGCAGGTTAGCTAACCCTCCCCCTAACTCCATTGATTCCATAGGATCAATGACTCGTCATTCATTTCAACAACCTTTATTGGCATTTAAAAACGATCAAATACACAGGATAAAAATTAAACATTTTAACTTTGTTGTGGAACTTGCCTTCATTATCACATCCCGGATAATAATTCATAAGCAACTACTTTTTTTGATAACAGTCACCAAGAAGTCTGCTACCAAGTTGGTAATTACTTTGGAGCTATCCTCAAGGAGGAAGCCCACACGTCCTTCAGAGGGACCAATAAAGCTAGATGAAATTGGCTCTAATAGGCATTCACGAAAGTAACTATGAGCAGAGCAATGACACAAAATATGGGCAACTGTATCGGGTTCCAGATGGCAAAATTCACAAGTTCCACATTCATGTGAAATATTTTGAAATCTGCTGGAGAGGACTGAAGAGGGAAAAATATTGAATATTGCAAGCATGAAAGCTCGCCTCTTGCCAGGATGGATCAATGACTCTGTATCCATCAATTCGGTATCTGATAGGATTTCCAGGAACCTAACCCAGAGGATAAATGATATTTGCTGACACAAGGGTGGTGATGGCCATTAGTTTAGATGGTTTTGAAAGGTGATTAGACAAATTCATGAGGAGGACATGGAGGGTCATTGCATTCAAACCCCTAGTTTGGCCCTGCACACTTAAAACAAACAAACAAACAAACAAACAAACAAACAAACAAACAAACAAACAAACAAACGCAAACCCTTAAAATCTCAATTGATTTTAGCTCCTGACTGAAAGCCAGGAAAGTGCAATGGGAGTCACTGAACCACACAGAAAGGAGGAGCTGCTCTATCCCCCCATTTCTGCAATGCTCTAGTGCCCCATTTGCTTGCCGTTAATGACCCCCACACATGTTTGCTTAGTGACTTGCCTATAACACTGACATGCTTTAGCTTTTCTTATGCATTTTATTTTCAGTGGCATTAGTATAATATCCTATCTAATCAGGTGCAACTATGTGTATGAGAGGACACAAGAGTTTGTAGCTCTTTGTAATTTTGGGGGGGAGGGGGGAGTAGATTAATATTCCCAAATGGGTGTTGTACAGCAAAAATGTCCACATCTTCCAAAGAATGTTCAGAAAAGAAAGAAAATCTCTGTATAATACCTAGCAATTATAAGTATTAATTCATTAATTATAAACATGTGGGAGGATGACCACATGCCATTAATCACATCGCAAAAGTTAGACAGTTGAATGGTCTTGGGCCTGACGGAGAGTAAGCTGGGTCCCCGAGTAATGGGGAAAGTTATGAATGTCTGAATTAACAGATGGCTACATTGGCATTTGAGCACAGGTACAGTCCTTTCATTATGTTTTTGCTCAGGTGTGATAGCACTGAGCCTACAAGAACTGCCTGTTTCAACTTCTGAACATTCTGAAAAACCTCCGGAATGGAACTAGAACATAACTTGGCGGCTTGGTGTATATCATTTTCTCAGGCACAAAATGTGTGTATTCAGAAATTTGTCATATTAATGCCAGAAGAGTGAGAAAGACATGATAAACAACAATAATAGCATTTATACCTCAAGAGTTGACAGCACTTCCCATAATACTTTATATCAGTAATTCTTCCAAGAACCCTGTAAGGTAAGCGATGTTTTTATCTTCATATTTGCAGGCACAGAAATGAGAGGAAAGAATTGTGACTTTTCTAAGAACACCTAGGAAGTTTGGGACAGATGTGAGATTAAAACCAGGGACATCATCACGTACAGCACAATCCTATGTATGTTTACTCAGAAATAAGTCCCAGTGTGCTCAAATGGGGCTTACTCTCAGATAAACATAGGATTGCAGCCTCAGTCATTTTGCTATGCAGTATTAGCTCTCATGTCAACTTTGCATAATAAACAGGAAAAAATCCTCCCATGTGTCTTCTTCTTGTGCAGGGGTCTCCAAACTTTTTGACCAGAGGGCCGCATCAAATATCTGGCGTGGTGTGGAGGGCCGGAAAAACAATTTAAATATAAAATCTAAATAAATAAATTAGAGATGGAACTTAGATGAGTGAATAAATGAATGAATGGGCTCATTCATTCAACCTCTCTGGCCCTCAGAACACCCTCCAGACAAAATAAGAGCACAGTTCTGGTCATGTTCAGTGGAGTGTGCCAGAGGCTTTCAGGGGACAAGAGGTTGGCTGCGGGCCGGAAAGAGGCTTGCTGAGAGCAGCATCTGGCCCCCAGGCCGGGGTTTGGAGACCCCTGCTCTTGTGCAATAAACCCCAAACAAAACAAAAATCATTCAGAAAGAGCTATCATCCTCAATCATTCATTTGTAAAATGAGAACAAGCAATCTAGGAATCTTGGGAGAGCAACCCCAAGAAAGGCAAAAAAAAATAAAAATTGGGAAATGTTTTAAACAATCATATTTTATTTATTTATTTATTTATTTATTTATTTTTAAATGTTATAAATTACCTTTCCACTTTCCCAAGCACCCAAGAAAAATGGTAGAATAAGCTGTAGTATGGTAGCCCTTCAAGGCCAGGGGAAAGAGTCCAACTGTCCCTCTGTTGGACTTGCCAAAGTTGGCTATTGTGACAGCAACTCCTAGGTTCCTGCCTCCCATGCGCAGCCAGGAATTTTGAGCTTGGCTGTTTCTCCAGCTGCTGTGGGTCATCACAGAAGGAGTTGAGTTTCAGCAACAAGATGACTAAGGCCATTCCTCCCAAGAAAGAGAAGGGAGGGACAGTGAGAGAAGAAAAGGTACATATGATGGAAGCCAGGCTAAGGTCCACCACCATGCCCCTGCAAGTGACTCCTACCCCACAGGCTTCTCCCTTTGCCTACATTCCAGCACCCTTCCTAATTCAGCTGGTAACCAACTTCTATTCTGTAGGTTGAAACCCATCAGGTCACTGACAAGTTAATCTCTTCTCTGATCAGCTGCTAATTAAATAGATTCCAGCACAATCAGATGTTCCGGCCTCTCAGAGAGCATTCTGAGAATTCAGGATGTATATGGAATCACCTTGCTCAATTCCCACAACCACCCCAGATCAGCAAGTGGAATTTGCCATAGGCAGCTCTACACACACACACACACACACACACATACACACGAACATATGTACATGCATGAGCAAGTACAAAAGAGAAAAAATGAAATGCATAATTGTAAATTATTAGAGAGGGAGGTTTTTGCACATTCTCATGCTCAGGATTTGATTGTTCAGCATATCTTCTAGAAGGAATTTTTCCCAAGTTCAGTTGACCAAAGATTCTAGGAATTTTTTTTTCTTTCCCACAGAATGTGGCTTGTGTAATCAACAAAGGTTGCACTAATTGATTTTCTGTGAGAAGTCTGTTAAAATTTAAAATACAAATTTCTCTCTAAAAACACATCAATTAAAAAAACAAAAACCCCGCTGGAAGGGCAGTTTTGTTTAAAATTCCCTCTAAAAGCTGTAACTGAGTCCTCCTCAAGGTAAGGGAACATTTGACCCTTTACCTCAGGGCTGTATCAGCAATTAAAAGTTGGCTGTGATTGGGCCCCTGTGTGTATATACAGGTGTGTGCCACTTTGCAACGTTCCAGTTTATGCCAGGAACACATAACCGACGACTACACGGTCATTGGGGCACACACCCCAACCCTCCAAAAGTGAGGGGAGCTCTGTACCCCTCCCCTTCAAAGGGTTGTCTGAGCCTCCAGAAGCAGTGCATGTCCGTGCACTGCTTCTGCAAGGCTCAGACTGAGGGAAATAGTGCCTCTCGCGCAATTTCCTGTTTCCTCCATGAAACTGGAAGTCGCACAAGAAATCTGATTTCCCTCAGTCTGACCCCCACAGAAGCAGCATGCAGACACATGCTGCCCCTAAGCTCAGACATCCCTCTGGAGGGAAGCGGAGCAGAGCAGAGCATCCCCTTCCCTGCAGAAGGTCCGAATTCCACTTGATGACAAGGATCACAGTCCTGATTCCTGTCATTAAGTGGCACATGACTGTATTTCTTGGGGCTCTTCCAGTTGAAATGTGGGATACAAGTATTTTAAGCATTGGAAGATATGCGAACTCAGCTGAAGTGGCTGCTTTGAACAGCAAATTGGCAGCAATGGGTGCCCCAGGCACACCAACCACCACATCTGCCACTTGCTCACCTAGGCACTTGACTGCAGCCTCTGCTAGCTGGCTGATGAGCCAGTTGCCTAAGTGGCCCAGTGCCAGCCACTTTACCTCTTATTCCTATGGGTGTGCCAGAACGGGGGTGCCAGAAAGGGATGGAAGGGGGTGTACAGCCATTCTGAGCAAAAGAAATGTAACCCATTCTTTGGCATTCTTTGGCAAAAGAAATGTAAGAAGGTGATACGGGAGGCCATGCGAGACTATGAGGAACGCATGGCCAGCAACATTAAGGGGAATAATAAAAGCTTCTTCAAATATGTTAGAAGCAGGAAACCCACCAGAGAAGCAGTTGGCCCTCTGGATGGTGAGGGAGGGAAAGGGGAGATAAAAGGAGACTTAGAGATGGCAGAGAAATTAAATGAGTTCTTTGCATCTGTCTTCACGGCAGAAGACCTCGGGCAGATACCGCTGCCCGAATGACCCCTCCTAACTAAGGAGTTAAGTCAGATAGAGGTTAAAAGAGAAGGTGTTTCAGACCTCATTGATAAATTAAAGATCAATAAGTCACTGGGCCCTGATGGCATCCACCCAAGAGTTATTAACGAATTGAAGAATGAAGTTGCAGATCTCTTGACTAAGGTATGCAACTTGTCCCTCAAAACGGCCACGGTGCCAGAAGTTTGGAGGATAGCAAATGTCACGCCTATCTTTAAAAAGGGAAAGAGGGGAGACCCGGGAAACTATAGGCCAGTCAGCCTAACATCTATACCAGGTAAGATGGTGGAATGCCTCATCAAAGATAGGATCTCAAAACACATAGACGAACAGGCCTTGCTGAGGGAGAGTCAGCATGGCTTCTGTAAGGATAAGTCTTGCCTCACGAACCTTATAGAATTCTTTGAAAAGGTCAACAGGCTTGTGGATGTGGGAGAACCCATGGACATTATCTATCTGGACTTTCAGAAGGCGTTCGACACGGTCCCTCACCAAAGGCTATTGAAAAAACTCCACAGTCAGGGAATTAGAGGACAGGTCCTCTCATGGATTGAGAACTGGTTGGAGGCCAGGAAGCAGAGAGTGGGTGTCAATGGGCAATTTTCACAATGGAGAGAGGTGAAAAGCGGTGTGCCCCAAGGATCTGTCCTGGGACCGGTGCTTTTCAACCTCTTCATAAATGACCTGGAGATAGGGTTGAGCAGTGAGGTGGCTAAGTTTGCAGACGACACCAATTTTTCCAAGTGGTGAAGACCAGAAGTGATTGTGAGGAGCTCCAGAAAGATCTCTCCAGACTGGCAGAATGGTCAGCAAAATGGCAGATGCGCTTCAATGTCAGTAAGTGTAAAGTCATGCACATTGGGGCAAAAAATCAAAACTTTAGATATAGGCTGATGGGTTCTGAGCTGTCTGTGACAGATCAGGAGAGAGATCTTGGGGTGGTGGTGGACAGGTCGATGAAAGTGTCGACCCAATGTGCGGCGGCAGTGAAGAAGGCCAATTCTATGCTTTGGATCATTAGGAAGGGTATTGAGAACAAAACGGCTAATATTATAATGCTGTTGTACAAATCTATGGTAAGGCCACACCTGGAGTATTGTGTCCAGTTCTGGTCACCACATCTCAAAAAAGACATAGTGGAAATGGAAAAGGTGAAAAGAGAGCAACTAAGATGATTACGGGGCTGGGGCACTTTCCGTATGAGGAAAGGCTATGGCGTTTGGGCCTCTTCAGTCTAGAAAAGAGATGCCTGAGGGGGGACATGATTGAGACATACAAAATTATGCAGGGGATGGACAGAGTGGATAGGGAGATGCTCTTTACACTCTCACATAATACCAGAACCAGGGGACATCCACTAAAATTGAGTGTTGGGCAGGTTAGGACAGACAAAAGGAAATATTTCTTTACTCAGCGTGTGGTCGGTCTGTGGAACTCCTTGCCACAGGATGTGGTGCTGGCGTCTAGCCTAGACACCTTCAAAAGGGGATTGGACAAGTTTCTGGAGGAAAAATCCATTATGGGGTACAAGCCATGATGTGTATGCGCAACCTCCTGATTTTAGAAATGGGTTATGTCAGAATGCCAGATGCAAAGGAGGGCACCAGGATGAGGTCTCTTGTTATCTGGTGTGCTCCCTGGGGCATTTGGTGGGCCACTGTGAGATACAGGAAGCTGGACTAGATGGGCCTATGGCCTGATCCAGTGGGGCTGTTCTTATGTTCTTATGAGCCAGATCGTGGGCCTGTCTTCCCCTCCTCACAATTGGCTGCCCAGAAACTCAGTTGGGTTGAAAGCACCAGCTTTCAGCTCATCTGAGTTTCTGGGCAGCCAATTGCCACCACCACCGCCACTGTCCAGAAGTAATTGGCAGTGACATGGTGATGTCATCATATCACCACCAATTACTTCCAGGTCATGAGGGGTGACACCAGGAGTCACTGCCCCAGGCAGCCTGGCAAGTTGGAACACCACTGATAAGAGTTGCTCTTACAAGGGTGGTTATCACACACCCTGAATCACTGTGATAAAAGTGGTTTTAAATAGCAATAAATGAATGAATGAATAAATAAATACATAAAGTTACATAGCCTTCCACCATTACTGTTTACTGAGGTCATGCTCAAATTCCCTCTCAAAGACTTGAACTGTTGGCCTTCTGTCTTGTCAATTATTAGTACCTGAGTCATTCTCCTCTTTCTCCAGCTTTTGCTATTTACAGCCAAGTTTTGGAAGCCTCTCTGTCTGCGCAATGTCTTAGCTGAAGCTGGGACACATTTATTCATCTGGATCATTTGCAGCTGAAGATACAATTTCCTAGTCACAGAATGGGGCCTTGTAGCAACTGACCCCACTTTCCTGTAACATGGCAGAAACTTTGAGGCTCTCCCCACCTTGAACACTTTCCCATGTCCTTAATTTGAGCTAGAGCTCAATCCTGAAACCTGTTTTCAGTGCCAGGGATCAGCTCTTGAAAACTAAGTGTCAATAGCTTTAAGATGCTCTCTAATGCCCAAGGAACAAGAGATTGACACATCTATTCTCTTACTCTGTTTAGAAATGCAAATTGACCCCTCCTTAGTTGGCTGGCAAAGAAGCCACAGGCTGCAGCTTGCAAGACTTTAGCTCTACAGTACCTTCGGTTTAGCAAGATTTACCTTAATCAACTTGAAAGAGAGTTGAGGTGTCCACCTAGTCTGGAATTTTCATCCTTCAATCATGTTTCACTTAGGCAGTTTCCTTACTAGCCATTTTGTTTGGAATGAACATCATTTGTTCATTCAGTTTTCACAGAGAACCCAGACAGTGTCATCGCTAACCCATTACGCTGAGGTGCTTTTCACACGGCCCTTCCATCTTCTTTCAGACATGAGTTGTTTATTGGATTTTAGCTTTTAAAAATCTCAACTGCAGCACCAGCCTGCCCAGAGTGGCCCAAAGCTTTGCCAACCCTCCAGGACTGGCCTGGAGCCTCCAGAAATCTCCAGGCAACTACCGAAACTAATCCTAGAGATTTTAAAAGGACTTCCAAGAATTTCCAGCATTGTATTATGCTGGAAAAAAATAATCTCCAGGAATAACTTCAGTCTGACCTGGCAACCCTAGTGGACCAGCAGAATACTATGGGCAGCCCAGTCCTAAGCTGCACCGCAACTGACAGGCTGCATGGCCGGCACTGTATCAAATGCAGGTTAGGAGCAGGCTGGAGGTCACCATAGGGTAAGGGGATGTTTTCCCTCCTTCCCCCATGTAACACCCCAGCCTGACCTATTGGGCTACTTGGATCTGCACCAGCTTTTTTGCTGGTGCAAATCCAAGCAACCCATGTAGAGCTTCCCAGGCCAGGGATGGGGGTTAGGATATGGCATGTGCTGCCACTGCTGATCCCACCCCACTCCTGGGCCCATCCACCTCTCATTCCACCCTCCCTGCCCAGAAACGCCCCTTTCCACCCCCAAAATGCCCTCTAGCCACCCTCTACCACCCACTGTGCTGCACCAAATAGGGGACAATTAGAGGCAGAAGTTGAAAAGCAGAAGCTTCTAATTAAAGTTACGGAGTCCTTTTCTGAACAAGTTTTACTTTTGAGTAAACATTAAAGAAGACTCTTGGCTACCAGTCCTGTATATTGAAGGGGTCTTCTTTAGGTGGCGTGTAATGAACAGTCCGGTTTCCCCCTGATACTTGCTTGTGGTGGTTTTATTGGGTAGAGTTCTGGTTCTGCTCTGCATGCTAGTGAGTCATCATCGTTGCCTGTGTTCCTGAGAAATGGTCTCAGGTAGAAGGTGTTTATAGGCCAACCTGTTTTCACTGAATGCTGACCTGATGGCAGGACCTTTTGGAGCCTGGGAGGCAAGTACCTCATCCATGCAATTCACAGACAAGGAGAAAAACTTCTAATGAAGACTAGTACAGATGATTAGCATTACATTATATGAAGTGTCATATGGAAACACCATTTTAATTAAACTTTCAGCTGATTTCAGGAAACCCATGCCTGAGCAGCACTACGGATCCTTAATGTGAAAGCTGCTATGCTGTGCTTTGATCAAGCAGTCCAAGATCATGATCAACTATTTTCACTATGGACAGTGTGCCTTTTTGTCACTATAACCTAACCCAGTGGTTCCCAAACTGTGAGTCAGGACCCACTGGTGGGTTGTGACCTGATTTTTGGTGAATTTTTGGTAAGGATGATGGAAAGATCAGATAACTAATTCCCTCAGTCCCTGGGGCTATTCTAAAATCAGATGGCTACTAATGAACCTGCAAATTGCTCAGCTCCTGCAGTTTGCAAGCATGTTTAAGTATAGGGAGATAAATGTAAATACATAAATAAAATGTAATTTATTTCTAGATTTCCTTTTTAAAAGTCTGATAAACCTAGGTGGGTCCTGATAAAGTGCCATTTTAAAAAGTGGGTCCTGGTGCTTAAAAAGTTTGGGATCCACTGATCTAGCCCATCCCTCTGAGATTAAGTGGTGCTGTAAATCTGCTAGAGCAAAGGGTAGAGCTTCCAGGCAGGCTTGAACCCTGACCACCTCTCATTTTAAGCACTGGATTAAAAAATAGCTTGAAAACTCAGACTCCTCTTGCAACTAAAATTGTCCCTGTAATTCAAAACCACTTGGCTGACTCCACTTCCCCTTGTGGTTTTGATAGCAGACATTATTCCTTCACACTTCCTGTTCTGAAAACTGCACTATTAACCTCCCTCCCTTCACTTTCCGGGATTAACTGAAACCCTGAAGGAAGCCGACTTTGCTGCTCGCCTTGGAGAATTTTATCCTGGGAGGTGAAACCAGAGCCTGTATTAAAATTTCCCATCCGGAACGCAGGTTTAAAAAGCAACAGCAGGACATAACGTAGCCAGTCTTGCAGTCTCCTGGTTGCAGAACAAAGTGTACTCAAATTTGTATATGACAGAAGGAATCTTAAGAATGTTTACTTGGGAAGTCAGTCTTATGACTTTAAATCCATGAGATTTATTTCCAAGTCAGCATGCTTACAACTACTAGGGTATACACTTGGCAAAGACAGATCTGCTCCTCAACCTTTCGCCAGCAGAGTTTTCCATACCCACTTACCTAGAAAGTCTCAACATTCACTATTCTTTGTCTGGAACAAAATGCAAAATACGTATTACAAATTCAAAGGTCTGGAAATCACGAGGAATTTGGATGCCAATAAATCTCACAGATGAGTGACAACACACACATCCCTACAGACACATTGTGATTGCAGTCTGATTGTACATATTCTTCACAGCACAGGCAATATATGTTATGGAGAGAGCCTGTTTGTTGTTGCAGTCCCTGTAACATCGTGGAGACCTCCATACATAGTCCCATTGGTCACAGACCTATTGTCACTGGAAGATGCAATGGAGACCTCCATATATAGTCTTATTGCGCACACATATATTGTCATTAGAAGACCCAGTGTGGAGTAGTGGGCAGGTCTTGCTCCCCTCCCAACATTGTCCGCTGTGGTTTAATTTTCCTTGGAGAGATGGGACTGCTGTCCGAGTCACTGGTAACTCCAATGACTAAGGGCGAAAGGACGTTCTTTATGTATTCCTCTTCTCAGTTGTGTCCTAGATGGCATCCCTCAGAATTCATTTGTACTGCCATTCAAGGGTCTGCATAGACCTACCCTAGATTGAATTGCTTGGTTATGCAAGCATATTAAGATAGAGTGTGGCAGAAGTTGAACCAAAAGATGACCTGAAGTCAGAATTGTCAACTTTTTATTACCAGTCCCTGTATAGCTGTTTGATCTGCAGACGTAAGTGAGTGATAAATGCATACTAATGTTATGCCATTAAATGCTTCACCTCCTATTTTTTGCAGATCAAGCTGCTGATGCCTGGTAATAAAAAGTTGGCAACCCAAAGTGTGTCATTTGACTCCAGATCATACTTTGAGTTCTGTCACACTCAAGTGTAATATATACTTGCATGTAAAAATAAACCCTCTGAAAACTGATAGACAGATAGATAGGTCGATAGATAGATACTGCAGATACTCTAACTCTACTCCAGAGAGGGAAAGAACCAGTGGAGCAATAGACAGTGGCATATACTGTATATTGCTTCAGATAAACAGAGCTCAGTGAATAGGATTACCAATAATAATAATAACTTTTTCCCTAGCTTAATTTCTGTGCCTATAATAGCCATGAGATGTGCAGACATTAGCAGATAATGAGGCCTATTATCTAGGTGAAAAACTTCACTTGCCTATTCCTGCATACCAAGCTGCTTCTATAAAGGCATTAGAGTGGACCCAGCATGGTGGGTGCGTTTGCTTTTCCTGGTCAGTTGGCAACCCTATCAGTGGGAATCCCTGTGGGGTAAGCCGTATGTCAAAGGCTGCAATCCTATCCACACTTTGCTGAGAGTAGGTCCCACAGAACACAGTGAGACCTATTCCTGAGTAGATGTGCACAGGATTGTGCTGTAATAGAGTGATCACTGTGCCTCTTCCTCTGCTTCTTACAGAGAAGCTGTGCCTTTAACAGCTGCTTGGTTATTCCAACAGGCATCACTTTCTCCACTGGGGTATCTTCATTCCAGGAACTGCTGCCTGATCTGCAGAATGTCTGCTTGGCCTGCAGCTGTTATGCAACGCCTCTATTGAGAACATTGGTGGCGTACAGGTTGTTATTATGCATTGACCTACTGGGAAACATACATCTGCTCCTTGATCTAAGTTACAGACAGGTTTACAACTTGGCGACCAAATGTATTCAAGTACAATTTGGAGCCAACATTTCGATTTTAAGATACAAATTGGTGTGCATGTTTAAGAATCAGAGAAGGAGTTTTTTTCCCCTCAACAACCTTACAGCTCATCTGGCTATCCAAGGACCAACCTAAATACTGTATCACACATAATGCAAAGTTTGATCCCTTGGTCATGAGTGGGAAGAACCGAAATGTGACAAAATCAGGGAGGCTTTAATGCTCTGCCTCCCTCATGCTTCCCATACAGATCCATCCCCCCATATCCTGCAGGAGAAAAGCTTCCACTGAAAGCCAAGAGCCTTGTGTTCCTGGTTCCTTTTTGTAAGCATACCTTGGCATTGCGTCTTATTACTGAGCTAGTGATAGAAGATGCTTTGTATGTCACATAGGAAGCATAGTTGCCACTGAAAAATTGTGACGGGGACACCAAGTACCTGCTGTAACACATTGTTATAGCCGTGCTGTTCCATTTTGCAAAGTGAAAAGATGACTCTATCTAGGCTTTTGTGTAACTTGATAGCTAAAAATGCTTGCTTTGTGGGCATTGATAATCCACTTATGCTCTTAGTATGTAGGCCATGCTGCCCTGACAGGGCAGAAACTATGATACAATGACACATGATGTTAAATGTATGCTTGCATTTTTGTCTTTTCCCCTTTAAGTAGCATCAATAGTGTGTGTGGGGGGGGAGGGTACATGTGAGGGACAGATCTAGATTGGGGCCATGGCTTAGGTGGATTTAGCCCTTTCCCCCTCAGTGCCATTTTCCCATTCCCGTAGGGAGAATTGTGCTGAGAATTATAAAAACCTGCCCTTCAGTTGCCATTTGCCCCAGAAGGGAAGCTGTTAATGACCCAAATAGCAGATTCCCTCCCAGAACACATAGCACTGGGGATAGAATTTTAGAAATGAACATGTCACAGGAAGAAAGAACTCATCTCCCTCTTTCATACCATGATCCCAATCTGGGTTGGGCTCCTTTGGCTGCAAGTCAAAAGGGAAATGGAAGTGTAAGCATATTAATACCATATATACTTCAACCCTATAGCAGATGTGTAAAGGGGGAGTTTAAAACTCATCCCATAAACTGCATTGCCCTGAGGCAGATCATAACTAGCCCATACCTGCGTACTCCAGGTTTTTCTCAGCCCAGCTACTTTTGAAACTTTTCCACATTGGAGATGGTCAGGATTGAACTTGGAACTGTTTGCATGCCAAGCAGGTCCTCTTTTTATGGCTTTGCAGCTTTTGAACCTTCTCCAAGAAAGAAAAGCAGAGTAACTTTTTATAGCTTGTTAGAAAAGCAGGGGAGCTATAAGGATGTATTGTTGGAGTTGGGAGTCACAGAGAAGCATTGCTGTTTTAAAATGAGCACGGCCAGTCTGAGTTTGCCATATTAAATTAATTGGCAATAGGTTTACAGGTCAGACTAGGTATTTCATGAGAGATTATTTGTAGTGCTCAGAAAGCAAAGGATAATGGCTCCATGTAACTATCATGGCCAATAGCCGCTCACAGAGCTACCCTATATTATCTAGTAGTCCTTTAAAAAGCAACCTCAGCTCTTCACCAGCAATCATGAATTCAATCTGATCCGAAGAAGTACTTCATTTTGCCTGTCGTAGGGTCAAACTAGATGGCACTTTAAGCATGTAATTGGGGCCAGTGTGCTTGTTTTCATTTGGTTAATAGCAGCTCTATTGGGCCCTCTGCTCCAAATTGGGTCCTTCACATGGGAGGGTATCTCTCTGCCCTGCCGTCGTCCTGATCAGGCTCCCATTGGGGAATTTCTTTTCTCAGGGCAAACAACAGCTATAGAGGGTGGGGGGAATCCAGACCAAGGGCAGGGCAGAGGGCTAGAAATCCTCCCCCATAGAAAAATTCCAGTCTTTGTGGGGCCCAATCCAGCTGCTATTTGCTGAATAAAAAAGGGACACTGTCCCAGTAAGTAACATACTTCAGATAATGTCTAGTTTGACTTGATAACAGGCAAAACGGAGGAAGTACAGGTACGCTCCGCTTAACAACAGGGATCTATTCTGCAAACCCTGTCTTTAGGCACTTCGGTTGTTGTCCGAACAACTGCTAATGGCTGTCAGGTCATGCCCCAGAATACCTTGTGGCAGCCTTTCAACACCCCAGGATGCTTTTCAAGACCCAGGAAAGCAAGAAGAAGGCAGTTAGCTGCCAAAAGCACAATGGAAAGCACGCAAAGCGCCGGTTAGCTGACTCATGAAGGGAAAGAAGCTAGCCTGGTGATTTTGGTAGGACCACCATCGTATATGCCAATGATTTTCAATCTTTTTCATCTCATGGCACACTGACAAGGTACTAAAATTGTCAAGGCACACCATCAGCTTTTTGACAATTGACAAGGCACACCATCTGTTGGTGGGGAGACTCACTTCCCCATTGGCCCTACTAATAAATGACCCTCTCCCAAACTCTCGCAGCACACCTGCAGACCATTCACAGCACACCAGTGTGCCATGGCACAGTGGTTGAAAATGGCTGGTATATGCAGTCGTTCATTTCCTGGAATGATGCCCTGCAGCACATACTTGTGCTTCTTCAGACAAGATGGAATTCCCTACATCAGTGTTTCTCAACCTGTGGGTCAGGACCCACTAAACGGGTCATGAGTCAATTTCAGGTGGGTGTTCATTTCAATATTTTATTTTTAATATATTAGACTTGATGTTCTCATGGTATGTGACTGTATTTGGGGAAATGTTACAGACCTGTACTTTTAACAAGGTATTATGTATATTATTTTAACAATGATAGTCAATGGGACTTACTCCTGGCTAAGTGTGGGTAGGACTGCAGCCTAGGATTGTTAAATATTTTCCTACTCGATGATGTCACTTCTGGTCATGACACCACTTCCAGTGGATCCTGACAGATTCTCATTCTAAAAAGTGGGTCACAGTGCCAAAAGTGTGAGAACCACTGCCCTACATGATGTAATGATGATGGCCAAGAGCAGAGGCAGCTTTATGAAGGACCAGACCAAGTGAGGGGAACCTTTTTATATTGGAAGACCACTTTATTTATTTATTTATTTTACAGTTCTTTCTCTAAGACGCCTTTAACATAAGAACATAAGAACAGCCCCACTGGATCAGGCCATAGGCCCATCTAGTCCAGCTTCCTGTATCTCACAGCGGCCCACCAAATGCCCCAGGGAGCACACCAGATAACAAGAGACCTCATCCTGGTGCCCTCCCCTACATCTGGCATTCT
Organism: Tiliqua scincoides; assembly: GCF_035046505.1. Lineage (NCBI taxonomy): Eukaryota > Metazoa > Chordata > Lepidosauria > Squamata > Scincidae > Tiliqua > Tiliqua scincoides. The sequence continues at coordinate 77,837,334 of NC_089825.1, forward strand.
GACTTAACCCATTCCTAAAATCAGGAGGTTGCGCATACTCATCATGGCTTGTACCCCATAATGGATTTTTCCTCCAGAAACTCATCCAATCCCCTTTTAAAGGCGTCTAGGCTAGACGCCAGCACCACATCCTGTGGCAAGGAGTTCCACAGACCGACCACACACTGAGTAAAGAAATATTTTCTTTTGTCTGTCCTAACCCGCCCAACACTCAATTTTAGTGGATGTCCCCTGGTTCTGGTATTATGTGAGAGTGTAAAGAGCGTCTCTCTATCCACTCTGTCCATCCCCTCCATAATTTTGTATGTCTCAATCATGTCACCCCTCAAGCGTCTCTTTTCTAGGCTGAAGAGGCCCAAACGCCGTAGCCTTTCCTCATAAGGAAGGTGCCCTAGCCCCATAATCATCTTAGTCGCTCTCTTTTGCACCTTTTCCATTTCCACTATGTCTTTTTTGAGATGCGGCGACCAGAACTGGACACAATACTCCAGGTGTGGCCTTACCATCGATTTGTACAACAGCATTATAATACTAGCCGTTTTGTTCTCAATACCCTTCCTAATGATCCCAAGCATAGAATTGGCCTTCTTCACTGCCGCCGCACATTGGGTCGACACTTTCATCGACCTGTCCACCACCACCCCAAGATCTCTCTCCTGATCTGTCACAGACAGCTCAGAACCCATCAGCCTATATCTAAAGTTTTGATTTTTTGCCCCAATGTGCATGACTTTACACTTACTGACATTGAAGCGCATCTGCCATTTTGCTGACCATTCTGCCAGTCTGGAGAGATCCTTCTGGAGCTCCTCACAATCACTTCTGGTCTTTACCACTCGGAAAAGTTTGGTGTCGTCTGCAAACTTAGCCACTTCACTGCTCAACCCTGTCTCCAGGTCATTTATGAAGAGGTTGAAAAGCACCGGTCCCAGGACAGATCCTTGGGGCACACCGCTTTTCACCTCTCTCCATTGTGAAAATTGCCCATTGACACCCACTCTCTGCTTCCTGGCCTCCAACCAGTTCTCAATCCACGAGAGGACCTGTCCTCTAATTCCCTGACTGTGGAGTTTTTTCAGTAGCCTTTGGTGAGGGACCGTGTCAAACGCCTTCTGAAAGTCCAGATATATAATGTCCACGGGTTCTCCCGCATCCACATGCCTGTTGACCTTTTCAAAGAATTCTATAAGGTTCGTGAGGCAAGACTTACCCTTACAGAAGCCATGCTGACTCTCCCTCAGCAAGCCCTGTTCGTCTATGTGTTTTGAGATCCTATCTTTGATGAGGCATTCCACCATCTTACCCGGTATGGATGTTAGGCTGACCGGCCTATAGTTTCCCGGGTCCCCCCTCTTTCCCTTTTTAAAAATAGGCGTGACATTTGCTATCCTCCAATCTTCTGGCACCGTGGCCGTTTTGAGGGACAAGTTGCATACCTTAGTCAAGAGATCTGCAACTTCATTCTTCAATTCCTTAATAACCCTTGGGTGGATGCCATCAGGGCCCGGTGACTTATTGATCTTTAATTTATCAATGAGGTCTGAAACATCTTCTCTTTTAACCTCTATCTGACTTAACTCCTCGGTCAGGAGGGGCCGTTCGGGCAGCGGTATCTGCCCGAGGTCTTCTGCCGTGAAGACAGATGCAAAGAACTCATTTAATTTCTCTGCCATCTCTAAGTCTCCTTTTATCTCGCCTTTCCCTCCCTCACCATCCAGAGGGCCAACCGCTTCTCTGGCGGGTTTCCTGCTTCTAACATATTTGAAGAAGCTTTTATTGTTCCCCTTAATGTTGCTGGCCATGCGTTCCTCATAGTCTCGCTTGGCCTCCCATATCACCTTCTTACATTTCTTTTGCCCCAGTTTATGTTCCTTTTTATTCTCCTCATTAGGGCAAGACTTCCATTTACGGAAGGAAGCCTCCTTGCCCTTCACAGCCTCTCTAACTTGGCTGGTTAGCCATGCGGGCACCTTCCTGGATTTAGTGGAACCCTTCTTTCTTTGCGGTATACACCTCTGCTGGGCCTCTATTACTGTTGTTTTAAGCAGCCTCCATGCACTCTGGAGAGATTGGACTCTTTTTACCCTCCCTTTCAACCTCCTTCTAACCAGCCTCCTCATTTGAGGGAAGTCCGCCTGTCGGAAGTCAAGGGTTTTTGTTAGAGATTTGCCTGGTATTCTTCCCCCAACGTGCATGTCAAAACGGATCGCAGCATGATCACTGTTCCCCAATGGCTCAGTAACGTTTACATCTCTAACCAGGTCCTGCGTACCGCACAAAATTAAATCCAGAGTCACCTGTCCTCTGGTGGGCTCCGTGACTAGCTGATCTAAGCCACAGTCATTTAGCACGTCAAGAAATCCGGTTTCCTTATCGTGACCAGAACACAAATTGACCCAGTCAATATGAGGATAATTGAAGTCCCCCATGATTACAACCCTGTCCCTCCTTGTCACCTCCCTGATCTGTTTCCTCATTTCAAGGTCCCCATCAGATTTCTGGTCTGGAGGACGATAGCACACCCCCAGTATTACATCGCTGCACAAGCCTGGTAATTTAACCCACAGGCTTAAGCCTGGTAATTTAACCTGGTAATTAAGCCTGGTAATTTCTCTTGGGCCTTTGGCCAGTTGCCAGTTTGCCAATTACTGATTTGCCACTGATGGGGGAAAAAAAGTGTTTTTTTTTAAAGTTCCCCAAAATATACCCTGAGTTTCGCATTATGTAATGAAATAAATGGCGGATTTAGGCTTTGCAGGCAAATATGCAAAAGGCCACAACTGATATCCCAAAAAGCCGCATGTAACCTTAAGGGCACAGTTTCCCACTCCTGGACTAGACAATGGAGGATAGATTTATCAATGGCTGTTAGCCATGATTACTAAACAGAACCTGCATCTTGGAGGCAGTATATCAGATGCTAGAGACAAGCAACAGGGGAGGATTATTATCTTTATGTCCTATTCCTCAGAGGTATCTGGCTGGCCACTAAAACGCTGGATGGAGACCAAATGATTCTTTAATTCTTTGGGCCAGCAGGGCAGTTCTTATTACATTTGATATTACAATTCTCTAGTATTGCCTTCCCATAAGGAAAAATTAGACTTCCATACATACCAGCTGGGAGAGTGCAAAACAGTTTATAAGTGATTCACAACCCAGATTGGCTTTGTGGCATGGAATGTGAGGAGGACAGCTCCTCTCTCCATATATCACCACTATCCTACATCACCAACAACAGGAGAAGTTGTGGCTGCTGGTTTCTGCCCATTCTGCACTTGTTAAAATCTTTGAGCTCTGTCCACAACAAAAGTGTCAATCCTGAATCCAGGTAAAGAGGCTTGGGTTTAAGAAGTGGATCCTGACATGTGGTTTCAAGTAGGAAAGGAGACAATGGGGATATAATATCCCTATATCATAGTCTCTTCGAAAGCAGCTGTCTCCCAAGAATAAATATCAGAGGGCAAAAAAGCACTTAGCAAAAGTGCATTGTATAAGGCAGCAGTGGGGGCTTCCCTCCTTGGGGAAAATATCAGGAGAAGGAGATATAAAGGAAACTGGGTGGAGAGGGGGAGGAACAGAGGGTGGGGAGGCTGTAGGAGGGGGTGAATCCTATAGTGGTGGTGGTGCGCACCGAATCCTAACCCCTCCTTCTTCTCATCCCCCTTTTCTCCTCAGATTCTTTCTTTCCACTGTACTGAGCCTCTTAATACTTGTGGTTGGCAACCTTCAGTCTCAAAAGACTATGGTATAAGCCTACAGCACCCGGTATTCCCAGGTGGTCTCCCATCCAAGTACTAACCAGGCCTGACCCTGCTTAGCCTCTGAGATCAGATGAGATTGGGCATGTGCAGGGTTGTGACTAGAATGACAAAGGAGAAGGGAGTGTGATTTCCACATGGGCTTCAGCTCCAGCACCTCCCATTTCAAGGAGGAAGGAGAGCACTTGATAGTTCTTTCTAGCTAGAAAAGATTTTGTGCATAGACCTAATTTTTGCTTCCCCCCCCCCCAACATTCTGAAAATTAGCTCCCAGAGGCCAACTCTTCTCCACCAAGACAATGAAATAGTCTTAAAAGGATTCCTGCTGATGCTTCAAGGCCGAACCATCTACTTCCAATTGTGGTAAACTAGACGCAGAGAGCCCATAGGCTACAGAAAAAGTTGGTGCAGATGACTTACAGCCCAATCCTATCCACACTTTCCTGGGAGTAAGCCCCATTGACTCTAATGCGACTTACTTCTGAGTAGACATGCATAGGATTGGGCTGTTAGACAAGCAGGCCAAAAGCCACATGCTACAAGGAAGAAGAGGGAGCAAAATGTTTACCTTGTCTCATCTGAACAAAACAATACTTTTGGATTTTATACGTGGCAATTGGCACAGCACAGTATCACCTTTGGGTCATGTTAAGTGTCTTATATAAGACACTGTTTTAAATAAATAAATAAAAGATTAACTGTCTTGATCACAGGCTCTAGTCACCCACTTGTAAGTAGCTTATTCCTCTCTTTCATGCATTTCCCTAAGGTGTTTTCTTCTTTCTCTTCTCCTAACATCCTTTGCTCTGTTTGAGAGAAGCTAACTTGCATTAGTGGCTCAGCTTCCAATGTAGCATGTCCTGAGGGCATCATGGACTCTAAGCCCTTGTGCAACACATAGAAACCGTATCCCTTCTCCATTCGCGAGCCAAAGGAGAGGGTTCTGGCATGTCGTACCCTCCGCAATTGGACAGCAGAAATCATGTTCACCAGTTCTACTTTCAGCACATAAGGTTTTCATCATATGATCAGGAACCAATAGGCAGACTGGTTCAGTGGGACGTTAGGGTGCCTACCAATTTCAGCAATATTGGTATAAAACAAAAACAAAACAAAAACCAGAAAAATCAACATTTCCTTACAAATCAGCAAACACATTTTTGTAATTTAAGAGCAACCATTAACAGCATAATCTTATCCAGGTCTACACAGAAGTAAATTAAATTCAATGGGTAAATTAAATTCATTGGGATTCACTCCCAGGGAAATGTGCATAGGATTGCAGCTTTAAACATTATTTTCAGGGTTTCTGACTGATCTGGGTCTCAGTCCTAGGATCTGTTCTTGCTATAAGGCCTTGGTTGTGTTGTATGTGAAATAAACAACACACAGGAGAGTCTCTGAACATGAGCAGAGTATCTTTTCGTCACCACTGGTAGAGTAACCATGACTGAGCCACACATTATCAGGGATTGGGGGAGGAAAACTTTCAGGTCAAGAGTGTCTAGTGTCCAAGAAGGATTTAACTCCAGCACCTCTCTTAGTAACTATTGCCACAGATGGAATCCAGCTTTCAGAGTTAAAAACATTTCCCACTCCTCAAACGTTCCCCCAGCAGCTCAGAGTCCATTCACGTAACCCCTTGTGTGGCATGGCCGGAGTTTATTTTTAGAGTAATAGACAAAGATGGCGGGAGAGGGGGGCATTTCTGATTTTAAAGCCAAGATTCTAGTTGTCCTCTGGAGCATGGAGAAGATGGTCTCTCAGTTCATCTCACCTTACAGCAGTGCAACCCTTTGCATTTCCCATCCTAACTGTGTCACTGAAGTCTGAGTCACGCAGTCCTCCTGTCAAGCTTTGTTTATGGCCCCACGTAATCCCCTCCACAAACACACACCCATACACTTACAAACTCCCCTCGACACTGTCCCCCTCACCCACCCTACTCTACCCTTACAGTGTGACTGACGGAAACTGAGAGAGAGAGAAATAATCCTACAATCAAACACAATCAAAAGTGTCACAGAAGCAGTACACAGGTTTGTCAAAGCGAGACAGGAATAAGTAGCAACATGAGAGAATTTGGGGGTCCGTTAACCCCTCTTTCTCTCGTGAGGAAAAAAAGCAAAGAGGCATTTCTGAGGCACAAAATCTCTGCTAGGTAGCTCCTGGGGGGATTCATTGCCTACTTACTGTTTGATGGAGAGAGAAATATCCCAAAGAAAGGCCCTTTAAGGGTCCACTTTTTCGCTCCCCTCAGACTTGCTGAGTGTGGGAGCCTCGGGCCGAGCTGCTGCCTGTTGGCAGAACAGCTGCTGTTGCTGTCAGATGGTCATGCTGAAACCTGAGGACCGGAGGGTTCTTCAGGTAGCATCGTACTCTCTCGGCTTTGGCACTCGCCCCTCTGGGCAGCTGGTCAAGTGTCAGGCGGTTCCTGCAACTCTGCAGCTCCATCTCGTAGTGCCGGGTGGGTGGTACAACCATCCAAGAATGTCCACCAAAAAGGGGGGGAAGGGGCATTCCCATGTTCTGTGGCTGGTCCAATAGCAACTGGACCCTTGACTAAGGAGCAAGCACTAGGGTGGGGCTGTTTCTCCAGAATAATATAAGCCCTGCAATTCCACCCCCATATCCATTGCTTATATGACGAAATCACTGGGCAAGATTATCTGGAGCAGGGATTAGCAACTTCTGTGCTCAAAGGACACTGTATTCTCTTCAGTTGCTTCTCTACCCCATCCTTTAGGTCTTGCTGAGGCCTTAGTGTTCTGCAGTCAGCTCAAAGTGGAATTAAAACAGTGACTCCACCCAGTACCTTATATAGTGCTATATTCTTTCTAATCCCACAAAGCCCGTCCCCCTTGGCATGAGCCTGATACATGTTTACTCAGCATCAGACCTCCCCAGCCCTGCGCCCGGGGCAAAGGTCTGCGATGAGGCCCCTCCTGGACTACCGCCACCCCTGTGCAGAAATTCATCCCCCCTACTCACCTGAGGCTCACGGCGCCTTGTGCAACCTCCACCTGCGTCAGAGAAACCTCTGTGAGGTTCCCCGATGCTTTAAACTGTGCTTCCGGAAAACAGGAAGCACAGTTTCCGCCCCCATCGGAAGAGGCTTCCTCAGGGTCCTGGTGCCTCGCGCCTGGGGCTTTTACCCCATCAGACCTTATGGTAGGTCCGCAACTGGAAGTAAGTCCCAGTCAGAAATGATCCTGTTTCTCCCAGGCACTGACTCTTCAATTCGTTCTTTCCTGCTTGTCTCTTCCCTTTAAATCAACTTCTGCTTTTCAGTACTGAATTGTTTGTCTAATGCAGTGGTTCCCAAATTGGGAGATACCAAAAGCAGCCAAGGGAGCCACATAATCATCAAATCTCCCACTTCCCCAGAACCAGCATTCTCAGAGGACATGCTGGATAAAAGTTGGATTCTTGGTATTCCACTGTATTCTTGGTTGGCTGGTGCTACGTGAGCCGGGCTGGAGCTTCCACTAGTGTTATTTTACTTTCACCTTTTTGGCACGGTGGTTGGTAGTAAAGGTATTCTCACAATGGTGAATGGTGGGAAAGCCAGCAGAGAGTAATGTAATGGGGGGGGGGGCTACAGCCAAAAGCCAGTAGGTCAAGGGAGCCGTGGGTTGAAAAAGTTTGGGTACCACTGGCCTAATGAATCACTGCAGGTACTCGAGTATAAGTCAATCTCACAGATAAATTGAGGGCAGGTTTTGAGCAAAAATCATGGAATTTTCTATGACCATTGGATAAGTCGGGGGTGGGGGGTTTAAACTTAGGGCAGTGTCTGACTATAGTTTTGTCTGCTTAATGATGTCACTTTCTGCTTAATGACATAACTTCCAACCCTCAACAGACACCATGAATCTTAACTTCAGTCCTCTGCATGAAATGAGTTTGACATCCCTGGCCTACAGTGTAAATCAGACTAAGGGCAGAAGCGTCCTTTGAGTGTGATGCTTTGCTTGGGCATTCTTCTCTCCATGCTGTGCCCATCTCTTTTTTCTTAACTCTATGGCCAAATTGAGAGGTTCACACATGTACCTATGGACATATGTTCTTTCTAATGATGACCCAACGTCTGGCTCCTATGTGAAAGAATGTTGCTGACCCCTGCTGTATTCTATACCTCATCATGGACTTTCTTTAGGAAGTTGATCTCCTCCTGTAGTGATTTGGCTTTGCGTTCCAGGTCTATCCGGGCTAATGCGGCATTGTCAACATCCTTTGTGGACAGAAGATTCAAGTTCATTAATTTGATGGTGTCTGTTCCTTGTTAGTGGGCCTTTTATGACTCCTTTACAGCTGGAGTTATTGCTTGTTCATTTTATTTAGCTAGTATTAAATTGGGCAGTAACCAAGAAGTGACTTTAAAAGAAAGGCACAAATAAGAAACAGTTGAAAGGCCAGCTACTTAGAGAAGCCAGTTTACAGCACTAGACATAAATTTAACTGACTTCTGTCATACTAACTCATTGGAAACTATAGAGTATGTGTAAGTGACTAGATAATTTAAAAGGAGATTGCACAGATTAATGGAGGAAAGGTTCATTGCAGTTTACATCATGATGACTGTATGCAACCTCTGAGTTTTAGAGGTAACCTATCTCTGAATAGCAGATGTAAGGGAGTGGCAACAGCATACAAGTATCTTGTTTTGTGCTTCCAGAGGCGTCTGGTGGGCCACCATGAGATACAGGAAGCTGGAATGAATGGCAGGCTTCAATAAACTATTTTTAGGGCTGATTTTTGTGAATGTTGGTCCCATAGTTATACTCCACTCAGTTTTAAATGCAAAAGAAGAAGACACTAACTATTGCTCCAGCCTCTTGTTCAGTATGCCTATTTGCAAGCATATTTACTCAAGAGTAAGCACCTCAGTTGGGCATTTCGAGCAGCAAGCTAGCATAGCTATTCACAGACACATCTGCTCATGAGTGTATACTCAGTTTGGCTGTTCAAGTTACAGGGTGGTGGCCAACTTTTTATTTAAAAATATTGGGTGGTCCCAGAAAGAATATCAAGGGCAGAACCTAGTGAGTCTCAGCGGTAGTTCCATGAGGGAATCTGGTGGTTCCTAGGTAGAGCCTGGCAGAATCTGGAGTTTACTGGTTTTTCAAATCTCATTTTCCTGCTTCCCTGAAAGAACACAGTTTCTCTGGTCAGACCAGTAAAATGCTGGCTGGTTGGTAATTCTACTGGTGTACCTACCCAGGACCAAATGTATTTGTAAGTGCTTCAGTATGTAATTTATAACTTCTTGTGACTCTTGAACTTTAATATATTGTTGCTGGTCTGATTTTGTTGTTATTGATTTGTTCAAATAAATATATATTTTTACCATATCTGCAGAAACTTCAGAAAAGTTTACATGCACACAAGAAAATGTCCAAACAGTATTTAATTTCTTTGCAATCTTGAACTGTTCCTAGCCTAACCTGGTGAATATTATTCGCTGGTCAATGATTAATTGGATCATTTATTGTGGGCAACTGATATTTACTAGTAATGGCCAGATATTATAGAATCATGAGGCAATTGTTGTCATTTACTAGGAAATAAGCCACCTTGAGGCAAAGCTCAATAAGGTGGGATATAAGTGTATAAATAAATAGTCATAAATAAGGGAAATTAAGATGCTGTTGGATAATTTATTGTCTGTTTTGTCCTAAAAGGAGAAAAAGCAATGGAGGAGAGGTAATTTTGATTGGAAAAATGAGTCGGGGGAAGGGTTAAAGCACCCTTCCTCCCTCCATGTTCCAGTCAAGTTCCTAGTCCTCATGGTTGCTTTTCACTAAGCAAACACACAGTTAAGAGACTGTCCACGCATCTCTTGCACCGCATCTAGTTTGGCCCTCAGTTCCATTGTTTAAATATTCTGCATCTGTCGCAGACAACACAAAGTGATTTCCCCTTTCAGCTTTGTTCATATGCTCCAGAAAATGCTAATTATGTCGTATGTCTGTATCCATTCTGTGGCTCAACCAGCAGTGCTTAGTCCTGTTGGCTGTCCATTAACTTAAGGGACTGCCTTTTGAAATGTGTATCCACAGTATCTTCACCCACAAGGTACTTGGGTCTACCACCTCCGAGTGCACCTGTTGACATGTGCTCTTACCCTCACCCCCTTGCCTCAATGAAGCAGTTCGTCTTCAAGGCAAATCCCATGCAATAAAAGAAACCCAGAGGCATGGTTAACATTCCACTGGTTTTCATGGTATTTAGGCACAGAGAGAGAGAGTGTATGTGTGTAACAGACCAACACAGCTGCTTTCCTTGGCACAAGCCGAGACACAGTCTTTCCCTTATTACTCACACATTCAAGGCTTGAGTCCTGCTGGCTGTGAATCACACGGAAACCTTAATCTTGAACCTCTGGTCGCCTTACCTTGACCTCTCAGGTGCACTCAGATCCTCACTAGTCACCTTCACTACAATATTCCAAGTCACAAGCAAAAAAGAACTCTTGGAGGATTCACCTGGACTGGTCTTCAGATGAGCCAGAGGCAGTCTCCACACGTGGTTTCTCTGGAGCAATGCTGCTGTTCATTCCTTTGCTGGGGTATCTAATGTCAGTGCCCAACAGTGGGAGATGGGATCATAGTGCCATCCTCAGGCACTCCTGAGGTTTTACCAAGTGCTTTTTCCTCTACCAGATTTGTCACTTGCCACTCTCTTTCTCTGGATGTCAAATGAAGCCATTCCCTTTCCCCAGTAAATGCACGAACTGTAGTTCTATAGAACTATATAAATATTCATCATCATCATCACCCTCATCATGATTCCCCTGTGAGGAAAAGCCATCAGTCCTATGCAAAGAAGCCACAACACCACTGAGAATGAACAAGAGTGTTTATCTGTTGGTTAAGAGAGGCCAAAAAGTGAGGTCCCTTTTATACCTTGCTTGGCTGTATAGATGGTGCATACCTATCAGAAGAAATGATGGCATTAGGTGTCTGTTCCCTGCCTGTCAGTTGGACTCCGTGCTTCAAGAATAATTTCTTTCAATAATCAGCTTTCAGGGCAGAAATCAGAGTTTACTACTGTTCGGATCTTACTCCATACCTCTATCTCCAAAGATTAATGGGATTAATAGCCCCAAGGAAGAGGTTGGAAGAGTCAATAATTTCTCCCAAGCAAAGCGAGTCTATACCGCTCTCCTCCCTGCAGCTGGGGTATTTATTATTATTATTATTATACTTTATTTTACCCCGCCTTTCTCCCCGAAGGGACTCAAGGCGGCTTACAAACAAGGTTAAAACAAGTTAAAAACATAATTTAAAAGCAGATAAAAACATATCATAAAAACAGTAGTCAGATAAAAACTAGTCAGGTAAAGCATAGGGCAGCAAATTAGAAAAGGATCAGGCCTGTGAGCAGATGTTAAAAAATGTTAAGAGATGTTAAAAAGGCCAGGAACTCAGAAGGCTTGTCTAAACAGAAGGGTCTTCAGGCCTCGCCAGGTAAGTCAAGTCTCATGACAATGTGTCATGTGCCTGGGTGGAGAGATGTTGAATGGACCATAATGACCAGATGAGAACCTCTTTTGAGTGATTCATTAACATATTGAACTGGAAAAGTTATTTAGGGTGCAATCTTAACCAACTTTCCAGCACCAAGGTAAGTGCAATGCAACTCCAAGATAATGGAACAAACATTGCCTTATCTTGAGGAGGCCTCAGTGACTGCCCCCAATTCCAGGATGCAGCACATGCCCCGCTGGCACAACTATGCCAGTGCTGGAAAGCTGGTTAAGATTGCGCCCTTAATGTTCTGTGATGCAAAGATACAAACCATCTAATAAAACAACAAGCAATGAAAAAAAATCAATATTTTTATTAAGATTTAATAAAAGAATCATCAATTTTAATCCAAAGTACATTTGTCCACTGTATCTGGCAATACTGTTAACTTTGATAGAAGGCCAACTTGAGAAGCAACAAGATTGTGTGTGTCACAACTGTTGCCCTTGTAGAAATAAAGACTCTTGAGGAATATGATATTGTATCTGTTCAAATATGTGTTGAATTGATTCCTGATCAAATGGGAAAGACTTGACTTCTCCATTCCTTTCTTGAATTGAACTGGATGAGCCAATGTAACCATATGGACTTTGGTCACTTAGACGTGTTCTACATTTTCTCTTACTCATCTCCTTTGCATGGACCTTTCCAGGAAAGAGGTGAGGGTGGAAGCAGCCAGAGACTGCTCAGACTGCCATCTTTGATGTCATCCAGCTGGAGCAACTGGGTGGTCACTCTATAAGAAAGTTGTACTGCAGGAGAGGTAGAGTTGGGGCATGTAAAGCAAGAATAAGAAGGGCTTGCAAGCCTGGCTGTGTTTTCCTCTGTCCAAGAAAAGTGCCAGACATAAACTCCTTCCACAACTGCAGAAAGGATTCCATCAAAACAGCAGCACCCCAGCAAGATGGAGGAAATTTTGAAAATATGACACCATATAGCAGTTTTCACAGTGCTTTATTCTTATACTGCATTTGTTTATTCTCTTTTCCACCTTACTTTTTTTGTTTGAAAACAAACAAAATATTTTTTGTTTGAAAATGTTGATTTGAAGATTTGTTAAAGTTTCTCTACATATAAAAATGTTCTTTCTTTTCGTCCCGCTTTCACTCTATCTCTGCCTCAGATTACAGATCTGAAATTTTTAATCATTCTTCTGACCTATGCCTCAGTTTTCCCCTAATACTCCTTCCTGCCTTCCTTCTGACCATCTACCTCTTTTATTCCTTCTATTCCATTTCCCGCCATCTCTTTCTAATTTCTTTTCTCTTCCATGATCACACTCTTTGACTGCTTGACCCTCTTATTCCTGCTTCTTGAGGGACTGCTTGACCCTCTCATTTCTCCACTCCTTTTCATCACCCCCCCCCCAATTAACCACCATCATTCTCTTTTATTCCTCCTTCTCTCTTTACATTGTGGTGAATTTAATTTGGTCTCACTGAGCTCTCTTCTTTCAGCATTTTCTTTCTTACATTAGCAGGCTCAATCTGGTGCCAAATGGCTCTATTTTCATTCTTCTTTTTTTCATTATCAGGCCTAGGGCGCAATCCTAACCAACTTTCCAGCATTGACATAGCTGTGCCAATGTGGTGTGCATTGCATCCTGCAGTGGGGAGGTAGTCAAGGGGGCCTCCTGAAGCTAAGGGCATGTTTGTTACCTTACCTTGGGACTGCATTGCAGCTAAGTCAGTGCTGGAATGTTGGTTAGGATTGTGCCCCTAATTTGGTTGCTATTTACTTGTGTCTTATTCCATTTTTCCTACATTATCAAAGTGGCCAAACTGAGCTCTTTTTTCTTCCTTATTGTAATATTATTAGTCTCTACTTAGCCACTAATTATCTCTCCCTTATTTCTTTTGTTCCTTTCCCACCAGTTAGCTCCCTTTTATTCCTTGTTTTCACTCTTTCATTGTCAGGCTCTTTTGGGCCACTACTTACCTGTGCCTCATTCCTCTTTTTTCCTTCCCACTGAGCTTTCAACACCCCCCCCCCCATGTTATCAGGCACAAATTTGCCACAGCTTTGCTCCCTTTTATTCCTCCTTTTCTTTCTTCCCTGATCAGGCTCAATTATTAGGCCTTCACTGACCTGGGTCATTTCTTTTATTTCCTACTGAGCTCTCCCTCATTCCACGCTTTCTCCCATGTTATGAGGCTCCATTTCTACACACTTCTGTCTCTTTTATTCCTTCTCTTCTTCTTACATTATGAGGCTCTATTTGGCCACCACTTAGTTCTCCCCTTTTCCTTTTCTTCTTTCCCACGGAGAGATCCCATTTTCCTTCTCTTTTTTTCCTACTTCACCTTGTTAAAACTGACCCTGATCTCTTCTTTATTCCTTCTTTCCTTTCTTACATTACCAGGCTGAATTTGGCCACACTTTTATTTTATTCCTTCTTACATTATCAGGTTCAGAGGGGCCAACACTTACCAGTGTCTGATTCCATTTTCTTTCTTTACCACCAAGCTCTCCACGATTCCTCCTCTTTACTTTACGTTTTATCAATTTGACTGCAGTGCAGTTGGATTGTTTTCTATCTTACATTTGCAGGCTCTGTTTGGCCAATACTTCCCTGTGTCCTGTTCCTTTTTTCTACTTCCCACTAAGCCCTCCCTTATTCCACCCTACTCCCCCCCCCCACCTTATCAGGTTCAACTTGGCTACACTTGGCTCCCATTTATTCCTTACTTTCCTTCTTACATTATCAGGCTCAGCTTGGCTCCTTCCGCTACCCACTATGCTGTCCACAATTCTTTCACTTTTCCCCCTTATATTGTCAGGCCCCGTTTGGACACATTGAACTCTGTTGTATTCCATACAACATTCCATGTGGTTCCAATAGCTCCAATTCCATGTGGTTTCTTAAATTATTGGGCTCTGTATGACAACATTTTGCTCGTTTGTATTCCTACTTTATGCAATTATTGGAAACTACTCACAAGTCTTATTTCTTTCTTTCCCACTGAAATCTCCCTCATTCCACTTCAAACCCTCCCCAGTTTTCATGCACTTTTTGGAAACAATTACCTCTCCTATTTTTTCCTTCATTTGTTACATTATCAGATTCAATGTAGCCACCATATAGCTCAATTTTATTTCTCCTTCCTACATTATCAGGCAAAATTTCACCACTACAGAGCAGTCTTATCCAATTTCCTTTTGTCCTACATTATCTTTCCTGGTTTCACTCTCTAGTTCACACATTTAATTTGGCTACACAGCTTCCTCTTATTACTTGATTTCTTTTTTGACCACACCTAGGGCCCAATCCTCTTCAAGTTTCCAGCATGGGTGCAGCTGCAATGCAGCTCCTAGGTAAAGGAACAAATGTGCCCTTACCCTGAGGAGACTTCTGTGACAGTCTCCCCATCATAGGATGCAGAACATGTCCCATTAGCACAGCTGCAATGCAAACTTGGATAGGATTACACTTAGCTCTCACCTGGTGCCAGCTCTCAAACTAGGCCAAGCAGCTGGTTGGAAAAAAGGATGGCTAAATCCTGGACTGGCCAAGAGAAGGGGAGGCGATCAGCCCAAGCCAGGGGGGAGGGAGAAAACTAGGATCACAGGAGGGGAGGGAGCTGAGCAAGAGCCAAAATGCAACTCCAGGTCCCTGGGAAAACAACCCTGCACCAAGGCAACCAGATATTTTCCAGGATGGGACAGAACCTCTACCAAGAACAAACCTAGGAGCACAGGAGGGGAGGGGGCTGAGCAAGAGCTGAGATGCAACTCCTGGTCCCTGGGAAAGCAAACCTGCACCAAGGAAACCAGATATTTCCCAGGATGGGACAGAACCTCTAACAAGAACAAGAGGGAGAACTAATTCTCTTTGCATTGCGATGAGGGAGCTATGAAGAAGTGAACAAAACAGGCAGGGCTAGGGTATCAGATACTGAGGTTCAAAAAGGGTTGGCTGCCTGGCTGGACTATGTATGTCTGACCAAAAGAACTGTCTCAGAGCAGATACCAGGCCAAGCAAAACGGAAGTGAAAAGATCTAGCACAGGGTGAGTGAGAAATCGCAGTGCATAGGAGGGGAGGGGGCTGCAACAGAGCCCAGAGGCAACTCTAGGTCACTGAGGCAGCAGCCCCAACCTAAGGCAACCAGGTCCTCTCAAGAAGGAAACAGGGCCTCTAAAAGGAACATGAAGGACCTCCAATGCATTAATTCTATCTTCATTTCTTTTAAGGGAGTCAGAAAGAAATGGGGTTTGCATGGGAGAGGACTGTGGCATCAGGTGAGGAACCTCATAAATGAATGGGCATTTGGCTCAAAAGAAGTATGACTGGAAGAGCTACTGGTCTATCCGAGTGCATTGATGGGGACCATGGCCATTAAACTAGAAATATCTACCCCAGCTGAGGGGGTAAGGCCCTGCGCACAGGAGAGAGGGCTGTGCCAGAGCGCACTGGAAAGTCTCTGTCCCTGGGACAGCAACCCTGACCCTAGGCAACCAGCCCCTCTCAAGAAGCGGACAGGGCCTCTAAAAGTAACATGAGGGAGCTTGAACACATTAATGCTATGTGCATTTCATTTGAGGGAGCCCGAAGGGAGAGGTGTTGGTATTGGACAGCATCAGCCGGCATGTGGCATCAGCTGAGGAACCTCCTAACTGAGTGGTCATTTGGCTGGAAAGGAGTATGGCTGGAAGAGCTACAGGTCTCTCTAAGTACATTCCTAGGGACCAGGGCCATTAAACTGAGAGTATCTACTCCAGCCAAGGGGGAGTGAGAAGGCTCGGCGCACAGGAGGAGAGGGGGCTGTGCCAGAGTCCAGGGGCAAGTCTAGGTCCCTGCGACAGCAGCCCCAACCCCAGACGACCAGGCCCTCTCAAGAAGGGGACATGGCCTCTAAAAGGAACATGAGGGAGCTTGAAAGCATTAATGCTATGCGCATTTCATTTGAGGGAGTCAGAAGGGATAGGTGTTTGTATGGGACAGGGCTATGGCATCAGTTGAGAAACATAACTAAGTGGTCACTTGGCTGGAAAGGCGTATGGCTGGAAGAGCTACCCGTCTCTCTAAGTACGTTCATAGGGACAAGGGACAATAAACTGGTGGCCCCAGCCAAGGGGCAGTGAGAAGGCCCGGCACACAGGAGGAGAGGGGGCTGCACCAGAGGCAAGTCTAGGTCCCTGGGACAGCAGCCCCGGCCCCAGGCAACCAGGCCCTCTCAAGAAGGGGACATGGCCTCTAAAAGTAACATGAGGGAGCTTGAACGTATTAATGCTATGCACATTTCATTTGAGGAAGCCAGAAGGGATAGGTGTTCGTATTGGACAGCATCAGCCGGCATGTGGCATCAGCTGAGGAACCTCCTAACTGAGTGGTCATTTGGCTGGAAAGGAGTATGGCTGGAAGTGCTACCAGTCTCTCTAAGTACATTCCTAGGGACCTGGGCCATTAAACGGAGAGTATCTACTCCAGCCGAGGGGGAGTGAGAAGGCCCGGCACAAAGGAGGAGAAGGGGCTGCGCCCGAGCCCAGAGGCAAGTCTAGGTCCCTGCGACAGCAGCCCCGACCCCAGGCAACTAGGTCCTCTCAAGAAGGTGACATGGCCTCTAAAAGTAATATGAGGGAGCTTGAACGCATTAATGCTATGCGCATTTCATTTGAGGGAGCCAGAAGGGATACATGTTCGTATGCGACAGGGCTATGGCATCAGTTGAGAAACATAACTAAGTGGTCACTTGGCTGGAAAGGAGTATGGCTGGAAGAGCTACCAGTCTCTCTAAGTAATTCATAGGGATAAGGGACAAGAAACTGGTGGCCCCAGACCACGGGGAGTGAGAAGGCCCGGCGCACAGGAGGAGAGGGGGCTGCGCCAGAGCCCAGAGGCAAGTCAAGGTCCCTGGGACAGCAGCCCCAACCCCAGGCGACCAGGTCTTCCCATGGAGGGGACAGGGCCTCTAAAAGGAATATGAGGGAGCTCTAACACATTAACTCTATCCCCATTTCTTTTAAAGGAGCCCGAGGGGATAGGTGTTTGTATGGCACAGGGCTATGGTATCAAGTGAGGAACCTCATAATTGAGTGGCGTTTGGTTCGAAAGGAGTATGGCTGGAAGAGCTACCAGTATCTCAAAGTACATTCATAGGGACAAGGGACAAGAAACTGGTGGCCCCAGATGAGGGGGAGTGAGAAGGCCCAGCACACAGGAGGAGAGGGGGCTGTGCCAGAGTCCAGGGCAAGTCTACGTCCCTGGGACAGCAGCCCTGACCCCAGGCAACTAGGTCCTCTCAAGAAGGTGACATGGCCTCTAAAAGTAATATGAGGGAGCTTGAACGCATTAATGCTATGCGCATTTCATTTGAGGGAGTCAGAAGGGATAGGTGTTTGTATGGGACAGGGCTATGGCATCAGTTGATAAACATAACTAAGTGGTCACTTGGCTGGAAAGGAATATGGCTGGAAGAGCTACCGGTCTCTCTAAGTACATTCATAGGGACAAGGGGCAAGAAACTGGTGGCGCCAGATGAGGGGGAGTGAGAAGGCCCGACGCACAGGAGGAGAGGGGGCTGCACCAGAGCCCAGAGCCAAGTCTAGGTCCCTGGGACAGCAGCCCCAACCCCAGGCGACCAGGTCCTCTCAAGAAGGTGACATGGCCTCTAAAAGTAATATGAGGGAGCTTGAACGCATTAATGCTATGCGCATTTCATTTGAGGGAGCCAGAAGGGATAGTTGTTCTTATGGGACAGGGCTATGGCATCAGTTGATAAACATAACTAAGTGGTCACTTGGCTGGAAAGGAGTATGGCTGGAAGAGCTACCAGTCTCTCTAAGTACATTCATAGGGATCAGGTCCAAGAAACTTTTGGCCTAAGGGGATTGAGAAGGCCTAGCGCAAAGGAAGAGAGTGTGCTCCGCTCTAGCCCAGAGGCTACAGTTCTCTCTAAGTACATTCATAGCAACCATGGCCGTGGAACTGGGAGTATCTACTCCAGCCTTGGGGGAGAGAGACAGCCTGGCGCCCATGAGGAGAAGGGGCTGAACCTGAGCTCCGAGGCAAATCTAGGTCCCTGGGACAGCAGCCCTGACCCCAGGCAACCTTGTCTTCTCAAGGGGGGGACTTGGCCTCTACATGGAACAAGTGGGAATTCCAACACATTCATTCTATCCCAATCTTTTTTTCAGGCAGCCAGAACGGCCAATTGACCATATGGGGGAGGGCTATGGCATCTGGTGACCACCTTCAAAATGCGATGGATGGCAGGCTGGAAAGGAGGAGGTTGGAATAGTTCCCAGATTACCCAAGTTTATGAAGTGTGTGCAGGGCCATCAAACTGGGATATATCATTTTGTTAGAATCCTCAAAATTGGCTGGGCGACTGGCTGGAATGGAGCATGACTGGAAGAACTACCAGCCTATTTAAGTGCATTAATAGTGACCAGGGCCAGGAAACTGGGAATAACCATCCCCAGCCCAGGATGAGTTAGAAGGCCTGGAGTACAGAAGCAGAGGGGCCTTCGCAAGAGGTCAGAGGCAATTCTAGGTCCCTGTAACAGCAGCTCTGACCCAAGGCAACCAGGTCTTCTTGAGGAGGTGAGAGGGCCTCTACCAGAAAAAAGAGGGAGCTCCAACATATTAATTTATCCCCATTTCCTTTCAGGCAGCCAGAAGGGAGAGGTGGCCGTACAGGGCAGGGCTAATCAGGAGGGGACAGGGCCTGTACTAGAAACAAGTGGGAACTCCATCACTTTTATTATCTCCCCATTCATTTTGCAAGAGCCAGGAGGGAGAGGTGGCAGGATGGGGCAGGTCTATGGCTTCCAGTGACAACCCTCAAAATGGGCTGCCTGGAAACGGGAATTGCTGGTAGAGTTCCCAGATTATCCAAGTCTATGAAGACTGACCAGGTCCAGCAAACTGGGAGTAACTAGCTCCAGCCCAGGGGGAATCATAAGGACCAGCACACAGTAGGGGAGTGAACTGTTCCAGAGCCCAGAATCAAGTCTTGGTCCCTGGGACAGCATTCCCGACCCCAGGCAACCAGGTCTTTCCCAGGAGGGGGCAAGGTCTCTATGAGAAATAAGAGAGAGCTCCAACACATTAATTCTATCCCAGTTTCCTTTAAGGTAGCCAGAAAGGAGAGGAAGCCATATGGGGAGAGATCAGCAGCAGCCTAGGGGAGGTAGAAAGCCGGGCGCACAAGAGAGTAAGGAGCTGCGCCAGACCCTAGAGGTCAGTCCTTGCCCTTATTCCTTTTCGTGCTAAATTTCCTGCCACATCTCTGAATCTCTTTCCCTACAGTACTCCACCTAAGTGATTTCCCAAGTCCTAGTCAGTCTTTGTGGAGGGGGAAGGGTGGCAATGTGATCAGAGGGTCTAGGGAGCTTGCGACCCCCTCTGTAGCTCTCCTCAAAGCTTTTACAAAGAAAATTTACAAAGAACATTTTGTAAAAACAAAAAAATCCACTTCCTGTTACAGGATGAAAACTGGAAGTGGGTTTTTTCCCCTTTGTTACAAAATTTTCAAACCTTAGGGAGGGCTGCGGAGGGGGTCACAGACTCCCGAGACCCTCTGAATGACCCTTTTCTTTTGTCCTATTGCTTTTTCTTTTCTTGCTTCTTACAATCTGGGCAATTGCGTCTTACAATTTCTTCTTACATTATGTGCCTCAGCTTGGCCTATACATACCTTTGTCGTTATTTTTTTTTCTTTCCCATGTGCTCTGCCATATTCCTCCTTGTTTGGTATGTTACCAGGCTCTGCTCAGCTCTCTTGTCTTCCTTACATTATCTGGCTCTATATCTGGCCCCTTCTTCAATTTTATTCCTTTTTTCCTATCCCACTGAGCTCTCCCTAATTCCTCAGTTTTCCCCTTACTTTATCAGGCTAGTGTATTCCATGTACAGCTTCTTTGATAGCTTCCTCTTCCTTACTCTATAAGGCTCAACTCGATACACTGATTTCTCTCTCTTTTTTTTTTTTTTTTTGGCTCTTTTCTTCCTTACATTGCTAAGTCGAATTTGCCCACCATAGATCTCTATCTTATTCCCCATTTTTCTTTCCCACCTCTGAACTCTCCCTTATCCCTCCTTTAAAAATATATATATATATTTTCAAGCTCAAGTTGGCTACACTTTTGCTCTTTATCTTCCTTCAACTTACTATTACTTACCTGTGCCTTATTCCCTTTCTTCCTTTCTCATGAGCTTTACTATATTCTCAGCACACTGAGCTCTCTATTATTCCTTCTTTTTTATCTTAATGTTATCAGGCTCAGTTAGGCCACATGTAGGTCTCTTTTATTCCTTCCTTTCAGTATTACCTTTTTCGGCTCTATTGGCGACCACTTACCTGTGTCTTATTTCTTCTTATTATTTCTCATTAAACTCTCTGTATTCCTGCTTCCCCCTCCCAAGTTATCAGGCTCAGGCTGCAATCCTAAGTACACTTACATGGGAATAAGTCTCCTTAAGTAAGGCTTACTTCTGAGTAGACGTGCCTAGGATTGCACTGTCAATTTGCTATACTTGGCTCTCTTTTTAACCTTATTTTCTTTCTTACATTATCAGTCTCATTTTGGCCACACAGAGCTCTATTTTAATCATTCTTTTCTATCATATGCTATCAGGCTGCCCTTGGTAACTACTTACCTCTGTCTTATTACTTTTTTCTTTCCCATTGAGTTCTCACTTATTCCCCCCCCCATTCCCCCCACCTTATCAGGCTTATCAGCACCTTATCAGTACTCCACACAAAGCTCTCTTTTATTTCTGCTTTTCTTTCATTAGCAGGCTTTATGTAACCACTACTTACCTGTGTCTTATTCCTGTTTTTCCTCCCCACTAATCACTCCCTTGTTCCACTTTCCTCAACCCCCCCCCCACTCAATTTGGACACACTTAGCTCTTTTATACTTTCTTTTCATTATCAGGCTCAATTTGGTCACACGTGGCTCTTTTTTATTCCTGGTTTTCATATATTATCAGACTCTATTTGGTCACTAAGTACCACTTGACAGTACCTCTGTCTTACCCCTTTTCTTCTTTTCCCCCACTCTCTTATTCCTCCTGTTTTTCCTACAATATCAGATTCATTTTGGGCCCCCTTAGCTATCCTTTATTCCTCCTTTTCTTTCTTACATTATGAGGTTCATTTTGGCCACTTGTTATCCAAGTCTTATTCCTTTATCTCCTATCAAGCTCTCCAATATTGCTCTATTTTACCCTGCATTTAATTCATCTGTACTTAGCTCCCTTCTATTCTGTTCTTGTTTCTTGCATTATTAGGCTCAGCTGGGCCATACCTATCTCTCTTTTATTCCTTTCTTTTTTTACAGTAGGAGGCTCTATTTGACCACTAGTGGCTCTCTCTTAGTCTTTTCTGTCTTGCATTACTGGTCTCATTTTGGCCACTTCTCACCTGTGTCTTGTTCCTTCCCCACTGAGCTATTCCTTGTTTCTTTCCTACATTATCAGGCTCAGTTTGGGCACACTAAACTCTCTTTATTCCTTCCTTTCATTCTTACATTACCAGGCTAAAATTGACTACCACTTACCTTTATCTTATTCCATTTTTGCCTTCCCATCAATGAGCTCTTCTGCCTTTTTTGCCCTACTACATTATCAGGCTCAGTGTGGACACAATGTGCTCTCTTTTATTCCTTCATTTTTTTTAATTACCTGTGTATTATTCCCCCCCCCCCGAGTTCTTCTTTATTCCATCTTTTTATTTCCTATGTTGCCAACAATTTGGCCACACTAAGCTCTCTTTTCCTTCTTTATCAGTCCCAATTTGCCACCACTTATGTGAGCCTTATTCCTTTTGGGTGCTTCCCACTAGACTTCCCCTTATTCCCCCATTTTTTCTCTGCATTAGCAGACTCACTCAATGTGGCTGCACTTAGGTCTCTTTTCTTGTCTTTCTTATGTTATCAGACTCTGACTGACTACAACAATATCTATATGTTAGTCTTTTTCTTTTCTTACCACTGAGCACTCCCTTTTCCCTCTGTTTTCGGGCTCAGTTGGCTATACTGAGCTGCACTTTATTCTTTCTTGCATTATATGCTTAGTACGTCCATGCTGAGCTCTCTTTTTATTCCTTTTTTTTCTTACATTATTAGACTCTAACTGACCACTGCTTACTTGTATCATTCTTTTTTTCTTTCCCACCTGTTAGCTCACCTTTGTCCCATCTTTTCTTTTTTACATTCTCAGGCTCAATTTGGCCACTGCTTACATCTCTCTTATTTCTCCTTTTGCTCCTTTTCTTAAATTTTGCTTCTGCTTTGCACTGCTTAGCTCCTTATTATTCCTCCACCCCCCTTCTTCAGTCCTGTTTCAACTTATCACCCCCAACCTCTCTTTTATTCTTTCTCACATGTTCAGGTTCAAATTGACCACAGTTTGCCTCTGTATCAATCCTGTTTCAATCTCCTACCATCTGCCTCCCTTTTATTTCTTCTTGTTATGTGTTTATTTAGTTGAAATATTTCTACCATAGCCTTGCAGCCCCACAGGGGCCAGCAGGGTGACTTCAATCAAAAGAGAAGTATTTTTGTCCATGTTTCATAGGATCAAGGCCTTAGTTTCCTACAATCTATTTACCTTCTATCTCTGGCTTCCTTTTCTTTTCTTTACATAACCTCAATTTCCCACCACCTGCCTCTCTGTTCTGTTTTGCCTTCCCTGTTTTCTTCCATCCTGCCTGAATTCCCCACCTTCTACTTCACTCAAATTAAATATTTCTTCCTTTCTTTCTTGCAAGTTTTGACATGTCCTCTTTGTTTCTCTCTCTCTCTCTCTCTCTCTCTCTCTCTCTCTCTCTCTCTCTCTTTCTTCTGCTTTTATTCCCAGAGCCCTGTGTGTTTCTCTGTCCATCTGACTTTTTCTTTCTGTCTCTGTATTCTGTTTTGCTTTTCCTACCTCTCTCTGAAATTTTACCTCTTTTTTAAAGTTGTCCTTCAGTTCATTCAATGTTCTTTTTAGTTTTTTGCCTTACTTTTGGGGGGAAGTTGGTTTCTTGGGCAGAGGAGAAACAACATCTGAGCTTGCCATATCCAGGCAATGGGAACACCCAATTTTTCTCTGGTTTCAGAAAATCTTCATTGCCTACTTGCTAGTTGACAGACTTAAAGTCTTCATATTGCTCCAGCTGGGAAATATGGGGTATGGCAGTCAGATTTTGGACATTGGCTCACATCTCCTTCTTCTTGTTCATCAATATCTTTATATATAATGTCATCTGGGGAGAAGGAAAGATAATTGAAAAGAAGAGTTACTTATGCTTTTCTAAAATTTGATTTAGGAAAGGAGCTAGGAGGGTGGTCACCAGACAAATGGAGAAGGCTGGACGAAGCTGGGTTTGATGGGTTGGGATTGTACATAGCAAATAGTAATGGCTACTTCTGTACTTGCCTTTCTTCTCAGAAAGGGCCATATTTGTTCTATGGCACAGTTGGAATTTTGGGTGACAGTGATTAAAGACATTGGTTTCTGGACCCAATCAGATATGACTTTGATCATTTTATTGGTCCTTATATATTGGTATCTTTCTCCTCTACAAATACCACATGGTCTGAGGACAACTGAGGTAAAGGTTGCAGTGAAAGTCAAGGAAGGTTTTAAGCCTAAATTCAGTTCCAGTTTCAGTCAGGGCCTCCCTGTGCATGTTCCATGTCATGGGGAAAAAAATTAAGCTTCTACTGGCTTCTCTGGGTAAATGGCATGCATAGAGCCCCCTGGTTTGGATCTGGATCTGGAGGCCACTTTTAGCCTCCACAGTCCCAGACAGGATCAGAAAACTAGAAGGTGAGGGTTAACCCTTCTCTTTGAATATCTTAATAACCTGTGTGCAAAGATTTCCATTTTAGGTCTTGCAATCTTCAGCTGTCTTTCTCTATTCAAGCAATTCTTCAAGGACCTGGAGATTGAGCTTACTGCCCCTCTACAGTACAAGGCAAGAGATATGGCATAATGGTGTTCCTGCATCTTTAATTTACCTGCCAAGACAGAGAGCCCCAGAGGAGCAACTGGATAATTCTGCTGATGAGGTGCTGAAAGGCAATCTTCCCTGGGGAGACTTTCTCTATCCCTGCTTGAAAGGGAAGGCACATCTGCCACAACTTTGCCTCTGTGAACTTACCTTGTCAATTCCCACGAGGTGTTCTCTCATTGGGTCCTGCTCTAACCAGCCCTGCAGCAGGATGCTGAATGTTCCAAAGAGGAAGCCATCACACAGCTGCTTTCCTTAGCCTCTTTCTTCTCTGTCTGGGGCGCACAATGCCACCTGGCCAGCAGGAGTATTTGTCACAGTGCCGATGAGAGTTGTCCTGGCTAAGGTCACACTCAGGCCTTGAGAGGACAGGAAGGAGCATCCTTAGAGTTGGTCAGAGGAGTGCAAGCTCTGTTCCCATTTGAGGTAAGGCTGGACGGAAGGAAAAAGAGGACACTGTGTGAAGAGGGCCAGTGATCCAGGCGCTTGTGCATCTGGCAGTGGGCAAGGGATTGTGAAACCCTACCTACAGGAAGGCTACTCCTTGGCTGAGAACTTTGAGCTTGAACACTAACAAGTAGTTAGATCAGCAGTGAAGCTTCTTCCACAGTTGAGGATTCCCTGGTGCAGATGAAAAGGCAAGAAGGTTTGATGCTTAGGGGTGGGGGAATTAAATGGTCCTCTCTTGCCCCTCTCAAAATCAACATTTCAAACTCTCTTCACTACTGCTACCGCTACACTACTTGTTGATCTGCCTGTGTAGAGACCAGGGAAGTGAGACATCCCTTCCTTTCTTACAGAATACCAACTTCCTCTGTGTCTTTTCCCAGGGCTTGAACAGTTCTGTTTCCTTGCCTGCATAACGAAGCATTCCTACCCTGGTTCATCATTTCCTCCACTCTGACAATGCCTTTTTACTGTGAAGAGATGTTCACTAGGGACTAAGAGCCCCTGAGAGGCTGCATTCAGAGCCCCCAGGATGAACAGCATGGTACAGGCCAGGTCAGCTGCTCCTCCTCCCCAACACCCCCCCCCCCCGGTAATTGACCAGAGAATGTTGCAACTGCAGGCAGCTCACAAACACAAACCCTGCCACCTGGAAAAAAAAAAACTCTGCTCTAACTTCTAGTTGACCAGTGACTGGCAAGGGGGATGCAACAGAGCAACAAGCTCTGGCCTCTGTCACTGGTCAGAGGACTAAACATTCCTGGCTTGCTTCCCATTATTATAAACTGCCATGGGGATAATTTTGATCAAAAGGTCAGTTAGCTGAAAATAATGAACTGCTCCCCTTCCTCTATAAAAGAGATATTTCACCTTTGTTCATATGTGATGGTCCTTGCAGCCAGGACGGTGGGTGCAGACTCAGATCTGAGCAGGGCATCTTTCATCACTGCCTGAGGGAGAGCAAGGGGCGAGACAGAGAAAATGAGAGTTGGACTCCACCCAGTAGAGTCCAATAGGGTCACTCCAGGCCCCCCCCCCCACGCACACACTTTTCTTTCCTCCAAATGTCACAATTCCCCGGTTTTTTGTCAGTGTCAACTCCTTGAATCGGAATTACCATTCCACAGTATCTATTTAATGTTCTTGAAATCGCATTTGGCAGTTTTGTTACAAATGGTGTATGAATTTAAAAAAAAAAAAGAGTGTGAAAGGAACTTGGTGAAGCTTTGTCCAATCTTGACCTCGTGGCCGGTGTACAATTCCTTGGGGGCCTGGCAGTGGCAGACCCAGCAGCTACCATTCTATCATTGGGGGAGATGGCAGAACTGGAAGCACTTGCAAATTTGAGAATGCACCCCCCCCCCAATTCTGATGGTAAATTAATGTGGAAAACCCCTCATCTTCCTTTCAGGTACATACAGGTTTTGTGGATCAAGCAAACAGAACTGAAACGCCACAAAAACTCTTGTGCTCCCTCCTCCAAAGGGAACTGAGTGAGAGCGGATTTGCCATCAAATCTTCTCACTACTCAAGAAAGTGGGGAGCCCATCACAGCACCGAAGAGAAGCTTCTTTTGCCACTGCCCTGCCTAACCTTGTGGGATTCTGAAGATGCCCACAAAGGAAAAGGTTGGCTGCCTTGAAGCGTTTAATCTGGTCCCGAGCATCACTTTTCAGATAACTCTCCCTTGGCTGGCAAGAGACAACTTCCTAAGATTGCCTGAAGTAGCAGAGACATTCACAACACAGAAGCCATTAAGAAATCCTTATTAGATCTTTCAATACGTTATATTTCAATAAATATTGACAGGAAAAGAATGAGATCCCTGCCAAAATACACTCTCACTCCCCTGATAATTAGAACCAACATCATTACTAAAACCCTGCAATAGCCAATAAGATCACTAATTCTTCATCCCTCCTTCTTCCTCTCACTAACTCAATCTTTTTATAATAGTAAAGATGAAAAGTGTGAATATTAGGGTAACCAAGAAGGACTTACTAGCCTGATCTGGTCTGATCTAGTCTTTCTGGTCTGGTGACGGCAATGTTCTGACCAACTGACAATTGAACCAACTGTCAGAGTGTGATGTCACAGAGGGCCATCACACTACCACAGGGTTTTTCAGACTGGGGTGTTACGATGCCCCAGCCTGTGGGCCCTGGCGGGGCGGGGGCAGCCTAGAGGCAGGGAGGAGGCAGTGGCGCAATCACGCCGCTCAGGGGGGCGATGATCACGCCACTCAGGGGGGCAACGGGGGCTTGGGTACACTTACCCAAGCCTCCTGCAGCCTCCCAGGGGTGCGGGGAGCCCTGCACAGGGCTCCCCGCAGCTTTGAAAGGGAAAGCGGAGTGATTGCGCTCCCCAGTGGCGTAGCTAGGTCATTTGACACCCCGGGCCCATAAATTTTTGTGATAACTCTCCCCTCACATTTCAGATAACTCTCCGTTGGCTGGCAAGAGGCAACTTCCTAAGATTGCCTGAAGTAGCAGAGACATTCACAACACAGAAGCCATTAAGAAATCCTTCTTTATATTTCAATCAGTATAGACCAGAAAAGAATGAGATCTGTTAATGGTTCATCCCTGGGACTGAGAGAGAATTTACAGGCTGAATATCAGCAGGCCTTGAAGCCTTGGGCTGACTCAGCCAGCACAGCATCCTGGGAAGAAAGGATGATGCAACATCGGGTGATGTAGACCAGGTGACCGCTACCTCTGTGTGTGTGTGTGTGTGTGTGTGTGTGTGTGTGTGTGTGTGTGTGACTCCATGCAGAGTCAGAGTGACTTAGCAGTTTCTTACTCTACATTGATTGGCTGACACGCATATAAAGTTCAGCAGGGACAAGCTGAGGTGTGGGGGATGCAGAGTGGAGTTAGTGCCAAAGGGTACGTCAGTGAGAACCGTGATTCGTGTGATATCTGGACTGTTGTTGTACATATTGTATATAGTAAAGAGGCGTTTGGTGGAGAACTTCTGCCTTGTGTTGTCTTGTTCCTGGGAGTGCCGGTGCTCTGGCCTTGGGAGATAGGCAAGCCAAGCAGCCGGGCAGCAGCTTGCGCTGTACACCGTTCATCCAGCTCGCAACATGCACTCTCCTGATCCTACCAAAATGCACTCTCTCCTGATCATTAGAACCAACATCATTACTAATATGCTACAATAATCAATAAGATCACTAATACTCTCTTCATCCCTCCCTCTTCCTCTCACGAACTCAATCGCTTTATAATAGTAAAGATGAAAAAAGGAAAATTAGGGTAACCAAGAAGGACTTACTAGTCTGGTCTGATCTTTCTGGTCTGGTGTGGGCAATGTTCTGACCAACTGATAGTTGAACCAAGGGACTGTGATGTCAGAGTGTGATGTCATAAGAGGGCCATCACACTACCAGGGATAATCAGGGATGTACCATTAGCACCCTGTTTTGCATAGTGACCAGACAAAGGCTTCTGGGGAGCCCAGAATCAAGGTGTCAAAGCAACAGCTAGTGGTATCCAGTGGCCTCTGAACTGAGAGGTTCCACTTGGCAGTCATGATTAGTGGTCATTTATAGGCCTCTTTGCCATGAAATTGTCTCCTGCCCTTTTAAAGTTATCAAACTGGTAGTCATCACCAGTTTTTGCAGCAGTAAAAGCCAGAAATTAATTTTGGTTCTTGTCTATTGTTTTGGCTGTTTCTTTTAGCTGTTTCGCCTTGTATGAAAGGCAATCTTCAGCACAAATCATTAGGACATTTGGCAACACACTAAGAAACAAGACACTACACATTGAACACTTCTTCCACTGATAAGTCTGGGAATATAATGAAGTCCTTGGCTGATTTCAAGAAGACATTACATGTTGTGTGTTTAACTCCTCTCTTCTGAATCAATGTCCATCAACTTCATTGTGTCATCCAGAATTATGGGAGATGGAGGAAAACTCAAGCCACTTTCTCCACAGTATGTGTAATGAATTCCTGTGAATTCCTGCCCACCCCCCAATGTTTTTTTCTGTGCCTTTTTGTCTGTTTTCCTGTATCTGGGACAAATTTAACTCACCAGCAGCTTCTGTGCATTCAGCTGATGGAAGCATCATAGGTAGCTTTTCTCCCTTTGTTAGGGCCATAAGTTCCTTCTCTGGGTCAGAGTCCTTGCCAGGGACAGGGATGTGCCTGCTCATTGGCTCACATTCCCATTGTCCTACTCCAAGGGGGGGGGATGGGACAGACAGATATCTAGGTAATCCCTTTCCACTAATCAGGTAATTATTATTAATTATTAATTATTAACAGTATTTATATACTGTATTTATATACTTTTCAACTAAAAGTTCACAAAGCGGTTTACAGAGAAAAATCAAATAACTAAATGGCTCCCTGTCCCCAAAAGGGCTCACAGTCTAAAAACTGGTGACATCATGATAGCCAAATCTTAAAACTTGCAAACCCACCAGGAACTGAATGGTCTTCATTCTAGCTGCCCAAGAGCCCATGCCGTGGGTCTGGGAGAGAAGTACCCACTCACTGAGCAGCAAGAGAAAGTGGACTGGGAGTTCCATCTTTCAGATACCGTATTTTTCGCTCCATAAGACGCACTTCCCCCCCCCAAAAAAAAGTGGGGCGGAAAGTGTGTGCGTCTTATGGAGCGAATACTGGGGGCAAGGTCCACACCGGGGGCAAGGTCCTCATTTGCACAGGCGCCACAGGGGGAGGGCAGGCGGAGAACAAAGGGGGCAAGGTCCACACCGGGGGCAAAGTTCTCATTTGCACAGGCGCCACAGGGGGAGGGCAGGCTTACTTTAAAAGTAAGTTTTCCTCTAAAAATTAGGTGCGTCTTATGGTCAGGTGCGTCTTATGGAGCGAAAAATACGGTAATTAGGAGAGGGATACAGTCTAGCAGAGATCCGTCAGGCTCTGATTCATTTCAATTCAGTTTTTTCATTGGTTTACAAAATGTCCCTGAATGAGGCAGGCAGACTAGTAGCCAGAGCTCCTTCTGCTGGCCATTAGCAGTAACCTTCCTTTACTCTTTTGATCTCACATTTTTTATCTACCAGTAGTTGCCTTGTTGTTTTTCTGCTTTATTTACTCCTCTTACTTAATCTTTTAATAAAACTGGTTGCATTTTAACCCTTGAGCTGCCTGGTCCCTGGGTATGGGGAGTGCAATGGATTGCCACATTCCCTCCCTCTGCAGGCACTGCAGTGTGAGTGATTGTGATAAGAAACCTTGAGGTTCAGTAATCTCCTAGGAGGGGAGGGGTATTGGCCAAATGGCTTCCCTCTGCCTGGTCTGATAGTCTGGGCTGGTAGCATCAGCTATATTCTACCAAGGCTTTCCCCCATTCAGTTGCGTTTCCAAAAAGGGAAAGAAGGGAATAGGAAGGGACATGCTAACCACTGGGTGCTGCTTCTCTGGGTCAGCCTGCAGCCCCTTGGGGAGCCCCCTTCCTTGACAGTAAGCATAATTTTAAAGACCTCAGTCATATTCCCCCTACATGCAGGTTCTCTTTTTTCTAAATTAAGAGACCCTAATCACCTTCGTTTCTTCAGAGGCAGGTGCTCCAACCCTTGACTATTTTATTTGCCCTTTTCTACATCTTCTCCTATGATTACCCGTTGTGAGATGTGATGACCAGAACAGTACACAGTATTCCAAATATGGCTGCACTATCATTTGCTTAAGGGTATTGCAATACTGGCAATTTTGTTTTCAATTCTTTTCCTAGTAAATACCTAGCACAGAATGTGCCCTTCACAGCATCCCTCATACATGATCAAAATTGTCATTGATATCCACTATGACCCCAAATTATTTTTCTTCCAGAGTCATCACCAGCTTAGACTCCTTCAGTGCATGGACAGAGTTCGGATTTCTCGCCCCAGTGTGAGCCACTGTATTTACTCACAATGAATCTCAGTTGCCATTTTGTTGACCAGTCACCCAGTTTGGAGCAGTTTGCCAGTGCTCCTTGCAGTCAGCTTGAGATTTCTGTGGGAGAAGTAACAGAAGGGGAGTAGGGATACACAGGGTAACTATACAGGGTATAGATACAAAGGGTATGATTTGTTGCCTGTAAACCATCTTGTTAGTCAGTTAGAATTTGTTGAGTGCTTCTCTTCCTATATCTAATTAACCTCCTTGTTAGTGTTTGGTTTCTTAGTACAAGCACTATAACTATGCCTGCAGTTTTCTGGTTTCATTCTTCTTTCATTATTTTCAGTCTTATCAAAATAATGATTTTTAAAAAGATTGATGTTTGGTGTGAGAACAGATGCCAAAAATAAACAGAGACCTACCTCCTAGTCAGAGTCTGTCTTTTCGTCCATCAGCCTCATCCCAACCCACAGGCATGGCAGTTGTACCCATGACCAATGTCCTCTCCCCTGCAGTCAGCTGTGCCAGAGAAAACTCTGGAGCCCTGGTCTGTCTACCTGGCTTCCCAACACAGAGCCAAGGTCTACCTGCCTGGTAGATCTGGCCTTCTGGTTGTCCTGACCAGGAAATTCCCAGCTCCCCTCCTTTGGTGTCATCCCCCATTGTGTCACTCAGTGCAGTTCACAGCCCCATAGTGACATCACTGGTCACCATACAGATCCTTGGGGATCCCTTTTACTTCCTTCTCATCATTGCAAGCTCTGTCCCTCTTTTCCTACCACCTACTTCCTGATGAAGACCCCTCCTCTTATCTCTTTCGACCCTTAGTCCTGTTCATTTGTTCAAAAGCTATGGTTCAGTTTGACCCATCTGAGGAAGAAGTGAGGACCACCCCATTGGCTTGGCTGAAACTAGTGGCAGTTTGGCTGCTTCCTTCCAGAATGGTCTTACTGGCAGCACCTGAGAGGGAGGAAGGCAGCAAGGCTCACATCATCAACTGTCCTTTGGCTCCTCCCTCTCTCAGAACTGTCATCCTCAGTGGACATTCCATCTGGGTATTATAGAAACTGTGGGTGGGGAGTCATTTTTGGTGCGTTGCAAAACTGACAAGCAAAGTCCTATGGAAACTGAAATGGAGCAGCACATGTGCATTTGCTCACAAGTAGGTGAATGTGCCTCAATCCACTTTGGAGGGCTGGCCAAGGGGAACACACCACCACCAGAATGGTCCTGATCCAATGACTGTGGCGCTCAAGAAATGCTCTAGAAGGCAGTTCTCCCGCCATAGTAGAAAAGTATAAAAACAGAGACTTGAGCCTCTTGGTAAATGGAAACTTTGTTTTCAGTCTCATAAAGCTAAGTGGGTCCTGATAAAGTGTCATTTTAAAAAGTGGGTCCTGCTGCTAAAAGGTTTGACAACCACTGGGGTAATATTAGTAAGAACTGACAACTGAATTGGCTTGCTTCCACATCTCTCCCCAACCAGATTTCCTTTGGTGTTGTATTCAGTATGTTGACTGCCATGATTTAACAAATTTTTAGTGGCAACCTGCCTTGAGTTCATTGGCAGTATGGTGGTAGTGGTGGAATATGTGTGTGTGTGTGTGTGTGTGTGTGTTATATGTATATTTAGTGTACAGTCATTTTTGTTTTCTTCTACGGTATCTCAAGAGCTTAGGGTGGGTAGGAAAACACTAATTATTAAAATATAAAGATCTGCAATGAACCCAGGAATCCACAGGGAAATCTATAGAAAGGGCTCTCTCTTGAGAGATATGCAAAGCAGAAGTGATCACTGTTCTGCTTGCCTGCCTGCACTTTTTTTTTCTCTTAAGATATACAGGCATGCCCCATATCCATGGGGGTTCTGTTCTGTAACCCACCATTGATACCTGAATCCATGGATACAAGGGGATGCCTCCCCCACTGGAGGCACGTTGAGCTCCACTCCCCTCTCCTTCGGAGGGTCCACTGAGCCCAGCAGAGGCTGCAGTCAACCATCCATGGCCTATGCCAGGCTCAGACTGAGCTTTTTTTTTGTAAAACCGGAAGTGACGTTTTTAATTCCTTATCATTGTAAAGTTCGGTCTGAGCCCAGAAGAGGCCACAGGCAGACATCTGTAGCCTCTGCTGGGCTCAGAGTACCCTCTGGAGGTGAGGGGCCTGCAGACCCAATCCACAGGCAAGTGAATCTGTGGATATGGGGTGGGGCCCATACTATGGAAGTCATGAAGACTAAAAATTTGCTTCTTTTAAAAAGGGACCCTGAAATTTGCTTGATTCTGTGATAGGCAAGGCAGTAGGTGTGTCTGTGATCATGACCACTCCACCTCACTATGATTCAGGCCTCAGTATCCTCAATTGGAGCTGCTGAACATTACAGGTTGAGGCTCATTATTCACATGGGTTCCATTTCCAGAACTCCCATGGATGGCAAAAATTGCACTATAGCAAATCAATTTTTTTTAAAAAAAAGTCTCTTTGCTCAGGTGATTTAAAAACAGCCTTGCTGACCTTTGTGATGTTAAGATAGAGTCATCAACAATCAGTCTATCTCCAGGCACTTAGAAAGGATTATCTTTCTTTCAGGGGGAAGGGAGGGGGGGACGCTTGGAAAGAGAATGATTGATGGATTATCAGCTGGCTGCCCTCTCTCTTAACTATTGTAAAGGACTGTTTCCCTTTAATTTAAAGAGCCCTTCTCATCCTGCTGAGATAAAAATCTCTACAACAGAAAGAAAAGCATTTTAAAGGGGTGCATTTTTCCCCTTCTCCAGGGATCAGCACATTCATTCTCATTTGCAGTGGCCATTCGCATTGAGTCAAATCCGTGTATAAAAAATATGTGTATAACAACATTGGACCTGTATTTTTATAGCTCAAAGGCATCCTGAGGCAGCCTCACAGGCTGAGGTCTGACAACAGCTCTCTTTTGCAATGGAGTGTGTAATCATGTTGCAAAATCATGAGCTCATGTTGCAGTAAGAACAATGTTTATAATAGCCATTCCTGTAACATGTTTTCCATATGATGACTCACCCCAGGCATGTTTGAACAAATAAGAAAGAACAAAATACCTTTTGTGTACATCTAACTAACCATAGCCATCCTCCTCCATAATGTAGAGTGAGAATTTCCCAGCAGTCATGAGTCCCTGCACTTATCATTTTAGAAATTATGCCCCAGTTACAGAGGATGACAGTGATAAACCCTGGTTTATATATTCTCTTATATTAGACATGCATTGCAACAAGGTACCCACTCAAGTTACCCTTTCCCAGGATCTTCTGCTATAATCTCAGGTGACAGGGAAAACTTGGCGATTTTGTTTTGAACGACCCACTAAGATCTTCTCTAAACAATACTGATGCCGCACAATTATTTTAACATGGGAATGAGTCACTGGGGAATTGAGGTAGATTCCTGAGTTAGAACAGGGAGGAAACTTCCTGATAACAGAGCTAAACAAGCTCCAATGTCACATGAATAATCTACTCACTACAAGGTGAGGGTATCATTTAGACCAGGTCTCACGTGTCCCTTGCCATAGGCCTTAGGTTCATACACAGGACTTTGCAATAGAGGCAACACATGGAATGTAAATGCATGTAGCCAAACTCCCAACACATATATCCCTTTTTCCCCTTAAGGAACAGAAGGGGACAGGACTCAATCACCCATGTTGACCTATAAGGGTCAGACTTATAAGGGATTGGCAATAGAGATGAATCCTAGCCTGCTTCATTATCCCCTCCTCCCTTTGGGGATCAAAATTATGTGAGCCATTTGCTGTTGTTAGTGATGGTTGTTTTTAATTATTATTGTATTTATTGGAATTATTTTACAACTACAAACACAAAATAAGAAAAAGCAAACAATCAGACTACAATCAATCAGGTTGCTTAATTATATCCCCCCTCCCTGCTCCCATGTCCTGTGAGGTTTAGTTCAGGAATACTGCCAACCAGGGATTTAAAAGAAGAAAAATAAATAATATATTAATCAACCTAAAAAGATAAAATATCTAACTCATATGTCTCTTAGCACTTCTTCCTTTCCTATTTAATGTTCCAAGGGACACTGAGAATGAACTAAAGCAGTGATTAATTCTAAAACAAGAAGATTTGAAGTTGAAGCTTTCTAGAAGTCACACCATCTGACCTAGAAACTCTGGGGGTTCTTAACCCCAGATGAAAGGGGCCTGTTATGATTCCTCAGTGCTGACTTAGAAAAGGCACTCCTTTATTTCTTCTCATTTCATCTGTCAGAGCTCTGCTGTCTTCTCACATCCAGTGTTTCCAAGGTCAAGCCCTGATAAAATCTAGGTCAAATTAAAAAGCTCTTCACAAAGAGAGAGGGGGGGGGAGGGAGAGAATGCTTAAGTCCTTTTAATAGGACTTTAACAGGATAGTTGACATGTAGTTTTCATTTTTGGTGGCCTGCCTGCAAGCTGGCAAAACAGATGAGCTGTGCAACAAAATTGATTTGTCTTTGCAAAAGAATGGAGCTGGTTCCCAAGAATTTGACATTGATCAAGCGCTAGCTGAACTCTACAAAAGTTTACTCCAAAGTTTAGGAAACTTTTAGTGACCAGTGCAGGGACCATAAGAAGATCACAATCTGAAAAACAGAGCAGAAATTTCCTCTGGATTTGTTTATTTATTTGTGGAATTAATTTTCTGTTTCTCTCAATCATAACAGGGGAGTTAACAGATCTGACAATTTTAGATATTCCCTTCCCTTTTGCCCCTTCAGCTCCTAGGGTGCTATTTTTCTCCATCTCCTGTGTGTGGCAAGTTCCAGGCCATAACCTGGCATGGGGGGAGGGGACACAGTTATAGGTTTATTTAAGAAAGAATTTGAGCTGTTTCTAGGACAGAAAAACTGGCATCCCTCAGGACACTTCAAATAGCTAATGTTTGATTTCAAATAGCAAATGTTTGATGGGAAGGTTGGGGTGAGTTAATGCAAAGACTTGTAACGATTTTGACAACAAGCATGCACAGATGGAATATTTGGCTACAGATCCCTTAATAGAAATACAGTGTGAGGACATAATTTGAGCCAGGCCTCTGCAGAGCCTTGTCTCTGGAACCTATTTTTAATTTCAGTGCAAACATAAAAAGATTCTTTCTGAGCAAATGCAGAGTGCAAGGCTCACATTCAGCCCCAGAACTTGTTTTTGGTTTGTAAATGTCAAAGCTCAGCTCTGGATCATGTGCAAGAACAATAAGGAAGTGCATGCCACTGAATGCAACCAACCACAGATACAGCTGCATTTCTGTCACCACCGACGGAGCAGCTTCAGTCATCCTCTGTGATCGAGGGAGAAGGACTAGAAAGTGTGTAATGTCCAGGGTTGAACTCCAGCACCTCTTGTTTTAGAAATTAGCCATTGGTAGAAGAGACTGAACTGCATTCTAAGGGTCTTTGAGCTTAGTCCCAGTCCCTTGGCACATGCAAGTAAGTTTATTGAAATCTCTTTCTTGCTCATTGACAGGTAGTATTGTGGGGTTTTTTTGTGCGGTATCATTAATAGCTGGGTGACACGAGAGATTCAACAGGTGTAGCTTCCCATCATTGTGTCTCTCCATTGGGAAAAATCTGAGCTGTTGAATTTCTTCCTTTCATGTCACTGCTCTTCTGCATCACCATAGTCTCTGCATTTTCTAATGAACTTGAGATCAGTGCAGTCTCTTGAAAAAACTCTGGTCCCTTCAAGTAAAGTCATAGCAACCATATGCACACTTGCCGGGAGTAAGTCCAGTTGACACAGTGAGACTTACTACTGAGTAAACATGCACAGGACTGGGCTGCATGACAAGCCCCATGGGCTTTTTCAGAGATGAGCTGCAAGATCAAATCCAAGGTCCTTCAAAACGAAATCTTTGAAAGTTTAGACAAACAGAATACAATCATCAATCATGAAGCTGTTAAATTAAAGCAGAGCCCTTTTTAAGGACTCTTCTCTGCAAGTTGATTAGGTGGAGCCAAACAGGACCTCAGTTGCTAGCTCATACCAGGAATCTTGAAACAATCAGTTCCCCTGCCAGGTCACCCAGACAGCAATCCTATACACACTTTCCTGGGAGTAAGCCCCACTGAACACAGTGGGACAATTCTGAGTAGACATGCATAGGATTGCACTGTGAGACTAACAAGTTAAACTTTGCAAGAGGTCAGGCACAAGTCAACGGCAATTCGAGTTGAACAACAGCAAAAAGATTACATTTCAGTTTTAAAATATGGCAGCTGGACCAGTGTTTTTTCTTGCACATGAAGGGTTAACAGAATTCTATAGGAATTCAATCTAAAATATCTGCCCTTGTGACACTGATGACTGAGATTCCTGGGGTCAAGAGCAGAGCCTCTATGACTCTCTTTTAAACTTCGCTAATATTGGCAGGTATGTGCGCAGTGTAGCAGGGAACACAAGCAAGAAGGCCCAGCAGCCAGCAGAGACCCAAAATTGTTCCTTCAGTTGATTGGAAACCCCTTGCCTAGCCTTCCACATTCAGCATGTGCAGTGAAGGTACAATGTGTATTTACAAGAATGTCCAGAAGTGGCATTTGAGTTAGTCTTTGGGCACATCACAATATACAGACAAGGCTGCCCACCCTGAAGGAGGCCCAGAGATTACAACCCCGTGCACAACAGAAATCACAGTTCTAGGTGTCTGCGAGCCGGAGAGTGCTGGGTGATGTCAGGGGTCCAAGGCGAGCGCAGTGCAAAGTGGGCTCCCTCCATTGTGCTCTTCGTTGTGGTGCAACCTTCGCGCCTCCTCTTCCTCACTCCTCTCCCTTGACGCTTTTAGGAGCCTTGATCCTTGCTACTGTGCGAATGTTAAAAAAGGGTTCAGGTTGCCCATTGCACTAAGATCTACAGTTTGTTTGCAGACACTCACCCACTCATGCTGGTTTCAAACACAAACACACACACACACACACCTCCCATAGTTATAAGAGTCACACACGTGCCAGTAGTTCAGAAGCCAGTCTACCTGCCGACTGTTTTCCAAATAAACCCAAGCAATTCTCATGTTCTAAATCACCCAGCCTGAAAAAGCCTTCTGTGTAACTTGAAAGCTGGTCTGCTCCAACTTTGGTCCCACCCAAAAAAAAAAAATCACCTTACCTGTTTTGTATTTCAGTTTGCCAACATCCAGTCCTCAACTGGAACAAAGGAAACTACAAACTGCAGCTTCATTCCTCTAGCTGTAACCTTACAAGTGGGGAGGGAAGGAGTTGCAGCAAAGGTCAGGAGCAACTAGGAATTCAGTCGGGTAGATTTGGTCCTTTAACATTTGCTTTGCTGCCCCCTATCCTAGTTGCTGGGCTTTTTATGAACCTGTGGTGCTCAAATGGGAAAGAGAAGGGAAGGGGAGAGGTCAGGGAGCCTACAGAGAAATGAAGGAAACACAAAGTGCATGAAATGTGTTTCTCCAAAAATATGTTTGATGGGATCCCCTTACAGTACGGGAACCGGAGCAGACTGACTGGATGAAGAACATTCATTCTGAAAAAGTTTTGCTCCCAAGAGCAGGGAACGGCTAGAGATCAGGTTTTTCCTCACACTCAAATGATCATGTCCAGAAGTGGACGGACAATACATTCAGCTCCTTTACAGCTCCAACTGAAACTCTTTTTCCCTTGGATGGGAAAATGGTTGACTATGTCAGGGGTTCCATTGAAATAGTCCAGTTTGGTGCATGTTCAGGTTGGGCTTGCTCACATCAAGTC
Source organism: Tiliqua scincoides (assembly GCF_035046505.1). Taxonomy (NCBI): domain Eukaryota; kingdom Metazoa; phylum Chordata; class Lepidosauria; order Squamata; family Scincidae; genus Tiliqua; species Tiliqua scincoides. The sequence goes on from NC_089825.1 coordinate 77,875,618, forward strand.
TAGCCAGTTTTCCTAACCTAACTAGTTTATCTGAAGTAATTGCCATTATGAGACTGAGGGCCCAATCCTATTCAACTTTCCAGCACCAGTGCAACTTCAATGCAGCTCCGAGGTAAGGGAAAAAAATGTTCCCATATCTTGAGGAAGCCTCTGTGACTGCATCCCCAATACAGGAAGCTTATTCCATAGGCACAGCAGTGTCGGCACTGGAAAATTGGATTGGATTGGGCCCTAAGAGTGCAATCCTAAGGTTGCGCTAGGCCGGTGCAGGCCTCCTAGACTGACCCAAGAGTGCTGCAAACATGCCGGTGCAGGGGATGGGAGAGTGTGGTAGCAGAGCAGGTGGTGTGGGCGTGTTTTGGGTGGGGAGAGGGTGGAATGGGAAGTGGATTGGGCCCAGGAGGAAATGGGTTTGGTGGCAGAAGCCCACACTGTATCCTAGCCTGGGCCCTGCAGCCTTACATGGGCTGCTCAAATTTGTCCCAGCGTTTTTGCTGGAGCAGAGCCAAGTAGCCGTATAGGGGTAGCTGGGGCTTCACTTGGAGTAAGGGGGAAAATATCCCCTTACCTCGAGTTGCCCTCCAGCCACCTCCTAACCTGCACTGGATACAATGCAGGCCACTTGACCTGCCTGTTCCAGCACAGGTTAGGATTGGGCTGTAAGCTGCACAGCACTGGATAGGCCGACTGGCGTGTCAGACAGTTGCTAGTAGTTATTGTTGAGCATTTTAAAATAAGAAATGCTCTTAAAATGCATAGCTTTCTGGCAATTTAACCATGAATGTGTTCAAGGGCAGGGCTTTAGACCTGCTTTTAACCCCCAAATTAAAAATATCTCCCCTCTCCTGGTAATTCAATTTGAAATGACACTACTGGGGGATCTGCTGGATACATAATGATGTGTTTGGGAAGGAAGCGTGATTACATCCTTCCCAAATTAGCCTCCCTGATGGCCAAAGTGGATGAGAAACTGGGAGACCTATAACTTGCCACCATTTTTTTTAAGTTCCAAGGAGCTGTGGAGGAACTGACTCAGACCAAGGAAATAGTACTGGGAGAAGAAGTGTTTAGATCCTCCCTCTTGCTGCACCCTTTCTCCAGCCTAACAAGCCCTATCCTAATGGGCTTCATCACTGCAGGACCTAGTGTTCTGGCAGCAATTTCTGTTTTACAGCTGTCGCAAAAGGCACTCCAGCAGTGCCCGAAGCCACACAATTCTGGAACACCAGCAGAGAGGCCAGAGCAGTCCCATGCACAGTGGCGCATCAAGGAAGGCCCACCAACTCAGGTCGTCATTGGGGGTGGAAGAGGGTGGGGATAGGGCAGAATGGGGGAGGGCTGGGGGCTTGATGGAGGCGGGATGGGATGGCACCCCGTGCGGGTGACTTATGCCAGATGCTATCCCCTCTGTTATCAGCTGGCATGCCCCCTTTGACTCCTCGGACTTGTGTTGGCTAAAGGGCTGGCACAGTTCCAAAGCAACCCATGATACATAAATGACGAGGATGCCTTACATCCCTCTCATGTCACATCATGGCACCACCACCCCATACAGGATACAGCGCAAGCCTCCTTGGTGCAGCTGCATTGGCGGGAGGAGCGGGGAGGATAAGATTGGGTTGTAAATTGCCTTTCTTCCAAAATTGTAACTTGCCCAGAGTGAGAAAACATGTTTTCCCCTATATGTTTTTGCCAGTGACATAACTAGCAGGGGGAGATTTAGATGAGGAAAATGGAGCAGGGGGAAGATTTAAAACCCTTCTCCAGTTATACCCTCTCAATCCAATTCATTTTAAAAAGCAGGCAATTCAGTCATGGGTTCTCTCGATCTCATCTAGTCTGCCCCTAAGGTCTAATCTTCACTGAAGTGGAAAAGCAACAGCTGGGCAGCAGCACTTTAGTCAGCAAATGGAGTTCACATGACTGAATGGGCCTTCCTGCAACAATATTCTCTGTGGAAGGAAACTAGAATGGGGAAGTCTTATCCCTGATAGTGAAAGCAGTGACTTGTCACATATGGAGGAGACCCTACACTCATGCTTGCTATCTGAAGTGGTATAGTCCTAACACGGTTTTACCATCTCCGTGAAGAGTAGGTCCTGGTCTCTTTCTGCTTGAGAATTCTGATTAATGTTTTTGACTGATATCTAAATTATTTTGATGCTCTCACATCTTACTGTAAGCTGGCTTGGGACTGTAAATGAAAGGTGAGATTAAAATGAGTAAGTAAATAAATGGTGATTATATCCTCAAGCTTCTTCAACTGCAACAAAACAGCCTTGTCTATAGATGTTGGAGGGAAGGAAGGCTATCGACAAGGTTAGTAGCAGAGCTACTCTGAGGCGCTATTTTCTTCCCAATAGGACTTTGATTTGCATGTGAAACAGTGAGGTCTACCCTCCTCTCTTGTAATATCTTGGGATGTATTTGAGAAAAGCTGTACTGCACAATTGTCACAGGAAGTCCCTTTAGGACAGTGGTTCCCAAACTATGGGTTGCAACCCACCAGCAGGTTGCAAGTCAATTTTTGGTGGGTCATGAAGCCCCAAGGTTCACCACCAGCTGCCACTTGTTGCTGCCTGAACATTTGCTTGGTTATCTTTGGCCCACTATGGGCCTCGTCATATCATGTTTTTGTCACTCCAGCTAGTGCAAGGCCTGGGACTCATCACCAGCTGCCATTCTCCCTGATGAGTGATGAAAGCATGAAGCAATGAGGCCCAGAGCAGGCCACAGACAGCCAAGCGGTGACAAGAGCAGCAGCCAATGGTGAATCTTGGGCCTTGCACTGCCCACAATATGTAGATCATGACAAATTGTCATGTTAAAAATTGGGTCATGGCGCTAAAAAGTTTGGGAAGCACTGCTTTGGGACATTGTTTCCTAACTCTTGCTAGGATGAGGCCTACTTGTTTTTGAATTGGACATATACTCTCCTAGACTGGAAAAGATTTACTTTTAGATGGTGTACAAGTAAACATTTTGACCCACAGAGGAACTCACTTCCTCTCTACCACCAGGTTTGTGTCTGACTCACTTGTCTGGACATGCTTCTTCATTGGAAGAAGGCATGCCCAGAGATGCAATTGATCAGTAATTCTACTTTGTTGTCTGCACCGGGAGTGACTGAATGATCCAGTCAGACCCAGTGCAGAGATGTGGCAGAATTATCCACCCCAATGGAGCATGATTAGCAGGAGACAAGGCCAGATTAGTAAGGGGCAGCAGGCAGGCTCCTCTGTGGGTGGGTCTTTGTACTCACAGCAGCCCTTAAATGTTCAACTTGTCTATTTAGCTAAGAGAGAGAGAGAGAGAGAGAAAATGATATTAACAATCCCCTCATAGTTTAGGAGCTACAGCTTTAGGGAGAAAGAGGAGTACTGTCAGACTAGCCCAGGGGTCTCCGAACCCTGGCCTAGGGGCCAACTGCGGCCCGCAGCAAGCCTCTGTCCAGCCTCTTGTCCCCTGCAAGCCTCTGGCCTGCTCAACTGATGTGACCAGAGCTGTGCTCCAGTTGTGTCTGGAAGGAGTGCCTGGGGCTGGGGTGGCCATGCACCTCCCCTCAGAATGCCTTTTAAAGGCCTAAAAGCATCACTTCTGGTTTTTCTGAAAAACCAGAAGTGATGTTTTTCGGCTGTCTGAAGGCCTTAGGCTTTGTGAGGCTTTCTAATGTAATTATTTAAATTTTATATTTTAAATTTATTTTTTCTGCCCTCGACATGATGCCAGATATTTGATGTGGCCCTCTGGACTAAAAGTTTAGAGACCCCTGGACTAGCCAATTATTATTCAAGGTCTCATGTGGGCAGAATCAGCCCAACCACAGCAGGAATCAAAGCACTTTGGACAGGAATATTTTTCGAGGCACAAAGGAAACAGTAATAGTGATCAAAGGAGCATAACAAAGGAGCATAACAAGGTCTTGGCAAAATGTCTTGGGCTGACCATCCACACCAAGGTTCTTCCTACACTTTCTACATTTGAAGACTGAAGCAGACATGAGACAGGAGAGTTGATCATGGATCTCCCCTTTCTTATAAACACTTTAAAGCGGATATGATTTTGACTGAGGCAGTGGCCCTGGCTCCTGGAGAAGGCAGTGTCCCCGTCCCCCCGCTTCACTTTGCCTGACCTAAATTGTTCCTAGGAGCTGCTCAGCTGGAGAAAAGTGCAGGTACTATATATGTATTGTAACTGTATTTTTTCCCTTTAGCAGTGCCATACTATGAGTGAAGGGAATTTAGATCAGAAAAATGGCACAGGGGTAGGATTCAATACCCTTTTGCCAGCACCACTGCTCCAATCAAAATTGACAAGCCCTACGGGTGCCTTAAAGTTAAAAAAAAAAAAAAAGTCACAAGATCCAGTTACAAATCTTTTGCCTCATGTCCGCTTTGGCCCTGAGATTCTTTAACTAGAGATGTCAAAGGCTGGTGCTGAAATCCTATGCACACTGACCTGGGAGTAAGCCTCACTAAAATCAATGGAACTTACTTCTGTGTAGATATGCATAGGATTGTGCTGTGAGGCTGTAACACCCTGCCTGCAAGCACGTACTCTATTACTAAAATATAACCCTCCCATCGAAAAGCTCATTTTCCTTACCCAGGAAGGGCTGAACCATTCTTGATGGCTGTATGTCCAGTCCCATAACATGCTTAATTAAGAGAGAGGCAAAGGACCAAATTTTGTGTGACACAGAAGATCTGCCATTGGATTGCCTTGTGCGTCTTTTAGATTTTAAAGCAGCCACCAAGGAGGTGCACTGGATCAGGGCCACAGCACTGGAGGAAGCGGTGGCCTTCCCTTTCACAATTTCCCTGATTTAAATGGCTCCCTTCTCAGGCTGCCATTAGCTGTAGAGGAGGAAAAAAGGACAGGTACAATATGGGCATTCCCACATCACACATAGTTTGGCCCTGAGGAGAGAAATGCTTGATTAGAAGCCACACCTTCACCTGTGGGAAATCTCCTAATCTCAAATACACTGTGTATTATTATTATTATTATTATTATTATTATTATTATTATTATTAAGTAGTAGTAGGGGCAGTAGTAGTAATTCATGCTCTTGTACGAGAAAGTGTGTACGAAATAACACGGCCTTGAGAGTGTATATTTTGTTTCTGCTACATACGTTAAGTTTAGGTAGTCAGTGTAAATGCTTTTTCGTACATGAGGCTGAATTTCTGCAAAGGAAGAAGCAAGGCCAAACTTATTCACAGATTCCACAGAATGGAAATCTGTCATGATACCTGCCCTGAGCTCAGAATCTAGCCCTGAGGAGGAGGAAACAGTTGTGACAGAAAAACCAGCCCTGGACCCAGACCTCAACCCCATTCTGGAGCCTGGGCTTGACCCCACCATTGGAAATCCCCAAAGCCAGTGCATGCAGAGCACATTGCAGAACTGACCTCACCAATACCTTGAACCTCAAATCTCCTGAGGAGTATAATGGGGTGGAGTGCAAACTGCAGGCCAGAGGCTTGCCCCTGATCTATCAGATCTCCAGGCAGAGCTTGGAAGGGGTTACCCAGACCTAGAAATATTTGCATTAGGACCTCACTCTTGCTCCAGCCCTTGTTGGAGCAAACTGCTCTCTCTCTCTCTCTCTCTCCAAGGTGCTAAAACCCTGATTGGCCTCACTCAGGGATAGAATCCAAATTGTCTCCATAGATGTGGAGGTTATAAAGAGTTTAGTTTTGAGTATCTGCTTTGAGTTATGGTCCCCATAATTCCTTGGAGAATGCAAGGAATTTCAGGGAAGCCATGATCAAATAATCCGCTAAAGCTTGGTTCTCCTGAGTGCCAATCCTATACATGCTTACCTGGAAGTAAGCTCCATGAAGCTCAATGAGGCTTATTTCTGAGTAGACATGCATAAGACTGCGCTGTTGGAGACCCAAAGTCAGGCAGCCATATTCTGATATAAAAATTATTTCATATCAGCCTTTTCCAATATTAGTCTCTGGGTATGTATCTTGACGTACAAATAATTATGTATAAGAAGGGAAAACCTATTTAAAACATAATGCTGAAAACAGTGGGATAAGGGAATCCCTTATAAGGGAATCCCTTATCCCATAACAGTGGGAATAGGAACGTGTAGCATCCTATCTAGATTGGAACTATTTGGAACAGCACCTCAAAACTGTGGCTACCTTATTTGGCGGCTCCTGAAAACTAGGAGGATGAACTGATGTATTTGGGGGCTGTTGGCAACACAACAGAGATATTCTTCCTATGAGGTTGTCAAAAGGAACACATAAAGTGGCTAACGCATGTCATTTTGTCACTCCCAATAGCTTTGCAAGCACCTCACCAGGAATATGCAATCCTCTGTCTCACAACTGTAATGAGGTTTGTGGAGCTATATAGATATAAAAGATCACACACCCCCAAATGCCCAGGGACAGTTTTGTGCTGCTGTTTTGTGCCCTTGAGGAACAAAAAGGTTGGAAGCTATCCAAACGAGAACCTGGTACACGTGAACAACCATGGAAGAAAACATGGCTCAGTTGGGTTCACACACACGCACACCCCAAATGCCTTCCCCCCAAGGCTCGGTCTACTGAAAGGGAAAGAGATCGGTGTGACTTCCAGGCACAGGAGCTCAGAGAAGGAGCATTTGTTATGCCCCTATGATGCATGGCTTTTTGGTGATTTCCAACGTGGTAGATTCCTTGGTGAGATTAGCAAAGTGAGGCACATATGTAGATCTGTGAGGATGGAAGAAGCATCCCTTTTCCGGTCCTTTTCCCCCCAGGAAAGGTTGCGAGGAGATGTCACGGTGCATATGACAAGGTACAAAGAGACCTGTGGCTGTCCATGGGGAATCTGTTCCCACGGTGCCAGGCAGTGCAATGCAAGTTGCCTCCAGAGGAGGGTGTCTCTCCTGCCCATGTCCATCCTGGAGGCTATGGAAGAGTTGGTGGCTTGGGCTGTTGGTTATTTGCTGACCAGGAAGAGGAAAGGATGACACATTTACCTTCCTCCCCACCCTATGGTGGGCATAGAGACTCAGCAGCACAAAGGTCAGGGCTATGGGTTGGGGCTAAGCCCCTCCCGACCTGTAACACAGAAGCAAGGGGGGCAGTTTAGTGTTAGCACATAGCAAGAAAGAGATGCAAGATGGGGGTGGTTGCAATGATACCCCGGCATGCTTAAAAGAGCCAGCTATGTCCTCTTCTGTATCAGATGGTCCCTTATTTGAAGCAGCCAAGGCTATTGGCTTTGTAAAGCCACTTTTCTGTGACTTTACTCGTTCTCGAGTACAAGGAAACTTGTTCTTTGCTTGTTTTCTGGCTGCTCTCAACTTGTTGCGCACCAGAGCCTGGATGGCATTATTTCATTTGTGTAGCTGATGTATGATGGTGCAGTGGCCAAGCTAGACTTGCTGGTCTTGATTTTATGAATTGTGCCACTTCACTTCTGGGCACTGCCACACAGAACATCAAAAAGTACCTTTGGGCTCCCTTGTGCAAACTCACTTGTGAAGGTGCTGTCAACTTATCACAAACAACAGAATTGAATAATATTTGAATGACCTGAATGAACATTCTGGCCCAAGTAAGAGTCATATTTATATTATATATGCAGGAAACAACAGATGTGCTTTAGGATCACATGAAACTATTCTGAAATGCCTTTGTGAAAAAGGGGGAGTGAGTTGCACCAAAACCGTGTGAGGCAGGGTCATTTCTGACTCATGAGGGCCACTTTGTATGACCACTGTATTAATTGTCAAGTGTTTCCCAAGTGTTCCCCAGGAAGCAGGATTTGGGCAGCCTTCAGACAAGGGAGCCTCAGTGGGCCCCTTTAACCTGAAAAATGTGGGGCATGCAAACTGTGAATTATCTTTTGCTATCTCTAGCCTTATGCCTTCTGTGCAAACTGGTAATGGTAGTTCTGTAGGGGGCAGTAGACCTTTTGCTGGTCTTGGGATCCTGGCAAATGCTCAACTTTGCCAGTCTCTGATGCTGGCCTTGCCCCCAACCCAGCCCACCCCCAGTTGGGTTAAAGAGAGATTGTCTGATTTTTTTTTGTTTGCCATGAGCATCAATTCTATTTTACAGTGTTCTCAAAGTAGGTAAAAATCACAAGTTATTTTTAATCACTATGCAGTTTGCTGAAACAAATGACATTCTTTGTTCCTACCACTAGTCCAAAGCTTCACTTATGGAGAGCAGGGTGAGTGGGAAGCTATTTCAGAATTCAAAACCTCTAGTAATTCTTTTCAAATTTAATTGGTGCCTTTTTATTTTTTCTGACAGGGCTGTTATATTTAAGTCTGTATTAAATGGAACAAAGAACTCTCAAAGGATATTCTTCTTGATTCCAATTGCTTGCAAAAATTAACACGACATTCTCCCCTACTTCATATTTTCCCTTCTGCAATATTCCTAGACAAGGCTGTTGGATTTTGGAGAACAGGATGCAAAGTACTGGAATCAAGACTGCCACCTTTTCTCTAACTTTGCTCCTTAGAAAGTAAGGGGTCAAACTACACACAAGAGGGCAAATGAGTTGTAGTTCTTTCTTGTTTCAAAAGAGCAGCTGTAGGGAAAGCAATCTGGATTGGGGCACAGGACGAGTAAGTTTCATTTCCCCATGTGCTGTTTTCCCAATGAAAATTCCACACCAATAACCTTCCTTCTAGGTGCAAATAGGGCCTTAAAGGGGATTTCTGTTGGGGAAACAGTACAGAGAGAAGGACTAAACACATTCCTGGTGCAGATCCTTGTCCCCCACAGCTTGTCCCCCACAAAAAAGGCAGAATTACAGTAACACATCTAATATTATATGTTGACCTAAAGTAGCTGGTACTTCCCCTACCGTTCATCTCCATGCCAGGAAAATTTTCACTTGCTAAATTCCTGTATGCCAAGCTGCTGCCGCCTTAAAAATGATAAAAATGATTCCACTTCCACTTTCCAAAACTGAACCCCAATACAATCTTTAAAACTTTTCTTAGGGCGCATTCCTAAGTGTGCCCTGGGCTAGCACAAGTCCCTTGCGCCGGCCTGGGAGAGTCACAAACATGCCAAAAAGCATGTTTGCACCTCCCTTGGAATAAACCACACTGGCGCACAGAGGTGCACCCGTTAGTGGAGACCAGATTCAGCTTCGATGGCGGCGGCAGCAGGTGAGTTCACACCAGCCGAGCTCGGCTGGTGCGCGGGTCTGGGGGGCGTGGGGAGGCAGGGAAAGAGGCGTTTTGAGGCAGGGAGAGGGCAGGTGGCGGACAGGACTTTGGGTGGGCAGTGAGTGGGAGGCGGGGCCAGGACACGGCAGTTATGGTGGATCCTAGCCCTTTTCCTGGGCAGCGTGGACCACCTTCAGGTTGCTCTGTTCTGCTCAGATCTGCCCCACCTTTTTAGGTGGCACAGATCTGAGTAGACCCATTGGGGCTGTTGCAACTCTCCGTGGGGTAAGAAGACTATCATCTCTGGGAAGGAGCCGGCAGGAGGGGACCCAAGAGAAGGAGTAATGCGGGACAACGGAGGGGAGGAGATGATAGGCGGGAGGTGCTGTGGTCTACGGTAAGATTGATAAATCTGTATCTCCTTTTTGCGCTGGGTATCCAAAGGGGCAAAAGGAGAAAAAGTCCACCAACACGCAGGGATGGGTCCGCTTTGTGGTCTCCAGAGTATACGGCGTCGCGGCTTACGAAAGTGTGAGAACCGGTAGAGACAGGTGGAAAAAATGGTGGGAGTGGTTAGATGGGGTGAATCCACCTATAACATGATGTATCTGTGTTCTAGTTAAATAGCTGAAGTAATGTGACTGTAGTTGAAAATGTAAAATGTGATTTCTTTCCTTTGTATTATTTTTTGTAGTATGAAACTTTTAAAATAAAAATCTATATTTCAAAAAAAAAAAAATCTATATTTCCCAGGTCAAGCCTCAGCCAGCCTCAAACTTGTGCTGGATACAGCACAGGCCTGCCTGCCTGTTCCAGGCCAAGTTAGGATTGCGCTGTTAATTTCTGATTAGGTATTGATTTTGTAGCCGTTAGGTGCAGTTGGCACAAAACGCAATGCTTGGGAACTGGACCTCAACCCTCTGCTAGTGGGGAACAAATTCTGAAATTATTGGCATGAGCAGTGACATACTGTGTGGCAAAACACAAGTACATAGTTATAGCACACAAGTGTGAATATTCACTTTGGAAGTAGTTGGGGAGATTATATTGAAAACTGTTCAAATAATCAAAAAGTGATGGGTACAAGTCAATTTCCAGTCCTCTTTCACAGTGGGTGAGGGGAGTTATTCTGCTTGATGTCCTAAGTGGCTAGCAATGTGTGTATCTCAGGGAATGACCTTCCCAAACTTCCTCCCTGCCCACTTGTGAGTGGGATGGGTCATAGATAAGACTGCCCCCTTTTTTCTTGATAGGGCTCCTGTTTCTATCACAATGGTAAGGGCAGGTGGAATTTCAGGAAAGGCAGGTTTCCCTTCCCACATATCCATGCTGAGAAAGGCCGCAGTGGTTGAATTTCTGCCTGCCACATGTCAGAGGAGCCCTATAAAGAAAAAAGATAACCTCTTCATGGCAGGTGGCAGCATTTATTTAGTACCCATGGTAAAAGTGGTCAGCTGGAAATGTGATATTGCTACAAATTACCACGCAGTGGTCTAAGGTTCCTAAAATATGTCCTGGAAAGCATACCTTTTGAACCGCCCCCTTTCCCCAACATAAATGGAGAGTGCTTTTCTTTTCGTGTGGTGAAGACTGAGCTCTTGCAAAAGAAATAAGAGTCATGTTGCCACAATCTGGAAAAGGACATGCTTTTTTTTAAAGTTAACTTGCCACTTTTATCATGTGGAGGGTAAAATGCACTTAAGTATGTGAATCCTTTGTTTCATCTAAACATTGTCTCTGTGACTCAGCTCTAACTGGATTCCCCAAGAGCAGAGGACAATCTCCCTACTCCCCAAACTTCTGGCTCTTTTGAACTTCCAAGGAACAGCATATTCATGAAATGGGAGGAATGCTGGAGACGGCAGCTTATAAAATATGCAATGTACAGAGAGCAGCAAGTAAGCATGGAGTGGTGGCAGTGATGGAATGTGTACTAGTATACAACAGGGAGGGAGCTCCTTTCCCCATGTTAGGCTGGTACCAAGTGCTAAGCAACCCTGGTTTCTACACCAAGGGAAATCCTGAGTGTTCACCTTGTCCACATGTCATCATTTGTGGTGGTAGAGCCACTGAGACAAGCCCAAAGCTCACTTCTGTACACCAACACACACAGCAGATATACACCGAGGGCATCTTTGAATCAGCCCAGAAAGTACATAATTGTATGTTGAAGGGGCAGATTTATGGAGGAAAAGTCCACCACAGGTTACAAGCCATGATGACTATTTGCAGCCTCTGGGTTTTAGAAGTAGCCTATTGCTGAATGCCAGATGCAAGGAAGTGGCAACAGGATACAGGTATCATATTGTCTTGGATGCTCCCAGAGATATCTGGTGGACCATTGTGAGATACAGGAAGCTGGACTAGAGAGGCCCTTGGCCTGATCCAGCAAGGCTCTTCTTATGTTCTTATGACAAGATACATGTGTGGACACCTATGTGTATAAACAGGTGTGTGTCAGTGTGCTTCAATGATGACAAATTCGGATCTGGGAAAACTGCTGCCCGTAGATTGGCTTGGTCAGGTCACACACTCTTGGCTTCAGTTTCCTCCCAAGAAAAAAGGCTCATCTTGCAGGGTTGTTGAGCAAGTTGAATTCAACTCATTATAACATGGAGGGGGGGCCTTAGGTGTACGTTATTATATGATAGGGATATGATGTGGGTGGTGGTTGGGAGGGGGGAACTATCTGAAAGGATAGTAATGGATTGACATATGTCTTTGAGATAGAGAAGGCTCCACAGGGTTGTGTGAATGTGCCCGATTGCAGTGAAAGCTCTTTTCCATGTCAAAAAGAACACGGAACGTTAAATATGTGCTCCCCAACCTTAGAGCAACATTCAAAGCAAAGCATTCTCACAGTAATATTGATGTGGCAAAATACCATGGTGTTGATTTAACCATATCTCAAAAAGTAATATGTCAGCCATTGAATCTCAGATTAGTGGGAAAGGTCCCTTGTAACCTAGGTTGTCAGAATATGCCTGATGTCATGTTATGTGGGTGAATCCTTAGAAGCCCAGGAGAAAGTCTCCTCCTGTTTATGCCCCCCACACCCCACCACAACCAATGACTGAAGCGGAGAATGAAGCGCTGCTGACGGATGCGTGGAGAGGAGTGAGTTACAGGCAAGACACCCCCCCTTGTTGAGGGGACCTCCAGTGGAGCAGGATCCAGCCCCGTCACCACAGGTTTGTTGCAAAGCAGGAAGCACAGGGTGAAGGCGATGAAGAGGGTGGGATGGAGATGGCAGGTGACTGGGGGGCAGGTGAGGGGAGATGCTACACCCCCTGCTGAGCTGGATCATACCTTCCTCTGCGAATGTTCCTTTGCAAGCCGAGGAGAGAGAAGGAAAGAGAGAGGGGAGGGGGGTTAGCAGGTATCTCCAGCTGGGTACGTCTTGGCGTAACTGCGTCCAGTCTTCGTGCCACATGCCATGGTTGGCAATGCAATACCCAGCCACGCATGCAACATCTCCTTACCGTCCAGGACAGCTTTTGTGTGGAAGTCCTACCACCACCATTCTTGAGCAGCGTTGTTAGATCACAAAGTTTGTGCCAGGACTTTAAAAGGGCCTTGTAAATGAAGGAAGAAGGAGGAGCTTCACCTGGGTCCCTCTTGCCGCACACTGTCCATGGCAAAGAGGCCTCAGGTGCCTAGTCTATACTGGACTTCTTTTTTTTCTTTTTGAAACAGAGAATAATAAATTGGAGTTTTTGCTTGTTAAAAAAGCAAGTTTCTAGTTCTCACTTATAAATAGGAAAGTTATGAGAGCAGTCCAAACCTGTAGAGACTAGAAAGAACTTGGAGCTACCTGCCGATAGATTTGTGGGAGAAGATTTTCCACAAAGCTAAATTTCTATATTTTCCTAGGCCCCCTTTCCTGTTCCTGGCCCTATGCCACTCTGCATTTGTTGCTTCCTCCCCCACTCTGCCCACCTTCGCCCTCTGGTTCTAGCAGTCCCAGACTTTCCGCAACAGATGGCAAAAATAAATTGGCAGGAAAAGAATAAAAATTTTGCAAACAACCCTTGCCTTAAAGTGCATTTTGATTATCTCATGGCATTTTTAAAAGTCCCCCCAAATAACAGCATTCCAAATGTTTGGAGCTTATGTAACTGGGGGAGAGTGGGGGTGGGGTTGAGAGTTTAAGATTCTATAATTCCAGAAAAGACGGTTGCAGGCCTGGAGAGAAGGCAAAGCTATCTTTGTTAGAAACTTTAGAGCCTAGAGTACTTGTTTCACACTAGCATTCCCCAAACCTCTGCTTTCAGCATCCAGAACAGCAGCATGGCTGAGTTGGATGGGCCTTGCTTTTCAGTGCAATAGTACAGACAAGCACATACAATACCAGTAATACACTATGAAAAGAAGATCTTGAGGGGGGTTCAAGCAGGGTACAGTTCACTCTGCAGGGGCCAGCTCTGAGATGCCTGTATTTACTGTCATGCCTTCAGTACTTGCTGAGGATCTTAGAGAAGTGCACCCATTAAATATTTCAGAACTCTATTGTCCCCCATACTGCCTCCATGCCAAGATACCCCATTGCCCGCCCACTCCAGAGTCAGTACTTGATTCATGCGGCGGTCATTTCACACACTCCCTTTCCATCCATGCAAGTGTCAGTCCATGCAAAAAATCACATGAGAAGGGGTCTGGTGCGATTCAGAGACAAATAATTTGCCTCCTATAACTCTACCCAATGCTGCCTTTGCAGAACAGCGACCTCCCGCCAAACAGCCCTGCCCTCTTCAAGCAGACACAGTACCATCTGTATAGTTAAACCCATGTTTACCAGATCTGAAACCAAATTGTTCCTCTATTCCCACCCCCCCCAGGGGAAACCATAGGGGGGTTGGATCCCCAACACTTCTCCCACTGAGTGATAAGCCCAATTCATTCTATGAGGAGGATGCTGACCATCAGAAAAGCAAAGCATGTTGCATGGAAGAGGTCTCTCAACTGACCTTTCATAAACCAGTATAACAGAGGTCAAGGAGGAATGGCCATATTTAGAATACTGTGCAGAGGTCTGATCACCTTAAAAATATACTGTAGAGCTGAGAAAAAGTGCCATAGAGGTGAACCACAATGAAAAGAAGGCTGGAACACCTACCTTATGAGGAATGGCTAAAGTTTGGGGCTATTTAGCTTGGAGGGAAAGGGTAACGAGGGGATATGTTTGAAACATAAAATTGTGCATGATGTGGGGAGAGTAATGAAGAGAAGTATATTTCCTTCTCTCCCAATACTAGAATCAGGGATCATCCAATGAAACTGATAGGCAAGAGATTTAGGATGGACAAAAGGAGGTACAGGGGATCCATAGCTATGGATCTCATATCCACAGATTCACTTATCCATGGTTTGGGTCTGCACCCCCCACCCACCCATGTCCCCCCTAGAGGCAAGCCAGAGGGTATTCTGAGCTCAGCAGAGACCATGGACATCCATCCATGGCCTCTGCTGGGCTCAGACTGAGCCCAACAGTGTAAAAAACACTACTTCTGGTTTCGCCAGAAACTGGAAGTGATGTTTTTAATGCCTTATAAGGCATTACGAAGCCCAGGGAAGCCCAGAGCTGCCCTCAGCAATAAAGGGTGGGGGGAGGTATTTGCCCATATCTGCAGTTTCACTTAACTGCGTGGGGTTCTGGATGGAGCCCCCGCAGATACGGGGCATAACTGTACTTCTTCACACCATGCATAATGCATCTGTGGAACTGATTGCCACAGGATGTGACAACTGCCTCTAGTTTGGATGGCTTAAAAAGGGTATGGGACAAAGTCATGGAAGACTGGTCTAGCAGTGGCTCCTAGTCATGATGGCTATGCGCTACCTCCGGGTTTGGCAGCATTATGTCTCTGAAAGTCAGTTGCAAGGGAGCAATGGCAGGAGAGTGGTACACCTTTCTCTCCTGCTTGTGGGTTTCCAAGGGGAAGCTGACTGGCCGCTAAGGGAAACAGAATGCTGGGCTTTTGGCCTGATTCTGCAGAGCTTTTCTTATAAGGGAGGGTGGTGCTGATTGTCATGGCTCCACCTTCAAGCAGTGACCAGGGTTCAGATTTAGAAGAAGTAGTGCCCACAAGTCTTGGGAAGCTCAGGGATCCTGTGATGTGGACTATGGAGACACTGGCCATGGACCCTGACACAAGTCCAGGCCCTAGTCACCCCGAGACTCTTGATGCCTAAGACAGCACCCAGTGAGCTGGACCCCCTGACAAACTACATGTCTCCAGTGACCTCCAAATCTCCATCCCTCATCTGGCAAAGAAGCCAATCAACTATTAGCAACATAATTCAAGCCTCCAGGAACATGGAGCACCCCTTTAAAGTCTCCATCTGTCTCAGAGGGGGCAGAGCTTGGGAGAGGAAGGGAACTCTATGGGCTCAAGCCCTTGCTGGCATAGTCTTCCTGGAGCTGTCCAAGGTCCTGCTGTTCTAAACCAACCCTACATGCTCCCTTAGACTGGATACATGTGGCTCATCAGGCTCCACTTGCAGTTCATTTTAAATTCTCCTCCCAACTGCTGCCTTTCATTCACCTACAAGCCACAAAGGGGGAGGGCAGGTTGTACATGAAGCCTATTCCACCTGCTGCTAGTCGAGATAAACCAAAAGAATTGGCACAGTAAGTCGAGCTTCCAGTATGCCCAAGCTGAAAGTGTGTCAGTAACTAGAACTGCAGTAGAAATGAGGTATTTCCCTGTGGGGCATTCCTGGTTTCCTGCCCCCACTACAGATCCCATCCAAAAGCACCCTAAAGCCCAATTCAAATACTTCTTCTCCAGGGGGCAAGGTCACCACAAGACAGTTTTAATATACCAGTTACACAGGGGGAACTTCTTGTTCCAGTGTGCTCGCATCTGGCACATCAGAGCAAATCTTAAAATTTTCCACATTCTTCCTGTGGGTGGGGTAAACATTGGCTCTTACCACAAGAAGGCACCCTCTGTTTACATAACATGCAGCACCACACAAAAAATTTGGTGATAAAAAGAATAAATCTGACCCCCAGGTTTAAAAGGTGACCTGTGGTGAGCCTCAGTCGAAGCACTGACTACAGAAGCGACACCTGGGTGGGTGAGGATGGGGTGGAACCCCAAATGCCTCCATAGACTGACAACCTCAAAGGTTTGGTGGCTCCCTCAACCTTCCCTGAACTCACAGCCAATTTTTCCTGCCACAGCCAACCCCCAACTGCCCAAGGGTAGATGCACACTACCAACTGTGGCTTATTGGCATGGTGATAAGTAAATCAGGCACATATCTTGCTTTGCTGCCCCTCCCCTCTCCTTGGATGGCTACTTCCTGTGACTATTGAGAAGGCCAGAATCTTGAACCAGGCTCTCAATCAATCCCTGGCTTCCCCCTTCCTACTGAAGCTTCTGTAGGGAAGGAAGAAAGAGGGAGCTAGCCACAGAGATTCAATCCATCAGGAAGGCTGCTTCCTGCCACCAATCCAGGCAGGTGGCTCATCTATCCCAGAGAAGGAACACCCCATCTCATGTACACAACCTCACACCTTTCTCTGCACTAAGCAAGGGAGTCGTCTGTCGCACGATAATTTCAATAGCCACCTGAAAACCCTGGTTGTATGAATCCACCCTGAGAAAAACCGCGAAAGCTGGAATCAGGGGCAGGTGGGGCAGGCCATGCCTGGGCTCAACCCCCTCTTCCCCAGAACTCAGTGCAGATACCAAAGTAGCCCTCGCAAAGGGCACCCGGTCCAAAGCATGCGAGAGAGCCCCCAGGCAACACAGTGCAAGGGCATGGCAACTTGAGAGGCACAGCATGCGCATGTCAACGCTGCTTACTTAAATCCCCATCCAGTGCCACCGAGGACGATAGCAGCCACCAGGATGGCTCCAGCGATGGAGCCGATAATGATGTTGGTGCCGCTGGGACCTGTGGAGGAAGAGCGGACATAAAAGGTAAGCGGTGGCCCCACAGCATGGGTGTTCAATTGACTGTGCAACGGGTGGAGCCTGCATTAGAAGTGGGGGCAGCCCAACCTGGAGAGAGAGAGAGAGAGTTAAATCTAGAGAAGAATACTGTAAGCATAAGAACTCCTGGTTTCCTGTTGCTTATTTGGATTGGCAATCAGAGTTCTGGGTATGAATTTAAATAGCCAATGCTCTGTTGCTCTGGAACACCCTCCAAGGAACAGGGAGAAAGGGACTGTCATAATGTTTTATGTGTGCTTCTATTCCTTTCTATATATATATTTTTTTGGTTCTGTGTGATCCTCATTGTTTTTGGGCATTGTCACCCCTCCCTCTTTAGCTTTGCTGTTAAACACAGAAAGCTGCCAGTAAGGAGGCAGAAAATGCAAATTTTATTTGGAGCAGCGAGGACTAGCCCAGGGGTGACCCGCCTTTCAACTTTAGGGCTCCTGGACCTTTAATAATTGTGCAGAAGAGGAAATTTCAGCAGGTAATGTTTGTCATCTCACATTCTGCACCTGCTGAAATTCCCTCCTCTGCACAATTGTTAAAGGCCCAGGAGCCCTAAAGTCAAAAGGTTGGCCACCCCTGTACTAGCCAAACTGGTTCAGCCAGTTCCAAGGAGATAAGACAGAGTGGCCAGGTGGCCAGCACTCCTCCAATCAGAGAGGAGACAGCTGAGGAAGAAAAACAGTTTCCCAGCCAGAAGCTCTCTCTTCTTCCTCTGGACCACACGAGGAAAACCCACCAGCCACATGCTGCAACTGTGAGTGTAAAGAGCTGGTGGTTCCACCACCCAGTAAGATCAGATAAGTAACTGTGTGAACTAGTTCTATGTTCATAATGGAGTAGAATAAGGGCACAATCCTAACCCACTTCCAGCACTAAGGGCAAAGCAGCTCCATGGGCAAAGCAGCACTAAGGGCAAAGCAGCTCCATGGGAGGCCTCCATGAGTGCCACCCAACTGCAGGATGCAACTCACGTCCCATTGGTACTGCTATGCCAGTGCTGGAAAGTTGGTTAGGTTTTGGGCCTAAATGGATGAAAGCCATCCTGCAATATGTGCTCAGGTTCTCCCGGTCTCATAAGATTGCTCTCATCAGGAGTGGCAGGCATAGTCACAACGGAAATAGGACACTGGGGAACTGAAAACAAATTAGAGAATGGAATGAAGGATTCTGACTGGGAAAACAGCACTGGGAAGATTCTTTTAGGATCAATACTGTGATAAGAACCACCATGAAGCTAGAGAAGCCCCCTCCCTCCGCAAAAGATCTCTTCTGGGATTCTGCATCTCCTGAATCTGATTTGAAGCAATGAAGTGAGAAAGGGGTCTGGCCAGCTTCAAGCGACCCTCTTCCTGCCAACTTACCCTTGTACTTCTCTGTTTCCCCTGTGGGCTTAGGTTCTGGGATAGGGTCATAGACACTGCAGTCTTTGCCTGTCCAGTCAGGATAGCAGATGCATTGGCCCTCGTTGCTACAGACCTGTAATCAACAAAAAGTGATGGTTCTTGAAGGAACACCTTTAATTTCCTCTAAAGATTCCTAAAAATGGTCATTTGTCCTGCTTTTAAAAGTTGGTAGTTCCTATAATGACATGGGTATAGTCAGGGCCAGCCTAAGACCTCCTGAAGGCTGCATGCAAGATGCCAAATGCTGCCCCATTAACGATGTTCCCTCTAAGTGTTCTGCATTGGTGCACGAACCCTCTTCTTCAGCTGGGTAGTATTGCAAATGTTGACATTTGGCAATAATGTCATCACCGAACTTCTAGGTAGTTGAGCTTCCACAATGCATGGAGTTCAGCAGGAAGGTTTGTGGCCATGCAGCCACACCCCTTAGATGGAACACTGCCCATTACTCAGTGATGTGGAAGCCTCTACTCCTCCCACTCTCCAACGTTCTATCTCAGCACTTTCCTCCCCTTTGCATTTCCTCTTCTTCTCTGTCCTCCTCCTCCTTTTCCAATCCAGGGCATGGAAGCAGGAGAAGGAGCAGTGGAGGCAAGTAGGCAGGCAGAGATGCACAACACCTCCCCCCCCAAGGTCTGCGACCTGAGGCAACCACTTCAGTTGGCCTCATAGATGGACTGGCCCTGGGTACAGTTACAATTAAAAATCCCCAAACACCAAAGGAACAGAAACAGAAGAAACCAGTATTTGGTTTTTTTAGCTTTTTATACGCAGGGAAGTGACTATTTCTGAACAAGGCTGTTGTAAAATAAGTTGAATGTGGCTTATTGATTTTGCTTTTAGTACCTGATAATATGCATATTGTGCTAATATAGCATTAACTAATTCAATGGTTCTTTGATTATTATCTGTGCCTCCCAAATTCAGGAAACCTGAAAGCATTTTATTCTCCCATGTCACTCTCCAAATCCTCACCTCTGTTCCCAAGGCTTGGCAGTGAGGGGGAAAATACCATGGAAACCCAGATTAGAAGGTACAGCATTTCCATTCATGCACATTTTACTTCTAAACGTAAGCTAAACGCAAAAAGTATTGACAAAGCACTGTGTTGTCATGCCTTAAGGTTCATGGCAACACAGAATATGACACTGAACTGTTTGTAAGTTTTACCCCATGGTCAAAGCAGATCTGGCCACCCCAGCTGCCTGGGCAGGTGCTGAAGTTAAAGGCAGACACAGGAAGGCATTTGTGATCAAGACACAGCATGCTGGGCCCACAGGGCGTCCCATCTTCCACGTAGCTCAGATCCGTGCCATCCACAAGTTGCACATGGCCACCTCTAGGAGAAGGAAAAAGAGCTCCACTGTATATCAGGTCTATCACATTGCCCCAACACATGGAAGGTTTCTTAATCAGGGGAGAATCCTTAATCTCTTAATGAGAGAGAGCATGATGTAGTTTTGGGGGGTTTAACTGAAAGATCCAGGTTTCAAGTCCCTGCTCAGCTATGAAGCTTCCTGAGTGACCTTGGCCAGTCATCATCTCTCAGCCTCACCTACCTCACAGGGTTATTGTGAGAACAAATGCAGGGAAGGAACCACATACACTACTCTGTGGGACAGACAGACAGACAGACAGACAGACAGACAGCTGAGTGTCAAACTGTGCATGGGTTTGACAGACTCCTGAGTGAAGATCCTAACTTAAATAAAAACCTTTAGAAGACTACCAAGTTGCTCACAGCAGCAGTACAATGGTCCCTTCCTTTACAATGGGCTCCCTTTACAATCAAATCACTTTAGAATGGACTCTCCATCATAAAACAAGATTCACTATACAATGTTATTCATTTTACAATGGGCCCCCAACTGCCATCAACAGAATCTCATAGGTAATAGAGTGTATATTTATGGAAAGATACAGCCTTGTAATTTGTTTTATAATTACAACATTGTGTAAACTGGTAAATATGGCCTCTAAAGAGTGCAGTAGGCACCTTTTAAATAAGCTTTTAGAGAGGTAAATAGCTTTGTTCTGTGGCAGAAACATCAACTTCTGTGGTCTTGGAATGAATTACCAAAAAACAATGCATCATTGGGTTCACATTACAATAGGTTCACAGGTACCTCTGGAATGAAGTGAGAGCCCCTGCACTGGAAAAGGAAGGGGTGTTCTTTCCTCCTGTGCCATTTGCTCAAATCAAACTATTCCTTTCTGAAACTGCTGTTGGGAAAGAGTCACTAAGGGGCAAATATAAGAGGGACAATTTGCTCACTGGCTCTGCTATAATAACTCACACATGCCAATGCTTTAACATTTTTATAATGTTAAATGTAGTTTGTTTCTGAGGCATAGATATAGGGAAGTTAATGGGTAATGGAGAAATAGCCCCAAACAAAACAGATTTAGGAGGTATTTTCCCCTCTTTCCTCCATGCCATTTTTCTACCCGAAATCACAAACACTCCAAACTGCTATTGGGTCTCCTTAAAGATCTCTTCTGATGTAGTTTGGCTGCCCAATTCTTCAACAAGTCAGCAAGTGAGAAGTGGGAGGGGGGGAACCAAGAATGTGTGATCGCTGCCCACCTGCAGTCGACATAACGCTTCTGGTGGTAAAAAGTCATAGTGGTGATTTCACCAAGAAGTTCACCAAAGCGTGGAGAACCTGACACGTTGGCGCAGAGGAGGTATCCACACAACACATCCCTGAATGGAAAGGAAGGGACAGTAACAATACAATGTAAGAAATGAGGAGATTCTAGGCCAACTCACTCATTCACCAGAACCAGGAGATATCCACCAGAATTTACTGGTGGGAGAGTCAGAACAGACAAAAATAAATATTTTTTTACCCAGCACATAATTAATCTGTGGAATTCCTTGACACAGGATGGGGTGATGGCACCTGAAGGCCTAACGCCTTTAAAAGGGAATTGGACAGAGTCATGGAGGAAAAGTCCATCACAGGTTACAAGTCACTGTATTTAGCCTCCAGGTTTTAGAGGTAGCCCTTCTGTGGATGGCAAGGGAGCAGCAACAGGATGCAGGTAATTTGTCTTTTATGTGTGTGCTCCCAGAAGCATCTGGTGTGCCACTGTGAGATACAGGAAGCTGGACTAGATGGGCCCTTGGCTTGATCCAGCAGGGCTCTTCTTGTGATTATAGTACTTTGACCAATTGCCTCTGTGGTGTTATGGCAGGGGTGCCCAAACCACGGCCCTGGGGCCACTTGCGGCCCTCAAGGACTCCCAATCCAGCCTTCAGGGAGCCCCCAGTCTCCAATGTCTCTGGCCCTCTAGAGACTTGCTGGAGCCTGCACTGGCCTGATGCAACTGTTCTCAGCGTGACAGCCAACTGTTCGACATCTCACGTGAGCTGTGGGACGAGGGCTTCCTCCACTGCTTGCTGTTTCACATCTGTGATGCTGCAGCAGCAAAGGAAAGGCTGGCCTTGCTTTGTGCAAGGCCTTTTATAGGCCTTGAGCTGTTGCAACACCTTCATTCATCCATACAAGTTCCATCTCTAATATATTCATTTATGTAAATTTATTCAAATTTGAAATGTGAATTAATTCTTTTTTCCCACCTCCCCCCCCCCCACACACACACAGTGTCAGAGAGATGATGTGGCCCTCCTGCCAAAAGTTTGGACACCCCTGTGTTATGGAATGCATTGTAAGAAGGGAAGGCAGTGCTTATGGGAAAGGAAGACATCTCAGATTACTCACTGCTTGACACAGGGCATCCAGCGATTTCCCTCACGTCCACAGTTCCCTCTCTCGGTGCCTTCAACATTCAGCTTCTCATAGCAAAACCTTTCAGCTGAAGCTTGGGTCCCATGGAGAAAAGACAGAGAAAGTTATGGCAAGTCCCAAGAACATAACACACACAGTCTCCTCACCCTGAATCTAGCATGCATTACATTCCCCATCAGGGCTGCAGCTTCCTTGAAACAGCTGCTTTTAATGAGCTCAGGTGAGTGCAAAAACAAACTGGGGGATGGTGCCTGGGTGGCCTTCCCTAGGACTAAACGTTCCACCCAAGGAACTTGCTCAGAAAAGATTCTGCAGGGAAGGGTGTCATTCTACCATTAGGCAGCAGGTGGTGCTCATGCTTTGAGATGTCTGGGCATGGAGACTCATTCATGCTACTATGTGACAATGGGAAGACCTCCATTGACCCAGCTTTTGGGACAATGAGTTTTTGCCAGGCCCAAAGCAAATTTGTTTTAATACGGTATAAAAAAAACTTTTATGTTACTATTCCAAATAAACAACATCAGGGTCTGCCACAGATAAGCAGAGAATTCAAGAGGCTGAGTTGCAGTGTTGTATCCCAATGATATTTTCCATTGGGAGGACTGATCATTTAAGGGGTAATAAGGCAACTTTACTCAGTTAAGTTGTCTGGTACTGACCCCCAATTATTGAGGGCTTTTGTTTGCTGCTTCTCTATTGACCATTGCAGGGTTTTATTTTGTGCTTTTCTCATAAGCATGTGGATTGGCTCAGCAGCTTGAGTCACACAGGACCATTTGATCTGCACATGGCCAGGTGACGCGCTTCTCTTGTTCTGCTCATGGCAAGCTGAGGCCTGGAATGCAAATATCAAACTAGATGGGAGTGGTCCCTGCTGATGGATGGCTCTGCCACAAGGTAAGGAGTTGGATTAGGGTCTTCTGCCTTCACAATTCTATTGGAAGTATTCCATGAACATCTCTACAAAGTGGAGCCCGTTGCAGTGAGTATCCAACTTAAAGGACCCAAATGGTTAAAACTACAAATTCAGTCTTACTAACATCATGCCAAATGAAAACGGCTTTTAGCTGTGATATAGTTAGGAATTTTCTTTCTTTCTAACTACAGTATTTTAATCTAACGCCTTGAAATTTTGCAAAGCCCTTGCCTCTTTGCTCTCAACTTGCCATTGGAAAAATTGGAATGAGGCAGCAAGGCCAAATCAGAGCCAAGTGCTGCTATTCAGAGAAAGAATGGCCGGGCGTCACTGAGAGATAGGTCTGTAGATGGATGAGTTTGAACGCAATCCAGCTTTGAAAGGGGAGAAGACTGATAAAGGCACTCATCAGTGATTTGTTAGTGCTGAACCCTCATCAACTTTTCAGACCTTGGCATGGCCACAGGATTGTCTTCTGTGGTCCCCACACTTGCAGCTAGGGTTTCCAGGCAGAGAGCTTCCAGGTCAAAGCTCAAACGATCCATTTCCACTTTCTCTCCCGCTTGCTGTAGCAAACAGGAATCTAATTGCACCCCACTGCAATTAGTGAAAAAGAACAACAGGCGAACAAACTCTGTATCAAGATAGGCTGTGACATTACACCATGCATTTTCTGTGTGCTGCATCCTTCAAAACCACAGGCAGAGTCTCCTGGTGTGCTAGGAACCCTATCCCCACTGGACCCCACAACACTGGTCTGTTGCCCCCCTTGCCCATTTTTTACTTTCTTAAAGGGCAGTAATGATGCCCTTTAAGAAAATGGAAAACCCTAACAATGGTGTTTCTCAGGAAAGATGTTTAAGAGGGTGTGAGATCACGATTTCAAGGCTCACCACACCATTCCCAGCACATCCAAGAGTAAAAGACCAAGAGCACTACTTACCACGCCCCCACAATGCACTGCACTGGCGGTCCCTGGTTTTACAGTGGCCACCGTAACACCGGCCCTGCAGAGCAGAAAGTGGGGGGTGATCAGGTGTCAAAAAACCCTTGCTGATTACATGCTTTTTGGGGCATGATATCCAAAAGGCTCAAACATCAGAGGTCTGTGCCCCTTTCTCTGCAGTGCGAAGGTTACAGTCATACCCCTATGTCATACCCCAGTCATACCCCTATGTCATACCCCAGTCATACCCAGTGCTAATTGCTCTGTAGAGCAGGAGGTTGACTAAGCCGGGGCTCTTGCTGCAGCAGAATTAAGCTGGAATTTTTTCAAGGCATTCCTTTCACCGTATTTAGATTAGAAGGGAGTTCCTTCATATAAATGGAAGTAGGCAGGAGAAAGGGGAGAGGCAGAGGCCATGTTTCCCAACAGAGGAAAATTTAATATACTGGTAGACTGGCCAGCACAAGACATTATTTTCAGGTACAGGTTTTCAGTGAACACCTCCTATAGGCTGAGCCTAAGGTACCTCAACCTAGACTCCAAGAGGGTTCCTGTACCTATAGGAATAACTTAAAAGGGAACATTCCACCAAAGGTGACTTTTGCCATTCACAGAGATGGGAGAAACTGTGCTGGAGGAATCTCCATCATCAATGCAACCTTTCAAAGCACGGTAGATCTCTCCTGGTGTGGACCTGGCAGATCTAACTGTGCCTTGTTATCCTACCTCCTCCTGCTTACTTCCCTGCCCTACTAGGATGCTGAATCCTACCCAGACCCATCCAGGTGGCTACACTGCCTGCGTTCTATGCACTCCAGCTATACTCCCTGCTTACTACATAATAGGATCAGGAGTGAAAACATTTCTGTATGTGGATCAGCCATTTTCAATCACTGTGCCATGGCACACTGGTGTGCTGCAAGTGGTCCACAGGTGTGCCACAGGAATTTGGGGGAAGATCATTTATCAGTAGGGCCAATGGAGTTGTGAGCCCCCCACTGGCAGCAGGGTGTGCCTTGTTAGTTGGCAAAAACCTGATGGTGTGCCTTCACAATTTTAGTGCCTTGTCAGTGTGCCATGAGATGAAAAAGGTTGCAAATAGCTGGGGGTGTGTGTGTGTGTGATGTTAGTTGAATTATTGCACTGGGGGCTGAGTAGGAAGCTGAGATATCAACTCTTACCTGCTCACTGTCACAAAAGTAGCCATCCTGCTTGTGCAAATTGGATGGGCACTAGAGGGAGAAACACGCACAAACACAAAAGAGAGAGGACGTATTACACTGGATGGGACATGACAGGATATCCTGTAACTCCCTAAAAGAACCACAGGTACTCCCCACATAGCCATAATTAGGGGCATCCAAGTCAGAGGGAATGTCCTCTGGGCAGACTTTGGCTTAGGCAGCTCTCATTTTAAACATCAAAACTCTAGAGAGCCACATCTGGGAGGGCCACATTCTACCAGCCATGGGGCACAGCTGTCACCAAAATGAACAGTCTTCAAAGTCTTCTTGGAAATTTCAGCTGCTGCTTTCCATAAAGTTTTGCTTGTGTGTTTGTGATTTCTTTTATGCATGCTTTATAATAAAACAAGTAAAAAATAAAGCATAGCTGCTACGTTACTATCATGGATGGGTTGCAGGAAAAATATCCAGGCAGTACTTAAAACAGTTGCAGTGGCAAGCTGCCAGTTCATATCCAGGCACAACAAAGTGCTGGTCATTTGTCATTACAACACTCATGATTTGGGAGCTATGTATCTGAAAGGCTGCCTTTTTCCACAAGCCTTCCCACCCCTTATGTTCTCCTTCAGAGGCCCTCCTCTGAGTTTCTCTGCCCTCTAAAAGTCATGGATGGGGAACAGAGAGAAGGCCTTCTCAGTTATGACACCCTTTATATAGAATATCATTCCCCCTTAAGACTTAAAAAAAATTGCTCAGGATTTCCAGCAGTTTTGGTAGCTGGCTTTATGGTTCTGCAAGATTTCCTCATGCTATTGTTGTTTGCTGTTTTGAAATGTTAACATTATTCCTTTGTTGTTCTACTTAACTGAAGGAGAGAATACAATTTTAAATAAGTAAGTAAATGTAGGCGGGCTTCCTTCTTCTTGTCATAACCAGATCTCTGTCTCACACTTTTTCCCATCTCACCTGACTGGAATCGCCAGTGCAGGTTTCTGGAATGTCACATTCGTTCACAGCTTCTCGGCAGGTAACACCCCGTGGCTCGTACTGTAGGGTGGGAGATGGGAGAGAAACAGGGGAGCAGGTTAATATTGGAAAGGGCTAGCCAGAACAAAACCCACTGCTCCCACTTCACACACTGCAACTGGAGGTGTGGAGCAATCAACAAATGGCCACAACCCAGCCCAACTTTCTTCCTCCATTACTGTTAATGTAAGAAGAGAAACACCAACCCAACTGCTGAGAACAGCACGATTTGCTGCCATGTATGTTCCTGGCCTCATTTCCTCTCCTACCTTCTTTGGCAGAGGACAAGACCATACAAGGCATCAAGTGGTAACTCTGTGGAATGCCACACAGTTCACTTTATGGATGAAGGGCAAAGCAGTCTCAAACAGGGGCATCGCTTGTTGCCTCTTGAAAAACATCTAGAATTGGGCCTCTGGCACACCATGCCATGTATGGAGGCTCATTCCCCCCAAAATTATTGAACTCCTGTATTGCGTGGGGGAGAAGAGAGCATAAAGTTAGAGCATCACTAGTCTACCACTCTCCTTTTCACCGTACTTCTTCTTCTGCTCTGTTCCTCTCTTCCTTTTACAACCCAGGGAGCAGAAAGAGGAGGAATGGAAACAAGTGGGTCAGTGAAGGTGAGCACCCCTCCATACACACACACCAACTTGCTTCCTGAGGCAACTGTCTCAGCAGGACTTGTGGATAGGCTGACATTGGCACCCAATAAAGATGCTTTGTTTAAAACTGGCACTGAATTGATTCAGAGTGAGGCCTGTGCCAAAGGAGGGTACTTTACCCCAATCCCAGTCTTGGTTTTCCTACTTACCCTGCATCCTCGACAGCACAACCCATCACTGCACATGGCATCATGCGTCAGTGTGCATTTTTTGCAGCAGTTCCCCCCACCCTTGGAGCACTCCTTTGAGGGGACAAAGCAGAGAGAGAGAGAGAGAGAGAGAGAGAGAGAGAGAGAGAGAACGAACATTTAGGTGTAACTTTGGCAAAAATATTGCTGCAACAAACTTCAGCTCCTGCCCACCATCTGCTGTCCTTCCACTATGGACCCTTTCCCATCTTGAATTGGGTTGGTTAGGATGCCTGACCCCACTCTAGGAGCTTGCCTTTTGGACCTGAATCCTGAAGTGCCCCCACTTCCCAACACAATAGGAGATGCCCTTAAACATGCACAAGCAAAACCCAGTATGGGGCCCAAGTCTGGTGATGCCGTCTGTCCCCAAGTCATGTGGCAGTTTCCACTCTACATATTGCTTACCATGAAGGACCCACAGTCACATTCTTCTCCTGCTTCTACAAATCCATTCCCACATTCAGGTGGGTCAAGGAGCTGTGAAAATCAAGAGGGGCAGGGGGAAATTGTTAGAGGCTTCCTGTTGGAGTTGATGCAACTCCATCTGCTGTCCAGAGGGGGCAGGATGCTGCCAAGAAGGGGTCAAGCTCTGGCCCAATGACTCTGACCTTTCTACCTGTTCTCTCTGTGATCCTTGTGGGGTGTGGCCCTAACCCTTTATCCTTCCCTTCTCCTCTGAGCACTTCCTCTTGTCCTCTGACCACCAACCTATTAAGATGGCACACACCAGGGCTTTGATGCCCAGTCCATCTTGAGCACAAGGCATGCAGGGCGAGGCAGCTCCAGGGCCTTGCTATCTCTAAGTAATAGCTGAACCTCTGATCCTAATCAGATGCTGTAAATATACACTCAATGGAACTGTAAGTAAATAACTTCTTTTTTTGCAACTTTGACAAGCCATTGCCTCTTTGTCTTTTTTATTGATTAGCAATCAGCCGGGTGAGGGAGGTTCCCTGGGGTGATACCCAAAGGGGGGGGGGTCTGCTGCTTAAGCTACTCTGCTTCCCCCCAAAGAGGAAACTGTTAATTTCCTCCAACACTTCCAAGCCAGCTTCTCACTTACATACACATGTTGGTATAGCTGTATATCTTCTATCCCATTCACCTCGATTATAACTCAGCTCATAGTTCCCCAGTTGTTTTATTAAAAACCAAAACAAAACACAGTTCTTTTTTTGCCAAGAATGGATGCCAGGGGGTTGAAGGGGCTGTCACCAGTACTGACAAATGGGTGTATTGACTCCTGATAGGAAACCTGCATATGGTGTGCCCCCCCTTCTCTAAATACAGTACAGCAAGTCCTCACTTAAAGTTGTCAACAGGTTCTTGAAAACTACAAGTGAAATCAGCGGTGAATCTCCCCAGCCTCGCAACCGGGGCTAAGGTCTGCAATGGCGCCCCTGCGGGCTGTCACTGGCCCCCGCTTGAAAATCAGCACCCCCTTACTCACCTGAGGCTCATGGAGCCTTGCACGATCTGAGCCCGTGTCAGGGAAGCCTCTCTGAGGTTCCCCGATGCTATAAACTGTGCTTCTGGAAAACCGGAAGCACAGTTTTCAACCCCGTCTGGAGCCTCAAAGAGACTTCCGCAGGGTGCTAGAGGCTCGCATCTGGGGCATTTGCCCCATCGGACCTAATGGTAGGTTCGCAACTGAGTGAAATGGTGTATAATGAAACCAATTTTACAGTAGGGTAATTGGTATATGTAAACAAGAGTTCAATTCGTACAGTATATTTTTGTTAATAAAAGCATGACCAAACTTCTAAATAAAGACCCAAAACACTTCTAATATTAAACAATGAAATAAATGTGAACTTTCCTGGCCAGAGAAAACGCACACAGACATGGGGAGAATGTGCAACTATATACAGACAGTGGCCCTGGCTGAGAATAAATTTTTTTTTTCTCCTAATCAACTGTATAATGAAATGGATTTAAATGAAACGACTTTAAGTGATGACTTACTCTAAAATACTCAGAGTAACTGGCACCTTCTTGCTGCTGCTTTAAGAGCTGCTGAATATACAGATGATTTGAGATTAACCCCTCAACTTCAGGACAGATGTTAAAGCAGACACCTGGAATCTCAGATTTGGGACAAATAAGGGATATGGGTGCCTGGACAGAAATACCGGCTTTGCTTGTTCTACCTGTGCCTGAGGGGATCTGGCTCTTCTGTTGCTAGGTCTGGGTCCTGGGGCAGGAGGTGCCTTCTGATATTTGGGAATGTGGATTGAGTGCTCTGCTGGAAGGGCCAGTGAATGGTCATGTAGTGATCCTCCTCTTCCCAAAGAAAGACCTTATTGTGACTAGGAGGAGGGCCAGTCATAACAAATGAGCTGCACTATGGTCACCAAGGAAGGATGAACAAATAAAGAATTAACTTTTGGAAAGATTTCCTGCCTGGTTGCCTGGAAGCCATTCTTACTCATCATAGGTGAGTAGCTTCTGGGATTACCTTCAAGGGCTTGTTAAAGAGACAGCTTCCCCCACCTTCAGCCAGGAATTGATTGTACTCATCAATGCTGCAGCGTGAGAACTTCCGTGGCAGGTAATATCTGTGGGTCAGAGAAGAGAGCCACAGGGAGAGTAAAGGCCAGTGACATGCCAAAGAAAGATTCTTGGGAGTTAGAGAAGCAGGGATTTCAGAACAAAGGAGGGCATCCCTTACACATGGCAATACACAGAATGTGGGAATAGGGTTTCAACAGGTGGGGTCAGAGCCCCAAATTGGGGTGTGTGCTGATCCACAGTGGATTACACTAGAAACACTCCCATACTCTTTTTTGTTTGTTTAAGAGGGGGGAAGAAGGGGAAGAAAATCAAAGCCAGAGTGGGTGACCGGATGCAAAAGAGGACAGTGTGGTTCCTGCATGAGGAGAGAGTTGAACAGGAAAACATATGAAGTGGATTACATGTTGCAAGTGCAGGATAAGAACAAGCCTTAAAAAAAACTGAGGATTGCGTCCTAGTAACAAATCTGGTCTGACTGCAGAATGAAGACACCTCTTCAACAGTCCTGTTCCTTCTCTCTTCCTGACACTCACCCAGTATCCTCCATTATACAGCCCAGCCAGGAGTCAGGACAACGACAGTCCCCTGCAGAGACAAGTGGAGATGAACATATCATATTAAGGATTCAGGGCCCAGAGCTCTGTATGCTATGCTCCAAACTTCCAGGTCATACTTGAATCTCCCACCCCAAATACCCTAATTTTCATTCAAACTAAACCTCGGAATCATAGATTCCTAGAGCTGGTACCCCAAAGGTTATCCATTCCATCCTCTGTCCTAATATCCCACACCTCAATTTAGGTCATTAAAACATCACCCATGGATGCCGCACCCATGCCTCCACCCCAAGTGATCCAGCAAGACAGGGATTGTCTGAACTAGCCCATATCTCCAATTCAGGAGCCAGAAAGTGAAAAGGTCTGGCTTTTGTAATCTCCTTTGTAATCTCCTCTAAACTGCTAAGGACCAGCATTTAGAAGCTGCTATCCTGTCTCTCTCCACTCCACTGGTCCCAATCCCCTGTTACTTGCCTGCAGAGGTTCGGTGCTTGTTCCACATCATACCAATGTTCTGTCCCAGGGTCTGTGCCAAGGTAACTGCCATCGCTCCCACATTGCCATACTTTGGGGAGGAGGAGGAGGAGGAGGAGGACAACATCATGTGAGAGAGAGGAGAAGCACACTCTAGCACGCAAAATTATTGTGGGCAAGACTCATTCATTTTACAGTGTGCTGCTTCAAATAGGGTTATCCTTATCTATATTTTTCCCCACCATCAAACCCACAGGCAGCCTCACCTGCTCTGCACACCCACAACCTCATAATAATGACTAGCACCCTACTGGCTGCCTCCCTGGCTGCAATGAATATTGTGTCTAAGCCACCCCTGGTTTATAGACAAGGTGCCTTTACATGTGGTTATAAGCTAACCTGATAAGCCCCTGCCCCAAGACACATACAAAGTAAATGAAGACTGGTGGGAGGGGAGAGAAATGAGGGAAGGAGAAAAAAAGTAAGGCGAGTTAAAGGGAACAAATACTGTCGCAAAAGCCTATGCTTTATTTCAATTGAGAACAAAGTTTGGAGAGTTAAAGTCTGCACACAACCTGGAAGGGGCAGTTGGGAAGAGCAGGAGATATTTGGACATATTTGGTCAAGTTACAGAAGCATGCAAATGTGTTTTTTTGCAACACTCCACATTTGGAGTCCCAGCATCGTACCCTGCTCACCTCATTGACACCTCCACCACGACTGATGGAGCAAATCCCTCCCATGTAAGCTGTGCCACTACGGCTGCTTCTGAAAGTGTGTCCGCTGAAGGGAGTAAGGAGAGGCAAGATTCACTAAGAGGGGGAGGGAAGGAAAAACATTCACCAGCCAGGCTTTCTCTAAAGGCTCCACCCTTGTGCTTTTAATGACAGTTTGATGTGCAGAAATAAGCAGGTGAAATGTTTCAAATCATGGAGACCATACTAACCCTTGCTGATGTCTCTGCATCAAGCTGCTATGAAAGTCACGGCTATAGTGGTTGGCTAAAAATGTGGCAATCTATCCCCCCCCCATAAGTATCAGGTTCCCATTTGCAACTCACGAGAAGAGATGTACAGCATCGCTATGCTCAGGAAGTGCATCCTGGCGGTACTTCATGAACTCGCTCAGTGTCTCCAGGGAATCTTCATCTACCTGAATTTTGTCTTCTGAGGCCCACGTCTCCATGGCGACTAACACAATGTGTGTGTTCAACTGGTCCTTAAAGATCTGGCACCAGGAATAGGAAAGCGGAGGTGTCACTTCAAGAGGGATACCACAGCCCCAATACCTGCAGAATCCTTTCTGTTCTTCAATGTCACTTGTACAGGATGCGCAAAAGGAACTCCAGCCTCGAATCCAAACTGGAGTAAAATTATTTTCCTTTCTGGTATCTAATGGTGGAACCCACTAGGGGCCTCAAAATATTGGGGAGGAGTCCCACAATTCTTATCCTTCAGGGAGGGGGCACTGCAGTTTTGGAAAGAGCTGCAACATGTTCCATACTCACCCCATCAGCAACGTTCACCACGGACTTTGCAAAGTTGCTGGTAAGGACGACTGAGCGCCGCAGCTGCTCAAACTGGAATGACACAAAGGGCACAGACAATGTGTTACAGAGGCATTCAACTTGTCCGTGGGGTTGCAGCTCCTCCTCCTCCCATCCCTTCCAGCACTCCCAATCTTTCAGCACCACCCTGAAAGATAGAAAGCAGTTCCCTCCAGGTTTTAAAGGGGGCATAAGGACAATCCCGAGCTGCTTCCATGACAGGGTCCCTTAGGTCTGCTGAAGCATTGCAGTTCCACAGTCAACTGGGAGAGGAATTAAAACAGTACATACACATGGCTCTAAATATTTCGCTGCACTATCTGACTATGGCTACAATCCTATACACACCTTCTTGGGAGTAAGCCTCACTGAACACAATGGGACTTACTTCTAAGTAAGCATGCATAGGATTGTGCTGAATGCCTATGCCCCTGACCAAGATCTGTCTATAATGTTTATTTAGAAGTAAGTCTCTGACCGAAGCTGTTCCTGGAGATCTGTTTTTGCAACATGATGTAATGCTGGAAATTCCTGAAACCCTTGCAAAAATCTCCAGGATTGTTTTCAGTAATCACACAAAGATTGAGGCTGATTCCTGAAGACTTCAGGCCAGTCCTGGAGGGTTGGCGACCTTAAACTAGTCCCACTGAGCAAAGGTCCTATCAATCATCCATTAATACCTTCCCCCAGGGAGCTTCATCCCCCTTTATTGTTTCCAGTTCGGAGCAGCTGCAAGATTAAATATTTTGTTTGGAAATATTTTTATAGCCCAGTTCATTTTTTTTTTAAAAAATGACTCCAAGGCAGTTCATGACTAATAACAAAACACCAACAGTGACCAAGCTCAAAGATGATCCAGAAAGCTCAGCTCAAAGTCAAAGTCAAAGATTGTTTATTTTATTAGGTAATAGCCATCACAATAAAATAAAACATATAAATCCAAGTATACATAAAGATACAAACAATGATAAAATGATAAAATGAGGTCAAAATCAAGCACAAAAGGCACCTACACCCATCATATTAAGGAATCTCCTTTACAATCTACCGCTATTTCCCTCAGGTAGTTGGCACGAATAGTTCTGGCAGCTTTGGCAAACAGTGCCACGCTGTAGGTGACCGATGGGTCACAATCAGAAAGTAACCAATACAATTTCATATGTGTGTTCTCCCCTTGAAGGTAGCCAAAATAGGCTCCAAAAATCTTACCCTAGGATTTTGATAAAGCTGACAGTGAAGCAGGTAATGTACAATACCTTCAATCTGTCCTGCTCCACAAATACAAAACCTCAAATGCCTGGGAATGGACATATATCTGCCATCTAGAACTGAGAAAGCTCAGCTGGTGGACAGTTTGCCTGAATGTAACGTAGAGGTCAAACTACTGAAGAAATAGAGTTGGGTGAGCCAGAGAGAGAGAGAGAGAGAAAGAGAGAGAAAGAAAAGCTGGCAGGTGTACTTGAGGTGAGTTTTAAAAATTTGCCTCATCTTACACACATAGTCCTCTTCAAAGGCCTAGATATCCTGGCCCACCCATCCTCCCAGCAACTGACAGCACTCACCAGCTGGTGATCATTAACTACAATGAGTTCGATGAATTTGGTCTCGCTATGGACAGTTCGGTGACCTCGGTGAACCTGGCGTGGAAGGGAAGAAGGCAAGATCAGACAGGTTGTGGCTCATTTAAAATCTAATGTCCTAGATTCATGTCTTATTGGAATACGTGGGCAGGAATTAGATGAGCATTCTTGCACTGGAGCTTTACAACCAGGGAACGTGAAGCTTCTAAAGTTTACAAAATGGTGTGTGGGCTTGTTGGGCAGAGATTGTGTCACTCATCACTAAACTGCATCCTGGACAAAATCCAGTAGAGCAGGGGTGCTCAATAGGTGGATCGCGATCTACCGGTAGATCGCGAGGCAAAATGAGTAGATCGTGGAGCCCTGTCTCTCCAAACTGTTATTATGTCAGTTTCGTCTACTGACAAAACTGACATATTTAGCTGACACTAAACTGACACTGAAACTGACACTTTAGCTGCTCTTCAGGCATGCAGCAACAAAACTGACGAAACTGACTAGATTCCAGCAGGGGCTCCATACATTAAAGGGGGTGTCTGTCAGACGCTTCCTTCCCCCCTGGTAGATCTCCGGGCCTTGCTGGGTTTCAAAGTAGCTCTCGAGCCAAAAAAGTGTGAGCACCCCTGCAGTAGAGGCTGTGACTCTCACAAAGTGACATTCCATGCAGCAGCAGCAAATACACTTTCCAAGAGAGAAGAACTGCATTTTTCTCAATTTCAGTTGTCAGTGCTAGGAAATTGTGGCACTTACAACACAAGCCCATCCTTGAGAGCAGCATGGGAGCAAATTGATTGTGTGCAGCTGGGGAGAAACCAACATATTTAATTGCTTCATAAACCAATTGCATGGAAAGGCTGTTGGATTGCCTGCCTCTTGGGAGAGGCAGGGGCATGGCGGCCAATGAACCTCCTGGGATTGCACAGTCAGCTAGCTGAGCAGCAAACCTACCTGCCTTCGACGCCGCAGTTTAGGCAGCCCAGAAGGAATGTAGGAGTTCAGTGCAGCAAATAAACACCCTGGGTGGGGGGCAAGAAGGGGGCACATATCAGATATGGGGGGAGGGGGAGAAGGGCAAGGACTGGAGAAAAAGGGAAAGAGGCACTTATTCATAGGAAACAGGCTGCAGGGCCTCAAGCCTGTCCTAATTCAGAAGCAGAATGCTGGGCTTCAAAACTCCAATAACTATTAATATGTACATGACCAGCTTATATTAGTATTGTACCATTGTAATTGTCAGGGCTACCTCACAAATATCCTGGGAACTGCAGTTTGGTGAAGTGCAACAAATTATCTGTTGGGAGATCCATAGCCACCATCCCAACCCCACAGAACTACAGCTCCCAATGAGGCCAAGTGAAATCCATAGTAGTCATGATCTCAGAGGCAGGGAGTTTAAGACATGCAGTTATGCCTCAAGAACTACTGGAAGTGCATTCTCAGCCAAGATAAAATGCTTGCAAGCACCTTTTGCTAACGAGGTATTTACATCTGAAAGAGCAGGTGCTGTTTTTCTAGCAGTAATTCCAGCAGAAAGGTGA
This sequence comes from Tiliqua scincoides, assembly GCF_035046505.1. Lineage (NCBI taxonomy): Eukaryota > Metazoa > Chordata > Lepidosauria > Squamata > Scincidae > Tiliqua > Tiliqua scincoides. The sequence goes on from NC_089825.1 coordinate 77,911,019, forward strand.
TTTATGGCTGAAGTAACTGCTAAATTATTGTTCTTTAAGTGCCAAATTAGACATGATATTAATCACGTCATTTGGCCCAATGTGTTTGGTTCCGTCTTTTAAAAACATGTAAAGCAACTGTGGGGACTAGTCAGGATCAGAGCTGTGGCAGGGCAAAGGGTTAACGCCCCTTTACACCACTGTCCCAATTCAAAATAGAGGCCCATTGGTTACTATATTTTCATTTTGCTGGGGGGACCACGACAAAGACACTAGGTCAAATCGCAAAATCGAAGTTACAACTAACTTGGCCCTAAGAAGATAGATGCAAACACATTCAAGTGTGGCTTTTTAAAAGAAAAATGGGGGAGGGGGGTGGAGAAAGAGAACTTTAACAGTACAGGGTGAGACTAATTATTCTCGTGGGCTCCCTTCCAAGCACTCAGGTGGATTAAAAAAAATGCACTATAGCAAATCAATTTAAAAAACAAAGTTTCTTTGCTCCAGTGATTGAAAAACGCCTTGCTAACCTTTTGACTCTAAGATAAGAGTCATTAAGAAGACAGTTCATCAGCACTTCACTCAGCCCCTCCCTTCACCAATGCAAAATGATCACCTTTCTTTCACTTGCTGGGGGAAGGGAGGGGTCCAAAGGAGAGAGAAGGACTGTTAGCCTGCTGCCCTCTCTCTCTCTCTCTCTCTCTCTCTCTCATTAAGGAGGCTGTTGTTAAAGGACTGTTCAGTTTTTAAAATTGATTTTAAAGGGATGCATTTTTCCCCTTCTCCAGGGATCAGCACATTCTTTCTCATTTGCAGGGGCCATTCATGTTGAGTCAAGTCCATGTATAAAAAATCTGTGTATAAATAGGCTGGATTTGTCCGTCCCCCCCCAAGCACTGGACTTTCAAATAGCAGCTCCGCTCAGAAGTGATGAAGAGGTTCTCTGTATATGTCAGAAGTGCCCTTTCCTCTATCAGCAGTAGAAAATACAAGCAATACATTTTATAAATACCAATATAACCATCAGAAGAAGCAGATTTCAGAAATGGGCATAAGCAATGCACCAATTTAAAATACACATGCATATGATAGGGTATGATAGACTCATGATAGAAGTAAATTAAGAAGAATTTTAAGAAATTCAAAATTTGGATTCTGAAATGTAGATTTCCATATTGAAATCTTGAGAAATCTTGAAAAATGAGAAATGTGAATAATTTTTACCCTCGCAACCCAATTTCTATCCTCATCTAAACTCTTTAATAACTGCAGCAGGTGCTAATTTTAAAAAGAAATAATGATTACTGTACTTCCTCCAGGTGAAACTTGGGAGTTAGTCAATAGAGATCTGGAGATCATCCACATCCAATTTAAAATGTGAGAACTGAAGTATGTCTGAGTTCCTTTGGGGGAGGGGCACAGAGGTTTACCTGGTTTTGTGCAGCCCCGGGCAGTGCGAGGTACAGGTGTCCAGTGGATCAGGTGAGGGAGTGGCCCCTGAGGGAAGCAACAAAGGAAGAGGGAATTGGTAACTATCCAGGAATCCATTTTTTAAATGAGGAGTATGGTATCTTTTGGCCATGTTCACACAGTTACTTCTCTTCAATGGAAGTTTTGAGCCCACTACTCTCCCCTCATTTTGTTCCTATTGTGGAATAGGAACTAGAAGTACAGGCTATGGACCCCTCATTGTAAGATTTGGCAAAAGATTGTGTGTGTATGCATACACACAGAGTGGATCTCCATAGGTTTGGGAACCCTGAAAATGCGGGAACCCTGATCAGAGGAAGAGCTATATGTATGCATAGTTTCTCTGCAAGGATGGTAGTGTATTAAAATTCATTTTTCTGAAAGCTAAATGCAACTAAGGAACCAAACCTGCCAAAGCTTTCCAGTGATGATGCAACCCTGAGATAAGGGAACAAATGTTCTCTTATTTCAGGAGGTCACTGTGACCCTGCCGCCACCACAAGATGCAGCACATGTCCCATTGGCATGGCTACATCAGGGCTGGAAAGTTGGATAGGACTGGGCCCTAACTCACACCTGGATTGGGAAGAGGGGTTTCTTCTGAGATGGGAAAAGGGGTATCCCATCTGGAATGATTAAGGTCAGAGACAGTCTGACTTCCATGCAGGCTGGAGCCCTTGCATTGATCTGCTTATAAAACTAAACACTTCCAGCTTATGCCATTGGAAGCAAAACGAGTGAAGGGGAAAGAAAGGGACTGTGAAGTCCTTCTGGAAGCCCTTCCCAACCCCACCCCATCTGTCTGAGTAGAAGAAGTGTGCCTGAGGGGATATGGGGAGGGTAGCCAGATGGAACCAGAGATGAACAGCTGACCCTCTCAGCTCAAGAGCAGCCAGTTAATTTCTGTAACGGGATATGTCTCGGCTCCAGCTTCCTCAAAGGTGCACATTCTGACTAGGAAGCTGATTTTCCACTTATCCTCAACAAACCAGGGTATGTGGAGACATTAGCCCTTCAGTTAAAACATGCACTCTCTCTCTCTCTCTCTCTCTCTCTCTCTCTCTCTCTCTCTCTCTCTCACACACACACACACACACACACACACACACACACACACACACACGTACGTACTTGGGCTTACCATCAGAGCTTAGGTCTGGAACTGTTCAACAGTGCAGTGTGTGAAGAAGAGATCAAGGAGATATTGCCTCACTATCAGACAACTAAAAGAGCCTTGTGCAGATGACTAAAGTCTGGAATACTCAACGTGCGGATGAGGCGTGAGAGCAAAACTGTGCCCTCTGGCCTGCTTCACACACTGGGCATCCCTGTATTTTCCCCACACAGAACTTTGGTCGTTATTCCATAGTTGTTCAGAGGCACTCTCTGCTTCACACATTGCACAGTGAAACCCTGGCATGGAAAATCAGTTCCAGACCTAAGTTCTGGTGGAACGTTTGTGAGCAAGTGACTGAGAGTGCATGTGTTACACCAAGCCTTTGCTAAAATTCTGTTGCTCTAAATCACCATTCCTGCCCTGCAATTTTCCCACCTACCCAACACGCCCAGATGCACTCAGGTATATGGCTATATGAGCAATTCATGTACATGTGCCAGAGTGGATGAGGGGTAGGAATGTTGAGGAGCCGAGGGCTCTCTAAGGAAGGGATGGAAAGATGCAATTGGAATCTCCTTCAATTTGCTGCCATGGCAACAAGAGTAAAAGGAGGCACCCTGGGAAACTCCTTAACATGCTCACACAAAGGGATGGTTGAAAATATGCTAGGCCCAGTGGGGAAACTGTAACCATGACTTCCACAGAGAGGCCTATATTATAAAGTTGCCACTTACCCTTTTGAGGGAAGGAAAAATGCTCATTTGAAAGACCCTCACTAATCTACATGCAGATGTTAAACTGAACAATATACATATATGTTAAGAGGGGGGGGGGAAACATTTCGCTTCTTATTTGTTTCAAGTTTTCAGCAAATTGACCAGGTGATGGTTTTATCCTTATTGTTTTGATACTGGTGTATCATTCTCATGTTTGGCCATACAATCCCATTTTATCCTCACAGGCAACTCCATGAGGTAGAGTAAGTTGAGAGGCCATGGCTTGCCTGTGGTCAGGCAGTGAGCTTCATGGCTGAGCAGGGATGTGCACCCATGTCTCTGTCACACTCTGACCAGCATGTCACACTGACCCTCGCCCTCATTATAAGAACGCTGTCTTGGAACAAGTTCCAGAAACTGAGAGGGGTTTAGAAAAGCAGGGGGATAAACAAAAGGTAAACTAATCCACAAGCTGTTTCGTTCAGCCTTCCCTTCACCTCTGGGAATGAAACCAAGCGAGGTGTCACTGTGGCAGTGATGGAATTACAGCCCAGCCCAGGCCTTACCTCTCGGCGCTTGGGTGAATCATGAGGCTCCAGCAGGTACGTGGCCTTCCCATCTGAGAAAACACCACTGCACCAGGCGGAGGGGAGAAAGGGGGCAGAAAAACATGGAGAGGTTAGTTAGTTACAGCTGTCAGATTAACAAACATCCATTAGGAGCCCCAGTGAACTGGGTTCCCCAGCACTGCACGAGATCCGTGACACCAGTTTGCAAAACCAGCTTTATGTTAGTGCATGAATGGGGAGGCTCCCATGCATACAGACTCTTAGGAACTGCTGGAAAATGGGTATTCCCAGCTCTTAAACTGGGGTCTCACTTGCCAGTACACCCCAACCATGACTGCAGAATGCAGAAGCCCTCGCAGTACAACCCCCCAGACAGGCCATCAGAGCAGTTGCGCTAGCTTAGCATCCTTGGTCACAAGTGCCGTGACTCATCACGGGAAACTGGGCTCCTCCTTCAATTGGTCCCATTCCACCTTCAGCATGCGCTACTCACTGCAGGCCGTGGCAACTGGACAGAGCCGCGAAAGAGTTTGCCTCCCCACGGAGACCACCTTGATAGTAACAGTGCTCCCCGGCTCCCTGAAACAGAGCATAAACGGGGCATGGAGACTGTGAAATTTCCTTGCGCCTTCAAGGGGCACTTTTTGTTTGTGGAATCTTTCTGATTTATATCCTGTTACATCCAATGGGCTCAGGGCTGCTTACAGCATTTTTCCCCTACATATTTATAGTAGAAGTTCTCAAACTCATGAAATGCACATTCATTTATCCCTTAATGTAGCAAATAGAAGCCCCAGGACCTAACGCAGCCTCCAAGTGGCACTGTCTGGTCCCCAGTCAAGGATGATGTGTTGGCAGCCCACCTTTGGGGGGGGTGAGGTTGGAGTGGGAACTCTTTCTTAAAACTAATCACTGACAAGGGCCTTGCCAGTAGGCAATGGTCAGTGTCAAAAATGGCAGGTGCAGGGGTCAAGCCTGCCTGGAAGATGCAGAAGCCATAAAGGAGAATGTCACAGCTGTCAAAGGGGGAGATGAGTAGAGCAGAAACCAGAGTTTTACCCAAGGGGACAGAGAGAAAGTGGGCAGATCTGAGCAATGTTCTACAGGGAGCATGACTTGGTGACAGATTGAATGGGGGGATCTAGCAAGAGTGGAAGAGAAAAAAAGATTCAAAAATAAAGCCAAGTCTGGATGGTGATGTTGTCAAGGGATACAGAGAGCAATTAAGAACAAGAGATGACACTTTAAATGGAATGCTGGGCACTGCCAGTTGGCTGACGAACGGTGCACTCACATGCCCGTCTTTTAGGATACATGCACTGGGGGTACAGAACTATGAACCGGCACACAGACACATGGCTTTGTGTTCTGTTCACGAGGAGGCCAGCCAGCCTCCTCCCTTCCCCGGCTGTGTTGTTCCATGCGTCGGTTCACGAGTGTGCCCACAGCCCCCTCCTCTGCACAGGCTGGTGTTCAAGGTTGCTGCAGTGCGAAAGGCAGGCAAGCAAGCCCCTCCCTCTCCCTCTCATGTCTATTTATAGAAGGCAGTGTGGTTCAGGTTAGCTCCAGCAGGGATGGGGAAGCCGGGCTTATTGCAAAAGCGGGGGGGGGGGGGAAGGGGGCTCAGACGATCAGGCTGCAGCTGCTTCTGCGTGTATGTGAGTGTGTGAGACCAACCACTTAGCAAGCACTTAGCCATTATTGATGCTCTACTTGTGAGGCTGCCTTTTGCACCAATTCCTGGGTTGCGAGCAGGGCTATTTCTGGAGTGCCCATTCATCCTTTTTTCAGACACAGCATCTGCAAACTACCTCTTTGCTTCAGCAGCTGCAGAAGACAAGAGGCCCTCCTCCTCTCCACAAGCTTCCCACTACTCCACCCTGGCAGACCCTTTCATGCTTCAGGGTACATCAGGAGAGAGATCTAGCCTGAAGAGACTGCAAACAGTGTAGATGGGGCTCATTTACTAGACTGGCCAACCACAATTAGTTTAATTCATTAAACATAAAGATCAGCACTGAGGCTCAGGCTAGTCCGGAAAACCACATCCTTTGGTCTGTAAACCCAGCCTCCTGCTCTTAGATTTGGGAGCAGGGGCAGTTGCTGTAAAGGGGAAAGCAATCTATGCACGCTCACAGAAGGGGCTGGGCAAACTCCCAAAGTGCTACATATAGTAGCCTAACTCCCCTTACCGTGGTGTTGCTGACGTTTCCGTCCTGTCCAAAATGGCGCTCCACATAATGCAAGGACAGCAGGTGGCTGATGAGAGAAAGGGAGGAGGAAAGAAGCATGAAGATTGCCACAGATGTGTGAGATCACACTCCCACCCTCTCATTTTCCCACTCTGTTCTTACAGAATGTAATGGACTGAGAAAGCTAAGATTTTGCAGCAAAGATCGTCCACTGAAGCCTCTCCCATTTCCCTTGCACTCTTCTTCCAAAAGCATTGTCCCATTTATTTTGGCTCAGAATGGCTGCTAGTATCCAATCTCTAGGTGGGAAGTTTGTTTTGTCCATGTCTTGCATCAAGAGTTGGGATGACTGTTACAAGATTCTTCTGATGCACCCTCCAACCTGCATAAGGCAAACTTCCATTTTCCCTTCTTCAGGCATCAGATCTCTGACAACAGATCCTCTGATGCACAGTCTAGTTCCACTAGGCCTCGCCCAGCCTGACTTTTGAGGTTTTACAAACAGGTTCAGGCAAGGAGATTCCTCGGGAGAAAACTGGGATAACCCTATTTAACTCAGGCTGCAATGCTATCTTACCTGGGAATGCAATACTTACCTGGGAATAAGCCCCATTGACTATAATGGGACTTACTTCTTAGCAGTCATGCACACAGTTGGGCTCTCAGTCACTGGGAATAAGGATTATCTCTTTGGCAAGTTTTCTGGCTAACAAAACCTTTTCTCACTTCAGGGGCATGGAGGCTGGATGAGATTTCCTGACTGTGACAGAAAGGTCCTTTGCAAATTCTAAAAGGCATTATTTTCATTAATGATATATTTCAAAAGTTAAATCCTGACACTGAGAATGGGCTCTCCTGGGTTAAACTCTCGTCTCTAGGTAATTCCCTTGAGCATTAGGGCTGCTGGATTCCTGGGTGAAAATGGGCATAGGCCAGGGCGAAACTCAATCATCCACACTCTGGTTAATCACACGGTCTCTGGTTACAGCCCAAGATCCATTGGCCACCTCGACTTACTAGTAACCAGGTTTTAAGCTTAATTTACTTGGAGGATGGAGGAGGAGGGCAGGAATGGCTCCGGATGCCTCATTAAATATTCAGGAGCACTCATCTAATGGCAACTTTCAGAGGCTGTATCGCAGAACCAGGAGGTAGAAACCACCACCTCCCACAGATGGAGATATTCGAGCACAACTGGTGACTGTTGCAAAAAAAATCCAAATTTATGCACAATACTGTACTACATAGATCATACCACAATAAATCAGTGCACACAATCCCGGACAGTCATGCTGTATTGACATACAGCTGCTCATGTATACAACCTCTCATCAATACAATCTGGGAAAGTATATACACAGAGATGCTCATATGATGTTCACATAGCACACACACATTCACATTATATGCTTCTGGGTATGCTCTCATTCACACGATCTCATCCTCGCACATGCGTAAACTTGTGTTAAACCAGAGGTGGCCGACCTGCAGCACGCCACGTGCAACTTTTATGCAGAGAATCTAGAATGTGCCACTCCACCTTAATGCTGCTTTTAGCTATTACCACGATAACTAAATAGAGCCTCCAAGTTTAAGAGTAGTATATCTCCAAGTGCCAGAAGGTACAGAGCAAGAATCACGGGAATGCTGTTGCCTATTTAGGGCTTTCCAAAGACACCTGGCTGAGTGTTAATGAGTCCAGAAAGGCAGCCTGCATGGATCTGTTCTGAAGTCCATATGAGGTGCTTTACTGCTCTTCTGCACAGCCCAGCTCCCCTCTGCCTGCCCACTTTCTGGTCCTCAAAGGTGATCTTAGCCAGGATCTTCTTTGTGGATGATTTTCCCGAAGATGGTATATTCACCTGGCTGGGCCATCTGGGCTTTGCTGACCTCATTGGCCGTCTCTGCTCTGCCCTGCTAGGCCCCCACTGCCTTCCACAGCCCACCCCAGGCCTTCCTGGGTAAGTGGGTGACCCACCAGTTAGCAGAATGCAGTTCTCTAGCATCTACCCTATTGACTTTCTCTCCCGTCCATCGTTCTTCTCCTGCCTTTCTCCCAGTTTTCCAACCAAGCAAATCAAGCAGAGTAGGTGTGGCTGCCCTGAGTGTGCCCAATGCAGTATTAGAAACTTGAGGGCATGCTGTGTAAGGAGTAGCAAATAAATCAAGCAAACTATAAACTGCTGTGGTGCTTTCTTTGTTATTATTTATAGGTTTCTCAAAAATATATAGCAACTTTGCACATGCCACTCAGAAAGTGTTGGTATGCCACTAGTGGCACGTGTACCATGGGTTAGCCTTAGACATTTGTATAATAAACCAGTTCATTGCAGCCTTAGACATTTGTATAATAAACCAGTTCATTGCAGGACATAATTTGACATAATTATGCAGGACATAATTTGAACTCACTAGGGGATCATTAGAACTCAGCCCCCAGAACATGTTATTTCCCCCCCCCCAAGACTTGGCTCCGGAATACCTGAAGTAACAAGAATAGAGTGCCTCTGAGCATGTGCAATGATCTCCCGTCACCACAGAGTAACCACAGTCTGCCTGAATTTATCTGAGATTTACGGGCCAATCCTATCCAACTTTTCAGCACTGATACAGCCATGCCAACAGGCTGTGCACTGCATTCTACGGTGGAGGGGCAGTCATGGAGGCCTCCTCAAGGTAAGGGAATATTTGATCCCTTACCTTGGGGTTGCATTGTGGCTACATAGGTTCTGGAAGGTTGGATAGGATTGGGCTGTAAGAGGCAGAGCAGGGCAGATGGAAGAAGGCACAATTTTCAAGCAGATTTGTGCTATAACCAGTTTCACTTTAGAACGTAAGCACTTCCCCCCTTACATATCTTCTTAACATATGTTAACAACAGGAGTCATCAACATGGTGATGAGAAAGTTGCAGAGAACTACACAACAATCCACTTCTGTTTTCACAATGTTGTAGCCACACACAGGTTGCAAAAACAACAGCCAGTTTATTCCCAAACAGCCTCATTAAAAGGAATGGGACAGTGCTAGTGTGAAGGGGCTCTAACTAAACGACAGAGCATACGAATGGCACACGGAAAGTCACAGGTTCAACCCCTGGGTCTCTCCAGGTAGGGATATACCCATCAGAACCCTGGAAAGCCATCGACAGAATTGACAAGACCAAGGAAGATGGATCAATGGTCTGACTTGGTATAAGGCAGCATCCACTTCAACCCTCCCCACATCATCTCATAATAAGCAGCCATTCCTTCTTGCACAAAGATATGAACTCCCTCACACAAGCAGTAGGACAATCACACCCACACACAGTGTGCTGCGCATACCTTGGCATGCCATCAGAATATAAAATCAGCACACAAACACACGTTCACTGTAGCTCCCACCCTGTCACTCTGCAGCAGTCACCTGTGAAGAACATGTGTGTACACACACAGTTATGACCCTGCACACCCCTACGTGAAGGCTCCCAGTATGCACAACCTCACACGTCCACACAGGGCAAGAGGTGAAAACCAGCCCCTGGGACTTTTGCCTCTGAAACAAGTCCCTTTGACCTTACCCCAGTTTCTAAAGACGGGCAGCCCGATCCTGAGCTGCCTGGCGTGCAGGGCTGCAGCGGCACCAAAAATGGCTGCTGCTGCATTCAGTATGCTCCAGGCAGCCGCTACCTCCTCCTCAAGAGAAGGAGACTTTTATCCCCTTCCCCCAGATAAACCAAGTAGTTCCGCAAGGGGGCTCTGCACCAAAGGTCGTGTAGAATAAAGAGCCTCCATGTCAGGTGGCCATGGAGGCTCTGGATCAGGTGGCCCGTCTCCTCCCCACCCTCCCTCCACTCCCCCCAAGTGGCCCCCCTCCCCCCGAAACACCTCCTCCCTGCCTCCCCATGCCCCCACCCACCTCTCCACTCCGCGTGACAGCCAAGTGGCAGAGCTCTAGTGCTCCACGGGCGCTAGCCCAGAGCCAGCCAGCACTGGTTTAAGCACCGGCGCTCCACCAGTGCTAGGATCCACAAACGTGCTTTATGGCACATTTGTGACAGTGTGCGCTGGCGGTAAGCTGGCACACACTTGTTAGGATTGGGCCCTAACACTCCAATCCTAACTAAATCCTTGCGTGTGGATTCAGTGGTGCTGATAGTCAGCGCAGACTGTACTGCATCCCTTGGGTGATTTTCAGCTGCTGAAGTTCTCCTCAGGAGAAGGGGACATTTGAACCCTTGCCCCATGTTAAGCCCCAACAATCAAACAGGTCCACTTGGACACATGCCAGGGATATCATGGCACAAGTTCATGTTGAGCAGATCAGACCCAGGAAGAGGATCAGGATTTGGCATGTGCCATCTAACCGCCCTCTTTTCGGGCCCAATCCACCCTCTGGACACTCACATGAGGGGCATGATGGATAGAGCTATCTCTTGCTCTTTGCCCTCGTGTCTGCTCCTCAGAAGTATAAACCTGGTGAACACGGAGATGTCCTCTCACTATTACGCCTAGCAGTCATAGAATTATGGAGTTATGGAGTTATCAATCATGGATTTGTTTAGACATTTAAAAAAAAACCACATTTAAAAAAAAACATTTAAAAAAAAACCATCATGGCCAACCCAACATCTTGGCAGTGAATTCCAGAAGTCTATTATGCATTGTGTACAGAAGTACTTCCTTCAGTCTGTCCTGAACATATTAACTGTCAAGTTCATTGCATGAACCTAAACTTTAATACTATGCTTGTGGGGAAAAAAATAATCTTCATTAACTTTCTCCATGAATAACCCTTGATCATTTAAGTTCCTGTCTCCTGTAATTTTTCTATCTACATCATAATCATTTTCAAGGTGGGACAATTTAAAATGTACTGCTAAATGTATCCTAGATAGCCAGGGTGGTGTGATTGTTCTGGTATTGACCAGGAAGATCCAGGTTCAAATCACTGCTCAGTCATGAAGCTTCCTGAGTGATCTTGAGCCAGTCACTGTTTCTCAGCCTAACCTATTTCATAAGGATGTTGTGAGGACAAAAGGAGAGATGGGACATGAATACCATCTTGAGCTCCTTCGGGGAAGGATGACATAAAAATGTGAATAATAATAATATAGCCATGCCACAGATTTACATAATGGCATTGGGATTCTTATAGTTTATTGTTTAAATCCCTTTCTTAATAACTTCTGACATTCAGTTCGTCCCTCACTTGGCTATTACACTGAGTCAGTGCTTGCAATGAGCTTTCAAAATGAACACAAAATCTCCTTCCTGCATGATCAGAGCCAGTTTATGAAAGAGGATATTTATGGCACTGAAAAAGGGCTCCTTTTCAGTGCCAAAAGACTAAGTACAGCAGAACCTCCCTATCCGTAGGCTCAGCACCCATGGATCTCAGCATTCATGGATGTCAAGCCCACACCTCAGAGTGTCTCCTATATGCAACCATAAACCATTTCCAGTTCACATCGACATCCAGAAGGTGTTCTGAGGCGTGGGGAGGTTGCACATAGCCTCTGGTCACATCTGGAAGGCCTTCTGAGGCATAGTCCTTCCCAGCTCCCCTGCCCAACAATTTTAACTGCAATTGAACCTGGGATCTTGTATAAGAACATGCATGCTCGATCATAGGTTTGAATACTCTCTCACATTAAAGAAAAACTCCTGGTGCATGGAGTTTGACAGATTGCCTTTGACAGTTTGCTTTGTCTATGACACACTAATTTTCTCAGTGCAGTAGAGTTGTGGGTTTTTTACATGTGGAAACATAGCCAACCCCTTGCCTAGATCCTGAGGGCACAATCCTAACCCACTTTCCAGCACCAACATCAGGGCAATGCAATTCCGAGATAAGGAAGCAAATATTCCCTTACTTTGAGGAGGCCTTTGTGAGTGCCACCCAACTGCAGGATGCAGCACATGTCCCATTGGCACCGCTAAGCCAGTGCTGGAAAGTTGGTTAGAATTTGTGCCAGAGTCATACAGTCTACCAAGAACAGCACCAGACAAGTGTGCTGACCCTGTTCCTTAGTCCTACATCGTCTCTCCATTTGTCTGGGATGGATATTCACCTCTTATTTTGTTCCCATGTGCAGAATTGCACAGTTCTTCCCAGCCAACCCCTGAACCACACCCTACCCCTGGCATCTAAACCTGAAAGAAAGTCATCTCCATATAGAATACTTACTGGTTCAGCTCAAGGTCCAAGGTGAAGTCTGTGTCAAAGGCATTGATGAGGAAACTCACCTGGGCAAGATGTATCACCTGCAGAGGGCATAAATAAGAGGGAGAAAGAAAGAGAGTGGGGGTGGTGGATTAGAGGGCATATTTATAGAATGTTAATAGTTGGAAGAAATCCTGAGGTCATCTAGTTGCTTAGTGCAGCATCCTAACAGGTGACCATCCAGCCTCTGCTTCAAAGTTTCCCATAAGGGATAGCCAGACTGAACCAGACAGACTGTCTCAGTGCCAGATAGGAAATTCGTCTCATGTCCTGCCTAAAACTACTTCCCTGTGTCCTCCTTTAACATCTGTCTTCATCTGAAGCATATAATTCCTATACATTATATATTCACTGTGGCTTTTATTCCTCTTTGGTTCTTTTCTGCTTTATCATGTTTGTTTATATATACTGGTGTTTTATGCTATGGCAGTTTTAATTTTGTGATATGATGCTTATTGTAGAATCAATTGTGATTTCATGTAAATTTTCTTGGGTGCCCACATATATGGGGGGAATGGCAGGGTAGAAATACATTCAATAAATACACATTAATACTGAGAGGTTTTCCTACAAACATTGTTTTCAAGTCTAAATATAATACACTTGCTCGTATTAATGCCTTGCTAGCTGGATTGTGAGTTCCTTGGGGCAGCTCGTTTCCTTAAGTAAATTGTCATGTACATAGATATTGCCCAAAAAAAGTTATGTCCTCCCACTACCCTTTCAAATGCTTCTTTACAGTCTGATTTAACCACAATGAATAGTTTCCCACAACCGGAAAGGTCACATTCACAAGATGGAATATTAAAGAAGAGAGTACCTGTGCACATATACAGAGTGCCCTCATCCCCACCCCTGAGTCTGAGTTCGCCTTGACTGGGATCCATAGATCTGGTATCAGAAGAAAGGACATCTAGTTCACCGAGCCTGACTTCCAAGCAACTTTGAGCCTCTGTACCTCTAATTTTAGAAAGTAAGAAATGGGTACTCCTAGACAATATTGGATTTCTGGATCTATGCCAGTGCAATTCTTAAGCTTCTATAATTTATAGAAACAAGCAGAGCAGCTCATGGGGGGACCACTGGCCATGGAAATTTTAGGTTGGTATTATGACAGCTTGGCAGATTAACATGCAGAACCAGGGCAGTTTGTCCTTATTCTTTCTCTGGAAGAGCAGGTAACTACAAACCCTCCATCTGTCAGACACACCGATGTGGAACACAAACAGGGCACAGAGGTCTGGGGGAGCAGCTGGGAGGCAGAATGAAGAAGGTGGAGGAAGTTCAGCGGATGCCTCATTCAAGAGGCAATGAATGAGCACACAAACTATTGGGGAACCGTGAGGAGATAGAGTTGTGCACAATCTTCTGCAAGATGCAAGAACCAGTAAGATTTTCTGGGACTCAGAACACTACAGGTGCTGGTTACCAGACCCAGTTGCTACTGGGCTGCTGGGCACCTGGAGTTTTGTTCCCCAATTGGTATCTTACCATTAAGACTTCAATTGTCTTAGCTGACAAACAGGATTCACTATCAGTTGATGTTGTGCAGATTGGAATTAATCAATCAAGAATGCATCATTGCTGCAATCTGACAGCTTCGGAATGGCATATTTATAATAATAATAATACTAATAATACTAATACTAATACTAATACTAATACTAATACTAATAATAATAATAATAATAATAATAATAATATTTCTATACTGCCTTTCTTGGTCCTCAGATTTCTCCTTAGACTTTATTCAAGGCGGTTCACATAGGCAGGCAATTTTTAAATCCCCGTAGGGATTTTTACAATTTGAAAGAAGGTTTCTATTTTTCAAGAAACCACAACATTCAGGTGTTTCTTTCTTGATCTGGTCGCACATTCTGGCCTCCATCCTCCCATATTTAGAACAATCAAGTGTAGCCGGGAAAAGAGGAAGTTAATTTGGAATGCTCCAGGAAGAGACATGGCATTAGGACATAAAATAATGGGATAATCCTAAACACATATTCTCAGAAGTAAGCCGAGTTCAAAGGGACTTACTTTCCAGTTTTGCAGCTTTAGGACCTTGCAAAACCATCTATATTTGTTCTGCCTAGGACAAGAATAACAGATTAATATAAATAAAGGGAAAAGAGATGCCTTATAGTTAACGTGCTAAGGCACTCTTTCCCAAACTGTGGGTCGGGACCCACCAGTGAGTCATAAGCCAATTTTTGGTGGGTAGCAAAAAGTTTTTGAAACATTAAAAAACACACACCCAAAAACAACATTGCATCCTTGCCTGGTTTGCAGAAGAAAATCATTATCTGGAATGCTAACCTGTGGTGTGAGGTAATCTTCATACCCCCAAATTAAAATCTCACATTTTCCTATTTTCTGAAGTACTTGACATGCCATAAAGCACTTGTGCACCCAGCTCAGCCTTTGTAACTGCTCATCTTGCTCTCCAGTTCAACCTGCTGGGCACTCTAGAATGACTGTAAAAATTGGGGGCAACAGTCCTTGAGCTCCATTTCTAGGGAGAATCTAGCAAATGTCTACACACATACTCTATGTAAGGTCTCTAGCAGCCTCAGGAACACAGGACCCCAATGATTAATTAATGCATAATTTATTAACTATTTTTAATAAATAAAAATATTTATTTCCGTATATCCTTTGGGGGGAGGGGTCTAGTGGGTCATGATAGATTGTTATTTTAAACAGTGGATCCCGGCGCAAAACATTTGGGAAGCACTGTGCTAAAGAAATATACATCTGTGTCTGTCAGGTGAGATTACCTGCTTTTGTATAGCAGCTAATAGCTAAACATGCTTCCTTAATCTACACTGGTGGTTAGAAGGCATGAGCTTTGGGGGCTGGTAGCTTCTATCCACAAAGGGCATCCCACCTGCTTTGGTGAAGGCTGGAAACAGTTAAGCAGAGGGGACAGAAGTCTTGAGTTTCTGCAGCTGCTCTCAAGAAGCAACCTGGTGAAGGTAGCAGTAATATTCTGTTGCTTAGGGTGGGGGCAAGGGTAAGGGAAGGACATGAGCAGATGCAGTGATGTGTACCTAGCCTTCATATCAGCCAGGAATGTGGAACTAAGGGATTAATCCAAAGGCTTCACAGAAGAGGTGGCTTTTAAGCTGGGGATTGAAGGAAGAGGAGAATGTATAGAGTTATCTAGCCCTATACTGCTCTGGGCCAGGAGATCGCCTACTTCTGTACAATCTGGCTCGTCCTCTTAGGTCATCAGAGAAGGCCTTTTTACAAGTGCCGCTGCCTAGGGAGGTATGTGGGGCGGCGGCTAGAAATAGGGCCTTCTCAGTAGTGGCACCAACACTATGGAACTCCCTTCCCCTTGACTTAAGAATGGCTCCCTCTCTTGAGACTTTTTGGCGAGGCTTGAAGACCCTTCTGTTTAAACAAGCCTTCTGAGTTCTCGGCCTTTTTAACATTTTTTCAACATCTTTTAATTTTTTACAGGCCTGATTCTTTTATGACTTGCTGCTCTATGCTCTTTTTACCTTTTTACTACTTGTTATCTGACTACTGTTTTTATGATATGTGTTAATATGCTTTTATCTGTTTTTAAATTATGTTGTTTAATCTGTTTTTAACCTGTTGTAAGCCGCCTTGAGTCCCTTTGGGGAGAAAGGCGGGGTAAAAATAAAGTTGTTGTTATTATTATTATTATTATTATTATTATTATTATTATTATTATTATTATTATTATTATTTCCATAGCCCAATCCACCATGGAGTAAGTGTTCCTCTTGTACTGTTGTGATCACAGGGATTCAATATTATTGTGTGTGCGTATGTGCTATAAAGTTCTCATAACATTTGCAACTATCACTTTACTAACCATAAGCAGAACCTGTGCATTAGCAAATGTAGATTAACACACTAGTCCAACCATCACAAGGATTGATCAGTTTTTGAAATGGCAAGCTTTCAAGTTCTACTCTCTCCCCCATCAGGGGGAGAGTGTACACATTAAAACATAGCCTCCCTTTTCCCTAGGCTATATAGGAAGGCTTTCCCTAGGCTCTCTCAAGCAATATGATCTTCTACCTCCCTTACACAAACTCTAGTGTTTGTCAATATTCTGGCTCTGGCACTTTCCCCCTCAGCAGTTGGGATCCCTGAAGGCTCCATCAAAGCAATTCAGCCAATAACCCGGAAGGGTGGGTGGGGAGAGCACTTGCAGATGGGCAGGCACATACTGTATACAAAAGTTATCAAGCCATTGCACATTCTTAAAAGGATAGACAATGATTCTAACAAGGCAGAGTTTGCTTCAGAAATTGTTTTCACAGTGACAGACTCAACCCTACTGCAATTGAGATGGGGCATGGTAGAGACGGGGCAACACAACGGTAGGGGAGAGTGCTCATCCTCATGCCTTGCTTGTGGGCTTCCCCAGAGGTATCTGGTTCACCACTGTGGGGAACAGAATGCTATATAAACCTGGTGAACTTTTGTTCTGATCCAGCAGGCTTTCATATGTTTTAAATGAAGAAATAAGCCATTTAATAATTTGATTTTCTCTATGAGCCTCTTTGTTAAATTTTTTGTTGAAAAGCTATATATAATTACTGTTAATAATAATATTGTGAGTGCACCAGAGCATGTTCAGAGTGCATTTCTTTCACCTGACTAAACACAGCTCACTTTCTCTACTCGCATCTCTGTGGTAACGGGTGTCCATGTCAAAGTGTGACAAGTTGCTGCATCTCTCCAACTTTTTTTCTTAGAAAATTAACTGTATTTATTATTTTCTGTAATGGGGGAACAGTGATGTCTGCACAGGTTGCTAGCAGGAAACACATAAGCATTTTGTATCCACCTCATAAAAACTTAAGATTGCCTCCCTAGATCAAACCAAAGGCCCTGCTGCTAGGCTAGCACTGTGTTCCCAAATTGGCAAACCAAATGCCTCTGACAGAGACCACAAAAAATGCACAAAGGTGCATGATTTGTCACTTGGTGTTCAGAAGCATGAAGTCTGAACATGGAAGTTCCACCTAGTTGCTGCAGCTAATAACTACTCAGACCTACCTTCTATGGAGTTATCTAATCCCTTTTTAAGACAGTGGTCATCAACACATCTTATGGCAGTAAAGTCCATAAGTTAATGATGTGTTTTGTAAAGTACTTTTGTCAGGTCAGACCTTAATGCCAACACAATTACCCAACATGTTCACCATCCAAGGCCTCCTGACACCTGAGGTGGCATGCCAAATGCTGGCCCCCATTACCCAATGATTTGCCGCATTTCCTCTTCCTCTCTGTCCCTCTCTTCCTTTTCCAACCCAGGGAGTGTAAGGAGGAAGGGCAGTGGAAGCAAGTAAAAAGGCAAGATGGGACACCTCCACCAATCTCCTACCAGCTGGCCTCATGGATGGGCTAGCCCTGCATTTACTGCATGTGTTCTCAGAACCAGCACAGAAACAAATATAATTTCTGCAAGGGAAAAGTAAGATCATTTCAGCTGGACAAAGCTCAAACACAGCCTAGGAGCAGATGGGGCTGTGCGCTGAATTGGCAAGAAGATAGGGTGGGAAGAGTAAGAATGATTGCAAGAAGAAGGAGGGGGGCAGAAGACTAAAAGCTTCTGGGACTGAGCCCTGGCTCAAATTGAGCCCTGTTCAGACGCTGCAACAGCAAATTGAGCTAATGCAATTCTTGGCTATAGAAATGAGAGGGATGAAGGCAACAGGAAAGAGGAGGAGGGAGTAACAGAGGTCTAACTTGAAGGTTATTCAAACCTTGGGTCCAGTTCTGGTTTCACCATTATATTTCCTGTCTCCTTTCTCTAAGGTGTCGGAGAAGAGAGGGGAAAAAACTCACAGGTGGTGTTACAAGAACACTTCAAGGGTTGAAAAACAAGATTTCCAGAGAGAGATATAAAGAGCTCAACATATTTAGCTGCAATCAAAAAGACAATTGAAGGATAAGATGCTTTCCTATGTGGGAACCTTCCCAAGGAGAAATTGAGCAAGATTGGGGGGGGGGGGGAAGAGAGGTAAGGCACACTGCCTGGAAGCTGAAGCCTGAAGCGGATTCTGAAATAGAAGCAACATATTTTAACTCTTTCTTTGGACTGGTTTCTGCTGCCACTTTACCCTTGGAAAACCAACTCCAGTTTGTTCATAGATTCCAGGGGCTGAAACCAGGTGTAAGAAAAGCAAAGGATCCTCTGCGAAACCAAGTACAGTACTCAACTCGCTTCATTTTAACCACCCCAGGATATCCAATCATGTAAACAAATAGCACGGGTCAGATATCTGGTGTCCAGAGCATGATGGCATGCAGAGGTCAGAAAGAACAAGTGATGACCAGCAAATGGGTCAGGAAAATCTGCATGGGGGATGTGATTGAAAAATCCTGAAATTCCTTGTCAACAGATTCAGGATTGTGAATAAGAAATTGAGGAAAGAACCTGAATGAATGAATGAATGAACATATTCATATTGGTCCATCTTTAATATATTTATTTATGTAAACTTATGTAAATTTATTCAAATTTTAAATGTAAATTAATTCTTTTTTTCCGCCGCCCCCAACACAGTGTCAGAGAGATGACCGTGACCCTCCTGCCAAAAACTTTGGACACCCCTGAGCTAGACAAACATGCATTCTTTAGTAACTGGCACTAGGTACTTAAGCTGCCTGAAAGCCAACCCCGTGATAGCAGCCTTGCTCACTAATCTCAGATGCATAGAGGATGGCTTGTGGCTACTTAGATAGCTTCCACACTATGGCTCTATAGGGCTGCTGAGGCATTGCTTTTCCACAATCGGCTGGAAACAGGATTAAGACAGAGGTGCCACAAAGCACTGTCTATAGTGCTATATTATGCAGCAGGGCAGATCCCTATGGCCAAGACTCTTCTACAACATCTATTCATTCAGCAAAGTCCAATTCAGCAAACAGTCCCCTGCAACATTAGTCAGTCATTTTCCTCTTGCAGTTTCTGCTTCTTTTATCACTCTTGTTCCATACAGCGGAGGAAGTTTAAAATAGCTTTACACTGCAATTCACCAGAAAGATTCCACAGCAGTTCACAACTTAATAAAACAACAATAAAAAAACCTCCATTGAACAGCAGCAAATTAAAAAAAACAAAACACAGGGTAGCAGTAACTGGTAAACAGACCTTAATAAACAGTGATGGTAATTTGAATTTATAATTTATAAACAAATCTTGCAGGAAGAAAACAGGCAGGAGGCTTTGTGGCACATGCCCGCCCACCCAGCCTTCCACACACGCAGTTCTATAGCATTGAGTTCTAGAATCTAGAGCACTGAGTATCCAATTTTCTAGAGCCGGTGCTGCTATGCCAAGGGAGTATGCACTTCTTCCTGTGTTGGGGAGGCAGTCTCAGAGGCCTCCTCCAGGTATGGGAACATTTGTTCCCTTCCCTCCCTCGGGGCTGCATTGCGGCTACATTGGTGCTGGAAAGTTGGATAGGATTGGGCCCTGAGGCTGCTCCCAGGACAGTCCAATTTCTAGTGGAAGCCAATCTAGATTTCAAGATCTTGGAACGAGACCTCATCAGAAGATCTTCAGAGCCAGAAAGGGAGGAGAGATTAATTATCTCAACTGCCCTTTGTTAATCACCCTGTGCTCCCCCAAAGGAGGGGAGTTCTATTACTTGTTTTCTTCTATTATATTTTGTCTTCCTTTTACAGCAAAAATGAAGCCAGTAATTAACACCCGTCCCCCTGAACAGAAGCTGCTGATTAATGGGCAACTCATAATTAATCCTCTAGTCATGCTGAATAGGAATCTGAAAGGAGGAAGCTTTTAATCAAAGGCACAATGCTGTATTACCAATCCACGTGAGATAGGCAGGTTCTCCAGATTTGAAAGGAAAAAATGCCACAAATCAGGGAAAAAGCAAATAGAAAATCAGGCAGAGAAAATCATTATTATCCCCATTATTCTCCCCTTTACAGACAGAGAAGACTGAGGCTGAGAGCATGTGGCTTGTCTAAGGTCACTATTCTACTAGTGCGTTGTGCTGCCAGAACAAGCATTCTGGTGGCACAACATGCTTTCTGGCTGCTGCAAAATGCGACCTGCTTGGACATGTGGGCTGGCTGCTGGCAGGAGCAGCAAGTGGCTGGCTACACATGGCAGTGGATGCCCGCCACTGCAGGTAAGAGCAAATGGAGGGTAGGAGGAAAGCAGGGGGTGGGCGGAATGGGGTGGTGACAGGGGTGGGGAAGAAGGTGGATCAGCTCTAGGACAGGGGCAGTTTGGAGGCAGTAGTGCTGGCTGAATCTTAACCCCTGTCCTGGGCCTGATCTGCCTTTATGGGTCCCACACAGACTTACACCAGCACAGATCTGGCATAAGACTTATTGCTGGCACAGATCTGAGTAGACCCGCTGAGGCCAGCAGAGGCTTACACCTGGGGCAAGGGGACAAATGTTCCCTTACTCTGAGCGGACCTCTGGAGGCTGAAACTCCCCTGCAGGATGCAGCGGTAGACGCACTGGTGCCACTGCATCACCACATCATGAGTTAGGATTGGGCTGTGAGGCTGCAATCCTGTATAAATTTTCCTGAGCATAAGACCCATGGAATACAATGGGACTTACTTCTGAGAAGATGTGCATAGGCTTGTGCTGGTCATGTGGTTGTGGTAGAGGCAAACTTGGAACTAGGAAAGCCCTGATTCATAGCTTAGTGTCTTAGCCACCACACTACATCGGCCTGGTAGTTGTTTCCAGGAAGCATTTTGTACCCCATTCCCCCCTCCCCCCATTTTGAGCCAAAGTATCCCCAGGATGTTACTTCAGCTCAGCACATGGCAGAATTACCTACCCCAAAGGAGGCTAATTGGAAGGAGGGAAGCCCAGAGCAATCAAGCATGCAGAGAAGCAGTAGACAGCTTCCCCGTGGGTGAGTGCTTTGTCTTACAGGAGGCTTAAATAGAGTAAATACTGTAATTTGTCATTGCACAGTTTGAGAAATTCTTGGCTAAGAGCAAAAAAACTCTGGATGCAGAACCACAACTGGCTCTCAGGAAGTTTCTACATGCAGTATATATGTTTAAAAATCAGCTGTGGATCCCCTCCCCCACCCATTGGTCTAGGAAGCAGTGCTGGGAAAGGAGGATTCATGCTTCCCCCCACTTCATTTTCCTGATTTAAATTGACCTACTATCCAGCCCCCCCCCCCCACAAAGCTGCCCTCAGTTCATCTTTAGAGAAGACAAAAGGTATCTGTATGCTTCCCTGGCTTAGCAGGTGTGTAGCCATTTCAGGGAACAATTTAGATCAAGGAAATGGCACAGAGGGAGAAAGGGATGCCACCCTCCCTCGCTGGCATCCCTGCTCTGATCCAATTTGGGGGTCTCCATCACTGCTTGTGAAAAAAAAAATGTGCTCAGATGTCACACATTCCACCTTGTTTGGTCTTCTGTCATTAAGTAATTTGTCATTACAATTACAAAAGATTGTCAAAGACAGAAAGTACACACCTGTAAACTGATTGACCCCCCTCCCGACTTTTTGTCACCATGCCAAATGCTATAGCCAAAGCTGGCCTTCCTAACCATTGCTCATTTTTTACCAAAGTGAAAGAGACTGAACAGCAGGCAGGCGTTAAGGACTACAATCAAAAGAATTTATCCAACTTCCTTACAGGCAATTATTTGGTCATGAGTCATGTGTATGGATCTGTTTGTATGGCTCAAACAGATACAAAGTGTTTTTCTTACAATTCTTAGTGACAAACTGTGAGTTGTGTTGCTTATTGTCAAGTTCATGGAGATAGCCTGAAATCCCAAGGATCTCTCCCACACCCATAGCTAAAAATCTACAAACTAAATATTTGCTGTCTTTGAATGGGACCCCAAAGCTTGCAGGTAAAATGGGGCTGCAATGGTAGAGCCAGCCCTGTCTGCCTGCCTCCCATTGCGCACTCTTCCCCAGTTGACTGCTCCTGTGTGTTTTGAAGGGAAAAGCTATCCTTTACGCACACACAGACTCTTCATGATATGTCTGTGTTTTGAACTTGGGTGTCAGTCTGAACCCAAATGCTTATCAAGAGAGCCAGGTTGGTGTAGTGGTTTGGGAGGTGGACTTAGACCTGGCAGATCCAGATTCAAATCCCCCTCAGCCACAAAGCTTCCCGGGTGATCTTGGGCTAGTCGCTTTCTCTCAGCCTCATAGGGTTGTTGTGAGAATGATTGGAGGGGAGAAGGCTGTGTCCACTGCCCTGAGCTCTTTGGAGGAAGGGTGGTATAAAAATGTGAACAATAAATAAATATCATCTTGTAAGAAACTCCTTTTTGAAAATCAAGGTTCTAATTCTTCAAAGAGGAACTGAAAAATGGTCTGGGCAATGTCTCAAAAACCAGGGAGCTGGCTGCCAAGGCAGGAGGTGGGGCACCACTTCTTGACCATCCCCAGTTAGTAGCAGAAGCAATATCAAACATGCAAATATGATCTGTATGAGATTTACTTTTCAGCTGTTCTTGATTAGTATTCTTTCCCATTTTATGCAAAGTGGGGATTGATTGGTGGTGATATACATGTCTAAAGCCATTCAGTTAATCCCTGACTGTGCTGAGGCTTGAACCCAGAGATTATCCCTCTTCTACTGCAGTCATCTGTCTCCTGACTCATGCTGACTTTTCCTTCAGAAGGGACAATGTCCTTCCTGTGGCATTGTGGAGTGCATCCCCATCTCTCTTTCCCAACATGGTATGAGCAACATGTTGGCAGTTCTTTAAAGGTGTGAAACTAAAAATCAAAAATAGCATAAAATTTTTGTCTTAAATGGACATTTTGGTGTCAAATTTGACTGCAGGAAGGTGCCTCTGCTTATGGGGAAACTTTAGCCATGCATGGTTAAGTTGCTTCCTCCCTACCCCCTCCTGGTCTCCTGCATAGTCTCCCACTCATAAGATTCCAACTCTAAATGCTTCCAACCCACACTCTTCTCCTTCTCCCCCTACTTCAAACCTCCTTAATGGATTCCATTAAAATCTCTGTGCTGTAGGTGTATGTGAATGTTAAGCTAGATTAAATGGGAGGCGTGCAGAAGATCTCATCCATAATGAATAAGATAATCACTCAGCCACGATGGGAGCAAAGGTAGAATTGCTGCTGCATGCAGGGGGGAGGAGGGTGGGCAGACAGTGTGGTGTGTGAGAGCAAGTGCAATGCACAGCTGCTTGCACTGGGTAGGTGATTAAGGCCACAGGTTCTCCTTTGTGATTTGCATTCTCATCCATCTCCAATAGAGCCAAATCTCTACATTGCCTAGATAAGTGACTGGGGAGAGAGGTCAGGCTGGGAATAGCAGAGTTCTGTTAAAATCCTTAACTATGCGTAGCGCATAGTGTGCATAATTGTGCATTGTGTAGAAACTACTTGACCGTTTTTATTCCTGTTAAGCCCTTGCAGCAGCTGCCTTTTTGAGGTTGTTGTACACAGGGCTTACAGCATATTTGTATTGGCAACCTTCAGTCTCGAAAGACTATGGTATCGCGCTCTGAAAGTGGTTCTGGCACAGCATCTAGTGTGGCTGAAAAGGCCAATCCGGGAGTGACAAGCCCTTCCACACCGGGAGCAAGTGCAGTCTGTCCCTGGTCTGTCTCCCTGGCCTTCCTTCTTTGCCTCTTTGCCTCAGACTGCTGGCAAAGTGTCTCTTCAAACTGGGAAAGGCCAAGCTGCACAGCCTGCCTCCAAGCGGACCGCTCAGAGGCCAGGGTTTCCCACTTGTTGAGGTCCATCCCTAAGGCCTTCAGATCCCTCTTGCAGATGTCCTTGTATCGCAGCTGTGGTCTACCTGTAGGGCGCTTTCCTTGCACGAGTTCTCCATAATGCTATGCATATCTACTTAGAAGTAAGCCCTGTTGAGTTTAATGGGACTTACCCCCAGGTAAGTGTGGATTGCGACCCCAAAATTGTGTCAGACCTTCATACTAGGAAATCCAAAGCAATCATCAAGATGAAAATGCTTGTGAGACTATAGTTTCCATATTATCTGTTAAATTTAGAATCGCCATCCTTTGTCCACCCACTTCTTACAGAGAATTCCGATGACATTGCTGCCAGATAGTTGCATCCCTGAGTTTTCTGAGCTGACCAATTTGCTTTTTCCCTGATTTGCCTCTCCTTGCATGGTGCTGGGGCAGCTCTAAGGCGCAGCATGGGAAATCTTTCTGAACTGTGCTGAGCGTGACAGGACAGCACTGGCTGAAAGAGAGGGATAGCCTAATTCTCCCTCTTTCCCCAGGCTGTGCTATGCTATGAGTTGCAGGCACAGTTTGGGTTGGAAGGGTTGGAAAAGGAGCATGCTCTCTGGTGCACATGCACCCAGTGCAGCAGTCACCGTTCTTGAAAACTTTCCCAAAATATGATGAATAAAACTGAAAAGCAAGGGTATGGGCTCAGCCCTAATTTTGTAACAAATCTACATCAGGTGTGACTAAATTTGCTGATCACACCTACATGCAGAGACATAGCAGAATTATGTGCCCTTGGAGGAAGCTGCCTGTTGCCTCTCTGTATGAGTCACTACTTTGAGATTGCCTCCTTCCAATCAGGAGGCAGGCCCAGAAAAGTGACTCACAAAGAAACAAAGGAGTTGGGCAATTCAGGTTACTCTTAGGGCCACAGTACATACTACATTAGTAACATGTCTGGTCCTGACGTGCTTAACTATTCTTAATGAGAGTAGTGGTGGGTGTTTCAAATTGGGGCAATGAGGGAATTAGGTTTTTAACCCTTTGTTCCATCATGGTCTCAATACAGATAGAAGTCCGTCCCAGTCGTCCGTCAGTCCGTCCCCCCCTCTGCTGCTATTTGCCCTGGAAACAAGGCTCCCACTGAGGCCAATAAGAGCTTCCCTTCTGAAATAAATAACACCAGCTGGGGGTGGGTCATGGGAGGGGGGAGTGTTACAGCCTCCCTCCAGTGGTGTCACTAGGATTTGCATCATCCACTGCAGGAGGCCAGTGCGCCACTGCTATGATGGACCTCCTCCCATGCAGTGGGTGGGGCAATGCCCCAGGTGGTGGGCTTGGTGATGCACCATTGTCCCACTCCACTGGGTTTTTGGTTATAACTTTGGATAGAATAGAGATGTTTCAATGGGGTTTGTTCATTGTATTCTGAATGAAAATCACATTGAATGACATATATTGTATGTCACATAACATGATGGTATTATTAAGAAGTACCAAGATCTTAAAAATTTTGGCCTGTAGTTGTGTCCCCTGGTGCAGCTTGCACCCCCATAGTGGTGCCACTGCCTCCCACATTGCATTTCCTTACTGACTAGAGTTACTACTGGTTGTAGAAAAGCAAAATACATCAAGACCAAGCACATTGTTCACATGATGGACGGAGTGACTCTTACCATTTTAAGATAGGGCTTTACAAACTTCTTCTGGGGGGGAGGGGGTGTGCCACCCTTTGGTGGTACTGTACCACTTCTGCAGACTCTACTACCATCAGGACAAAATGTGTGCACATGAATGGGTTGTTTGCCCCACAGCTGATGCTTTACTCTGTGCCTCTGTTCCCAAAACCAGGTGTGTTTTGAAGAGCTGGGTGACTGCATGGCCATATCATGGCTTCTGGTGCAGCACCTCTACTTCCAGCAGGTTCAGGCCAGATGAGGCATTGCCATGTAGTCACTTGGGCCATAGGACCAAGTCCCATCTGCCATACTGTGAGGTACCACTGTACTGCTGAAGTGCCACTGGTTGCAATATACAGCTGAAAGAGTCAACCTTTCTGGGTGACATGTACCTCCAATTGTAATTTTGAAACAGTGGGTCTTAGAGATACTATCAGGAGTGTGAAAAATTCTAGGCTTAGTTCTATCTGGAGGAAGACTGCAGGAAGCACTCTCCCAAGGAAAGGCTAGCTCTCCAGACAGTATCTAAATTTTGCCAGAAGACCACTTTGCAGAGGGAAGGGGGCCAAGGTCTGCCCAAGCTGTCCTGCCAGCAGGTTCTACAGCTGCTGCTACTACTGCAGCAGAGAGGCTGGGTTGGAGCTTCATGTTGCAAGCTGCTGATTCCTATTACAGCTACTTGAGGTGGGAGCCTCACTTGTTCCAGGGAGAAATTCAAATTCTGCAAAGCAAACAGTCCTTCAGTTCTCTTTAGCTGACTATAAGTCACTTGCTGTTGCGTAGCTAGGGTATTGGACACTCAGGGCAGGCCGCTCAAAGCGAAAGGTAGGCATGACCTCCAACTTGAGATCCCAGAGTGGAGGCCAGGTCTACCCTGTGCTTTGAGAGACCAATAGATCTAGCCTCCACCAGGGGATCTCAAGGTGAAGGCTAGGTATACCCTTCTCTTTGGACAGCTGCACAAAGTCAAGGGTAGACCTGGCCTCCACCGCAAAATCCTTAGGAGAGGCCAGGTCTACCAGCTGCTCAGTGGCATGTTCGACTTGACCAGGTGTACTTGACACCCAGGGCAGACCACTCCCCTGCCCCTCCTTCCTACAGTACTGTCCTCCAACATTATTATTAAGAAAACTTATATACTGCTTTTCGTCAAGAGTAGTTCACAAAGTGGTTTTGTAAAATAAATCAGTAAATGCCTCCCTGTCCCCAAAGGACTCGCAAACAAAAAAAAAATCAGAAGAAACACCAGCAGCAACTTATACTGCAAGTTTTCACTGGTCAAGAAAGGCTGAGCATTTCAGAGAGCGAAAGCACTCTCAGAGTCAGTCTGGAGTCTAGTGGCTTGGCGGCCCCATACAACAACAGAATGACAAGGAGGCCATTACAAAAGGGGGGAAGCTCCCTTTGAAGGAAGATGCGCACACGCGCACACACACACACACACACGCACACACACACAAATCAAGAAACCTAAATGCAAAGAGGAAACAATGTTGGTGCATACATTTGAAATTTAGAGAGAGGCCAAACTGTGCAATATAGATTTTGAGGTGTAGAATGGCCACATCTGAAATTTGAGAATCTGAGTGAAAATGCCTCCCCTTACTATTAACATTCAGTTCTAGTTATGGATAAAAAATATGGATATTTTTTGCAAACCACACTGAAAGGAAATCAATGTGTCTCCATTCTTCCTGAGAAAGAGAACCTATATTTCTCAGTAAGTATTTGATGCAGAGAAATGTTCTGCTTGCATAACAGTCACACACACACACACACACAGTTACTTCAGGGGGAGTTGTGATGTTCAAAGCCCACTGGTTTCAAACCAACATATTCTAAGGACAGAAGAATTGCTCGGATGCATCAGATCAGAGGTTCATCGAGCCAGGTAATATGTTTTGAACTGTGGCCAGCTACATCTCAGCAGGACATGAGGGTGACAGGAGCCGAGGGGCATCCGGTTCGGGACTCCTCATCCCTATGGGATGAGGATGGGGAGGTTAGAGAACAACAAGACAAAGGCAGGGTAGGAGAAGAAATTGGGAAAGGTAGGGTGATGGGATGTGATAGACGGTTTGGCACAATGAGAGGATGCGGGGACAAAGGAGCGAATAAGCAGCCCATCCTGGGGCATTCCGTGTATAAATGCTTTTATGCGAATGCCCGAAGTCTACGAGCAAAGGTGGGAGAACTGGAATGTCTGGTGACAAGGGAAAATATTGACATAGTGGGCATAACGGAAACCTGGTGGAATGCGGAGAATCAGTGGGATACCGCAATCCCGGGCTATAAACTCTACAGGAGGGACAGGCAGGGGCGTGTTGGAGGTGGGGTGGCCCTTTATGTTAAGGAAGGGATAGAATCCAGCAAAGTAGAGATTGAAGGTGGGTCCAACTCCACCGTAGAATCTCTGTGGGTTAAATTACCAGGCTTGTGCAGCGATGTAATACTGGGGGCGTGCTATCGTCCTCCAGACCAGAAATCTGATGGGGACCTTGAAATGAGGAAACAGATCAGGGAGGTGACAAGGAAGGACAGGGTTGTAAATCATGGGGGACTTCAATTATCCTCATATTGACTGGGTCAATTTGTGTTCTGGTCACGATAAGGAAACCGGATTTCTTGACGTGCTAAATGACTGTGGCTTAGATCAGCTAGTCATGGAGCCCACCAGAGGACAGGTGACTCTGGATTTAATTTTGTGCGGTACGCAGGACCTGGTTAGAGATGTAAACGTTACTGAGCCATTGGGGAACAGTGATCATGCTGCGATCCGTTTTGACGTGCACGTTGGGGGAAGAATACCAGGCAAATCTCTAACAAAAACCCTTGACTTCCATCGGGCGGACTTCCCTCAAATGAGGAGGCTGGTTAGAAGGAGGTTGAAAGGGAGGGTAAAAAGAGTCCAATCTCTCCAGAGTGCATGGAGGCTGCTTAAAACAACAGTAATAGAGGCCCAGCAGAGGTGTATACCGCAAAGAAAGAAGGGTTCCACTAAATCCAGGAGGGTGCTCGCATGGCTAACCAGCCAAGTTAGAGAGGCTGTGAAGGGCAAGGAAGCTTCCTTCCGTAAATGGAAGTCTTGCCCTAATGAGGAGAATAAAAAGGAACATAAACTGTGGCAAAAGAAATGTAAGAAGGTGATATGGGAGGCCAAGCGAGACTATGAGGAACGCATGGCCAGCAACATTAAGGGGAATAATAAAAGCTTCTTCAAATATGTTAGAAGCAGGAAACCCGCCAGAGAAGCGGTTGGCCCTCTGGATGGTGAGGGAGGGAAAGGGGAGATAAAAGGAGACTTAGAGATGGCAGAAAAATTAAATGAGTTCTTTGCATCTGTCTTCACGGCAGAAGACCTCGGGCAGATACCGCTGCCCGAACAGCCCCTCCTAACCGAGGAGTTAAGTCAGATAGAGGTTAAAAG
Source organism: Tiliqua scincoides (assembly GCF_035046505.1). NCBI lineage: Eukaryota > Metazoa > Chordata > Lepidosauria > Squamata > Scincidae > Tiliqua > Tiliqua scincoides. The sequence continues at coordinate 77,940,070 of NC_089825.1, forward strand.
AGAAGATGTTTCAGACCTCATTGATAAATTAAAGATCAATAAGTCACCGGGCCCTGAAGGCATCCACCCAAGGGTTATTAAGGAATTGAAGAATGAAGTTGCAGATCTCTTGACTAAGGTATGCAACTTGTCCCTCAAAACGGCCACGGTGCCAGAAGATTGGAGGATAGCAAATGTCACGCCTATTTTTAAAAAGGGAAAGAGGGGGGACCCGGGAAACTATAGGCCGGTCAGCCTAACATCCATACCGGGTAAGATGGTGGAATGCCTCATCAAAGATAGGATCTCAAAACACATAGACGAACAGGCCTTGCTGAGGGAGAGTCAGCATGGCTTCTGTAAGGGTAAGTCTTACCTCACAAACCTTATAGAATTCTTTGAAAAGGTCAACAGGCATGTGGATGCAGGACAACCCGTGGACATTATATATCTGGACTTTCAGAAGGCGTTTGACACGGTCCCTCACCAAAGGCTACTGAAAAAACTCCACAGTCAGGGAATTAGAGGACAGGTCCTCTCGTGGATTGAGAACTGGTTGGAGGCCAGGAAGCAGAGAGTGTGTGTCAATGGGCAATTTTCACAATGGAGAGAGGTGAAAAGCGGTGTGCCCCAAGGATCTGTCCTGGGACCGGTGCTTTTCAACCTCTTCATAAATGACCTGGAGACAGGGTTGAGCAGTGAAGTGGCTAAGTTTGCAGACGACACCAAACTTTTCCGAGTGGTAAAGACCAGAAGTGATTGTGAGGAGCTCCAGAAGGATCTCTCCAGACTGGCAGAATGGGCAGCAAAATGGCAGATGCGCTTCAATGTCAGTAAGTGTAAAGTCATGCACATTGGGGCAAAAAATCAAAACTTTAGATATAGGCTGATGGGTTCTGAGCTGTCTGTGACAGATCAGGAGAGAGATCTTGGGGTGGTGGTGGACAGGTCGATGAAAGTGTCGACCCAATGTGCGGCGGCAGTGAAGAAGGCCAATTCTATGCTTGGGATCATTAGGAAGGGTATTGAGAACAAAACGGCTAGTATTATAATGCCGTTGTACAAATCTATGGTAAGGCCACACCTGGAGTATTGTGTCCAGTTCTGGTCGCCGCATCTCAAAAAAGACATAGTGGAAATGGAAAAGGTGCAAAAGAGAGCGACTAAGATGATTACGGGGCTGGGGCACCTTCCTTATGAGGAAAGGCTACGGCGTTTGGGCCTCTTCAGCCTAGAAAAGAGACGCCTGAGGGGGGACATGATTGAGACATACAAAATTATGCAGGGGATGGACCGAGTGGATAGGGAGATGCTCTTTACACTCTCACATAATACCAGAACCAGGGGACATCCACTAAAATTGAGTGTTGGGCGGGTTAGGACAGACAAAAGAAAATATTTCTTTACTCAGCGTGTGTTCGGTCTGTGGAACTCCTTGCCACAGGATGTGGTGATGGCGTCTAGCCTAGACACCTTTAAAAGGGGATTGGACGAGTTTCTGGAGTTAAAATCCATTATGGGGTACAAGCCATGATGTGTATGCGCAACCTCCTGATTTTAGGAATGGGTTAAGTCAGAATGCCAGATGTAGGGGAGGGCACCAGGATGAGGTCTCTTGTTATCTGGTGTGCTCCCTGGGGCATTTGGTGGGCCGCTGTGAGATACAGGAAGCTGGACTAGATGGGCCTATGGCCTGATCCAGTGGGGCTGTTCTTATGTTCTTTAGCACCTGACCAACACACAGACTGCTTATAAACATGGAGGTTCTATTGAACCACCATGATTCACAGCTGTCAACCGATCTGTCCTCCATAAATTTATCTAATCTGCTTTCTCAAAGTCATTTTAAGGGTGTGCGATGGGCAGAGGAGGAGTATTTAATTCTTTCCTGACACCATGGTCCCTGGAGTAATCTACTCCTGAAGCAAATAGTGCTTCCATTGACTGTCATCAAGAAGCTTCCTCCTCGGGCAAACAGTGCTTTGGGGGCACAATTTTTGTTGGGACTTCTGTGTGGTGAGAAAAGGATTAAGTACTATCTTCCACACAGCAGTGTAGAAAGTAGGAGGTGGGCTACCATGGGTGCCAGGCTGGAAGGGTGTGCTTCACAAGGCCCAGCCAAGATGGCAGTAGCGGAAGCAGCAGCACCACCATGATTGCAGGTATGTAGAAGCCACTGCTACCCCCTCCTCATGTTTCAGTGGCTTTGTGATCTTGCTGCCACCCCATTCCTTCTTTCTTGGAGGCTGAGCGAGATCACAAAGCTGCTGCCGCTGCCATTACCTCTTCCTCTGGGAGAACCTGGAAGCGACATCACGATGGTTCACAACAACACAATGTCACTCTCCTGGGTGCTGCTGCCTCTAGCAATGCCTCTGTTCCCACAGTCCTGATTCTGCCTCCCCCCCCCCCACACACTGATATTTCACCAACAAAAATCAAAACTGCAGACCAAATTGTGAATTTAACCTAATACGTAGTTTGGCCTTAAGCTAGTGGCCACTCACCATGTCTTCTAGCAGTGAACTATCTAAAACTGCCTTATACCTTCAGACCTTTGGTCCATCTTGCTCAGTGTTGTCAACACTAACTGGCAGTGGCTCACCAGGGTTTCAGACAAGAATCTTTCTCTGCCATACCTGGAGATACTAGGCAGGCATCTAGGACTTTCTGGATGCAACACTGGTGTGCTACCATTGAGCTGCAGCCCCACTATGTTGTGTGTGAGGATTGAGAAGGTAAGAACCTAAGAAGAGCTGTGCTGTATATGGCTTAAGCCTCTTCTAGCCCAGCACTCTTCTCTATCATTGCTTCTGAGCAGTGGCATAACCAAAGGGAGCAAGGGGGTACATTGTCCTGGGTATCATGCCTTAAGGGGGTGCCAGTGTGCACCCCCAACAGTGGACCTGAGTCAAAAAAATGTGGTATTCTGAGGCAGAAAACTGGAAGTGCCTTTTTAAGTCCTTCGGGGGGGGGGGCGTTAAAAAATTTTGTGTCCCCATATGCCAGATGGTGTACCTTTCACCAGTAATTTAAAAGTAATTTACTACAACTTTTACAAGCTTCCATTTAACTGCCATGGCTAATGGCTGCTGAAAGATCTGGTCTCTATGTACAAGTTAGAAAAGAGACTCTAAGGGCAGGGAGCAACAGATATAGAAGATAAGATCATTCAAGATGCAAAGAAAGCTAACAGGGAATAGCTACATACCCTTGAGGGGACAAGGAAATTAGCTTTCAGTCATAGAAGCATTAGAGTGCACCTTAAAAGTTATCTCTAGTCCAATCTCCTCCAACATATGAAAGTATATTTATATGACCCATTCTCTTTAGACAGAAAATCAATCAATTCCTATAATGCCTGTATCAAAATAGGAGCATTCAAGGTATGTCATGATAGAGAAATCTCTGTGTTTTTCAGAAGTTAATCAGTGGAACTCACTGCTATTAGACACTGCTGACATTTACACGATGAACTGGATACCTGTAATGTAATAAAATAAGAAAATACATAGAAATCTGAAACCAACTTCAATGCTACTATTTGCCACTTACACAACGAGATAGAGTCCCCCTAATTGTGGAGCACCTGTGCTTCATCTAGAACTATAGTTTTTACTTGTGACCCTAAGTCCCCAGCCCTCTGCATCTTCAATGGATAACCCGAAACCTATATGGGAGTCACCACTATCCCCTAAAACACTCATTTTTTCACACACAGTGCCACAAGTAACTTTGAGAGAGAAAAAGTAATGAGAGGGAACAAAAAGACAAACACAGAAAGATAGTGTGTTTGCCGGAGGTAAGGGGGTGGGCAGAGAGTCATAGCAAAAATAATAGGGTCAAAAGTAAAAATTAAAGTAGATCCCATTTTGGAAGATTGAGATTAAGGGTGGGGTTTGAACCTAAAGAAGCTGAAGCCTGCTGCCCTTGCTCCCCCACCAATTTTCTAATGCTTTACCCTTTTCTTCTTCTGTGACCCAGAAAACCAGGATAGATATTTTGACATTAGCATTAATCCAGATCACATTTCTTAATGCATGCTAACCCAGCAGCCATAACAAGCCAATGTTTCATGTTGCCATGTTCTTAAAGCTAAAACAGTACATCTAAATCTTTCTTTATAAATTCTGACCTAGGACTTGATTGCTTATAACACAGGAAAAAGAGCTAAGGATTTATTTTTATTTATCTATTTTTCACATTTTTATATCACCATCTGTAGAACTCAGGATAGTGTACAAAAGGTCCTCTTCCTTTTGTCTGTTCTCACAGTTCTGTGAGGTAGGTGAGGATGAGAGAGAGTGACTGGCCCAAGGTCACTAAGGGGAAGCTTCATGGCTGAGTAAGAATTTGAACCTGGATCTTCCAGGTCTAAGTCCAACACCAGAACCACTGTTTACACCATTCTGGCCTGTTTGGAAAACAGCAACTTGATGACCCCTTTGGGAGCAGCAAGCTGGGATAAAAGAAATTCCAGATAAACAAATAAACCCTTGGAATCCAGCTCAAGTTTAGCAAATGTTATCGTGGTTAACTTTGAAAGAGGACATAAGTAGGAGAGTGGGAAGAGAGTTGCAAAGAACTCCACTTTGATCTAATTGCTTCTCTGGGGTAGAGGGGTGTGCGTGTGCGCGCGAGAGAGAGAGACCTCACTTTAATTTGCAGTTGAGTGGAGAACCTGCAAAACACTTTCCTTTGATCTAATAAGCTCAGCTCTTGCAAAGCTTGCTTCAAACTGCCAACAAAATTGTTTTGGACAAAGGTGGAAGTGGCCTAGATAAAATTCAGCAGGTTAGACATTGTCACTGAAAGAGGGAGGTTAACCTCAAATGGTTGTGTTTTCCATTCAACGTGGAGGGGAAGCTGGCAGAGCTGCAATTCCAGCTGCTTTCCTTGAATACTATTCCACTGCCCCTGGATATCTATTCTACACATTTTAAGCCCTCCTTTTCTTGCAGTGCTCAATGGCTGAATCCCAAAGTTTTGCCTTCTATCTCAACTTTGACCCCTCTCAGTTCAAGTCAATCTCAAATAGCCACCCTGACCTCTGTTTCATAGTTGTTGTTTTTTTTTGGGGGGGGGGGGGGATCTGTTGCAATGCTCCATCACTGCCACACTAAATGAGAACAACAACATACAATGCCAAAACCCTGCAGGTGTGGGATACAGAAAGTCCATGGCAGTTCCAAGAGGTTGCTCTCCAACCACAGCTGACTGGTTGGGGCAAGTGTGTCTCTTGTTGGCAGGCAGGCGCCATGTGCTCCCTCCAAACCTTCGTTATAGCCAGATAGGCAAAACTAATGCACCTCAACAGATGTCAGCAGGTGTGCAACAGTGCATCTTTCCTCCCACCTGCATGCACACACAAGGTGCTTCTTGTAGAACTTTCTGGACAAACGCCCAAGTTGTCTAACAGGCTTGCCGGCTCTGCTGTGTCACCGAATAACAGCATCCTATTAAAAAGTTGGAAGCAATCCTTGCCATGCAACCATTAGAGAGAATATGTGCATACCATCTGGCTCCACAGAACAGCTTGGAGTCTGCTCTCCCCCCCTCCCCAATGCTAAGAGCATTGGCACAATGCCCTGAAAAGAGTAAGAGGTGAAATTGGGAAGAGGTTTCTAGGATTCACTTACTGGACTTTCTCCTTTTTCTCCTTCTCCTTGGCCGTTGCCAGATTCTTTTCTCACTCTTGTGTCCAACTGGTGCTTCTGGATCTCTTCCCCGGAACTCTGCCCCACCAGTCTGGTGGGGTAGGTGATTTCGGAAACACCCCATTTTTTGCGCCAGCTGGCATTCGGGATCCACCTCCGCAAATCACCTGGTTGTGTGTCTGCCTTAATGAAACCTGCTCCAAGAAAGAAAAGAAAAAGAATGGCAGTTAAGGTGGAAAAAAAAGATGGAGGAACGAGTTGATGAACAGGATTTACAGCACAGTCCTATGCCCATCTACTCAGAAGTCTCATTGAATTCAGTGGGACACACTCCCAGGAAAGTGTGTATGGGATTGCAGCCTTAATTTCTGAGATGAGGTTTTTAACCTGCCCAGAAATCACCCTTGTATGAAGGAGGAACTAGGTAGTTGGTTAGCTGTGGCCAATCAATCGTAAGGAAAAATATTCTAAATATGATCAGAGGCACTTTTTTCAGGACTTCAGGGCTAGTTCAGGTACTAAAAATAGGCCAGGGTATAAAATCTGTTGAGACCTAGGTCACACATTAAGCCCCCAGAGGTTACCAAAATGATTGAGCTCATGATGGGAATGGCAGCACAAAGGAATACGGGAACAGAAGTGGCGCTCCTTCAACCATCTGCCTAAGTGCTTTCCACATTTTCAAGGGCAAGCTCGTTTCTTAGGCCACTTTAGTTTTGTTCTGGGCATGCACCCTGAATGTCCTCCTTTTGATCAGTGGTTTGCTTAATTTCTAAACACAAGAGGTGCTGGGATTCAATTGGTCCTAGAATTCATATGCCCTGAACTAGAAGCCCTGCCTGGGCATCACAAACCTGGATGGAGGGGGCTACTACAGTTGTCCAATGGACATGGGAGTGCACTCGGCACATGTTCAGGGACTCCCTCTTTTTTGTCATGACTTCACTTGTTTCTGGGTACACAAAGACATGCTGGGCTGAGCCCTTGCTTATTCCCAAGCATTCCGGTAGCCAGAATCCCAGACATCACTCCACAATTCATCCATAGCCCTCTCTAAAACCAACTCCCCTCCAAAAATGTAAGCTATCGAAGCCTTTATGCTGGGGGGGGGGGATTTCCACTCCCTCCACTATTCATCCTCACTCCCTTCCCAGGCACCACTGCCAGGAGATGTTCTAGCCATCCCAGCTGTTGCTCAACCATCTCCACCCTAGGGCTGGGAGGAACTGCAGAAAAATGTGTCTATGCAGCAGGAAAGACTGCAGTCACAGTACTGGCCGGGTGGGTGGGTGGGTGGGTGGGTGGTGGGCATAGAAACGTGAGCATGGGGAGAGGACGGATTCCAAACCAAGGAGATGTTTACCAAAGCAGCAAATTGCAGCCCACTGACTCCCGGCCAAACGCCCCATTCAGAAAGGGAATGTGGAGTAACCATGCATTATTGGGAGGGGGGGTGTAAGTGGTGGGACATGATGTTCTCTATCCGCCCTAGGGATGCATGCCTCTTAACTCCCATTCTTCTGCCAGCCCAGCCTTCCCACCCTATCTGATGCCCTCCCTCTGAAGTGTGTTGCAAGAAGAGACTGGGGTAAAGGAGCAAAGTTGGGGGGGGGACACCCATTGGAAAAAGAGGCTCCCCTCACCTGAATGACAAAGCAGCAGCGAGAGAAAGGCTGTCAACACCCAGTTGTGCTGCGGGCAGCTCATAATGCGTTCATAATCGGACCGAGCATGGGCACCGGTTGGCACGGCATGCGTGGAAGACAGGTCTCGGTGCCCTTTCTTCGCTTTCTTTTGCTTTGCATTGAAAAACTGGGAAGCTCTCCAGTCTTTTCCTCTCTTCTTTTTTCCTTTCCGGACTGTTGCTGAGGGAGAAGAAGAGAGGAGAAAAAGAAAATCAATGAAAGAGTAAGCAGGGGGTTTTCCCAGGCAAATCAGAACCACTGAAGAGTTGGGCACAGGCAGGAGAGGGAGTGAAATTTCTCCATCCTGGTTTTGCAGAGACAGATCTAAGAGTCCAACATGATGTGAGGGAGAGATGTGGAGAGTTGGGGGGGAGCAAAGGAGAAAAAGAGCACGTGAGCTGCAGAGATCCCTCCTCCTGCCTTTTTAGCATGGAAGGGCCGTCTCTCTCTTTCTCCCTCTCCCCCTACCCCTCCTCTCTCTCATAGACACAGCCTATCTTTCCTTATGGACAGGGATCAGAAAAGGCAGCAGGCACCAGCCAGAGGGAACAGAGTGTGCATAGATCAGCCTGCTTTCCACATGCACAGAGACAAATCATGCTAGCTAGAACAAATGTCCTATTTGATTATGGGGGAAAAAAAACCTCTCATTGATACAGGAAGGGATAACTGCCTTGGAAGACTGGGCCAGGGGCACAATCCGATGGATTCGAATTCCAGATTCAGCCCCAGAACATGAGAAACTAAAAGTGCCTCTGAGCACATGCAGAGCAGCTCCCATTATTAGAGTAACCATCACCAGTTCTCTGACAAACATATGTGGGATTGAGACACAGGGCTAACCTCGAGGAAAAAAAACTAAGTACCCTGTGATATTCCAGCTCAGTCATTCAAATGTGATCTTGTGTCTATTTATATAAAAACTGGGGTGCCAAGCCAGGGAGGAAGGGGTGTCTGAGTTTTATATCCCCCCCACCAAGTTGCTCCACTACACCCAACTTGAGAATTTTCTCAGCCCCAAACAGGGATATCATAGTAGTTGGCTATTTACATCCAAAACAAAGGCAAGGACCAACAAGACTCATATTTCTTGTGAGCAAGCCCTTGCCTTGCCTCAGAACCAGAGCACAGAGAATTCAGAACAGAGAGAGGCAAGAACTTGTGCTGTACTGAGCCAAATGCAGCCCTCCAGCCATGCAGTAATTGATTGAGATTGAAACTGCAGGCACAGAGGGGTTGTCAATCAGGGGGTAAATGACCCAACCAGGTCTGATGGGGTACAAGCTGTCCAGGCCCAGTTTCTAAAGGGCAGACTATATTGAGGCCCAATTACGTGTAATGTTAAACATGCCACTGCTTCTGACCTGCTGCTTATGTTTTCTCTGTAAAGTAGTAGCTGGAATATATGTGGTGATGGGGCATTAACCCTTGGACCTTGCCACAGCTCCAAGTCACAACAGCCTCTCCCATTGCTGCTACTTGCTCAGGAAGGATGTTCCCATTAGGTGGCTGCCCTCCTGGGCAAATAGTCATAGGGAGAAAGAGCACAGAGACTGCAAATTGGGAGTAGGGTAGGAGCAAAGGGTTAAGGCCCCCTCCTCTCATGCTGCAATACCACAGTCTCTCTCTCTTACATATGCTACTTAGCAAAGGAGGACTGAATGCATGAGGGCCAATGGCATGTTTAATGTTACACGTTGCCTGCCTGGTCCTATGACAGCGTTTCCTAAGACCTCACTGCAGTGCCTATTTTTAGTCCCAGGCTACACTGAGGCACATGTGAAAACCATATCCCTGACTCACACTCTGTTACTTTCTGTGTGTCCCTCACCACTACATGAAACCTTTACACTAGTTCAGTGGTTCTCAAACTGTTTAGCCCAGACTCACTTTTTAGAACGATAATTTAGACGGGACCTACTGGAAGTGATGTCATGGCTGAAAGTGCTGAAACAGTGCACTAGCTCCTTAGTGTGGAATTGCCATTCTTTGCTTAGTGTTTTTCCCCATGATCTAAACCAGTGTTTCTCAAAATGTGGGTTGCAAGCCAATTTCAGCTCAGTCCCCATTCATTTCAATATTCTATTTTAATATACTAGACTTGATGCTCCCATTAATATATTAGACCTGATGCTACCATGGTATGTGACTGCATTTGGGGAAATGTTACAGACTTGTAGTTTTAACAAGCTAGTATGCATATTCTTTTAACAATGATAGTAAATGGGACTTACTCCTGGGTAAGTGTGGATAGGATTGCAGCCTACGATTGTTACAAATTTTCCTGTTTGATGATGTCACTTCTGGTCATGCCATAACTTCTGGTGGGTCAGATTCTCATTCTAAAAAGTGGGTCCCGATGCTAAATGTGTGAGAACCACTGATCTAAACATCATTCCTGTCACAAGCTAACATTTTCTATGTTGTCTTTAAGTTATTTTTTTTTCCACTTAAGGTACAATTACTGCACCAGACATATAGGGCAGGCAGGCAAAGGAGCATTGTGGTCAGGGACACTGTGCCTTTTTTGATACTGCTTCTACCCCTGTAATTATTTCATTGGGGGGGGGGGGACAGAGTATTACCTTCTTTCTTATATAAATCACACCTTCTAAAACCAAAAATTATATCCCTGCCTGATAGGAATGAAGGAGCTCCAATTTCTTACCACAAGTCCTGAGAAGCTTTGAACAGACCAAACATGAGTAGACAAATCCATTTTTTTTTTATGCCTCTAGCATTATTTGTGACAGTTCTACACAGAACTAACATAATTGATGCTAGGTGCACAAAAGTCAAAACACCTGTTTATATACGGCTATCTGTCCATGCCAGATCTAGATGGTCAATGCTGGAATGTTTTAAGTTGGTGGAAGAAAAGATACAAAATCTTGTTCAACTAGCCAATTAATAGGGCATCAGTCTATAAAGTCTTAACATTTTAAAAATATAAGTATTTCTAAAAACCAGAAGAGGCATTCCCTTTTCTCTCACAAAAAAATGGGAATACTTCTAAGATCCCTGCACATTGCCCAACAACCAGAGTATGCAATTTTTTTTTCCTTCCATCAGCCCTAGAAATCATGAAAGTCGAGCAAGAGCCATTTGAAATGACCACCGTTCTTTTCCTCACTTAATGTGTTCAATCACACAACAGTAAAGTCAAATATGTTTCTTCTGTGTAGAATTTTGATTTTTATCAATTGGACTTCACCACTGGGGGGCCACACTACTTCCTAGTTCATCTGAATGGAAACACTGGTTCATCTGAATGGAAACAATGGAAGCAAAACGTACATGCATACGCAAAACTGTAACTATATATGTAATTATATATAGCTTGCTCTTGGCATGGAACCCTGGCATGATGTCGTGTGATTAACCTGAAGAGCATGAGTGATCACCTGGCAGGACAAAGTTCCAAACAACACAGTCCTGGAACGTGCTGGAATCCCTAGCATGTATGCACTGCTGAAACAGAGACGCCTGCGTTGGCTCTGTCATGTCGTGAGAATGGATGATGGGCGGATCCCAAAGGATCTCCTCTATGGAGAACTCGTGCAAGGAAAGCGCCCAACAGGTAGACCACAGCTGCGATACAAGGACATCTGCAAGAGGGATCTGAAGGCCTTAGGAGTGGACCTCAACAAGAGGGAAACCCTGGCCTCTGAGCAGCCCGCTTGGAGGCAGGCTGTGCAGCATGGCCTTTCCCAATTTGAAGAGACACTTGGCCAACAGTCTGAGGCAAAGAGGCAAAGAAGGAAGGCCCATAGCCAGGGAGACAGACCAGGGACAGACTGCACTTGCTCCCAGTGTGGAAGGGATTGTCACTCCTGAATTGGCCTTTTCAGCCACACTGGACGCTGTTCCAGAACCACTATTCAGAGCGCGATACCATAGTCTTTCGAGACTGAAGGTTGCCAACAAAGGAGTGAATAAATGAACAAGGAAACTGTTCACAACCTCATCAACAAAACCCCTCCCAGGCAAAGAAAACAAACACACATTTATGAAACATGTTCAGAGATTAGATTTATTTAGAAATTTTTAAAAGGGAATTTATACTACTTGCACACGCACACAAGACCAAGAGGGTGCTGGAAATAAAACCAAGTTCAGAGCACAGCAAATGCATACAGTCATTAACTGGCAAATTTTCTCTAACTCTTACCCCTCTTTTAGGTAACATAAGGATCCAGGATATTGTCGTCAGGGGAAAGACAGGCAGATAAAGGCACAGGCTCCCTTAGCCAATACCACAAAGTATCAGAAATTTCATGGCAGCTCAAAGGAGACCCTGCCTACTGGTTTACTGCTCTCATGCAGGCTTGACCCACCCAAGCCCACTTCTGGGGCAAGGGAAGGGGGACAGAAGAAGAGAGACAGGAAATGTTTGTGTGACAAGGGCTTCTTTAGAACACATAAAGCCATGCTGTCCACTTTTGCCAAGAGGATATCCAACAGAGAACCCAGCAATTTCAAAGTGAAGCACAGCCTACTTTACAGAGGTGGTAGAAGCAGGCAGGGCCTTGGAAGTTCAGAGGAAAAGCTCCACTTGTTCGGTTTTTCAGGCAGGTCCCAATCACAGGAAAGGAAAGTGCCTCCATCTCAGCATGGCTGTTCTAGCAATCCAAGTCCTTCTTGCAAGCTCAGTTTAGCTATGGTGTTTTCCAGAGTACAGAGCAGAGGCTGGATTCGTAGCTACTGTCTTGCAGGCTGACACAGGTCCCCAGCAGTTCGGCATCTACCGGACACTTGAAGGGGAGGCTGGATGCACCTGCCAGCACACATAAAAGAGGCCCATCCCATTCCGTCTCCGAAGAAGAACTTTGTGCTTCTGTTGGAAGAGGCTGGCAAGGGCTGGGGCCTGGGCTTGGTTGCTGTGGCAACACGCCCTGAGCTAGCTCCGAGATGCCCGTGCAAGGAGAGCAACGCTGGGCCACAGAACCAGCCACCTTGGAGACTATGCAACTGTCCATAGGGGAGCCAGGCATGCTTTTCAATTCAATATTAGGGCTTGTAAAGTTGCAAGGGGTCTGTGTATCTGGTTTCTTATACAAACAGACAGCAGACACTTGCTTCTCATCTAGCTCTTGCACTGGACTGGCGTCTATGGCAACAGGCTTGTAAGAGTAGCAGGTGAGGCCTTCCTGTGGGAATTGTATGGAGACACAGAGAGAGCTGGGGGTGTACAGTGCACCTGTGGGCAGGCCAAGGTATTCAGGAGTTGTCTGGCCATCGCCTGGATCAGTGAAAGGGCATCCTACTGTAGCAACCTGCTGGTCCTCAGAGAGCAGCTTCCCATTTTGCAGCTTCTCATTCATGGGCTCTTCAGCCAACACTTGCCTCTTTTTGTGTTTGCAAGGCAGCACAGTAGGCTGCTTCAAGGGCCATGTCCACTGGGGGGCAGCACCACTGTCAGCTTCACTGGAGGCTACAACATTTGCAATCACTTTGCCTGCTTTGTCGGGCCCACTGTTGATACCACCACAAGACTGGTCCAATGGTGACCCCAGGGATTGCGAGGCAAATGGCATGGGGGTGTTGAATGTCCCCAGCTCTGTTAGCTGGAGAAAGTCTTGGTCCTCAAGCAAGTGAGCAAAACCCTCTGGGCTGACAGAGCGTCCCACGGAGTCCTCCACAGATGCTGGCTGACTGGAAGGTAGAACTGGTGTTCCCACAGCAGCCTCCATTTGAAATCCAGAAGGCACATTATCATTAGTAGCAGGAGACACCCTGAGTGGAAGGAGATGGAGATAGTTATATAGTGTTTTCAAGCGTCCTAAATACTTAATTATAATCCTTACAAACAATCTTGTAAACTAAATTAGCTTTATCCTCAGTATCAAGATAGAGGGAGTGGCTTGACTAAGGCCACCCAATGAGTTCATGGCAGAGATGAGACCTGAATCAGAGTTTTCCCCGATTTACAACACAGTTTTTATCACTACGTCACACCTGCATTCCATTGCAGGACCTCTTCACACAGGGTTTGAACAAAGTATCATCATTAATTCCTGTAGTCTTGTTCACTGTACCCAACATTTTGCAACTCCCATTGCACTAGTGACAATAAGATTTGGCAAGCAAAAAGATCCCACTAGTTTTTACTGGGTATTCTAGAATCTCCATGAGACGTGTGCAAGTGTGTGTTCGTCCATATCTGTTTTTAAGGCCTATGCTCATCTTTATGTTGTTGGCTATTACAAGGAGGTAATTTGCTGGAGAAGTGAAGGTAGGTTGGCGCTTTTCCTTTTCTGGTGGATGTCTGAAGGAGGAAATGCATTTGGAGGCCTGGGTTGACAGGTTAAAGGGAAGGAGAAACTAGTGACACCTGTTGCTTCTTCCAGTCATTTGTGATCCCCATGGTTGCCATGCTAGGAGCCCACTGGGTGAACAAACAATATAATGGCACCACCATCTTGGGCAGAGTTCCCTAAACAGCAATCCCTTTGCATTGTTCCATTGAAGAAAAGAGAACCAATGAAAACCAGCAAACCCACCTCTGTCTGCACAGCTCTACCTTCCATTATGCTCCACGCCAAAGTGTGGCCAAAGGAATTAACCCCAGAATACAAAAGGTAGCTATCAAAACAGAATGACCCTCCCTTTCTTAGATGGAATTGCTACCATGTTACATGCTGTAGCAATGGAGTGGATTAGCTGCCATTTTAAATTTTAAAAGGGAGACCCTCCCTTTTGCTCACTCTGAGTCTGCTGCCAAATTTGTTTCCGCAGACCAGCTTTCCTGAATACCAACCAAGTAGAGAGACAACAGCATAACAGTGCCTCACGTCTTACTACTTAGAACTCAAATATGGATACTTCACTTGCTCCAAAACCCACATGAAATCACACTTTGTTACCTCGGTGGTGAAGACCAGGAAAATACTGAAAAATCATTGGTCAGTTTTGAGATGAGGCTATCCACGAGAGCATAGTTGGTGGGATCCAGTGCAAACTCCTTATGCTGTGGGCTCTGAAGGTGCTGCGAGGGCAAGACAGCTAAGTTAAGAGGGCACCAAGCAATAAGAGACAAGGTTTTGTAGATAAGAAGGAAGGCAAAGACAAGGAGTCTGTAAACACAATTTCCTCAAGCATCCAGACTCCCCCCCACAAAGGTAAATTATCTGTCCTAGGAGCCGAGAGCTTGGAAGGAGATGGAAAAGAAGGCAAAGGCTGCTTGCAAGCCATGATTTGCCAAGAGGAGAATTTATACTGCCCGGCTGAATTTGGTCATGTCAACATCCAAGAAACTTGCCAAATATTCAGATTTAATAATGTCACCATGGGGTCAAAGCAAATTGATCTGCCCGATAACTATAAGTTTCCAAGGAAGCGGTCACATTTTATGGTCTGCAGAAGAACCTAGGCCTTTCGTCTGTAGGTGTCTCCATCTATGCAACACCGAATGTAGTAGCACCTTTGTACCGCTATGGCTGAGGGCAGGGCTTCGTCCCCTGCCCAGCGCCCACAACCAGCAAAGCCAGAATTAGTTTTCATAATCTAGGCCAAATTTGACTTTTCTTAGTGCAGAATTTCAAATTACTGTTATTTTTTAAAAAGAGGAAAGTACAGGCATTCACACCACAGAGGAAACATTAGCTCCTCCAAGGTTCAAGCGCTCAAGTCTGGCTTAGCTGCTCAGAATTCAGGTAGGTGGCCAAGGCACAGGCAGGAAGGGCCAGGGGAAGGCCAGGCATTTCCAAGGCAGCACTGCAAGGTTGTTCTCCTTACCGCCTGCAATTCCATGAAGACTTCTTGGCAACACTCACAGTGGCCTCTCTTCTTTTTGGGCACGACATGACAGAGAGGAGAGTTCAGTTTACCTTCAGGTGCTCTGCAGAAGCAGGGAGAGAAGATAGCATAACCCACATTGCTCTCCCTCCTCCCAGAAATCCATTATTTTATTCTCCAAACGCAAATTTGCCAACACAACTTCCACATTTTATTCCTCACCCAGGTCCCCCACCCAGGTCCTCTTTTGGTTTCTGAACTTCTTAAAACACAGGAACTCAAGATTTCTGGGGCTCTCCTTGCAAACTTGCTAGAAGAGCTAATGCTGCGATTGGCAGCTCTCCCATCAATCATCTGGTTTCAAGCCATGCATGTACAGAAGTTTACTCTTCCATATTTATTGGCAGAGCTGTCTCAAATTCAGAGCTCTCCTCCCCCCACACTACCTTACCCCACCCCCTTACTTTGAGCAGGCAGAAGTTTGCAGGGGTTCAAACGGGCTGCACTTTCTCAGAGGCAGGAAACATGGTTCAGGAAAGTTCTTGAAGTGTCGGAGGAGGGGACGGAGGTGCCTAGAATTGAGGAGTAAGAAGTCTGGAACAGTCCCAGGATGGTGACTGGGAGCAGCATGTATATATTCTTTCCTACAGAGCTTCCAGTGAAGAACAGACAGGGTTCAAGTCTCAGCCAGGACCCGTTTTCAATCTAAAAGCTGAATGTTTGGCATGTGCAAAGCAATAAGAGATCTGGACCTCTGATCTCATGCAGAGTGCCTTGTGTTTCACCACTGCCGCAGTCATCCAAACTACATCCCTCACTCCTAGATACAGAGCAGTGTTCTTCAACCTATGGGTCATGACCTCAATGGAGTTGCAAAGCCTCATTTGGGAGGTCACAGCAACTTTTCAAAGCCTGGGCAAGAGAGGTCTTGGATCCAATCCAATAATGGTACTTACTGCCTTACCGAAACTGACTTCTTGATATAAACCTGCACAGCCTTTTCTCGCTGTCTTGCCCTGCAGCTCGTAAGGCTGGCCCTGCTAAGGTTGCTACCTCACAGGGTTGTTGTGATGACACAAGAGGTAGGGGGAAATGGGGTGGGCAGCAATGGGGGTGGATTGGGTCCTGGGAAGAGACAAGATCAGCAGTGGATCCCCAGTCTCATATTTATCAGGGTAGTAGCACAAAAAAATTTGAAAGACCACCAATATAGAGGAAGATCTTCTAGGCCATGCGATGGAGTTTTAGGAAGGCCTCAGAGCTGCAGCTCTTCCTCCCAGGAGAAAGTACAATATGACCCTTACCTGCTTTCATCTTCAATCTTTAGGAAGGGTGGTCTCAGCCTTGCCACTAGGAAGGGGGGAGAGAGAGAGAGAGAGAGAGAGGGAAAAGAGCTACTATTGGTAACTCCCGTTATGCAAAGATTCAAGGAAAGAAAAAACATAGCCCTCACCATCTTATATCTTGAATGACTAGGGAGGTGGGGGGGGGGAAGTCAGGCAGCCTTGACCTCAGCACATTTATTCAGAAATGAAGCACCAGCTTATGACAGCTGGGGGTGGGGGTTTGCTATTAAGCAGCCAACTCTGGAGGAAAAGAGCTGAGCAAGCTGTTGCAGGTGACTGTTGCTTAAATACCACGCAGCAAGGTGATTATTATATTAAAACAACAGCCCGCCTCGTGGGCAGGCGCGATGCCAGCACGGTGCCAAAGCTGCATTGTTAGCAAGTGGGACGCAGTCCAGGGCTGGCAGCCACAACAGCACATCTCCAGGGAACAGAAGACAGGGCTAGGCCTGCCTCGTCGTTGGCCACACAAAAGAAAGCCTATCAGCAGTTTCAAATGCCAAGGGAATGTTTAGGATTTCCCTGGAAGGGGGGGGCGTGAGGAGGAGAAACACATACAAAATTAAGCACAGAAGACCTGTGCTAAAAGGCTATCCTAATCCCACAGACACACAAGGAGGCGGTAGGTGGGAAGGGATAGGACTAAACGCCACAAAATATCGCGCCTATCAGTCAAAAAGACACACACAAGCAACTTCCATGCAAGAATACCCTTGCTAGAGTGAGGATCCCTTGCAAACTAGCTCCAAATATACACCTGCATTGTTCTGCGCATTTTAATGTGATGTAGCCACTGCAGTTCCCATGCGCCGCATTTAGCGCAAGTGGAGGCGTGCTTTCCATCGGCAGAAATACATCTCTCCAAACAGTGACCTACACATGTACTGATGTGCAGAATTAGATCAGAAGTATCACTTATATAGCTTCTGCTCCACGGGCACCTTTGGTGCTGTTTCCCCTGCTCATAACCTGCTGCTATTCGATTTGCAGGGGCTGATCAGCAGGAATGCTGGGAAAAATGCAAACAGGATATTGGGGGCCACAGTCAGCTGTACCCAGTACACTTTTCCTGAGAAGACTCTGAATACATTTTGCTCAAGCTCAGGGACCAACGGCCTATTCCTCAAGAGGGAGCAGAACAGTAAAAGCTGGGCATGCTCGTAGCAGACAAATATTATATCTCTAATAACCAGTACAAAAGTAGCACAGGCACCCTGCAAGTTCCTATTCACAGACTTGCAGCTTCTTGTCCAGCTGATTGTCTACAGGTAAATCCTTTCCTCCAAATTCCATGTATTCCAGTATCAGAAGCAAATCTGTCTTTGTGTTCTAGATTCTGACCTTGGTATAAACTTTGTACATTTCTCTGAATGCCTTTCTGGAACTGTCTCTCTTTAAATTTAAATACAGGGTTTACATCATACTACGTAACCAAGCCACAGGCTGAAGCTGGCCTATGTACAAGGTACTGGGAGTCAGCCAGCAACAGCACAGGCCAAGCGACTCCAGCCATATTAGTCAGATGGCACCTCTGCACTTACCTTTTCGAGGCTGTAACCTAGAAGCAAGCAGCTTCACCTAAACCAAGGGGAAGACACAGTGAGAAAACAGTAAAGAAGATCAGGACTTTGAACCTGCAGCAAGCTTAAAGCCACATGGGAGAGGCATCCCAGAAGTAAACATGCACATAAGCAGCATATCCTTAAGACCCGTGATGGTTGACTCTGAGGCACGGACAGTCAGTATGTCACCAAGGATGGGCCCCAGAAAACGGGCAGTCCACATAATGCTGGAACGTGGAAGCAGGTCATGCTTCCATGTCCTAGAGATAGAAGGCCTCGAGCTCACAGAAGAGGATGACCTTGGACCCTGTTCTCCCCAGATGACTCTCATCTTTCCAACTACTGGTGCTCTACAGAAAATACACTTGCCAGTGGAAAGCCACTTTGGATGCCCATTTGGGAGAAAAGTTGGGCATAAAGTGGGGGAGGGAACCCTTGGGACCTCATTTAAATTAATTCCTACATTCCTTGGTGCTATTTTAATGCTGCTGCTGCTGCTTTTATATTCTTAATGGCATCTGTATCATTGTAATTGTTTTTAATGTTTTTAGTAGTTTTTTATTTAAGTATTTTATTATTGTTTTTTATTTTTTGTTGTGAACAGCTTTGAGCAGCAGAGAAGTGGTATAAAAATCTTTTAAACAAAACAAGTACTGGACAAATAAATATTGTGCAATCCAGCAGCTGAGAAAGAGCCTGCAAAGTCTTCTAGGCAAGTTCCTTGCTCCAAGGCAGAGCAAAACCAGGCTGTCTGTTGCAAACTCTGGACCTAACATGGTTCCGCTCTATACTGCACTAGTCAGACCTTACTTGGACTACTACATCCTACTTTGGGCGCTACATTTCAAAACTGGAGCAGGTTCAGAGAAGGGCAACAAGGTTGATGAGGGGTCTGGAAACAAAGTTCTATGAGGAACACTTGGTATGTGTCACCTTTAAGGGGTGAAAGATTAAGGGCAGATTTGATCGGCCTCTTCAGGTATCTTTCTGTGATTTCTGAGGGCAGGACTAGAACCAATGGGTTAACACTACAAGAAAGTAGATTTAGGCTAAACATGAGGAAGAAGTTCCTAAATGCAAGAGCCATCTGGCACCAAAACAGTCTGCCTCATGAAGCTGTGAGCTCTCCCTCGTTGGAAGTTTTCAGGCAGAGACTGGATGGCCACCTGTCAGGGAGGCTCTACTCACCTGCACTGGGCAGGGAGTAGGACTAAATAACCGCAATGACCCCTCCCAACTCATAACATTCCATGACGCATTGACAAATGGGGATGGTCACTTTATTGACTCAGGCTACAATCCTATCCACACTTTCCAGGGAGTAAGCACCATTGACTCTAGTGGGACTTACTTCTGAGTAAACATGCATAGGATTGGGCTCTTAAACACAAATCCTTCTAGATCAGGGGTGCCCAAACCTTGGCCCATGGGCCATTTGCAGCCCTTGGGGACCCCCAATCTGGCCTACAGGGAGCCCCCAGTCTCCAATGACCCTCTGGTCATCCAGAGACTTGCTGAAGTTCACACTGGTGTCATTACTCTCAGCACAAGGACTGACAGTATGACCTCTCAAATAAGCTGTGGGCTGAGGGCTCACTCTGCTGCTTTCTGTTTCATGTCTATGAAGCAGCAGCGGAGCAAAGGAAAGGCCGGCCTTGCTTTGTACAAGGCCTTTTATAGGCCTTGAGCTATTGCAAGACCTTCATTCATTCAAATAAGTTCTCTCTCTAATGTATTCATTTATGTAAATTTATATAAATTTATTCAAATTTGAGATTTAAATTCTTTGTTTCCCAGCCCCCAACACAGTGTCAGAGAAACAACTTGGCCCTCCTGCCAAAGTGTTTGGACACATCTGTTCTAGACAATTGTGTCAGTCGGAAGAGGATATTCATGCCAGGAGGTCAAATATGAGCTCACATAGCTCTCCTTCATAAGACAGGATAACCTATATCTAAAGTGAAGCATTTCCCAGTTCTCTGGTCCTGCTTTACAAGTTACACAATGACCCCAAGATCATAAGAGTCCCATTACAAAGCTGTTTTCACCACTGCCAACCTTTGTCTTGGAAGGGTGCTTCTTGGATTTCAGCCGTCGTATGTAGGAGAGCAATTCTGAGAAAAGCATTAAGGAGTTAACATTACACTCCAACCTCTTATAGAAAGTCTTAAAGGGTAGAAAGAAAAGAAACACACTCCTACCTAACCTCTACCCTACACCCATATATATGTCACAGCAGTAAGGATAAGAAGCCAGGTTCACACAGTGCCTTCAGTTTAATATATCTCTTCCAAGTCCCTGATTGGTTGCCAATTTTTCAAGCAGCCATTGTAGTTACAAGTTTAACAGCAGCTTGAACTGCAGACATTAGGAGTTTTCTTGGCATGGAGATAAAAGTAGTCATCTGCTAGACTGCTTAAACTGACAGAGGGATTAAAGCGAGGTACAAAGAAGAAAATGGACTTCACTTCAGCATTGTTGGTTCAAGTGAACATTGTAAGAGTTCCCTTCTCCTTGCCTGAAGCTTCTTATATGCTTGCCTCTACCACACAGATCATGGGAATTGCTACCAAAGCATACAGATGCAAAACGGAGAACCTCTGCAAGACGACCATCCTTGAACATGATCAACCAACAGAACACTACAGTACACACTCCTGTTTTTAAAATTGTGTGCAAGACAGAGGATGTGGATATCATAGATATAGCAACTGTTACCCTGCACAAGCCCAATCTCATCTGATCTTGGAAGCTAAGCAGGGCCAGGCCTGGTTAGTACTTGGATGGGAGACCGCCTGGGAATACCGGGTACTGTAGGCTTATACCATGGTCTTTCGAGACTGAAGGTTGCCAACCATTTATCATGGATATTATATATCTGGATTTTCAGAAAGCATTTGACATAGACCCTCACCAGAAACAGAGTGTGGGTGTCAATAGGCAATTTTCACAATGGTGAAAAATGGTGTGCCCCAAGAATTTGCCCTGGAACCAGTGCTTTTCAACCTGTTCGTAAATGACCTGGAGACAGGGTTAAAAAGTGAAGTAGCCAAGTTTGTGGGTGACACTAAACTTTACCAAGTGGTAAAGACCAGAAGGGATTGTGAAGAGCTCCAGGAGGATCTCTCCAAACTGGGAGAATGGACAGCAAAATGGCAGGTGCATTTCAATGTAAGTACGTGCAAAGTAATGCACATTGGGGCAAAAAAAAAAATCAAAACTTCATATATAGGCTAAAATGTTCATATATAGGCTAATCTCTCCGTCACAGCTGTCTGTGATGGATCAAGAGAAAGATCTTGGGGTGCTGGTGGACAGCTTGATCAAAATGTCAACCCAATGTGCAACGGTAGTGAAGAAGGCTAATTCCACGCTTTGGATCATTAGAAAATGTATTGTGAATAAAGCAGCTAATATTATAATACCATTGTACAAATCAATGGTAAGGCCACATCTGGAGTATTGTGTCCAGTTCTGGTCACCATATCTTAAAAAGATATAGTGGAAATGGAAAAGGTGCAGAAGAGAGTGACCGAAAGGATAACTGGGCTGGGGCATCTCCCTTATGAGGAAAGTCTACAGCATTTCAGGCTCTTCAGTCTAGAAAAAAGGTGCCTGGGGGGCATGATTGAGACATAAAAATTATGCAGGAGATGGATAATCTTTTCCCTCTCACACAACACCAGAACCAGAGGACATCCACTAAAATTGAGAATTAGGTCAGACAAAAATAAAATATTTCTTTACCCAGCGTGTAATTACAGTAGTCTGTGGAACTCCTTGCCACAGGATGTGGTAATAGCATCTGGCCTAGAAAAGGGGACTGGACAAATTTCTACAGGAAAAGTTCATCATAGGTGACAAGCCATGATGGGTATGTGCAACTCCTGATTTCAGAAGTAGGCTACCTCAGAACGCCAGATGCTAGGGAGTGGTACCAGGATGCAGGTCTCTTGTCATCCTGTGTGCTCCTTGAGGCATCTGGTGAGCCACAGTGAGATGCTAGAAGCTGGACCAGACGGGCTTTTGGCCTTATCCAGAGGGGCTCTTTTTATGCAAGTTAAAATATGTAACATATCCGTTAGTATTTCCACTGCAGATGTACCTAAGATATTTGCTTATGTTCATTTGGTTGCAGCCAAGAACAGGCCGTCTCTGGGCTCAAAAAAGACTAGGGTTGCCAACAGACCAAAAATTGTCTGCTTTACTCCCGTACCTTTAATAACAAACTATTATACAAAAAGCACTTTTTCAAAACACTGACACCTGCTTATGTCAGTGCCATTAAAGGCATGGGAGCAAGGACCAGTAGAAACGTTGGTAGCCCTAATCTAGGCTCAAACAGGGGTGCAAGAAAGGTGGTTTGATTGCCTAGGGCACTTGAGCCTACTGATGAAAGCCTTCAGCCACTGCTCTGGCCTGCCACCTTCTGGTAAAACTACAGCACCACACTCTGATACAGAGAGATTTCTCAACTTTCAGTGACAAATCCCTTCCACCAGGTCTGGTTGCTTATAGACTACCTATTACCACTGTGTAATAAAAATTCTGACTTCTGTTCACCCATCTCAGGGTTATACCAGTGCAGGTACTGAGACAAAGCAACCTGAGAGCCAGTTTGTATTTCTTCTCCATCATATTGCTCACTTGACAGCCTCAGACACAGTACCTTTAGCTTCTTAAACAGATGAATTGCATATTCTAACAATACCAAAAAACAGCACAATTCCAACCAATTCTTGCTGCTAGTTTTGAGCAAAGTTGAATCTTAAATAGGGGCCAATGTAGCTTAATCATCAAGGCATCCTTTCAGGGAATTCTAGGAACTGTAGTTTAAGAAGGGGCATCGCATGCCTGCCTGCGCACCCTCCAATTCAAGATGACCAAGACTCAGGGAAGAGGCACAAAAAGAAGCTGCTAAAGTTAGTTAATCAAAACACTTCAATGGAGGTGAAAAGCGGTGTGCCCCAAGGATCTGTCCTAGGACTGGTGCTTTTCATCCTCTTCATAAATGACCTGGAGACAGGGGTGAGCAGTGAGGTGGCAAAGTTTGCAGAGGACACCAAACTTTTCTGAGTGGTGAAGACCAGAAGTGATTGTGAGGAGCTCCAGAAGGATCCCTCCAAACTGGCAATGGGCAGCAAAATGGCAGATGCGCTTCAATGTCAGTAAGTGTAAAGTCATGCACATTGGGGCAAAAAATCAAAACTTCACATATAGGCTGATGGGTTCTGAGCTGTCTGTGACAGATCAGGAGAGAGATCTTGGGGTGGTGGTGGACAGGTCGATGAAACTGTCGACCCAATGTGCAGCAGCAGTGAAGAAGGCCAATTCTATGCTTGGGATCATTAGGAAGGGTATTGAGAACAAAACGGCTAATATTATAATGCCGTTGTACAAATCTATGGTAAGGCCACACCTGGAGTATTGTGTCCAGTTCTGGTCGCCGCATCTCAAAAAAGACATAGTGGAAATGGAAAAGGTGCAAAAGAGAGCGACTAAGATGACTACTGGGCTGGGGCACCTTCCTTATGAGGAAAGGCTACGGCGTTTGGGCTTCTTCAGCCTAGAAAAGAGACGCCTGAGGGGGGACATGATTGAGACATACAAAATTATGCAGGGGATGGACAGAGTGGATAGGGAGATGCTTTTTACACTCTCACATAATACCAGAACCAGGGGACATCCACTAAAATTGAGTGTTGGGCGGGTTAGGACAAACAAAAGAAAATATTTCTTTACTCAGCGTATGGTTGGTCTGTGGAACTCCTTGCCGCAGGATGTGGTGACGGCATCTGGCCTGGATGCCTTTAAAAGGGGATGGGACAAGTTTCTGGAGGAAAAATCCATTACGGGTTACAAGCCATGATGTGTATGTGCAACCTCCTGATTTTAGAAATGGGCTATGTCAGAATGCCAATGCAAGGGAGGGCACCAGGATGAGGTCTCTTGTTATCTGGTGTGCTCCCTGGGGCATTTGGTGGGCCGCTGTGAGATACAGGAAGCTGGACTAGATGGGCCTATGGCCTGATCCAGTGGGGCTGTTCTTATGTTAGTTATGGTGCCCTGGGACAGGAGAAAACTCTCCTCCAGAAGTTTTAAAATGCCTTTGCTGTTTGACTAAAATGTTCCTTTTCTCCATCAGGATCAACCACGCAAATTTGACTCCCCCCTGCTCTCATTACAAAAAGGATACCATCTGGGTGCATAATCCTTACACCCCAGAGTCGTGCATTGGTTAGGATGCTGTTGCCACAAGTATTGTCCTGAAAGAATGGGGGGTGGGGGTGGGAGAGAAACAGAGAAGAGTAAAGAGCATACAGAATGACTACAGACAAAAATTTCACTGGAACAGCTCACATGGAGAAGATAATACTTTTCATAGACAGTTGTGGAGGCAAGGCAGTTTATCAGCTCCAAACCAGTACGGACAGAGTCTGTGACTGGCATTTTAAAGTTTCCTTCTCAATCTTTCAGGAAGGGCCTTTCCCTGCCCCTACTGTTTCTCTGGAGAGTCAAGACTGTAATTACCACTAGAAACAGGCATTAGGCTGGCATACAAATCTATAGCACCTAGATCACCTTGGGACCCAATCTCAAGAGCTTTTTGCCTCCCCTATAGTACATTGTTCAAGTCCTTTGGGGCTTATATTTCTGTAGTGGCATTGCACTTTGGACTGCTGGGGATAAAGATGCATGCAAAGACCTGTCTTGCAAGAGGTGGTTGGTTAAGTTGGCCTTTGGGTCACATTCCAGCTCTGGATCTGCACCAGAGCAAAAGTCAAAGACAGGCAAGCTGGCTGTATATTTACTCACCTGGCTCCTGATGGCTTTATGCAAGAGCTCCTTCCCACGACTGATCAGGGCCTATTAATGTTTGTGCAGGGAGGAGGAGTTAGGGAAAAGCAGAGATACTGTTAGCAGAAGGGAAATGGGGTTCAAGGTGATTTTCAACTTTTTTCGTCTCACAGCACACTGACAAGATACTAAAATTGTCAAGGCACACCATCAGTGTTTTGACAATTGACAAAGTACACCGTGCTGTTGGTGAAGGGCTCACAGCCCCATTGGCCCTACTAACAAATGACCCTCCCCTAAACTTTCACGGCACACAAATGTGCCACGGCACAGTGGTTGAAAATGGCTGATCTTGAAAATGGGGTTTCCAGCATTCTGCACCACCTGTTTTTTGCTCATCACCTCTTCATAGGCACAAACTCTGATACAGATGCCCCTTCATTTTCTTCCTGCCATCATATCAAGACAGTTCCCATTTTCAATCCCAAATTAAAGAGCATGCTCTGAACAAAATTCGTAAGCTGTTCATATGTTTCATTTATTTGATCTGCTTTAAGTAATTAGTTGGAGATTTTTTATTTGCTTTAGGATTTGCTTTAGGATTTAGGATTTGCTTAAAGATTTGCTTTAGGATTGAATATGAAGGGGACAGAAACACCTGTCTACCATTTCTTCCCATTACTTCTTATAATTATTGTAATAAAATATGTATACACTGCTTTTCAACCAAAAAAGCTGACAACGCAGTTTACATACCAAAAGCAATTTAAAATGGTTCAGTGCCCCAGAGGGCTTACAATCTACAAATGGAGAGACACCAGCAAACAGTGACTAGAAAAAGACCCTGTGCTGAACTGAACAGAGACCACCGTTTTCCACCTGCTAAATATAGGATAACCTGTATTTTAAAGGTGATTCTTAGCCCATTTTGCCTGCTAAGGAGGCAGCCCAGAGACTCCATTTGCTTCCTGATGCAAGTCTCCTCAAGTTAGGCTCTCTACATATTGCTCCGAAACAGGCTTTGTCACACTAGGGCATAATCTAGGGCTAGGGCATAATCACAAATTAGGTCAAATTATAAAGAGGCCATAGCAAAACTGCATACAGAAGCAGGGGAAGAGGCTAGAAGGGCCCCCAGGCCCAAAGATCCCCCTACTGCTCATGTATGGGGGTAGGGGTGGGGGATAAGCCACAACATTAAGCGTCACATGCACACCATTTGTTCATTAATTGGCATCAAATTTGAACTTTTTAAAATCAGAAGCTGGAGAGAAGGGCTGGGACTTGAAGAAAAATGGATGAGTAACAGCAGGGATGATGTGGAAGGGAACAGAAGCTTTCTGCTGGATGTGCAGCAACTAGAAACCTTTGCTTTGTAGCCTTTCAGTAACAGTGAGTGCTAGAAAGGCTAAGGTCTCACTTGTTTGTTGAAAATAAGACAACCGGTGACTTGATTTTATGGTACAATTTGTACTAGGAAATGGTTGTGACCCACCTGGCAGTCTGTCCCACAGAAATGCTATTTTGCAGTGAGAATGTCTACCGGGGGAGGGGGGGGCACAGCAAGCAAGAACCCTGGCTCTCTTTCTCAGTAGATGTAGCCAATCCCTCCAGCCAGCCCAAACACTGGAAGAAAATGTTTATCCAGTCGATTAAGCCTCTACAGCTCGTTAGTGCTAATGGGTTGTACTTCTTGTGTGTGCTCGTCTCATTTATTCTCTTAGCTGTATCTGGCAAGTTGTTCAGGAGGAACCTGCAGACTGCTAGGTGATTTACTATCAGATAACCATACTGCTGCAAGCCAGTCTTCTACATGGTCTAGTATCCTGCTTCCAACAGAGGACATAACCAAAGAATCCCTTCCTTGCCCTCTAGCAATTTGGGTATTAGAAAACATAGAACAAGCTTTGGTTAAAAAAAACTGGGCCAATTAGTCTTTAAAATATTGGAAGTAAATTTTCAGTTTGAATTTTTTGGAAATTTAGAGCAAACAAACAAAAAATAACAAAGTTATGACTTGCACTGACCCAGCTCAGTGATTCTTAAACTGCATGCCAGGGTTTGATGAAATGAGTTATATTGCAAGGATGAGAGAAAAGGTGTTTTTTAATAAGAAGACTTAGTTGTAAGTTTTAGTATTATTTTTAAATATCTTATAACCACTGCTGATTGGGTAAAGAGGCACCTTTTAAATGATGGTTCTCTTATATTTTCTGTTCCCTATTCCTCCGAGCATGTTTGCTAGCATCTCTATTTTTGTTTTGTCCCTTTAGGACAGGGAACTTATTTCTTTAACAATTCTGCTACAGAAAAATGTCTTTGTGAAGTTCTTTTGTTCAAAAGCAGTAATAATCTTTAGAGGGTAGGGTTGGAGTCTGCATGCATGCATTTTGCTTTTTAAATGTAAACAGCAGCTGTTTGGGGCACCGATTTGGATCAGGTTTGTGGTCCAGCACAGTCCGGATCTGGATTGGGTCAAATCCAAAATATTTTCAGATGGAGAAATAGAGAACAGCCTACAAATCTGGTTATAAAGAGGTCTTGCCAGAGGTTGACTATAAAAAGGTCCTCAGTGGTGATTTTTAACCCTTTTCACTTCACAGCACACTGACAAAGCGCTAAAATTGTCAAGGTCCACCACCAGTTTCTTGACAACTGAAAATGCACACCGCACTGCCAAAGGGAAGTTTGCATCTTCCAATGGCCCTACTAATAAATGACACCCTGCCAAACTCCTGCAGCACACCTGCAGACCATCTGTGGCACACCAATGTGCCATGGCACAGTGGTTGAAAATAACTGCTTTAGAGCACTGTTTCTCAAACTGTAGGTCAGGACACACTAGGTGGGTCGTGAGCTAATTTCAGGTGGGTCCCCATTCATTGCAATATTTTATTTTTAGTATATCAGACTTGATGACAACATGGTATGTGACTGCATTTTGGGAGATCTGTACTTTTAACAGGCTACAATCTACATGCTTTTAACAATGATACTCAATGGGGCATACTCCTGGGTAAGTGTAGATAGGATTACAGCCTAGGATTGTTAATTTTTTCCTGCTTGATGTCACTTCCAGGTTAATGACATCACTTCTGGTGGGTCCCGACTAGATTATCATTTTAAAAAGTGGGTCCTGGGCTAAAAGTTTGAGAACCAGTGCTCTAGAGAGGAAAAGCAATGAATGAGAAACACTGTTTTTGATAATCTCATGGTAGACTGACAGGGCTTTCTATATATCCAGCACCATTCAGGTCCCTTGGGAGGCAGAGGTTAGAGAAGATGGCTGCCCCCATATTAGAAGAGCTGGAGATTATTCTAAGAGCTGCTGGTAATATAGCTACAGAGCACCTCCTCTGCATTATTTCTCACAGCTCATCACAAAAAGTGCACCCCTTCCCAAATATGAGACCCCAGATCTTACAGTGCCCATTGATTTGTGCAAGGAATTCGTGCAACCAGGTCCAGGTTCTGCTCCAGCTGGGGTATCCCCGGACACAACACTAGAATGAGCTGCTGCCCATCTCTCCTGCCTGGCCTCTCGACTGCTGGAGATAACATAGCTCACTTCTTTACTCAGAAAACTTTCAACAACCTGGAGACAGAAAGAAAGGAAGCAACAATGAAAGATTGTCCCTGTTCCCACCAAGCCCCTATTGAACATTTGAGTGGTTCTTATTTATTCCCCCCACTTCTCTGGAAACCATTCAAAGCAGCTGGCAAGAAAAGCAGTTAAAAACAAAAATACAATTCAACTGCAAACACAATGTACATGACACTTGGAAAGGGGGAAAGGAAGAGAATATTTTTTTAATGATCCAAGCACACCCAAGTGTAGCAGCGCTTTCATAGGTCATTCAGGTGACACAGCATGAAATGGGGTTGCTTGGGTTATGAGCTATGATCAGTGTGATCTAAACAACAAAGCCTTAATTACAGGTGATTACTGGAAAGTATTCCAATTCTTTGGGGCAGTCAAGAGTCTTGTGGAAGTGTCTCTTCTGCTTCTAAATCCTACTTGGCCTTGGGGAAAAAGAATACCAAAGGAAACTCTGCATATCCCAGCTCTTAAGTTGCAAGAGGGAGGTCCACACTGTCAGACCAGAAAAGAGGTTCTGCACATCTCTCAGCTGTGCATGTATAAAATAATGGCTGGTGTATATCAGCTGAAAGGCTTGGTGTTGCATTACCAACAGTGAATTTGTTAAGAGAAACAGTCTGTCCAGGGGCACTGCTGCTTGACCTTAGCTGTGAATGGGCAAACTACATTTAGTCACTGGTGAAGGAAACTCTCTCTGGCTATGCTTGGGGCACTCTTATTTGTGCCCTCACAATCAAACTGAATCCAATGAAAATCAAGTTCCTAGTACTTCAGTTTCTATTGTTCCTGAGGGAACCATAATAGAATTTTCCCTACAGACTAGCAAGGATGAAAAAGCAATCCCACTGTACTTACACCGCCAAGTCCTTGCACAGTCTCAGTCAGAAATTTCAAATTCTTGCCACTGGGGAGGTCCAGGTAGAAAGATTTTCCAGCCAAGGGATGGCTCCCAGCTGAACTTACAGCCTCTTTGTGTTTCCTAGCTGGTTTGATCTGGCTCTTCAAGCCTTGGCAATCCACTCCATCTACAAGAGGAGCAACAAGAAAGTAAGGAACTCTTCTCTTTCAGTGAAACTTTGCAAGTTCTACCATCTCAACCCACAGTTCTTTACACTCACTTTCACACACCATATCAAGGCACTAAAAAATTAATACACCTAATACAGGTTAAAAACCAACCACTGCCTGCTTGCTAGTATGTTCCTCCCTTCACCTGTCCTACAGGGCCAGTGCAAATATTCTCAATACTAAGAAGAAAGAATAAAGTTATATATAATTTTAAAGCTTTTAGGCCCACAGGAGCCTTTAATCCAATTTGTTTTGCATGTCATACTCCCAGTTTAACAGCACATAACTATTCCCCCCCCCCATGACACCTCATGGATTAATCTCTAGCAACAGAAGTATAAAGACTCCATGAATAAGGTTCCATGTGGCTGGGGAGTTCTGTCTCATGTCAAGATTACAGATGCATCCTCTCACCTATACTTTGCTGCTGGTCAAGTGTCCCATCAGCCATTTTAGCCAAGCAGTTTGGGGTGGGCCAGCCCGGCAGGCTCTTCAGTCAAAAAAATATAACTTCCAAAGACTAAAATACAAGCAGAGAAAGCATAATGAAAAGACACAATGCTAGCAGTCAAGAAATTGCCATTTTCCCAGAACATTAGCCAACATGACTCCCTAGGCCCCTGCTAACTGGGCAAAGAGGCTCCAGTACTGCCTCACATTTTGCAGGGGGAGAGTAACTATCCCTTTTCACTGCATTATGGCATCTTTTCCAGGGCTTGGTGTCTATTCTGTATCTTTTTTTTGTTTTAAGATCATGAGCCCTTTGGGGATAAGGAACCATTTATTTTGCTATGTAAACCACATTTTGTGGGAAAGCAGTATATAATGATCTTAATAATTATAACTTAGAAAAGGGAGAGAAATTGTCCCTATCTATCACAGCACCTTTTCCAGTGGCTGTGTGTTAGCACGTCCCTAGTGTATTTTTTTTTAAAGACTACAAGTCCTTAGGGACAAGGAACAATCTTTTCATTTATTTAGCAACATAAACAACTTTTGTGAACTTTTCCTTGTTAAAACACAGTATATACATATTCTAAATAAATTACAACAGGGAAGTTGTAGATATCTATTCCCAAGCACATCCTGCTTACCCAAATGATGAGAAGTTTCAGGGCAGACCCCACAGTTTTATTTTCTTGGTTGATAGAGATCACTGGCGGCATCTGATACCTACTGCTTTATTTTCAGATATATAAGCAGAGTGTGGGAGGCAATCAGACAGATTTCTAATCAGACCAGAGTCCATGGACAGTACAATCCTCTATTGCATAGAGGTTTTCAAACGGTGGGTCCAGGACCCACTGAGTCATGACCCAATTTTTGATGGTTCACAAAACTGACAAATTAGGGCAGATTAGACTGTGTGCATCAAGGGTTAGACAAAGCTGCTACTGGGGGGGGAGCACTGCTGCCCAATCACCATTACAGCCACACTCTTTGGCATTTATAAATTAGGCAATAGCCTGTAGGGCCTCTAAAAAATTGAGAAGGACTGCTCTATGCACATTTACTCAGGGTTTAGTCTCATTGCATTCAATGGTGCTTGCTTTCAGGGAAGTATGCATAGGATTACAATTTAACTCTAGAACAGGTCCTCTCAGAGGCCAACAATGCCCCAAGGAGAGGTCAAAGAATATACGAAGAGCCCCATTGGATCAGGTCAAAGGTCCATCTAGTCCAGCTTCCTATATATCCCAGTGGCCTACCAAATGCCTCAGGGAGCACACAAGATAACAAGAGACATGCATCCTGGTGCCCTCCCTTGTATCTGATATTCTGAGGTAGCCTACTTCTAAACCAGGAGGTTGCCCTGCCTATACCCATTGTCGCTTGTAACCTGTGATGGACTTTTTCCTAAAAATCTGTCCAGTCCCATTTTAAAGGCCTCTAGGCCAGACGACATCACCACATCCTGCGGCAAGGAGTTCCAAAGACTAATTACACACTAGGTAAAGAAATATTTTATTTTGTTTGTTCTAACTACGGCATTTGGGCCTCTTCAGCTACGGCCTCTTCAGCGGCATTTGGTGGGCCGCTGTGAGATACAGGAAGCTGGACTAGATGGGCCTGTGGCCTGATCCAGTGGGGCTGTTCTTATGTCCTTATTAACTCTTCCAACACTCAATTTTAGTGGATGTCCCTAGTTCTGGTGTTGTGTGAGAGGGAAAAGAACATCCTTCTATCCATTTGATCCATCCCCAGCATAATCTTGTAAATCTTAATCATGCCCCACCCCGCCAGGCACCATTTTCCAGACTGAAGAGCCTCAAATACGTAACCTTTCCTCATCAGGGAAGATACTCCAGCCCAGTAATCCTTTTGGTCGCTCTTTTTCTGCACCTTTTCTAGTCCCACTATGTCCTTTTTGAGATGTGGTAACCAGAACTGAATGCAATACACCAGTTACTATCGACTGTACAATGGCATTATAAATATTGGCTGTTTTATTCTCAATCCTTTTTTTAAAAATGATCCCTACTGAGCCAACTCACAGCTCCCTCTTGTCCAAATTCAAATCATAAGATCTACCCATTTCTTAGGCTACAATCCCATTCCCACTTTCTTGGGAGTAAGTCCCACTGAATCCAATGAGATTTACTTCCAAGTAAAGGAGAGAGCATTTTGCAAGGCATGATCTCCAAGGCTGAGGAAACTTCTTAGGCTGCAAACTTAGTCTAACTTTCTTGGGAGTAAGTCCTACTGAATCCAATGAGATTTATTTCCAAGTAAAGGAGAGAGCATTTTGCAAGGCGTGATCTCCAAGGCTGAGCAAACGCCTTACACAAAGCAGATCTCCTGTGCATGAACCCAAGTCACTAACTCTGTAACTAAAACTCTGAGGATCTCAGCCTGCAAAGAACCCAGCCACTCTTGCAACAGGCAGAGCCTGTAAGGCGCACCCAGACTCCCCTCTCGCAGCCACTCCGTACCTGCCAGTGCTTCCTGGACGTCGAGAATGAATGCATGGAGTTTGAATTTCCTGCCCCACCGCTCTGCTCCTGTGCAATAGCAGTGAATTACGACATCCGGGAAGGTCCCTATGCAGAGTGAAGGGGGAAGGGCTTGGGAGGTTTGCAAGGAAGGGCTGGGAATTAAAGGCACCAAACCCCTCCACGCAGTCCAGTCCCAAGCATGACTTTGGTTGCAATAC
Organism: Tiliqua scincoides; assembly: GCF_035046505.1. Lineage (NCBI taxonomy): Eukaryota > Metazoa > Chordata > Lepidosauria > Squamata > Scincidae > Tiliqua > Tiliqua scincoides. Next base: position 77,972,657 of record NC_089825.1, read on the forward strand.
TGGCTTAGGAGGAAGCCCCACTGAACATAGTGGGACCTACTTGCAAGGAGACGTGCATCAGCTTGTAATTCATTTCTTCAATCTCTTTCCAGTGCTATAGTGACCTCCCCCTCCGCCTGTGCTCTTTAAGAGCAAAGTGGCAGGCAGAAATTCAACCAGTGAAACTGTGGTCTTCAGCACATCTCCATGCCTCATCATGTCCTGCTTGGGTTAAGCTTGAGGCTGAGAATGCAGCCTGCCTCCCATGCCAGGGCTCCATCTGTCCCAAATGCAGGGAGCCCCCCCCCCCCCGCAGTGACCAGGTATCCTCTTTTTCCAGAACATGTCCTCTTTTTAGCCTCCTTTTTTTGTCCTGGAAAAGAATATAAATGTCCTCCTTTTCCCTGTGAGCAGGCAGCACAGAGCTTTCTTGTAATTAATAAATTGTATGTAATAAATCATATGTAATATAATTAAAATTTAATAAGTAATATAGTAAGAACATAAGAACAGCCCCACTGGATCAGGCCATAGGCCCATCTAGTCCAGCTTCCTGTATCTCACAGCGGCCCACCAAATGCCCCAGGGAGCACACCAGATAACAAGAGACCTCATCCTGGTGCCCTCCCTTGCATCTGGCATTCTGACATAACCCATTTCTAAAATCAGGAGGTTGCGCATACACATCATGGCTTGTACCCCGTAATGGATTTTTCCTCCAGAAACTTGTCCAATCCCCTTTTAAAGGCGTCCAGGCTAGACGCCATCACCACATCCTGTGGCAAGGAGTTCCACAGACCGACCACACGCTGAGTAAAGAAATATTTTCTTTTGTCTGTCCTAACCCGCCCAACACTCAATTTTAGTGGATGTCCCCTGGTTCTGGTATTATGTGAGAGTGTATAAAGCATCTCCCTATCTACTCTGTCCATCCCCTGCATAATTTTGTATGTCTCAATCATGTCCCCCCTCAGGCGTCTCTTTTCTAGGCTGAAGAGGCCCAAACGCTGTAGCCTTTCCTCATAAGTAAGGTGCCCCAGCCCAGTAGTCATCTTAGTCGCTCTCTTTTGCACCTTTTCTATTTCCACTATGTCTTTGTTTAAATTAACTGCATGAAATCAATATACGAGTGTTTTTTGCTTTTATTTTGTCGTGTCCTACATTTTTCTTGGATGCCTTACATTTTAGGGTGCCTTGGCCTCTTGCACTTATGACATGTAGTCACCCTGAGGGGTGCACATACAATGGATTGGTTGGTGGGGTTGAAAGTCACAACTCAGGGCCCAATTCTGTCCAACCTTCTAGCATTGGCAAAACCACGATGCAGCCCCTCGGTAAGGGGACAAATGTTCCCATACCTTGAGGAGGCCTCTGTTACTGCCTCCCCACCACAGGATGCAGCGCACACCCCATTGGCATGGCTGCACCAGCAGGGGAAAATTGGATAGGATTGGGCCCTCAGATGTCCATCAGAAATGACAGACTCAAGGGAATCTTCAAAGGAGAGATAGAGAACATTTACTGAAGGTCCCAGTTTCAATCATTAGTATCAATATCAGTATCAATAGGTAAAAGGATTCCAGGTTGGGGGGGGGGGCGGCTCAGGAAGATTTCTCTGCCCTGAGGCTCTGGAGAGTCATTGTAACAGAACAGCGCTAGGCATGTCTACTCAGAAGTGGCCATAGCTCCATATAGCTATGCTTTTAATAGTAGCATGATGTACAGATGTTAGTGGGTGACTTCATTCAGTTCCATGCTGTGAAAGACATCACCTGCTCATTTATTTTGTAGATTTATTTTGAAAATATACATCCAATGCTTTTCCCCTCCTGTTAGAGAAGTCGTGTAAGGCAGCTGACAGCACATTTAAAAAAGTAAAATCACTGAAAATACACTGAGAAAAGAAAGCAATACAGGTGGAGCCTATTTATCCATGTTAGTTCCGTTCTGTGACTCCGCGAGATTAACAAAAAATGCGTGGTGCTGAGTCCATAGAGCAAATAGGCTGAGCCTGACACTTCCAGTTGGAAGGAAACTAAGGCAGCTGTTTTCAATTCCCTCCCCTCCCCACTCAGCCCTACTGTTGCCAGCTGTCCTGCTTCTTTCACAGTTGGAATAGTGAGCTTGCGTGGGAAGCCTCTGTGTTCTCCCAACAGCGCTGCAGGTTCTTCTCCTCCTCCTCCTCCTCTTCACTGCTGCCGCTCCTGCAACCCTCCCAACCACCATCATGGAAACGCCTCTGCCCTAGAGCATTCTGGGACTTGTAGTCTGGCTCTCTGCTCACCATCACTTGTCTCCAAGGCTTCCCAAGAGCCTGCATCATGGGGAATTCAGCAAACACTCACTGGGTTTTTTAAAGCAATCCCCTCTCCTCCCCTCCCCCTCCTGTCTCCCCCTTCTTACCCAGCCCTCCCTGTTGCCAGCTGCCCGGCTTCTTTCACAGTTGGGATGCTGATCTTTTAAGAGTCCAGCCGTATGCCTTTCAACTCAGAAGTAAGCCCCATTCCAGTCAATGGGGCTTACTCCCAGGAAAGTGTGGAGACGATTGGGCTGTAAATCGAATGCTTTGCTGGGTGGGAAGGCTTTGTGATAGCCTGCACCATCTGGGGAGGAGGAATTCGGCAAACGTTACCTGGTAGCGTTTACCTGGTAGCGGTAGCAAACGCTACCTGGGTTCTTTAAAGCAATCCCCTCGGCACCTGCCCCTCTGTGTGTGTGTGAGAAAGAGAGAGACCTCCACCTCGCTGCATGTGTTCCGGCTACAGAGGTTCTTGCCCCCCTTTCCCCTCTTTAGCCTCCTGGCTCAGGGGCTCCAGGAATGTTAATGTTCCTCCAGCGCTATTCCCTGCCTGGGTGAGGCGGAGCCTTTTTGCAGTGTTTTGGGCTGCCTGGAAACAGAGCAAGATGCCAGGGAAGGGCAAATGTGTGTGTGGCATTCAGTACCCCACCCAATTAGCGTTGAGACAAAAATCTGTAGATAAATAGGTTGCACTTGTATATAAATATTCAATCTCAGCTTGTTGGAACAAAAATGTCAGTGGTGCTATACAACTGGTAGCAATGTGCAGTTGGAATATATTATTGATTTGTGACATCAGCATTAAGCTGCAACACCTATTCACTTGTCTTATTTTTCAGCAGTCCCAGATTGTTGCAATGCATTATTTCTGGTCACAGTCTGCCCTAGTATACCAGAATGCCTCCAGAAAATTACATTCAACTGGAATGCAATATCAGTTTGCAAGAGGAAATGCTAGGTGCTTCTTACAACATTAACACTCAACAAATTACTACAGAAAAGCATGGCAAATGGAGAGTAATTTCATTAGAAGCAAGTAATTATGGAACCCTAGCAAAAAGAAGCAAAATAGGTACTATGAAAGTTACCTCAGGAGTAGAATCAGATGGAGGAAGTATTCCATCATAAACACATCTTGTTCTCTTCGGAACTCCAGAACACCACTTAACTGCTTTGTATGTGGCATTAACATGGGGGGTTGCCAACAGGCACCCATCATAGTCACTGCAGTAAGATCTGGTTTGGACAGGTAGTATTTGGATTTGAAACAGTGGCGTCACTGGGCTTGGTGTCACCCAGTGTGCCAATGGTGTCACCCAATGGCCCCACCCCTCAGGTCTTGTGAGAACGGGGCCAGCTTTCCAGACCAACTGCTCACTGCAGCGCCTCTGGTGTCACCCCTCCAGGGTGACCCTACAGGGGCAGCCCTACAGTAAAACAAATTTTTGTTGTTGACTCAGTGCCTGGTCATGTGCTTCATGATTCGCCAGATGCCCCATCATTTTGCCCCAACCTATCAGAGTACCCTAAGCTCTAGCATGATCTCCAAATTCTACACAGAATACACATTCTGCCTCTGATCCCAAATTTGGGGGGAAGGGAGAGCAGGAATTTATTTTTTTTAATCAAAGGTAGCTAACCCTTCCAGCATGGCACCTACTTTTACTTTCAGAGGATTCACACACATTTTGCCCACTAGCCTCTTGTAAAATTCCCAACCACTGTAAAAATCAAGGATGTTGACTGAAGGATGGATGAGGAGATGCTGATTACAGTTCAGGGCTGCCTTTCTTGAATGAGGCTTGTGGTACCTTTGTGAAAATTCATGTTTAGATGTGGGGCAACTGGGTCCAAGGAGACCTAGTGACATGGATGGACCCAAACTTGGATGACTAGAACCTGAGTTGCAAAAACACACATTTTTCATGACTCAGACTCAAGTCACACATGTCAAAAATTGGGCACTGACTCGGGTCTTGGGGGTTAAAAATGAAAAGACTCATAAAAATGAAAAAGACTCATATAGACTTGAGTCAAGACTTGTGTGTGCTTATGATTCTGTTTTGTGTCGAGAAAAAAGACGCCTGAGTTATAACAGCCACGAGTTATGACAACTCGTGGGCAACTTGAGTCAAGGGGGGCAGAGAATCCGGACTTGACTCAAGACTCAGTGCTGTGGCTTTGGCACATTCCTGCCTAGTGGAAATAGACTCGAGGAATTGTGCAGCTCTGTCCTGTAAAGAGGTGTGGTCACCTTCATATGAGAAGGTCTATGATGTCACCTAGACTTAGAGCTATGTCTCATAACAGTGATATGTAGCCAGTTCTATCAGGGAACTGTATACAAGAAGAACAAACATTTTCACACGCTACTATACTTTTTTTTAAAATATGGAGATCAAACAATGCCAATACTGATGTTCTAATTCCCATACCCACAGGCCCCAAAGCACCTGTTAGAGCATGCCATGCATGTTACACAGCGCAGTTAAAAATGAATCTGCAAGTCAGAACACAGGATATGTGAAGTAGAATAAAGTCCTTCTTGAATTTTTTTTACATGAAGAGGTAGCCTAAGACCAGAACTATATGCATTCTGTGATTCTGCACAAGGACAAACATGCTACAGAATTACGTATTGGCCATAGCATTTAGCAGCCTGAAAATGTCAACCTTTATTTTTTTTTTTGAAGTAAGTCTCAATGGTACACAAAATGATGCCTCTATACAAATATTGAATATTCTCCTAAACACTGCATTAAGCAAGTAAGGTTTTCATGGTCCCTCCAGGGACCAACAGAAATAAAGCACACACTAAATAAAGCACCCACTCCCATTCCCCAGGTTGGGGTATGGAGACCCCTGGAAAAAACTGGTGAATTGTATGTTCATTTTCATGAATATATAATTGATATGTTTATTTTAAGACTGTGTTCTTCATCCTTGGGGTCAGGACCCCCATATGGTTGTTGTGCTGAGGGAAGTGTATGTACTATCACAAGAAGTTTCTATAGTGTCAGGCCATCTAGGGTCAGTATTGGTCTGAGGGTTTCAGACAGCTCTCCTGGAGATATCCAAGTTTGAATCTGGAACTTCCTTGATGCAAAGTGTGTGCTTTACCATTGAGTTACAGCCTCACCTCCATTTTTTTAGGTGGTGATGGTATAATAGTGGTGCTGGAGCTGTACTGGGAAGCAGGGCCAGCTTTAAGCCAACTGGAACAATTGCTCCCAATTGGACCAACTGGGTAAAATAAAATAAATATTTCTACTAAATCATTTCACAGTCACTAAAAGAAGTCATTTGGTAATTATTTACTTTTCAAAGGTAATATACACATTTTATTTTCTTGTAGGTTTACATGTATGCACTTTTATATTAAAATAGATCTATTTGGTTCATTTGGTCCACATGTACTTTTTCAGCACACATTTTGATTGCTTTCTATTCTACTGTGGAGATATAAAGTCTATAATAAATTTTATTTATATCTCTTCCTACATACCTTGGCTATGAACTTGGGGCCATGCAAAAAGTGTCTCCAATTAGGCCCTGCAGCTCCTAAGGCTGGCCTTGCTGAGGAGCTGTGAAAAGTTCTTTTTTTGGCAGATCTTCTGCACTGCAACAGGTGCTGGTGAGTCAATTCTTTCTAAGGATATTCTGAACACACTCTGTAAGGAGTGGCTTGCAGGCAGTCCCGTGATCTCAAGGAGATCTTCCAAACACATTTTACTGCCAAGGATTTGTTTTCCTTGACTAAAACTGTGGCTCGCCTTCTTGCTTGCTCATCAGCTCCACGGTCCTTCACAGCACCTTCCGGACAGTAGGAAACCTCTTCACACTGAAAGAGGAGAATGCAACAGAAGACCAATGAAATCATTATCATCCTACCTTTCTTGCAGTAGGAATCCTTTCCAAAGGCTACAGAAATTTTGTCTCTGAAACAAAAATCAATTTGCACTCCTGTTGGATATTTTTCCAGCAGCCCAGTTCCTGCAGGTCTGTGTGTACCACTAAGAATTAAAACCAAGTGCAGAGATTGGTGGCTCTACTTAGCATGGGGCACAGGAATACAGAAGCCAAATCAGAACTGCTAGGAAGATTGTGGGTTTAAAAGACCCTTCCCAATCGACAGAGAAGATCTTCTAGCCCTGTTGGGGATCAATGGCACACATTAACATGGGCAACACACATTGCAGGCAGCTGCGTGGCTTGGCTGAGTTGTGCATAGCAAATGAGTGCTTCAAAGAGAAACATATTTGCTAACCTTGAATTATAGAAGAAAAAGCCAATTTGCAAAAATGAAACAATAAAGGATTCTTATCCTTTGCATCTATGACCTTAGCGATATGCTCTCGTGGCCCACATATTTCAAAATAGTGTGTTTCCACAGGTGAACATGACCGTATTATCCATGACTGTGCAGCCAGAATGGAATAGTGGCCCAGGATACAACTCTCAGGGGAACCAGCTTAGGGCCAATCCTATCCAATTTTCCAGTGCTGGTGTAGTTGTGCCCGTGGAGTGTCTGTTGCATCCTGTGGTGGAGGAGCAGTCACTGGGGCCTTCTTAAGTTATGGGAAGGTGTGTTCCCTTCCCACAGGCCTGCATTGTGGCTACACCAGAGCTGGAAGGTTGGCTAGGATTAGGCCTTTAACTGAGATTCTACTTGGGGTGATTAGTACTGCTCAGTAGAAGTGAGCGCTGTCTGTGCAAATGAATGAACTTTATTTATGAGAGCACTGCACACATGACTACCTTAGTTGGATCTTATGGCCATTTCACACATGGCATTTTCCCTACACAGATGTATTTTGGTGTTGGCAAAACTCCTGTATGCACAGGTGCACTTCACTGAGATCACGTAAGTAACGCTTTCATTGAATTTTGTTCTCTCTGGGCACAATGGAACTTGCTTGATCCTTGTACATAACAATGAACAGCAGTGTGCATGATTTTTTTGTTTCTTTCATCTGCATATACTGCGCTAGGCAAAATGTCACTCGTGCAATTGATTTTTGTAAATAGGTAAGCAAACCTCTCAAGCATTACCTGATTAGTCTTGCTAATTTCACTGGCTCATAACCTTAAAACAGGGGTCTCCAAACCCCAGCCCGGGGGCCAGATGTGGGCCACAGCAAGCCTCTTTCCGGCCCGTGGCCAGCTTCTTGTCCCCTGAAAGCCTCTGGCCCACTCAACTGAACCTGACCAGAACTGTGCTCTGATTGTGTCTGGAGGGTGTTCTGAGGGACAGAGAGCTGGAATGAATGGGCCCATTCATTCATTTATTCACTCATCTAAGTTGCATCTCTAATTTATTTATTTAAAGTTTATATTTAAAAAATTTTTTTGCGGCCCTCTGGTCAAAACGTTTGGAGACCCCTGCCTTAAAAGAATGAGCCTTCCATTCACCTGCCCCACCCTCTTTAGTCCTGGGAAAGTCTGTTGTGGTGAGAGACTTGCATATGTAATCTAATGTCAGCTTCCAATGCAGAACATAAGAACATAATATAAGAACAGAAGCCTTCCTTATTTATCTTCATTTCAGAGATCGTCTATGTCAGAGTGAGCCCCAATGTTTTGTTGAGCTCCTAGGGGGAGACTCGGTTTCTTCTGTTAATGGCTCTGTGTTGCAGACTGATAATATCCAAGTGCTGTTAAATGAAGGCATCAAAAGGGGCCATGGGGACAAGCGCAGTGCATTAAAATCAAAGAGGAATCCCCCCCTCGATGGCCAGGACGAGCCCCGGAGCCCCCGCCGCCACGAGAAGGAGGGAGAGAGACGCGTGTTCTCAGGCTCACACGTGCACGGGAACCAAAAAAGAACCCCGACGGCGCCTCGTGGGTGGTCCTCCACTTGCCCGCCTGCCCGGGGCTGGTGGTGACCTGCCAGGCGCTGCGCTCCACGAGGAGCGCCGCGGCGTTCAGAGCAGGGATCTCCTCTGCGCGCCGCGGGGGCCGGGACGTGAGCGCCTCTAGGACCGGAGGCCGAGCTGCGCCTGGAAAGCGCACCTCCTGCAGGAGCTCGTGGACGGCAGGTTGGCGCTCACCCCGGGGAGCCACACTCGCGCTCCTGGCGCCAGACCCTCTCCGAGCAGGCAGCCCCCCCCCCAGCCAGAGCGAGCGCCTCTGTGAGCAGACCCACCATTCCATTGTGCAGCCCAAGTCACAAGCATGCCATGAATTACATGAGTCCAAAAACAACACCCGGCCCTAAACAAGGTCTCCCTGGTGGTGGCCTCAAGCCATCCCGCCTGGGTGCCTTTAAAAGGGGATTGGACAAGTTTCTGGAGGAAAAATCCATTACGGGTTACAAGCCATAGTGGGTATGTGCAACCTCCTGATTTTAGAAATGGGCTATGTCAGATGCAAGGGAGGGCACCAGGATGCAAGTCTCTCGTTATCTGGTGTGCTCCCTGAGGCATTTGGTGGGCCGATGTGACATACAGGAAGCTGAACTAATCAAGAAGAGACTTCTCAACATTCAAGCACAGAATCTATACCTCACTGTGAGCAAAGTCAGTGCCTTTCAGATTCCTACCAGAGCTGGTCACTTGCCAATGTATCTCACCTTTTGAAGTGCCCCTATGAATGCAGGGCCTTCACTCTGAACAAGTGCAATGTATTTCCCTTGGCTGTGCTGGGTGGAAGGTTTAATAAGATCCCATATAATGAAAGATGCTGTAGATGTGAGCCGGATAAGGTAGAATCTCTCTCGCATGATCTTGCATAACCCACTCCATGTAATAACCCACTCCATCGTTGGCAACCTTCAGTCTTGAAAGACTATGGTATCGCACTCTGAAAGGTGGTTCTGGAACAGCATCTAGTGTGGCTGAAAAGGCCAATTCGGGAGTGACAATCCCTTCCACACCGGGAGCAAGTGCAGTCTGTCCCTGGTCTGTCTCCCTGGCTATGGGCCTTCCTTCTTTGCCTCAGACTGTTGGCCAAGTGTCTCTTCAAACTGGGAAAGGCCATGCTGCACAGCCTGCCTCCAAGCACTCAGAGGCCAGGGTTTCCCACTTGTTGAGGTCCACTCCTAAGGCCTTCAGATCCCTCTTGCAGATATCCTTGTATCGCAGCTGTGGTCTACCTGTAGGGCGCTTTCCTTGCACGAGTTCTCCATAGAGGAGATCCTTTGGGATCCGGCCATCATCCATTCTCATGACATGACCGAGCCAACACAGGCATCTCTGTTTCAGCAGTGCATACATGCTAGGGATTCCAGCACGTTCCAGGACTGTGTTGTTAGGAACTTTGTCCTGCCAGGTGATGCCAAGAATGCGTCGGAGGCAGCGCATGTGGAAAGCGTTCAGTTTCCTCTCCTGTTGTGAGCGAAGAGTCCATGACTCGCTGCAGTACAGAAGTGTACTCAGGACGCAAGCTCTGTAGACCTGGATCTTGGTATGTTCCGTCAGCTTCTTGTTGGACCAGACTCTCTTTGTGAGTCTGGAAAATGTGGTAGCTGCTTTACCGATGCGTTTGTTTAGCTCGATATCGAGAGAAAGAGTTTCGGAGATCGTTGAGCCAAGGTACACAAAGTCATGGACAACCTCCAGTTCATGTGCAGAGATTGTAATGCAGGGAGGTGAGTCCACATCCTGAACCATGACCTGTGTTTTCTTCAGTAATGACCCGTAAGAAAGATTTAGCCCTCTATCTGAACAAGTGGGCAGACTGTTTGGACAATACTAAATGGAAAAACCAGTTGTCATCAGTCTGTCCAATCCCCTTTTTCCAGGCATCCAGGCCTTCAGATGCCACCCCTACATCCTGTGGCCAGGAGTTCCATAGGTTAATCACTCACTGGGTCAAGAAATGTTTTCTTCTTTTTCTCGTCTGTTCTAAACTCTTCCCTCCTCCTCATAGCAACTCATAGTAATAATGTATTTATTTTCAAATGTATTTTATTCAAATTTTATGTGTTAGTGCTTGGAGAAATCCTGGGCATTTGAGCCCATTCATTTATTAATTCATCTAAGGTCCATCTCTAATGTATTTAATTAAATTTTATTATTTAATTTTTTTTCCAGCCCTTGACACTGTACCAGCTATCTGATGTGACCCTTCAGCCAAAAAGTTTAGAGGCCTCTGCTCTATGTAATAAGCTACTTGCTTGCGTAACAATACAATCCTATGCATGTTTACTCAGAAGTCTCTTTAATTCAATGGAACTTACTCACAGGTAAGGATTGCAGCCTAAGCGCAGTTGAAGGTCACTCTGTGGCTTACCCCAGTTCTTTCCTTAGAAAAAAGGGGCCCTTGCAGCAGATAGGGCTCCCCCACAGGAACATGAAACCTAGTCCTAGAGAGGCTTGCTTTTTTATGCTATACATCTGCTCCCTCCCAAGGGAGCTATTTTCCTTTTGTTTGTTAGATGCAAACAAAAATATCCTTCTAGGCAATGTGTAAGGAGTTTTAAATTCTGAATAGGCACATTCTCAGCTGTTTTCTGTTGCTGGTCTTCTGCTGCCTGTGTGACAGTAGCTCCTGCAGTGGAAAATGCTTGTGTCAGGAGGGATATGGGTGTCTTGTTATCATGCACTGATTGGCTCCTTTCATGCCCTGCCCAAATGTGGGTATCATTTGCATGACTCTCTGTGATTGCTCCATGCTGGTGGTGTTGCCATGGGTGCTGGTAGGAATGGCTAACAGCCACGCCCCTTTCAGAGTTTTTAAAACTCTTTGCTCCTCCCTTGTTGTGCTAGACTAGTATAGGGTACAGAGTACTCGTGAAGTGGTGTAGCTGGGTTGGTGGCTTCACCTGAACATGGGATTGTTCTGTGAGGTTTGGTGCAGAACGTTTCACTGAAAAGTTGCATTGAAGAAGGGATCTGAATTTTTTTTTGTCTATATGTTTTGTCTGGTTCATTAAAATTGTATTATTTTGTTTATATTACTTATTTGTGAATTGCTTCTGAAATCTATATGATCAATTGACTTGCATGTAGTCGTGCAACACTTTTAAATGTTTAAAAAAATGTTATTTATAACAGGAAATACGAGGAGGCTGGGGGCCCAATCCTATCCAATTTTCCAGTGCCAGTGCAGCCATGCCAGTGGGGTGTGCACGGCATCCTGTGGTGGACAGGCATTCACAGACGCCTCCTACGTTTGTTCCCCTACCTTTGGGTTGCATTGCAGTTGCACCAGTGCTGAAAAGTGGGATAGGATTGCGCCCTGGGAGGGCATGGTACCCACACACATCTACACTAAAATCCTGGATTTCTCCCATATTGAGCACAATCCTAACCCCTTATCCTAACCCCTGACATAAGGGCAGTGCAGCTCCGAGGTAAGGGAACAAACATTCCCTTACTTTGAGGAGGCCTCTGTCAGTGACACCCAACTGCAGGAGGCAGCACATGTCCCATTGGCTGGAAAGCACTGACATAAGGGGGTAGGATTGCGCCCATTGTCTACTATGGGCAGCATCTCACAGTTCCACCTTTGGGAATCCCAATCTGTCCAGAAGCAATGCACTGTGTATGTCTCACGTGTATAAGTCTATGTTCTTGCATTGCACCTGGACATTGCCCATGCATGCAGTACATAACATCTAATGTTTTAGCCGGGCTGATTGCAGCCTGCACAGGCTGTCTCCTGTCGTCCTTCTGTTCTGAAAGTTTCCTTTCCGTAGAGGGTCTTGCAATGTATCCATGTTTTTCTACTAAGCACATAGTCTATATCGATAAAAAAAATTCACGTGTTTCATTAGCTCTGTAGGAAACTTCAGATGTTTCCATTAGAGAAGCTATTTTTAATTCTTCTCTAGGGCGAAACTGAGAATTGCCCATAGAAATCAGTGGAGAAATCCAGGATTTATACTGAAGAGCTATCACTCAGCAGCAGGTCCTCAGATGCTGGATGGATGGATAATTTATCTATCTATGGATCTATCTATCTACAGATGCTGTAGAACAGGGTGGTCCAACTTCTGGCAGCAGGAGGATCTCTCTCACATATATGAGATGTATGTGAGGATATGTATGAGAGGGTCTTTCTCACATATGTGTGTGTGTATGTATACACACAGTGTATACATACACACACGCACACACACACACACATATATATATATACACACATATACATACATATATAGACATATACATACACACACACACATATACACATATATAGACATACACACCATACACACACAGTGTGTGTGTGTGCACTGCACTCTGGCAAGGGATACCGCAGAGGTAGGACTAGGCTAGAGTGACAGGTATGTGCACTGCCTGTTTTCAAGAAACCCCCATATAGCTCTCACTCCTATGGGGTCTCTGGAGAACAAGCAGTGCACACACCTGTGCCTCTATCCTATTCTTACCTCTGCGGGTTCCTTGCAGCGGCGCGCGCACCTGTCGCTCTAGCCCTTTCCTCGCTCTGTGGCCCCTCGCCAGTGTGCAGGCGCGCCCGGCCGGGCCCTGCGGCGCCGCCTCCGCGTGGAACGCTCGCAGCCGGTCCGGGCAGGAGGGAAGATGGCAGCGCCCTGCGCCTTCGAGCCCTGGCTGGAGGGGCGGCTGGAGGCGCTGGGGCTGGACGGGGACGTGTACGGCGGCTACGTGCGAGGGCTGCTGCGGGAGGCGGAGAGCGACGCGGAGCGCCTGGAAGGGCTGACTGAGGCGCTGGCGGCGGGGGAGCAGGTGGGAGGGGCTCGCCCGGGGAGTTGGCCGCGCCCGGCACCCGCGCGCCTGTGCCCCCTCCCGCGCGGGTGTCCCTCCTGCGCTGGGCGCCGCCTCGCCGGTGCCCGCTGACCCCACGCGGGCGGGCTGCCCTCGCAGCGCGCTCACGATTCCCACCACTGCGCAAGCTGCTTCCCCGGTGGTTTCAGCAGTGCAGCAGCTCGCAGGGCTCGCGTTCATTGCTCGACTTCGGCTGCAGTCCCAGCCACACTTTCCTGGGAGGAAGCCCGTCGACAACAAGGGACTCGCTTCTGAGGAGATGTGCACAGGATTGGGCCCTGAGGCTGCAGTCCTCTCCACACCCTCCTGGGAGGAAGCCCCACTGACTCCAATGGGACTGCCTTCTGAGGAGACAGGCATAGGATTGGGCTCATAGGCTGCAATCCTCTTCACACTTTCCTGGGAGGAAGCCCCATTGAGTCTAATGGGACTTACCTCTGAGTAGACATGCACGGGATTGGGCCCTGAGGCTGCAATCCTCTCCACACTTTCCTGGGAGGAAGCCCCATTGAGTCTAATGGGACTCACCTCTGAGTAGACATGCACAGGATTGGGCCCTGAGGCTGCAATCCTCTCCACACTTTACTGGGAGGAAGCCCCATTGAATCTAATGGGACTCACCTCTGAGTAGACATGCATAGGATTGGGCTGAGGCTGCAATCCTGCTATAGTAGCTGAGAGTAAGCTCCATTGAACACCTTGTGATTGATTTCCAAATAAACCTCCATAGGATCGTCCATGAGATTCTGAGTGCTGCTTTGGTACTTTAGAAAAGTATTTTTCTTTGTTGAAGAATTATGCCCATGACTTGCTTCTGTCTTGTTGTCTAGCCTAGAGCAGTGTTTCTCAGCCAGTGGCACGGGTACCGCCAGTGGTGCTTGAGGTGGTGTTTGGTGGTACACACAAGACCCCTGCTGCTTGGCAGCGAAACCAGCAACACTGTGTGACAAACAGCAGTAAGGAGGCTTAGCTCAGAGGCAGAGCTCCAAAGCATGCCTTTCTGCACTCAAAAACAGCCCTCCAGTCCACCCTGAGCCTCATACTGGTGTTTTTCCTGTCACATCTGTCCTCCCAACCTGGAGGTGATGTCTCCCAACTGGTGATGTCATCACCAGTTACTTCCCGTGGTACTTCCAAGAGATGGGTCATACTTAAGTGGTATAGTGGTGAAGAATAAATGTTGAGAAACATTGGCCTAGTGTGCTGATGACCAACTTTTGATTTGTCAGAGGCCAACTTATTCTGGGTCTAGTTTTCTAGTGCTGGTGCAGTTGTGCCAGTGGGGTGTGCACTGCATCCTGTGGTGGAGAGGCAGTAACTGGGGCCTTCTTAAGATATGAACATGTGTTCCCTTACCATGGGGCTGAATTATGGCTACACCAGAGCTGGAAGGTTGGATAGGATTGGAATTGACTGAATTGAATAGGATCCAGATTGGATAGGACTAACTCGGTAGGATACAGTAATTTGGAAGGATACTGTATTTTGTTGCATGAGCTGTTTTCCTCCCTGAATTATTGAACTCTGTAATAAAGTGGGCATCAACTAGCATTAAGGGCTTTTCAGATACTACACACCTATGCTCGTGTACCATATTATACAGAAGTGAACAATTATTACCTACATGCTGCAATCAAAATTGAAATGATTTAGCATTAAAGTATGAAATATCTCTTTTATTTATACTATTTTGAAAAAAAATTGCTTTCTTTTTGAATGGAACATTACCCAAGCTTTTTAACTGTACCTTGGTTAAACTTTGATAGGAATACCAGGAACCAAATAAACTTTATTTCATGGGTGGATTTGACTTTCAGGCAATCCCAGATTCTGTAGCATCCATATAAAAATTCTTAGAGCTGGTTGTGTTTGTGATGACTTTCACTTTTCAACTGAAAAATTTTAATCAGGATGAAGATGTGCTACAGGATGTTTGTAAGGAAATAGTTGAAAGATGGTCAGAGGCCCAGAATGTTGGCACCAAAGAGAAAAAAGAAGGTACTGTACAATATTTCTCATAATTCCTTCTGCTGTTGCTAGAGTGACTGCCAGTTTCTCTATGTCACTTTCATGCTCCTAGTCAGTGACTTTAATTCTTTTCTTTGCTTATTAGATTTCCTCTTCAGTCTTTCTATATTTGCCTATTCATGATTCTACCCTTGTTTCCCTATTCCCCCCTCCCCCTACAGCTTTTTCCTTTTGTCAAGCTACCTGAGCTCTCCTTTAGATCCCTCCTCAAAGCCTCTCCTGGATTACTATAGCAGGTTTATCTTCTGCACTGTCTGCTATCAGTGAACTCCTCCCTCTCAATTTTTGTTGATGCCGTATTATCTGCGATCCTCTCTTTTACCAAATGTTGCCCCTGCTGTAATTTTGTTATAAGCTGTCTGGCTTCATGACTTGTGAGCATTCAATTTTCTGTTACAGCTATAATGCACACTAAGGACCCAATCCTATTCAATTTTCCAGTGCCGGTGCAGCCGTATCAATGGGGCGTGCACTGTATCCTGTAGTGGGGAGGCAGTCACATTGGCTTCCTCAAGGTATGGGAACATTTGTTCCCTTACCTCAGAGCTGCATTGTGGCTGCACCAGTGCCGGAAAGTTGGATAGGATTGGGCCCTTAGGCTCTGAAAGCTTTGCTAAGCATTACTTTGTGATCTAGTGTGCTGCTGATCATAATGTTCAGTGGTGACATCTGTTCCCCTGTTCCCCTCACTTTGTTTTCCAAAGCAAACTTCTACCCTTCTTAAAACCCCTGGGAGGGAAGGAGGGAGGAGTGGGGCAGAGGTGTGCATGCCTGTATACACACATGGTTACTTTCTGCTGAAAGGTAAGAAATTGCAGGTGGTGAACATTAAACATATTAAGGTATCCTATACCAAGTCAAACTATTGGTTCATCTGGCTTGGTCATGTCTATATCTATGTGACAGAGATTTTGGGGAAGGAGAGCTTTTTCAGCCTAAGCTGGGAATGCCAGAGGTTGAACCTGAGTGCTTTTGTAGACATAGGCATGTACTCTGCCACTGAGCTATAGCCCATCCGTATAAGACTTCCATGTCAGAGACAGGCCCAATCCTTTTGAGTGTTGATGCAGCTGCAGTGCAGCCCCAAAGTAAGGGAACAAACAATCCCTTACTTTGAGGAGGCCTCCATGACTACCTCTCCACTGTAGGATGCAGTCCTGTTGGCACGGCTGCATCGGTGCTGGAAAGTTGAATAGGATTGGGCCCTTAATCTCTTTACCTATTTTCATTTTTAAATCGCAGTTGCATAGTTTGTGGATTGTGTGAACCTGGCCATCTCTTATTATGAGAGAATCATTTTAAGATGGTGACACAAATTATAAGTGATACTGAAAAATGAAATTCAGAAGAGGATAAAATGCTGTTGATCAGCATCCATAAATGTTGTGGGATTTCCCTTCCTTTCCTTTTTCACAATCTCTATGAGAAACATCTTGGTGGTGCCTTTTATATGCCATCCCAACCCAAGTGTGTTCCCCCAACTGATTTGAGATTTTTTTTTTGAATTGGTTAAACAGCTACAATTGAGTTGGGGGAGAAGGTCTTTTACTTTGCTCCTTCGTAGTACTTGATTGTGATTCTAAATGTTACTCACCTTGAGCCTTTGGCTCAAAATGGATATAAACCCTTGTCTCCCCATCACTAACACATGCAAAATGACCTAACCACCTCCCCTCTTTTTGCAGTAGTGGTAGTGTTTTGGGTATGCTGAAGCTACAGAACATAAACACTTTTTGAGGTGAGATTGAATGGAACTTGGGCCTTTCCTATGGAGGGATGAACACAAGCTCCCTCATTGCCTTGCTCACGAACCCTCTCCTCTTATTTGCTCTTACTGTGCTCCCTTCCTCCCCAGATGAACTCCAGGCCATTGCCACCCTGATTGAGAAGCAAGCACAGATTGTGGTGAAGCCCAAGGAGGTTTCAAAGGAGGAGACCTTGCACAAAGCAGCCCTCTTGGCACAGTATGCTGAAGTAACAGATGAAGAGGAATATCTTTTTTTTGATGCCGCAAATGTTGAAGTCCTGTTGAGTGTACTGTGTGATAGATCAACTCTTCCTGTGACAATGTTTTCCCATTCTTGCCTCATTTTAGGTTTCACAAAAGATAAGAGTAGCCCAGTGGTTCTCAGACTGGGGCATTGTGACGCCCCAGCCAGAGAGCCCTGGCCTCTGCCCTCTTGGGGGGGGGGAGGCAGCAACATGATCCCCAGGATTGCGTTGCTTTGGAGGGGCACAGGGGCTTGCTGAGACTTACCACAGCCTGCAGCAGCCCCCCGGTGATGTAGAGAGCCCCACACCAGCCCCCACAGGGCTCCCAAGCTTGCAGAGAGAGGCAAAATAATAATTGTGACCCACTTCTGGTTTGCAATCACGAAACTGGAAGTGGGTCGTGATCGTTATTTTGACTATCTCTGCATGTTGGGAAGCCCTGCGGAGGCTAGCACAGGGCTCAGCGCGCCCCTGGGAGGCTGCTGCAGGGTGTGGTAAGTCTCAGCAAGCCCCTGCGCCCCTCCAAAGCAATGCAATCCTGGGGATTGTGTCACTGCCTCCCCCCTCTCCAGCAAGGACTTACAGCGGGGCTCGAACTCCCTTGGAGTTTGAGAACCACTGAAGTAGCCTGATTGTGGATTACATGGATTCCCTGTTTGTTTCTACTTTACTTTGTCCCATGGATTTAGCGTAGATTGTGACATGCATTTTTACAGAGTTAAATCTTATCCTGTCTCAGAAAACAATAACACCATTCTGGGTCAGACCAAAGCTTTGTGTGTAATGAGATCATGAGGGGTTATTTAGAGTTCTGGTTTCAGGAAACAAGTACAGCTATGCTATTCCATCATTGGCTAAATAACAAGTTTCATCATACTGAGACATACATGATGATATCAGCTGCTCAAGAATGCTGCATCTCCATTTTCAGGGCTCTGTATTCAGGTCTATTTTAGGATACTTTCAGATAAAAAATGGGTGGGGGACCTCATAAAAACCATGGGAGTAACAAAAGTAGCACTCAAAAAAAGTTTTGTTTTTTAAAAAAAATCCCCTACCACTAAACTGATTAAGGTCAAACAAAAAATCTTTTTTTATCTATTTAATGCATATTAATTCTTTAACTCTTGCAACATTGGGCAGAAATGGCTTAAATTAGACAGAAATGCAATTATAAACACAAACAGAATAAAACAACAAACCTCTTACTCTCTGACACTCTCTCTGACATTCACCTTAGCTCACACAGCCTTTGGACCTGGGACAGCTCCTCCTTTCTACTCTCTTATATCCAAAATGGACTCTAATAATAATACAGGTATTTATATACCGCCTTTCTTTGGCGTCAGATTTCTCCTCAGACTTTAATTTAAGGTGGTTTACATAGGCAGGCTGTTCTAAATCCCCATAGGGATTTTTACAATTGAAGAAAGGTTCTATCTTTCAAGAACTGCACAGCATTTCAGATGGATCTTTTCTGGCCTGGTATCACTTCTGGCCTCCAGATTCCTTCCATGCAGGCTGACAAGCAGCTCCTTCATCTCTCACTTGAAGGGCAGCCAAGACGCTTCTTCTCTCACACCAAAGAGTAGGTGGAATAACTTGGCTCGGCTTGTCAGCTGCTTCAAGGTCTCACCATTCATGGCCTCGAACTGGCGACCTTCAGATGTTATCTTCAGGCAAACGGAGGCTGTACCCTCTAGATCAGACCTCCTGCTCTTTGAATATTGAGAAGGGAAGAAGGTCTGACCCCTCCCTTCTGAACAGGAGGGTGACCTTTTGCAACCAATAAGAAGGTTAGGCCCACCAAGTCTTCTGATTGGCCAACTTATCTCTAAAGCAGCGATTCTCAAACTTTTTAGTACTGGGACCCACTTTTTAAAATGACACTGTATTGGAACCTGCCACTCTGCTTTATGAGGCTTTTTTAAAAAGGTGATCTAGGAAGAAATAATATTTGTATTTGTTTACAAGTAATTGTTGAAAAACATGATCCATTTCTCATAATGAGGCAGCCCTAATGAGAGTTTTAGGGGTTTAGTTAGGTGATCCAGCTTTCACCTGTCCCCACTACCTGTCATTGATGGAAAAAAAAATACACCAGAAAAAAGACGCTCAAATATTGAACTCCTTATATTTACACAAGCTTGCAAACTACAGGAGCTCAGCTCTTAGAAGGGCAGTTAGCAGCTATCTAATTTTTGAATATTCTCAGGGCTTGAGGCAAGTAATTATCTGATCTTGCCATCATCCTCTTTTCATTGGAGGCTCTGTGGGACCCACCAGAAATTGAGACATTACCCACAGTTTGAAAAACACTGCTCTAGGGCAATCTGCCCTTCCCCCTCCCAACCAGAACTTACTGATGTTTGGAATTTCCATCAAGCTGTCCTGGGCTGTTATCCATTAAGCAGCACTGTGAGACTTGTTACCTAGCCCCTGGCAAGAACTCTCATGACTGCAAATACAGTTCCCAGAATCACTTAACTGGAATAGGATACCCAAAATGGGATTTGGGGCAGGGCTGGATTTTCACTTTCCCTTCACATCCAGGACGAAAGGTTGAAACACACCCATTTTTAAAAAAATGGGCCTGAATTGCTGAAACTTGCCTAAAATATTATACTGAAAATCATTTTTTAAAAGATTAGGAACTTTTAGGGATGTTGGATTTAAAAAGCGGAGTTTTAGAGACCTTGTTTCAGTTTAGGAACTTTAGGGACCAAGCATGAGCCCTGCATTTGGTGAGGACAGATGGGCCAAGGCTACCCACAGATAAATAACTCAGGGCCCAATCCTATCCAGTTTTCCAATGCCAGTGCAACTGTGCCAGTGGGGTGTACACTGCATCCTGTGCTGGGGAGGCAGTCACAAAGGCCTCCTCAAGGTATGGGAACATTTGTTACCTTACCCCAGGGCTACATTGTAGCTGCACCAATGCTGGAAAGTTGGATAGGATTGGGCCCTCAGGGCGCAATCCTAACCAACTTTCCAGCATCAGGGTATGGGCAACACCACTCTGGGGTAAGGGAACAAACATTCCCTTATCTAGAGAAGTCCTCCTTGACTGCAGGATGTAGCACATGTCCTATTGGCACAGCTATGTCAGAGCTGGAAAGTTGGTTAGGATTTGGACCTTAGGCTGCAATCCTGTATGCCAGTGGGAGCTTTACTTCCTCAGTAAGGCTTTGCCGGGGAGGGGGCAAGGGCAACAATGTGATCCCCAGGATTGCATTGCTCATGGGGGTGCTTGCACTTACATTTAAGTAGTTAGGGCTGCAGAAGGTGCAGGGAGCCCTCTGAGACTTGGAATGTTCAAACAGCGATTGCAAAGCACTTCTGGTTTCCAGGAGGTGTTTTATAATGTCTCCATTTGAACATTCCAAGCCTTGGGGAGCCCTGTGCAGGGTTCCCCACACCTCCTGCAGCCTTCAGCAGCCCTAACTACTTAAATGTAGTGCAAGCACCCTCCCTTAGGGATGCGATGCTGGGCATTGCTTCCCTGCCTCTCCTCTTGCGCTGCCCCTTAAAGGGGCAGGGGAAACTTTATACGAACTGGTAGGTTGTGAGCCACCAGTTTGAGAACCACTGCTGTACACACATTCCCAGGATTATGTCTCATCTAACAAAGTGGGGACTTACTTTTGAGTAGACACATATGTGCTGCTAGGAAACTACTTGCTGCAAGATGTTTTGATGGCTTTAAAAATAGAACTAAACACATTTCATGGAGGGCAGGTTTATCGTTTTTAGCTGCAATAGCTAGGAATCGACCCTTTTGCAGGATGTGTGGAAAGTAAGATACATTTGATTAGCAGATGCAGGCAACAAGCAGAGATGGAACACCTCTGTCTTACTCTACTCATAACAGCAAATATAGTAGTCAGGTAAATGAAACGAGAGCACCTTGTAGTATTTCTCCAGTGCCTGTTTGTCATGGTGTCTGTCGTCTATTCCTGTCTTCCCACTACAGTACACCTTATTCCATACATGCTACTAAATTAATTACCTTAACTGATCACACTGAAGCAGATGTGCAAGATGGTCCTGGGGCAGCAGCAATGACTATTAGCTCTGAACAATGTATCCTTTTGAGACCAATGTAAGGAAGGGAACGTTGACTTATTTGAGATCTGAAATGGTGTAATAATGCGGAGGGCTAGTGACAGTGTGTTTTGTCTGCAAAGGTGTGTTCATTGTTCTCATCATGCTGGGAAGAGAATTGAGCTGAACTCAGATTTGAATGCAGGATACTTAGAGTCAGCTCTTTATCCAATGAAGCACATTGAATCTGAGTCCTTACAGCTTTTCAGCTTCAGTCAGATGTCTTGAGGCTTCTCTTTTGAGATGCTGTTGAGGTGAACTCGAATTTGCTTTTCTCTGAGATACTGTCTTTCTGTCTTGTCTTGAATTCCTTGTTCTCCTCAACTCTCTCCTTGTCAGCTTTGTTTCGAAACACAAACCTGGAAGATGTTATGAGTGCCCGGAAGCTGGAAAGGGAGCATCTCCGGGATGAGTCACAGAGGAAAAAGGATCAGGACAAACTCCAGCGGGAAAGGGACAAGTTGAGCAAGCAAGAACGGAAGGAGAAAGAGAAGAAGAGGACACAGAAAGGCGAGAGGAAGCGGTAGCCAGGAACTTTGCTGGACTTTTCTTCTCTCCCCCTCCCCACTTGCCTCCAGTCATCTAGTATATGGTACAATGTATGGCCTAGATGCTGATGCTGCTGCATTATAAGTTATCAACCTAAGCGCACACACCACCCAGCTCAGCAGAAGGAACTCATTTACACACCTCAGTGTGTGTTTTCAAAGCAGCAACTAATGCCCTACCAAGGTGGGGGGACGGGAGAAAGGAAGTCCTTTTCTCACTAGAAGCTGTGAAAGAAAATGTGCGCGCATGGGTGTTATGTACACATTTTGCTGTCCAAATGTTGGGCTGAGTGGTTGCGGCCAACATCTGTAACCAAAGAACTGCGGTGGCTGCCTTTTTTATTTTCTCCTTGTCATTTTCTACTTTTATTAACCACTGAAGGGGAAACTGTAAAGGTGAGGTGAAGATTTGGAAATGTATAGTGCATATTCACTTTGCTTGAAAGTTGCTTTTGGTTGTCAAGTTTCCCATGTATGTAAGCCAAGGAGAAGGATCAGCTAATGATGGGCTTATGAAGCTGAATTAAGAGGCTGGTATACCACACTTAATCTTCAGTAGCCAAACACAACCTGGATTTGTTTCTTCTGCGTGGGAGCTGGGCTAGTAGATCTCTGTAACAAGGCTGGATTTTTGCCCTTGAAATAAACTTCTATGAATTTAGTTAGTATGAGGCATGTTTGAAACCCTGTTTCACGGAGCTCTTTATCCATGATGTGTTGTACTGGTGGTAGCGAAGGTTCTGAAAGTGCTTGAGCTGTAATGGAGGAATGAACTGCTTGGACACCAGAGCTGTCAGGAACAGAATGCTTGCAGTCCAGATTCTGAGAGGGATGGTTAAAGTCTCAGGCGAGTCCAATGTATGAAGGACTGGGGAGGGCTATGGACAAAGGGGCAGTTAACCAATCATTTCTTTGGTCGTGGGGTTTTAGTCCTCTGGACAAAGGGGTGACTGTCAGTGAGTTAAGCTACTTCTGCCCAATGTTGCATGTACACAACAGGGATCAAATGTGTACACCTGTGGGCTAGGCAGAAATGGGTTAAATGACTCTTGAATTGACAAGACCATACTTTTCCTGCAAAGAAGCAGAATCTGAACCATTATTTAGAAGTTTCCATTAATGTGCTCCATTTCAGATTCCCAAGCAAACCTGTTCTTCCTGATGGTTATGTAGTCACGCTGATGGGTCCTGTCTCTATGCAGAGCTAGCTTTAGAATATTGTGGCGTTTTAGCCAGTGAGTTTAGCCCTTCCCTTGTGTACCCTGAAGGGTGGATTGAGCACATTTTCACTCAGCTCTTGCCTAACTGCAGCACTAATGAGAATGTGCTCTCAGAAAATTTTTACCAGTGCACTGTTACTCTTTCTGTCCTGTTTTCACCCTTTAATTCTCTCCCTCATAGAACAGCATCACTTTCACACTTCTTAATCCTCTCTCTTTAGGTTAATTCAGTGCAATGCTACTGCATATGGTGCTTCAGATATTGGGAAAGAATATCTGAGCCTTTGCTGGTTAAGCCCAAGAGTACCCTCTCTCGGAGAAATTTACTGGGTTCAATTGACTAAAAGTGTCTTCATCATCAGTCACACAGCTCCTACTTTGATGCTGGCTGACACTTAGACAAGGAACACATAGGGTGTATAACCCAGTTGAGGTAAATGAGCCAGGTAGTGCGGGATGGGAGTATATTGTTCAATAGCAGTCTAACTATAACGTATGCATGGGATGCTAGCATCACTTTATATGGAAGCAGTGCTAGAACACTTGCTACCATGATGTATTAAGGCTATATTAAGCAGATGCTTTTTTTTTGGTCTGGCTAAAAATGTAATAATAAATAGGGTCCACAATTGGCTCCACAATTGTTCAGTGCACTAGGTTCACCTGCTTTGCAGTCTCTATAAGATGGATCTAGGTTCCTGGTCAGTTCCATTTGCACTGGAACATCTCCATTGTCAGAATTCTGGTCTGGCTTTGTTGTCTGTCAGAATTCACATAGCTGCTACATCTACATTTCAATTATGTGCAGGGTGGCTGCTTGTCTTTTTCCCCATGACCTCCTGAAGCACTTTTAACAGCCTCATTGATCTTTGCACTTCAATCTGGCCTCTAGTTCAAACGTACAGTATTTCTGTGATTGCAAACCAATCAAGTCCATGGCCTATGTGATGCCTTTCTCTTGGTTCTTAAGTTCTCCTTAGGGACCATCCATTCTGTCCCTGAGAGACATGACCTCTTGTTTTGCTAGTTTAAACAAGATGAGGGGATCTTACACCTGGATGCTGCTATCCTGTCTACAATAGTTTTTGTCTTTCATCTTACTCAAGACATGGTTGGTTTTCTTCTCTTCAGTACAATCTAGCCAATTTGGATAGCTAACAAGACTAGCCTATCTTCAGCACGCAGTTTCATTCTGTATAGCAGTGGTTCTCACACATTTAGCACCGAGAAACTGTCAGGACCCACTGGAAGTGATGTCTTGACTGGAAGTGACATCATCAAGCAGGAAAATTTTTGACAATCCTAGGCTGCTATCCTACCCACACTTACCCAGGAGTAAGTCCTATTGACTATCATTGTTAAAAGAATATACATAGTAGCTTGTTAAAACTACAGGTCTGTAACATTTCCCCAAATGTAGTCATGGTAGCACCTGGGTGTCACAAATGTGCCATGGTATGACTGCGGCACCTGCAGAGGAGCGGCTGCCAGCACTGCGCCAGTACCAGTCAGCACTGAGCCTCAGCACTGCTGAAAGGCAAGCCAGCTGGCTATGTAAGGTTGTTGGTAAGTAGTGTCAGGGCAGGGGGGAGGTTGGGAGTGGGTCAAATGAGGGGAATGGAGGAACTGGGTGGGAGGGGGATGGGACAGGCAGAGCTCTGTGCCACCAGATCCTGAACTGCATGTTGGGCTGGAAGGCCCAACACAAAGTCTCTCAACTCTGTGGGGCTTGGGGCTTTACCCTGGGGGAAGGGGATGAAAGTCCCTTCCCCCAAGAAGACCGCCAATGGGTGTCACAGGGCCACAGGATGCAGCAGTAGCCACTTCACCTGGCGGCGGCGGCACCTTTAGGATTGGGCTGCCTGTCATTGGCCAAGAAATTCTGCAATGATGGGAAAAACATGAATATACCATTGTTAAGTGTTCAAGTACTCTGCAGTATAACAGCTAAACAAGTTGCCTGGGGTAGTTGGAGGTGTTCCGAGGTCACATTCTGTCCCATGCAGAGCATATGAACAATATGCTTTATTCAAAAGAACACGATCACCACCTGTCCCATATTGTCTCTGCTATGGAGAAAGCAGCGGTCAAGGAAAATTGAGGGTCAACACGGAAGGAATAAGGGCAAACTCAGCATAGGATGACTCTGCTCTGTCCCATATTCTTATAGCCAAGTGATAACTCCCTTCCAAGCAAAAGTCAACAGAAGAGAAAGCACGTATCCTCATCAGAAGTGCTAATAGTCACATTTCTGTGTGTGTGGCCATAGCCTACATCTAGGAAGGCATCTATCATGGATGGCTTATTTCCAGAAGGTATTCTGCATCTGAAGATGTTCAAGGTATTTTCTGACATACAGGTTGAGCCTCATTATTTGCATGGGTTCTGTTCCAAGCACTCACCTGGATGGCAAAAAAGCGCACTATAGCAAATCAATTTAAAAAACAAAGTTTCTTTGCTTCTTTGTGATTTCAGAACAGCCTTGCTGACGTTTGTGATGTAAGATAAGAGTCATTAAGAAGACAATCCATCAATCAGTTGTCCTCCAAACGCTCAGAAAGGCACTTCGCTCAGCCTTCACCAATGCAGTGATCACCTTTCTTTCAGGTGCTCAGGGGGAAGGGAGGGGTCTCCTGGAGAGAGAAGGATTGATGGATTATCAGCCAGCTGCCCTCTCTCATTAATGAGGCTATTGTTAAAGGACTGTTTAGTTTTTTAAACTGATTTTAAAGGGATGCATTTTTCCCCTTCTCCAGGGATCAGCACATTCCTTCTCATTTGCAGTGGCCATTCGTATTGAGTCAAATCCATGTATAAAAAGCCTTATATAACAAGGTTAGACCTGTAATTATCAATTCTCTATGAAAGCCTGAGGTTAAAAACATGCTTCCAGTTTGTTTGTTTTTCACTTGACTTCACCAGAGCTTTGTGAACATGCCTGTGGTTTCTTGGTGTAGCTGGCCCCTCTGGCACCTGGAGCCATGACTGTCAACATTACCCTTGGAAGTGCCTGAAGCAATTGCTGTGATGTGATGGCATCACCACCAACTACTTGTGGGTTACAGCACGCTCTGAGGTGCTAATGGCTTTTTTGCTTTTTTCTGTGAAAAAAAGCCACTGACCTCTTCAAGACACATGCAATTACTGTGAGTGCCTGCAAATGGGGTACAGGAGAATGTACTCCTTGAGGCCTCCCCACTGCCACAGTACTTTCACATGCACTCCCCTTCATGACCCCTCATCCTCTAATGAACCCACAGCTGGCTTCAGCCACCACCTCATACTTACCACCACCAAGAGCAGAGCAATCCTTTGACACCCCTCAAAGTATGGTACTTAAGGGCCCTGTAACCCCCTTAGCTATGCCACTGTCCCACCATCCCCCAGATTGCCTTTAAGTGTTTCTCAGACTGTGGGTTGGGACCCACTAGTTGGGTCATGAGCCAGTTTCAGGTGGGTCCCCATTAATTGCAATATTTTATTTTTAATATATTAGACTTGATGCTACCAGGTACGTGACTGCATTTGGGGAAATGTTACAGACCTGTAGTTTTAACAGGCTACTATGTATGTTCTTTTAACAATGATAGTCAATGGGACTTACTCCTGGGTAACTGTGGATAGGATAGCAGCCTAGGATTGTTAAAAATTTTCCTGCTTGATGATGTCACTTCTGGTCATGAAATCACTTCCAGTGGGTCCTGACAGATTCTCATTCTAAAGAAGTGTGTCCTGGTGCTAAATGTGTGAGTATCACTGGCCTATAGTCAGTGTCTCCCCAAAGACTCAGAAAAGGTAAAATATCACTAAACATGGCAATCTGCCAGAATTCTGCCAACAACCTCAAACCCTAAAAGTGAGGTTCTTGCATATTTAAAATATGTTTTAAATTGGACTTTGGTGAATCTTCCAAAGAAAAGAGTGTCACAGTTGTGCAGTTACTGCGTGATGGTAGTGTTAAAGAGTACACTCAAGGTCAATCTTGGAGATAGTGCTGGAACATACAGAGGGATATGGTAGGCCTAAAGAAATTTAGAGCTTAACTGATCAAAGTCAACACCTTGAATTGTTTCAAGAACAAAAGGAATTAAACACAGAAATCATAGCATACTTTGCAACAATTCAGTTTATTAGGAGAGGGACTAAAGTTAGTCCAATATTTATTTTCATAAACACATAACATATCTTAATGTCAAACTCAACCCATCTTTGTGCAGTGGCTACTTATGGAACGGTGGTGTGAGTCTGCTGCCATATGCAGTAGATTTTGGCAGCATGGAAAGTCATATCAGTGATCAAAATGGTCCCCTATAGTTTCTCCTGCAATCTCAATCAGTCTCTTACATCATCTAAAGCTAATTTATGTTGTTTGATTACACTGTTTAGCATACCAGGATTTCTAAAAGCTGGAAGAACACAGATATTTTAAATATCAGTGTACCTAGCCAAGGGTAGGTCAGTAAATTTTATCCAGACATTATATAGTTTATCTTCATGCTAGACTGTTAAAACCCAAGATCTCCTGAGCCACATAATAACATATTAATTGAATAAATTACTCACATTCAATTAAAAGACATTGAGGGGGAAAAAAACAAGCATTCAACAGCACTAAAGAATGCAGAAGAAAACTAAGATAACAAAATATACACCAAACAATCTCAAACCAAACTGGCTGAAGAGTAACTTTAAAGAAAGTGCACTTCTGAACTTCTTGATACCCTCTTTAAAAGTAGTAAACCAAGGGTATTAAAATAATAATCATTATTTCAGTTGCAGAGCAGCTGCTAAAGACTCAGATAATATAAATGTAATTTTGATTTACATTTAAATATTTTGAAACAGACAATATTTTATTGCTATTTAAAAGAATAGGCACAAATGATTTCAAGACTTTTTTATGTTCCCTAACATGCATGGTTGGATAACTACTTTATGTTAATATCACTAATTTAAGAAAATCTGGTCAATTTCTTTACTTAAGTTTAGATTCTTAAGATTTCAAATTCATAAATAAGTCAATATTTTAAATATTTTCATTTTTTAACATTCATACTGGGTATGTTTCACTGTGTTTACTTCCTGTTTTCCAGGTACTCATTGTCAAAAGAAAATATTTTCCATCACAATCAAAACTTGTCTGTTACTAGACTGAAGCCAGTAGTGTGTTACAGTTATTCAAATTCATTATTTGAAAACATATTTACTAAGGAAATCTAAAAGAATTTTATCACACAGGCAAAATTCCCACTGGCATATGCCCGCATTGCAGAATGGACTTATGTCCTGTTTTGGCAGTTTAAAATATTCTGATTTATTTAACATAACATATTAGATCTGCCTCATCAATATATTGATTCTGACAGCTGTTAGCACAAGCAGATCAGTGTGCAACATTAACAACTACTCATCAGTTAGCTGCTGGATTTAGGAGAGGTAAACTTTTGTTAACTTATATCTTTACTTTTAATTTGGAAGAAAAGCTTTAAAAAGTTCATTTACAATGTTTAGTACAGTATTATAGTACGCTCATATCTTTCCCTCAATGTTTTTTTGCTTCTCCCCTGTGAATTACAGGGATGCTGCTATTAATCTGTTCATAGGCTTTATCTTCAGGTTGGACTAGCTCCTGTAAAGTTTTTTCTACCTTCATTGGTCCAGATGTAGGAGTTGTTTTTGGTAAGGTCATCTGAAGAGCACACCACAGGGTCGTGCGTGCTTTGCGAGTTGCTATACACATCTCTTTGATGGCTAGTGCAAGAGCAAAAACATCTGTGGGGTAGAAAAAAGGCATTTTTTGTTGCTACTCTTGCTCTTATCAAGAGATCAAAATTACCACCATTTAGGATACAAACTGTATCAATATTTCCTGTTAATTTCACTCAGTTTTATGTAAGAATAGTTCCTGGCAGACTGAATCTAGTGGCACAACTGCAAAGGATCTGAATTTTACAGAAATGGGAATGTGACAAAATCCTTTCCCCCAACTGGGGTGAAAAGGAGTACAGTCCACCAGAAACTTCTTTTCAAGGGTTCCCTGAAACTAAAGGGAACCCATTAAACTGCTATGTCAGTAAGTCATATAAAGGAGAATTCTAGAACAATCCCTGTGATCTCTCTGAAGCTAGTCACTACTGTGTCCACCACAAACACAGTGTAAGTAATCCAACCTTACCTAGAAGCCAAGTAACAAAAACACTGAATAATAAGCAGTAGTTGCCTCATACATGATAAGTATCTGTCATGGTTTACAAAACCCTGCTATTGCTATGTCCTGGACTAAATGCAGCATGCGGTCCCTTGTCAAATGCCCAAGATCTCTCCAAGAACAAGCCTAGTATCCCCTTCAAGAAGTTTGGGGATAGCCTCTTTTTTTTTTCCTAAAACAAGTAGGAAAATCATTTAAAAGGCTTATTTTGTACTAAATATGTTGCGTTCCAAGGTGTGTTCCAACACTACTCTTTTCCTTGAGGCAGAACCCCAAAAATGACTAAAAATGAAGAAAGGATCTTCAGCACCATTGCTAGGAAACTAATGGCTTGATCCTATTCCAGGCCAGTGTCGGTCTCCCATGTACTTACTATAAGGCATGTTGCAGCAGCCAAAGCACCAGCAGGGAACTGGGACTCTCAGTCCATCAGATAATGCCAAGAGCCATTAATGGTAAGTATCCTGTCAAGCAGTAGGGAGGCATTTGGGGGAGGGTGGAAGGAAGGCGGCATGGGGGCAAAACTGGATGAGGGAGGGTGGTTCAGGCCCTCCCATGCCTGAAAGCATGGTGTACTTGAATCTCTGCCAGCTACTGAGATCTGAGTAGACCCACAGGGGCTGCCGGGGCTTGACACATGGGAACATCTGGTGTGCTCCCTGGGGCATTTGGTGGGCCGCTGTGAGATACAGGAAGCTGGACTAGATGGGCCTATGGCCTGATCCAGTGGGGCTGTTCTTATGTTAACAATTGTTCCCTCATCTCAAGGAGATCTCCAGCTGCCTCTCTGGCCCCTTGGGATACAGTGGCAGCTGTTTCGGTGCTGCTGTACCACAGCATAGGCAGCTCCATTAGGACTGGGTTGCTTGTTGCCATTCCTGCAGGCAGAAAAAATATTAAAAGAAAAAGGCACCTCTGTCATCTTGACATCGAGGGGCTCCTTGTCTCTGCCGATGAGAAGCATTGACAATTTCATCCTTTCTACGGGACTGTACAATGTGAATTGCTTCCAGGTGCTTATCAAGAGCAGTAGAGATATTGGCATGAAGAGGAGAACTTCGAAGACGTTCCATCTTTCCCAGCAATGTCACAACCTATGAATATTAAAGACAGCATTTCTCAAAGTCTTATCACTGTTATCTTCCTTCCCTCAAGGAAAAAAGTTTCTCTTTCCCAAGGGCAGCCGTAAGATGAATGGCTTTATAGCACATTTGTGCTATAAATCACTCACTCATGAGTGAGCAGTGCCTGCTGGCGCACCAACAAATAGCAGCACCAGCCAGAGCAGGTAGGGTCACAATGACTGGCACAGGGGAGTGGAGAGGGTGGTGAGGAGGAGGTGTTTTGGGACAAGGAAGAGTGAAATGGGGTGCATCAATGGAAGTCTGCACCACCATATCCTAACCCCCTTCCCGGCCTTACACCAGGCTTCCTGGATTTGCGCCAGCTAAATAGCTGGCAAGGATTCAAGAAGCCCCATATGGTAGGCTGAGGCTCCACATGGGTTAAAGTAAAAAATACAGGTTGAGTCTCAGTGAGGGTTCCATTCCCAGAACTCACATGGATGGCAAAAATCACATTAAAGCAGATCCATCTAAAAAACAATGTCCCTTTGCTAGGTGATTTAAAAACAGCCTTGCTGACCTTTGTTATGTCAGACAGAGTCATTAAGCAGACAATCCATCAATCAGTCTCTCCCCAGGCATTTAGAAAGGCTTCACTCTGAGCCAGTGAAAAGACCCCTTCCTTCACCCAGAGAAAAGTGATTATCTTTCTTTCCTGTGCTCAGGGGGAAGGGAGGGGTCGGGAAGGGAGCTTGCCTTGGAGTGAAACTGGGGAGAGAATGATTGATGGATTGTGAGCCTGCTGCCCTCTCTTGCATTAACAAGGCTATTGTTAAATAACTGTTTTCCTTTAATTTAAAGGGCCCTTCTCCTCACACTGAGATAGAAAAATCCATGGATTTTTCCACAGGTGAAAAATCTATGGATAAATTAGGTTATACATGTAATTGCTTGCATGACTGTCTCTCTACAACAGTAAGAAAATAAAAAACCATTTTATTTAGTTTAAAAAACTAAACTGTTATTTTATGCATTTTTCCCCTTCTCCAGGGATCAGCACATTCCTTCTCATTTGCAGTGGCCATTTGTGTTGAGTCAAATCATGTATTAAAAAATCCATATATAACAAGTTTGGACCCGTATTCCCTTACCCCAAGGAAATCTCCAGCCACCTCCTAACCTGCGCTGGATACAGTGCAGGTCATGCAACCTGGCTGTGCCAGCACCAGTTAGGATTGGGGGGTGAGATTCTTATGTGCAATGTGCAGCCTGCTGTTATGTGATAATCTGCGGACTGGATACCAATCCAATGCTGATATTAAAAGAGGCCTAGAAAAGGACATCTTCAAACTCCCCTTCCCCCCCAAAATGTAAACACAGGGAATAATTACTAGAACAAAGCAGCAGCATTCAAGCTTATTCAGATTTTGAAATACAGGGAAAATGGGGGGAGAGTTTCTATCTGTAATACTTCCAACCTTGCCCAGAACACCCCTTCAGTTTCCTGGACCCTCCAAAGGAAATTCTGGAAAGGACTACTTAACAGTAGGCCAACTGCCTTTTTTCCAGTGGAAAAGACATTGGATAAAGAAGAGTCAGGAAGGGATATGGAAGCAAGTGCTGCTTATGGAGGCAGTTTGGAGCATGGAAATGGGTGGGGAAAGGTTAGGTGTCCCCACTTGGTTTCCTTCCAAGCAGCTTTTCAGGTTGAAAAAAGGCTGTCAAATGCATATTAAAAATGTGTTTTGTGTGCACCTTATAATTTGGCCGTGTGTATAATTTGGCCAACAACAACAACGGGTAGATGAGTCTCATCGGCCTGGAAAGGCAGCTAATCTAAGAGAAGGAAAACTCTGATCCCAAACCTCCACTGCCTTGTGGCTACATCCAGTTGTGGAAAAGGCTTCAGGAGTCAACCTCGAGGCAAAATCAGGAGCCGGAGTCCCTGAGGCAGTTCGTGGCTGTACACAGTCATGCTCTGGCAACTCCTGCGAAGCCGCTGGAACCAACTGTATTGGCTTCTGCCTTTCCATTGGACCATTCCAGCGACATGGAGAGGGGGGATTTGCTGCATGGGTAACAGCCTATCCTCCATACCTTCTTTACCCAGGCTTCACGCACTGGAGAGGACACTAACCACCTTTCAGAGCGCGATACCATAGTCTTTCGAGACTGAAGGTTGCCAACATAATTTGGCCATATTTTTCTGTATAATTTATTCCAATTTTTTTTTCTTTTACCTCATTTAACTGTTCTGTTAATAAACACTGTGTTCAAAGAGTGGGAAATGCTGCATGTAGTCAGAAGTTGCCAACTTTGAGATAAGCTGCCTTTCAGACTTTTCATATGCATCCTATATTGTTCTAGTCAGGAAAGATGCTGCTGGGGCTCCCTAGAGTGTAAAGAACATGCCAGTAGGGGCTTAAGCAGATCTTATATGCTGTTTGGAACATCAGACAGATCTGATGCTCAGGAGAATCAGAAACGAAAGCATGCTTATGCCAGTTCTGAGAGCAGCAGGGCTGTTTGGGACTTGGACCTGGAGAGGCTTGTAATAGCCAGACAAAATACAGTACTTTGATATTTTAAGTAACTTACTCTGGCTTGTTCTCGTAACTGATCCACAATTAAACGATCAACTCTGGATGGATTTGATGTTAGTCTTGGAATAGAAGTATTATTAGTACTGGACACCTTCTTTCCTGGGTAACTTTTCGCAAGAGCTGACTCAGTCTGAAAAATATTTTATGTTTTAAAATTATTGGTTATATTAACATCTCATATGTTGAGATGGTAAATTAGTTATGCTTTTACATGGTAAGTACATTCCCTTCCTTCTTCTGGCATGCAGACTATGACAGCAGTCCCAAATACTTACATTAGCTTGCTAGCCTGACAATGAAGCAAAGTCCAACCTCCCAACAATAAAAACATTTTTAAAAGTCTTTGTCTTCCAGCAAAAGTGTACATGAAACATCTCAGTTCTAGTTGTAACACTCTAAGGTGACTGGAATTAGTGAAGGGGGGGAACTAAGATCCCTAGGAGGGAAAAAAAAAACATTGAGTTGAATGTGCTTCAGTTGAGGTATCCTACTGAAAGTAAATACAGGTGCACGTCACTTATCAATGGGGATACGTTCTCCTATCCCCGTTGTTATGCGATGAGGTTGTTAAGTGAACATTCAGTCCAATCTAGTGTCTCTGTTGTGTACCAGACACTCACTGCCAGACACTCACTGGCTGAGCAGGCCACTGGAGACTGACCGCCTCTCCTGTGCATTAAGAGCCTCTTTGTTGTGTAAACAAACACTCTGCTGCAGGCTATGGGAGACCTGATTGCCTCATTAGGAAAGAGCCTTTGTTGTGCTTTGACCACCACCGTATATGCGGTCAGTCCTTAAGTGATGCACGCCTGTAATTACCCAACAATAAAGTAACTACTATTGGGTTTATTGCTGCCATGTTGCATTCAGAGAATAAACTAGCAAAATGGTCAGATAATAACTGTAACTTTTAGAATCCTGAAGATTTGGCTTTGGCTCTGGCTCCTGAAGAGTGTGGGTTTGATATATAGCTTCCAGTACTCAAGAAGTAGAACCCAAGCGTTAGTTATTCCCTTCTCCTCGCCAACCCATAATGGCCTTGTCCCTTTAGCTCTAATACACAGATGGACCATAAATACTACATCTCAATCTTCCTTTGTTACTTGGTGAACAAGAATAAAATAAACAATTTAAGAAATTCCAAATTCTGTGAAACAAAATATAGCAAGGGTGTTCCATTTGCTTAATTTTTTCCATTGGAGAAAGACCTCTTTGGAACATCTGAGCCAAAACAATATTTTCTTCCAATAGGTAATCCAGAAACAAACCCAGCCGTTTCCAAAGGACCAATACCAATCCAAGTAGACTTCATAGTAAGATATTCTGAGTGATAAAGAACTCAGTGGTAGAATAAAATGTCCTCCCCATCATATTAAGTTTTATCAATTGAAGCTGCAGGGGGGGACTTGGTGATCCTTTCTGAGTGCTTTGAGATGGTGGTTACCAACAAATCTGTGCTGCCACAAAGAATATCTGAGCCTAGAGGAGTAGTTACCATGTGCCTGTCTGATGTAATTTAGGTCAGAGGTCTTCAACAGGTGGGCTGGGACAGAGAAGTTGGTCACAACCAACCTTGCATGATCCTGGTAGAGGTCCTGCTGCCATCTTGCTTTAGGACTCAGGCATGCATAACTTTGAAGAGTTGTCAGGACAAGGGGTTCCAGAAGACACAAATCCTAGAGCCTGGGGGTTTGAACAAGCCTCCCCAATCTTCAATTACACTGCTAGTCTCATCTGCCATCTCTCAATTGCTGCAGCTACCCCTCTGCTCTCTGCCTGGTTTCACCTTGTTTTCTTTCTTTCCCTCTGCCGCTTTCTGTCCCTCCTCTCTTTCCAATTAGCCTGAAAGTAAAGAAGGGGTGCTTACCCTTAAAGCCCTATACAGCTTGGAACCTGTGTACTAAAAGACTACCTTCTCCAACATGACCTTGCCCAAATATTAGGATAATCATTACAGTCTTTCTCAAAGTCTTCTCACCTTCTGAAGACAGGTGATAATGGAAAAGAGGTCCTTTTAATGCAGATTTTCCAACATACCAACTAAACTGGTTTTAATCAACTGATTTTTACTGCTACTATTCGCTTTTATCATTCTGATCGGATTTTACTGGGTTTTTTTATATTGTGAACCACTGAGCACGCCTGGTCAAAGACCTCTGGCTACCTGGGACCAGGTATGGTAGTGCCACTCCCACACAAAGCACATTCCAACCCAGAACTTCTTCCCCCAGATTCCTCCTCACACCTAACCAGTGACACCCCTGAAGATGGTAGGGAACAGGATACAGAATTAACAGGTCACTGAAAGTGCAGCCTGGCTTTTTGGGATACACCAGATCCCATTGGTGAGCCAGCCAATTGCTGTGGACTGTTTCTAGAAAGTAGGAAAAAGGGCATTTTAATCCCTTTTCTCCATCCTGGAACCTCCCTGTAGAATGCAAAGAGGATGGGGTTTTTAATGCATTCACCTAACCCTAATCCCACTCTCCAATTATCAGCAACTCAAGCAAGTCAATTCTTTCTCCTCCCCCACACTGTTCCGTTTTCTTTCTCTCACAACCACAACATTCTATACGTCCTGGAAGTCACTACATAGTTCCTTGTCAGGTTACTTTGGCTGGGTATTTTCAATATTTTAAACGTATGAATAAACATAATTCTGCATACCAAGAGTCCCCCCAAGTATGTAGAAACTACTACTTTAGTTTTGGATGGCTCCATTTATCGTCAAAACAGATAGGCATGAGATTATCCAAGTTCAATATTAAAGAGTATGATAAATAGAGCAAAAACAAAACACAGACAGATTTTTACTGCCCCATTGACAAAATAGGAGAGAGTTTTAGTGTTTTTTCAAAGGGAGCCAAGATCATCACTGTCAGCAGAGCCCTTCCCTACAGCTACCACAAATGGGGAAACTAATATTCTCCCTCAGAACTATCTTGAATGAATGTTGTTAAAGATGTAGCATTGCTCACAGGGAAAGATTATGCCAAAATGATGGCTTCTAGCTGGCAGGTGATGTGAAGACCACTATATATTGTTGCCACCACGAAGTAGGTAGCGATGTTGGAAGGCAAAGCAAGGGCCAGATTTGGCCCCTCTTTCATTCCCAAGCCCCCCAAATTTCAAGCCAAAAGGTCTCATCTGAAAACTATGACTCAACTGTTCTACAATTTAGAATGTAATTGCCTTCTAAAATGTATAATTCTTGCTTCTTACTTTTTTCCGTTCTTTTTCCAAAGCTCTCCATTGTTCATAACATTCTTCTAGTCTAATATGAAGCTCACTGGCTGACCCACTTCGAGTTTTCATTGGTCTTTGAAATCCAAATGCTGGCATGAAGCCTGTAAAAGAACTGTCTCCGTACATCATATCATTAAAATAAGGATACAAGTGGCTTAACTCATCATAGGAAAATAAATCATAGGAATCCATCAGGGGAATGACAGAGTGCCCAAATGGATGGGTGGATTTCAAAGGAAACCTGTTTGAACCAAGCTGTGGGACACTTGGGCTATGCCGCAAGTCACCCATCATGAAACTGTTTGAAAAGCAAGAAGCCTGAGTGCGATTCACACGGTTATTGACAATATTATTGTCCCCACCTCCTTGCCTATGGCTACTGAAGTGTCCTTGAGACTCCAATAAATCTTGATAAGTGTTCTGGGACAGTCCATCAGGATGCTTTTGTCCTTCCTCAGCATCATAATGTCCATTCTGTGGTTTAACTTGAAAATTGTGCTTGTTCACATTTTCAATTATACCATATTGCTGTGAATAGCTATCACAAAAACCATTTGGTGGCTTAATTTTTTTGTCTATAATAGACTCAAACAAGCTTTCTTCTCCTACCTTATTCAGTCCTTCCATATGACTGGTAGATTGAACTCGATCTGTAGCATTGCCATCATTGAAATCAAAACTGGAAAACACCGTAGGGGTTTCTTGGCAATATTTCTGAAGCAACAAATTATTGTTTAAAGTGACATTGGTTGATGGCAACTGAGAAAAATCATAGGAATGATTGGAACCTTTTGAACCAGCAGATAAATGATTATTCAACTTTATCAAGGTGCCTTGATTCCGAATAGGGGCAGAGGAACTGTTTTTAGTTTGGATGTTGATCCATGTTGGCCTTACATTTGTGTCTGATGATGAAGTACTTACTGAGTTTGTTAAGATATTCAGTGATTTGAAATATTCAGAATTTTCTGCAGCATTTGCAAAATCACCGCTTCCTGGGACAGCTGCATGAGACTTTAGGGCAAAGTCTGATTTTAAACCAAAGTCAGGGGTATATGAAGTTTCATTCACAAACTGCTTTTCTGATATGAGTCCAGTAGTCTTCTGAAATGTAAAATTCTGTTGCTCTGAAGAGGCATCTTCCATTTTCTTCTGGACAGCTGGTTTATTCTGAAAAAGTTTACTATAATTATCTGTATCTAAGGCTGGTAACTCAGGCGTTCCACTTGGTAATTTTTTACTCTCTTGCACACCATAATTTGCATTTTTATTATGCTTTGCTTTATTGGGATGAGAATAATCCAAGTATCTACAATAATCCACACCATCACTGTATCTATTAAATTGTGAAAGAAACATCTCAGCTCTTTTTGGGTGCACCTGTGCATCATGTCCCTTAGGATCCACCTTATCCCTTCCATAAGAATAAGCATCTGATCCCGATTCTTTTATAGCTTCTGAAAGACTGGTTTGTGGGGTAAAACATGCTTTCACATATGAATAGTCTTGAAATTGTGGTGCCTTTGCATTCTCGTTGGTTTGAATATTATAACAGCTGACGTGATCATTCCTGGAAGGGTACAACCATTGCTCATCAAGGTCTATGTTAGTGAGCCCATGGTAAAGGTCATCCACTTTCTGTTGCAAGGTTATGTTGCCCACATGCAAATACTGCTTGTCAGACACTGGTAAACTTTCTCCACCATAAAAAGCCGGTTGAGGAATGGCTCCATCTACTGGTCTCTTTGTTTCAGACAGCAAGTCAGGGTGGTCTGTAAATCGCGTTGTGCTCACAGGCCATACTGATTTTAAACCAGAGGCACATGCCCTACAAGAATGAAACACAAACAGACATGCAATTCTTTGCATTTTATCCTATTTAATTAATTTTATTTGTATTCTTAATATATTCCACAATCAATGTTTGCTCAGAACTATTTACTGTCGTTTTGATTGGTTCTGTGAGAACCAGAAATGTGTTAGCTACATCAGTAACTTGCCAGTCAGTAGTGGTTAGACTGATTACGATCAGACAGCAGGTTCAAATCTGGGAGGAAACCTGTCAGTTATGAAACTCATTGGGTGACCCTGAACCTGTCCCGCAACCCACCTACTTCAAAGGGTTATTTATGTGCATAAGGAAAGGCGGATCTTTTATACTGCCCTGAGCTACAAGAAGGTAGGGCAAAATATAAACGTAATAAATCATTTTAAAGGAGATTATTTTATGTCAAACATCATACTAACCCCTCAGCAAAATATGGCTGCGATTTATCTTGTTCTTCCAAGATGTTAGACACAAGTCCATATAAGTCTGTTTCACTGCCATAGTCATTTCTTTCAGTTTGAATCCTAAGAACAAATAAGTATAATAAGTATGTCTCTTTATGATCAAAGTTAGTATTGTAACCTTTGTGACTAAATCATTTCCACACAAAATGAGATGACATATCATGGAACCAGTTAAGCAGCTTTCAACCTGCACTGTGTTCCACAAAGGTACTGCACACTTAGAGATAGTGTTTGTGAGTTCACTGGTCCAAAAGATAAAAAAATTGGACATCAACGTTGTAGACTTAGGTGTAAGATGTGAACAAGCACAGCTTTCCAGAGAAAGAGAGAGAACGGAGAGGTCATATCAATGGGCTGTTCAGCTATCAAAGATCTGCTTTATAGCTAGCATTTATAACTTGACAAATCCTCAGCTTTTCCCCTTATTTATTAGTTAATCTCGAAGATAAGGGTGCATTCTGAGTCAAAAATCACGAAATTCAAAACCCGGGTTGAAGTTAAGAAAGTTAAGAATGTAAAACTTAGGGATTTGTGAAAAATAAGCGGCATGGGGAAGGAGGGGGCCTGGCAGGCAGGAAAACTGGACATGCGTGTTGCTGCTGTGGGAGAGGCAGCAGCCACCACTCTGGCATTCCTATTTTGTTTGTCTCTCTGCCCAAAAGCACCTTACGTGGGCAGTTGCTGCTGCTGCTGCTGCATGATGGGACTGCTGGAGCTGTGCCACAAGGCCTTGGGCACCAGTAACCTGTACAAGGTACTGGGAACCAGGCACAAGGCTTCGTCCAGTGAAATCCACTGTGGCTTTCACAAGGTTTCCTTGGGAGCGTATCCAGATCACACCACCCTGGCCAAGGAGGCAGCAACTCAACACTTGCAGGCAAGACTTAAGCATCTGTGGATTTTGGTATCTATGGAGAGTCCCAGAACCAATCCCTATGGAGAGCCCACTGTATGTCCTTATCCACTGACCTGTGGATAAGTTGACCCAAGTTTTCAGGATACATTTTTAAGACATACATGTCTCAACTTATGCGTGAGTATCTATGGTAAATTTATAATATGGATCACATGAAAGTTAATTCTATTGTCTTTTGTCAGGAATACCCAAAGAGTAATACAAGCAGCAAGATGTCCCACTTATTTATGAATAAAACCAGTAAGATGGTCTAATAATTCAATTTGACCACCCCACTCCACATTAGTTAGACATTATGCTAACCTGTACCTGAATTTGTAAATCAACCAATAAACACTAAACATAGGAATACATTTTTATGCATGCTCTCATAAAAAAAATTCCAAATGTATTTAATGATGACATTAAATATCAGTCCCTTAAACTAGAAAGTGCCCTTTCAAAACTTACTATTCTTAAATTAAATCAGCAATACCTCGTGTTTCCTTTTGAATTAAACAGCAGCAATAATATTTTTTTCTAACAAGATTTCAAAAAAGTGAACAAGAGAAACATACGCATAAGACACAAAATAAGGAACTCAGTAAACAAGTTGTCAAAAAGCAGAAGCAACTGCTTATCATAAGAAAGTTCAAGTAGACTGAAAAATCAAGATCATCTAGGTCAATTCCCTTCAGGATGCATCCCACATATTAACTCCCTTCCTGATAAAATTCATATTGTCCAGACTACAGCATGGTACAAACAAGACAATGAGAACTGAACAGTGTTCATTAGTTCATTGTATCAGAGGGACACTGCAAATGTAAGCAACAGTTTAAGAAAATCACTGGAAATGAGCAGAGTTGCATTCAACATAAGGCTAAAAAAATCTTCAAGACAGTCACTCAATCGGGCTTTTGGAAAACTTCATTTAGACACCAAAGGTGGAATCTGGACTTTGATTATGAAGAAGAAACCAATCCATAAAATGTCTTCAAGAAGAAGTTTCTCTAGCTTATTTTGGCCAAGAACAATACAATTTGTTCTTTATAATCTTAAAATACTACAGAAATTACCTACCCAATCAAAATAAACAGCTAACTTACTATATAATTTTCTCTTCCTAATAATACAATTAGATCATGTACCTGTTTTTTACACTAATCTGAGAACTAGGAGGTTGCTTAATATCATCTGCATATGTAGACCATGGGACATAGAAAAGAGAAGAGTCAGTATGGTTTGAACATTCAGAGGACGTAGAAAGGGAAGTATTGAAAGTCTGCCGTAATTCTACATTCTCTTCACTCTGTATTTCAAATGCAAGAAGAGATCATTAATATAAAAATCAGCATATTATTCATTATACTGAATATCATCATAGCTGCTTTTCCATATTCAGTGCTAACACCAGGTTATAGGGGCCTAAGGCAAAGAGGTGCAGTGTCTTTGGTACCTTCTCACCAACTCTCTGATGCAGCCCTCAGTACTGAGAAATCAGAAGTTGACTTGGGGCCTGATCCAATGGCCCATGCATTGGCCTGGTGCCAGTGCACACTGTCGCAAACATACCGTTAAGGCACGTCTGCGACAGTCCGTGCCAGGTGGGCACCAAAACTGGCATAGCACAAGCCTGCACTGAGCCAGCACCGGGCGCGGGCCACTCAAACACAACCTTGCACTTCGTGTGAACACCAGGCAACGGAGAGGTAAGTCAGGGCAGAGACACAGGCGTTGCGGGGTGGAGGGAGGGTAGGGGGACAGAGCGGGGCGGAGATGGCAGCAGGCCCTGCCGCCATATCCTATCCGCCCTCCCAGCCCTGAAGACCTAACATGAGTCTTCTAAATTCTGGGTCCACACAATAGTGGGTGCAAATCCGAGGAGACCCATTGGGTTTGCCTGGTCACTACACAGGGTAAGGAAGCATAAGCTCACTTACCCCGAGGAGCCACAGAGCTGCTTCCCAGCCCCATGGGATGCAACGGTAGCCATTCTGACACCGCTGCAGCCCTGGGCACTGGGAAATTTAGGACTGGGCTGCCCGTCTGGACCTGACCTGCCTAGGCCCTCTGACAGATGTAGGGTGTCATCCAGTGCCCACCCTCTGACTCACCTCTATTTAAATTAAGGATCAATTCCATCCTAAACAATCAGTGATATAGAAAGGTTCAAAAGCCATCAGATTCATTCCTTGGACACAATACTGGTTAACTCTGATGTATGACTCTGATGTACATCAGTTAACAACTGATGTATGACCCAAGTTACACACTACTAAAGGGAGTAATTAGCCAATTTCAAAAATACCCATTCCTAATGGGCCACACAAAGGCACAATGCATCAGTCACAAATGCATCAAATGTTTGCCTTCAAATTCTTGAGATTCTTTATTCCCATAACAGGGTCAGGCATAATGTTCCAAAATGTTATACCTCCAATACTTACCCCTTTTGATTTAAAGTTTGTTACAAAATGAGGACAGACAACAACATAATTTGTTCTCAAATTAATCCCAGAGATACCAGTAAGCAATTAATTCTAGCCATTAAAGAGTACAGTTTAGCAGCATTTTGAACAGTAGAGGGGAATCTGAACCTGTTGGAATGAAGCCTATTATACAGCATTTAGTACTACTTTATTTTAATTTTCCCTTTTACTACAGCATTCATTCCGTAATCAACACCTGTTATATTGCATTCAGCTCTTTCTATAACTAAAAGTGATTTATACATTGTGTGATCCTGATCTAGAACAAATAAACAAGTTGTGTTATAGTCTGGATGTATAAAAGAATGCTGTCCAGAAAGCAACACATCACATCCAGCAATAGAATAATGTAGTGATCATCAGCCTTTTTCCTGTCATGACCTCAATAAAGAAATAAATAATGAGAATAGGAACCCACTGTAGATCCTGCCCTCCTCTTGGAACCCTATCTGCCCACTCCTGACCCCATCGTCGCCCACTCCCCACCTATTACAACCTCCTAGCACTATTCACTGTACACAAATATTCTTATTAGAGAGAAAGCTATTTTAGCACAATTGCTAAGAACCTGAGCAGGACTGAGACACAATCTCCTTGTACCTGAAGGGGTACACCAAACGCCTCCCCCTTTATCTGGTGATGCTCTAGTCCAGTGGCCTTCAACCTTTTTTGTTCCTGTAAGGCTTCATGACCCCATTGGGGTCCTGACCCCAAGGTTGTAGAACACTGGAATAAAACATGTGAAACTGCATGCCTTACTCTGTGTTGATACTAGTATGCAGGTTTAAATGAAAGACATAGTATACTCCATGGGTGCACAGTCTTCTACTACTCCTGTGGCTCTATGGTTTGGGGTGTCTACTTTTCAATTATTAAACATATAATAATGCATTTATATGTTTATCAATGAGGACAAAAAACCATGATGCATGCCTTAACTTTCAAATCTGAATTTGAGATTATGCTGTTCACAAAGTAGCATATTCCCATATAGGTATTCCCCAATTTACATAAACCTCAACTTATGTGTTTTTGAGTTTATCAAAGTCTTTGCTGTACAAGAGGAGCCACCAGCACTCACCATTCTGTAAAGCTCACCACTAACTATGTTCTGTAATCTAGGATCATTTTCAGTGCAACCTGTGTTTCCTCTTCTGTTTAAAGAGCCATGCAGAGGAAGGGGTGAGATTGATGTGCTCTGAGGACCAGAACACATTGATTTTGCCCTTTGCTCCACATGGGCTCTTTAAACAAAAGAGGAAACCTATCTGGAAGCAATCCCAGATTACAGAGCAAAGCAAAAAGCATGCTTTACAAAACAGCAAGGGTAGGTGGCTCCTCCTGCACAGCCCAGTGCTATACATATTATGGTTTTGTTTGATTATATTGTCTTGATAATAAACACTATTTCAAAGGTATTAGAACTTCTTTTCATGCAATTTCTGTACTGGAGTAATAAAAAGCAAAGTAATATCTAAAGTAAGTAACACGTTGGGTCTGTTTATATGCTTATTACTCTGGCTATTTGCTCCTTTCCGTGTTCATTTTACTGCTACACAATACCTTACTATGCTAATCCCTTGTAAAAGAAGGCTTACGTAAATGAGTATAGTAACTGACTGAACCTGCAATTTGTAGCAATCATAGAAGGAGCTGCAACCTGTCATGATAACGTTATTGAACACATCCGTCAGTCTTCTACTGGGCTCTGTACTATTCATAAAGCAGCTGGTGCCTCTGAAAGCTACCTTAGGCTGAGACAAAAACAGTGAAGCAGAAAGAAAAACAGTTAACCTACATTTAAATTGCTTTACACTACTACCGTGTTTTTTAGTTCCTGCACACTTCAGGATGCCAGTCTACTACAACCCCCCAGAATTTCTTCATCTCAACAAGGCCTGATACAGAGTACCATTCATGAAACATGGGGAGAAAATTACACATTGCCTTTGTAACTTAGATTTGGGCAAACTCCATATTAGGTTGTAAGAGAAGTCCAAGAGCTGAAGTAGGTGGAGGCAGCAGTCAGCAAAGTGAATTTTTTTTTTTAAAACCCATCTTTTCTTCAAATGCCTTTGTGCACCTCTGAATCTGGACCAAGTCAAAGATTCCATCTAGTAAAGGAACAACATACATTTGCCCACTGAGAGGTGGCTGACAGGCAGATGAGGAAAAGCTTGAGGGACCAAACATGGCTAGGCAAACAGTTGTTTCACCTCAGCCAAGTACAAGGCTGTTTTTCGTGAGGTGTGGTGAACACAGGCAGTTGTGGTTTCCCTCAGTTTCACTCCAGTCTTTAACCCTGCTGTACTTGACACCTGCATTTCATCCTTTTGGCCCCACCAAGCCACTTTCCCATGCTCTCTCACCTACTAGTGGTCTCCTTCCCACCTCTTGTTAAGTCCTCCTCTGACAGCCCACTCCTATGCATGTCTACTCAGAAGTGAGTCCCATTAGACTCAATGGG
Organism: Tiliqua scincoides; assembly: GCF_035046505.1. Lineage (NCBI taxonomy): Eukaryota > Metazoa > Chordata > Lepidosauria > Squamata > Scincidae > Tiliqua > Tiliqua scincoides. Next base: position 78,016,785 of record NC_089825.1, read on the forward strand.
GCTTACTCCCAGGAAAGTGTGGATAGGACTGCAGCCTCAGAGCCCAATCCTGTGCATGTCTACTCAGAAGTAACTCCCATGATAGTCAATGGGGCTTACTCCCAGGAGAGTGTGGAGAAGATGTGTGTGCTGCCTGAGCCCCTCATTTTTCCACCCCCCGCCTCCAAAGGCTCAGTGCCTCACCCCCTCCGCACCTCACCTGGCTTCCCCCACCACCTGGCCCCAGTGCCCCCCTCCTTAGTCCTCACACCCCTCCCCTCAGGGTCCTTTCCTCTCAGCGACTTCTCAGGCTTCCTCTTGCCCGCCCCACTGAGCCCTGGTCGCCCACCCCCTCACCTCCATCCCCTTCCCTACACAGGCTTAAAGGCGTCTCTCAGCCCCTCCTCAGGGGAAACCAGGGGCCACAGAGAGGCGTCGTGTCGCCCCCGCCATCACCCGGGGGCGGGGTGGTGCGGGACGGGGCGTCAGGCGGCACAGAGGGTTCCCTGCTCCCCTCCCTGGACCCCAAGCCCAGACTGCCTCCGACAGCGGGCGGGGGAGGAGCAAGAAGAGCCAGAGCGGCCGTTACCACGCCTGGGGGGAGGGGAAAGGACGCCTCGCAGGGCTCCTCCTCTCACCTTCCCCCCTGTTGCCAGGCAATTGGCCGTCGTCGGTGGAGAGACAACCAGTGAGAAGCCGCCTTTGCCCCCCCCGCCTCGAATGACCTCCCCCACTCCTCAAGTCGCGAGGGCAAACTCATGAGGGATGGAACGCGGGACAGCCAATAGAGGGAGCCCCTGAACATTCCACCCTCCCCCCCCTTGCTGTCCCGCTCAGCGCCTCTGCTGCGGCAATTGGTGATTGTCCCGGTGCGAAGGAGCCAATGGGAGGCGCGCTCCTCTTACCAGCGGTTTGGCACGCGCCTCTCTCCGGCACGGCCCCAACCTCAGGCGCGGCTGTTGCCTTGCCCAATGGCAATCCGAGAGAAGGGGGTTGTCGGCCGGTGATAAGCAGAGTAAAGAGGCGGTTGGAAGGGAGGAGCGTTAGCTCCTTTCCCGCAACCGCACGAAAACACACGTGTCTGTCACACGCGCACACACACACACACACACACACGTGTGCATGGGAAAGATGGGGGTGATGGCCAGAGAGAGGGAATAGGTGGGGGGAGGGGAGCTGTCTCCACCTCAGGGTGGTGAGGCAGAGCCTCCCCACCAAAGTCCTTCGAAAAGCACTCCCACCATCGTGTGAGGCACCCAAGCACCCACAACCCATGTGCTTTCTATCCTGAGAGTGGCGGACAGGGAAGAGCATGTGGGTTGTGGGTACTTGGGCACCTCACACGGTGGCAGCACTTTTCGAAGGTCTCTGGTGGGGAGGCTCTGCCTCACCTGCCTCTCCACCCACCACATGTCCTTGCTCTGCATAATATCCAAACAAGCTGATTTACTGTTGGAGTTGGCAACCTTCAGTCTCGAAAGACTATGGTATCGCGCTCTGAAAGGTGGTTTTGGAACAGCGTCTAGTGTGGCTGAAAAGGCCAATCCGGGAGCGACAATCCCTTCCACACCGGGAGCAAGTGCAGTCTGTCCCTGGTCTGTCTCCCTGGCTATGGGCCTTCCTTCTTTGCCTCTTAGCCTCAGACTGTTGGCCAAGTGTCTCTTCAAACTGTGCCATGCTGCACAGCCTGCCTCCAAGCGGGCCGCTCAGAGGCCAGGGTTTCCCACTTGTTGAGGTCCACTCCTAAGGCCTTCAGATCCCTCTTGCAGATTTACTGTTACTGGTATTGTTAACCACCATCAAAGAAAAGAATCTTTCATATTCCTTCATAATATAAAGCAAGGCTTAATTCCAGCCTTTGTTTGTGTTTTCTGCAAGAAGCACCAGAAACAAATCCTCTACACTGGAATAGATGGCTTGCCACCCCCCTTCTCCAAACCCTGCCTCCTCTTCTGACAGACCAGGCATTTGCAGAGACAATACTTTAAATAAATTTCTCTGGTCATCTCAAGAAAACTGACACACGTTTTATAGTGTCAGATTCATTGGGCTATAATTCATACATATAGCCATATGGTGTACACTGAAGCAATTACTTGACCTTGTTAATTACGCCATTTCTGCTCAACTCACATATACATAATGGACTAAAGGCCCAATCCTATCCAATTTTCCAGTGCCAGTGCAGCTGTGCCAATGGAGCATACACTGCATCCTTTGGCGGGGAAGCAAAAGGATTTGTCACAGTCACAGCCTGCAAATGTGTAAAAACATGTATTGTATCCAACGCCTGCACTGGGTATTGTAAAAGTACTGTAAAGCACATTTACGGCACCCTCTGAATAGGGAGCACCAGCACTGGACACAGTGCTGGGAAGAGGACAACACTCTGCCACCAGGGTAAGCTACACCCCCCAAGCGATGGTGTGGCTTCTGGGAGTGAAGGGAAGGAGAGGGGAAGATCAGGACTGGAAGGGGGTCGGAGACAGCAGAGCGGCAGCTCTGCCGCCAACCCTGTGCTCCCTCTTGGCCTGAGCAGCCCAACACTGGCCTCCTCAGATCTTTTCCCTTACCCTGAGGGGACTCCTGGCGCTAGCCTGACACCCATAAGATCCAATGGCAGCCATTTTGGCACCACTGCAGCCCTGGCACAGCTGTTCTTCAGCATGAGAATCACAACCCCAACGGGGTTGTGAAACCTCATTTGAGGGGTTGCGGCAACCTTTCAAAGCCTGTGCAAGAGAGGGCTTGGATCCAATCCAATAATGATACTGTCTTATCAAAACCAGCACAGCCTCTTCTCGCTGTCTTGTCCTGCAGCTCCTAAGGCCAGCCCTACCTCACAGGGTTGTTGTGAAGACACAAGAGGTAGGGGGAAACAGGGCAGATGTGGGTTGTGATGGCAGCAGGGGGAGGTGGATTGGGTCTGGGAAGGGGGGCAGAATCAGCAATGGGTCCCCAGTCTCATTCTTTATTTTGGGGGTTGTGGCATGAAAAAGATTGAAGACCATGACCTTACATGTTCAAGTCTTGCAGGTTTTCTGTAATGAAGTATGTATGAATTAGAGCTTATTAAAATACGTGTAAATTTTTTGGGAGACATTTTGCTATGTAAAAGTATGGTACATGAACTTTTTCATTGCTGAAAAGTAGTATAAAATACTTTTTAATGATCTTGCCCTGTGTGCCCTAACAGTCTCCACTTCAATAGACTTGGACAATATCATACTTTCGCCATGGCCATGAGGCTTTTATCTGCTATGAAAAGTGGTATAAGAGAATTCTTAATAATAATTAATACTGCAAAATACAAGTAGTGCTACTAGCACCACTGGTTGAAAAGTACTGATTAAGAGCCCAGTCCTGAGCTCGGTGCTCCACTGTCACAAATGTGCCATAAGGCACATCTGCGAGGCTAACCACTGGGCCAGCGCCCGTGCTAGCCCGGCGCCAGGATAGCGCCGGGTGGGCGCCCATCCTCCACTGCTCAGCTGTCTCACAGACTGCTGAGCCACGGCATGGTAAGCGGGGGCAAGGAGGGGGCGGGGAGGAGGCGTACCAGGGAGGGGGAAGGCAGGTGGAGGGAGGAGAGAGGGCGGGGAGGCGGGAGGCGGAGAAAGGGCGGGTGGGAGTTGTGCCGGGGGGAGGGAGGGAGGCAGGTCCCATGGAGCTCCGCTTCACCGGATCCAAGGCGTTTGTGTGGGGCTCAGCGTCCTACACGAACACCTTTACAAATGTAAAGTGAGTAGCCCCATAGCGGGGCTGCTTTCCTTACCCAGGAGAAGGGAACGAAAGTCCCCTTCTCCTGAGGTGTCGCCCGCAGCAGGCTGAGGTGCGCAGGATGCTGTGACAGCCGTTCTCAGTGCCACTGCAGCCGCGTACCCCAGCCACTCAGGATTGGGCTGCCCAGGCCCAATCCCATCCAATTTTCCAGGGCCGGTGCAGCCATGCCAATGGGGGGTGTGCTGCATCCTTTGGTGGGGAAGCAGTCACAGAGGCCTCCTCAATGTTAGGGAACATTTCTTCCCTTACCTCAAGGTTGTGTTGTGGCTGCACCAGTGCTGGAAAGTTGGATAGGATTGGGCCCTAAAAGAATACAGTTAGCACTCATTTACTCTCCCTCTTCCTAATCCCAGTGAGGCCTTATTTTTGTTGGTACCATTTACATTTACTGTATTTGATTTGTATCCTGCTTTAGCCGGTTTTCTAATTATTATTAATTATTAATTATTAATAGTATTTATATACTGCTTTTCAACAAAAAGTTCACAAAGCGGTTTACAGAGAAAAATCAAATAACTAATGGCTCCCTGTCCCAATAGGGCTCACAAGCTAAAAAGATGCAAAAGAACATCAGCAGGTAGCCACTAGAAAAGACACTCCTGGGGTGAGGAGGGCCAGTTACTCTCCCCCTGCTGAAAAAAGAGGAGCACCCACTTGAAAAAGTGCCTCTTACTCAGTTAGCAGAGGTTAATGGCTCATGTCATTAATTTAAAACAGCCTATTTTTTATTTTAAAAAAATTAAAACCATTAAATAATTCATATAGGAGGAGGGACAATGATGGAGAAGTCTTGACGAAAAGACAAATTGAAGAATAGAATTTAAAATACTGCACTCAGAAACAGAACAAAGAAACAACAACAAACATTTTATTGTTACTTTGTTTTTAATACTTGTAAGCTGCTTGGGGTTTTTGTTTCTGACAAACAACTGAAAGAAAAGTAAATTAATGAACAAACGTGTCTTCTCACAGACAGAGAATGTTTAGTTCCTCGGAATACACAACAGGGAAGGGCTAAAAAGAGACCACTGTGAACTGATTCAGGATGAGGAATACAAAGGTGAGTTCCAGGGCTGTAGCCAATGTGGGCAGTTGATGCACTGCTCCACCAAGACAAGCACTGCTTCATCCAAACAGCTGCTCTTGGGAAAACTGCCATTTAAATTTGTGGCAGCAGGATTATTACTATATATAACATTTGTATAACATTTTCTGAATGAACAAAGTGCTGCCCATATATTATTTTGAGGAATTACTCTGTTAGGAAAGTACTATTATCCCCATATTATAGCTGAGACCAAGGACAGGCTTCCCTAAGGCCAACTAGAGAGAATCCATGGCAAATGCAATATTGGAAGACCTGCTCCATAGCTATCTCTAAGCTACTACTCCGTACCAGCAGTTCTCAAACTTGTCTCCGGTGCCCTTTACTCTCTTTTTAGGAGTCTTGTAGCGCCAGCACATGTGCAGAGAGGCAAAGAGCTAAGCTCAATGCCAAATACAGGTGAAGAGCTGGAACAGGAGGAGCAGAATGAGGAAGGCAAGCCATGAACAGGGGACACAAAAAGGACGGACAAGCAATCGGGCTGGGAGCAGATGGCAGCCAGTTATAGTTACTTGTGGAGCTCCTGAAAGGGGTTTAAGGGAGCTGAAGTGCTCCTAGGAACACACTTTGAGAAATGCTGCTCTGTACCATTGAAAGAAAGATATCTTAAGAACAAGTGCAATTATCACAACATAATCTATGGCATCTGGTGCTTCCCCAAAAAGTGTAATAGTGCTTCAAATTCGACCTCCCCTGACTCTGGGTGGATTTTGCACAGTTATAGCCACCCTTATGCTTACAAAAAGAAAAATGCTCCTGGAAAAGAAAAAGATGCTCTTTTAGACATTATGATGGTTGCTTGATCTTGAAAAACACCTACCTTAAGTAACCCATTACTCTGTTAAAGTGTCCTCCTCTACTTACAATCACTGTGGCTACAATTGGGGTCCCCCCCCCAAGAGCATTTTAGAATGCTAAAAGATTAAAACACATCCATGGGGGAACAATCTTCAAATACTAACACTACCTTTGCCCTACAAATGTGTAGCAACCTCTTCTCTACATGCATATGCACACAGTGGCAGATTCCCCTCCTTCCTCCAAAAATAGCTTTACTATAGACTGATGCAGTAGGTAGCCACAGCTTCTCCCCTTTCTTTCAAAGACTGGAAAATTGTACTACTGCCTTTCTACCCTCTTAATTAAAGGAAGGGGGGAACAGAATCCCAGGAGAGGAACAGAAACACTATACAGATTCCAATTCATTTGGCACCCAGACTTTATTCAGGCCAGGGCTCCAGGCACCTGAGTTGCACCACTTGCCCTATTGTTTCTAATTTCCTTCTAAATACATGTACAGCAGCATGAGGCTTTTCTGGGTTACTGGGCAGGAAAATCTATCCAGCAACCAGTTAAAAAATGAGTTCCAATTGCTGAGCAAGTCCTTTCCTGGGAACCAATTAAAAAGTTAGCTCTTGATTATCAGACAGGAAGAAAAATCTTGTGGAATGTCAGGAACAAGACTAAGAGAAGGGGTTAAGGCACATCATTTCTGTAGCAACTGTTGGGAGTCATAGGACAGGCAAGTTTGTTATTCTGGTGAAATCTGAAAGCCAAGCTCAACAACTCACCATAGTTATTTTTTTTATTAGGAGAGTCCTGTTCATGATGAATCAGAATACAAGAAATGAACACAGGCAAGAGAGAACTGGAATGATAGGCAAAGACTGATATTCCTTTAGATCTCTAAAAAAATGATGATAGCATTAAACAGATGATGGGCCCAACCCTATGCACTCCCAGAGCTGGTGCTGGGTGTCATAAATGTGCTGGTGCAAGGGAAGAGCTCCGGGTGGCAGTAAGGTCTGTGGGGGCAGGGGAGGCATTCCGTGGCAGGGAGCGGGTAGGGTGGAGGTAAGAACTGGCCTGGGAGGCGGGGGGACTGGTGGAGATCTGTTCTGCTGTATCCTATCCGTGTCAGCCAGTGCAGACTTGAGAAGCCCTGCTGTGGACCAAGGAGACCTCCAGCAGCCCTGGCAGTGCCACTGGATGCAGCAGTAGCCATTTTGGCACCACTGCATCCAGCGGAGCCACCAGGGATAGGATTGGGCTGCCCACTTCACTTACAACTGAACAATAGAGGCTATAATTTCCAGCCAGAATGGTTCCAGAAACATATATGGTTAAAGAGTGCTGGCCATCAGCTGATGCTGCTTTTCGTTTTAGTTGCCAAACTGCCAACCAACAGATCAAAATATGATGCATCTGTTTTAAGAGGTATTAAGAACTGGAAGAAAGTGTTTGTTAAATAAAGGAGAGCAACGGGGAACTATGTCACATATACGGTCCAATCCTATTCAGGGCCTACAACAGTGGATCTTGCAATCTGCTGCCATAAGTCCCATTCTGGCAGCGCAAAAGCAGCGCTGCCACCATGCACTTCGGAGCTGTCCGCACAGTCAGAGTCTCTGTGCATGATGCCCCACAGGAACAGATAAGGTGGCAGCAGGAGCATTTGGGGGGAGGATCTGTGCAGAGACTGGGCCAAACTAGGAGCAGGAGTGGAGGATTTAGGTGGTAGCAGCACATGTCAAGATTGTATTTCCCTTTTCCCGAACCAACACATCCCCTGAGGCTCCACAGTCTTACACCAGCTATATAGCTGGGTTAGGTTCAAGGAGACCCTTGGCGGCCAGGCAGCTTACAAGGTGGTAAGTAAAAATTATTTTAATTACTTCTTTCAGGCTGTCTGGCTGCCTCTTCCCCATCACTGCATGCAGTGTGTGCTCCATTGGCACTGCTGCATTAGGCAGGCTGGTGGCGAATAGTATTTGGCTGCCCCTTTGGCCTCACCCACAAACTCATTGGGTAGCCTTAGATAAGTCACCTCCTCTCCAATCTGGGTTGTGTTCTTAAGTTATAATGTATGTATAGTGGTCTGAAACCAGTTAGGGACTGTACTACATAAGCTCTAACACAGTGATCTGGGCACATTGACGAGGAAGTGAGACCCATGAACAGAATGGGATATATATAACAAATGTGATAATACATCAAAAGATGATTAGATGCAATCAAGTCTGTAAGTCAGGTTGTGCAAAGTCTGGGATTTTTCCATGTACTGAATAGGTTGTTATATCATAAGCCACAGATGTGAGAAAATCTGCATGTGACCCTCTTTTCTCCCTTTTTTGTTGGCAACCTTCAGTCTCGAAAGACTATGGTATCGCGCTCTGAAAGGTGGTTCTGGAACAGCAGCTAGTGTGGCTGAAAAGGCCAATTCAGGAGTGACAATCCCTTCCACACTGGGAGCAAGTGCAGTCTGTCCCTGGTCTGTCTCCCTGGCTATGGGCTATGGGCCTTCCTTCTTTGCCTCTTAGCCTCAGACTGTTGGCCAAGTGTCTCTTCAAACTGGGAAAGGCCATGCTGCACAGCCTGCCTCCAAGCGGGCCGCTCAGAGGCCAGGGTTTCCCACTTGTTGAGGTCCATCCCTAAGGCCTTCAGATCCCTCTTGCAGATGTCCTTGTATTGCAGCTGTGGTCTACCTGTAGGGCGCTTTCCTTGCACGAGTTCTCCATAGAGGAGATCCTTTGGGATCCGGCCATCATCCATTCTCATGACATGACCGAGCCAACGCAGGCGTCTCTGTTTCAGCAGTGCATACATGCTAGGGATTCCAGCTTGTTCCAGGACTGTGTTGTTTGGAACTTTGTCCTGCCAGGTGATGGCAAGAATGCGTCGGAGGCAGTGCATGTGGTATTTTCTACCTATAAATATAGGTATTAACGCTCCATCCTTAGCTGCATCTGAAAATTCTATGCTCCTGTACTTGATATAGATAATGATTCTCCTAAGATCATGCCAAAGAGATGAGAGGAATCTCTTTTCTTCCTGCAAGTCTGCTCTGTTTGCCTGGACTCTTTACTACCTAAGTCTGCGATTTTCAAACTCTCCGGGACTTTGAAACCTGCAGTAAGTCTTTGCGGGGGCAGGGGGGGAGGCAGCAGGGGCAGGGGGAAGGCAGCGACGCGCTCCCCAGGTTCGCGTCGCTCAGGGGGCTGCAAGGACTGGGATGCACTCACCAGTCCCTGCAGCAGCCGTCCCTGTGGGCAGGGAACCCTGCACGAGTGCCTGCAGGGCGCCACAGGTCAGGAAAAGGGAGAGTGGAGCAATCTGCTCTCCCTCCGCAAAAGCAGAAGCGGAGCGCGATCGCCCCACTCTCCCTTTCCCTGACCTGGGGTGCCCTGCAGGCGCTTGCGCAGGGCTCCCCACACATAGGGACAGCTGCTGCAGGGACTGGTGAGTGCATCCCAGTCCCTGCAGCCCCGTCAGAAGGGAAAGCGGAGCGATCGTGCTCCGCTTCCGGTTTTGCGGAGCGGGGCGCGATGGCTCTGCTTTCACTTTTCCTGACCTGGGGAGTCCTGCCGAAGGTTGCGTAGGGCTTCCCACACCTCCGGGAGGCTGCAGGAGGTTTGGGCAAGTGCGCCCAAGCCCCTGCAGCCCCCCTGAGCGGCGCGATCTGCTGCCTTCCCCCTGTCTCCTGACTGCCCCTGCCCCTTAAGGGGGCAGAGGTCAGGACCCACAGGTTGGGGAGTTCGCGACACCCCAGTTTGAATACCACTGACCTAAGTGGAGGTATTGGTATTATTCCACACAATAAATTTTCTTCAGAGACAGCGAGTTTCTTAGGTAACTCTAACTAAGGAATTCTGTTCCTAGCTTGTTGGAGTTTGTACAAAACATGTGTCCACCCTTTTAATGGGCTGGAGAAAGTGCAGATGCTTCTGAAGAGATGATTCCCCCAAATCCCACCAGAAACATCTGCTTCCAAAATCTGGCAGAGATTTTGCAGGATATCTTCTCCTCCCCTGTGCAAATATTCAGACGCAAGATGGATGAGATCAGACCCTTGTGTTTTTCAGGAACTTTAGAAGAATTCTACAGATGCCTGATGTGTTTCATCTGCAAATACTTTCCTTTTATGACCTTTCCTTGGGTACAGTGTTTTTAGAGATGTGAGTAATTTCTACCTTTTCTTGACTTTGTTTTTAGAATTAAATAATACTATTATTTTGTCTTAATTATACAGTGAAGATTCAGGGCCTGGATGTTCTCAGGATCTGCCAGTTCCTAGACCTGCAGTCAGATTAGACCTCATCATCAGAGGGCAACCCCACCAAGGGCCACATAATGAGGATCAGGGCACCTGAGGAAGCCTTGAACTATATCCCAGGATAAAAGCCACCCAGGTAAATTACAGAATTGGGGACTTGACATGCCCCAAGTGGACTCATCCCTCCCCTCCTCCAACTCTGTATCTCCCAAGAGCATCATCAGGATCTCAAAGATAGGGATGAAAGCAAGCAAGAACCATAACTTTGACTTGACAGTGCAGAGCTCAACTGGTAGCAACCTATTCCAGCACTCTACTAAGGAGGAGGAATCTCAGTTGAAACTATGGTTAGTACTATCCCTCTACCATGGGGGCCTCCAAACCATGGGCTGGATCCAGTGTCATAAGATTACCTGTTTGGGTGCAGTGGTCTTCACAACAACTTGTGCCAGACAGTCACTTCCTCTGGAAAATTGGGGCACAGAGCATGCTGAGGCGAAGGGCAGTGGAAGCAGCTGCCTGGTGCAAGTTGCTATGAAGATGATTGACTGTGAAAAGAGGAGGCTGCAGAATGCAACTGAAAGCCTTTGCCACTGCTGTGCCATGCCAGGACAGGTAATCTTGTGATTCAGTGGGCTGCGGTTTGGAGACCACTGCTCTATCATACCAAGAAGGGCAGGGCAACCAGGTTATTAAATAATATTCAGTTGTTGCCCAGTGCAACTGTTCTATGGACCCGCTCCTAGTTTTTGTTGTTTCCTCCTGGACCTGCTCAGCTGTACTTGGCCCTCTGACTTGCATTAAACCTTGGTAACTGTGCTGCCCAGAAGACTGGGATTAGGTGATAAGCTTTATTCCCCAGAATTGTCCTTGCCCTAAAGCAGATTCGGCTGCCATGGCAATAATCAATCTCAGATTATCAGTTCAATGCTAGCTAACGAGCCAGAAGTGAGAAGCCAGGCATTTTCCTTCACTGTGGCACTTGTGGTGATACTGTATTTTCATAGTGTTCAAAACCATAATCATGTACTCTCTCCCTCATTCTACCCCCACATGTTCACTCAGTGGCTTCACTAGGGTTTGCGTCACCCGATGCAGGATGCCAGCGTGTCACCCTCCATGCAGTGCACCACCACCCCAAGTGGTGGGTGTGGAGATGTAACATCACACCGCCCCCTACTGGTTTTTTTGGTACCTTTTGATAGAACAAAGATAGAACGCATTCTGCATGAAATTATGCATTGATTGATATATAACATGATGGTATTATTCCTCCAAACAGTGATTTTAAGTTATTTTGGTCACTAGTGGTGTCACCCCCCCAAGGGTGTCAACTTACTAACACCTTATTGCAGCAGTTCTCAAACTTTTAGCACTGGGACCCACTTTTTAGAATGACAATCTGTCCAAGGCCCACCAGAAGTGATGTCATGGTGGAAGTGACATCATCAGGCAAATTAAAATAAATAAGTATAAATAGTTAAAGTAAAACAAATAATTAAATAAGCAGAAGCCAGCCTGGTTTACCAAGTAAATTTCCTCTGTAGCCTGCCTGCAATAACACCCCCCTCCAAAACCAGTAAGGTTTTCAGCTCTACCCAGTGCCCAGTTCAATTTAAGAACTTCTGTTTAAACCAGATCACTGTCAGGACCAACCTGGCTTTGCAAGTCTCAAAAAGGTTCACCTTATCAGCTGAAGCCTCTGTTTTGATCCTTTTTAGTGTGTGTGTGTGGGGGGGGGGGTGAGACTGCCTTCTGGAGCACTTGTTGAGCTCCAGGTGCATAGGATCAGGACCATTCTGGTAGCCTTGCACTCTCCTTCACCTGATCTTCCACACCAGCCAAGGCACATTTGCTTACTCATGAGTAAACATGACCATGAGGCTTAGTTTAGCTTTCCATAGGGCTCTTCATCTGCTTGGAGGGAGGGACTTCCTTTTCAGGTGTTTTTTTGGGCTGCATTCATTGGATCAGGACCATTCTGGTGTCGTTGGATTCCTCTCAGCCTGCCCTTTCCGACAGACTAAGGCAAGTTCGCCTACTCACGAGTAAACACACGATACAGCTCACTTTCACTTTCCATAGGGATCCATGCATTTTTTGTTCTCCGGTTTTTTGGCCCTAACTTTTGATACAAAGGAGATATTTCACTCTGGTTTTTTGCATTGCATTCCGCTCAAAATTCTGCATCCAACAGTATATAATATGATGGGGTTACTCCTAACCACCACGATTTTAGCATTTCACCCCCCCCAGTACGCATCATCCCCTCGTGCGCATCACCCGGTGCGGCCCGCACCCCCCTAGCGACGCCACTATATTCACTTGTAATAGCAAGTGCTGACTGGAATGCAATTGTACATGCATTTTACAAGTACAGATTACTGTCTGTGACATCATTATTATGTATAAAGAACTGAAAGTTGCCCCATCATTAATGAATCTTCTGCTATGCAACACTTAATACTTAGTTCTTGGAAGGCTATATTCCTCCATCACTGCTGATTTCTCCCCATCTTAAAACAAGAGACAAACATGACTAAGGAGGACCCAATCATAAACAGCCCTAGCACCAGCGCTGAGCTCCAGTGCTGGTGCTGGGCGTCACAGACATGCTGTAAAGCACATCAGCGGCCCCTGGGGAGGAAGGAGAGCCGGCGTCAGGCCAGTGCCAGTTGGTGCTGGGCCCAGCGCTGGCTGGAGGACGCTGCACAGCCGCCAGCAATAGGTAAGTGCACCAGGTGGGGGGAGGCATTCTGGGGCAGGAAGAGGAACCTATCCTCCATGTCAGTCTGCAAAGCCGGTGCAGACTTGAGTAGCCCTATTGCAGGGCCTGCACCCTTACTTGGGGGAAGAGGACAAAAGTCCTGTTCCCCCAAGGAGACCTCCAGCAGCAGGGCCTCTGCCGGACTGCTGGATATAGCAGTTGCCATTTTGCCATCGTTGCACCCAGTGGCGTCACCAAGGATAGGATTGGGCTGCCCATTCCCCCTCAAGTAAGGCAACCATTCTCCATCTTTTATGTGGTATAAGAAATTAGTGCTGCCCTGTTTTGAGCACATATCCCTTTTCTCTGCCTAGTACACATGTGGTGAAAAAGGGGAGGGTGTTAACAGCTTCAGAGAAGTGGGTGTAAAAGGCTGCAATCCTAACCACACTTTTCTGAGAGTAAGCCCCCTTGAACAAAGTACTTTTCTACTTCTGAGTAGACCTGGTTAGGCTTGTGCCCAAAGTCCTATAAAGTTTCAAGGGATGGCTTATTTCTGGGGATGATGGGGATGATAGCAGTATGTCTCTTTTGTTTTCTTTCTTCTTCCCAGTCTGTACTTCAGCTCTGTGGGTGGTAGTGGCAGTGCTGAACCTTGTCTTAGCAGCTGGCTCCATCCAACAGCATTTGGTGCCAACTGCATGCAAATACCATTCTATAGCTCACTTAGCAATGGTGGATGTCATGGTGGTTTCATTCTATAGCTTTCCTGTGTTCAACTGGGTTCGGCTGGTGGTGGTTATGCATTCAACTTCATTTTTATCCTCCCTAAATCTGGGTGAAAAGTACACTAAAAATCAGTAGAAATATGCAAGCTTTGAATTCAGACAGCAGATGGTGCTGGAAGCAAAGGCAAATTCCAGGGCTTTCTTGATTTGTTACTAACCTCAGTCTTTTCCCCAGTCTTAAAGAGTTATGGTCCATAGTTGGGAGTTAACTACGTGTTCTGAGCAGTGGTGTAGTGGTAAAATCTAAAGTTGCAAGAGCCTCATAGCCTATACAATTTTTAAAAATCGATTAAAAATTTCTTCACTAACAGTACTTTCTTCTCCTGCCACTTATTTCAACTTTCAAAGTTGTTGTGTTTCATGTAAAGATCTACTAAACCCCTCCCAGACTCTTGGAGTAGTTTGCAGTAATTTCAAACAAATGTATAAATATTTGTTTAAAATACAGTATTGCAAAATTTTGCAGTTTTTTTTTAATATTGCAAAAGTGAATTTCATAACATCTCAGATAAATATAAAAGGTATGTTAGAGTGCTGCTAAATGCTACATATTGTTCTGTCCCAATTTTCAACTCCTGCCAACTACGCCAATTTGTCCCGTCCAAATATCCCAACTCCCTTCTAATGCCCGCTTTTTTGGCTAATTAACACCCTCTTTATCTCTAGGAACAACAGCTATGGTGTGCAAAGGAATGAACAGGGAACTCCTTATCTATAGCAACTAACAAAATTTATTGCTATAAATACAGACACTCCCTGCAAGTCCTCTTGTCCAGAGGCTTTCCCTCCCCAAAACTCCACTTAACTCCATGGGTGAAGGTCTGACACCTCCAGTCCAAGTCCAATCTGGTCTCCAAAGCACAGTCCAGTCTTCTGCAGTAGAGACATCATTGCTCCTGCTGTGGAAATCCTAATTCTGAGTTTCCATTTTGCCATAGTGTAAAGCCTTGAACAGTTCTCAAAGCCAAACCTTATTTAAGAGTTAGGTGTGTTTCAGCCCACTGACTGCACATAAAATCAGTCTCTCTCTCCCCACCCAATCTACTTGTTCCAAATCCCTCTGGCTCCAAATATGTTAGTGAAAACATATTTGTAAAAAGATAAGCAAGAACACACACACACCCATGCGGTCTGTGGGCCTCAGAAAGGCTCCAAATGCTACCAGAACAAGGTTCAAGTCGCATTCAAATTCCCAGTGAATCAGAACCAGTGGATTTTATTATCCTCTGGTTTCTGTATCCACAGGGGTCTTGCCTCACGAACCTTATAGAATTCTTTGAAAAGGTCAACAAGCATGTGGATGCGGGAGAACCCGTAGACATTGTATATCTGGACTTTCAGAAGGCGTTTGACATGGTACCTCACCAAAGGCTACTGAAAAAACTCCACAGTCAGGGAATTAGAGGACAGGTCCTCTCATGGATTGAGAACTGGTTGAAGGCCAGGAGACAGAGAGTGGGTGTCAATGGGCAATTTTCACAATGGAGAGAGGTGAAAAGCGGTGTGCCCCAAGGATCTGTCCTGGGACCGGTGCTTTTCAACCTCTTCATAAATGACCTGGAGACAGGGTTGAGCAGTGAAGTGGCTAAGTTTGCAGACGACACCAAACTTTTCCGAGTGGTAAAGACCAGAAGTGATTGTGAGGAGCTCCAGAAGGATCTCTCCAGACTGGCAGAATGGGCAGCAAAATGGCAGATGCGTTTCAATGTCAGTAAGTGTAAAGTCATGCACATTGGGGCAAAAAATCTAAACTTTAGATATAGGCTGATGGGTTCTGAGCTGTCTGTGACAGATCAGGAGAGAGATCTTGGGGTGGTGGTGGACAGGTCGATGAAAGTGTCGACCCAATGTGTGGCGGCAGTGAAGAAGGCCAATTCTATGCTTGGGATCATTAGGAAGGGTATTGAGAACAAAACGGCTAGTATTATAATGCCGTTGTACAAATCAATGGTAAGGCCACACCTGGAGTATTGTGTCCAGTTCTGGTCGCCACATCTCAAAAAAGACATAGTGGAAATGGAAAAGGTGCAAAAGAGAGCGACTAAGATGATTACTGGGCTGGGGCACCTTCCTTATGAGGAAAGGCTACGGCGTTTGGGCCTCTTCAGCCTAGAAAAGAGACGCCTGAGGGGGGACATGATTGAGACATACAAAATTATGCAGGGGATGGACAGAGTGGATAGGGAGATGCTTTTTACACTCTCACATAATACCAGAACCAGGGGACATCCACTAAAATTGAGTGTTGGGGGGGTTAGAACAGACAAAAGAAAATATTTCTTTACTCAGCGTGTGTTCAGTCTGTGGAACTCCTTGCCGCAGGATGTGGTGCTGGCGTCTAGCCTAGACGCCTTTAAAAAAGGGATTGGACAAGTTTCTGGAGGAAAAATCCATTACGGGGTACAAGCCATGATGTGTATGCGCAACCTCCTGATTTTAGAATTGGGTTATGTCAGAATGCCAGATGCAAGGGAGGGCACCAGGATGAGGTCTCTTGTTATCTGGTGTGCTCCCTGGGGCATTTGGTGGTCCGCTGTGAGATACAGCAATCTGGACTAGATGGGCCTATGGCCTGATCCAGTGGGGCTGTTCTTATGTTCTTATGTTCTTAGGGGTCTGGGAATGGATACCAAGATTGTACCTGTACTTGCTCTAAGGACAGCCCAGAGAGTCCACAACTAAACCAAGCCCAGGTTGCCAGTCTGGAGCTCAAGAGCAAATATACATTCAGCCTGGAAAGAAACTGGCAACCAGTTGAGCTGTTTCAGAACAAGCGTAATATGTCCTTGAGAGTCCACAGCTGTCAATAGTCAGTGGCATTTTGTACCAGCTGCTTTTTCCAGATCATCTTCAAGGGCAGTTTCACGTAGAGCACACGACCGCAGTCTAATCTGGAAGCCACCAAGGCACATGGGTCAAAGCCGCTAAATCTTTATCTTCCACTAGTGGGTGCTGTTTTATCACAAAGCATTTGGAGATGCTTCCCTGCAAACTTCCCTTTCGCGCAGGTGCTTAAGCCTTAGGCAGAGCAATAGGTCTGGCAAAACAGAACTGCAGATTTCGAAGAGTTACACAGAACTCTGAAATGCTAACCTGCATACATCAAAAGCTTGTACTGTACCCTATACCCATTGGCTTTGGTCAAGTCAGAATGGACAGTGGGGGGGGGGGGGGTCATCTTGAGAAAAGACTGAGAGAGTTGTCCTTTGTGCACTTGCCCTGGAGTAAATCCCCTTGAGTTCAATGGGACTTACAGCCAAGTAAACACACCTGTAAGCATACTTTGTAAACATACTTTACATATTTTGTAAACATGCGCCAAGTAAACATACTTTGGTCATCTTATGAGAAGGGAATACTCTTTAGAAAAGGCCCTGATGCTGGGAAAATTGAAGGCAAAAGGAGAAGTGGACAGCAAAGGATGAGATAGTTAGATAGTGTCAGAGAGGCAATGAACATGTATTTGAACAAACTCCAGAAGTTAGTGGTAGACAGGGGGGTCTGGCGTGCTGTGGTCCATGGGGTCATGTAGAGTCCGACACAACTTAACTACTTAACAACAACAAACATACCTGGGCTCAGGCTGAAAGGCATGCGGGGGCAGGATATGGTGCTGATTTTTGAACCAAGTTAGTAAGAATTGGGTCAACAGGCGCTCATGCTGTAGAATTAAGTTGGGATAATGGATTTGGATTTTGGGATAGAAGATAAATACAAGTAAATCTTAGATACAAGTCTTACTGGAGCAAATTGGGAATACTTACAACCAGCTGGATATCAGCACATGAATTAACTCAAGAAGATGCCACAGGATAAAATAAACAAAAATTAGATTGTTATTATTATTTTTCTAGCAAAATGCTGATTATTAAGAGGGATAGGAGAGTGGATTGGTTCTTTCCATGCTAATTAGGCTCTTTAGGACTGGAAGCATTGCACTACCACTATAGGCTCAAAGCAGAATTATTCTGTACAGCACTCAGCATAGTGCTTTAGTCCCAGTAGGAATCCTGCAATGCCCACCTATAAGGGCAAGTTTCCAAAAAGGTTCATTCAGACTTCCCAGAAGGTATGCAATAATGCAAGAACAAATCAGGCAAGTGCTAAAGACACTCTAGTATTACTCTCTACTACACCCACACTGGTGGGTTCCAGTAATCACACTGACATGTAGCTAACAACAACAGATGAATTAAATAGGGTAGGTAAAACAAGACAGCTTGCTAAGACCTGGAGGTGGCATAGAAAAGCAAGATTCAAAATTGTGGTTAAAAATCTTTAATTGGGTTTCTGTGGTTGCCAGTTCAATAGTAAGATGTACAGGTTCAGAAGTGTATTAGGTCCTTCTTTTCCCAGGATTACGTAGCACAATCTCCGCAACAACAACAAACAAGAGCTAACTTTTTTCTTCTCTCTAGCTAAGAATCTTCCATTCCAATCCCTCACTGATCTACACCCAGGCCCTGTCCCTCTTTCATTCTTTCCTTTTTACTGTCTTACAGCCCAATCCAAAGCTGCCTGGCGTGTGGGGCTGCAGTGGTGCTGAAAATGGCTGCCACTGCATCCAGCATGCCCCAGGCAACCACTGCAGCCTCCTTAGGAGAAGGGGACTTTAGTCCCTTTACTCCAGGTAAGGTGAGTAGGCCTGCAATGGGGCTACTCAATTCTACGGCAATCCGTAGACTATTTGTGCACCAACGGAAATAAAAATTATTTATTTATTACTACAGTTTTCACAAGATCTGTGGCCAAGGCTTCATGAAGCATTGAATATGCTGTGGGGAAAGCTACTACAAGAGGGTGTGGATATCCTTTACCAAAAAGTCAACTTAGAGCACAATCCCACCCTGCACTGGAACTGGCAAGCCAAGAGGCTTGCGATGTATCCAGCACAGGATGGGGCCCAAAGTGGCTCAGCCAGAGGCAAGGGGAAACTTTTCCCCTTATCTCCAGGTAAGGCACCCTTGCCCCTATGGATCTCCTCAAACTTGTGCTACCTCCTGAGGTGGTGCAAGTCCAAGGAGAGCAGAGTGGCTTGAAGCTGGAGCAGATCCAGCTGCATAAGTGCTGCATCCCAGCCCCACCTCCCACCTCCCACCCACCCATTCCTGAGGCCTCCCACCCTCCCCCCATCCAGGAATGCCTCCCTCCTGCTTCCTCCCCACCTCCTCCCCTCCCATCCCAGAGCCTTGCATCGGCCCAGTCGAGCCAATGTAAGGCTCACTACATAAGCCGCCACGGAGGCTGGATGTAGCGCACCCCCGTGCACCAGCACAGCTTATTCCTGAGGCAGTGCAAACATGCTTTATGGCATGTGAAGGGAAGGATTCAAGTGACGGGCAGGATTGCGCCCTTGGAGGAGGAGGAGAAGTTTTCACTCCTCCACTTCACTGAATCAGTACCAAATTCAGCTGCTCAATTTTAGCAGATGGATTACGCAGAAATCAAGGCAAATTGGGGAACATAACCTCTTCTAAGGACAGACTCTATGAGGTTAAAATGCATGTGCAGCCCATGGGATGGACTCTCTGCAGCCCTGCAGAGCTGGCCTTAGGAGTGGCAGGGCCCAATTGGAAACATTATTTTTGCAGGGCCCCAGGTTCACAGCCAAGGTCTGTAGAATCTTAGAGATACAAATAAAATACTATATAATTATATAATAGCATATAATAATATATTATTTAATATATTATATGTTAAAATATATAAGCATATTTTATTTATAATAAGATACATTATATAATTATATAAATTATATAAATAAAATACGCTATTATATTATTATATTATATTATTATAAACTTCATATCACTCTAGTAGAATGGAAAGTAGTACAGTAAAAAAAATTCAAACACTACTGATTTTTAAAGAATTCAGAAGAAAGTTAAAATTGTTGCAATTCTCTTTAAAGCCTGTAATGTGGCATTAGGTGTCCATTGCAATGTGTTGTGTGTATTTGACAAACTAGAGTAGATTATCCTAACAGAGGGCCCCCTTAGGCTCAGGGCCCAATTGGGAACAATTGGTTCAATTGGCTTAAGGCCAGCCCTGCCTGGAAGGCTTTCTTTCCCAATTGGAGTGGCTTGCAAAGGCTAGTCTTGCTTTAAGGAAAGATGAGAGCTGAACCAGGGTTTCCATCTATCCCAGGGGTCTCCAAACCCCGGCCCGGGGGCCAAATGCGGCCTGCAGCCAGTCTCTATTCGGCCCGCAACCAGCCTCTGATCTACTGAGAGCCTCTGGCCAGGATCAAACATAACCAGAGTTGTGCTTGTGGGGTGGGGGAATGGGGGTCCATTTAAGTGTGTGCTTTATTTCTTGGGCGGTGCTTGGAGAAATCCTGGGCATTTGAGCCCATTTAGGGCCCAATCCTATGGTCCGCACTGCACCTCCGCGGCGCGGACCACAGTCGCAAATGTGCTATAAGCCACATTTGCGGGGCTTACCACTGGGCTCCCACCGGAGGTGGCTCAGCACCAGCCGCCGCTGAGCCACTGCCCGGTGGGCGCTCGCGTTCCGCAGCTCGGTGGTGCCTGTGACTGCCGGGCTGCAGAACGGCAAATGGGGCAGGGATGGGGGTGTTCCGGGGAGGGGAGAGGCCAGCATGTCGCGGGGAGGGGGCAGGGAGGCCGGCGTGACGCAGGGAGGAGGGGCATGCCAGAGGCGTGCCTGGGGGCAGGCGGGAGGAGGATCTGTGGAGCTCTGCTGCAAAGGATCCTAGACGCTCATGGAGGCTGCATGCCTTACAAGAGTGCCTTTACTTTAGCAGCGCCCTTTGGGTGCCGCTAAAGAGAGTAGTCCCATTGCGGGGCTGCCTCCCTTACCTGGGGGAAGAGGACAAACGTCCCCTACTCCCGAAGTGCCTCCCGTGGTAGCGCAGGAGGCGCTGGATTCGGCGGCAGCCCTCGTGGTGCTGCCAAGCGGGGGCGCCTCAGGCAGCTCAGGATTGGGCTGCCCGTTAGGATTGGGCTGTTATTCATTTACTCATTTAAGTTCCATCTCTAATGTATTTATTTAAATTTTATATTTATTTTTCTGGCCCTCAACACTGTGCCAGATATTTGATGCATATCGAATCGAAAAGTCAGTCGAAAAGTTAGAGACCCCTGATCTATCCCATAGATCAGCAGCTACCTAACCTTCCAGCAGTTTCCCTGCCATTGCACTTTTTCACAGCCTTTCCTGCGAGGTTGATTCAAGGGTACCTGTTCTATCTGGAGCAGAAGCAGCTATTGCCCTCACCATTCAAGAGTCCCCATGTTCAATACTGTGCTTTTCTCATGAAAGTTAATGACAGCTACATGTATATGGGAGAAAGTGAAGGGAGTGCTCTCCGGATATTATTGAGGTGAAGGCAAAACTTGCTCCCTGTATCTGGAGGCTGGCTCCAGACATTGAAAGTGAAGTGTAAGTGTACCAAACTACACGTGAGGTAGGAAATTTGTATGGCTCTCCTGACGTTTCTATTTTCCTTCGATACAGAAGTAATGTGGACTTTGTTGTCTCCCTAGCAGAGACTAAAGAATGCAGCCACTGAATTGCATTGAATTGACTGTCCTAGACATCTTTCATGCTTTTAACCCCAGCATTCCCACTGGAGTTGGCCTCTGTTAGAATACTGTACTGAGCCTGCACAGCCTGCCTGGTTCCTCCCATTTCTTCCCTTGTCAGATCACCTCCCTGTATCTTGGAATGCTCTGGCCAAACTTCCCTTAATGTGTTGCAGACTTTTTCCACTCCCTCCATCTCCTGAGATGGGTGTGTGTGTGTGTGTATTTGTGCATTTTATAATGTTGCTGTTTGCATCTCTTGCCAGCATACAATCTGGAGCTTTAGTGAGATCTGTTGGAGCCAGGTCTTGAATCCTTACAGGCCTTGGCCTCACCCCATCATTTTGGCATCACCCCAGATGTTCAAACTGGAGCTCAGAATGCAGTCGTTTTTCTCAGCCCTAAACAAGCGGTTTTGATTTGATCACAAGTGTGACGTTCCTCCTCATGCGTCACTCTTTGTTACCAAACAAAATGCATTTGCATCTTTGGCATGCATGTCCCAGAACTTCTGTGGTCCATCCTGCAAGCTTTGATGAGTTTCAGGAAGAGCAGTGGGGGGAGACTGCACATACATCCTTAGATTCCAGCCCCCCCCCCACACACACACTCACACCTCAGCCAGTTGCTGCCGTCTTTAACATTTCAAACAAATCTTTAACTCTGAAATAAACATTTCACAGACTGCTCAGATAATTCAAGGTTTGTAAACTGTTGCTGTTCATGACTTTTGCAATATACTAAGAATATCCTCTTTGGGGAACTTGGGCTGCTGTAACACTTCATTAGTGTGCAATGTGCAGATATGCATGGGAAGAATGCATGTTGGCTACTAGCTAAAGGGTACCTTGCGATGCTTCTGCACACCCTTTGTACTCATGGGTTGTAATCCTGGAACGTGAAAGCAGTTTTACTTCTCGTCAAGTGATTGGATAATGCTGCTTGGACACATTTTCTTGTACAGGTTGAGAATCCCTTATCCAGAATTCCAAAATACAGAATATTTTGGAATATTCTGAAATACAGAAAATACAAAAACTTTTTTGAGTGCCAACATGACTTTTTTTTTTACTTTCTTGCCTAAAGAAATAAAATCACAAACTGTGTTTCATGCACAAACCTTGTTTTATACACAAAATTATTAAAAATATTGTATAAAATTACCTTCAGGCTATATGTATAAGGGGTATATGAAACAAATAAATTTTGTGTTTAGACTCGGGCCCTATCACCAAGGCCTCTCATTATGCATTCATTATGTATGCATGTATTCTGAAATACAGAAAAATCCAATATCCAAAACACTTCTGTTCCCAAGCACTTCAGATAAGGGATGCCTAACCTGCATCTTCCTGAGTGCAATGTATGCAATGGAGAGATTTATGCTCAATCCTGTGAACGCTTTTCTGGGAATAAGTCCCACTGAACACAATGGAATTTACTTCTGAGCAGACATGCACCATTTGTCTTGCTTTCTTTTGAAAAAAGCGGAAAATTCAGGGAAGGAGCCTGGGATCTGAGTGGGCCAAGTCTCCACAGCTCTGTCCTGTATGCCGGGAAAAGTGTGGTACAAGGTCCCACAACTTGCAGGAGAAATAAAGGAATCTTGTGGGGCTTAGTAAAGTGGGATCTCCAGATCTGCTTCCACGTGCAAAGTGTGGTTGGCTCCAACACTGGAAATTGTAATGGAAATGCACAAGAAACAGGACAAACCTTCAGTTGGTCGTCCATTCCCTTTTGTTCAATCCTGGCTTTCGGTGGTCAGAGCTCAAAACAGGTATCCCTGAAAACAGAGTTTTAATGGGCTTTCCACCTTCCATCTCATTCTTAGGTTATTTTTCAGTGCTGATTATATATTGAGCCAGTGAGCTCTGAAGTGAGAGTCTCCCGTGTGTCTGTGTGCCTGTCTCTCACTGGATTAGCCTCATGAGAGGCAGAAAAACAAAAAGGCCCCAGAAAGGGGAACAAAGGATCCACTACTCAGCCCAGAGGCCAATGCTCTGTCTCCAATTACCTAGGCTGAGCAAGGAGGAGGTATGTCTGTGGGGAGAATACCATTTGGTATGTGGTGCTCAGTGGACCGCTTGCATTTTCAAGATTCGCCCATATCTCCCCCTCCCCCATTTTACTATGGATAAAAAGGAAAATGTAAGATCAGTCTGTCTATGGATACACTATTGATTTACAAGGGAACATTAGACCGTCTGTTAGTATTTCATACCCCTTGCCTAACAATCAAAGCAAATGTTGCTGGATTTTGTGGTGACTACAACAACTTGAGCTAGCTGTTTCAGGGAGTTATCCACCATGACTCATGTGGGTGGGTTCAACTATGCGTGTGTTTATGTGCCTTCTGTCCCAATGGATGACTGCATAAGGAGGAAGCACACCCCCAGCCCTAATCCTGTGGTTGTCACCTTTGGCATTCCACTCTCAGGTCTTGGCACATTTTTAAAAAACTGTATCTTGTTAAAGAGGTACAAACCTTCCAGCGATTGGCCTGAACACACTTCCCCAGACAGTGGTCCTGCTCTTCCTCCTTCATTCCCATGAACACCCACCTATCTTTCTTTGCAGTAAAAACTAATACCTTGGAGGTACAGGTACAGGTCTCTTTGGTCAACTTCTGGCAACAGATAACCTTGACTATTACAGATTCTTCTGGCCTGAACTGTTGAGTTAGCCTTGCATACTCATCTCAGCATGTTGCATCTCTCTCTCTCTCTCTCTCTCTCTCTCTCTCTCACACACACACACACACACACACACACACACACACACCCCTTATTGAACTTGGTTGGTGTATGCAGTATATCAAGACTCTAGAAGAGGCTTGGCCTCAAGCATCCCAGAGGAAGTCTGGTTGGATTTCACAGCAACTAATGAGACTGCAAACGTCAGTTCTTGTAAAGCTGTCCCCGTACTGACGCAACCCCAGTCCATTTTCTTTCTTAATATTTTATTTTATAGTTGGTCTCGTGCACCATAGTACTCCATGAGTTCTGCATGTAATTGTCTGACTATACAACATCTGTTTTTCTTTCTCCTGTAATGTCTGGGAGGGCTGTTTTTAACATTTTGCATTTGAGGGTGGCAGGCGTAGCGATTTTGATGGTGTGTTTTGTTTTTTAATAAACGGTGCCAGATTTGATTGTGGCAACACATGTGTTCCCCTTGTGGCACAACTGCTCATTACAGGTTTCTAGTATTGTGTTTGCAGAACAACAGGAAGGCATTTTCAAAGGAAAAACATCCTGGGGGAATAATTTCACCCTCCACCTGCACACTGCTTCACCCACAATCCCTCAGGCAGTTCGGTTCTCACGCAGGGTTATTTCTGGATTCTGAACCCAGCTGGGGAAAAACTGGAGCAAAGTAGGTGGGGAGAAGTGGTTGGTGGGGAAGTTACATCCTCCCCTCCACCTGCTACTTCTGTATTCACCTAATTCTGGAAACACAACCATGTTTCTAGATTCTCAGTTGCCTTGAGTACCCTTTGGAGAGAAAGGCAGGGGATGAACGAACAAACAAACAAACAAACAAACAAACAAACAAACAAACAAACAAACAAACAAACAAACAAACAACTTTGCATTACTATATGAGTTGCAATATGCAGTTTTTTAAAAAAGAATAAATTTCTTAGTGGAGATTGCTAATTATGGGGGTGTATATAAATTCTGATTTTAAAATAATTATTTCTTACCTTGAGAATGGAGGACTGAGGGTTGTGCAAGTGCTGCTGGGTGGAAAGGTTCTAAAATCACACACAGAGCTCTCCCAAGACGTCTTGAAGCCTCAAGTATCATGCCAAGTGCTGCACCCCTTTACCTGGTGATGTGCCCACCTCTGCTCCTCCTATCCCTGGATTAGAAAAGATGGGGGGACAAACTGGAAGCAGAAGTGTAAAGGAGACAGTGGTAGGCTACTTCCTCTCCTGCTCTGTACGCCTCTGTGGGTCGCATGGATAGGCTTGTCCTGCTCTCAGTCTCCTGCCATCTTCTACTATCTGCAGAGACCAGGCTCGGAACAGGAAAGGAGCTAACCTTAGACTGTCTCGAGCTTCTGTGTCTGCAGGACAGGGTGGCCAGTTTTATTCAAAAGACACACTTTTTACTTGATTTATTTCAAACCTTTCACCCTGGTTTTCCTCATCTTAGAACCAAAGTGAGTTTTCCTCTCCTCAGGGCTAGCCCGAGACTTTGTTCCTGACACCTGAGGCAGCATGCCAAATTTATGTATTTATTTAGCGTATGGCATATAATACATGGACTTATATATCAGTTAGACTAGATCAAATGACAATGTCCATGCAGCCATTCAAGGACAGAGTAACCGTCACAGAAAAAGTCACCATGGGCCAGTATATGCCCTCAGTTTGCAGCCAGACACAATGTGGTACATGGTTAGGTGGGAGAACCCGCAATCACACTGAGAGGTAGATACTAGCCCCCATTTAAACATTTAGTCCTGGCAAACACCATGTAGGGTACAGATCCTGTTCAAAGTTTTCCAATGCTGACAAGGTAAGTCAAAACCTGGTGCCTAAAGTGTAGGATCGTCTATATATCTACCCGTTTCTGGGCGTTTGACTGCCCATTTAGCTTTCCATTGGGCATTTATATTAAAATTGTGCAGATGTTGTGCGAGTGCCAGAGAAGGCTTTCTGGATTTGAGCCTACCGATTGATAGATGAGGAAGATCGGCATGCACTGGTAAAAGTGGGTTGTTGGTGAAGCATGCCAAATGTTGCCCCTCCATACCAAATGATGGGCCAGCCTTTGGTCCTTGCATTTTCCAATTCTCTAGCTCAGCACTCTCCTCCCCTCCACACATTGTCTTCCTCTCTGTCCCTCTCTTTCTTTTTCAATCCAGGAAGGAGAAAGAGGAGCTGTAGAACCAGATAGGCAGATAGAGGTGCATGTGCTGCCAATCTGCTGCCTGGGGCAACCACTTCAATTGACCTCATGGGTGGGCCAGCCCTGATAATGTGCATACATCCAAAGCCCTATTGATACCAAAATATTTGTCCAGGCAACTTTTGCTAAGGTCAGTAGGGGCAACAGTTGCTTTGCCAGGCACCCATTATTTAAAATATTGATACAGATTGCAGCCGGAATGGGGAACAGATACAGTAACAGTAACTAAAAATTGTATAGGAATTCTTGAGGAACAAAAAGCACTGTGCAGGTGGTCTGTGAGAGCAAGGATAATGTAGTGTTT
The DNA here is from genome assembly GCF_035046505.1 of Tiliqua scincoides. Classification (NCBI taxonomy): domain Eukaryota; kingdom Metazoa; phylum Chordata; class Lepidosauria; order Squamata; family Scincidae; genus Tiliqua; species Tiliqua scincoides. Next base: position 78,042,970 of record NC_089825.1, read on the forward strand.
TGGAGTTGGAAAATCCAAGTTCAAATCCCCACTCAGCCATGAAGCTTCCTGGGTGACTTTGAGCCCATCACTCTCTCTATGCCTCATCTACCTCACAGAGTTGTTCCAAGGACAAAAGGAGGGAAGGAACTGTGCACACCCCACCTTGAGCTCCTGGGAGGAAGGGCAGTATAAAAATGTGGAAAATGAATAAGGGCGCAATCGTAACATGCGCTGGAACAGACAGGTCAGGAGGCTTGCGTGGTATCCAGTGCAGGATAGGGGCCAAGAGCAGCTTAGCCAGAGGAAAGGGGAAACATTTCCTCTTACCCCTGAGAAAGGCGTCCTTTCCCCTATGGGTCTCCTCTAACTTGTGCCACCTCCTGCGGTGGCACAAGTCCAAGGAGAGCGGAGCAGCTTGAAGCTGTGCCGTTCTCCCCAGGAATGGGGATTAGGATCCGGCATATCTGCAGGATCCCAACCCCGCCTCCTGCTCTCCACCCCCAGGGCTGACTAACACCCAGGAACGCCTCCCCCCTGCCTCCCTTTGGTCATTGCGTCAACCCAGCTGGGCTGATGCAACCTGCGCAGAGGAAGCTGGCGCGGAGACTTGTGTCAGCCTCCGCAGGCCGGTGCTTCTTTGAGTGCCGGCCCAGCTTCCTCCTGAGGAGGCGCAATCGTGCCTTATGGCACGTTTGCGACCCTCCTGAGCCAGCGCAAGGGACTTGTGCTGGCCCAAGTGAAGGGCTGGATTGTGCCCTAAATCAATAACTTTGCATCTTCTAATAGAGCTGCAGCCACTATGTGCAGATTGGGGTTGGAGCCCTTGTGGCAGTGACTCCCATTTGCCCAGGGCCACCATGAAGAAAAATGTCAGTTAGAGATGGTCTGTCTTCACAAGCCCTCTCACAATTGTGTAGAGAATTCCCACAATTTATATAGTAGCTTGTGAATATAGAGCAAATTTAACTCTTCGCTCACAACAGGAGAGGAAACTGAACGCTTTCCACATGTGCTGCCTCCGACGCATTCTCGGCATCACCTGGCAGGACAAAGTTCCTAACAACACAGTCCTGGAACGTGCTGGAATCCCTAGCATGTATGCACTGCTGAAACAGAGACGTCTGCATTGGCTCGGTCATGTTGTGAGAATGGATGATGGCCGGATCCCAAAGGATCTCCTCTATGGAGAACTCGTGCAAGGAAAGCGCCCTACAGGTAGACCACAGCTGCGATACAAGAACATCTGCAAGAGGGATCTGAAGGCCTTAGGAGTGGACCTCAACAAGTGGGAAACCCTGGCCTCTGAGCGGCCCGCTTGGAGGCAGGCTGTGCAGCATGGCCTTTCCCAGTTTGAAGAGACACTTGGCCAACAGACTGAGGCAAAGAGGCAAAGAAGGAAGGCCCATAGCCAGGAAGACAGACCAGGGACAGACTGCACTTGCTCCCAGTGTGGAAGGGATTGTCACTCCCGAATTGGCCTTTTCAGCCACACTAGACGCTGTTCCAGAACCACCTTTCAGAGCGCGATACCATAGTCTTTCGAGACTGAAGGTTGCCAACTCAGACTATAAAGTAGCTTTTAGCCAGTGGTCCAGGAGAATGGGGCAAAGCTCTAACAGTTCAATCATCAGGTAGTGAAGAGTTAAAACATGAAATGGAGGGGATGAAGGAAAATACTGTAATACATGGAGAAAAATGAAGCTGGCATATAAAAATGCCTAGGGTGATGGAAGAACTCATGTGCAGATCTTAGCAAATGTACAAGCAGGCAATTATAGGCAAAACTGAAAGCAAACCAAAACCCCTACTACACTTACTCCTAACTGTTCTTGCTTCAGTTTCTGAACAGAGGTTCTGCTGTTGTAAACAGCCACATGGCGCATGTTTTGGAACCAGCACCACAAACATTGGTGATGTCAGTGGCCTGTCACTACTATCAGCTACCTGCAGAAGCACAGGTAAGCTGGCACAGGTGCAGAGGGTGGGAGGAAGGGGGCAGGGAGGAATGGGGGAGTGTCTTGGTGAGGAGGGGGGGTGTGGGAGACAGGTGGATCCTGGCAGCACCAGTGTGTGCCAGGATCCTGTTCCCTTTCCCTCTCCTGTTCCCTCTCCCTTGCTTTCTTCAGTTCTGCATCAGCAAAATGGTTAGTGCAGATCCAAGGACACCCATTCAGGCAGCAGAGGCTTGCTCCAGGTGTAAGGGAACTCTCACTCCCTTCCCATGTGGAGACCTCCACGACTGCCTTCCCACCACAGGATGCAGCGCCTACTCCATTGGTGCAGCTGCATGGGGGGGGAGGTTTAGTTAGGATTTGACCCTGAGGTTTGATGAAGTTATTGTCCTTTCTGATTGAGCATCCCATCTCATCCTAGTCAGGTGGGTTGTAGTGTCAAATGGTTTATGCCAGGGGTGCCCAAACCGCGGCCCGGGGGCCACTTGCGGCCCTTGAGGCCTCTCAATGTGGCCCTCAGGGAGCCCACAGTCTCCAATGAGCCTCTGGCCCTCTGGAGATTTGTTGGAGCCCACACTGGCCTGACGCAACTGCTCTCAGTGTGAGGGCGACTGTTTGACCTCTCTCATGAGCTGTGGGATGAGGGCTCCCTCCACTGCTTCTCGTTTCACGTCTGTGATGCAGTAGCGGCAGCAAAGGCTTTGTGCAAGGCCTTTTATAGGCATTGAGCTATTTCAAGACCTTCATTCATTCATATAAGTTTATCTTTAATATATTCATTTATGTAAACTTATGTAAATTTATTCAAATTTAAATGTAAATTAATTCTTCTTTCCCCCGGCCCCCCCCCCCGACACAGTGTCAGAGAGACAATGTGGCCCTCCTGCCAAAAACTTTGGACACCCCTGGTTTATGCCAATGCCAGCAGGTGGGTTGGCTAAGATCTGTTGTTCTTCTGATGCGAGCTAAATGAAACAAACAGTGAACAAAATAACTTGCCTGCTTGGCTATGTGGATGTTCTGTAATGGCGACAACTTCAAAGTGTCTCCAAGAAGCCTCTCTCCACATACACCCTGACATCAAGGCTTCTCCAGGAACAGATAGCAACAGAGAGGGCATCAAGGTGCTTTTAATCATTTCACATCTGTCTACTGCTGAATTATTTCTGCCTCAGGTTTCATGCTGTGGTAGTTCCTTGCTATTTCTTCCTGTGCATTTCCATTGTTTATGTTTTTCAGGTATGAACCTTTGCACTGAAAATAACTTCAGATTAAGTCCTGATTAAGATTACAAAGGGTTTCAAGAAGTTGTAGTGGGATGATCTAGGAACACTTCTGAGGATTCCAAAGACTGATACCATTGCATGGGTGGGGCAAGCAATTCTAGGCTTCTGAACAAAGTTTTTCAACTTTGCTTTTTTTTTTTTTTGCAAGTACCACTTTTCCCAAGGTCAGTAAACTCCCAATAGCCCAGCATCCATCTGGACAGTACTTCTGATAGGCAACACAATGTATTTTAAATTGCCCTCAAAGTAATGTACCACATTGTGTAATTATGTGTTTTTTTTAAGACTGATGGTCTGCCTTATAAGACTGTTGTGTGGGAAAACACAATAAAAATTGTAAGGTACTTTGCAAGTTAAAAATACCATACTTACTCTGGATTGACAAGGGAGGCGCAGCTTCCCCTAGCTCACCCCAGGGCCCCCTCTGCTTCCCATGGGGCTCTTGATCATCAGACAAGTGCAGCAGCCCAGGGGGAGTCCAATCATCAGCATTTCTATCACCATGGTGATAGAAGCATTCAATGGGGAAAGAAGGGAAGGGAACCAGGAAGCCTGCTCAGAGGGCTACAGGACTTTCAAAGCCAGGCCCTGAAAGGTGGGGACAAAAGGAGCCTCCTGTGCTCACCACTAAGGGCTGCTCCTTTCTATCCTCTCACCTTTCCACCACTCTGCCAATTTTAGCAGATTAACTTTTTGTTAGAGGGTTTCAATTTTATAAATAAGGGAAAACAGCACAATAGCAAATATAGTATAAAGTCCCAAAATATGGTTACATGCTTTGGGAAGATATTAGTGATCACAAGCACAGAACATCCAGGCATTGTCTGCAGTTCTGTTTCAGGGGGTGAGATGGTGGTGGATTAAGACTTCATAGGTAACTAAGTTTAAGCCTAGAGAGTGGGACATGTCTAGTGTTGCCTTGCATGTGCCAGGCCACCTTGTTCCACATTTGCTTACTCATGAGTAAACACGACCATGAGGCTTAGTTTAGCTTTCCATAGGGCTCTTCATCTGCTTGGAGGGAGGGACTTCCTTTTCAGGTGTTTTTTTGGGCTGCATTCATTGGATCAGGACCATTCTGGTGTCCTTGGATTCCTCTCAGCCTGCCCTTTCTGATGGACTAAGGCAAGTTCACCTACTTGCGAGTAAGCACGCAATACGGCTCACTTTCACTTTCCATAGGGATCCATGCGTTTTTTGTTCTCCAGTTTTTTGGCCATAACTTTTGATAGAAAGGAGATAGTTCACTCTAGTTTTTTGCATTCTGCTTGAAATTTCACATCCAACGGTATATAATATGATGGGGTTACTCCTAACCACTGCGATTTTAGCATGTCACCCCCCCATGCGCGTCACCCCTGTGCGCATCACCCAGTGCGGCCCGCACCTCCCGAGCGATGCCACTGTCCCAAACCATGCCTTATTTGAAGGGCCCAGCAGTTGCATATCTGCATCCCGTCCCTGGGGCACCACTGATCCCAGTCACCTCTGTTTCCAGGGGGGCCAGGCCAGGCCAGACAATGTCTTGTCAGGGCAATGGAGCCAACTACCACTTGCCATACTGTGGAATACTATGAATGATTCTTTTACCACTATTCTTGAAACACATTGCAGTCAACAACAGTGGAAGCCTGGATGGGCCAAGAGTCTTAAGGCAGCTCCAAACTTTGACATGAAAGGATAATAATCTTGTCCTTAGCACTAGCCTGAGGCAGATTTCCCTTTCCAAACGAATACTTTAGATTACCAATCCCAACTGCCCTGCATGCATGTGCAGGTGCAGGCAAATATGCACGCTCCAGAAGTAGGAGTCTCTGATTTACAGTGAGGTTCAACTGGGAATCTGAACTTTTTGCTTGTAAGAGGTCCATCATTCCGTTCCTCCCCCTACTTAGTATCCATGCTTAGCAAATAGTCAAAAGATTCTGATGGCAGTCACCCCCCCCTTCCTCCCCTTCCTACTGCTCACTGATTATGGGTTTAAGAGCTTGTGGCCCTTGTGAGGGCTTCAGTCATTCAGGAATCCTTCCCACCTTCTTTCTTCCAATGAAGCCATAAAACAGTTTTGCAAGGCTTCAGTCCTATTGACTTCTGTGGAACCATGCATAAAGATTGCAGCCTGAGTCACTTTTTTCGTGGCAAGACTGTAGCAAGCTACAACAAAGGGTGTTCTGTGACAGACAGGAAGAGGTGGGTAGGTGGAAGTACAAGGGGAGGATGGGGGGGCAGCCTGGGACTCCTGCTCCTTCCCCGCCACCCCCAATTTGCTGGCCCATGGCCTTCTTTGAATCCTTTTGCCTGCACCAAGAGAAGGGACTTGCGCTTGATATATGAAGTGTTTTCAAACAGGGTGCTTGGAAATCCCCACAAAGACTTCTGTGTCCAGGCCACATTAGGCCTCCTCCTCTTCCCCTCCCTCTTCTCACACCCCTCTGAGCTTTCAGTTGGCTTGCCTTTTCTATTTTTTTAAATTTTTTGGCTCAGTCTGGGAAGTCTGTAAAAGTGTGGGAGGGATGGGCAGAAGGAGAGGGGAGGAAGATATCCAACTGCAGACAGACAGACACCCTCCAAATTTGTGACTGGGGAGAGATGACAAATATATAGTTGCTACTTAGAAAATACTGTGGCTCAGATCATATGGGAAGCCAGTTTTCTGTAAGCTCTGTATATGTAGTGAACTGAGTGTTAGCATGTCCCATGATCACCATGGATGTTGAGTGTGAAGTAGTAATAATACATGGAATTCCTCTAAGCATGTGCAGAGCCCTGATCTTAAGCTGAACCAGAACTTAGCTTTTGGACTTGTTTTCAGTGCCAAGGCAAATATGAAGTAATACCAAAGAGGAGAGTGACTCTGACCATGTATGGAGTGCATTTCCCTCACCACTGGGTTAACCTCAACTTGTCCCACCACACAGGGCTGTACCATCCATGAGGCCAAATGAAGCTGTTGCATCAGACAGCAGATTGATTGAGGGGGATCCATCTCTGCCTGCCCACTTGCTCCCCCATTGCTCCTTCTCCTCCTTCCACTCCCTGGATTGGAAAAAGGAGGACAACAGAAGAAGAGGAAATGGGGAGGGGGGACTGCTGAGCCAGAGCACTGGGAGTGAGCAGAGGCTAGCACAACATTGAGTAAGGGGCAGCAGCATTTGGCATGCCACCTCAGGCACCAAAATATAGGCCAGCCCTGCCACCACAAATTATAACCAGTGAGGAGGGCTTTCAAATGCAAGCCCTAGCAGCTCCTTTAAAAAGGAGGGGGTAAGAATAATAATTCTATTTAGCATTTTTATAATGCTTTAGGACGCAATCCTAACCAACTTTCCAACACTGGCATAGCTGTGCCAGTGGGGCATGTGCTGCATTCTGTGGTTGGGGGGCTGTCACAGAGGCCTCCTCAAGGTAAGGCAATGTTTGTTCTCTTACCTCAGCATTGCATTGCCCTTACCTCAGTGCTGGAAAGTTGGTTAGGATTGTACCCTTAGAGTATTTCAGCACTTCCCAAAGATCCCTAACGCAAACCTGCAAGGTAGTTCAGCATTGTCTGTAGATGGGGGCTGAGGGAAAGAAAAACCAGCTTACTTGAGGCCATTTGGTGATTTCATGGCTGAGAGAGAAGCCAACCGTCCTCGGCTGGTTCAGAAAGTACTCCAAATCAGCCTTGATAAGTGTATGGGGAAGAAGCACAATTCTTCCTACCTCCATGCGCCATTATCTAATCACACAAAGGGCGCAATCCTTTCCAGCACTGGCATAAGGGCATTGCAGCTCTGAGGTAAGGGAACAAACATTCCCTTACTTAGAGGAGGCCTCTGTGAGTAACACCCAACTGTAGGATGCAGCACATGTCCCATTGGCACTGCTATGCCAGTGCTGGAAAGCACTGACATAAGGGGTTAGGATTGAGCCCAAAGAGGCTGGTTTGTCTGAATTGCTCTGCTGTGCTTTGAGGGGCAGTTCATCTATTGCACATCTGTGTGCATCTATGTTGTGCATCTTTTGCACATCATTTGTGTAATTAGGTGCTGGACAAAGGACGTAGATGTGAAGCCCGCTCACTGGAGATAGCCACCCTCCTTGTAGTCTCTTGAATTCAGGGATGAGAGAGGTGAGTCAAGAGGTATTTTTTGCCAGGTATTGTTAACTCTCTCTCTCTCTCTCTCTCTCTCTCTCTCTCTCTCTCTCTCTCTCTCGTTATTTGAACCTCTGATTCATTCCTTTGAACATGTAAACACTAAAAGTCCAGGAGTGGATATTCCAGAATCTCTTATCCTACAAACAGGCCCTTAGCTTAGGTATCTGCACTGTTGTCTCTGAGTACTTCTCAGGGCATCCTCCCCTGGTTTTGCACAGTCCTCCCCAATATTCATGCTTCAAGTGATATGATGAGCATTTGCAGTTGTAGTCTTGGAAAAAAAACCACTTGCAAAAATGCCACATTCTTCCTGCTTCTGTGTGCCATCACCTCTGACTCAGGATGCCGAGACAGAGATGGGAGGGAAGTGCAGGAATAACTCAGAGCAAGCATCGGACAAAGTTCAAACACAGGCTTTCCCAGACTGCTGACCCCACAATGCCTGAAATTCACAGGGCTGCATCTGGCTAAGAGGTTGGACTCTTTTTCTGTCCTCTCTGGAATTCTCAGGGGTTCCTGGCTTGCTTGCTTGCTAGAACTTGGGGATCAGCCATGGAGACCCACCACAGTGAGCAGCTGTGTCTAATGTCCAGTGTGCTTCACTTCTAAACTTAGAGCTCAAGGCAGTTTGGGACTTTCGCTTCCTCCCTTGCAAGCCTCATTCCAGATGCATGCATAGGAGCGGGTTTTGCTGTCTCAGTGGTTGCATGTATCCAGAGTGTCCTTCCTTCTCTACATAAACTCTACATGTTTCAGGACCAAGTGTAGGGATTGAAAAACAGGCTCCAGGAATGAACTGCTGGCAGAAAATAAGCCCCATCTGAAGCATCCCACCTGCCCTGGCATTTCTCCCTAATTTATGACTGAAGAGAATCTCTCTGTGATATATCTCCAGGATTCCAAGTGGCCCCCTTCACAGCTTGTAGCCTCTGTTACTTATGAGGCAGCTTGCAGCACACAGGACCACTAATCTTTGCCTCTTCTCCTACCATTACTAATCCTTGGTTTCTTTTCCTGCTGCTCACAAGAGCTGCTGGTTTTGAGCCCCAGAAACCACATTGCCGATGTGAAATAAAGCATGGCAATACTCTGGGGTATCCAAGTCAAAAATCCAGAAGAAGCATGTTGCCCAAGCATATATAACAAGTTCAGATTAGGTATATGATGGAACAATTGTTGAACAATTTGTTTTAACACTTCACTTTCCTTACGCACATGTGCATTCTTTCAGCTCTTTGGCTTCACGTTTGTGCAGAATTTGTGTGCCATGTAATGTCTGTTGTCTGTATGTTTCTGAATCACTGGATGAGAGCAAGCTCATGAAAAACAGGTTGTTTCCATGGCAGGGCCCTTTGAAACATTGCTCTTCAGCAATCAGCTGGAAGCAGAACTCAAATTGCCAATCCTACAAATCACATAAGCTGGGTCCTCAGATAACCAGTTTGCAGAGCTTTACCTCCTACACCATCCATGTTCTATTAGCCAGAAGTGTCAAACTCATTTCATACAGTGGGCTAAATAGTATTCATGACCAGAAATAAGCTATTTTTTCTCACTTAGGAATTCAGTTGAAAATGAAAAAAGAGAGAATAGCAAATCTTGATATTTCCAATATATGGGAGAGCCCAATTATCATATGGACTACCCTTTCAGCAGTGACACCTCAGCAGCACAGCTCAGCAGCTGAGAGCAGCTGATGGTGGTTTGGGGAGAGCCCAAGGGCTGGATAAAGAGCTTCCATGGGCCATACCTGGCCCACAGGCCTTATGTTTGACATCCCTGCTCTAAGCTGTCTTTTCAATGAAATCATCTAGGGAAGGGACATCCTTTGGGGGCTCCACTGATCTGGTTTCAAATCAGCTGACCCACTGTAATGTGGTCAGCTGACCCTTTAAAGAACCTTGGCTTCCAATTTGCTAGAGTAACCACATTTGCCCTCTGTGGCAAACACTGTGGGAATGTCCATCTCTGTGGACATCTCTGTGACATTAAGGCATCAGTGTAGATCTTCATGGAGCTATCAACTTGGTCATAAAAGCTTCTTGAATGTTCAGTGAAGTGATATTGTATATGTGGAAGCACTGGTCTAGAGTTTCATCAGTTCATCAGAGCATAACCCTTTAGCACTAAAAGCAGTGTAAGGCTGCAATCCTATGCACGCTTTCCTGAGAATAACTGGTGGCCTAATCCAGGGCTTTTCAAACTGAGGCGTTGTAACGCCCCAGCCTGTGGGCTCTGGTCTGTTTCCCCTTAAGGGGCAGGGGCAGCCTGGAGGCAGGGAGGAGGCAGCAGCGCAATCCCCAGGATCATGCTGCTCAGGGGGGCTGCAGGGGTGAGTCCACTTACCCGAGCCTCCTGCAGCCTCCCAGGGGTGCAGGGAGCCCTGCGCGACCTTCTGCGGGGCTCCCCGCATCTTTGAAATCGCACCCCGCCTCCGCTAGAGTGGAAGTGGAGTGTGATCGTTTCACTTTCACTTCTGAAGCTGCAGGGAGCCCTGCAGAAGATCTTGCAGGGCTCCCCAAACCCCTGGGAGGCTGCAGGAGGCTCGGCTAAGTGGACTCAAGCCCCTGCAGCTCCCCTGAGCGGTGTGATCCTGGGGATCGCACTGCTGCCTTCCCCCTGCCCCCGCTGCCTCTCCCCCCCGTCCCCGCAAGAACTTAGATCGGCTCAAACACTCCCTGAGAGTTTGAAAACCACTGTCCTAATCCTATTGAGGGCCTGTGCTAGCAGAATGCGGATTCCACTGGTACACACTGCCGCAAAAGCACCATAAAGTGCTTTGTGGCAGCACAAGGCCCCGACTCTGAAAGGCAGAGGCAGTGCTTCCTTTTGCAGAAGCCATGCTGACTCTTTCTGGGAAAGACTTTTTCTTCTATAGCCTTCATAGTTCTATGTTTAATCATGCTTCTCACCAGATTAACCAGGAGCCATGTCAGATGTTTGGCTGGGTATGTTCTGGTTCTTTCCAGGATACTTTCTTTAAAAATTTGCACTCATGTTGCCTGCTTTCCCATTCATAGGAAGGGTTGGGCACTTTAGTAACATTGCATATTTTTATTAGGAGACTGTCCATTTCCCATCTTTGATCTTGGGTGTGTACTATCTGGACTCAATTGCGTGTCAATTTTTAATTTGTAAGTTAGTCTTAAAAATGCATCTCTTGCCACCACTGACTCCGTTCTTCAGACATCCTCCCTGAAAAAAACAACTTAGGGATGGCCATCTGCCCAACATCTTCTGTAGTGAAGACTGATGTGAAAAAGATGCCTATAATCTTCCTCCTCCCTTTACCAATCCTTTCACTCTTTTGTCATCTAACAGTCCAACCTCCTCTCTGCCTGCTTTTCCTGCTTCTGATGTATTTTATTGTTTGTCTTAATGTGTTTTAGCAATATGCTTCTCATCACTTCTTGGCCTCATCGCTAAAATCAAGTGTGGCAATCTGCTCCTCAAAATTCCTTTTTCACTGATCATCAACTTGCATGTGTTTTGCAAGATTTTATGCTCCTTTTTTCTCACTGAAAAAGACTCTATTTTCTGAAAGAAGTCTTCTTGCCTTTTATAGCTTCCAAGACTCTACTGCTTAACCATGTTGGCATCCTCTTAGGCTACAATCCTATACACATTTACCTTGGAATAAGCACCACTGAATACACCTAGCGTGACTTTTGAGAAAGTGTACATAGGATTGTGCTGTTGCACTTATTCATGCTTTCCTTACGCTGTGGGATGCATTTTGAGGCTCTGTTATTGAAGCATCTTGGAGAGGTATGACCCTCCTGACAGTCCTTTTTTTTTTTGCATTACGTGTGCATTTTTCTATTTATGACCCTCTGGTTTCTTTAAACAGCTAGTCTGCCCTTCAGTTGCCAAGTTCCACCTTATCCCCATATGGATGACCTAGAACATTTACACCACTATCCCTGAAAGATGAGTCATCCTGACCTGGATGCTCTACAGCTGCTGCTGGCTTCCTCCAGAAGTCTGTTTAAAAGCAGACCAGTGATATTTCGTTTTTAATATATGAAATGCCAGCAGTCTGGTTTGATTGCAGTTCAAGTGGAGCGCCTCTCTTTTGTGCAGGCTTGTCTCATCTCAAAATATTCCCCAATGCCTAACAAATAGAAACCATAAGAACATAAGAAGAGCCCTGCTAGATCAGGCCAAAGACCCATTTCGTCCAGCTTCCTGTATCTCACAGTGGCCCACCAGATGGCTCTGGGAGCACACAACAAGAGGCTTGCATCTTGGTGCCACTCCCTTGTATCTGGCATTCTGAGGTAGCCTGCTTTTAAAACAAAGAGGTTGCACTAACTTATCATGGCTTTTAACCTGTGATGGACTGTTCTTCCAGAAATCTGTCCAATTCCCCTTTAAAGGCATTTAGGCGAGGCACCATCACCACATTCTGTGGCAAGAGTCCCATCCTGCTTCCCAACAGGGCTGACAGTCCATGCACCACAAGAAGTGGCTGCAGCGGTGGGCAAATTGTGAGGGGTCCAAGGGGTTGACAGATTTGAGGTGACTTGCACTCCAAGTCTTCCACTACCTTCCTCGATTCTAGAATGATTTGCTTCATGCTGCAGATTCTGCTTCACACTCCCACACATACTACCTTGCTCCCCACAAGTGTAGGACCGCCACTTATCCCAGAAGTCCCACATTTCCAAGTTTCAAGGCAGCGCATGAGGAGCACAGTAGGGGTTTGGGTTGGTTTTGTTAGTGTAGTGACGGTGGACCTGAGTAGATATTGGGCAACTTTTCAGGTTGTGCCACTCCTGCCTCCCAACACCACCATCTCATCTGCTCACCAAGATTCCTCCATTCTGCCTATTTAGCTGACCCTGCGGATGGATCTGGAAGCATTCTAATAATGCCACCTCAAAGGTTCTGGATTTGAACATCCAATTTAGAAAGCTACGTTTTCCTTCCAGGGTTGCATGTCTACATCTCCAAATGCAGTTGGTGACAACATGCACCACAGCCATGAACTCATCCCTTGCACTGTCTACCAGCATATCTGTCCAATATACGATGTCCAGAAACTTCATGCCAGGCAGGCAAGTTGCCATGTGATTGACACGCACCATACTCAAGTATGCAGACTCTCTGGGGAGCAATCAGGCAGGCAGACAAAAGCACAGCAAGGCAGGCAGGGCTGTAATGACAGGCTTAAGAGGGCTGTAATTAGTTGTTCAACAAAGATTCAGTAAAGCCACCAGCAAATGGGTAGAGATTTGGGCTGCCAGCAGTAGTTTAATTCCTAAAAAGAGGAGCATCCTGCAAGTGGCAGGTAGTTGCTCATCAAACAACTGAAACCTGCCTGGAAACAGCACTCTCTGTCCTGGGTCCCTTTCTGCCCTGTGTGAGATGTGGTTATGGTCACTCAGCAGAGAGGGAAAGGCACTTTGCACATGCTCAGAAGTGCTCTCGTCTTTTTCCTTCTGGGGATTTTCCAGAAGCAAAATTTTTGACCTTTTAAGCTGCCAAGGTTGTAAAGTAGTATGAATGCCTGTTGTTGTTTGAGGTGCTTTCAAAGGGTCAAACTAGATGCATGTGTGTGAGTATGCGCTAAATTGCAGCCACAGCCTCTCCACAGCATGGGGGAATTTTTAATCCTTTGCTGTGGTCCCAATTCAGATCAGCCCCCCCCCCCCCCACACACACACAGTTATTTTCCCTGGGAGGAATGCTGTCATTGGTACTAATGCAACAAAAAACACAGGTAGGACCCCAAGTTACATCTAGCTTGTTTGTTTGTTTGTTGTTAACTATACTGTGTTCATGTAACTGTTGCTGCAGAGTTCTGACTTTTCCTTTAGCAACTCAGCCCTTGCAAACTGGGCTGCTAAATTTCACTGCAGGGGGATCAAAAGTCTTGCCCACACAAGTCACTGGAGCGCTGCTGTTTATGAACTCAAAGACCAAAGGAAGATGGGGGTGGAAGTGTCTCCAGTTTCTGTTTTGCCCACAGCATTGGGATGAGCAAGATTCCCAGCAGACATCACAAAGACATTCAGCATGGTCCATCCAACCTGGACTTTCCTCTTGGGAGCCCTGACCTCAAGACCAACTTCAAGCAGTGATTTATTGAGCAGACTTGGGGAAGTGATTTCCTCTCAACCTCGGTCAGTGTTTCATTTCTCAAATGAGAGGGGTCCTGGGGTCACAGCTTGCCTGGAAATGGCACTTTCTCCCCACTGACACTGGTGGGTTCACAAAGAATGCATGTATAGAGCACTCTGGGCTGTTCAAAGTGCTTCACACACACTCGTGATCTGTACAATCCTTAGAGCAGTGTTTCTCAACCTGTGGGTCGGGACCCATTAGGTGGGTCGTGAGCCAATTTCAGGTGGGTTCCCATTCATTTCAATATTTTATTTTTAATATATTAGACTTGATGCTACCATGATCTGTGACTGCATTTGGGGAAATGTTACAGACTTGTAGTTTTAACAAGCTACTATGTATATTCTTTTAACAATGGTAGTCAAGGGGACTTACTCCTGGGTAAGTGAGGGTAGGATTGTAGCCTAGGATTGTTAAAAATCTTCCTGCCTGATGATGTCACTTCCGGTCATGACATCACTTCCAGTGGGTCCTGACAGATTATCATTCTAAAAAGTGGGTCCTGGTGCTAAATGTGTGAGAACCACTGCCTTAGAGGAACCTTACAGATAGATGAGTGCTATCCCCATATTTAGGATAGGCTTTGAGCAAAGGGTTTGCTAAAGTTCCATCAATGCTGAAGATAAATCATAAATATATCTAGCAAGTTACTGTCAGAGGCAAGGGTGAACCAAGAGTGATTTTAGAAATGGGCTATGTCAGAATGCCAGATGCAAGGGAGGCACTAGGATGCAGGTCTCTTGTTATCTGGCGTGCTCCCTGGGGCATTTGGTGGGCCACTGTGAGATAAAGGATGCTGGACTAGATGGGCCTATGGCCTGATCCAGTGGGGCTGTTCTTATGTTAAGAGATTGCCTCATAGTCACTTCATTGCATCATACCAGCTCCTGTTTTTTGATCAACCTAATCAAGTCTTTCTGCACATACTAAAAAGTATTGTATTTTCCCACATTCATTACATATGTCACAGAGAACTCTGTATGGAAAAGACTAAGTTCCAGTGGGTCTTGGGTTCATGTTAAGCCCTTAATGTCACTCTACCACCTGCAAAATTACAATGAAGGGAACTGGAGGATTGTTGTTTGTTTGAATATAAAGATTTGAATTATGAAAGATGCACCACTTTGAGTAATAGTAAAATAGTCACGATGGATATTGGGAGGTCACTTCACCTATGACCCATACCAGTGATGACTGCATAGCACCCCCTGGTGCTCCAAGTGAGTGTTTCACTTTCCTTGTCCCAAAGGCACATGGGTAGTTCTACTGCTGAAGCGAAGCCAGTGTGACCCAGTGCTTTTCAGATTGCATAGAATTGTAGGAAATCAGAGTTGGAAGGGACCTTCAACATCATCCTTCAAGACCACAGCTATACTATCCCCAATCAATGACAGAGGCTGGATAGACATAAGTCTTTGAGCAGAGACTGGATAAACCACCAACAATGAAGGGACTACCACCTTCCCAGATAGGCTGTTCCACTGTTGGACAGTTTGTATCATCAGGAAGTCCTCCCTAACATTTAACTGCAATCTCCCATGTTGAATTTAAACCCTACCCTCCAGAGCAACCAAAAACAAGTCTGTTCCATCTTCCATGCAACGAATGCTATTTTGTATAGAAAATGCTCATTCAGTGAGATTCAGGCCATATTTTCCTTGTCACCTTTGTGGAGCTGCCATCCCAGTGTCCCATGGTGTGTTGCATGTTTTATTTTGACTGCAATACTTGTCATTCTACTCTCCATGTAGTATTTCTACATTGGAGAGTAGATTGGTACTTACCCTGACCGGTATGCACAGTTACATCTATGTCCTTTTTAGTTATTGCTAAATGTGTGGGGTGGGGAAGTAATGAGACAAACGGAGAGTTGGGAAAGTGGAATAGGAGACATATGGGCCTGGGTGTGGAGCCTGTCTGAGCACCACACATTCTGCTCTGGAGTACCAGGTGTATGCAGTGGCAGGTTGTGGCAAGGGAAAGACACTTTGCACATGTGCCAAAGCACTATAATCTTTATTTGCAAGTCACAGGAATTAATCTTAGCCTTTGTGTGTGTGGTTTTTGAATCTCAGCTGAAGTCTGAAAGGGGCAACTAACATCCAAGCTACTAAGTCACTCGGTCTCCTGCAGCACTTAGGTCTTGCAAAGTTCTTTTAGACCACAAATGGTCTGTAGGAGCCAGTGGGCTAGCAAAAATTTTTATGGGCTACTCAGCTTTATGGGTTCATTTGCAAGTATGCTTGCCAAACCTTTGCAACACCTGGGCAGCCCCAGAGACAGCCCAACAAGAGCTGTTGTCTGATGCCACTCCTGACCCACCACTGCAAATCTCCCCCCCCCCCCAAAAGTAAGTACCTTGCTCCTTCCTGTGCGGTCTTTTTCAACAAAACAGAAAGTGCGGGTCATGATGGAAGAATGTTCTGCACTTCCTGTTTTATTTAAAGGGACCACAAGAAAGGAGCAAGATGAGGTGGTAGGGAAGTGGATCGATGTGGCACCATCCATGGTGGGCTGGAGGGAGACAGAGGCACATTTGGGGTGAAGAGCACCCTGAGCCTGTCCTTCTCCAATCACTTGCTGCTCAACTCAAGCTGCATTTTTTTTGCATCATGGATGGGCTGGCCTTGGGCAGCCCATACTCAGGTTGAACAGACTTACTTTGGGTTTAAAGTTCCCTGAGTATGTGCTTGGGGAAAGAATTTAGGGCGAAGTACAATAGGTGAAAAAGGAGGGAATGAGAAAGCAGAAGTTATGAAGCACTGTCAGGGGAACACAGAAAGCCTTTCGGTTCATGCTGTGATCTGGGGAACGAGGACAGGCCCTTGGAGACGGGTGGATGAAAGAGAAACCTTCTGGTGTTCCTTTGAAACGGCTTCTTCTGACAGTCCGAGTCCCTGAAAATCCTTGGGCCAGGAAGGCAAAGGGGAGAGGGGATGCCCTTGTTATCAAGAAAGAAAACAGAACTGGCTTGATTAATGGATGACATGCACTGCCAGGCCACGACTGGGGGGATTTGATTGCAAAAACTTTCTGCTGAAAGGACCTGAGAATGAGGAAGTAAAAAGAAAGGGAAAGTAGTTGTGCTGAAACGAAAGCCAATTACATGGCTTTAAAAATTGAATTGGACAAAAGCATGGAGGAGAACTCCTTCAAAGCCTATTAGCCCTGGTTGCTTAATGGAACCTCCAGGTACAGGAACATTGTACCTTTCAGTACCAGATGCTGGGAACAAGCACAAGAGAGCTGTTGTCCTCTCGCTGTCCTTGTGAACTTCCAAGAGGCATCTGTTGGGTTGCTGAACAAGATCAAATATTTGGGCTTGTTCAGGACAGCTGTTATGCTCGCATCCAGTGTCACTCTTCTCATTGCCCATGAGCAGGGATTGATTTCAACCAGGACTCATCTTCAGGTGATGGTGTTGACTCCATAACACATTTCAAAAACTCTTGGAGTTGTAAATGAGGAGGATATTGTTTCTGAGCACACGCAGAGTGTCCCATAAGCACTACAATCACCCTTCATACCATTGGGAGAAAGGAAAAGAAAACATTGACTTCAAGGCAAATTTGAGCTCCTGTGCAAACTACTTCCACATCATGGGATTATTTTCACAAAGCTGATGGTAGATCTGGGGATAACTTCGAGAATAGATCAATGGCTTTTGCTTCCAGGTTGGGTGTGGCATATGGTAGTGTGCATTTGGCTTCCTCCAAAGCCCAAACGGAGCATCTTGGGCAATTCTGGTTTCTTTTCTTCAGAACCTCCAGGAAAGGAGAATGGGCAGCCCCCTGATTCTCTGAGCAACTGGTCCTACCATCCAAGCATGTTTACAGTTAGAAAGCATCTTCTGAGATCTAACAAGATTTGCTTTCCTATAGCTTGAACCCACTGCTTTTTGGTCCCAGGGGCTTGCACCAGGGGGTTGGCCAAGTAAGGTCTTGGCTGAGAATCGATTCTGAGAGGGCACACCAGACTGAGGACCCAAACCTATCCAACTTTCCAGCATTGGTGCAGCTGCAATGCAACCCTGAGTTAAAGGAACAAATGTTCCCATACCTTGAGGAGAACTCCACCTCTGTCTCCCCACCACAGGATGTACTGCACACCCCATTGGCATAGTTGCACAGGCACTGGAAACTTGGATAGGATTGGGTCCTGAGTTCACCTCTGAATCCTCAGTATGAATGGCAGTGATAGTCTTCAATGCACCATCAGGGAAAGTGGTGGTGCTATGAAAGGCCCAGTGGCAAGCTTCCATAGAATCATAGATTGTTAGTTGGAAGGCATCTTGGATGACATCTAGTCCAACCTCCCCCCACGCTCAGTGCAGGACTTTGCCTCACCCTCTCCTCCAGTTTGGCACCAGTACTGCTTAGCCTTCCCTAAAACTTGCTCTCCCTCAAAGGGCTTAGAATCAAAATCATAGGATGCTGTTCCAAGCTTTATCCAACACCATCTTGAATCCTCTGAGATGCATTGTTCCCACAGTCCTCTGAGAGACTATTTGTGGATTACAAACATTATTGTCCACCTTTCCATTATTAAAATAATGCCCATGGCAGCTTCTGAAAAGACATAATACAAACCAGGCACAGTAAAATTAAAATCACTCAAACAAAACCAGCAGTGAACAATTTCAGAATTATACAAGTCTAATTGTTCAATAAGCTTCTCTTGACTTTCAGCTTGATTGTGTTGCTGACCCCCTTTGTACTCCGAATACTCAACTGCTGTTTTGCTTTTCAGCTTAGTCTTCTAGTCCTGTGGAGTGTATAAAAGCAAATGGAGTCAGAAGGATGTTCAAGGCAAGATTGTGATGGTGAGACTGGGGAGGCAAGATGAAGGAAAGAAAAAAGACTTGGTTTATTACTGATGGCACCAAACACTATGTCTAATGAACATCATTCGGGTGAGGCACGGTGCCAAGGTCCTAATCAGTTGCTTTAATTAACCACCTCCTGGCATTTTCATTGGGTTTGAGGATGTCTTGGACAAATGCCAGACAGATCATTACAATAGTGTCTCCTAAATTGTTCCTAGAGTCTCAGTGGACTGTCCTGTATCTCCCAGGACAGACTTTTATGCATTGCTGTGGATAGTGGGCTGTTAAACAGCTGCTGTGAACTACCCCAGAGATGGATGCATTTGAGGGGTGTACAAGCTCACGCTAAACTGCTTGTAAATCTGCATTAGCTACTAGTATGTCTGGGCACTTGGAATATGGCTTCTTCTAATGAAGAATTTGGTAACAACTGTGGAATCTGGAGGGTCAACACACCAATTCACCCAGTGTCATGGGAAGATGCATATACTGAGCACAAACTGCTGAAAAGATGGGTAGAATTGCTTGAACCACACAGAGCTGCATCCATTGTTACATATTCAAGTGGCAGCTTGCACAGCAGTGGTTTACGGCCCAGTCCTGGCTGGACTATGTGCTGTTGGAACATGCAGTCTGGCAATGCAAGGCCCTTTGTAGTGGCGTGAAAGCCAGGATGCCATCACATGCTTCTGGGCTGCTACTGCAAATGGCCAGAAGTGGAGAACTCATTCCAGCAGCTCCAGAAGACCCTGCTAGTGTTGGTACATTGGCAGTGGGGATGGCGATGGGGAAGGAGAGTTTTGGTGTCATTCCATGCTGGGGAGGGGGGAGTCAGGGAACAAGGAGAGGGGTGGAGGGGGTGGATTGTGGCAGCAAGCATGCACGCAGGATCCTATCCATTTTTAGCCCACGCCACACCCTTTGATTTACATATCTGGTATGGTTTCAAGGAGACCCAGGAGGCCAGGAGGCTTACTCAGAAGTAAGTAAAAAATGTTAACTAAATCTAGTTGGCCTTCTGGTCCGTCTGTCCCCATTATCAATGGTGGATGATAGAACTGGGCTGTTAGATTGCAATCTGTCCCCCTCCAGTTCTATATCCCCCATGCAACTGCTTTCCATTTTTTTTTAACTGAGAGATCCTGGGGATGGATCTCTTGCATCATGTCAAGTTTGACTTTTATTCTGCATGATGTGGATTAATCTGCAGGAATGTTTCATATGGTAAATGTGATTGGGAGGGTGTTGGACTAGGCAACCTTCAAGGGGTCTTATCTACCCCTGTGAACATGAACATGCATTTTGTGCCATTCATAGGTTTAGACTGACCCAAATCCATCTGGCCATACATTTCCCAGGAGGCTGTGCAGGCACCTCCTATGTATGCGTTCTTCATCAGCACAGGGGATATCATCTAGCCCTCCTGATCTGATAATCCCTTCAAGCTGTGTCTCCAGGCAACCACATGGGCGAATGACAGGTGTTGAGTGGGTGACAGGCCCTTTGTGATCCACAGCTATCCCTGCCAAGAAAGACAGAAGGAGATGTTTGGGCTGGTAGAGGTCAACTCACTCAGGTGGCAAGGTGATGTGTCAACCCTTCAGGAGCATGAGAAGTTGGCCATCTTGACAATGCAGGCCAAAGTGAAAGGAAGGCAACTTCTTAAGGATCTCTACCCAGGTTCTATTTTTGCACCCATGCTTTTTTGCTTCTGCAAAGAGCCAAGGTAGTGGTTTGGGAGTTGGACAGGCAGCTGAATCCTAACCCCTGGTGCCACCACAAGGAGCAGTGGTGCTGAAGTGGCCACCACTGCATCCTGTGGCGCAAAAGCATTCACTGGAGAATGTTCCCTTGCCCCATGTCAAGCTCTACGGCTGACAATGTGTCTCCTCGGAACTGAGGAGGCCCATGTTGGGTTTTCTGGCTCAGGAGGGGACACAGGATTTGGTAGCCAAGTCTGCTGCCATCCCTGCCCCCCTCCCAGGCCTAATTCTTCCTCTGGCCCACTTTCCCCTACCCATTTCCACTCCCTCTCTCCCTTTCCCCTACCCTCCCCAACCCAAAAAGCCTCACCACTGGCCGGCAGGAGCACTTACTACCAGCTGCTCCATGTCGTCGTCTTCTCGGCACTGAGGCCCAGTGACAACTGGTGCTGGCCTCAGCACTGGCTCTGCATCTTCTTTCCAGTACAGGAGTGCCTTATGGCACTATTGCAATGGCAGTTGCCTGGATTCCACAGCTACTGCCAGTGCTATCCCGACTCAAGATCGGGCCCTTAGACCTAGAAGATCTAGATTCAAATCCCTGCTTGGCTATGAAGCTTCCATGGTAACCGCTTCTCCAGGGGCTGCATTGGCTGCCCATTCGTTTCCGGGCCCAATTCAAGGTGCTGGTTTTGACCTTTAAAGCCCTATACTGCTCTGGGCCAGGTTATCTTAGAGATCGCCTACTTCCACACAATCCGGCTCGTCCTCTCAGGTCATCAGAGAAGGCCTTTTTACAAGTGCCGCCGCCCAAGGAGGTTCGTGGGACAGCGGCAAGAAATAGGGCCTTCTCAGTAGTGGCACCAACGTTATGGAACTCCCTTCCCCTTGACTTGAGAATGGCTCCCTCTCTTGAGACCTTTCGGCGAGGCCTGAAGACCTTGTTGTTTAACCAAGCCTTCTGACTTTATGGCCTTTTTAACATCTTTTATACATCTTTTAGTTGCTTTTTACAGGCCCGATTCCTCTAAGAACTGCTGTTTTATGCTCTTTTATTCTGACTTTTATCTGACTACTGTTTTTATGGGTTCTGCTAATGTGTTTTTTAATATGTTTTTATCTGTTGTGAAATTATGTTTTAATCTGTTTTATATGTTGTTAGCCGCCCTGGGTCCCTTTGGGGAGAAGGGCGGGATAAAAATAAAGTTTTATTATTATTATTATTATTATTATTATTATTATTATTATTATTATTAACCTTGGGCCCATTACGGTTTCTCAGCCTCACCTACCACACAGGGTTGTTGTGAGGTCAAAAGGAGGGAAGGAACTATGTAAACCACTCTGAGCTCCTTGGAGGAAGGCCAGGACAAATGAGAAAAAAAATAATTAATCCCCAGCTGAAACACTTAATATTAGTAGGGCCTTTGCAATCTGTGCTCCAGCAAGCACAGAAAGATCACCCAGATTTGTTTGATTTCTCACATCCAAAACAATCACATTCAAATAATCAGCTTGTGCCAGTTCCTTAGTCTAGTAGCCAAACTTCTGAGATGCAAACAAGTATGCAAAAATTCAGGCACTCAG
This sequence comes from Tiliqua scincoides, assembly GCF_035046505.1. Taxonomy (NCBI): domain Eukaryota; kingdom Metazoa; phylum Chordata; class Lepidosauria; order Squamata; family Scincidae; genus Tiliqua; species Tiliqua scincoides. Next base: position 78,064,572 of record NC_089825.1, read on the forward strand.
CAAACACTAGCATCTCAGAAATGGTCCTCCTGACGACAGCAATGCTGAAGAGGGCTTTCTCTTCCCAGTGAATAAGTGCAGCCTGCAATCACTCTCTGAAGGACTAAGATTCAGAGCAGAAGCTTGGATTTCCAGGTACTCTCACTTATTCTCAACCCAGCAAAGCATCATTTTGCATTCTTTTTAGATTGTGAGCCTTTTGGGGATGGGGAAACATTTGTTTGTTTAGCTATATAAACAAATAGCTAAGCCTCTGTGAACTTTTTGCTGAAAAGTGATATATAAATATTCTTATTCTTATTCATCATCATCGTCATCATCATCATCATGAACTTCCTATTCAGAAATGTCCACTGGATGATTAGCCAGTAATTCCTAGCAAAGAAATAGCCACAAGAATTGCAAAAGTGCAACCCATAGCACTTTTAATGCACAGACAGGGATAGCTCAAGACCTCCTGGTGCCTGAGACAGTGTGTCAAATTCTGTCCCGTCCTTCCCTGGTGATGTACCAGCCTTGGCTTCCCATCCTTCCAATTTGTAGTGATTTTCAATCAGTGTACCAGGGTACATTGGTGTGCTGTGAATGGCCACAGGTGTGCTGTGGGAATTTGGTGGAGGGTAATTGATTGGTACGGCCATTGGGAATGTGAGCTGCCTGCTGGCAGGGCAGTGTGCCTTGTTAATTGTCAAAAAAAACTTCTGGCCTTGACAATTTCAACACCTTTTCAGTGTAAGATGAGTCTAAGTAAAACTGCTGGCTCTCTGTTTGGAGAAAGTTGATTTACGTATTTTGTATATGGATGAACCTTGACACCAGATTCTTCACACCAGCGATTTTCAACCTTTTTCATCTTACGGCACACTGACAAGGTGCTAAAATTGTCAAGGCACACCATCAGTTTTTGGACCATTGGCAAAGCACACCATGCTGCTTATAGGGGGCTCAAATCCCCCAGTTACACTACTAATAAATGACCTTCCCCAAACTCCCGCGGCACACCTGCAGACCATCCATGGCACACCAGTGGTTGAAAATTGCTGCTCCACACTTTTTAAAAAACCCACTTTTTTCTGGAACAGAGATACATTTTATGAGACGTGTGACCTTACGGTAAATTTTCTACCTCCAATTTGCCCCTTTCGTATTTCTGAGCAAATACTCTAGCTCAGTGTTTCTCAAACTGTGGGTCAGGACCCACTAGGTGGGTCGTGAGCCAATTTCAGGTGGGTCCCCATTCATTTTAATATTTTATTTTTAATACATTAGACTTGAAGCTACCATGGTATGTGACTGCATTTGGGGAAATATGACAGATCTATACAGTGGTACCTCGCATAACGAATGCCTCGCACACCGAAAAACTCGCAAGACGAAAGTGTTTTGCGATTTTTTCTGGTGACTCGCAAGGCGAATTTTCTATGGCCGTGCTTCGCAAGACAAATTTTTAAAATTAAAAAGTTGAAGTTTTGTGCTTGAAATTTTTGAAATCCTCAGTACAGTATGTGTGCCTTTAAAGAGCACTTAATAAACACTTTGTAAACCAAATTTGACTTTGTTCTGACTTTTCTTGCCCATAGGAACGTATTAATTAAATTTCAATGCATTCCTATGGGAAACTGCGCTTCGCAAAACAAAAAACTTGCATAACGAAAGGACTCGCGGAACGAATTAATTTCGTTTTGCGAGGTACCACTGTACTTTGAATAGACTATTATGTTTATGCTTTTCACTCCTGGGTAAGTGTGGGTAGGATTGCAGCCTAGGATTGTTAAAATTTTCCCTGCTTGATGATGTCACTTCTGGTCATGACATCACTTCCGGTGGGTCCCGACAGATTCTCATTCTAAAAAGTGGGTCCCGGTGCTAAAAGTGTAAGAACCACTGCTCTAGCTAAAAGGGAGGGATACCTTGATTTTTGCTTCTGTTGTTGGCTCCAGTGTTAATTCTCTTGGTTGTGTTGTACAGGTCAAGTTTTCAGGCACCTTCTTTCAGAAATTACTCCCCCCCCCTTTCCATGTCCTGGTCAATGTGCAGGAAAGTCTACCACATATCAAGAGACTTCCCTTGGAAAACATGCTTCCTCAGTGCAATTTGTGTGATAATGCTTCTGGTGAAGAAGGAATTTATACAACGGAGTGGAGCGTGGCAGGCATGCCCCTCTGTGTTTTATGGAATGGTGTCTCTATCCACAGGGCACTTATTAAAATAGGGAAGCCAGAATCCTAATAAGGTTGTAGTAGGGTGGTGTTTAATGGTGAAGTGGCCTGGCTATTCTAGGTCATTAACGCTGATAGAATAATTGTACGTTAGGTTTATAGAGGGCCTTTATGAACCAAAGGACAGCATTGCGCAGTTGATAGAGTCCCGAGATGCAACCACAACTCAAGCAAAGCACATTACTTGTTTAACAGCTGCTGCCCAACAGTTCAAAGACATCCTCAGGACTGGCTAGTATAATCCTATATAGGGGTAGGTTTTCTGAAACTTAATCTATACCCAAAATCCATATTGGACTCCTGGTTCAAATATTAAGACAAGCTACACACTGGTTTGACTCAGACATATTGTGAAACCGTAGTTTGTGCTGAAGAACCCACACACCATGGCTTGGGTTTCCAGGTGGACAACAGGCAAACTACAGTTTACAGCTGCTTGTCTGTTTTTGCTTCTACCACCAGTTCTGCACTTGGCTACATAAGTTCCTCTACCTCACTCCCGTCTCCATGGTAGAGTTGCCTTTTAATGCAGATCAGTGGTCCTAAGCATGGTTGCACTGTAAATTCAGACATAATGAGAACATATCATCAGCACACACTGTAGTTTGAAAACAAGCTTCACACAATGGTTTCAAATCTGCTTTCTGGGATCTCCACACCCATCAAATGGTGACAACCCAGTTGACTCCCAAGGCTGCTTCCATGATGGCTTTTCTGGCACTTCACCAGCCAATGGAGAAAAGGTGGATGAACTAGAGGCCTCACAGCCTATGCAGAACCAGGCAACAAAGCATTTACCATGGTAGTAGGACCAGCACCTTGTCTCATGCAGGACTGGATGTCTCATATGAAGCCAGAGGCATGGCAGATGCAGACACCTGCTGTTTAGCTGGCCAGTGGGAAAGAAGGCCAGGGATTAGCAGTCCTGATGGTTGGCTGCAGAAGAGAGGAAGTAGGAAACCCCACAGGAAGAGGATGCGACTGCCTGGAAACCTCCTCCCCTAGATATTCTAAGACCAGAAGGGGACTTCCAAAAGGAAAGCCCCATGCTGGAGCCTGAGGCAAAACTGAGAGGGCTACAATTGGTTTGTCTTCCCAAGCAAACCATGATTTATGAGCAGACTAAGATTCAGTTGTTAGGGAAAGCTACACTTAGGGCGCAATCCTACCCTGCACTGCAACAGGCAAGCTGAGAGGCCCCGAGGAAACGGTGAGTTGCATTGACCAAGCTCGGCTGACGAAGGGGTCTGGAAAGGGCATGGGGAGGGCAGGGAGACGTTTCAGGGCAGGTGGAGGACGGGCTGCAGGTGGGACTGTGGGTGGACGAGTGGGAAGTGGGAGGCGAGGCCAGGATCCGGCAGTTATGCCAAATCCTGACCCTGTCCCTGGGCAGCCCGGAGCAGATGATATCTGTATCCCTGTATACTGTATAGTGGTTGTGAAGGTCCAACTTAGATTGGGACTATGGCAATAGGGGATTTATGGATTTGGGATTTACAGTGCAATCCTGTGCTTGTCTACTAAAAAGTAAGTCCCATGGGACTTACCCGAATAGGGCTTACTCAAACAAATGTATGCATTGGATTACAGCCTTAAAACCCCCCCCCGCCTTAAACCCCCCCATTTTCCCCACTGAAAGTCTCCCCAAGTTGCTTTTTCTCTACAGAGGGAGCACATAGGTACCATTCCAATTACTCTGTGTTTTTCTCTGCTGGGTATATACAGCTGGGAGGGGTGATTTCACTGGGAAAAGTGCTCAAGAGGAAAGAACTGCATTTCTTCTCCTTCAACATCATGTGTCTTGATCTAAGTCAGTGTTCTCAAACTATGGGTCGGTACCCACTAGGTGGGTCGCAAGCCAATTTCAGGTGGGTCCCCATTCATCTCAATATTTTATTTTTAATAATTAGACTTGATGCTACCATGGTATGCGACTGCATTTGGGGAAATATTACAGACCTGTACTTTTAACAAGCTACTATGTATACTCTTTTAACAATGACAGTAAATGGGACTTACTCTTGGGTAAGCACAGGATTGCAGCCTAGGATTGTTTAAAATTTTCCTGCTTGATGATGTCACTTCCAGTCATGACATCACTTCCGGTGGTTCCCAACAGATTCTCATTGTAAAAAGTGGGGCCCGGTGCTAAATGTGTGATAACCACTGATCTAAGTAATCCCTCCAATAGCAACTATTCTTTCTTTTTTTTTTTAACCACCCAAAATTAAGACATCAACTAAAATTCAGTGACTGGAGCATTAGAACAGACAAAATAATTGATCTGTAATTAATCTGTGGAACTCTTTGCCACAGGATGTGGTGATGGCATCTGGCCTGGCTGCCTTTAAAAGGGGATTTATGGATGAAAGGTCCATCACAGGTTACAAGTCATGAGAAGTGGGCTATCTCTGAATGTCAGGTGCAGGGAAGTGGTAACAGGATACAGATGTCTTGTGTGCTCCCTGGGGCATCTAATGGGCCACTGTGAGATGCAGGAAGTTGGACTAGACAGGCTTTTGGCCTGATTCAGCAGGGCTCTTCTTATGTTCTTACGTTCTTATGATCATGAATATCTTGCATCATAAATAGTTTGGCCCTGACACTCTCAGGGACATGGCCTAAGTGTTGTACACCAAATATGGAATACCAGCAGCAGTGGGCATGACATAGCCCTGCCATTAAGGGGACTCTGTGTCTGACAACCATTAGAGCAGTGGTTTTCAAACATTTTAGCACTGAAACCCACTTTTTAAAATGACATTCTATCAGGACCCAGCTAGCTCTTTAAAAAAAGGTGAGCTAGAAAAAAATATTTTTATTTATTTATGTACAAGTAATATTGTATTTATTTATGTATTTATTTGCAAAAAAAAAAAAAAATGATCCATTTCTTGTAATGAGGCTGCCCTAATGAATAGCCCCAAGGCTTCAGGAGCTTCGTTAGCTGACCCAGCTTTCACTTGTTCCCACTACCTGTCATTAATGGACTTAGAAAAAAGACACTAGAAAAAAGATGATCACACATTTATCTCCTGATATTTACCCAAGATTGCAAACTGTAGGATCTCAGCTCTTTGCAGGTCCGTTAGCAGCTATCTGATTTTGAATAACTTCACAGCTTTGAGGTCCTTATCTGATCTTTCCATTGTGTTTTCATTGGAGGCTCTGCAGGATCCACCAGAAATTGGGTCCTGATCCAGCAAGTGATTCCCAACACACAGTTTGAGAAACACTGCTTTAGAGGATGAGAGAGAGAGAGGCAGAGACAGAGCGAGATGGATTGTGTTCGCACAGCAGCTTAGCTCCACGTGCAAAGTCAGAGGGATGTCAAGGCAGCTGTGTGTGAGAGTTGGTCCCTGCTGTGGCATCTGGGAAGGGCATGCCCCAGCAGCAGGCCAGGCAAGGAGGGTCCCAGCAACCTGCTGTTTGGACTTTGACCGTATGAATGTCAGGGGCACATCTCCGCTAACTCTCCCTGTTGCTTGGGAATGGCCTGAGCTGCTGGTGCTCTGGGTGTGTTTTCGTTGGAGCGGCAATGCTTTTTCTGAAGATCAACATTGTCAGAGGCGTGGGTGTTTTTCTTGCGCCATGAAATTTATATGGGGAAATACCTGGGGGTCATTGCCTCAAAGCCTTTGCTCCTCACCTTCCTTCCAGAGGACTGATCTAATTTGCCCAGTGGTGTAGGAACTCCACTTGGAGTCTTATGGCTCAATTTGGGTTGCATGCCAGAAAACCTCTTCTTTTTTTGTCTTAATGTGCCCACCACCAGCCTTATGAAATGACAAAGACTGTCTCTGAGCATGTGCAGGGTGCCTTCACTCACTACTGAGGCATTGCAGGCGGCCTATTTTGGACACCGCTAGAATTAAGAGGCATGGCTTTCAGGCCGGAGCCCCGAAACCCCTGATTTAAGAAAATAAGCCTGTCCAGCTGCAGACCAAGATGGATGTGTGTCCCACAGATACCCCCGAAGCCACTAGTCACCTACAGCACACGTGAGTGAGCGAGCACACACACGCCTGCCTTTAGGAGGCTTCAGCTCCCTTGAGCTGTAAGGCTGGGATTAATAAAAGGAAAGGATCCCTCCTCCCTTAATAGACTCCAGCTGCATAAACATTCCCAGAATTCATTGCCAGCTCAGTCTCCAGGAGCCTCCTCCCTCCCCAACTCTCAAAGCAAGGCAAATTCCTCCCTCCCCATCCCCCCCCCTACAAATTTGGTGACAGCTGCTCCGGAACTTCCCTCCACCAAGTCTGTAAGCCTGGAGAGGTTCACTTTCCATTAGGGCATTGTTTTACTTAAGGTGAGAGCCCATGGGAGGAAGAAGTGCACGCTGGGAAAGTAAAGCTGGGCCTCCGCGGCTGCCAAACCACTGTCTGCAAGCTGATTGGGCCTCTGGCTGCTCCCTGAAGTCTTTGGGGAGGCTTTGGAAGGGAGCAAAGTCTCTCTTTCTGCCTCCTCCAAACATTACAAAAGGAGGTGGGAAAATCTGCACCACCAAGTACTGCCTGACTAATCAAATGGGACCAGCAGTCATTCCACGCATGCCGTTTCGGTCCTGGTCTCTTCCAACAGGTGGTGCTGCAGAGATCAGGGCAGGAGTGGTGGTTGCCACCACGTGTCCCATTGGGGTGCTGGGCCTTGTATAGAACAGCGATTTTCAACCTTTTCCATCTCGCGGCACACTGGCAAGGCACTGAAATTGTGAAGGCACTCCATCGAGTTTCTATGGATATACGTTATCATTTTAAAATGAGTATTAAGATATAGAAACAAACAACAAACGAAATGCATTTGTGCAAGCTTACGCAGTACAGGCGTGCCCCGTATTCATGGGGGTTCCGGAACAGAACTCTCCATGGTTACCCTGAAACCACAGATATGGGTGAATGCCTGGATTCCCACCCTCTGGAGGTGAGGGGAGCAGAGCTCAGGAGGGTCCCCCAAGCCTGGCAGCTAAAAACGTGACTTCTTGGAGAAACAGGGACGTTTTAAATACCTCACAGCCCAATCACACTTTCCTGGGAGTAAGCCCCATTGACTCTAGTGGGACTTACTTCTGAGTAGACATGCATAGGATTGGGCGGTTATAAGCCAGAGGGCTTCCCCGGGCCTCCCAATGCCTTATAATGCCTTAAAAATGTCACTTCCAGTTTCTTTGTGAAACCAGAAGTCATGTGTTTTTAGCTGCCGAGCTCAGTCTGAGCTGGGCAGAGGCCACGGACAGACATCCGCCTGCAGCCTCTGCCAGGCTGAGAGGACATGAAGCTTTACTACCTAAGCTCCTCTCGCCTCCAGAGGGGGCATGCGGGGTCACGTAGACCTGATCTGTGGATAACTGAATCCACAGAAACAGGATCCATGGATACGGGGCGCCCCTGTATAACACACCCAATCCGAACAACAGCTGACTGAAGAATGACACTGGTTGTGCCCTCCCTCCAACTCACCCAATCGCCTTACTAATTAATGACCTTCTCCCAGACTTCTGCAGCACACATGCAGTGAATGGTCATTCATAGCACACCAATGTGCTATGGCACAGTGAAAATTGCTGGTATAGAACATGGGTAGGAGCTCTTCCTCTCTTTGAAATATAATCAGTATTAGATGAAGAAGACTGTGGTGGAGGGCGAGATCATGAATTGATCAATTTGTTGCATTGGAGTGGAAGAAACGTGGTTGTGGAGGAGGAAAAATGTGGTTAAGGATGTTCTATCAAGCGTAAAATAAGCAAGATCCCACTCCCCCTCTGCTAAACAAACTTTCCCTGGACCAAGGACTGCAACAACTATCATCCTGTTGTAGATAACTACTTCTTGAGCAAGGTTCTCAGGTGGGTAATTGTTACACAACTCCAGCAGCGCCAGTTCATCCATGAGGCCAAAGTGGTTCCTTTAGGCAGCAGATTGGGGGGTGCGCAAGTCCATCTACTTGCCTCCACTGTTCCTCTTCCTCCTTCCACTCTCAGCTTTGGAAAAGGAAAAGGGCACACAGGAATAGGAAATGTAGAGGGGAAGAGGGTGCTGAGCTAGAACATTAGGGAGTGGGAGGAGCAGAGGTTGGCACATTATCAGATAAGGGGCAGCATTTGCAATGCTGTTTCAGGCATCAGGAAGTCTTGGGCTGGCCCTGAACTCCAGTCACTACTGAATGAGAGAGATCCAGATAAATCAGTTTCAGTCTGGCTGTAGAACTGCTTTGGATACAGAAGTTGCTTTGGTTGCACTGTTGGATGAGCTAGGCTACAGATCCAACCCTACTACTTCTGGATCTCTCAATGGCTTTTGATACCATCATCCATGATATCCTTCTGCTTAGGCTGTCTGAATTAGGCTGCAATCCTATCCATACTTTCCTGGGAGTTGTTGTTGTTGGCAACCTTCAGTCTCGAGAGACTATGGTATCGCGCTCTGAAAGGTGGTTTTGGAACATTGTCTAGTGTGGCTGAAAAGGCCAATTCGGGAGTGACAATCCCTTCCACAATGGGAGCAAGTGCAGTCTGTCCCTGGTCTGTCTCCCTGGCTATGGGCCTTCCTTCTTTGCCTCTTAGCCTCAGACTGTTGGCCAAGTGTCTCTTCAAACTGGGAAAGGCCATGCTGCACAGCCTGCCTCCGAGCGGGCCGCTCAGAGGCCAGAGTTTCCCACTTGTTGAGGTCCACTCCTAAGGCCTTCAGATCCCTCTTGCAGATGTCCTTGTATCGCAGCTGTGGTCTACCTGTAGGGCGCTTTCCTTGCACGAGTTCTCCATAGAGGAGATCCTTTGGGATCCGGCCATCATCCATTCTCACAACATGACCGAGCCAACGCAGGCGTCTCTGTTTCAGCAGTGCATACATGCTAGGGATTCCAGCACGTTCCAGGACTGTGTTGTTAGGAACTTTGTCCTGCCAGGTGATGCCGAGAATGCGTTGGAGGCAGCGCATGTGGAAAGCGTTCAGTTTCCTCTCCTGTTGTGAGCGAAGAGTCCATGACTCGCTGCAGTACAGAAGTGTAAGGACGCAAGCTCTGTAGACCTGGATCTTGGTATGTTCCGTCAGCTTCTTGTTGGACCAGACTCTCTTTGTGAGTCTGGAAAACGTGGTAGCTGCTTTACCGATGCGTTTGTTTAGCTCGGTATCGAGAGAAAGAGTGTCAGAGATCGTTGAGCCAAGGTACACAAAGTCATGGACAACCTCCAGTTCATGCGCAGAGATTGTAATGCAGGGAGGTGAGTCCACATCCTGAACCATGACCTGTGTTTTCTTCAGGCTGATCGTCAGTCCAAAATCTTGGCAGGCCTTGCTAAAACGATCCATGAGCTGCTGGAGATCTTTGGCAGAGTGGGTAGTGACAGCTGCATCGTCGGCAAAGAGGAAGTCACGCAGACATTTCAGCTGGACTTTGGACTTTGCTCTCAGTCTGGAGAGGTTGAAGAGCTTTCAGTCTGATCTGGTCCGGAGATAGATGCCTTCTGTTGCGGTTCCAAAGGCATGCTTCAGCAGGACAGCGAAGAAAATCCCAAACAAGGTTGGCGCAAAAACACAGCCCTGTGTTCCTGGGAGTAAGCCCCACTGAACACAGTAGAACTTACTTCTGAGTAGACATGCTTAGGATTGCACCCTTAGGCAATGATTTTCAGTGGTTCCACTCATGAGGCTTACCCATGAGGCAACCTGAGGCAGTTGCCTCAGGCAGCAAATTGGCAGGGGACACCCACCTTCATCTGCTCATTTGCCTGCGCCCCTGCTTGCAGCCTTGGACTGGAAAAGGAAAAGATACTCTAGCCCACCACTCTCCTTCACACTTCCAGCCTGTCATCTTCTTCCTTTTCCAATCCAGGGAGAGAAGAAGCAGAGGCTCATGCAACTCCAGTAAAAGGGGGGGGAGAGCAGTATTTGGCACACCACCTCTGCAGTGTTCCCAGTAAGCTGCACAACCACGGAGCTCAGAGTCAGCTCAGAGCTTGGCTGAACTGGGAGTCAATGATGATGTATGACATACGATGATGACAATGTATGATGTCATCACTGAATACCAGTAGATGTCACTGCACCACTGTGCAATAACTGAAGGAGTCTATGCAGTGGTGCAGACCCCTTGGTAGGCATATAGCACCTCATGCACTGGGAAGTCTTGGACTGGTCTTGATTCCACTTCTAATTGGATGGCCAATTCCAGAAGATGTTAGTTCATCTCAGCCCTGTGGCATTTACACTGTCAGGTTCTTCAGCATTCCATCTATCTCCCATGCTTTTTAACATCTACATGAAACCACTGAGCTAGGTCATCTGGAGATTTGGAATAAAGTGACATTGGTCATGCCTGGATAACTTTGAGATTAGACTACTACAATGCTTTTTGTATGGGGCTGCCTTTGGAGATTTCTCAGAAACTTCATTCAAAATGCAGCTGCTAGCTATAGCAATTGTATCTCATTCATGCTTCAACAGCTACACTGGCTACTGGTCTGGCTCCATGCACAATTAAGAATGCTGGTGATTATTACCTTATACAGTTGGGGACTTTGGGACCTGAAAGATCACCTTCTCCCACATAAGCTTACGCAGATCTGTTTATCATCAGGCATCTCCTCTGAGGCTCTCTACCATCTGAAGTTAAGCAGGTGGTGAACTGAGATAGGGCCTTCTTGCTTGTGACACCCTGTATAGAGAAGGCCATCCCCAGAGAAACTTTCCCAGGGCTAACTTTGATCTCTTTCCAGCACTAGGCAAAGCCATTTTTATTTGCTCAGGCATTCCAACCCATTGTGTAGCTCATGTTTATTCCTTCACTGTTCATATACATTTTATTGACAACAGTTGCTACTCTGCTAACTTTCATTGAATTCAGTTGTACTATTTTACTACAAGTGCCATCCTAGGAGCCTTGCGCTGAAGGAGCTTCCAGGCCAATCCAAACTAAACCTCCGCACCAATGGAGTACGCACTGCATCCTGTAGGATAAGCCATCACCACATATTGTGGCAACCAATTCCACAGACTAATTACAGGCATGTAGTGTGTGAAGCACCTCCTTTTGCCCATCCTAAACCTCCTGTCAATCAGTTTCTCTGGATTACCCCTAGTTCTAATATTGTGAGAGGGACTCTCTCTCTCTCTCTCTCTCTCTCTCTGCATCATGTGTTATTTTAGAAATCTCACGGTAATTTGCCTTTTTTCCAAAACCCCAAACACTGTAGCCTTATCTTATAAGGAAGGTGCGCTGACCCTCTCTGCTCATTGTGATTGCCCACTTTTGCACCTTTTCAACTCTAGGATCTCCTTTCTGAGGGGTGGCAGCCAGAACTGTATGCAGTACTCCAAAAGTGGCCACACCACTGACGTATTAGGGCAATAGTAGTAGTAGTAGTAGTAGTCTTATTCTCAATCCCTTGCTTGAAGCATATGCAGAGTGGGGTTCCCTTTCACCACATAATTAAGGGTTCCTCCCTCTGGGATTAGAGAAAGTTTGCAGTTTGCTCCTGCTAGAGCATCACATTTGGGATGATGCAGAGCTTTGGCCAAACTATCACCTTTTCCACCATTTAATGTTATTCCAGGCTTTTATTCCAGGATATTCCATTTAAAGTTATTCAAGACAAGGAAAGATTCCCAGGCTTTCCTTGGCACTGGAGGTGCCATCCTTAGATAGATGGTAGAAAGGAGAGTCAGACCAACAAAGGAACTCAGGTCTGACTTCTTCATACTCATACCTTGTTCCTCCCTTTCTCTCACCCATCCCCCACCTTCCCTTTCAGAGCTGCTCACAGGCAGCAAATCTCTATGTCTCTTCTGGAATTTGTCCAGGGACTTGAACAGCTTTCAAATAGATTCTTATCAAGTGCTAAGAAATGTGTGGAAGCTAGCTGGTGTGGAGGATGGGGGTGGGTGAGGGGGAACAAAGAAGGAAGGCGGGCAAAGAGGTGGGGGGGGCATGTGCTCGCATGACTGGCTGAGTCCCAAAATGGAAAAATTTTGGCTAGCAGCAAAGTAGCCTTCGGAACACAGCTCTCTCTGCACAGCCCAGACCACAGGATACCACACTATAGGTTCAGTAGCCAACGTGGCTTGGGGGGCAGTGGACTGCTTGAGTCCACTTGAGCGCACCACACCTGTTACTAACTGCCATGGGAAATGCCAGTAAATTCAGCCTTTAGTTGCTCCCTTTAAAACCTTCCCTCTAAAACAAACCAAGTTGCTAGTCCTCTTGATTTGTGATCTGGTTTGAAAGTATGTTTCACTGCAAAGTGTAGAAAGAAGAAAGATTAGTGGGGCTTCCGATGATTTGAGGAAGCGTTTTCTTCTTTGCAAATACCCCTTCTCCAGTGTAGTCAGAATCACAACCTTGCTTTTTCCAGCCTGTGTCCAATACACACACACACACACACACACACACACACACAAGGTGCATTGGCTTGATGGGGACAAGATTGCTACAAAGTCTGCTGTGCTGGTGAAGTGCCAAGTTATACCAGCATAATGACTTTGTGATGCCATCATAACATCAAATCAGCATCAATATTCCATTGTTTCCAGAGGGGTAGCATGTCAGTCCATTATAGCAAAACCAGCACTAAGAGGATGTTGTAACAAGGACGGCATGTAAGTGGTGAAATTGAGTGGAGCAAGTGGAGACACAAATAGAGATGAAAGCCTTGCGGGGTGGGAGAGGTGGAATAGCAGAGGAGTGATCAGTTTAGTTTCCATCCTGTCCCCAAAGTCCAACTTTCCCTGCTTGAATAAAGTTATACTAACAAAATAGCTATTATAATTAAATGCACATCCATTGGAGTCAATAGACAGTGAGAGTCTATTTCTCAAAGCTATTTTGAAAGATACATGTAGGATTATTTAGGATTCACTCTTAAGAGCACAAGCCTATGCGTGTCTACTCAGAAGTGTCCCATTGAGTTCAATGTGACTTACTCCCCTGTAGGTGTTTATAGGATAGCTGCCTAAGGGTGAAATCCTAACCAACTTTCTAGCACTGTCATAGCTGTGCTAATGTGGTGTGCACAGCATCCTGCAGTGGGGAGGCAGTCAAGGGGGCCTCCTCAAGGTAAGGGCATATTTGTTATCTTACCTTGGGGCTGCTTTATGGCTAGGTCAGTGCTGGAAAGTTGTTTAGGGTTGTGCCCTAAGTACCTTCAGTCAGCTAGTGATGCAACATTTGTTGCATCTCTCATTAAACAAGGAAAGGTTCCTACTGCAGACCTCTCCATGCCAATCAACATTATCCAATCAACAATCATTTTCTGATATGATCACCAATCAACATTATCAGTTTTTGCCTTATGCCTGAGCTTTGAAAGTCATCCCAGAAACCTCTTATAGGTAATCCCAGAAACCTCTTGTAGGTAAGGTTTTCGTGCAGGACAAGAGGCAGCTATTTCAGGAGCCCAATCTACTTCCATCCACTACGTCCTGTGCAGCAACTGTTACCCTGCACGTGCCTGATCTTGTCTGATCTCAGAAGCTAAGCAGGGTCAGGTCTGGTTAGTACTTGGATGGGAGACCACTTAGGAATACCAGGTGCTGGTGCTGGTATTCCTAAGTGGTCTCCCATCCAAGTACTAACCAGACCTGACCCTGCTTAGCTTCTGAGATCAGACAAGATCAGGCACGTGCAGGGTAACAGTTGCTGCACAGGACATAGTGGATGGAAGTAGATTGGGCTCCTGAAATAGCTGCCTCTTGTCCTGCAAAAGCAGGTAAAGCAGCTACCACGTTTTCCAGACTCACAAAGAGAGTCTGGTCCAACAAGAAGCTGACGGAACATACCAAGATCCAGGTCTACAGAGCTTGCGTCCTGAGTACACTTCTGTACTGCAGCGAGTCATGGACTCTTCGCTCACAACAGGAGAGGAAACTGAGCGCTTTCCACATGCGCTGCCTCCGACGCATCCTCGGCATCACCTGGCAGGACAAAGTTCCAAACAACACAGTCCTGGAACGTGCTGGAATCCCTAGCATGTATTCACTGCTGAAACAGAGACGCCTGCGTTGGCTTGGTCATGTTGTGAGAATGGATGATGGCCGGATCCCAAAGGATCTCCTCTATGGAGAACTCGTGCAAGGAAAGCGCCCTACAGGTAGACCACAGCTGCGATACAAGGACATCTGCAAGAGGGATCTGAAGGCCTTAGGGATGGACCTCAACAAGTGGGAAACCCTGGCCTCTGAGCGGCCCGCTTGGAGGCAGGCTGTGCAGCATGGCCTTTCCCAGTTTGAAGAGACACTTTGCCAACAGTCTGAGGCTAAGAGGCAAAGAAGGAAGGCCCATAGCCAGGGAGACAGACCAGGGACAGACTGCACTTGCTCCCGGTGTGGAAGGGATTGTCACTCCCGGATTGGCCTTTTCAGCCACACTAGACGCTGTGCCAGAACCACCTTTCAGAGCGCGATACCATAGTCTTTCGAGACTGAAGGTTGCCAATACAATAGGCTTATACCATAGTCTTTCGAGACTGAAGGTTGCCAACCAAGTCAAAGCATTTCTGTGTGTCATGTAAGAGACTATACAGCACAGTAAACTGTGATCTGAATAAAAGGGTTTTGTTTTTCTCATTTTATTCAACCTTCTTATTGCCTATGTAAGTAATGGATGTTGGTTTGTTTAGGGGCTCCCCATTCTACTGTGAATTTTAAAGTAACAACATGTATTTTTAAGTCTTCTGTAGTAGTTTTGTGTTTTTCATGCTAAATGCTCCCTTGAAATTTGAAGATCATAACAAAATGTGTTGGGAATATTTGCTAATGAAACACATCAGTCTGGCAGCTGCTCTCTTTTCCACTTTCTGCTCTGTTTGGCTTGCAACAACCTTGATTCCCATTTTTCTGTGGCTACATCATTCTGCCGCATATCTACAGAACTATAGGAGTGTACGCATGGGAACGTGTTGATGAGAATGTTGGTGATGGGGCACTTTGCACAAATAGCAAAAGCCAACAACACATCTTGGGCCTCTTATTGTCATAAGCCTCTTCATTTGATGAGTGACTAAGGGCACAATCCTAACCAGGTCTGATCAGAAGTCCTATTTTGTTCAGTGAGGCTTACTCTCAGGAAAGTGTGGTTAGGATTGCAGCAGCCTCAGGTGTTGCTTGCTGATACAAGAGACCTGAGTTCCATTCCTACCAGCTCTCCCTTTCCCAGCTCAAATTAGTGTTGCTAACAGGACACTCAGCATATGAGCTTTAAAAATAATTATTATAATAATTCACATCTCCCAAGAGTGGGACTCAAACCCACATTTCATGTTTCCCATTGCATCGCTCCTTACCACTGACCAGGAAGCACACAGAATGGCCTGCTGGAAGCTTGCTTTTGTAGTATCTAGCCTTCCTTGTCAACATTCTTGCCCTCTCCCTCTCCCTTGCAAAGTGTTTTATTCCCCTCACATAACACTTTTTCATTGTTGTGTGCAATTACCTACACATTATCTCTGTAGAAATCTTGTCATTGCAATGACACTCCATCACCTTCCCCATGCAGGGGTTATCCCCAATGAGTTCGACAGGCAGGTTTGCAACCTGGTGAGAGGATTGGCTGGCTGTTGTAACTGGAATGGAAACCCTTGTCAAAAGAGTTGTTAGTCAGCCACTTCTGGCTGTGTTTGAACTGCTAGGAAGAGCAAGCTCAGAGTCCCAATCCTATGCATGTTTACTCAAAAGTAAGTGCAATTATAATCAATTGAGCTTACTCCCACAGCTAAGTATGGATACGATTGCAGTTTTATCAGTATCACCTACCCACTGGACCTATGGTGAGGTGAGGCATTGCAGGCTCTTATTTATATTTCACATTTTTATACCACCCATCCTTCCGGGGGGGGGGGGCTTATGGTGGGGTGCATCCCTCCTTTTGTCCTCACAACAACCCTGCAAGGTAGATGAGGCTGAGAGATAGTGATTGGCCCAATGTCCCCCAGGAAGCTTCATGGCTGAGCAGGGATTTGAAGCTGGATCCTCCAGGTCTAAGTCCAACTCCCAAACCACTACACCATCCTGGCTCTTCTTTGTAACCTGTGTGTTGACATGTCATGTCCATGACATCCTCTTGATGTTCCTCCTACAGCAACATTTGGTGCTTTCCTTGTGTGGCAAACGTGTGTTCCATCATAAGGAGCACCATTGTGATTGTGGGGGGTGATGGAGCTGCTCTGGAAGCAGCCGTGATTGTATGTTGTCTCTTTGGTTCTCCTGCTTTTGTAGTGCTTGTGATGCTCTTGGGGGAGCACAGAAACCCAATTAATGACACTGGCGTAAGTTGCAGCCATTTTAAGCAGCCCTGAGGAGTTGCCCTGCTTGCCATTTTAACATTATTCTGAAATACAACTTATTGTGGCTTTCTTTGGTTCCATTGATAATGCAAAATTTGTCTGGGAAGTTGGGCTTCCTGATTGCAAATCCAGTAACATTTATGTTTTGAGTGAAATTGGGGGGAGGGGGAGCTAAATAAACTTTTAAAAGCCCAATGAATAACATAAGAACATAAGAACAGCCCCAATGGATCAGGCCATAGGCCCATCTAGTCCAGCTTCCTGTATCTCACAGCGGCCCACCAAATGCCCCAGGGAGCACACCAGATAACAAGAGACCTGGTGCCCTCCCTTGCATCTGGCATTCTGACATAACCCATTTCTAAAATCAGGAGGTTGCGCATACACATCATGGCTTGTACCCCATAATGGATTTTTCCTCCAGAAACTTGTCCAATCCCCTTTTAAAGGCGTCCAGGCTAGACGCCATCACCACATCCTATGGCAAGGAGTTCCACAGACCGACCACACACTGAGTAAAGAACTATTTTCTTTTGTCTGTCCTAACCCGCCCAACACTCAATTTTAGTGGATGTCCCCTGGTTCTGGTATTATGTGAGAGTGTAAAGAGCATCTCCCTATCCACTCTGTCCACCCCCTGCATAATTTTGTATGTCTCAATCATGTCCCCCCTCAGGCGTCTCTTTTCTAGGCTGAAGAGGCCCAAACGCCATAGCCTTTCCTCATAAGGAAGGTGCCCCAGCCCTGTAATCATCTTAGTCGCTCTCTTTTGCACCTTTTCCATTTCCACTATGTCCTTTTTGAGATGCGGCGACCAGAACTGGACACAATACTCCAGGTGTGGCCTTACCATAGATTTGTACAACGGCATTATAATACTAGCCGTTTTGTTCTCAATACCCTTCCTAATGATCCCAAGCATAGAATTGGCCTTCTTCACTGACACCGCACATTGGGTCGACACTTTCATCGACCTGTCCACCACCACCCCAAGATCTCTCTCCTGATCTGTCACAGACAGCTCAGAACCCATCAGCCTATATCTAAAGTTTTGATTTTTTGCCCCAATGTGCATGACTTTACACTTACTGACATGATACAGAGTTAAAAGCAGGAAAGGGGTTTCTCTCCCACCCCGGTATCTCTGTGTTACTTGGCTGACACACGTCCCAGGGAGCTGGTCGGTGTTTCCATGGCGTGCCTTTGCCTTGGGCCCTGCGGCTTTGCAATCAGGTCTGGGTGAGCAGTGGTGCAGCTTGCAACCTAAACGGCCTTCATACTGTAAACGTTTCTCAGCGAGCTCCACCGCAGTCCCCTCCCTCCTTCCCTCCGGGTTTCTCCTCGCCTCAGGAAAATGTTGTGGAATGTAGACACATACTCTGATGCCGGGCACTCATCAATCACTCCTTTCTATACATAGAACCCTGTTTCCCTCCTCCTCCTCCTGCTTCCAGCTTCCCTTTCTCTCCCTTGTCTAATTGCTTGCCATCACCCCCAGGCCCCATTTTTTTCCTTCTCTTGCTTTCCTTCTTGATTGTTTCTCCCTCCCTCCTTTCTTAGTCATTCATTCCCCCCCCCCCCGCTTTCCTTGGTTTATCTTTTTTTCTTGTATCCCTTTTCTCTTGCTTTTTCAAATTCTTTCTTGGTCTTTTTTTCTCTCTCCTTGGCTTCTCCTTTCTTGCATTTCTTTCCCTTTCCTGTTCTATTATTCTTTCATTTTCACGTGCATGTCCCATCCACAGCACACACCCTTCCCTCCTCTCCAGGCCTCAGCTGTTGGCCCAGTGTGCATCTGAGCATCTGGACTTGTTTGAAGAGAGGAAATAGCCAAAAAAAAAAAAAAAAAAAAAACACCCCAACACACACACACACACACACACACACACACACACACACACGCACACGCACACCAGGGCTTTGTTCAATCAGATTTTCCCCTCCCTCTCTCTTGTTGTTATCATTGTTGGCTTGGCACTGAGGGGTACAGTGAAAAGGGGGGAACTTGCTGAGGGAAAAAATGGGGTGGGAAAGAGACCTAAGGAAAAATATGATTTGCTGAACATTGCATTGGAAAGGACTCCCCAGGTCATCTTGTTCCAACTGGCTGTCCACCCCCCTGCTCAAAAACATCAAGATTCTGCAACCTCTCTAAGGGCCCAATCCTGCTTCAGTTGTCCTCGTGCTTGGGCCAGCCGGGACGGAGATGTAAAGAGAACATTTTCAAAATGTGACATCATCAAGCAGGAACATTTTTAACAATCTTAGACTGCAATCCTATCCACACTCACCCAGGAGTAAGCCCCATTGACTATCATTGTTTGAAGCATATACAGAGTAGCCTGTTAAAAGTACAGGTCTGTAACATTTCCCCAAATGCAGTCACATGCCATGGTAGCATCAAGTCTGATATATTAAAAATAAAATATTGAAATGAATAGAGACCCACCTGAAATTGGCTTGCGACCTACCTAGTGGGTCCCGACCCACGGTTTGAGAAACACTGTTTCAGAGGATTATGAACTGTGGCTTCTCCTCCTCTTCCTATACACGAGGTCCCTTTTAAATATGCTGAAATTTCTGTGTGTGTGTTCTCCCCTCCTTTTCCTTGTAAACATCTTGCCTCTACCATGAGCTCAGTGGTCTGAGGCAAGCAACACCTGGGGATGCAGGTCTTTTGTTATCTGGTGTGCTCCCTGAGGCATTTGGTGGGCTGCTGTGAGATACAGGAAGCTGGACTAGATGGGCCTATGGGCTGATCCAGAGGGGCTGTTCTTATGTAACACCTTCCTCCCCAAACTGCTGCAATATGGGGATCATAATACTTACCTTCCAGGGTTGTAAGAACTACATCCAGAGCACTTATGTAAAACACTTTGTGCACTCTGAAAGCACTGTACAAATGCTGATTATTATCTATCTTAAGGCTATGCGTACTATCCATTATCAGATGTTCATCCTGCCTTTTCTGAATATTCAAGGAAGAATGGCTTGCAAGTGGCCACAGACACACCAAAAGCTCCCAAATGCTAACCTGAAACAGAACTCTTTTAAACGCATGTTCTATTCTTTTAGCCCAGGAGAGTGTTCTTCTGTATTAGGTAATATTGACTATCTACCACTTTCAGATTTTGTTTTGCAATCTGTGATCTCACTTTGGGGGAGACAGGACAGGAGTATGTTGTTCAGTTCAGTTCAGTTCAATTTTATTATGGTCAACGACCAGCATATAAATGACAATATATACATAATATACAACTGAGCGTACATACGACCCATCACAACATCCTAACAAAGGCTCTTGTCAACATAATATACTAAGAATTAATAGGTCTCAGGCTGCAATCCTAACCACACTTTCCTGAGAGTAAGTCCCATTGAGGTCAGGAGGTCTGGTCTAGGGGGTAGAGCCTCCATTTGCCTGAAGATAACATCCGAAGGTCGCCAGTTCAAGGCCACTGGCACCGTGCGACCTTGAAGCAGCTGACAAGCTGAGCTGAGTTATTCCATCTGCTCTGAGCGTGGGAGGATGGAGACCAGAATGTGAAACCAGATCAAGAAAGTAACACCTGAATGTTGTGGTTCTTGTAAGATAGAACATTCTTTCAAATTGTAAAAATCCCTACGGGGATTTAATAAGCCTGCCTATGTAAACCGCCTTGAATAAAGTCTTGAATAAAGACCAAGAAAGGCGATATATAAATACCTGTATTATTATTATTATTATTATTATTATTATTATTATTATTATTATTATTATTATTGAACAAAATAGGACTTACTTCTGAGTAGACCTGGTTAGGATTGTGCCCTAAGTCTAGATAAGACTTAGTCTTGTCTAGTTATCATGGATTGATCTGAGTACAGTAGCTATTGAAGAAGGTACTTCTGAAAGTCTTCTAGTCCATATTGAATTAAAAACTTGTTCAAAATATGAATACTCCTCTATGAACAACCTGGCAGACCACAGTCCACTCTCTTCCTCCTGATGTTAACTGCAGCGGCTAAAAATTTAGCCACCCCAGGAGATGTATTTAGGTGAAATGTTGAAATAGCTTATTTTTAATTAAAAGTGGTAGTGCCATGTACTATACCAGTGGTGCTCAAACTTGCGCCCGCTACACACCCAGAATGTGGTCCCCATCTGGACTTCATCTGTCATCTGCCCAGTGTCCCAGAAGTCTGCGCGACAGGACATGCCTTGGGATGTGACTGCCCAAAGCATCCCTGTCCTCTGAAAGAGGAGGACGTTGTGCTGTACCTGAGCAGAACCAAAAGGTCTGCTCACTGGGTGGACAGATTTGCGCGAATGCTGGATCTGGTCCCCGGACCTGGGTTCACACGGCCCTGTAGTATACAAAAGTGCAAAGTGTGCTGTTTTCCTAATTTGTAAACTTGAAAAATTGTCTAATAAAAAAAAAGTGTACCTGAAAGTAACTTGGCTTTTTAGCTCTCTTACCATCTATGCAGTGGTTCTCAAACGTTTTCCCACCGGGATCCACTTTCTAGAATGACAAGCTTTCGGGACCCATCAGAAGTGATGTCATGGCTAGAAGTGACATTATCAAGCACGGAAATTTTTAACACTCCCTGACAATGAAATCAAATCAAGTAAGTATGTAAGTAATTGAAAGATTACAATAATTATAAGTTTAAAAATTTATTTTCAATAAAGAACTCTCTTAATCCTCCCAAGCAGCTGCTGATCTGTTTAAAAAAAAAAAATCCCCAAACATCCCAAAGGCTGCATCCTATCTGCACTTACCTAGGAGTAAGCCCCATTGACTATCATTGTTAGAAGCATATACATAGTAGCTTGTTCAAAGTACAGGTCTGTAACATTTCCCAAACGTGGTCACATACTGTGGTAGCATGAAATCGAATATAGTAAAAATAAAACACATTGAAATGAATGGGGACCTGCCCGAAATTGGCTCATTTCCCTCAGTTTGAGAAATACTGATTTAAGACTTTGGGGTTGTTGTGAGAACAAATGCACTGGAAATGCAGGCATGTAAACAAGTATCTCTCCTCCCCATTTACTAGTGGCTGCTAGACTACACTACAGATGGGCATTCATACCCTACTTGCGTGTGACCCGGAGCCCTAGTGCTGGCAACTGGGTGCCTGTTAGGCTTGTCTTCAGCTGAACCCTTGTCCCTTTATTGCCTATGCATGAGCCAGATAATTAAGCTTCCCTTCCTTGGAGGTGGAGCAAGCGGGTTATTTCAAGCTTGGATGGAGCTGGTGGATTGCGCCTCTGTGCTGTCCAGCTTGTGGCATTCTTTATCAGCCTCCCTGGGCCTGGGGTTGATAATTTGTTGACACAGCAGCCCCCTGGCCTGATTGTTCCTAGGTGACGGGAGGGCAGCCAGTTCTACAAGCTTGTTTCAAGCTTCACCCCCCCTGCCAGTCCCTGGAAATGAGAATTGGCCTCTTTGCCCTTTTGTTATCGGTCATGACCTTTTCCTGGGAGCCGCCAGATTTCTCCACATATTTGTGCCTGCGATCTGGAGAGGTTTCACACTCTGCCAAGGCAGCAAGGACTGAGGGTGTCCCTTCACTACTCCCCTTCCCTGCCCCACCCAGGCCCAAACCAACCACCACCTACCAAAATCCTGTTGGACAAAAAAACGCACACCATGAAAATGGATTGAAATGGCCCAGATCTGCTCAAGCCATTAAAAGCCAACCCGAACCAAGCTAGGCTTCGGAATTTACAAGCCACCAAGGGGGAAAAAAGGCTGTACCACTCTTGGACTACAAAGAATGCCTGGAGGGGGGATCCTCTCTGGAACTTGCACCGGGAAGATAGTCTCACAGCACAGTCTTATGCATGTCTACTCATAAGTAAGTCCCATAGTGTTTAATAGGGCTTCCTCCCATAAAAGTGTCATGGGATTGCAGCCTTAGGATCATAGAATGTTAGGCTTGAAAGGGACCTTCGTGGTCATCTAGTTCAACCCCCCTACTCAGTGCAGCCAACTGAGACAGCACCCCTGACAAGTGGCTAACTAGTCTCTACTTGAAAACCTTCAATGAGGGAGAGCCCATCACTGCACCAGGCAGACTGCTCCAGTGTAGAACAGTACCTAAACGTTCTTCTTTTGAGGGGTAATCCATTAGTCTTAATTCTGCCCACAGGAGTCAAGAAACATACCCCCTTCCCTTCTTCATGACAGCCCTTCCCTCTTCTCTCTGAACGAAAAGCACCAAGCTGTTTTCACCTCTTTTAAATGTCCTTACAGAATGTGAATGGAAGGGAGGAGGTGGCTTCTTTTGAGTTAAACAGAGTGCTTGCTTTCATATTGCCAAGTGCTTTACAGGCTTGTGTGACACACCCTCTCTACAACCCTGTGGTGTAGGTGGCCTTCATTGCCATTTTACCTCTGAAGGTGAGAGGCAGTGGCATGGCCAATGTCACACAGGGGAGGCTTGAGCCTAGGTCACTCAGATCTTTAGCCCAGCCTTCCAGGGTTGGGTGATTCGACTCAGAAGACTCGAACTTGAATCATCAAACACACATTTTTGGTTACTCGTGTGGACTTGAGTTATGTGTGTTATGAAACCAGAAGTGACTTGGGAATTTTTCTTAGGAACAAGTGGAGACACAAACTTGGAAACTCAAGTCTTTTGCCCGCCACTCTACTTGGTGTCTCTGTGGGTGGGTGTGCTTGCTTACATTTTTCGTGGCTTTTGAAGGACCTCGTGTGTGATCCAGAAGTCACATTCAGGCTGGCATGAGCAAGAGACTTGGAGAGAGGAAGGTAGGTTGGCTTCAGGGGCAGGGGATGAAGGGGAGGAGGGAGGCTTAAGTTTTGTTTCCAGGGCCGCCCACCGCTTCTGTCGCCTCACTTGTGCAGCCTGTCCCCTCCTGCCTTGCGGAACTGGGACGCCTCCTCCTCCCTCCCTGTAGGTCCACCCATGCTTGGTGCTCCTTCTGAGGGCAGAATCGGGAGTCCTGATGTGAACAGGGGTTCATGGCTAGGGTTCGTAAGGAACCAATCAGCACTTTCTGCACTTCTGCATTCACTTGAAGAACAGCACAGCTTCTGTTTACAGTTGGGATAGGGCATCAGGGGAGTGTTAAATGAAAATTCTGACACATTCACACTCTGCCAGCAGCTCCATTTTTTCCATGGAACCGCACCTGACTCATTTGCAGAAAAGACTCTAACTTGAGTCAAACAGAGTTCCAAGAATGCTCTGGACAAGACCCCATAGCTGTCCATGAAGACGAGAATGAGTTGAGTCAAAGGGAGTGGGGCTAGACTCGAGTCTATTTGCTGTGGGTTAGCACATCCCTGCAGCCTTCTGACTGCTAAACAGTGTTGCCTCTTACCATGCTTGTGAGATTCATTCTCTTATACATCCCCCAAACATGCAGTGAAGCAGTTATTCATTAATTTCCCACACAGGTGTCCAACTACATGCACATTCAAACATCTGGATCTGCTGATCCCTACCACTCTAAACAGGAAACTTAAACGTTAACATAGGCTACAATAATATGCACACTTTCCTGGGAGTAGGCCACAATGGAACTTATTCTTAGTAGCCCTGCATAGGACTGGACTTCAATTCCCATCGGTTTTGATTGCCCTTCAGGGCTGGACTTTTCTTTCTGGCTGTTTCATCTTCATTTCACATTTTCTGCATAATACTATGGGCATTTAATCTGCAGTTTTCTGACCTCCATGTTTATTTGGGCTTCACATTTTAAAAAAGCAGCAGAACCTGCAGGCTAAGCTCTGTTGAGGGATGTGCCGTTACTAGTGATCCATCCTGGGGCACAGGTCTGATCTGTGGCAGAACTTTGATTAGGGGCAAGAGCAGGAGTGGGTGGCTGGGGGCGGAGGAGACAGAGCTTCAGCTGCCCTTCCTTGGATCCCAGTGATATGCTAGAGAAGCAAACAACCTGTAATTTTAAACAGAAAGGATGCTCTCAAGGTGCTTTTCTTCCATAGACTTCTGCCCACAACAAAGAGTGACAGGAAAGATACTGAACGGTAGACTGAAAACCTTTGGTGTTTGCATTACCCAGTGATTTCTGCGTACTGCACTTTGGGGCCCCATTCAACTGAATGCCATGATTACTTCCCCTCTCACCCCCCTTCCTCCCCCTCCAAATTTCCCCCAAAAGACTGCAATTAGCATACATTAGCAAAATATTCAGTCTGCTCAAAACCAGCTGGATTTTTCTTCCTCCTGCCACCTCCTTTCCACTGCCTGGCTTACTTCATCAAGGGCCAAATGTGTAATGAGCTGGACATTCTCAGCTGTGCCTTGAGAACCAATTGGGTGCCCGGCAAAGAAGGTGGAGGGATGGGTTATGTGATAGTGGGGGGTTGGATTCTGCACTTTAATTGACTTCTCCCAGACCCGAGGCAGCTGGGAAAACAGAGCAGGGGTAATTAGTTCCCATCAGAGTTAAGCCACCTTACCTAAGTCCCCAGCTAGGCAAAGAGGAGGCCGGCATTCATGCATGGCTGATTGCCCTCCTTTGGTGTGCCTCTCTGGAAAAAATAAAATTGCATGGAGTTCTCCCCTCCCTCCCATCTCCATGAGGGCTCTGCTCGCATGGTATCCCTTCACGGCTGAGCCAGAGCCTCAGTGTCACAAGACATTTCTTAACTGGTTCTCAGCATTGGACAAGCTACTCACCTTTTCAGGAAAGTATTTAAAATTTCAAATGAAGAGCTGTGAGATTTCAAGTGGATTTGGAAAGGTGATGGGAGAAATCTTCTGTCATCATTCTTTACATTACTCTCCTAGAATAAAATGGGCAGCAGGTTTGAAAACATAACAGGATACTCTTAAAAAGCAATGTGATTCTTTGGCACACTCAGCCTTGTGACTTCACAAAAAGGAAACAGACCGGTTTAAGAAGAAACAAGCAAATGTGATAATTGACTGGTATTATTTGGATAATAGCTCGCTGGTGCTACAGGTAAGTATCTCTTTGCTGCTATATAATCTCCAACAGCCCCATCCAATTGGGCTTTAATGCTGATGGAACAAGCATTAACTGCCTTATGGCAATTGCAAAAAGCACTCCCACAGTGCACAAAGGTGCATGCTGCTGAAGCACCAATGGGAAAGCTGAAGCCTTCCCCTGCCCCTGCGCACTGAAGAATTTCCACAGACCCACTGACACAGGTAAGGTGGCAAGAGATGTGAGATGGGGGCAGGAAGGGAGGAATGAGGAAGTGGGGGAAAGGGCAGATCAGATCCAGGAAGGGGGCAGGTTTGGTGACAATGGCAGCCACCAGTCCTAGCCCCCTTCCTGGACTTGATCCTGTGGTCCAGGTCCATGCAGACCTGTGTCAACAATTTCACTAGTGCAGGTCTGAGTAGACTCTGCCACACCAAGGAGACTTACCCCTGGATTAGGGAACAAATGTTTCCTTACCCAGAGGAAACCCTTGCAACCGCCACCCTCACCCCCCACAGGATACAGGATTTTGGCATCACTGGATGGGGAGGAAGGGAAGGATAGGATTGGACCATAAGTGCATGTAAATTCGCTTTGCTCAGCTTTGGCTGGTGCGCCAGCTGCGGCCGTACTTGGATCATGCAGGCCTGGCCACGGTGATCCATGCCACGGTGACATCGAGGTTAGACTATCATAACATGCTCTATGTGGGGCTGCCCTTGAAGACGGTTCAGAAGACGGTTTGGAATTAGTGCAGAATGCGGCGGCCTGGGTAGTTACTGGAGGTAGGCGGTTTGACTCTGTTGGGCCGCTTCTCCAGCAGCTGCACTGGCTGCCCATTTGTTTCCGGGTCCAATTCAAGGTGCTGGTTCTAACCCTTAAAGCCCTATACTGCTCTGAGCCAGGGTATCTTAGTGATCCCTACTCCCATACAATCCTGCTCATCCTCTTGGGTCATCAGAGAAGGCCTTTTTATAAGTGCTGCCACCCAAGGAGGTGCATGGGGTGTCAGCAAGAAATAGGGCCTTCTCAGTAGTGGCACCAATGCTATGGAACTCCCTCCCCCTTGACTTAAGAACTGCTCCCTCTGTTGAAACTTTCCTGGGAGGCCTGAAGACTCTTCTGTTTAGACAGGCCTTCTGAGTTCCTGGCCTATCTAACAGCATTTTTAACATCTTTTAATACCTTTTTAACACCTGGTTACAGGCCTGGATCCTTTTATAAACTGCTACTCTGTGCTCTTTTACACTTTTATCTGTCTGCTGTTTTTAAGATGTGTTTTTGCTAATATGTTTTATCTTGTTTTTAAGTTATGTTTTTAATCTATGTTTTAACCATTGTTGTAAGCTGCCTTGGGTCCCTGCGGGGGGGAAATGTGGGGTATAAAGTTGTTAATAATAATAATAATAAATTATGGAATTATGGCATCTTCTGGAGCAATATGGCTGGTGATAAATAAGCAGTATATAAATATTCTTAATAAAGATGATGATTCCACTGAAAAGCCAGCAAGGAACTCCTCAGTCCAGAAGCTTTCCCCTCCCCCAAACCTGAGACCTCTCTGTGAGAGAGGTTTGCCCCATATGGGGTCCCATAGC
The DNA here is from genome assembly GCF_035046505.1 of Tiliqua scincoides. Lineage (NCBI taxonomy): Eukaryota > Metazoa > Chordata > Lepidosauria > Squamata > Scincidae > Tiliqua > Tiliqua scincoides. Next base: position 78,091,590 of record NC_089825.1, read on the forward strand.
CCCCTTTCTTTTCCAGAATTCTTTTAGCACCCAGAGAAAACATGGAAGAGGACCTGCTGTTCTAGTATAGTCAGCCATCTTCAGAGTCCTGCTCCCTGAAATGCAAGAACATCATGAGGACAAAGGCCATTCTGAAACATGACATCCAACCAATGAGAGGGCCTCCTCCAAGCCAGCAACCATCAGGAAGTGCTTGAGGGTCACATTCCAGTGGCTGGTGTCTCTTCTGCATCTCTGTTCAGAACAGATCATAAGCCCTTTGAGGCAGGGAACCATTTCTGATTTTATTTTGCTGTGTCAACTGCTTTGAAAATTACTTTTGGTTGAAAAGCAGTATATAAATATTCTTAATGATGACGATGATGATGATGATGATGATTCTGCTACATAAGAAAAATGGACTCTGCAGGAACCCAGCAGTTAGATCCAACCAGAACACTTGGCATCAATAATACTAGTCATAATGCAGACTAGCCAGCAAGCATTCAAACTATATGGATCAGAGCTGGTTTCAAAAGCTCAGCTGCTCTGCATGTACATTCTCAGAATACGGGATAATCTGAAAGTGATCACCTGTTGGCTTAAAATACAATTCTGATTTTTTAAAAATGATTCTTTTTTTACCATTCCAAATGCAAGTAGCATTTAGATGCAGTTGCTACAAATGCAATGCTAACATGAAATACAAAAAAACACTCAGATTTTTTTTTTTCAATACTACTTTTTAAATTAGAGGACATATTTATTATTGACTTCTTCTATTGAGAAGAATGAGAGGTGCCACGCAAACAATCCTGATGGTTATACCATTTCCCATCTCCTATTATACTGGTTTCTGTGATGTTTGTCAATTGATGTACACTGTTCTAAATCAAATCTGATACAAGAAGTACCGTCTCTGTTCTTTAATGAACATGTTAATAAAACTTTTCTAAAATAAACAGATTTTTGGGGGTGCTAGCCACAGTTTTGTTCGAATTACCAGACAAACCAACAAACAGAACTTGTTCATTGGCTGGATTTAAAAGCTAGTAAGGCAAAGTATCTTACAGGTGATCCTACAGTCCTGCTATGCCAGGCAGCTGCTGTGCCAGGGCGTATTCTACTAGTGTAACTTGGTTGTGATCCTGTGCTCAGCCAACAGCAGAATCAAATGTCCAACAGCTGTAGAAACAAATGCTAATGTCCAACATCAACTGACACTCCCTCAGCATTCCTGGCAACTCCACTGCCACCGGCCATTTGCGACATTTCACACCCTAACATTACGCATGCATAGAAGGTACTGATCAATGCACAGGGACAGCCAAAGCACCCATGACATCATCTACACCCCCCATCACAGCCAGGACAGGGCTCTGATGTCTGCCTCTGCACAAGTTTCATGGAGCAGCAGCTGGAGGCCTTCATACAGAATCAGGAGGTGGCCCTAGAGACGTATTTGAATGGGGCTGCGGGAACAAGCCCTTCTTAATATTGCCCACAATATGTCTATATTACAGTACTGCCTTTTGGTGGGGGGTGCCAGTATTTTGCAGGAGGGAGGAATGGGGGTGAGCAGATATATACCCATGGAAGAACAGAAGCTACAAAAGCAGGCACACACCAGGCAACTGCATGCTAGCTTAGTGGGACAAAGTTAGCAGAAAGAGCTGATGGGGATTAAAGCCCCACAATCAGGAAGAGTTGAATGGGATCTTCACAAAGCAAAGTCCAAATGACATTAGATGGGGGGGGGGGCAATGAGCAATGCCAGCACGCCGACCTCCTGACACTTCTCTCTCTCTCTCTGTCTATCTTTTTCCCACCCCACACCCGGCCAGCCCATCCATGATGTCAACTGAAGTGTCACCTTAGGCCAGGGGTGCCCAAACCCCAACCAGAGGGCCATTTGCGGCCCACGGGGGCTCTCAATCAGGCCCTTGGGGAATCCCCAGTTTCCAATGAGCCTCTGGCCTTCCAGAGACTTGCTGGAGCCCATGCCGGCCCAACACAACTGCTCTCAGCATGAGGGTGACTGTTCAACCTCTAACCTGAGCTGTGGGACAAGGGCTCCCTCCACTACTTGCTGTTTCATGTCTGTGATGCAGCAGTGGCAGCAAAGGAAAGGCTGGCCTTGCTTTGTGCAAGGCCTTTTATAGGCCTTGAGCTACTGCAACACCTTCATTCATTCATATAAGATTCATCTCTAATAAATTCATTTATGTAAATTTACTCAAATTTTAAATGTAAATTAATTCTTTTTCCTGGCCCCCAGTGTCCTGGCCCCCAGTGTGAGAGAGATGATGTGGCCCTCCTGCCAAAATGTTTGGACACCCCTGCCTTAGGCAACAGAATGGTGGGGGTGCCCATCTCTGCCTGCGTACTTGCCTGCACTGCTTCTCTTTCTCCTTGGAGGGGAGTGCTGAGCTAGAACATTGGACAGTGGGAGCAGCAGAGACTGGCACACCATCAGAGAAGTAGGGACAGCATTTGGCATGCAGTCTCAAGTGTCAAGATATCTCAGACCAGTGCTGGTACTATGGAAGACCAGAAGATGTCACATGATTAAGCACAGACTAAGCAACTTCCAACAGAACCCATATAACCCATAAACAGATGAAAGTCCCCAGAAATAGTTTGCAGCCCTAACGAACATTTTCAACAGTGGAAGATCTTTTACAACTGCTCTGCTTCCCCCTCCCCCACGTAGTAGTGCATAAAATGGCTCTCAACCACATACAGTAGTCCATTATGAAAGCTGCTCTCTGTGGATTCATAGAGCAGTGGAAATGCTCACAGCACACACAAGGTTTGAAGTTTGATCCCTGTTATGATCTTTCAGGGAAAAGGGCTGGAAAGAATCACTGAGACATGTTCCCAAGGCAGTGCAGTGCAATAGCTGCTCAGAACAACTGGTGCATGGCATGGACCAAACTACTTAGATAAGACTGATCTGTTCATGCTCCAGGATACCTAACATTTTGCCCAGCACACTGGATGCCATCAAGCCATGCCACCCCATTGAGAAGACAACTGGTAGTGTCTGCTGGTGATTTCCCCAAGACACAGTGTGCACCCAGCCACTCTTCACAAGATCCAGTCCTCATTTGCCTCCTGTACTTTTTTTCCCCTTTGGCACAGTGCATACTTACCCTGTCTCTCTGAGGTGCAGGAATATTGCTGCACCAATATTGGTGGACTAATGGAAGGCAGTTAAATCACTACTTGGTTTTCTCATATTCCAATGAAGATGGAAGACACTCTGTGGCCACAGCAGTCACACACCTATGAACACACATCTCTCAGGGGGAGGAGCCTAGTGGGGCAGCCACTGGCAACTGGTCCCAGTGAGGTTGGTCAGGGACAGGCACTGGAAAACTGGATAGCATTGGGCCCTTAATCTGGTTTTATAGTGCTCTGTATCTAATAGTGGCCACCCTGCCTATCCTTTGCTGCAGAAAGCATAATTGATGCAGCACTGACTGAGGCCCAGTAACAGTGATACATTCTGAATTGTAGGAGCACCTCATGACAGTCCCCATAGCCACGGCCCAATTATGACTACAGAACAAAAGATTTTAAGCTGTTGAGAGCACAGTCTTAACTACACTTGGCTGGTGCAAGTGCCTTGTACCAGCCTGGAAGTATTGCAAATGTGCTGTAAAATACATCTGTGACTACTCCGAAGTTGGGGAGGGTGACATAAGAACACATGCTAGCCTCTCTACACCAGATCCAGGCCCCTGCTAACTGGGCAAGAGGCACTTTTTCAAGGAGGTGGATCTGCACCAGTGATTTCACTGGCACAGATCCGAGTCAGTAGTGGACCTGCCCCTCGACGCATTTGGGGCAAAGGTCCGTGGTGCCCCGCTCCACACCATACCGCCCCCATACTTACCCAGCACAATGGAGGCTCATGTGGCGTTAGGAGCAACTCAGAAAGCCTTCGGAGACTTCCCACGCAGTCTTAAACAGTACTTCTGGGAAGCTGGAGGTACTGTTTAAGACCACCTCAGAAGACTTTCCAAGAGGTCTGCAAAGCCATGTGGGTGCAGCACTTGGGGCATTTGCCCCCCTCGAGGCCTGCCACTGATCCAAATAGCCTCATGGGGTGGCTGCCGCGTGACATGTGGTAAAGAGAAATATATCCAAGTTACTCCAAGTTGCGCAGCAGCCACCTCCTAACCTGCATATGGCAGAGGCCAGTTGGCCTACATATTCCAGCCAGAATATGGATTGAGCTTCCCAAGATGTAAGTTGTACTGCCCTTGGTTTTCTGTTCTAAGCAATGCAATTTGCTCACCATTTCTTAGGGCACAATCCTAACCCACTTTCCAGCACTGACCTAAGGGCAATGCAGCTCTGAGGTAAGGGAACAAACAGTCCCTTACTTTGAGGAGGTCTCCGTGACTGCCCCCCAACTGCAGGATGCAGTGTATGCCCCATAGGCAGAGCTATGTCAGAGATGGAAAGTTGGTTAGGATTTGGGCCTTAGAAACACAGAAACCCCCTGACTTTTCACTGATTTTTATTACTTAGCTTCAGAGCACAACCACACAAACCAATCTACCCAATTCACACCTTGGTCAAGGGTTCCGTTCTTTTGTTTTCTCACATTTCTTGTCATCAAGCATTTGGTCCTGTATATGACTCCTGCCATGCATTTTGCTATCATTGTCCCAATCTGACTGGCCTATATATCTCAGCAATTTGTGACAGCAATATTCCAGGACTCTATTTGCCCCCCTCGAGGCCTCGAGTACAGGACTTATCTCCTAAAGCTACTAGACCACATGATGATGATGATGATGATGATGATGATGATGATGGGAGGCTACTATCACTCTTTCCTCTACTACAACTAAAGAAATTATGGTCTTTAATCGATGGTAAGGCCACACCACTATGGTAAGGCCACGATGGAAATCAATGGTAAGGCCACACCTGGAGTATTGTGTCCAGTTCTGGTCGACGCATCTCAAAAAAGACATAGTGGAAATGGAAAAGGTGCAAAAGAGAGCGACTAAGATGATTACTGGGCTGGGGCACCTTCCTTATGAGGAAAGGCTACGGCGTTTGGGCCTCTTCAGCCTAGAAAAGAGACGCTTGAGGGGGGACATGATTGAGACATACAAAATTATGCAGGGAATGGACAGAGTGGATAGGGAGATGCTCTTTACACTCTCACATAATACCAGAACCAGGGGACATCCACTAAAACTGAGTGTTGGGCGGGTTAGGACAGACAAAAGAAAATATTTCTTTACTCAGCGTGTGGTCGGTCTGTGGAACTCCTTGCCACAGGATGTGGTGCTGGCGTCTAGCCTAGACGCCTTTAAAAGGGGATTGGACGAGTTTCTGGAGGAAAAATCCATTATGGGGTACAAGCCATGATGTGTATGCGCAACCTCCTGATTTTAGAAATGGGTTAAGTCAGAATGCCAGATGTAGGGGAGGGCAGCAGGATGAGGTCTCTTGTTATCTGGTGTGCTCCCTGGGGCATTTGGTGGGCCGCTGTGAGATACAGGAAGCTGGACTAGATGGGCCTATGGCCTGATCCAGTGGGGCTGTTCTTATGTTCTTATGTTCTTATGTTCTTATGGTCTCTGTCAATTTCTCTTTGTTTTTTTAAAAACAGGGAGAGAAGGTTGCTTGCCTTTCAAATCCATCACAACTGGCTCTGAGTAAGCAAAAAAGAACAAGACAAAACAGAAGTAAGAAAAACACAATCCCAAGGGTTTTTGTTTTAAACCAAATAAAAGTCACACAGTGTTCAACAGCACCTACTCCCAGGTACATATTGTATTGGCAACCTTCAGTCTCGAAAGACTATGGTATCGCGCTCTGAAAGGTGGTTCTGGCACAGCGTCTAGTGTGGCTGAAAAGGCCAATCCGGGAGTGACAATCCCTTCCACACCGGGAGCAAGTGCAGTCTGTCCCTGGTCTGTCTCCCTGGCTATGGGCCTTCCTTCTTTGCCTCTTAGCCTCAGACTGTTGGCAAAGTGTCTCTTCAAACTGGGAAAGGCCATGCTGCACAGCCTGCCTCCAAGCGGGCCGCTCAGAGGCCAGGGTTTCCCACTTGTTGAGGTCCATCCCTAAGGCCTTCAGATCCCTCTTGCAGATGTCCTTGTATCGCAGCTGTGGTCTACCTGTAGGGCGCTTTCCTTGCACGAGTTCTCCATAGAGGAGATCCTTTGGGATCCGGCCATCATCCATTCTCACGACATGACCAAGCCAACGCAGGCGTCTCTGTTTCAGCAGTGAATACATGCTAGGGATTCCAGCACGTTCCAGGACTGTGTTGTTTGGAACTTTGTCCTGCCAGGTGAAGACTTTTGCATAGGACTGCAACCTTAATGTAACATGAGTCAAGTACTGTTTCTCAGGTGGCCATTGTCTTTGCTGAGCCCATAGGACTTGGTATTAGCATATGAACAGTCCTCCTGTGCCTGTTTCTGGCAGAGATGAGGTCACCTGACTGAGTCATTACAGTCTGCCTTAGGAATCCTGTGAAAGAAACAGGCTCCAAAGCATAGACAGAGTGCCAACAGTTACAGAAAACACAAAGATCATTTCCCCACAAGTTTTGTGGGTTGAGATCGACTTTGCTACACTCTCCAAAACTAGAACATCTTTTGAAATTATTATACCTGCATAATTAAGACTGCAATACTATGTCATTAAAGGCATCTGGCCTGGATGCCTTTAAAAGGGGATTGGACAAGTTTCTGGAGGAAAAATCCATTACAAAACAAGCCATGATGTGTATGTGCAACCTCCTGATTTTAGAAATGGGCTATGTCAGAATGCCAGATGCAGGGGAGAGCACCAGGATGCAGGTCTCTTGTAATCAGGTATGCTCCCTGGGGCATTTGGTGGGGCCGCTGTGAGATACAGGAAGCTGGACTAGATGGGCCTATGGCCTGATCCAGTGGGGCTGTTCTTAGTTCTTATGACACTTCCCTGAGAGTTAACGCCCATTAAATTCAGTTTACTTCTGAGTAGACATGCCTAGGATTGCATTGCAAGGTGAGAGAGTAAGCCCAACACAATGGGACTTATTTCGAAGAAAACATTTACATTATTTATTTTGAAGGATTTATAAATCACCCTTCCAAAGCATTAAACATAAGAAAACAAATTTAAAAATGGTTGAAACAATTATGTTCTAAATATCTTTGATATGTATCTGGGATGTTTTAATTCCAGCTTTCCATTTTTACATATTTGTTTTAAACTTGCTACCCGTTCCAAGCATTCGGAAAGATGGCTTATATCTTCAAAGTTCCTAAGTAGAAAAATAAGTGAGAGGAGAGGAAATCGCAACATTTGGAAATGTTCAAAATGTGAGCTTCACCCTTCATCATCTCTCTCCCCCCTCCCCAATGAAGAGTCCTTCTGTTCTGCTGTGCCAAGCTTTAGCTAAGCTCAGCACATACACATCTACCTGTTTTTTCTCTTCTAACCAACTTTCAAAATTCCAAGCTGGCAATGTCTGGGGGTGGGACAGATCTCCAGTATCAATCAGTCTTGACTACAAGAGCCGCCTTTCTGCCTCAACTCTGAAAGGAGGACTCCCTTCACCCTGGAGGATTCCAGGAGCTCTTTCTGCCGCCACCCCTTCATGTCTCACTATCCACTTCACACATTTGATGCGCTGTCTGCTCAAACTATCCCAAGCCACTACTAAATAGCGACACAGGATGAGTCCATGGAATAGCAGCAGCAGCCAGGAAAAGCAGTCAAATACAAAAGGACTAAGTCCAGGTTTTTCTATCTTCATCACCAGACTGAAGCTGCAGCAAAGATCCAAATGGAACAGAGTTTTGCCTCTTGCAGGAAAAAAAGATCACAGCAAAAGCAGCAGCCCAAATTAGTTTAGTCCAAAGCATGCCTACCTATCCAGCAGCAAGCAGGAGCAAGCAGCAGCATGGCAGCTCATTGGGTCAGCAGGGAAGGCTGCTGTCAGTCATCTCAGTCTCTGGTTGGTCAAGCAATTCTATAGTGACTCATTGACCAAGCCTGTCAATTTTGCCTTCTCTCCCCAAGAGTTCTCCTCCTTCATTGTTTCTTCATGGGCAAAGATTACTTTTAGCTGTGGGTAGCCTTCCCTTCTGTTCCTCTTCTTTTTTGTCATTACGAACAAAAACTCTATGTCTGTGAGCCTTTGTAAGAAGGGACTAGGGAGTCAGGCAGGAAGGGGCTAGGGGCAGCCTTAGCCTAGAGGAGCAGTGCCCTATTTGCCAGAAGGTCCAAGACCTCCTGATGCCTGAGGCAGCAAGCCAAATGCTGCCCCCCCTTACCAGACAATATGCCAGCCTCTGCTTCTCCCATTATCCAGTGCTCTCATTCAGCACTCTCCAGCCCTCCACACTTCCTCTTCCTCTCTGCCCCCCACTCAGGCCATACATCAGATTTTCAGCTGCTAGGGCTACATAGTCTTGTTGTATGCATGTCTCTCAGCTGGGCTCCTGGTTGAAAGTGACCAAGCCCAGCAGTTGCTTCATCCAGCAGGAGGAAGTAGGTGTGTGTCGGTGCTTGGGGCGAGAGGTAGAAAAAGTGAGAAGGGTGCTTGTAATTATAATGCCACTGGGCTCAGCAGACTAGTCAAAATGTGTTTTGGTGGGCTGGATGTGGACCATGGACCATAATGTGTGAACCCCTGCTCTGGGCCATGAAAAGCGGTACACTATCTGCAGTGGTTACTTTTTCTGCATACGACAGAACCTAAATAGGCATACATGCACACAAACCCTGCATATTCTTCTTCCGTTTATAAGAACACAAGAAGAACCCCGCTGGATCAGGCCAAAGGCCCATCTAGTCCAGCTTGCTGTATCTCACAGTGGCTCACCAAATGCTTCAGGGAGCACACAAGAGAGCAAGACACAACCTGCATCCTGGTGCCCTCCCCTGCACCTGGCATTCTGAGGTAGCCTACTTCTAAAATCAGGAGCTTGCACATACCCATCATGACTTGTAACTCGTGATGGACTTCTCCTCCAGAAACTTGTCCAATCCCCTTTTAAAGGCATCTAGGCCAGATGCCATCACCACATCCTGTGGCAAAGAGTTCCACAGACCAACCACATGCTGAGTAAAGAAATATTTTCTTTTGTCTGTCCTAACTCTCCCAATGCTCAGTTATAGTAGATGTCCCCTGGTTCTGGTGTTATCTGAGAGGGAACAGAGCATCTCTCTATCCATTCTATTCATCCCCTGCATAATTTTGTATGTCTCAATCATGTCCCCCGTCAGGCGCCTCTGATCTTTGCCTTGCTTCCCTTTCAGTTCCTCTGTTCCCTTTGCATCTCTTTTTAGATTGTGAGCTCCTTGGGGCAGACCTGCCTTGTCGTACATGGCATTCACAATAGATATGAAATAATAATGTTCTCCAGCACTCAGTGATGATGATGATCCAGAGGAAAGCTACTTGGGGTTTCAATTCCAGCTGCATGGCCGCACAGTTTATGCTGTTTCCCACATCCCTCAGGAACATCAATGCAATCTTCTTTTGGGTCACAACTCCTGGTTTGGGAACCACTGCTGTAAGCCCTGCCCAGATACAGTATTTGGATACTGACTGAAGTTGCTCAACAGCAGTGAGTGACCCCCCCCCCCCCGCTTTGGATGCTATGTCATATGTTAGAGCTATGAGGCTACTCTGGAAGTCTTCAGTCAAAACACACCCACTCTTCGCCAGTTGGGGTGCAGGGAAACAAAACTGCTTCTGCAAGTTTGAAGCTGGTGCTGGTTATGTGCACAGTGCCAATAGTTTATCTGCTCCCCCTTATGTGATGACACCAAGAAAAAAACCCAGGGCCAATACCTATCCAACTTTTCAGTCCTGGTTTTAGCCGTGCCAATGGGATGTGCACTGCATCCTGTGGTGGGAGGATAGTTATGGATGCCTCCACAAGGTAAGAGAACATTTGTTCCCTCACCTAGAGACTGCATTGCAGCTGCCCCGGTGCTGGAAAGTTGGATAGGATTGGGCCCCTGCAACCTACCCACAACCCCCAGTACAGTTTTGCAAGTTAGAAAAAAAAGTTTCTTTTTTTGCTGTTTGGTGACAATGAATCAACAGCTCGTTGCCTGAACACTTATGCTCTTCAGAATAAATACTTTACTAAAAAATTCAGGGTGATAGCCCAGTAGCAGCCCACCTGAAGCATGGAAGGTGGGGCAATCTGGACGCTGAGCGTCAATTCATTGGCAGGCAGGCACTTATCATTTCCATTGCAAAGCCAAACAGTCTGCAGCTGAGGGATGCCCTGAGAGTTCTCTTTTGAAAAGGAGTCTGCCTTTGGCCTCTATTAGGGTTTCACACTTTCCAGAGCTGAGCTACAACACTGAAAACAGTGGAAAGACTTCACCCTGGCTCAGTTCAAGCCCTGGTTCACTGTTGCATGGCTGGGAATCTAGCCAGCTAGGAGCTGCAGGTTGTATTCTGGTGCAGATAGGTCATTTCTCCCTCTACTCCTGGTACTTTGGAAACGGCGAGAATTTGTTTTTCCTCTTGCAGGTTCTGTGCCAGAATTTTTGGCAAGACATCAGGGCACCCCATAAAGAGCCTTTTGAGGCCTCCTGGGGTCCTGCTGCGTGCAGAGGAGGCCTTGGCTGTGCCGGATCAAGACATTGCTGAGGACATGGAAGCAAAGTCAAGCCACGACAGCTGCTCCACTTCCACCAAAAGCGCGGTCTTGATGGGAGCTGGAACAGAAGCCTGGCTGAGAATCCAGTTGCTCGCCAACCCCTCCTTTATGCTATTTCATTAAACAGCTCTGGTTGACTCTTTGCAACTGTGAGTCATTTAAAGAAGGGCTTTTTTGTCTGCACGACTGGACAGCCTTCCCGTCTGCTGCAAAGGAATTTCATATTCCACCCACCCCCCCACCTCCAAAAAGCTCCAGGTCTGTAACAGTTTATTGTGTGAACAGCCCCACACTCTTGTCTTACACTAATGTGGGGGGGGGGGAGAAGAGAGGAATCCACCCTGTTCAGATCAAACCTCCCAGCTTTTCTCCCTTCCCCTGGCAGCTGGGATTCTTAATGTGTTAAGCAGGCTGCAGCTTTGCTGGGGGAGAAATCTCCATTTCAAAGCCAGTGTGTGTCAACTTTAAGTGGGGAATGCACAAATGCCCTATACAACTCCTTTGTTGTTGTTGTTGTTGTTGGCAGGGATGGGGATTTCACAACCTTTCTAACATTTTAAAAATTTGATATGAAAGGGATAGGTTTTGTTTTTTCTTTTTCAATTCAGTCACAAGGTAGAAATTCTGGAAAGATCTACAGATGCTGGGAGGATCGCAAATGTTAGCTTTCCAATGATGAGAACACATGTTTTTTTTCCAGAATTGGCACTGCACCCAAAAGATAGCCAAGGGAGAGCAGAAGTGCTAGGCTCAAAGTTGCACAGGGTTAGCACAGACCAGGAGAAAAAGGGAAGGGTGGGCGGCGGAGCTTTCAGTCCTTTGTTTTAAACATACACAGGCAACTGTTTGATATAAACTGTCTTGACGTTTAGATGGTCTTGTTTTTCTAAGCTGGCAGAACCAGAAGGATTAAATTAAGAACAAAATAGGGGATGGGGAAGAGTTAAACTGGTGGCCCCCACATTCCTTGGCAGAATTAGTTCATTCTCCACTCCCCTTGGGTACACGTTGCAGCATTCTGTCCACAGAACTTGGAAAGGGGGGCACAAAAAGTTTGGGTGTAGTCCCTTCTTGTGTGGGGCGAGTGGCTGAAGAGCCTTTGCCAAAAAGGAAACTAATGAGATCCATCTGTCGGTGCTCTTAGAGTGTTCATAAGACGGGTTTGGAAAAAATGCTTGAATAGCAGCAACTTCGAAGAAGTAAAACGCAGTTCTTGTAAAATAAACAAGGGCCAGCATCAGAATCTAGGGCTCAATCCTGTGTGGAGTCGCAGCTGATGACACCATCACCTGGAGGACTGTGTTCTTCTTTGGGGCTTGGATTGCTGATGTCAACAGGAAAGCAAAGAATTCCAAACCTGGGTCAGCTAAAGAAAGTGGGGGGGGGGGGCAAACACACCTCTTCTGTTAAGAAAGAAAGTCAGGGTATTTGCAGTTGAAAGCTTTGGACAAAAAAAAAGTTTTGCTAGTAAATTTAGAGGTTTGAATGGGGTGGAAAGCACTCCCACTTTATGATTCCCCCAAAATCACAATTTGCTTTGGGAAAAATTTCCAATTGGGGGGGAACTGCTCTACCCAGAGTTGGTGGATTCAGTGCATTTATTTGCATGGCAGGCAGTATTCAAACACCAAAAGGAATAAACAGAGTTACATCCCATTCAATTCTTTTTTAAAGAGACTAGATGGAATTTGCTCCTCCTCTATCTAGCTTGCCTGCTTTGATACTGGACACATGTTTGTAGCCTTCCAGGGTCCATCTGGTTCTCTTTAGTCACCCTCTGACTTTTGGCTTTAAACCACACTCCCTACTCTGATGAAGAGGGTGTGTGTGGGGGGCTGGGGGGGAGAGGAGGAGGGAGAACTGGGGACTGACTTTTTCACCTACATTCTGTTAAGCAGGTTTAAAATGTGGAATCCCCAACTGTACCCCATTCTTCCCCACCCTCCACAATGCCATAAGACTCTCTTTCTTTGTTGCCTTTCCCTTGTCCACACTGGCTTCTACTTACAGAACCAGGATGTTCTCCTTTGGGGCAAAGGAGATATGCAACACTTTCTCTCCTTCTAAAACTTTAAAACCTCATCGAACAACACAGGGAAAACAACAGCAACAACAACAACACAAGACCAGAGTCACAATTCTACCACAAGCAGAAAATTTTATGGTGGTGGAAATCTATACAGCATCACCACTGAAAAATTAAATTGACTCAAAGTTGAGGGATTTTATTTCACTTCTGCTTGTTTTAATCTCTGCCAATTTTTTTTCTCCTTTCAAGTTAGACCTTTTAGAAGCCTACTTAGGCGTTACACATTACAGAGGTGTCATCATTATTCCACAAAAATGGGCAGGACTTTTCAGCTAATTTCTGGTAGGAGTGAACCTATTTTTGTAAAGGCATCGTAGAAACATACTTTAATCCAAAAATGGCTTGAGTAATTTTCTCAGCAAAATTCTCAGCAATACCCAACATTCTGAATTCCATTTAAAAGAAAAAAAAAAGGTTAGAAAAAATAAATTCGAATTTGCTAGTAACTTAAAAAAAGATGGTAATAAATTTTATAAATGGACTTGATTTTTTGCTGTTGTGGTATTTTGGCTGCAATCCTACGCACACATTTTTGGAAGTAAGTCTCATTAAACTCCATGGGGCTTACTTCTGAGGAGAAATGTGCAAGATCAGACTGTTTTAACCTGATTACCTTTTCACTGTGAGGATACAAGCATACCAGAATCTTTAATTTCTTAACATATTTACTTGGCAAAAACAGAAAAAATGTGCAACAGAAACCATAACTTCCTAGAGCTTGCATACCATGCAGCAAAATGCATATGTGTGCAATTGTTGCATGCAATGGTCTGTTCTTTCCTATATGGAAGTGTTTTTTCCATTAGGCATTCTAACACATGAAGAGGCCCTCACAGTTTTCAGTGAAAGCCTTGTGGGCAGATCCTTGGCATACATTTTTGGAAATTCAGGCCCATTATATTGCCAAACAAAATGCATCAGGGTTCAGGTCCCTCAAAGTTTTAAATTGAAAGATGATGCTCTTTTGCTGTTTTACGAGACACAAAAATAAACTTGCTATTACACAAAGGCATCTAAGAAGTGTTCCAAATATTTGTGAAATGTCTTGAGAGTAGTGGAAGGAGGAGTTTAGGAAGCCTGAATGATAGCATTTTTTTTCCTGTCTAAATAGGTGATAAAGATTAGGACCCAAATATATTTCTCTTTAGCATATTTGTTTGAGAAGACAGTGGGGGGGAAAACTGTTGAAATACGATTCTTATTTTTCTTAAAAGACAAATCATTTTCTAAATCTTGAACACAAATTCTCCCTGAAAACTGCCTCAAATACCACCGACCACTTTTCAGTGTCCTTTTTAAAGTCTTCTTTCTTTTAAAATAAAAGATCCACCTCTTTGGTGAAAGGGTATTGTGCTACTTTGTGAAGTATGCAGCCCAGCTTTCCAACTACTTTGTAGAGCGACAACTTGCCCAGAGATGGCTTTTGAAGCTGTTGATATTTTTTGGAAAAAAACTCAAACTGAATTTGCAAAGAACAAGTCTGTTTAATAAAGGAAATGTAGTTTTAAAAAGACACCTTTTGTACAAAACATTTAGGGAAAAAATAGAAATGTACAAATGCAACAGAAAGAAAATTCTGCAGCTTAAGGCAGGCAAAACCTTTCTTGGAGGTAAAGATCCTTTAGCAGAAATAACCATTAGGAAATTGTCTCAGCCAGGGCCCAAATTTCATCAAAGGGAAGAAAGCTCACAGCCCCCCACCCCACCCCATGTATTTTCATAGCTACATAAAATAACAGCCAAACCTTCCAAAGTGGAGAGAAAAAGGTCAAGATATGGGAGTAGTCTTCCCGGATCTATATGAATATCTGCAGTCTCCAATGGGGGTGGTGAAAGATATGTGCTGGGGAGTGATTACAAACCTGGCTTTTATGAAAAGTTCAAGCAAAAATGTCCTGTTAAGGGCCAACCCAAACAGCCCGCAGTCCTCGTGGCTCCATGGAGAGGGTCGGGTATGGCATGGCAGAGGCAAAGGGGGACAAAAGTTAGTATCCAAAGGAGGAGGCAAAAACCTTTTCTTTCTCTGACTCGCTCCATATGTTCCTGGATCTTTGCTGGTGTTCTCTCTCACTCGCTCTCTTTTTTAAATAGAAATATATAATTAAATTTACAAATGCTATTTACAATTTTTTAATTACAAAAAAACACCCTTTAATAGTTAATAAAAACCTAAAGCAAAAAAAAAAAAAGTTTAGATTTTGTTTTAATTAGGAGACAGTTTTAAATACTTCGGTGTCTCTCCCTTGTTTGTCTTCTCCCATGCCTGCATATTTCTCTCCGATTGTCAGAAGAGGTCCCTGCTCTGTAGACCAGAACCCTCCCACTCCCCAAATTCCAGAGAGGTGCCCCAAAGAACAAACACAACCCCACACAGCAACTCCTGAAGGGAGGTGCATCTGATTCTGTTTGTTTTTTTAAAAACTTCTGAGCTGGCAACCTTGGCTTTTCACTGCCTCCCATCATCCTTTTTCAAACGGTCGTCTCCCCATGTTTGCTGTTAGTTAGCCTGGTATAGAATTTCCTCCAGGAGTGAAGAGTTTTGCCCGACCAGATCCAGAAGCCCGAGGTGATGCCCACAATAAGAGTCATGAGATACTTGATCATGTAGACAGTGAAGTCGGGGGTCATGCGTGGGGTGTAATGAAGCGGGCAGGGGATGGCCAAACTCTTGCAATTTTGGCTAATCCAGCTGCGCTCCCAGTGCTCGCGGAAGGCCTGCTCGTAGAAATAGCAGGCAATGACAATGGTGGCTGGCACTGTGTAGAGGACGCTGAAGACTCCAATGCGCACCATGAGGCGCTCCAACTTCTCCGTCTTGGTGCCACCATGTTTCATGATGGTACGGATGCGGAAAAGTGACACAAAGCCTGCCAGTAAAAAGGATGTGCCAATGAAGAGGTAGACGAAGAGTGGGGCCAAAACAAAGCCCCGGAGTGGGTCAATGTTGTTGAGCCCCACAAAGCAGACACCACTGAGAAGGTCACCGTCAATCTGCCCCATAGCCAAGATGGTGATGGTCTTGACTGCTGGGACAGCCCAAGCGGCCAAATGGAAGTACTGGGAGTTGGCCTCAATGGCTTCGTGGCCCCACTTCATGCCAGCAGCCAGGAACCACGTGAGGGACAGGATGACCCACCAGATGGAGCTGGCCATACTGAAAAAGTATAACATCATGAAAAGTATGGTGCAGCCTTCCTTTTTGGTGCCTTGCACCACCGTCCGGAAGCCATCATCTTGGAAACGCTCATTGCACACCACACGCTCCTCCAGCACAAAGCCTGCAATATAGGCCACAGACACCATGGTATAGCAGCCCGAGAGGAAGATGATGGGCCGTTCTGGGTAGCGGAAGCGTTGCATGTCCACCAGGTAGGTGGTGACAGTGAAGAAAGTAGAAGCACAGCACAGAACGGACCAGATGAGGATCCAGATACGAGCAAAGCGAATTTCCTCCTGGTTGAAGAACATGTGTCCCTCGGTCCTGGAAGGTTCACAAGGCGCAGCACAGTCCTTTTCCCCAAGGAACTTGTAGTTGAGGTAGCTGGGCACTTTGAGGGCTCGTGGGCAGTGGAAGGGGTGGTCAGTGGTGGCATAGCGTGGTGGCCCTGCTGTCCCCTGTCCAGCGATGGGGGTAGCACTCGTGATCAACGCCGGCGAGCCCCCTTCCTCCGAGTGGTTCTGCCCCACACAAATCTGCTCGGCCCCATGACGGGGAAAGTTCTCACAGCGGAGTCGCTCAGGCCACTGGAAGCCAAATTTGTTCATGAGGGCTTCACAGCCCTGGCGTGCCCGCTCGCAGATAGACCGGCATGGCGGGATGGCCTGCTCCAGGACGGTGCACACAGGGGCGTACATGGAGCACAGGAAGAACTTGAGCTCCGGGGAGCACTGGACCTTCACCAGAGGGTAAAACTGGTGGACCTCCAAGCCGGCATCCTCTTGGCTGGTGTGTCCCAATAAATTGGGCATGATGGTCTGGTTGTAGGCAATGTCAGTGCAGAGCGGGATGGAGATGGGCTGGCAGAAGCCATGGTCGGGGATGGAGATGCCCTTCTCCCCGTGGAACTGGGCCCAGCAGGATCCCAGCAGCAGCAGCAGTGGGAAGAGGGCCAAGGACGCGTCGGCGAGGCGCATGGTGGTTCGCTCTCCCTGGCTGTTCCTACAGGCACCCGGTGGCCGTGTCCCCTCCCCAAGGCTGGCCACGAGCTGCTGTCACTCCCCACTGGTCCCTGCGTCCTGGCCCAAAAGTTTCCAAGCTTGGGGGGCTCGTCCCTGGCGCGCCAGGGGAGGCAGCTCCACTCACCCAGCAGGAACTCTTCCTCGCTGTGCCTCTCCCAGCGCCTCCTGCTTCCCTTTGTGTCTTCCCTCCCCAATTAGTCAGTTTCAAAGGAGGCCCCCGGGCTGAGCTGCACTGCGCCCAGCCTCCTCTCCTCTCCTCTCCTCTCTCCTCCCCACTTAATCAATTCCAGGCCGGCCCCCTTCTCCCTCTCCGATCCCCCCTCCCCTCCTGTCCCCATCCAAGAGACTTTGGCTGGCTAAGCCCCTTCCCAAAATTTCCCCTGGCCCAATCAGATTCAAACCCAGGGACCAGCCCTCCTTCCCCTCCCTCCTTCCCTAGGATTGGACAACCCATTCAAGGGAAAAAAAGTTAAGGAGATCACCACTCAGAGCCAAAAAAATCTTTCTCCCCTCCCTGTCCCAAGCCTGTGGCTGCGTTTAAAGAGAAATAATTTACTTTGAATGGTTATTATTCACCTCCAGTCATATTATAATTATTAGCAGGCAGATTATCTTGATTGTGCGGGCAACACAACTCTCCCCCCCCCCTTTCCAAATTGTAATAGGCAATAGGCCTCCTCCATCCTCTGCTACAATTGCCAGCCAGGACACACAGAATGGGTGAGGGCCCAATCCTGGCCAACTTTCCAGCAGGGGTGCAACCTCAATGCAGTCTTGAGATAAGGGAACTAATGTTCCCATGTCTTGAGGAGGCCTCTGTGACTGCCTCCCCAGCACAGGATGCAGCACACACCCCATTGGCACAGTTGTGCCGGCACTGGAAAATGGGATAGGACTGGGCCCTGAGTTGGATGTGCAGCTCAGACTCTTCCCCACCCCCCTTTGGCTGATCAGGAGAGCGACTCCTTGGTTGAAAGGAACTTTGTAAGCAATGCAGCTTTCCACATGGAAGAAAAAGTTGTTACTTTTTTTCCTGGGCTTCTCATGTCTTCAGTGGTTAACTTCTAGAAAAACAGAACTGAGGGGCTTTAGTTCCCTTGGAAACCATGTCCACACACACACACACACAGACACACACCTTGAAATCCTACCCCTGGACATGTGGGAAGTTGGCATTGGCAGTGGTTATACGGCGTGGTGGAAATGTGCTCTGCCCATGTTCAGAGTGCTTCTGGCTGTATTTTTCAAGCACTGGAAGCCGGGTCTGATTTGAGCCCTTCGAGCCAGCTGCTTGTCTTGGAAAAGTATTTCCTAAGCAATGATCCTGTGGGAAAGGTAGGGCCATCTTTTCTTTTTAGGCCCAGAATAAAATCTAAATGCTAGATGATGCCAAGCTGCACCTCCGCACACACGCACACACACACACACACACCCCCAACAACAAAAAAGTTATGTTGGAAAGATCTGACTGCTGCATTTTACTGATGATGAGTAATCTGCATGTTTTGGGGTCCAGAAAGAAGGCATTATTTCTCAAGGCAGACAGGCTTGTGGTGACCCTGAGAAGTTTCTGCTTTTTCTCTTGACCCACATGGCTTAATTGTTTGCTTTGAGTAACACAGGCCAACACACATTTTGCTTCCTTAAACGTTACACCAATTCCTGGGTATATTTGGGGTGCTGATTCCAAAAATGGCATCCGTTTTGCGCTTTCACATCTAGTTTTGGAGACATGGCATAGCCTCTTTAGTGAATGGTTCAAGCAGCTTTCTCATGAGGAAGCCTACACGATGGCTTCCTCACGAGGAACCATTCACTAATGAGGCAATACTATATTTCCAAAACTAGACATGATAGGGCAAAATGGATGCCATTTTTTGAATCGGCACCCCAAATTCATATCAAACCACCATAAAATTTGGGGAAAACTTTTCTGACCCTCAATTTTGTAGGCCTGTGTAATCTGTTGCTGGTTGTTCTGCAGACGCGATTCTGCTGGTCATGGCGCCTGGAGTGGCTTGGCTGGAGTTTGAGTGGAGGGTCCTGCTTTTTAGGGCAAGGGGGTTGGACTGAAAGGCCTGGGAAGGCAATAAAGAGCTATGATGAACCAATGAATTCCCAGGATGACATTGCAAAACTGCTGCCCAGTCCATACCAAGTCAAGCTCAAACATGTAGCCTTAAATGTCCTTCAGGCCCATGTGGTAAAATACAGAATGCTTGGAGGCCCAGTTCAAGTAGCCACTCAGTTATGGGCAAGTCCCTCATAGGCAGCCTAACCTATCCGGCAGCCCAATCCTTGGCTGCCCAGTGCCCAGGGCTGCAGCAGCACCAAAATCGCTGCCGCTGCCTCCTGTGGATGCCAGGCAGCCACTGGCAGCTCCCAATATTTGTCCTCTTCCCCTGGATAAGGTAAGACGCCCCGCAGTGGGGCTATTCAACTCTGCGCTGGCTATTTAGCCAACACAAAGCAGATCCATGTTGGGCCAGGAGGCCCAATGCAGGGCCTATGGATTTGGTGGAGCTGAGTTCCACCAGTCCCACCCTCTCCTTCTCCACTCCCCCCCGCCCCAACTTCCCCCACCCTCCTTCCACCTCAGAACACCTCCCTCACGCCCCCACTCACCTCTCTGCCGCCAGTGCTTACCTGAAGCGCAGGGCAGCATCCAGCCAGCCTCTGACTGGCGCTGGCGCAGCGTGGGCTCGTACTGGGCTAGCTCCGGCGCCTTAGGCATGTTTGCGACAGTGTGCTCCAGTGGTGGGCCAACATGAGCCTGTCAGGATTAGGCTCTGAGTGAATACTTGGGTGTGAATAAAGAGCTGTGTGATATAGTTAACAGCATGTTCTGGGGAAGCATGTGTGTGGGCTCACCCATGCACTCACATTAAGCACCCTCTTAGTCTCAGTGCTCCCCACACAAACCCTGTCTGTTGATATGGGGAGAGCAATAGTGGCTTACCCTACCAGATTGCTCTCTGATCTGATATGATGGATGTGAAGTGCTTGGAGCACTTAAGATGTGGAGACTTGTCTTAGGACCCTTCAAGCAAAACATCAGCCGTGCAGTCAGTCCACTAGAAGCTGTTGAGCAAGTGACTATGGGCTGCTTTTTGATACTCCACAGCCTCAGCGGACCAGGCCAAAGGCCCATCTAGTCCAGCTTCCTGTATTTCATCGTGTTCCACCAGATGCCTCTGGGAGCTCTTGACTGGTTAAGATTCATTGTGGCACACCTGGGGCATAAAGAAGTGCTATAGAAATGATGTGACCCTGCTGTTTCCAAAACATCTGACAAACACTAGTTCTTACTCTTCCTTTCAAATGGAGGTATCTAATGGTTGAAACCTAAGCCATGTCTGCCCAGTGTTGCATATGTGCAACAGAGACTAAATGTGTACAACTGTGAGCCGGGTAAAGACGGGTTTTAAGATGAAGCCACCCATTGCAAAGGGAGAAAGATGTCGCTTCCACCCTCCCTACTGCATTGTGATAGGAAAAAGTATGTCTGGTGACATTCTTCCTTCTAGGCAATTCCTTAAAAGTAGAGTAAGTCATCTCTCTCTCTCTCTCTCTCTCTCTCTCTCTCATTCATACAAAGCCTAATTAAGTCAAGGAATTCACTGCCACAGGATGCTGAGAAGGCCATAAGCAGACAGCTTTTAAAAACAGGATTAGGCAAATTCATGAAAGAAAGGAGAGGGCTACCATGGCTATTACCCATGGAAAGCTGCATGGAACCTCACACCAACAGTGAAGAGATCCATCAACAGCTATTGGCCCTAATCACTGAAACAGAACTTCTGTGTTCAGAAGTAGATTTGGGGCAGACAACATAGGGTAGGGATGTCAACTGCCCTAGTTGGGTGGTTTTGCAGTGGCATCTGGCTGGCCATGAGTGGAGAAAAAACACTGGGCCAATGGAGCCTTGGCCTTCTCCAGTGAAGGGGATCTTATGTTCTCAAGTGCCCACTCACAATTGAAGTACAGCCATCGTAAACTTACACCCAGTCATCTCCTTCCTCCCAGTGTGTATATTTATTGTATGGATGATCCCCAAAAGGCAAAAGTTACAGGCAATCTATTCACGTGCATGCAGGTGTCCTGTGTGAATGGCTGTAAAGGTGTTCATTTTAAAAGTGAATTTGGGAAATGGTTCCTTTGAATGCCTGGTGCAGATTATGTGTATGGTGGTGTGTGCATTGAACATAAGATGTGAATAACTGCACATGGAACAGATCAACAGTCTGCGCACGCTGCACACAAGTTATACATGCGTAATAACCTGTAAAGGTGAATAGCTGTAGCAAGAGAGCAACATAGGTGGACGTTCCCCAGTTCTGAAGATACTGAGAGCACCAATAAATGTAGGTATTACATAGCCAGAGCAGTGGTGAGTCTGCTGCTGCTTCTCAGGAGAAAAGTCTGCAACAGGATTCTGTATATCTCCTAAATTTGCTTCCATTGTTTTAAAACCTGGCTGGTCTAGGAAAAGGTGCTTCTCTTGCTTTGTTCTTCTCATTGCCTTTAGGCTTTTTGTTAGATATTTAATCATTATATGAAGATTTATTTTCACAACAGAAACTGATTCCCTTGACAGTGTTTATCCTTATTTCCATGCCTAAAATTCTCAGTTTTTTCTATGAACTGGGGGCTGTCCCTTTAACAGGTCCCTTTAATGGCTAGGTTGTTCCTTGCATATAATTGCCCCTTTTCACGAACAAAGAAATCCATTATGACCCCTTTTTTCCTCAATGGCACCTCAAAGCTAGAAAATTCTTTAACATGTTGCTGCAGATGGTTTATATGAGAGAGGGAGAGATTTAGGATAGGGTGGGGGGTTGAAGGGAGACTGGAGAGTAGATCTTAATTATGCAAAATGCAGGAGACATTAACAAGCGGATCTTAAAGCAAAGTTAATTATTTTTAATTGCTTATAAGTGTAGAGAACTTTGGGCCTTGCGGTGAGAATCTGAGTGCTAAACAACCAGGTTGAAGAGAGATTTGACATTGGAAAATACCACTTGCAGTTAAAATCAAATATCTCTTTTATTGGTCTTGTTACTGTCTTATTTGCACTTCTCTATTTTGGGATGACCTGACTCTTCGAAAGTGCAGACGTTTTGTTTTCTTGTATGAATTTTTGAACTTTGTTTTCAAATTACAAAAGGATTGAATCATCAGAAAGGGCTAGTCCATTAGTTCTGCAGAATCTCCTTAAATTGCTTCTTCTGATAAAGGCTTTGGGTGGGATCCTCTAACCGTCCACCTCTTCGATGAAGCAAAATAAGAATGACCCAGTGTACCTGGCATGAGTGGAGTGCACTGTAATTCTGACTTCATATGGTTGTGTTCAGAGGATTTGCCATTGGCCACATCTGGTATTAGGGGGTTGGCAGGGAAGCCCTGCCAGCCTCCCACAAAGCAATGGCTTATGCCACTTTTCACCTATGGTGACAAAATGTGCACTGGCATTGCAAAACTAGCAATCTGTAGCAGAGAAAACCCACCTGAGGTGCAAGATTCTGTCTCTCTCCTTGGCTCTTTAAGACCCCTGGAGTTGTCACTTTATACCAGCAAAGCTGAGCAGTAAAGTTTCTTGTGGATGATAAGCTGCTGTGTCTCTTTAGATTGCAGGGTGTATGTGTGTGCATGTTTGAATGTTTCCCCAAGGAGCAGTGGAGCTTTGCACATAGGAAAAAAAAGCGTGTTTGGTGGGAAAGGCTAGATTAAAACCCAATTCCCTAACATGCTATATGCCTACATTTAGGAATATTTGAGGTTTGTTTTTTAAGGTGGCTATGCATCCCACACAGCCCTGTCAATCTGAAGTGGTACAGTCCAGGAGGAGGGCTACCATTTGGTTATACAGTTGGCAAAAGTGGTCCTTTTAAAATGCATCAAAAGGGATGCAAAGAGGACCCAAAGGGATCCTGCTTTGCCCTGGATCAATCTATACAACAAACCTCTTCTTTGGCCTGCCTTTCTCATTCATTCTTTTAAACATGGAGCATTCTGTGTGTTCCCTTTCTTGCCCTAAGGAATCTCTGCACCCTCACTTGAGTGGACTCTGGTATGTGTAATAGGACCAAGCCATCTGCCTTCCTGCTTTGAGTTGGCCTTTCTTTCTGAACAACTGACCCTAACCCTTTCTTCCCTTATCTCTCCCCTTCTCCTTTGCCAGCTCAACCTCCTCCTCCCATCTCCGTTTACCCTCAGCATCTTATCTCCCAGTGGTTGTAATTCTTCCCTTGTCATATTTCAGAACTCTCCCCCACTTAGCTCTCTCATGCCTGACTTGGGCCTTTTATCAGAGCCTATTTTTTTCCCTTCATGCAACTTGACCCTTTTTAGGCATTTAAGCAAAAAAAAAACAACCTTCCCTTTTCTGCTATCTTCTTTTCCTCCTCCAGACACAAGTTTTCCAAATTTTCTCTGATATGCAGTATAGAGCTGGGTTTTTGTTCGTGAAGCAGATGACCCCAACCCAGAATACTCCTGGCTGCCTCTGTTCGAGGCTAGTTAAAACAGGCCAGGGGAGCTCTCTGATTGTACATTATTTATGTTTTATCATGATCTACAGAGCTTTTATTGTGAAAAATACTTGGCAACTTTTGGGTGGAATCACTGATGAATATGACTTGCATGATTCTTTGGAACTTCCATGATGTTATGCTAAAACTTTAAGCACCGGAACAAATATAATTCCTGGAATTTCATGATTTTTTTGCCAGTAGTCCTCTATACTTGTCCATTCCTGCCCACACTTTCTCCACTGCATGTTGCTTCCCTTTTCGTTTCATGTCATATCTAGAACTTTAGATGCCTCTCTCCCACCATTTGACAAGGTGCAAAGCCTTTTGCTAGAGATAAAGGTTAACAGCCAGTTCACTTAATGTGTAAGAGTTGTCCCTTTAGAAGAGGGACATTATGCGAAGTCACATTTCTGACCCCATAAGTTGTGCTTTCTCATTTCCCAGAGTTCACATTGGAAAGACAGGAATGAATGCAGCTATATGCGGACTTACACATCAGTGCACACATACTATATGACCCAGTTCAAATGTAATGGCAAATGTAATGACAAACCATGGTTTAATGCTATGTAAACACTCCCTCGAAAGCCACAGGTATATGTGCTTATCCTTCTCTGTACCCCTACCTCCTTTGTTCTGTGACAGAGCTAATTTCAAACTCTGGCTTCTGAATCAGGATGTGAAAAATCACAATTTAAACCAGGATTTCCAGCTACACAGACAGAGGAGGCAAGGCATCAGGGAGAAGAGGGAGTAATCATTCATATATGAGCCCGCAGTTCTGCAGGGCTCACTGCATTAAGTCACTGAGGGTGCAAGTCCCTTGCACCGGCTAAAGAGTTTCACAAAAGTGCCATAAGGCACTTCTGCTACGCCCAGGAGGAGGGAGGCCAGCGCACATCTGTGCACAGGCCTCCATAGGCTGGCCCAAGCCCCACCAGCCAGTGCAAAATGTAAGCCCACGATGGTCAAGCCAGGCTGGCATGGGGGTCTGGGAGACGGGGAGAGCAGGAAGGAGGCATTTTGGGATTGGGGGGGCTGGCGGTGAGCAGGCTCGTGGGCGGGACACGGGTGAGTGGGGGTGGGGCCAAGTGCCCAATCCTAACCTTGGTCCTGGGCAGCCCAAAGCAGCTCTGGGCTGCTCGGATCTGTGCCACCTCTTGAGGTGGCGCAGATCCAAGTAGCCCCCTGAGGCTGCTGTGGCATTACCCGGGGTAAGGTGAAAGAATTTCCCTTGCCCCAGGCTGAGCCACAACAAGGCCCTAACCATGTGTTGGATATGGGGTAGGCCAGCCAGCCTCCCTATTTCAGCACAGGTTAGGATTGGGTTGTGATGCTAGTGAGTGAGTGGGCCGTACAAGTGGCCCTCCTTTTTCTTAGTGGGCTGCAGTATTGGGCATTTGCCCTAACCAGGACTCCATAAATACATTTAATAGACACCAAATATTTCATAACAAGTTATAGAAAATGCGCAATCAATCTTATATTAATCAAATCAAATTCTGGCATCAAGTTTGCACGGATCAACACAGAATTACACCAGCATCCAATTTGACACAGGTTCAGATTGTCCTATTGTGGCTGCTGGGGCTTACTCTGCAGGAAGGGGACAAAAACTTTACCTTGAGTAGACCTCCAGCAGTCAAAAATCCCACATGGGATGCAGCATAGCCCACACTAGTGCCGCTGCGTTGCCATTCAGGGATTTAGATTGGATTGGGCTGTCAGTGTTCCCATCTGCAAAATGGGTAAATGTCTTCTGAATGCTTAATTTCATAATATATGCATGAATTGCATGTAGTTGGACATGTCCACTTGAGTTGTCTGCTGTGTACACAGTCTTAGTTCTTGCTTTGTGCTAGTGACACAGCTGTAGTATGGGGTGAGTTAGGTGCATCAGTGATTGTCTGATATTATGTGTGGATGGCACTGGTGTGCCGTGGATGGTCTGCAGGTGTGTCGCAGGGGTTGGGGGAGGATCATTTGTTATTAGGGCCATTGGGGGATGTGAACCCCTGCTGTCAGTGCCGTGTACCTTCTCAGCTGTCAAAAAACTGATGGTGTACCTTGACAATTTGAGTTGTCGGTGTGCCATGAGATGCAAAAGGTTGAAAAGAGCATTTTTGATGTAGGTGCTGCCCATTGACCTGCTGAGCGTTGTCCTAGCCAGCTTTTGCCTTTGTGGGATTGGCAACTTTAATGTCGAGTTGTGTGTATTTCAGAATCACATTATGACACACAGAAACCGGTGTTCCATACAGCATTCAGCCTCCTAAGAATCTCCCCTTAAGGTTGCAACAAGGGGCTGGAAAGCATGTAAGCAATGACTGGTATCACAGTCACAGTGGGACCAGCAAGCTTCCAAGGCAACAGAGATTCAGTGGTGGGCATAGCTCTTAGCCTTTCTGTGATGTGCAGAGACACACTGATGTTGTGGTGTCAAATAAGCAAAAGTCTCAATTTGTGTATATTTCATACAAGTTGCAAAATGTTGTGGGGCAGAATTTGGGGGTTTGGGGGTTTGAGGGAGGGAGCAGTAAGCAGTTCTTGGAAGGTTCACGGCGTTCGTAAAACTTTCCTGTGGATTTGTTTAATTCCCCCACCAAACCGAGTTAGAGAGCGGATTGGCTGGCTGCACTCTGAGACTTGGTCATAAATAACACCGAATTGTCCTGTAGTTTTGACTTGCCTTGGAATAACTCCAGCGAAGAGGCCTTCGAAAGAATGGGCCTGTTTCTCGACTAGCCTGAAATTTGCACCCGACAACCAGGACTTTTCTATCTCGCTTCTCCCCCCTCCCTCCTGTTTTCTTTCCATCATTCTTTCTTCTTCTTCCCCCCTTTTTTCCCTTTTGGGATTTTCTCCTCCACCCAACCCCCCTTGCCTGTTTCTTTCTCTCCTAACTTCTTTCCCTCGCTCGCTCTCTCCTTTTCCTGTAACTTAAGCTTTTGTTGAGAGTAGGAGAAGGCCAGGCTGCCTTGAAAAGAGGCCCCACTGCCTTTCAGGGCGTAATTGAAACCATCGCGCTGTTTGTAGCTGTGGGGGGGAGGGGGCTCCCAGAATCAAAGACCTGGGGCTGAGGTGGGGGGAATAACTTGACCCTTCAAGACAAGCTTTGATTTATGACCCTCTTGCCCACCAGCTAGTCAATCCACTTTTTCTAACCCAACACTTGGTAGAGGAGGGAGAATCCCCCCCCCCGCCCAAATCAGGGAACTATAGGGCAACAGGGCTTGTTGGGGTTTAAATTTGCATGCCAAGTCTCTTTAGAACTATACCATTGGCAAATACTGGTTCCAAAAAACGAGGAAGGGAAATGCTTTTAATTCTGGTTTCTAGCTGTAATTAAACTCCCTCTTTTCTTCTGGGAGAAAGGTACCTGCACCTCTGCTAGCCGTAGGACAAGCAGAAAATAATCAGGTAAAGTAGTTCACACAACTTCACTATTTCTGCCTCACGTGAAAACTGTTAAAGACACAGCAAATGCTGGGGGAGGGGGGAGAGAGAAGAGTGACAACTAAAGTTTGCCAACTCCCCAGAATTAGCCTGCAGTCTGCAGGAAAAGGCATCCATCTCCAGGCGACTACTGAAAGCAAGTTCTGTAGCAGTTCCCAAACTTACTCTGCTCCTGGCGCCCTTCTTTCATGGCATCCTGTTGCAGTGGCACCACGCTGTAGGAGGACTTGAGAGCCGCAAGCATTCCCCCCAGGATCTTGTGCAATTGTACATGATCTCAGCTTGGCCAAGATGTTGGCACCCAAGATAGCCAGAAAGAACAGGCCTCTGGGGACATCCTGCAGTGCCCCTCTGAGTTTGCTGTGGTACTCTGGGGCTCTGTGGCTTACTGTTTGGGAACCACTGCATTACTCTATAGATTATCTGCTGGAAATTTTGCTGGGATTCATTCAGGATTATTTCCCACTTTGTCTCAATTTCATGTAACCTGTGTTCGTATCTGGAGTCTCACCTCTGCTTTCTAGTACTGCTATGTAGTCCCTGAGGCAGTTCGTGGCTGAACACAGTCACGTTCTGGCAACTCCTGCGACGCTGCTGGAACCAACCGTATTGGCCTCTGCCTTTCCATTGGACCATTCCAGCGATGTGGAGAGGGGGGATTTGCTGCATGGGTAACAGCCTATCCTCCATACCTACTTTACCCAGGCTTCGTGCACTGGAGAGGACACTCTGTTCCAGAACCACCATTCAGAGCGTGACACCATAGTCTTCTGAGACTGAAGGATGCCAACACTATGTACAATCCTATGATGTCTGCATGAAGTTTTTGCGGTGGTGTGTAAAAAGCCAAATCCTCATATGGTGGAGCATGGAGTTTCACAACTCCATTGCTGGCTGGGATGGTTGGAAGCTCATATGAACCAAGGAAGCTAAAGCAGCAATTTGGTAGTTGGAGGGCTGAAGCCTTCCCTGCCTTTTCCTCCTCGCACCCAATACACAGCCTGGGTTGCCACAGAATATTCCAATTCCAGGCCGGGGGGGGAGGGGGAGGGAATCTGTCATGGAATACAGGAAATCAATAGTGCCCCAATAAAGGCTTATTGGGTCACGGGGGAGGAAAGAGCATGCTTATGGAGCCCTATAAGTATGGGACAGGCTGTGTTCTGGATTGAAAGGTCAGGGAGAAAAGAGGCTGGGGTTCTGAGCAATGGAGGAGGGCAAGTGTGCTAAGGGAGCAAGAATGTAAGGGGCAAAAATTTGCTCAGGGGCTTGAAGGTCTGCATACTGATGGCTTTAATATGTTGAATTAATAGTTAATGCGGTCTTAATTTTTTTAACCCCATTGCTTTGGCTAAATTACACTTGCAGTGGTATGTGGTGGGTTGGAGAAAGGTTGGCATGGTACTGCTTCTGAAGCTTGGGTGACTTCATTTCAGAACCCTTAATGCAGAGTTCTGGGAGGGAAGAAGCAGGGAGTAAAACTGATGTGGAATCAGTGGCTCTTGGCTCCCAAGACCATGACTCATTGGGGGAAGATTAAATGCTGTGTGCTTTGCGAACAAAATGCTTGCCTCTCCACCTCCCTGCACCCCAACCCCAGTTGTTCCTGCTCAGCGAGAACAGCTGAGGGCCCTCGTATGACCCGGCGTGGGGGGCTGCCCAAAAGAAAGCAAGGAGATAGCTGTGTGGGACAGATCCTGCTGCAGCTGTGCTTGTCAGGTTAGGCCTGGCTGGAATCCTCCTTATCCTGGAGGAGGAGGGATGGTGATGATGCCGCAGGAGCCCCGTCCTTAGAGGAGAGGGGAGGGTAAAGTGTAAGAAGTGGAGGGGGAGAAAGGTCTGCCCCTCCATCCAAACTGGACGCAGGCAAATGAAAAGAGTCAGCAGACTTTGCCAACTCTGCTGCAGTCTGCTGATCCCAAGAGGAGGCAGGCAGCCTCTCTCGCATGTGACTTGGATTTCCACCCCAGGAGCCATTAAGCTGCCCTTGAGGAAGAGCTCAGTGGAGACAGGGAGTTCACTCCCTAATCACCCGCCCATCCTGGCTGGCAGAGGCCATTGACCTTTTATAGCACTGTGGAGTGGAAAAGGGGTCACCTGCTCCACTGGTTTTCAAACAGTGTTCCATAGAGCCCTGGCATTCCTTGGAAGCTGATCAGAGGGCAATGAGAAGATCAGTTATGGCAGGTACAGGGTCCCAGTGGCAGCTTGTCCACCATGACTTGTCATTTCTTGCAACTTGCTGTCATCGCTAAGTGGGCGTGGTGGGAATGCTTTGTGCAGGATGATACTGGGGCACAGAGAGGCTGGTCTGTGTGTGTGTGTGTGGGCAAACTGTCAGTGCATTCTAGATCCGCTCTCCCCTCCAAATATCCTGTTTTCAAAGCTAAGCCTCTTTCTTCATTCTGTCTTCCAAGGATTTGACTGTCTAGACCCGCTGACCTCTTTGGAACTCGCCTCTGAATCCGTTTCAGCTTATCATTGTTCTCGATCTGCGGTGCTCAGAAGCGGATGCAGGACTCCAAATGAAAACTAAGCATTACCATGAATGCTAGCTGGTTAGGTTCACCTCACTCCGCAAACCGTCTCTGAAAGTGGCCAACATAAATGCTCCAGGGCTCAATGAGAATACCTATTCCATGTTATCCTTCTGGTAGCTAAGGTTTCAAAAAACAGAGCCTGTATTTTTCATGTTTTTTCAATACTACCCTTCCTCCAAGGAGCTCAGGGTGGTGTACCAAGCTCCTCTGCTCCTTTTGTCCTCACAACCACCCTGTGAAGTAGTTGAGGTTGAGAGTGACTGGCGCAGGGTCATCCAGGAACCTTTGTGGTTGAGTGGGGATTTGAACCTGGGTCCTCCAGGTGACAGTTCGAAACCACTATATCATCCAGGTTCTCTACTTCTAGCTATCACAGCTTATGACCACCCCCATCTAATGTTCTCTAAAATGGCTAATGGCCAGCATTCTATCCTGTAACAATGGGGTCCCACAAATAGGTTAGTGAAGAAGTGTGCCCTGTTTCATTCAAGTATCTGATCGTTACATTGCCTGGTCATTTTACTAATAGAAATTAACTTGCTGTGGAGTTTCTATTTACAGAACATAGCAGTCTGAATGTGGATGAGCAATGCAGTGAAGGGAAGCAAGCTAGCTATCTGTGGTGAGGGGAATGCTTTTGGCACATGCTCAGAGACACCTTTTAAATAATTGCTTTGCATATTCCAGGGCTGAGATATGGCTGGGGACTGCAGCTAGGATATAATCACGAGTGCCAATAATCAGGAAGAGGATCCCTCTCTGCCACATGACTGTGTAGTGTGTGAGCTGGACTTGCAGAATTTGGTCTCTCTCTGACCCCGTAGTCACAAGGAGCCTGATAAATATCCAGACTGAACAGCATGCCATAGATTTTGGCAAAGTGTGCCTGGCTGCTGCTGGGGGAAATGGCAAGTATTCCAACTCTCCCTGACAGAATGATACTGCAAAGGGGAGGAGGCTAAAAGAGGCTTTGAGTGGGTTCCGAGGCGGTGAAATCAGCCTAGGGATCTCTCCTTCTGCTCCCATTACGCCATCCCCCACCCGCAGACCTGCATGTGGCAGAGAAATGCCAAAGGGGACAGCTATTTATAGGGCAAGGGATCTTCCCAGGTACCGTGACAAATTTGATGCCATATAAGAGATTTGCTACATGGGAAATAATTAGCTGTGTTCCCCACCCTGGGGGCAGCAATCCCCCTCCTTTCCTCATTCCTTATTACATCCTTCTCTGCTTCTTGCATTACTGCATATTACATAACTGTCACGTGCGGCTTGAAAGAGGCAGCAATGGAATTCTAACTTAGTTATAAATGTGTGAGGGCAGGCTCCGATTACTTGACAACAAAACACTCTGCACAGGCTCAGAGGCATTCTTTTCTCCAACCAACCCACACCAGTTGAGTTAGCGGTCCCCCTTAAAAGATGACTATTCTCTGTCCTGCTGATTCTCTTTCCTCCGTTAGGAGCTTCTTAAAGCCTTTTCCTTCCCTTATCATCATTTGATAAAAAAAAATATAGAAAGAAAAACACACTCACTTCATGGTGAAAGTTCTCACTTTAATCAAGCTTTGTGCCTATGCTTGAGTTTGTTGGGTTTGCACCTTTCCCCTCCCCACTCTGCCTGTTGCATGTTTTCAATGGGGGGCTGACTGGCAAAAATTGTCACTTTTAATTTTGTACAGAGAATAATTCTGTACAAGGAGAATAATAGTACAGTATTACAAGAGCTGGAAGATCCTGGATCTGGCCCTTCTTCCTCCCTCCAGGGTCCGATACCAAGCTGATCTTGCTGAGGTTAAGCCCTGAAAAAGTTTCTTCTGCCATTCAGGTTGTGAACCAGAGCATATGTTCATATCATAATCATATTTGGGATTTATATGCACGTGCACGCGCATATATAGTAGTTTTAATTAATAATTTTGTAGTTTTAATTAATAATTAATAACCCCTGCTAATTGGGTAATTTTTCAAGTGGGTGCTCCTTTTTTTTTTTTTTTTAGCAGGGGGAGAGTAACTGGCCCACCTCACCCCAGCACTCTCTGTTCTAGTGGCAGTCTGCTGGTATTCATTTGCATCTTTTTAGATTGTGAGCCCTTTTGGGACAGGGAGCCATTTAGTTATTTGATTTTTCTCTGTAAACGGCCCACTTGGAGGCAGGCTGTGCAGCATGGCCTTTCCCAGTTTCAAGAGACACTTGGCCAACAGTCTGAGGCTAAGAGGGAAAGAAGGAAGGCCCATAGCCAGGGAGACAGACCAGGGACAGACTGCACTTGCTCCCGTTGTGGAAGGGATTCTCACTCCCGAATTGGCCTTTTCAGCCACACTAGACGATGTTCCAAAACCACCTTTCAGAGCGCGATACCATAGTCTCTTGAGACTGAAGGTTGCCAACAACAACAGTTGAAAAGCGGTATATAAATACTGTTGCTAATAATAATAATAATAATAATAATAATAATAATAATAATAATAATAATTTTGTGGTGCACCATTTTGTCTCTGTGTCATTCTGGTTCTTGTGTATCAGAGAAGCAAGGCCTGAAAAGCAGTATGTGACTTGAGTCAAAGGGATGTATGCAGTAAGTTGAAAGCCCATGAGAAAGATGATGGCCTATGAGTTGATGGCCCATGAGAATATTTAAAGTATCCCACACAGCCTAGTTCACGGTTCCGTGTCTTTACTATTATATTTCACTAATACTGAATGTTTACTAGTTTACTAGTGGCTTGGTGGGTGAAATTCTGGCTCATAAGTTCTCATCAATATGCAAAATTCTTGGCCACAGAAACATTAGAATACAGTTAAAATGACTTTTTCATGCATAAAAATGTTGCATTTTAATTTATCTGTGTGGAGCGTTTTCAACATGAAAAAAGCATGTTTCAGGCTTGGAGGATGGGTAGGCTGTGTTCCATGTTGCTGTGCATCCTTCCCTGAAAACCAGAAGGAAGAAGGTTGACCTGTCCAGGTACATTGTTCTTCGTGCAAACTGGGTACAGCCGTTTCTAATTTGCTGCAGGGGGACCTTGGCAGGTTTCTTCAAGATAGCTCTTCAGTGGCAGGAGAATCAGTGGCAAGAGAATCGTGTTTGCCAAACACTTAAACTGCAGTGCTTTGTTGCTGAGAAAGGAGAACTTCCTTCCTCCCACAGCTGATGCTTCTATGTTTGTTGTCAATATTGTGTGGACGATGGCTACGTGAGTTTCATGGTTTGGCAACATAGTTTGTCAAGGAAGGTCATGCTGAAGTACAGACCAGTTCTGTCCCTTGTTTCTAAAAACGAAACAAAAAAAAAGCGAAAGGGGTTCTGTGTTAATTGCAACTTATTTTTTAAAATAGCTCCACCCCATCACTTTTCCACCAAAGTTTGCTCTAGGCAGCGAACACTTAAAAACAATATGACATTTTACAACTTCATGGCAGTGGCAAAGATAAAACATAACTAATAATAAAAGCAATCAATGAAGCAGAGCAACAATACTTATTAAAATCCAACAGGGTCAAAGAAATAAACACTATTCAAACCATAAAAGCTCCTAGTGAAATGCCTGTACCTAAAAGTCTCCATTTATATAGCACATTTTCCTAAGTGCTCCATGCCCCTCGAAGGTCAGACATGATGGCGGCAGCCATATTTGTTTGTTCATATGTCTCGCTTGTTCACATAAAACAATGGTGGCGGATCTGATTTTAACATCAAAAGGGGAACGGGGGAAGAGAAATGGAAACATCCCTCCTGCCCAGCAATCCATCACCCAACTTTTTATATTCCTTTCCAATACTGGAAGTGAGCTGGACTGAGGGAAAGTGCCTGGGGTAATGGAGCAAGAGAAGTAGGGCAGGGAAGGGGAAGGCTGGTCAATGCCCACTGAGGAAGGGCCAAACTGAATAGAAAGACAGGCGTGCCCCAGTATCCAGAACACCTCCGCAGTTAAGAGAAACCATGCATTAGGGTGAATGACCACCCCCCTCACCCTAAGGGTGTCCCCAGCCCTCCGAATGCCTTATAAGGCATTAAAAAATAACTTCTGTTTTTTGGGGGGAAAAACCAGAAGTCACGCTTTTTGCCTCTAAGGCTCAGTCGGATGTCCACGGCCTCTGCTGGGCTCAGATGAGGTAGCACGTGGGGGGGCAGATCCAATCTGCGGATAAGTGAATCTGCTGATACGGGATCCACGGATACAGCCTCCCCATAAAGCTGTTTCTGCTTCATTCAGAACATATTTTAACATTTCCAAACAGATTCTCAACCACACACCACAGAAGCACCATATGCATTTTCAATACATGATATGGAAGAGTTTAAATGCTAAAACCAACAAAAAGTCTACTGTATTGGAATATTTTTTTTTCAGGATGGCTTCTTACCTGATGTCATGCAGTAACTGTCACCTACAATCCTGCAAATTTGGGTCAACACTTTGCAGTTTTCCTTTTAGTACTTCACTGAGCACCCTCACTAGTATGGCTCAGGGGTTCTTGAATGACCTCTTGATGGCTGCCATTATGCAGGGAAAGATCACCTTACAGGCAGGCACAGGCTTTTGTGGGGAAGGCATGCCATGCTGTACAGAAATCTGGATTTTGAATAAGACAGCAAGTTTTTGAGGACCTCCATCTGCAATAAAGGTAAACGATGGTTCCAGTAACATAATCTGAAAACTCTCAGCTTCCTCTCCTTCCCATTCCGCCTCACATTCATTTTTTTTTTCTTTTGGCTAAACACAAGCAGTTCCTTCAGCCTTTCCAAATACAGCATGTACTCTAGTCTAGAAACTTGTCTCTCATCTCTCTTTTGAATCCTTTCCAGTTTGTCAACAAACATCATTTTCAAATGGTGGTGTCTGGGGCTACACATTCTCTTCCAAAGGAGGCTATTCCAGTGATGAGGAGAGGGCTGATGCTGCTGTGCCTTTAGCCTTGGAAACAAGGGAGGCTTCTGCTACTGCAGCCATACAACATTTCTTTGCTGACCCATTATGGTTGATGATCATCTCTGGAACTCTCCCCTGGATGTTGCCCCTTCCCCAGTTAGCTCCACTTTTCACATCTTACATTTAGGCTCCACTTTGTATATCTTACAGTGGCACAGTTGCTTTCCCATGGAAGTCACTGGGGTGCACCATTCTTACCACCTGTGCCAAACTCTAGGTAGTCTTAACAGTAGCAATGCTGTGGTGGCAACTGGATTTCCAACCAGCAGGACACAGAGGGCTGCTAGCCAATAATGGATGCAAGCATCTATTTCTGGGAAAACTTGCAAATTGTTTCTTGCTGAGCCTCTTTCTAGGAGCCTCTTCATATTTTACATTCTTACAACTGCAATTACAATTGCTTTGCATACAACAAAAAATGTAATCAAGTGTGAATAAGACAAAGGGTGCAATCCTAACCCCTTATGTCAGTGCTTTCCAGCACTGACATAAGGGCAATGCAGCTCTGAGGTTAAGAAACAAACCTTCCCTTACTTTGAGGAGGCCTCTGTGAGTGACACCCAACTGCAGGATGCAGCACACGCCCCATTGGCACCGCTATGCCAGTGCTGGAAGGTACTGACATAAGGGGTTAGAATTGCGCCCAAAGTTGCAAACACAGGTATGCCATTCAAGTATATTCATGGTCTGTGAATCCAGGATTGGTTGCAGCTCCTTGTCAAGTGCATAATGTGAGAATGGCTGGGGATATAAATATCACACACTTTGGAGGTAAGAAAAAGACACATTGTTCAGGCTCAGAAACACTCATTTATTTTATAATTATTGTTTCTTAGGCATCCGGAAGGGGGGAGCAGTTGAGCCCCAGCATCCAAAGCAGAACTGATTCTGGCATCAGTTCAAGCTATATTGGAGGGAGAAGTTGCATCTCCAGGAATTGTATCTTATCAGAAATGCTTGTGCTAGAGAAGGAAACCAGGTCAGTTGGGCAGCCTTTTCTCCTCCGCTACCCCCCTTCACACGCTTGCTTATCAAGACAGGGAGGTGCTGTGTTGCTGGCACTCCCCATCCATCAGCCCTGAGGCTCCAGTCTGTTTCTGTCTACAGGGTCCATTTCACCCCTACCCCTGGCCTTCTGTTGACACAGTGTAGGCTCCAAGCTAAATATTGCACGTAAAGGCCTCTCTGCTCACTCCTTCCAACTTCAAAGAACGCCCAACCTGAATGTGGTCTTTACACAATACTTCCACAAATCCCCTTTCAGCATAATATTCCATGCACACACAGTAGATTGGGAGATATAGCTGAGGAGGGGATGGGGAACAGCTGTACTTTCCTTCTCTCCCTCCCTTTATTTGTTTTTATAAATATATATATATATATATTTTTAAAAGTCTGGCTAGATATGTGCTCCAATGCAGGAGGGAGGGAATGCATTAACTCTAAACTGAAATCCCATACACACATGGGAGTAAGCCCCATTGAGTAGAACAGGATAGGGCCCAGTCCTATAGGGCCCTAGCACTGGTGCTGGGTGTCGTAAATGTGCCATAAAGCACATTGACAGCACCCTCAGAGCAGGGGCACTGGGCCCAGCACTGGAGGGATGTTGCCAGGAGCAAGGTAAGAGCTCCAGGCAGTAGTGTGGGTTTTTGTAGCAGGGGGAGGCGTTGCAGGGTGGGGGGGAGGGCAGGGGAGAAACTTGCCTGAGAGGAGGGGTGGGACTGGTGGGGCACTGTTCTGCTGGATCCTATCAGAGCCCAACAGGGAAGTTCTCTTGCCTGCACTGGCAAAATAGCAGATGCACACATGAGAAAACCCACTGTGGGGCCTGGGGCTTTCCGGAGGAAACATTTGGTGGCTCCCTGGTGCCCCCAGGATACAGCTGTCACCATTTTGGCACCACTCTTCCTCTGGGTGCTGGGAAGCTTAGGATTGGGCTGTTATTCTGAGTAGTCATGTCTAGGATTGCAGAGTAAAATTTTTATTTTTGGGGACTTGTATCCCACCTTATTCCATACAGTATATGTGGGTTGTTTATTTACATGTTATTAGTGAATTGTGCTTTTATAAATGGAAGCTGACTATAAACAATACGGCAAGACTAAAGAAGCATTTCTCTTAAAAACTAAAAGTATGATGCAACCAAAATTAAGGGCATTAGAGTCCAACTGATAGCAACAGGAGAAACGGTCATGCATGTTTTTAGGCATTATATTGAACTCAATAGACCTCAAATATGCTTAATCTAAATATAAGCTATATCATACCCTGAATAAAGACATTTACCAAATGATGGTGCATTGCTGGTGGGAGGGTTGAGAGGCTGGACAAGAACCCTGGTGTTTTTCACTGTACAAAATGGGTGCATGAAGTGGCCCAGTCACAACAGACTTGAGTGAGTTACTTGAACCTGTATATGCACATAGAATCCCACATTTGCATTGAATTAATGGCAGAAAATTTTTAAGATTTTCTTCTAAGTAACCCCCTGAGATTGGAAGGTAGCAGTGGAGGTGGGACTATTTTACCAGATATAGACATTTGGGTTGGACTGATAATGGGAGACAAGATGTCAAGGCACAATTTCCCCCCTTCTTCATTCCTCTCATTTCCCCCCCCCCACTACCACCATGGCAGAACATAGGCCTGAGAGTGCTTTGTCATGCCTGGCTGAGTGGTGTTGATGTCCAGTGGTTTGGGGTGGGGGTTAGGGTTACTGGTTGAATACCAGACTGAAAGAATGAAGAAATCCCCCCTCCGATTCCATTTTTTTTTCCTTGCACAGACCCCTTCAGCTTTGCCTTTGTCTCACACTTAACAGCCTTTAATTAAAACCAGCTACAAAAGGCCTGGCTAGCTGAGTCCTGCAGGCAGGAGAAAGAGAGGCTCATTGCTATGGAAATGAATGGGAGAGGCTGTACCACCATTACATACTTGGCATCACCAGCCTGGTAATGTGGGGGGGGGGGGAGCAGTGAATCACATAGGAAAGGCTGCCCCCTCCTCACACACCAGGGACAATGGCTTACACAGTACAGGGCAATCTGGGTGGCAGTTGAGAGTCAAGGCTGATGCCCCATGATCATGCATTCACACATCTCGCAAACAGAATAGGGCCTGATACCTTGCCCAGATGTATCCCTCAGCTTAGAGAACTGGCAATGTTAGGCATTCAAGCAAAACATAAAATCCATTTTTATCACTGGTTCACCAGTTCCTAGAGGACAGATGATGGCACTCCATCCAAATACTTGCTAGTGACTATACCTGGTTAGCCAAATGGCCAATACATTGGTTTCTATGAACATTCCCATTGAGGGATGATTTTTGAAAAGTACATTGTCCTCTTTGAGTACACTTCCCACAATGCATCGGAACTGCAGGGGAGATAGTACCCTGAACTGGTACTATTTTTGAATGGTGCCAAGCATAATGGTTTTTGAGGTCAAGGAATCCAATGGATATGTTGTTGTGACCGCCAACTAGATGGTAATTAAATCAGCAGTCTCAGATATGGGGTGTTATGCTTTGTTTCTGTCTTTCACACATGGCTGTAGAATGCAAACTCTCAAAAAGACACTGAAGTCTAGTAAACATTTACCTCCTTAAGTCAGAATCAGGTACATGTAGAAACATAGCCCTGTGTTTTGTCCTCTGATGAGACGGCTGTATCTGTGTCATCAGTATTTCTTGTGGAGCCAGTCACTCATGCTACAAGTGTCTTCAAATAATTACTCAACATCTTTGTCCTCCTTCAGACTCCCTTTCACAAGCATCAAGTATATAGAATCCTTCATCCAATTAGCAGACGTTGACAATGTGGATGCTTGTCTCTATAGAAATGTTTGCTAAGAAACTATATGTGGGAGAGGGGGAAGCAGGGTATTCATTGTAGGAGGAAGAATGTTGTCGGTAGTATCATTGCTAGTTCTGCATCTTAAACTTCAACATCCTTCCTTGGGCAAGCTCATGTGTGGATCATTGTTAACATGTCCACAAAATATTAACAGTTCCAGAAGCTATGTAGGAAAGGATTTTGGTGTTGCACCCAACATTTAAGGAGAAGCCCACTCAGTATGGTAGCTTATATGAGAAAGATAATTACCAACAGGAATGTTCATATGAAATAGTTTTTACTAATTATACTTCTATAAAGTGGCCTGCCTACTGTAGTGGTTAAGAGTGGGAGCTGTGAACCCAGAAGTCCTGGTTTCACCATATAGAAGTCCTATAAGCCAGCTTCACCCACATCTGTAATATATGGGAATCATAATAGCAGTCTACCTTCCAGGACCGTTACAAAACTCACTACATTGGAAAGTGGTGACAAATTCTTTATTCCTCCCCTTCCCCCATTTTGGACCCTCCAGAGTCTTCTAAGATGCTGCAGTATCCTAAAAAGGCTGCTGAGTCATCTTGGTGCAGAACCAGTTTTTCCTGGGAAGCTGCCCTTTGTTTGGTCATCTTCATCTTCCTCCTTGACTGGTGTAAACAAAGAAACTAACATTTGGGTTGGCTGACTGAACCAAGAAGCTCACCTGATGTTCAGTGAGTGGAAGATTCAGAACTCCAGGTGACCTCCCCTCCCAATGACCAATCCCTCAGGTAAAGCAAAGTGTTATTAAAGCAAAGGATCCCTGTGTCGTGATTTTTCCCAGCTCTGTAACTGAAAGCAGCTGTGACTTCACAAAAGGCACACTTGCTCACCGTGCCCCGCATGTGGTTGTAGGGACCACCCAAACCATGGGACATGAGTAATTAGGGTAAGGATCCTACCCAGTTATCTACGCCAAGGATACGTTTTGTTTTCAGATTCCCTTTTCACCCCAGTGCAAACTTTTGCCACCACCTGCCCCTCTCTTCACTGATCAACATCTTGTTTTTCCATCCATTGTTTTGATTCCTCAACTTTTTAATAAACAACTATATGTTTACTTTCTTTGCTGCCCGGTCTAAATTTGCTTGGGAGGCAGTAGGTTGCTACAGCATGAAGCAAGTTCAAGATGTCCTTCAGACAAGTTCCATTACTGGTTAGTTTTTAAAGGGGACTCCCCTGGATTTGGGATGTGCGTGTCTCTGCTAACCTGGGGAAGAGGGTTTCCCAAAGTGGTCTCTTTCTGTCTGGCTTTCTTGTTTTGAGTGGTGGCAGCAAAAGCGGCAGCTTTTCCCAGACTAGTAACCATTCACCCAGTAAGAAGAATGATACAGAGAGCAAAGAGAGCTGGGAGCTGTTGCTCTGTGCAATTCTCCGTTTGCCCTCCAGCTTCCCTTACAGAAATGCTTTGAACGCTTGGAATGTGTTTTATATAAACATTATTACTATTAGAATTGAGTCCATTCACACAACCGGGTTACCACAGCGACAAAAATGTTTCTTGGGCCAGTACAAAGGTGGTACTACCCTTTACTGGAAACACATAACAGTCCCTGACAGCAAGAGCCCTATGTCATCTCCTCATCTCCTTGGCAACATGTAGTAAAACAGAGTGTGGCATGTGATGTCATTGTGCTCTGACAGGGATGGGAAACTTTGAGCACTGTGATGTCATGGTACACGTTTTGTTTTACTAGATGTTAAAAGATGAGAAGAAACATGGGGCTTTTCCTTAGGGTTGGGCATCACACAACACATGCAGTTCTGGTTTCACCCTAAGGAACTGGGCAAAGAGGCACTTTTTCAAGTGGTGCTTCTCTTATATTCAGCAAGACAGTAACTGTCCCTCTTCACCCCAGCACAGTGTCTTTCCTAGTGGCTGCTTGCTGGTGTTCTGCATCTTTTTAGGTTGTGAACCCTTTTGGGACAGGGAGCCATTTAGAGCCCAATCCTATGCATATCTTCTCAGAAGTCCTATTAATAGTCAATGGGGCTTACTCCCAGAAAAATAATAATAATAATACAACTATTTCTATACTGCCTTTCTTGATCCTCGGATTTCTCCTTAGACTTTATTCAAGGCGGTTTACATAGGCAGGCAATTTAAATCCCTTTTAATTTAATTTAAATCCAATTTAAATTTAATTTGGATTAATTTAATTTGGATTTAATTTAAATCCAATTTAAATTTAAATTGTAAAATTAGGGATTTTTACAATTTGAAAGAAGGTTTCTATCTTTCAAGAAACCACAGCATTCAGATGTTTCTTTCTTGATCTGGTCGCACATTCTGGCCTCCATCTTCCCACGCTCAGAGCAGATGGAATAGCTCGGCTCAGCTTGTCAGCTGCTTCAAAGTCGCAAAGTCGCAAGGTGCCGGTGGCCTCAAACTGGTGACCATCGGATGTTATCTTCAGGCAAATGGAGGCTCAACCCTCTAGACCAGACCTCTATCCAAATGTAGATAGATTTGCAGCCCTAGTTATTTGATTTAGTCTAGAAACCTCTTTGCTGAAAAATGGTATTATATTTATCTAATAATAATAATAGGGAAGACTATTTTAGATTTTAGATCTAGATTTTATCCTATTTTATCTAGATTTTATCCTATTTTTTTTTTTAGATCTCTGTTTTAGATCTCTATTTTGTCCTTGCTTGGTCCTGCTCTAAACATGTGTAGAGTACATTTATTTCCTTAAAGAAAAAAAATCACTTACAGCTACAGTGACTTGTTTTTGTACCTGGCTGCTGCAGGTATAACCTGTCTGTTGTCCTTCTCCTCCCCGACCCCTGCTCTTGGTAGTGTGGCAAACCCAATAAGGACTGGTGGGATGGTTCTGATGAGTGCTTGTCTGGTTCAGTCAAGACACAAACAGGATGGATACAAGGCAGAACACAAGACCAGTGAGTGCACCACAAAAGAGTGACGATGTGCACACGAATGTGTGATGATGTGCACACGCATGAACACACCTTCATTTGAACAAGCAGCCATTTTTGGTAGGCCTTACAAAGCTACTGCCCGTTCAAACTGGACGGCATGCCCAATCCATGCCACCTTTGCAGCCGGGCAGTGTGAGATAAAGCCTTGCTCTTTCGCCATTGGAAGTGTCACGGTAATTCTGCAGGGGCCAAGTGGCCAAGGTTGTCACCCTTTTTTCCTGCCGGGGCTCCTGTGCCTTTAGCAGTGGCATGGCAGGCAGGCCAGATTCACCAAGCGAAGCTTCCATGCCCTCCATCTCACACTGTGGGTCGCACAGCAGCCCTACAAGAAAGGGGACACCCCCACTGATGGGACAGAAGCCACCCCTTCCCCGAGCCTTCAGAGCCCAGAGGGAGCCCGCCTGGTGGCCCATTTGGGTGCCAGGAGGAGGCTTGGCCCCCGGCCAGGGGGAAGGGGAGGGAGTGCTGCCGCTGCTGGCGGTGGGAACAAACGCCGGCATTGTTCCCGGGCGCGGGCACACGGGGGCTGGCCGCCCGGGGAAGGAAGGAGCTGCCTTGAAGCGCACCTTGACCTTGCTGGCGGGGGACGGATCCCTCCACTTGTCCAACACGTCTCCTGCCAGGGAGAGGCATTGAAAGCGCCAAGAGCCCGAGCGCGCCGAGGAAGGGGCCTGAAAAGGCAGCTTAGGGCCTCCTGCTGCGGCGAGCGAGGGATTAGGAGGGGCGGAGGGAGGAAAGAGTCCCGCCAAGGCCGGCAGGCAGCTTAGTGGCGGCGGAGGCGCTTCCAGGCTCTGCGCCGCGCCGCGCTGCGCCCGCCCCGTCTGCCAGGCGCTCCCGGCAGCCGCGGGGAAGCCCAGGCTCCCTTCCCCCCTCCCAGCCCCGCTTGGCTGCGTCCACCGCACGACGGAAGCACACACACCGTGTCCGGGCCAGAGATGGGGAGGTGGAGCGCAAGTGGCTCGCTTGTGGCAGCGCCGTAGCTAGAGGGGGGCAAAGCACTCCGCTCACTGCAGCATGCAAGGGACCCCTCCCCGCCTCTGGAGAGCCACTGCCTGGAATGGCTCCGAAGGGGAAGCGCCCCTTGCACGCTGCAGGGAGGCTCCCTGCAAAACCTCGTGCTTTGCACCCCTCGAGCTCCGCCACTGGTGCATGGCTGCCCACCTCGCCCCCTCATTGCCCAGTGTGAGAAGCACCTTGACTTGCTCACAGATCCTCCGGTGCCACCGCGTGTCCAGAGTCTGAGGCTGTGCACCAAAGAGAACAGCAATTAAAACGAGATAAATCGGCAAGCAAGCAACACAAGGAAGGCCCCAGCCAGTGAACTTGGCACTGAGCCTACCAAATGCAAAGCCAGCCAAGAGAGAGGTGTGTGCCTTGCAGCCCTAACCTATTCCCCTGGAGTCTCCCCTGAAGGAGAGTAATCAAAATCTAATCTTATCCATCCATCCATCCATCCATCCATCCATCCATCCATCCTTGATATAGCAGTTTAATTCTAGAGCAGTGTCTTTTTAAAACAAAAATAGTTCACAAAATGCTTTACATAGCAAAATAAATCAGAAATGGTTCCCTGTCCCCCAAAAGTTTACAATCTAAAAAAGATGCAGAAGAGACACCAGCAACAGTCATGTAGGAGGATAGGGGGTGTACCACTGATCAACACACCATAAACACTGACCAGTAGTACTAGGGCTACAAGTCACTGGTAGGACACATGCTTTGCTTATAGAAGGTCCCGGGTTCAACTCCTGACAGCCTCTCCATGTATGGCAGAGAAACATCCTGGCCTGAAAGAGCCACTGCCAGTCCGTGTTGACAGTACTGACTTAGGTGGACCAAGGGCCCGATTCCATATAAGGCTATTTCATATGTACCTATGTCACCCCACCCTGTGCACCCATCTTCCATAAGATTAAGATCATGAGATTTCATGTAATTTCATAAGAAATTACAACACCACCTGAGGGTGGTGAGGGGAGAATCAGATTTTCCCAGCAGTATGAAACAAATGCTATGGCGACAGAGGACATCTGTATCCTACCAGCAGAATAACTGAGCAAGGGGGAAGAATCCTGTTTCAAGTCAGTAAATTGATTTATGGAATCTCTTAATACAAGCAATTTTCGTTATCAGCTACAGTTAGGTCCCTCAAAAATCTAGCGGATACCAAATTAGCAGATATTAAATCATTGTCTATGGGGAAAATGGATTTAGGTTCTAGAGGATTCTCTTCACCATATATGAACCTGAACCTTGAAGTCTATGGGGAACCTTGAAATCTATGGAGTGAGGGCTTATCAACATCTCCAACATCTGATGCTTTCTCCCTGCTGGTTATCCTTTGACTCCTTGAAGGTTGCTGGCCCAATTATGAGACCTCAGAGTTCATCAGTAGGGAGGGGGTTATGAAGATTTAGAGATTACTCCAATCCTGTTCCCCATTGGCCATATACTGTATATAGGCATCTCTTCCTCTCCCCCCTGCACGGTGCCAGTGCTGCCTTCTGTTCATGACAAGGTCACTGGCTCTTCTCCTCCTGCAACCTCTCTCATCTCCTGCGTGCTTGTAGGAGCGCTGAGCCCCCACACACCAAGTGGACCAGTGCTGTATTTGCAGATAACGAGGGCAGAGTCACGGATAAGGAGAGAGAGGTGGCAATTCTGCTCCTTGCAGATAAACAAGGAGAGAACTCACTATAAATATGTAAACATCTATCAGAGATGTTTTAAATTATTCCAAAGTACAGGAGATGCCATGACAAGTTAAGACTAGGCAACAAGTTAACACTAGGCACTTAATGTACAAGTTAAGACTCGGCCAGTGGTTCTCACACACTTAGTACCGGGACCCACTTTTTAGAATGAGAATTTGTCCGGACCCACTGAAAGTGATGTCATGACCAGAAGTGACATCATCAAGCTGGAAAATTTTTAACAATCTTAGGCTGCAATCCTACCCACACTTACCCAGGAGTCAGTTCCATTGACTATCATTGTTAAAAGAATACATAGTAGCTTGTTGGGTTGGGGTAGCGCGCACCGTATCCTAACCTCCCAGGCCTCAGAGCCTTCATGGGCTGCTCAGATTTGCACCAGCTAAATAGCTGGCACAGATCCATGTAGCCCCATAGGGCAGGCTAGGATGCTATATGGAGGAAAATATCACCCTGAGGTGATCTCCAGCAGCCTCCTAACCTGCATAGGCTACTATGCAGGCCACTGTGGCCTAGTTGTACCAGCACAGGTTACGATCACACTCTAAGTGAATAACAGAAACATATTTTTATAATAAATAGAAATACTTTGTATCTAAAAAGAATGAAAGCTTTTTCAGGTATCATATGACATAGTGCCTGTGGAATTTTGGCATTAGCCTACCCAATATGGTAGAATACATAAAATGAACATAATAAATAAGTGTGGTGCCCAGGGCAGATAATCCCTGAAGCTGCAATCCTAACCACACTTTCCTGAGAGTAAGCCCCATTAAACAAAATAGGACTTACTTCTAAGTAGACCTGGTTAGGATTGTGCCCCCAAACTCAGAAGTACTTTCCATGAATTAATGCAGAGCACAATCCACTGGAAGATTCCACCGTGCTGATATGTAGCTCCTATTTGTTTCAATGGGCTTGCACAGGTAAACTTTCCACTAAATTGTGCTTCATGGGTCAGATCTGTCCATCTCCTTCTCTGCTACTCTAACTAGAGCTCAGGATTCACAGAATGGCAGCACCTTACCAA
The DNA here is from genome assembly GCF_035046505.1 of Tiliqua scincoides. NCBI lineage: Eukaryota > Metazoa > Chordata > Lepidosauria > Squamata > Scincidae > Tiliqua > Tiliqua scincoides. The sequence goes on from NC_089825.1 coordinate 78,136,523, forward strand.
AAGGCAAGGACTTTTTGAGATGGTTGAATACAGCCCTCTGGTGGTGAATATTAGAAAGGATAAAGATAATGACAACTCTTGAAGTAGAGACTGAACACACTCAGGCCCAATCCTATCCGGCTCATTGATGGTGCTCCAACCCATTGCCAGCGGTGGGTGTTGTAAAAATGTCATAAAGCACTTTACTGCTGGTGGGAGACACCCAGCACTGGCAGAGAGGCCAGTGCTAGTTGGTGATGGGCTTCAGTGCCAGAAGGCACTTCTGAGGAGAACCAGGCAGTGAGTATCTCTGGGATGGTGTGGAGGTTTTGGGGGCAGGGGAGAGTAGGGGGAAGGTGGGGAGGGGGTAAATCTGGGTGCAGGGATGGAGGGCTGGTGGACAAACTGGGCCTAGGAGGGGGTGGGATCAGTGGCAGAGGCCACTGTTGAATCCAGTGCCCCCTCCTGAGCTGCGCTGCCCAACACGTGCCTCCTTTTTCTGTGCCTGCTAAATAGCGGGTGCAGCTCCAAGGACACCTATTGGTGAAAGCAGAGTTCTACTCAGGGTAAGAGAACCGATGTTCCCTTACCCCAAGGAAACTCTGGTAGCTGCTCTGCCCACAGGATACAGCAACAGCCATTTCAGCACTGCTGTACCTTGCTGCGGTGCCAGAGTATAGGATATGGCTGTCCCCTAAGTGGTTCTCAAATGTTTTAGCACCAGGACCCACTTTTTAAGATGACACTGTATCAGGATCTACCGAGCTTTATGAGACTTTAAAAAAAAAGACCCATACAGAGTGTTTTTCCATCAGTGAAGAACCAGATCAGCTTGAGAGCTGGTTTTCCAGATCAACACTTCTGCAGGTTAGAACCCAGCACTTCTCATTTCAGAACTGAGGCACTGTCAGAACAGTAAAACTGCAACTGGATCGGACTTGACATAGACCCAAACCGTTTTAGTACACATTGATGCACCTATGAGGGATGAGCAGTAGTTTGTGAGCTTCAAGTTTTGATGGGCGATTGTGGAATCTTGCCATGTGTGAATGAAGTACATTACTGCATATGACCAGAAGATGGCAGTACTAGCATACATGTGAGTGTGCCGTGAGTGTCAGTGTCAGCACAGATAGTTTCAGTATAATTGATATCCTCTGCTCTTGTAGTATGAGACCACTGGGTACTTGGAACACTGAGCTCTATGGCCCTTTTTGAAACTAAATAGTACAACTTAATACTATTGTACTAAATAGTACACAAATTTAAGTGTAAATTGGGTTATGCAACATTTCGCTCTTTCCCTTCCTTAGGTTCCATGATGTTCTCATCTTTTTTCCCTCTGAGTTTATCAACTTGCTTTGCTTTCTGTTTTGTGATATAAATCTAATTTATCCTAAAACATATTTAACCTAACTTCCCTCACCTATAAAATGACCTAAGGCTTTACAATAAAGAAAAAGACAGTAATCAAAATAAAATAAGCAATCAAAGGCAACAAATTCAACATCACTAAATGAAAGGGATTCCTGCAGCCCTTTTCCTCCAGCCCCTCAGCTGCAATTGCAGTTGTGCTGGAGGAAGAGGTGGGTTGCTGTAGGTTGCTGTAGTCAAATCCCATTCTTGCCATTTCTTGTGGAGAATTGGGGCAGTGGCAGGGCAAAGTGACTGAGTGGGCACCAGTTCACTTCCTTGTCCAGCCTAGTGTTTCACCTGGCTGGCCATGCCACTAAGCTGAAACTGATAAAAGGCTTTTATCACTGAGGCCACCTGGATCTCCAGGAGTGGCTCTGGATCAAGGAGCATCCTAGACTGTGAAATAAACACACACACTGCAAGTAGTGATTTATGAAAGAATGTAGGGCTGGGACATTCAGTTAATTCAGTAATTAATGAGTTGGTGTTCGGTAATGGCTAAGAGACTGACAGCCTAATCCTATCCACACTTTCCTGAGAGTAAGCCCCATTGAGATTTCCTTCTGAGTAGACATGCAAAGGATCAGTGGCGTCACTAGGATTTGCGTCACCCCATGCAGTGGGCAGGGCAACGTCCCAGGTGATGGGCATGGTGATGTACCATCACCCTGCCCCCACTGGTTTTTTGGCTGTACCTTTTGATAGAACACAGATATTTCAATGTAGGTTGTTTCATTGCATTCTGCATGAAATTATGTATTGATTGATATATAACATGATGGTGTTATTCCTCCAAACTCTGATTTTAGTGATTTTGTAAACTTGTGGAGTCTCACACACACATACCCTGTGTCAACTTTCTAACACCTTATTGCAGCAGTTCTCAAACTTTTAGCACTGGGATCCACTTTTTAGAATGACAAACTGTCCAGGACCCATTGGAAGTGATGTCATGGCCAGAAGTGACATCATCAAGCAAATTAAAATCAATAATTATAAATAATTAAATTAAAATAAAAGAGATAATTAAATAAGGGGGAGCCAGTCCTGTTCCACCAAGTGAATCTACTCTGAAGTAAGTCCTATTGTGGTCAATGGGGCTTACTCTCAGGAAAGTGTGGGTAGGATTGCAGCCTGTGAGCCCAATCCTATGCATGTCTACTCTGAAGTAAGTCCCATAGTGGTCAATGGGGTTTATTCTCAGGAAAGTGTGGGTAGGATTGCAGCCTGTGAGCCCAATCCTATGCATGTCTACTCTGAGGTAAGTCCCATAGTGGTCAATGGAGCTTACTCTGTAGCTTGCCTGCCTGCAACACTCCCCCCCAAAGAATCAGTGAGATCTTCAGCCCTCCCCAGTGCCCAGTTTAAAGTTCTTCTGTTTCAAGCTTATCAATACAAAGACCCACCTGGCTTTGCAAGTGCAAAATAGAAAACTTTCCCCTTACCAGATGAAGCCTCTTTTCTTTGTCCTTCTTGGGGGGGGGGGGCTGCCTTCTGGAGCATTTGTGGTGCTCCAGTTCCATTGGATCGGAACCCTTCTGGTGTCCTCACATTCCCCTTTGCCTGACCTGACCACCAGCCAAGGCACGCCTGCCTACTCGCGAGTAAATGTGACAATGTGGCTGAGTTTGCTTTCCATAGAGCTCAACAGATTGCAAGAGGGAGGGAGGGACTTCCTTCTCAGGTTTTTTGGGGGCTGCATTCATTGGATCAGGACCATTCTGACGTCCTTGGAGTCCCCTTTCCGATGGACTATGGCAAATACGCCTACTCGCGAGTAAATGCGCGATACAGCTCACTTTCACTTTCCATAGGGCTCCATGCATTTTTTCTTTCTGGTGTTTGGCCCTAACTTTTGAAGGAAAGGAGCCATTTCAATTCTGGTTTTTGCGTTGCGTTCCGCTGGACATTCCACATCCAAAGGTGTGTGGCATGACGGGGTAGCTCCTGAAGCCGCGATGTTAGCGCATCCTCCCCCAGGGTGCGACACACACCCCCATAGCGACGCCAGTGCTTAGGATTGGGCTGTGAGTTGAGAATTGAGACTTCTTTCATTTGAATCTTGCCTATGTCATGAATTCACTAGGTGGCCTTGGGCAAGTCACTCTCCCTCAGCTCCTCAGTGGAAATAATACTTACCTGACAGGGTTGTTGTAAGGACATTGTCAATCTCATGCAGCAATTTGCGCACTCACAAACTGCTGCATAACTTGAAGTTAATTAATAAGAACTGTTGACTGATTAATTGGGAAGTACCTTTTTAACCAGGCAGCACATTAAAACATTTGTGTGTTTTGGTAAGTTCTTGTATTTAAATACAAATGGGAGATGCTATTTTAGAACAAGCATTCCCTCTTCTCTCACACAGAGGAGTGCCTTTTAAGCCTATGCCATGCATCAAATTTATTTATTTATATTCTGCCTTTCCCATGCTAAAGCAAATGCCCACGGAAGCTTATAAAGTTCCATAGTAGAGTACAAATGAATTTATAACAACAATTGTTCTACAGGCAGCTTATAGAACTCTTTTCTTCCAGACAGAACCCTTCACAGCTGGTATCTGGGTGTGCCTTCCAAGTTTCCAGCAGGAGAGTTTCAGGTCAGCCAAGCTGTAAACAGTGACTCCTCCTGGCTCTCTTGTCTCATGACAGCTATAAGTCTTCCATCCAAAAATCAAGCAGGACCATTTCTGCTCAGCATTCTTCCAACAGCCTTCCACTCAGCTACCAGACCACACCTACTGATCAATGCTCACAGCTATGTCTTGTTTTTCAGTTATACTGCTTTATTTATATGTAAACTGATGTAAATGTCACTATTTAATTAAACTTAGGGCGCAATCCTAACAAACTTTCCAGCACTGACTTAAGGGCAAGGCATTCTCCCTTCCATGATCACAATTTTCTACCACTTGGCTCTTTTATTCCCTTTCTCTTCTCCTTTCCAACATCCTCCATAATTTCATCCTCCTCTCTTCAAATTTTGATGAACTTAATTTGGTCATGCTGAGATATCTCATCTCAGCATATTAGCATCTCTTTCTTATATTGTATTGGCAACCTTCAGTCTCGAAAGACTATGGTATCGCGCTCTGAAAGGTGGTTCTGGCACAGCGTCTAGTGTGGCTGAAAAGGCCAATCCGGGAGTGACAATCCCTTCCACACCGGGAGCAAGTGCAGTCTGTCCCTGGTCTGTCTCCCTGGCTATGGGCCTTCCTTCTTTGCCTCTTAGCCTCAGACTGTTGGCAAAGTGTCTCTTCAAACTGGGAAACGCCATGCTGCACAGCCTGCCTCCAAGCGGGCCGCTCAGAGGCCAGGGTTTCCCACTTGTTGAGGTCCATCCCTAAGGCCTTCAGATCCCTCTTGCAGATGTCCTTGTATCGCAGCTGTGGTCTACCTGTAGGGCGCTTTCCTTGCACGAGTTCTCCATAGAGGAGATCCTTTGGGATCCGGCCATCATCCATTCTCACGACATGACCAAGCCAACGCAGGCGTCTCTGTTTCAGCAGTGAATACATGCTAGGGATTCCAGCACGTTCCAGGACTGTGTTGTTTGGAACTTTGTCCTGCCAGGTGATGCCGAGGATGCGTCGGAGGCAGCGCATGTGGAAAGCGCTCAGTTTCCTCTCCTGTTGTGAGCGAAGAGTCCATGACTCGCTGCAGTACAGAAGTGTACTCAGGACACAAGCTCTGTAGACCTGGATCTTGGTATGTTCTGTCAGCTTCTTGTTGGACCAGACTCTCTTTGTGAGTCTGGAAAACGTGGTAGCTGCTTTACCGATGCGCTTGTTTAGCTCGGTATCGAGAGAATGAGTGTCGGAGATCGTTGAGCCAAGATACACAAAGTCATGGACAACCTCCAGTTCATGCTCAGAGATTGTAATGCAGGGAGGTGAGTCCACATCCTGAACCATGACCTGTGTTTTCTTCAGGCTGATTGTCAGTCCAAAACCTTGGCAGGCCTTGCTAAAACGATCCATGAGCTGCTGGAGATCTTTGGCAGAGTGGGTAGTGACAGCTGCATCGTCGGCAAAGAGGAAGTCACGCAGACATTTCAGCTGGACTTTGGATTTTGCTCTCAGTCTGGAGAGGTTGAGGAGCTTTCCGTCTGATCTGGTCCGGAGATAGATGCCTTCTGTTGCAGTTCCAAAGGCCTGCTTCAGCAGGACAGCGAAGAAAATCCCAAACAAGGTTTGGTGCAAGAACACAGCCCTGCTTCACTCCGCTTCGGATGTCAAAAGGGTCTGATGTGGAGCCATCAAAGACAACAGTGCCCTTCATGTCCTTGTGGAAAGATCTGATGATGCTGAGGAGCCTGGGTGGACATCCAATCTTGGGGAGAATCTTGAAGAGGCCGTCTCTGCTGACCAGGTCGAAAGCCTTTGTGAGATCTATGAAGGCTATAAAGAGTGGCTGTCGTTGTTCCCTGCATTTCTCCTGCAGTTGTCTAAGGGAGAATACCATATCAGTGGTGGACCTGTTGGCTCGGAATCCACACTGCGATTCTGGATAGACGCTCTCTGCAAGTACCTGGAGCCTCTTTAGTACAACTTGGGCAAACAGCTTTCCTACAACGCTAAGGAGAGAGATGCCGCGGTAGTTGTTGCAGTCACCCCTGTCACCTTTGTTCTTGTACAGCGTGATGATGTTTGCATCCCTCATGTCTTGAGGTACTCCACCTTCTCTCCAGCAGAGACAGAGGATTTCATGCAGCTCAGTGACGATGATCTCTTTGCAGCATTTTAGGACTTCAGCAGGGATGATGTCTTTTCCAGGTGCCTTGCCAAAGGCAAGGGAGTCCAGGGCCACGTGAAGTTCTACGTGAAGTTCTACGTGAAGTTCCACGTGACGTTCAGCCTAGGAAGGCAGCTCATCTAAGAGAAGGAAACTCTGACCTCAAACCTCCACTGCCTTGTGGCTACATCCAGTTCTGGAAAAGGCTTCAGGAGTCAACCTCGAGGCAAAATCAGGAGCCGGAGTCCCTTAGGCAGTTCATGGCTGAACACAGTCACGTTCTGGCAACTCCTGCGACGCCGCTGGAACCAACCGTATTGGCTTCTGCCTTTCCATTGGACCATTCCAGCGACGTGGAGAGGGGGGATTTGCTGCATGGGTAACAGCCTATCCTCCATACCTTCTTTACCCAGGCTTCGCGCACTGGAGAGGACACTCCAACTTCGCCATACGGCGTCGGCACAACACGGGAAGCAGCAGTTTACCGGTTATAAGTCTTCGCTCGATTGGCGTAGAGCGTGACGCCAGGGGCTGCTTCTGACGGTGGGAGAGATCATTGCATCTCATTGGGCAGCTACCGCCCGCCTTAAGCTGGGCAGTCCCCAGCCAGTAAGGTGTTGCCTCGCCACGGTCCGTTAACCTCATGGGGTGCGTGGGGTTTAGGGTGAAAACCGACAAGCGGATCGACAACTCTGCACCATGCAACAGAAAACAGAAAACTACTGCCCTAAAGCTGGGCACCTGGAACGTTAGGACAATGACACCTGGCTTCTCTGATGACCTGCAAGAAATAGACGACGCACGCAAAACAGCTGTCATCGACATGGAGCTGAGCAGACTGCAGATGGACATCGTCGCCCTTCAAGAGACTAGGCTGCCAGATTTCGGATCTGTCAAGGAGAGAAATTTCTCATTTTTCTGGCAGGGAAAACCACCAAACGAAACCAGGGAACATGGCGTTGGCTTTCTTATATTAGCAGGCTCAATATGCCACTACATATAGGGTCCGTTCCAAAACTCACCGCAGATATGTGAATCCGGGGCTATGAACCCCACCCTCGGGAGGCAAGGTGACCTCTGCTTCCCTTGCCTCCAGAGGGTCTTCTGAGGCAGAGGTCACACTCATCCACCCGCTGTCTGCCAGATTCAGAGTGACTGTTGGTAGTAAAAAAAACACTACTGGTTTTTTATGAAAACGAAAAGTGACAGTTTAATGCCTTAAAAGGCATAGGGAGACCCGGGGAAGCCCTATCTGTGGTTAACTGAAACAGCAGATATGGGATCCGCAGATACAGCCCCCTTGTATCTTTGTCTTATTCTTTTTTTTCTATACCACAGAGCTTTCCCCATCTTCCGCCCCTCTACGTTATCAGCCTCAAGCAGTCCATATAGCTCTCTCTTATTATTTTCTTCTTTCTTACAGTATGAGGCTCAATCTGGTGCCACATGGCTCTTCCATCTTTTCTGTCTTTTATTATCAGGCTTAATTTGGTCACTATGTACCTGTGTCTTATTTCATTTTTTCTCAAGTTATTAGGGTCAAACTGGCCACACTGAGCTTTCTTTTCTTCTTTTACATTATCAATCTCTATTTGGCAGCTAATGATCTCTCCTTTATTTTTTTTCTTTCCCACCAGTTAGTTCCCTTTAATTCCTTGTTTTCTTCCATTCATTATCAAGCTCTATTGGGCCATTTCTTGTGTCTCATTCCCCCTTTCCCCTTCCCACTGAGCTTTCCTTATTGCTGTGGTTGGTTTCCAGCAATCAGCATACAATTAGTCTGTGGAACTCCTTGCCATAGGATGTGGTGATGGCATCTGTCCTGGATGCATTTGAAAGGGGATTGGTAGATGTCTGGATGAAAAATGCATCACAGGTTACAAGCCATGATGGGTATGTGCAACCTCCTGGCTTTAGAAGTAGCTTATCTCAGAATGCCAGGTGCAAGGGTCTGTCCTGTGTGCTGCCTGAGGTATCTGGTGGGCCACTGTGAGATACAGGAGGCTGGACTAGAGAGGCCTTTGGCCTAACCCAGCAGGCCTCCTCTTAAGTCCTTATAGTGCGTTTTGTTGTAGAGGAGGCGGGAAAATAAGCCACGGACCAATCATGATTCTCCTTGACTCTTTCGGGGCAACGCCCACTTCCGCTCTGAGAGGGACGTGGAAGGTTGCTGCAACAGGAAGTCGTGATTTTGCCGCTCTAGCCCTTTTCCCAGCCTTACGGCTACCGGACGCAAGCTGTCATCTCAGTGGTTTTCACGCTGAGGGAACGCGGAGCGACTCCGCTGACTCTTGGGCGACCCTTAGCGGTCGGGGACGCTGAGCGCGGAGGCGGAGGGGCTAGGAGGCTTGCGCATGCGTGTTCCTGCCCTGAGTGTGGCCGGGTTAGCGAGTGCGCGCGCCTGTGTGGTGCTGGGGAGCAGCGTCATGTCGGGTGCGCGCACGTCGGATACGCACGGCCCGTTCTCACCGCTGTCTCCTGACTGACTGACTGAGGTAGAGGCGAAGCGAAGCAAAATGGCGGACAGGTTCTCCCGCTTCAACGAGGACAGGGACTTCCAGGTAACCGCCGCCCACCGCGGGGAGGCCCGTGCCGCCTGTGAGGCGCTGGAGCCCGCTGTCCCTCGTCCCCGAGGTGGGGGGCGGCCTCCTCGCCCCGCCCCGGCCTCCTCGCCCAGCCTCTCCCTCGGCGCCCCCTCCCGCACCGGGCGAGGCTGGTGGCGACCCAGCTGGGCTGAAGGTGCTGTTGGGGGGGGCGCCGCGCGCCGCTGCTGAACCCCGCGCGGGGAGACGGGTGAGGACAGCGAGGGCGATGCTGCCCCCGCCTCTCCCGCAGCCCCTTTGCTCGGGCTGCCGGGCCTCTGCCCCCCCCCTGGGCTGGAAGGGGGGGTGCTGGTTCTCAGCCCTGCGCCTGCGGCTCCAGGCTGCAGTCCTGTGCACGCTTTCCTGGGAGGAAGCCCCACTGACTCTGATGGGACTTGCTTGTGAGTAGACCTGCGTAGGACGCCTCTTTGGCTGCAATCCTCTCCACACTTTCCTGGGAGTAAGTCCCATTGACTGTAATGGGACTTGCTTCTGAGTAGACCTACGTAGGACTGGGCTCTGAGGCTGCAGTCCTGTCCACACCTTCTTGGGAGGAAGCCCCATTGACTATAGTAGGACTTACTTCTGTGTAGACCTGCATAGGATGCCTCTTTGGCTGCAATCCTCTCCACACTTTCCTGGGAGTAAGTCCCATTGACTGTAATGGGACTTGCTTCTGAGTAGACAGACATAGGATTGGGCTGCAAGGCTGCAGTCCTATTCACGCTTTCCTGGGAGTAAGCCCCATTGACTCTAATGGGATTCACTTCTGAGTAGACGTGCATAGGTTTGGGCTTTCGGTCCCCTTCAAGTCAAGGTTTGGGTAGGATGAAGGGGATGCTCTTTTTTTTCTTTCTTGCACTTGCCATTCTGCAGTTCAGAGCATTTGGAGTTTAGAGCCTGCACAGGGCATATGCTCTTCTTTAGAAAAAAAAAAATCTTCTCCTTTAGTTATTTCACAGATGAACTGAAAGCTGGAGAAGGGGGAGGTCACTGCTTTTAAATTCCGCACTTGGAATGGGTTAAAGGAAGGAAATGGCTGTGAAGCCAGCAGTGGTTTTCAACCTCTTTTGTGCCCTGACCCTATGATTGGATCCAAGCCCTCTCTTACACAGGCTTTGAAAGTTTTCTGTGACCCCCCAAAATGAGGTTTTGCGAGCCTATTGGGATCCTGACCTGCAGGTTGAGGAACACTGGGCTAGTCTATGTGTCACACCTGTCCCCTTACCTTTGGCCAAGTTTTTGCATATTGGGGGTGATATTTTATCTAGGAGTAGTGTCAGGGGTTGGTCATTTCAGGAACTGACTAGAATTGTGTATCTGTTGGGGGAGACACTCAAATGGGTCGAATGCTGTACTAGTTCTAATAATAGTGAGAGTTGCTGAGAAACTTGTGCTGCTGCTGCTTCATCCAGGTCTGCACCCCCTATACAAATGGGAGCATTGTCCAAAGGCCCCTGCATCATTATCAGGCCCTCTAAGATGTGCTTAAATTGGGTGGTGGGGAAAGCAGGAGGAACAGCTACAATTGCACCTTTCGGGTCAAGAGGTGGATAGAGTAGCACCTCTTCCAGCCCTCCCCATTGACCAGTAGTCAGTGTCTTAATGCTCCTGCTGTGATGTAGGGGTATTTGGGAGAAAGCCCAGCAGTCAATGATGGTAGGAAAAAGCAGCTGCTGTTGCTGTCAGAAGTCAGCAGCACCTTCCCACCTTGTGCCCCCATTACTGAATGGGGACAGGACACAGTGGTGGCAGGAGATCTTTCTGCAAAACCTAGAGGCTGCTACTGAAAATCCCCCCCCCATTTGTCAGTGGGGAAGTTTTTAATTGTCTGTGTGGAGAGCCCCAGTGAATCATGGAGGCCAGTAATAGGCTTTGTCCCATGGCCCCCTACAATCTGACTTCAGCAGCCCTAAATATGAAATCTAAGTATGGGAATGGGGCTTCTTCATATTTCCTCCTCACAGCTTAGTATAATGATAACCACTTAGTCTTGAATTTTTTTAGTGAAGGGATTGATTGTGATTTATTATGTAGAGCAGGAGCCTCCAAACCATGGCATAACAATCTCAGGTTGTAAGGCAGTGGCAAAGCCTTACTGTTCCATGCTGCAGCCTCCTATGTTTGCACCAGATATTTGCAGAAACTTGTACCAGTCAGCCACTTCTGCTGCCTAGCACCCCAAAAGGCTCTGCATCCCAATTTCCTGGGGGAAGCGGCTGCCCAGAGCAGCTTTCTGCAAAGATCAGGTGTGAAAATAGGAAGGCTTTGGTATGGAACGATAAGGTTTTGCCACTTCTTCGCCATGCCTGAAATGCAGGTTCACCAGATCCAGCCTGCCAGCCAGAGTTTGGAGACCCCTGATCTAGGAATTCCCTCTTGTATTTTGGGGAGGTGAGGTGATATAAAGGAAATCCACTTATAGTAGAAGTTATTGTGTTGGGCTGGGGAAAAAGAGGTAGTTACAAAATAATTCCTAGTGCTTGTCTCCAATACTTAAATTTTAAGATAAAGGAGAATACTTTGAAAAATACAGATGTCATTCCTTCTCCCACCAAGCCTTCAATATATGGAGAGCATGCAAAAAAATAAGGCACAATGATTCGATCACATTGGTTGACTAACAAGAGGAGGGGGCATTATCTCTCTTCACATTTAAGCATATGTGATATTCCAAAGAACACAACTCTAATTTCTTGATGCTCTGAGTCAGAAAGGACAAGGGAAGCAAACAACTTCCTTCCATACTTGGGGGTGCAGTTTGCCCTCCCCCAGGTTACCTCTACCTCTTACATGCTTGTGAATCTTCCTTGTGACTTTGTTTGTTCCTATTACTGGTCTAGAATGCATATTTGCAAAAAAAACAACCCGTGAAATTAGAAGGTGTTTACCACCTAATGAGCTTACTGCTTTTCATATGCTGTAGGGGCAGTGGTTGACTTTTCTAGTATGTGTTTGAGATGGTTAAGATCACTGGAATCACACAGTGATGGTCTGATTTGATAGGAAAATTATAGTAAAAAATGAATGTTATATAATATAGGGCAGGTGCCAATCATTCCGGTCTTGACTGAGGGTCTGGCAAATTGCCTCTTGATTGACCTTTCTTGTAGCCATAGTAAACAAACACAGGTTTGTCTGAAATATATGCCCATATGCAAAATTGTTATGTTGGCCATATGTTCTTTTCAGTGTCCTGTTGTTGAAAAATTTCAGAATTTGCTAGTTTCTAGTATCTTCGCTATAGTGTTGTAGCACTGTGGAAACATTAAATAACAATTAAAGAAATGTTAGTTTATTTTTCCTGTTTTCTGAACAAAAACAAACCCTTTTGTAGCCTGAAAAGAAAGTATTGTATTACTACTGTGAATCCCAGTATTGTAAATTTGGTTCAAGGGATGAATACCGAGTGGTGCTCAAGATCATCTTTTAAAAATATTTTCAGACTGAAGCTCCTCTTTTAGAGATGTATGAAAATAGCAGTCAATCAAGCAACTGGATTAAGAGAGATTTAGGGATCTTCTAGGTAACTGGGACAGTGCATGGAAAATGCTGTTTATTATAGTTGTAACGTAAGTTGGATGGGGGATCAGATGCAAGATATATGTATTCAAAAGTTATCTTGAAGTGCTTTCTGCAGGAAAAAGCGCGCCAGGGCTTTATTTCTGTAATTGTCTTGGATCTGAAGAAGCCATGTCTGTTTGACATAACCCTTATCCCCTTTCTTTGGGGAATTGCCTCTCTTTTTTTGCACTTCTCCCGCAGATGGAGCGAGAGTAAGCTTTTCAAAATATGGTTTCCATAAACAGTCAATTTTGAAAAATAGTAGACTGACTGGGCTTTGCTAGCAAATGAATGGTTGAAGTTTAAAGTGTACATATCATTTCCATGTTTTCTGTGACCTAGTAGACCTAGGTTAAATTTCCAATCAGCAATTAATTATGTGGTCCTCCCCAAGTCCTTGCAACTGCTGTTACTCAGACTTGAGGAGGACCACGTAATTAACTGAGTGGAAATTTAACCTAGGTCTACTAGGTCCAGCAGTCTGTTGGATGCTTGCTGTCTTTGAAAACATCAATGCTGTTTTAACTTCTGTGGCATGATGATGGTAGTGGTTAGATTTTCTTGAAATACCTTGTCTTCTGTCCTGACTCTTTCTGATTTTGGATACTGCAGTGTCTCAGTAATTCTTGTTGTGGCCTGTTCATTTGAGGTTATTTCTGCTTGTGCCTTCTTTCTAACTGATCCCCAAGATTTATGACTCTGCTTGGAGAAAGCCAAGATGAGACATTTATATAGCTATCATTGGATGTGCTGTGGGGGTAGGGGGAAATGGGAGAATATTTAACATGTGTGTGTCTATAAAACCTATGTTGTGTTTACCGCAAATTATCTGGTGTGATTTAAATATCTGTGGTTGGTTTTGGGAGTGATATGTTGCTGAATAAGAAGCGTTTTGTACCCAGTCTTAATCTTTATTTATTAAAACAAAATATCAAGAAATGTGCAACTTGTTCCAACAGAAGATGTCATGTAGATTAGCTCTGAGTCTTCTTATCTTGGAGGTTAATTTGTGGCCTGTACAGTTATGAAGTCCAGTGTACTTGCTGGGAGCCACTGCTCATTTTTATGTTCATGTATGCAATTTAAAAAAAATGATAGTGCAGGGACAGGATGGCCGAACCAAGCCTAACAAAATAATTGTTGTTCTGCAGGTCTTCAGACACATGACTGTATAAGCATTAGGTCTTGGAATTTAGCATGTACATACAGAGTATGCACCAATTCATGTTTCTATAAAGACTAAAGAACTAGCTGTGGCTTGCTGTTTAGTTTTATGTGTTAAATAATTAAAACATGGTTATTGCATAGCAGTCTCTCTCAATTTCCTGTCGACTGTTACTTCAGATTTTTTATGAAAATAAGAGTATAAAATATCAGAAAGCACAGTTGCAAATACTTAACCTTAATATAGTACTAAACAACCCTCCATTATTGCATAGCAGTCTCTCTCAATTTCCTGTCGACTGTTACTTTAGATTTTTTATGAAAATAAGAGTATAAAATATCAGAAAGCACAGTTGCAAATACTTAACCCTAATATAGTACTAAACAACCCTCCATTAGCTCCATCCCTGCTTCCACAATCTTCCTTTCTGCCCCTCCACTCCTGCGTCATCCCCCAGGGGCCGGGTATAAGAACAGGCCCTCAGTTTGGCTGTACGTGCCGTAAGAGGTGACTAAACAGCCACCGGGTAGATGGGACTGGTCAGCCTGGGAAGGCAGCTCATCTGAGAGAAGGAAAACTCTGATCCCAAACCTCCACTGCCTTGTGGCTACATCCAGTTATGGAAAAGGCTTCAGGAGTCAACCTCGAGGCAAAATCCGGAGCCGGAGTCCCTGAGGCAGTTCATGGCTGAACACAGTCACGTTCTGGCAACTCCTGCGCCGCTGCTGGAACCAACCGTATTGGCTTCTGCCTTTCCATTGGACCATTCCAGCGACGTGGAGAGGGGGGATTTGCTGCATGGGTAACAGCATATCCTCCATACCTTCTTTATCCAGGCTTCGCGCACTGGAGAGGACACTCCAACTTCGCCATACGGCGTCGGCACAACACGGGAAGCAGCAGTTTACCGGTTATAAGTCTTCGCTCGATTGGCGTAGAGCGTGACGCCAGGGGCTGCTTCCGACGGTGGGAGAGATCATTGCATCTCATTGGGCAGCTACCGCCCGCCTTAAGCTGGGCAGTCCCCAGCCAGTAAGGTGTTGCCTTGCCACGGTCCGTTAACCTCATGGGGTGCATGGGGCTTAGGGTGAAAACCGACAAGCGGATCGACAACTCTGCACCATGCAACAGAAAACAGAAAACTCCTGCCCTAAAACTGGGCACCTGGAACGTAAGGACAATGACACCCGGCTTCTCTGATGACCTGCAAGAAATAGATGACGCACGCAAAACTGCTGTCATCGATATGGAGCTGAGCAGACTGCAGATGGACATCGTCGCCCTTCAAGAGACAAGGCTGCCAGATTCCGGATCTGTCAAGGAGAGAAATTTCTCATTTTTCTGGCAGGGAAAACCACCAAACGAAACCAGGGAACATGGCGTTGGCTTTGCAGTCAGAAATACCCTGCTGGAATCCATCATCCCACCTACTGTGGGAAGTGAAAGAATTTTGTCCCTGCAGCTCCAGTCATCAGCAGGACCTGTCACACTCATCAGTGCTTATACACCGACTCTGTTGTCTCCAGCAGAAGCCAAAGACAAATTCTACGATGACCTGGCCACCACTACCAAGAAGATCCCTGTAAAAGAGCTATTGTTCATCCTCAGCTATTTCAATGCTAGAGTTGGTGCTGATCACAGTTCGTGGCCCACTTGCTTAGGTCAGTTCGGCACTGGGAAGATGAATGAAAATGGCCAATGCCTGCTAGAGTTTTGCTGTCATCACGGTCTCTGTGTCAGCAACACGTTCTTCAACACGAAGCCCCAACATAGAGTCTCTTGGAGGCACCCAAGATCAAAGCACTGGCACCAGCTCGACCTGATTCTCTCCAGACGCTCCAGTCTTCCCAGCATCAAGATCACATGCAGTTATCATGGTGCTGCCTGCGAGACTGACCACTCCCTGGTGTGCAACAGAGTGAAACTGCAAGCAAAGCGACTGTATCATACGAAAAAGGAAGGAAGACCTCGCATTGATACCAGCAAGATCCGGGATCAGAGGAAAGTGGAGGAATTTGCACGAGCACTTGAGGAATCTCTTCCAGGCCCGGCCGATGCAAACGCATCCAACAGATGGGAACATTTCAAGAATACCATTTACAACACCGCCTTGTCCATATTTGGCAAGAAGACCAACAAGACGGCAGACTGGTTTGAAGCCCACTCTGAGGAGTTGACACCAGTCATTGAGGAAAAGAGGAGAGCTCAAGCAGCATTCAAGGCCTGTCCCAGTGAGCGCAACCTGTAGGTCCTCCGAGCTGCTTGCAGCAAAGTCCAGCAGGCTGCCAGGAGATGTGCTAACGACTGCTGGCTCCAGCTCTGTTCCGAGATACAGATAGCAGCTGACACGGGCAACATCAAGGGGATGTATGATGGTATCAAGCAGGCCCTAGGTCCAACACAGAAGAGAATTGCCCCTCTGAAGTCTGCAGCAGGCGAGGTCATCCAGGATCGGGCGCAGCAGATGGAACGCTGGGGGCAGCACTACTCTGAGCTATATTCCAGAGAAAATGTAGTCACCGAAGAAGCGCTGAACAACATTGAGTGCCTGCCTGTGTTGGAGGAGCTTGACAGTGAACCAATCCTACGAGGGTCGCCCAGAAAGTAATGCACCACATTTTTTTTCTCAGCCTACAGTAATGGTACAAATGCGAAACTTTAGATATACATTATCTGAATTTTCAGGAGTGCGCACACAAATTTTTGGTTTCTTCAGACAGCAAGAAGCAGTAGTGAAGTTGCAGCAGTGTTTCGAAATGGCGTCTGTAAGTGATATACGTTACAAGCAGCGTGTTGTCATTGAATTTCTCACTGCGGAGAAATAAACTGTTGGGAACATTCACAAACGTTTATGTACAGTTTATGGAGAATCTGCGGTCGACAGAAGTACAGTTAGTCGCTGGGCACAGAGGGTGAGGCCATTAGAAGGCGGTTCGGCAGAGCTCCAAGATTTGCAGCGTTCGGAGCGGCCATCCATGGCTGTCACACCTGACAAGACGCAGCTTGCTGATGTGCTCATTCGCGAGGACCGACGCATAACAACTAGGCAGTTGGCGCTGAAGCTGTCAATCAGCAAAGGAAGTGTGGATGCAATCATCTGTGCTCTTAATTACTCAAAAGTGTGTGCACGATCGGTTCCACGCAGTCTTACGGTGGACCACAAATCTCTCAGAAAAAACATTTCTTCTGAGTTGCTGAAACGTTTTGAAGATGAGGGGGAAGCATTCTTGTCCAGGATTGTGACAGGTGATGAAACCTGGGTTCACCATTTTGAACCCGAAACAAAACGACAGTCGATGGAATGGCGTCATCCTCAATCTCCACAGAAGAAAAAATTCAAAGCAACTGCTTCCGCCAGTAAGGTCATGATCACTGTGTTTTGGGACTGTGAGGGCGTCATACTCATTGATGTGATGCCAAGAGGCAGCACCATTAATTCTGAAGCTTATGTGAAGACATTAACCAAACTCAAGAAGCGCTTCCAGCGACTTCGGCGCCATAACAACCCAGGTGAATGTTTGATTCAACATGATAACGATCATCACTAAACAGGGTTGGACTGTGTTACCCCATCCACCCTACAGCCCTGACCTAGCTCCCTCAGACTTCCACTTGTTTGGGCCATTAAAGGATGCCATTCACGGAAGACATTTTGAGGATGACAAAGGGTTGATTCGCACAGTGCAGAAATGGCTTTGTGACCAGAACAAGGAGTGGTACCGACAGGGCATACATGCCCTTGTGTCTCGCTGGAGGAAGGCCATAGAACTGGATGGAGATTACGTGGAAAAATAGGGAGTGTAGAAGAAACATCATTCTTTCTTGTGTGTAAGTTTCATTGTGTTCAATAAATAATTGTTGAAGAAAAAAAATGTGGTGCATTACTTTCTGGGCGACCCTCGTAGAAGAACTTCACGTGGCCCTGGACTCCCTTGCCTTTGGCAAGGCACCAGGAAAAGACAGCATCCCTGCTGAAGTCCTAAAATGCTGCAAAGAGATCATTGTCACTGAGCTGCATGAAATCCTCTGTCTTTGCTGGAGAGAAGGTGGAGTACCTCAAGACATGAGGGATGCAAACATCATCACGCTGTACAAGAACAAAGGCGACAGGGGTGACTGCAACAACTACCGCGGCATCTCTCTTCTTAGCGTTGTAGGAAAGCTGTTTGCCCGAGTTGCACAAAAGAGGCTTCAGGTACTTACAGAGAGCGTCTATCCAGAATCGCAGTGCGGATTCCGAGCCAACAGGTCCATCACTGATATGGTATTCTCCCTTAGACAACTGTAGGAGAAATGCAGGGAACAACGACAGCCACTCTTTATAGCCTTCATAGATCTCACGAAGGATTTCGACCTGGTCAGCAGGGACGGCCTCTTCAAGATTCTCCCCAAGATTGGATGTCCACCCAGGCTCCTCAGCATCATCATATCTTTCCACAAGGACATGAAAGGCACTGTTGTCTTCGATGGCTCCACATCAGACCCCTTTGACATCTGAAGCGGAGTGAAGCAGGGCTGTGTTCTTGCGCCAACCTTGTTTGGGATTTTCTTTGCTGTCCTGCTGAAGCATGCCTTTGGAACTGCAACAGAAGGTATCTATCTCCGGACCAGATCAGACGGAAAGCTCTTCAACCTCTCCAGACTGAGAGCAAAGTCCAAAGTTCAGCTGAAATGTCTGCGTGACTTCCTCTTTGCCGACGATGCAGCTGTCACTACCCACTCTGCCAAAGATCTCCAGCAGCTCATGGATCGTTTTAGCAAGGCCTGCCAAGATTTTGGACTGATGATCAGCCTTAAGAAAACACAGGTCATGATTCAGGATGTGGACTCACCTCCCTGCATTACAATCTCTGAGCATGAACTGGAGGTTGTCCATGACTTTGTGTACCTTGGCTCAACGATCTCCGACACTCTTTCTCTCGATACTGAGCTAAACAAACGCATCGGTAAAGCAGCTACCACGTTTTCCAGACTCACAAAGAGAATCTGGTCCAACAAGAAGCTGACGGAACATACCAAGATCCAAGTCTACAGAGCTTGTGTCCTGAGTACACTTCTGTACTGCAGCGAGTCATGAACTCTTCGCTCACAACAGGAGAGGAAACTGAACGCATTCCACATGCGCTGCCTCCGACGCATTCTCGGCATCACCTGGCAGGACAAAGTTCCAAACAACACAGTCCTGGAACGAGTTGGAATCCCTAGCATGTATGCACTGCTGAAACAGAGACGCCTGCGTTGGCTTGGTCATGTTGTGAGAATGGATGATGGCCGGATCCCAAAGGATCTCCTCTATGGAGAACTCGTGCAAGGAAAACGCCCTACAGGTAGACCACAGCTGCGATACAAGGACATCTGCAAGAGGGATCTGAAGGCCTTAGGAGTGGACCTCAACAAGTGGGAAACCCTGGCCTCTGAGCGGCCCGCTTGGAGGCAGGCTGTGCAGCATGGCCTTTCCCAGTTTGAAGAGACACTTGGCCAACAGTCTGAGGCAAAGAGGCAAAGAAGGAAGGCCCATAGCCAGGGAGACAGACCAGGGACACACTACACTTGCTCCCAGTGTGGAAGGGATTGTCACTCCCGAATTGGCCTTTTCAGCCACACTAGACGCTGTGCCAGAACCACCATCCAGAGCGTGATACCATAGTCTTTCGAGACTGAAGGTTGCCAACAACCAAGTACTAAACATTTCACGTGTATTATCTTGTTAAGCTTACAACCACCTTGTAAAGTCAGTAGGTTAGGATTGCACCCTAAATGACTCCAAAAAGGGTTCACAACCTATAAAGATGCAGAAGAATACCAGCAAACAGCCACTAGAAAAGACACTGTGCTGGTGCGAAGAGGGACAGTCACTCTTCCCCTGCTAAATATAAGAGGAACAACACTCGAAAATGTGTCTCTGGCCCAGTTAGCAGGGGATATTCAGGGGTATACCGCCTCTGAACATGGAGGCATTGCCATATACCATCATGGCTAACAGCCTGTGATCGGCTCCTCCTGTGTGGTTTTGTTTAATCCCCTTTTAATGCCATTTAAATTAGTGACCATTGCTATATAGCATGGCAGTGAATTCTGTAAATGGTGTGGTATGAAAAGTACTTTCTTTTGTTTGTCTACCTTTTGTTTTGCAAATCAATTCTAGTGGATAATTCAGCATTCTGGTATTGTGAGAGACGAGAAAAATCACTTTTCCTACACTATGAATTATGTTATAAACCTCTATCATAAATGTCCTCCCCATTTTTTTTCCTTTTTAAACCAAAAAGCCCCAAATATTTCCTTTCTCATAGGGAAGGTGCTCCAGGCCCATGACAATTTTAGTTGCCCTTTTCTGTACTGTTATTTTGCAGTGTCTCTTATGATGTGGGTGACCAGCAGGTACACAGTGTTCCAAGTGAGGATGTACTAGTAGATTTGTAGAAGGCTTGACAGTATAGGCTATTTTATTTTCAGTCCCTTTCCTAATAATGCCTTTCAACAGTTTTCTTAACATGGAATTCACCTTTTGCACAGCCGCTGCATGCTGAGTTTAGTTCCTTAAGCTATTTGCCATGACCCTGATCTGTTTTCTGGTTGGTCACTACCCTTTTAGATGTAAATTGTCCATGTATTTTTTCTCTGCTAATCATTTTTAATTATATATTAAACCATAAGACGACCCGTCCTTTTATTCTATGACTGTTACACTTACTCAGTCTGTTAAGGATGATTTCCTTGGAATATTTTTGAAAGCCCAAGTAGACAATGTCAACCGGATAACTCCTCTTCACATACATATTGACATTATCAAGAATGTCTAAAACGTTAGGGAAGCCTTGCTGATACTTTTTTAGTAAGATGTTTTATGTGCTTTATAATTTAATCTTTAATAAGGCTTTTTACTAACTTACTCAGAACGCACGTTAAGCTGTTTTGTAATTTCCTGGATTCCCCTGTCCCTTTTTAGTAATATTATGTTGCTTTCTTTGCAGTTTTGTGGTACAGAAGTTGTTTTACATAAAATACCAGCAATTTCTTATCTACGTTCTTTTAAGATGCCATCTGGATCCAGTGGATTTTTAATTTTTTTTTAATAAACCCTAGAATATCCTCTTGTTACCTTTATGACTCTGTTCTTTTGATTCCTGCCCTGAAAATCATAACTGAGGCATATCTGTCTGTCCTCCATTTTCCGTAATGAAGACAGATGCAAAGATTCTGCTTCTTTAATCTTACTATCTTTGTCCTAGCATACTTTTTCTTTCTTTGTCTAATTGTCCTTTGTTCATCTGCTGTTTGTTCCTTCTGATATTAAAATAAATTTTCATTGTTAATCTTAACTTTTTTAGGCTAGGGTGTTGTGCGCACTCTTAAACATCTTTACCTTGTTCTCCCTTAAGCCTGAAACCTCCTCTCAGAATACTTAAGTCAGCTATGTTCAATTTTTTTAATCTCATGGCACACTGACAAGGCACTAAAATTGTCAAGGCACTCCATCTGTTTTTCAACAAGTCACATTGCACTGCAGTTAGGGGGGCTCACATCCCCAAATGGCCTTATTAATAAATGACCCGCCCTCAGATTTCCGTGGCACACCTGCAGATCATTCATGGCACATTGGCTGAGAATTGCTGACTAAAGTGATGCTATCTCTTGTCCCGTTTTTCAGAGCCTTTAAAAAATTTAACTTTTGCGTTATGACCATGGGTAGCATCTGAAGTTACTCCTCCACCAGAGCAAAGAACTCTGAATGTTGCCCTACGCACATACGCGTAACTGTGTCTGTTCATATTCATGCCTTGTTACCCTTGCCTATCCTGTTCATCCTCTCCTTCTGTTATCTCCCCCATTGTTGATGTTCGGTGCAGACTCCTTGGTACACGAATCTTTTCCTTTGTTCAGGTTTTTTTTTTCCTTGGTAAAGATTGTTTTGCACTGATGGCATTAAATAATGATGGGAATGATGGGTACTTATGGAATATAACAAGCTTGTGTTACTGCTGCAAGCCTGTACCTCTATTGTAAATTGTCTGCTACTGTACAGGCAGAATGGAGACAATATGAATAATGTGTCAATATTTCTGTTGCGGATGCCCATTCTTTCTGCATAATTCATCAGAAGTGGCCAGCTTTCTGGTTGTTCATTTGATCTCTTGCAAAATTTGTTGCCTAGTTTGAAAATGTTTGTTTTTTTCTTAAAGGTTAGCCTCTCCCTTCTTTTTAAAAAACGCATGGTTTGATGTGCCTTTTGAACTTAAATCACAAAATTTACTTACCTGTTTTCATCTTTTTCCTATCAAAGTTGGTCTTTAGTAATTGGACAGAGAAGAAACAACTTCCTATGCAAGTAAAGCTTCTGGCTGGAACTTTTAGTCTTTACAGGTGACCAGTCAAGTGGATGCTGTCTGATTCATCCTTCATTAACCTACTTTACCTTGTGGCTGTGCTGAAGGTTAAATTGTTATTACTCGGACTGTGAAGTGTCCAGTCTATTTTCTGACCTGATAACCCATGGCGATCAATGTATCCTTTGTATGTACTATCTGCACATGCTTTCAATATCCTAGTCCCACTCATTCTTGTTTTCTTCTGTGAGGAAGAGTCCAAGGATTGATGGATGTGAATATGCCCCACAGGCTGTTGGGGGAACAGGGGCTTGGATGCTAGCATCAAAAAATTGTACCCATCCCCCTTATTTATCAGAAGCATGCTGTGCTGAGACTTCAGAAAAACCATTTTTCCTCCTGTATTGGAAGATGGAGGTTGTGGGAATTTGCAACCCCATTTGCTCATGTGTTTATACTTAATCCATTGACTGAATCAATTATTGTTATCCTGAGAACAACCTGTAAAGGGAGGATGAATTCCAGTATGTTTCAGACATTCTCTCTGTCTGTGTTTCATAATTCATAGGCTGCTCTCTTTCTCTGAGAGACCTTGAACCCACCCACAAGAGATAACTTCCTTCTCATGTTCCTCATTAGCAAGGAGAATCAAGGCAGATTCTTTCAGAGTTCATCTCCTTATTTTGAACTTGTTGCAGCCTTGGGAACCATCCCTGGATTGTCCAAACAGATGTGAGGCCAAAGGTTCTTTTGAAACTGTTATCTCAAGATAAGCTGTCATGTGGACAAGACTTCAGCATCCCATCTACCTTTCTGCTGCCAGAATGCCAAACGAGTGCTAGAGCAGCTAATAACTGAATTAATTGATCAGTAGCAAATGTTAACCCCTCCCCAATTTAATTACCGTGCCTTTTTTGCCCATATTAGGTTCCTTTGGTGACTCCTCCCCAACCTTTTTTTGTTTTTGGCTGGACTGTAGAAACCTTAGCTTTAGGAAGATGTTGTATACCCTCAGAACTTTATTGAGCTTTATATTAAGTCGGTATGTTGCAGGCTGCATCCCCAAATGGTGCTCTTGTGTTATACAGTTTTCTCTGTGCTTGCAAGTTTTATGCACAAATGGCTTGCAAGGGACACATCTTTATTTGAAGTGCTGCAGTGTCAGGTGTTGTTCTGCCCTATTCTTTTGATCAGGCTATGCAGGCAGAATATGAAGTAATGTCAGAAAGGAGAGGAGACTCCTCCATAGTCCTGCTGCAGCTTTAAACTTGAAACGGATTGCTCATAAAGTTTCCCCCTTTCAGATCTATAAGACTTATAATGAATATTATATTCCTGCCTGACTTGAGGCTATTGTCACTTTTTGATGCAGTGCTGTTAGACAATGGGAGGTGAGAAATTGTCTGTTTCAGATGAAGGCATTTTCCTATTATGTCTTGGTAACTCTCTTCCTCAATGTGTTAAGCCTCTCTGTAAGTGATCAAGCAGGGAAACAAAACAAATGCTGCGCAAGTGTGAATGTGACATGTTGGGCATGGGTCGTTCCCCTCCCCCACATAGGGCATTGATTTTTGTGGAGGGCAATATTGCCAGGTCAAGGAAAACCACATTCCTAGGTTAATACTGGAACATTCTAGGACAGTGGTTCTCAAACTATGGGTTTAAGAACCCACAGTTCTCAGAGAACCCACCTGGATTTTGGTGGGCTGCAGGCTGTTGCTGGCTGTGGAGCTACAAGGCATTCTGCGGCACAGCATGGCCAGCACAGTGGATTGTTTGCTGGTGCTTCCTAGAAACCTCAAGGCATTTTGGGGTGCAACATAGCTGCTGGAGCTAACAGAGTGAGTCATGGCAAAGATTCAGAAGCACTGTCCTAGGGCAGTTGTTCTTGCTTCACCTTGTGTATACACGCTAGAGATAGTGTCCTATTGCCTGAGAAACTGGCAGGTTCTCAGCAGTAGCCCCGCTCTGTTAAGAATGCCAACCATATGTTAGGACACTGTTTCTCAAACAGAGATTGCAGATGTGGCCAGACAATATGTGTATAAGGCTATATTCCCTGTTCAGTGGTTCTGATTGCAGATCTTCCCTTTTCTTCTTAGAGCTCATAGCAAATATTAATAGAGCAAATATTTATTTAAAATTTATGTCCAGCATTTGTTTTCACAGAGTACCCCACAGAAGGAAGCTAAAAACAAAATCTAAAACAGTAAAACAATTTTTTCTTAACTGATTAAAGAGTTTACAATGTCAACACAAAAAAGAGAACCAGTATTCTGGCTGCTGTTTGTTGTCTTTAGCTTATTGTTGTATCTCTAATTTTCTGAGCCACTTTTAATATTGTAATTCTAACTTGGTACTTAAATGTGTTAAACAATGGCATTCCATTAAAAATAGGACAATAGTTTCCCAACAACATAGTCTTAAGTTGCCAAAATATCAAGGGAGCCAAATAGGCTTCTGGAGCTTCACAATCCGTGTGTCACAACCCAAAAGACCCTGTTCTGTATACTCAGTGATCCCACCTATTTTGGAACAGATCCTCTGTAAAAGACCTGAGTGAATAGAATCCTTCGAGAGAAGGCAAATATTCAATATTATTCAAATATTGCTGCAAGTAATTTAAGGCTTTTAATTATTTAGGCTTGAACAGACTGGAAGTCAGTGCAGATTGTACAGTACTAGGAGTTGTACAGTTCTAGGCCTTGTCGAGATCCTAGCGGCAACATTTTGTAAATAGCTGAAATTTCAAAACACTTTGCAAAGGTGGTCTTACTTAGTACTTTGATGTGATGAAGGCAAGTGTGACATTTGGCCATGCCTGCTATCTCCAGTGTCTGTGTTTCAAGGTGTGGAGATATGACAACTCTTGTGTGCCTGATGAGCCTCTTGGATGAGCTGGAGTGGGCCTGGGAGAGTTTTTCTCGCCCTGGGGCCAGGGATAGTGCTGTTAAAGGCCTTGGATGTAGCTGGTGGGGAGGGGGTTAGTCCTCTTCCCTAGCAGGGTTTTTTTTGTGAGGATCACTGGTGAAGACCAGTTTGGGAGTGTGGCCTCCCCATTCATGAGCCATCTCCTCAGCCAACAGATTTAGATACATAAAGGCATATGCATGCTGCCTCTACAAGGCTCAGAATGCCTGTTTTCTGGTGAAAAGACTTCATTTCCGGTTTCCTCAGAGACTGGAAGTTGCATGTTTTTTACCAAAACAGCCAATCTGAGCTTCACAGAGGCAGCACGGAGACACACACTGTCTCTGTTAGGGTCTGAAAAGCCTCCAGAGGTGAGGAGAGCACAGCTCCCCCCTGCATTGGAGGCCTGGGAGGGTGAACATGGACTAATGGCAGCCATCACATATGTGGGCTGTCGCTGGTCGGAATGTTGCTAAGTGACATTCACCTGTAATTAGACCATTGAACTTCGCCCGTACTACATTATTAGATGTATTCATTGCATTTTTAATAATCTTTGATTATGGTTTTTTCTTTTACTGTGTTTTTCCTTTCCTTTTTTATTATTATAAATAAATGAAATTTTAAAAAAGTCTTGTTGCACTTTCCTTAAAACTGCTGGTATTATGCACCTTCTCAAGGAAACATTTTTTTCCATCCAACTGCCCATTCTATTTATGCCTATATCTGCCTATTTATGATCAGTTGGGAAAGGCAAGAATGCAGGAGGTTGATCAACCTCAGTCTTCCAAAAATCCTCCATTTCAGGCTGCTCAAGTTGTGAGTACTTATAGTAACAGACCAAGAGGAATTGAAGTGCACATCCTGATTCTGGAAACATAGATTTCGTGTCAAAGCAGGTGTGAACGAAGTATCTTGCAGCCTCTAGCCCAGGGATTTTTCAACCTTTTTTGTCTCACGGCACACTGGCAAGGTATTAAGATTGTCAAGGCACACCATCAGTTTTTTGACAACTGGCACCATGCTGTTGGTGGGGGCTCACATCCCCCAATGGGCATACTATTAAATGACCCTCCCCCAAACTCCCATGGCACACCTGCAGACCATTTGTGGCACACCAGTATGCCATGGCATAGTGGTTGAAAATGACTGCTCTAGCCTGCTTGATCTCATGTCTTTCTCTAGTTGCAATTTGAGCCATTGTCTTTGCTGTTTTATTGCAGCAGAACCTAATGAGCTGACTGGACTCCAATTGCATCAACTGCCAGGGCTGTTTTTTTTTTTTTTTTTTCCATTCGGGAAGTCAGAGCTTTGGCAGAACTGCTGGACATGGCAATGGAAAATTTCTCAGAGCTTTCAGGAATTCATTAAGGAGTGTGGTGGTTTCAGGGTTTAAGGTTGGAGTAAACATAAAAGGACACCACTTTAAAAGGTGCCTTTTTGGCCAGTTAGCAGTATAGCAACAACAGGTTATTGTAGACAGGTTGAAAGTGGAAGATGCATTTTCTTTCCAGTGTCCCTTTTTGTTTCTGTCTTTCACTTCTGCTTGCTAGGCATAGCAGTTATAGTTCTTGTAGATCAGGGGTGTCAAACATAAGGCCTGGGAGCGGGATGCAGTCCGCAGAAGCTTTTTACCCAGCCCTTAGGCTCTCATCTGCTGAGCAGTGCTGTGGTGTTACTGCTGAAAGGGCAGCCCTCTCCTATACCTTGAAATATGATCAAGATTTGCATATTTTCTTTTCTGTCATTTGCAGCTAATGAATTCCTAAATAAGAAAAAGTGCTTATTTTTTTGTTATGACCTGTTTAATGATGTCAGTTCTTGCCTAATGACATCACTTCTGACCCTCAGCAGGCATCATGAATGCTATTCGGTCCTCGGTATGAAACGAGTTTGGCACCCCTGTTGTAGACAGGTCTCAGAGTTACAGTCTTCTCTCAAGTCCAACTCCCTCTCCCTCCTCCCTTCTGGGAATGTAACAACTTTAGGCCCTGGATTGTTTCTGGGTAAAAAAACAGTTCTTGTTGGGAAGAAAATCATACACAAGACATGGAAGGATAGAAATAATATTAAGAGCTTGGAACCTTTTCACAACTGGCAAATTCTGGTTTATTTGAAATCATAAAAGGAAATCTTTGGCTTCAACCATTTACATGCAAGCCTAACACTTGACTTAGTAACACTGAACCTTTAATATTACATTGAACCCAGCATGTCTAGACTGTATACCAGCTATTTTCAACCTTTTTCATCTCATGACACACTATCTGTTTTTTCTTTACAATTGGCGAGGCACATCATGCTGGTTGTGGGGGTGCCCACATCCCCCAATGGACCCACTAATAAATGACCCTTCCCCATATTCCTGCAGCACTCCAATGTGTCACAATACACTGGTTGAAAATTCCTGCTGTATACCTAGACTATACTTTAGAAGTAGAAAGTGGTAGGGAATGGGTGGGTGAGAGACCTAATGGATCGTGTAGTCTGGTTCTTTCCCTGTGCTAGGAGATGGTGTGGCTGAGGAATGCCCCTGAGAAATACCATTCACATCTCTTCTTGAAAAGCTCCATATAGAAGATTGCTGTACAGCCAAGGCTTTCATGTATTTAAGCTAAACAAGTTAACCATGTGGTGCTGTGGCTCCAGAAAGGCTCATTCTGTTTTGTATAAATAGGAGCATTGTGCTCTGAAGTAGTGGTATCATTACTGTTCAGCACTATAGTAAGACAATATCTGTGCTCCTTTCAGGATGTTATAGTTTAAGAACATTGAGCAGTAACAGTCTAGAAGACAAGTCTAGACTCAAAAGTTCTAGTCCTTTAGTCAGAGGACTAAAATAGCTATGCATGCTTAATCTAGAGGGGGACGGTCAGGGGGAGAGGGAGGATTATGCTGAGAGTTTAAAATTGTGATTGTGAGAGAGATTAAATATAGTGCTGTGAGCAGTATTAACACGTCCATCTCATCTGTTCTCAATCCCTGAATTAGGTGACCGGCCAAAGAATGTTTTCCCCCATGCCATATGATGTAGAGACTTCCCACTTGGGATGAGGGGCAGGGTCCCCTATAGTGAAAAGCAATTGCATGTGGCTCCAGTGCAATGTATTTCCTAGTGAAGTGGCTAACTGTAAATGTAAACACACTAAAATGTCATAATGAGGTGAGTAAACTTTGGAGTTCCTCATACCTCTTTAAGCAAAAAAACAAATAAACCAACTAGTTTTGTTGGAGGAGAGAAGATTGTTTTAGACTAGGATGGAAAACGTTCAAATGTGCAATTTTATAATTGTCTAATAAGATGAGGTATTGGAGGTGTTAGGCAGATTCAATTAGGTTAGATCATACTAGGTGCAAAACAGATTTCAAGTGGCACTAAGGCCTATTGAGTCAGAAGAAATGACAATGTTCCCTTTGAAAATATAAAAATACAGTAATGTGGATCTGTCTCTGCTGATTGAAACAGACTGATGCCCTTTTGAATCAGAGCAGAAGTGAAAGCAAACTTAGTACAGCTGAGGGTGAGTTTGATGATGTGCTACAGACTGTTAGAAAATAGACTTTGAGGCATATCCTGCGTACGCATGGTTCTGACCTGAGGTGGTAGGCTAAATTTTGTCTCTTTGGATTCATACATAGAAAAGGTTCTTTCTGCATTGAAGTCTTCATCTTCTGAATGAGCAGGTTCTTCAGAGTTATAGGGCATATAACTAGACACACCTTTGGTCCCCAGCAAGACATGGGTAAGGTAAAATACACCCCATCAGGAAATGTACTCTAAGGCTTGGTTAAGCTTATTTGTTTTTTGCTGTCAAGTGGTGGTCCACTTTACCAATCTAGTATGCCTGATGTGGAGTGTATAAATACAGTATTTGGTGTATCTTTTTTGTGCTGTACTCTATGCCCTTGCTTGCAACTTAGAAATATTGCAAATTATATGTACAGTGTAGCAGAGTTTCATAAACTCAGAAGTATGCCCCAATTGTCAGAATTAAAGTTGGAGGCACACTTCACTCTTTCACATGCAAATAAAACATTTTGGGGTGTATCATTGAGGGCCTGTCATTGGAGAAAGTTTCATGTATTTCTGTGTGAATTATTCTGAGCAGACCTCTGATTGAAACGAGGGAAGCCCAGAGCTCTGCCTTATGCTGAGAAAGAACAGTAAGCTTTCTTGAGAGCAGATTTGGTTCTGCATTGAGAAGGACTGAATGCTCTGATAAACTCAATGCAAAGGTGTGGCAGAGTTGTCCACCCTACTAGAAACAAATTGGAAGGATCATGGTAAGATAGGTTTAAAGTGAACTTTAAGTAATATTTCCATATTACACTTTTTGTTCACCACAGCAACATGGTGACATGTAAAGTGTGAATTGAAAGGTTGCATTGTCCAGTTATATCCTTTTTTTGCTTGGAACGGAAGAGACTGTTCCAGGCCTTTGTAGCAATATAAATATCTCAGATAACAGACTGATTCAAAGGAAAGAATTTGCCTTAATAGACCCCAAAAAAGGAGAGGAAAGGTCCACCTTATAACACAGCCAACGAGCCCCTGTATCCACAGATTGGGTCCGCGGGACCCCTCACACCCCCCACATGTGTCCCCTCCAAAGGGTCCTCTGAGCGCAGCAGAGGCCACAGACGGATGTCCACAGCCTCTGCCAGGCTCAGACTGAACCCTAGAGGTAAAAAAGGTCACTTCTGGTTTCTCCACAAAACTGGATGACTTTTTTAACCTCTAGGGCTCAATCTGAGCCCGGCAGAAGCTGTGGACAGACATCTGTGGCCTTTGCCAGTCTCAGAGGACCCTCCAGAGGTGAGGGGAGCTCAGCTCCCCTTGCCTCGAGGGTGGGGGGGAGAGGTATTTGCCCATACCCATGGTTTCACTTAACTTTGGGGTGGGGTTCCATAACAGAACCCCACAGATATGGAGGCATGCCTGAATCATTGATATGTGTGTTAGGATTACACAAAAACAACATAATTGTATAACTCTGCGGTTCTCAAACTCTCAGGGTGTTTGAGGACCACAGTAAGTCCTTGCAGGGAAGGCAGCAACACAGTCCCCAGGTTTGCATCGCTAAGGGGGCTGCAGGGACTGCCATTTATTTACCAGTCCCTGCTGTAGCCTCCCAGGGGTGTGGGGAGCCCTGTGCAACCCTCCGCAGGGCTCCCCAACTTTCATAAAGTGAAAGGAGAGCGGCGTCCCAACTCCACAAAACTGGAAGTGTAGCATGATCGCTCCGCTTTCACTTTTTGAAGACTGGGGAGCCCTGGGGAGGGTTGCACAGTGCTCTCTGCACCCCTGGGAGGCTGAAGCAGGGACTGGTAAGTGAATGCAGGTCCCTGCAGCCCCCTTAGTCCACCCCTTAAGGGGCTGCCTCCCCTTACCCCTGCCCCTTAATGGGAAAGCGTCCAAGGCCCTCAGGCTGGGGCGTTGTGATACCCCGGTTTGAGAAGCTCTGGTATACCTTCTCTGTAATCCCATAAAATAACATAGCAAAGTGCTCTGAATATAATCAGAATTACCTATGTTCATGAGACTGAGTCCTATTTGATTTGCTCTATTCACTAGGTTGTTATCTTGTGAGAAACTATGTTACTTTTCACAGAGACTGTGTTTTTACAGTGGAATTCTGGTCTCTTGCTTCTTGCCTACCTCATGAATGCAGAATTGAATTGTGTATTTCTGTAAATTAATTTAATTTTTGTTTAATTTCTGGAGGTTCTTGTGGGATTGGAACTTTCTGAGGGTTCTGATTTGATTCTTTTTGTTTTGTGACAACTGCTTGTCAATTTGGAGACTACATTACTTGTTCTGGGCAGTTTCTGTCCTGTATAAATACAATACAGTATGCGTTGTACTGAGATAAGCGGCATTGAAGATGTGATACAGTGAAATAAAGAGCTGTTTCTTCAGATTAGGGATGTTTCCTAGTGCGTCTGGCAACATTGTGTTCTCCCCCCTCCCCCAAATCAGGACCTGTATGGATCAGCTATGCATGTTTCCATGTTGCGGCAGACACACAAAAATCTCATTGATTTTTCTACTGTTTAATTAGAATTCTAAAATTCTGTCCTTATGGATGAAGCTCTGCATCATTTTCCAATTTAACTAGTCAGTGTATGCAAAAGGTAAATTATTAGGAGCTCCTAAATAAATACAAATTGAAATAGGGGTTTTAAGTATTCATTTGAAACTCTTGCAGTTTGATGGATTGCTTTTGTTGTTGAACTGAAATCCTTAAATTCTGAAGTACCTTTGAAATCTAATTATGGTACATAGAGTTATCTAAAAGGAGGGTTGCCAGCTGTGGCATTCAGCAAAGCTGACTATATCCGTTTCACAGACTGGTGTCTTCCAGGAGGATTTCAGTCATATGTTGTAAGTTGCCAGAATTCAGAATCTATGCACAGATTTACTTAGTCCAATTGAATTTTTGCACTTTATTTCTTTCGAGCAGTTGACCCCCATGCCAGATCACAAACTACCTTTGAAACTATTTGAACTACAGGTATTTGAACTATTTGCCATGCACTATTGTTCCAGAAAAACCAGT
Organism: Tiliqua scincoides; assembly: GCF_035046505.1. Taxonomy (NCBI): domain Eukaryota; kingdom Metazoa; phylum Chordata; class Lepidosauria; order Squamata; family Scincidae; genus Tiliqua; species Tiliqua scincoides. The sequence continues at coordinate 78,167,759 of NC_089825.1, forward strand.
GTAAAATTCCTTTGGTCTCTTGGTATTGGTTTCATGGGTCTTTGGATCCTGGCCAGTACTTTCTGCAGTGCTGTGTTGGTTCTAAATGAGCAGAGTACTTGACTACTGAAGAATCAAGCATAGCAGTGCTGCTACAGTTTTTCTTCTTCTCTTACATTATTAGAGAATATGTGCAACTAATGTGGTGTGCTCATGTGATCGAAGCAGACAAATGAAAAATAAGGTGGCCTTTCTTTGAAGAGGCTGTAGAAACATTTTTTATTTATTTTGAGATTTTAGTGGCATTTCAGCTTGTCAGACTCCAATTATTCTTTGTAAGCTGCATGGGAAGTAATATACTTGCTGAAAGAGCTTTCCAAATTTTAATATAGAAAAGAAGCAGTTGCCATGCTCTTTGCTTCTCAGCTCTTTTCGGTCACATAAAGTTGCTCTGATGTCTTTGCATTATCAGACCTTTCAAATTCCAGGGATTGGGTTGCAGATTAAAACCTTATTATCTTTGTTGGTTCAAATTTGTGCATCGGAGGGGGTGGTACTAAGACAAGGTGAGCTTTCCAGTTGAATTATGGAAAATCTAAGATTGTGGTTTTTGCTAAAATCTGGAAACCGTTTATTTGAAAATTTAAAGGTCATATTATAGAACAAGTTAAACATTTTAGATATTCAGGCATATATTTTTCTTATTCTCACTCTTGGATTTAGCACCAAAATATGGTATTAAATGCTGCTAAAATAACAGTGCAAGCCATCATCCGTTTCTTTTTCACCATAGGCAATTCATGTGGTCCATAGAGTGTTCAATGCAAAAATTACACAGAAAATTCCTTGTGGTGTTCCCATATGATAAGTGCACTGAACTACGCAGTAGAACAGATACAAGCAACATTTTTGAGGAAAATCTTAGACCTCCCTAGATGTGTGCTCTTTGCCACCTTGTGTCTTGAAATTGGCCAGTTTTTGATAGAGACATGGGCATGATTGAGAACAATCAAACTTTGTCTGAGAGTCTATTATGACAGGGACCAGAGCAGTTTACTCTATCAACTTTTGGAGGATTCATACCTTCTAGTAGGTACCCCTATCCTTGTAAAGAAAATCAGTTTGGTAGGTACTGAAGTTGATTCTTTGGGTATGTTGCCCCAACTATAGGCCTACTGAGTTATTAAGTGTAGGTTCCTGGATATCCACCTTCAGGGACTGCTAAGCATGGCGAACAAGACTTGCCTGCAGAACCTGAACCTTTAGATCCCATTGACAACAGGTCAGCCTGCTGTGTATCTTTAATTTGGTGGTTTTCAACCGCTGTGATGTGGCACACTGGTGTGCCGTGAGGCTGCCTCAGGTGTGCCGCAGGATCAGAGGAGGCAGGAAGCAGCTGCATGCCCGCATGCGGGAGAAGCGGCTGCTTTGAGCCTCCTGTGGCAGGCAGCACAAGCAAGGGAGCAGCCAGGGAAGGGGCTGGTCACACTGAAGCAGCTGAAGAGTCTGCTTGGAGCTTGCTCTTGCTACTGAGCACGACTCAGGCTGCAACCTGATCCTCACTTTCTTGGGAGTAAGCCCCGTTGGCTACTATGGGGCTTACTTCTGAGTAGACATGCATAGGGTTGGGCACTAAGAAGGTTATTGCCTGTCTGCATGCTGATTGGCCAACAAGAGAAGCCTGGAGGAGCCAGGAGGTGGGAGCTTCGGAGTGAGTGAGAAGAGGGAGCCAGAAGCAGGCACATAGCGAGCGAGTCTGCTGAGGCCCCCAACCTAAGGTTTCAGGGTCCCTGAAAGTCCCTTTTCCTTGCCAGTTTGCCTGCAACTCCCCAAAGCGACCCTCCCTGCACTTTGGGGCTTTTAGAGGAAGGGTGCTGGGCCACAATCCTATCTACACTTTCCTGGAAGTAATTGACTATAACGGGGCTTACCTCTGAGCAGGCATGCATAGGATTGGGCTTTTGGTTGCACTCTTTTTTCTCAAATACACAAGGAGGCAATTGGCACTTCTCTCTCCTCTTCTCTCCCACCCCACCCCCTTCTCCAGGAATATTTCCTCTCCAATCTCACAATCACAGTTAGCAACTCTCTTCGTGTCCCTCCCTTCACTTGTCAGCACCTTCCAAAGATGCAGAATCACTGCCGGACATTCTCTCTCTCTCTCCCCCCCCCACCCCCAGTTTAATCCTGCACTTCTTTCAATCATGTCTCCTCACTGTCCCTCACCCACATTCTCGACTATGTGATCAACCTGCCCTGTCCTTGCCAACACTTTCTGGCACTTTTGATAAGAATTTGAACACAGAATTTTTCCTCCTTTTCAGAAACCACATATACTTCCCTCTCTATGCTTCTTGTCAATTTTTTTGTCATGTAATGATTTAATTGTATTAATTTTATTAATTCAAGATTAACTGTAATGTAGTAATTTAATGTAAGTAAAAAACTGGTAGTGTACCTTGACAATTTTAGTGCCTTGTCAGTGTGCCGTGATCTGAAAAAGCTTGAAAATGACTGCTCTAATTGTTTGAGTGTCCACAAAACTGAAGGGCCTTCTTGCTTACCAGATGTAATGTTATACCTTCGGCAGTGACATATGGAAGGTTCAGGGGGATTCCTTACAGTGACAGGTGCTATTTGTGTGCACTAGGCAGAGTGAAGTTGCTTGCCCACATGATTCTGTATTGCCCATTTTATTCAGAAGCCTGCATGAAGTTTTTATATCTGGTGTTACCGAAAAAGAACGTACATTTGGGGTGCGAGATATTGAGATATATTTTGTCAGTTAGTGACCCTGGGTTTGTGGAAAAGGTAACTGCTTTTCTCAAACTAATAGTGAAGAAGACAAGACAAGATCAAGACATGGGGTATTGGGAGCTCATTAAATGTTTAATTGTTGTAACTTGTATTTTTTAATTGTTTGTGTATATATTCCAATAAAGGTTCTGATAAGATGAGCCATATATTTGATTTTGCACACTTATTGCAGGATGTGCTGAAACAATGAGATGCAATACTGCCGAAACATTTTCTATTAAGTTAATCTATTCTTGAGAAAATGGGTTGGAAACATTCCGGGTTGTTCAGATTCCCTGCAGTTTGACACTTGTGTTTAGGATTGTGAAATATTTGTCCAGCCATGGCAGGAAGTCACTTACTGAATGTTCTCTTAAAAAGTTATGATTTTTTTAGGATCTTGACATTGTCTTGTTAAAAACATTGCAGCAGCCTTAGTTGGAAACCTCCACTTAGTATACTCCAGTTGAGTGAATATTCAACAGAGATTGGTGAGTTGTTGTTTTTATCCTCCCCCCCCCATCCCCTACAGCAGTGGTTCTCAGACTGGGGTATTGCAGTGCCCCAGCCTGAGGGCTCTGGACTCTGCACCCTTAAGGGTCAGGAGCGGGGGGGGGGAGGCAATGATGCAATCCCCAGGATTGCATCACTAAGGGGGATTGCAGGGGCTGGCATGTGCTTACCAGTTCCTGCAACAGCCTCCTGAGGGTGCAGGGAGTCCTGCAGAACACTCCGCAGGGCTCCCCGAGCTTTAGAATTTGAAAGTGGAGCGATTGTGCCCCACTTCCAGTGTGCGATAGCAAACCAGAGGTGGGGCGCAATAGCTCCACCTTCATTTTCTGAAGGCTGGGGAGCACTGTGGAGGGTACATGCCAGCCGCTGCGCCCCCCCCTTAGCAATGCAATCCTGGAGATTGCGTCGTTGCCTTTCCCCTGCCCCCACTGCCTCCCCACCACCCCGCACACACTTACAGTGGTTCTCAACCTCCCTGGGAGTTGGAGAACCGCCACCCTATGGCCTCTGCTGATGCTTTGTTTCAGACTAGGGTGAAAAGCACCTGACAACTTGAGACCTGTTCTTGGGAAGCACACAAGAATTGCTGTAAACATCTGCACCGGTTTCTTGGGGTAGCACTTAGCTTCCATTATTCAAGTTTCACAGGCCCCCTCTTTTGTACGTATGCAGATTTTGTGCAGTAAGAGCAGTCTTTTTGGGAGACTTTGAATTTGCCTGTCTGTCTTTTCAGATATAACTCAGTCAAAAGCAAGAATGATTTCATTTGTTGATTCTAGCTGTTCTGCTGACTTGATAATGTCTTTTATAACCATTTGAGGGTTGGTTCAGTGTGTTCCTTTGATAGCTAAAATTGCATTCAGCATGTCTACGATATTGCTTACATTTGAAAATACAGTTGCAGGAACTGTGGAATGACCAGAATGGTAAAACTCCTTGAGGTCAAATCAGCACTTTATCATAAGAGATGCATTAGTTTTCCTTACTCAGGAAAACTGATTGGACACAGAGTCTGTTTTCATAGGTACCTGCTGAGAAGAGAGACCCTCCACTGTGTGTGTGTGTGTGTGTGTGTGTGTGTGTGTCTTGCAATGTTCCTATACTTAAAACATGTGTTGCTCAAGTGTTTCCATGGTTTTGTAATGCTCAACAAACTTTTCTTAAACACAGCCACCTGATCAGTGCCATGTGGGCCTTGCTTCCTTTCTGGATGAGGACATTAATTTGCATGCCTTCTTCACATTGAGAAAAACAATAAGCTAGTTGTCCTCTTAAGACTTTGGGAACTAGTGGGGCTTGGCTACTGACAGAGGGCAACTTTATGCGTGACCTGAACAGAAATGTAGAGGCAGCTGCTTGAATCATGATCTAGTGTGTATAGGGTTGCCAGCTCTGGCTGAAGCTATTCTGAATCCTGGAGGTGTTTTTTTCTGTCTAATGTAATATTGGAAATTGCTGGAGGCTGTGTTAAAATCTCCAGAATTGCTTGGATCACCTGGAGAGTGATGCAGATTCCTGGAGGGTTACAAACCTTGCATGTAGAGCTATATGGCCTAGGTATTAGCTACACCATAAAATATCTATTTGTCTATCCCAGTCAGAAAAGTTTGAAGTCTTGAAATACTTGTTTGGTCTTATTGAGTGGCTAGTCACCCCTGCCTTTGCTTGCCCCAAGTACTCTCCTTGATCCTGTTCTTTCATAACAGAAAGGGAGGTGGGGTGGGCATACTACCATTATTGATCTGTTTCTGTCATGCTGGTAGCAGCTGCCCTTCAGGGTCTGGTAAAGAGAAACAGTCTGTATTAAATCTGAATTCCTGATGATGTCTGCGTGAGACGACCACTGCCTTTCATCTACCCTTTAAGAGCCAACAACGTTTTAAAGCTTGAAGGAGGATGAGGGCTCATCTGTGAGGCAGATACTCAAGGCAGCTTATAGATAAAACCAATACTAATTAAAACAATACTAAAAAATGTTGTTTGAGCTCTGGACTAAGTTTCCCATTAATAAGACCAGTCATATACATGTGAACTCAATATGGTAAATGAGAGACGTTAAATGCTTTTGGAGGATAAATCTTCAAAATGGTGGTAAAGACTAGCTGGCATATAAACATATGAAATTTCTTCCTAATGAGTCCGATCATTTAACATCTATTGTCTAAACTGTCTGGCAGTAAGACTGCAAGACTCTGAATTCTCAGTACTACCTGAAGGAATAGTGGGGATCAAACCTGTATTTTCTACTTTCAAACCATGTACTTGTCACTGAGCTAGGGCCCCTTCTCAGCTCTGTAGAACAAAAAGTGCTCCAAAAGAGTGCTCTCACAGTTCACTCTTTTTTCTTCCCCCAGTCAAATGTTGAGTAAGGATAATGCTTTTCTGGAAGTGCATATCAGCTCTCCTTTTCTGGTGGATGTCAGCTGCCTGGAGACTTGATTCTCCCTCAGTTTCAACTGCCATACCCAAAGGAGATTCATGTAGTAATTGTACTCTGGAGGCATAGAGGAGGGCAGTTATTATTAAAAACAACTGGTGAATAATTATTGAAATTATGTTAACCAGTAAGCCATGCCATATGCTAATAACATGGTCAGTACTTAGACTAGGAGTTTAATAGTCTTGCTCTTTCTATCCTTTCTCCCCCCACCCCAGCTGTCTCAAGCCTCTGATGCCTCTGAATGTTAGCCTGACTTCCAAAGGAAGGTGGCAGTCTTCAAATCACAGTTCAAATTCTTGGTCACTCATTGGCATATTGGAATGCTAGTTACTTTAAATAAGTTACATTTAGGTGTAAATGCATGTACAAAAGCAGTATGTGCTGAGACACCTTTATCTGAGTGGATTGTTGTGCCATGATCATTTGTAGTTATGAGCCAGCTTCATCACATGCAAGACTAAGCATAATTGCTGAAGTACTTTAAATTCAGGATAAAGTATATTGAAAGTAAAATTTGGCATGACAGTTTAGAAGTTGAGTACTGTTGAGAACTTCACATTAGGAATATATTTTCCAGTGGTTCATGTACCATTGCATGTTTAAGTAGAACCTAAGCAAAAACAAACTCTGTGTGTATCTGTTGTAGCAGGCTAGTGTCATGAACTAAGAGACATCTTCCATTCTCTTCCACCCCGCTCTTCCAGTTTTGTAACTAAATGAGTAGGTGTCATCTTGTTGAAACCTAGCTCATAGGGTGACTGTGAATAGGCATGAATAAAAATATACGCTGAAATGAAATAGAAATTTGTTTTTCTTCAATTTTCAGTATGCAGACTTGGAAAAATCTTAAGCCTTTGAACAAGAGTTAGCAAGTATGGGAATGAAGAATCTTGTAGCAATCAGTAGGTGGGGAAGAACTGTATGAATAGTATAAGGAAGGGATACAAACTATAGTGAGCATAGATCATGCTCTCACTGTGTCACTGCAAAATACCAGCAGGTTTGTGCAGTACAGTATTCTTCCCCTTTACTAGCATGATGTTGCACTGGCATGCCCTCACATTTTCCCACCATTTTTCTGTGTGTCATAAATGCTAAAAATCTTGTTGGTCTAAAAATGAAAGCTGAGATTCTGAGGGTGCAAAATTTTACACTTATCTCAGATAGTAATTCCACAAGTGGTTGAACCAGTTCTCGTTTTTTCTCCTTCAAAATATTTCAAGAAGCATTCAGAGTGAGAATGGAAGTTTTTAAGTTCTGTGAACCTCTCTTTATCTTGGTGTATGAAGAATCAGAAGCATGTCTGACAGTACTCAGTTTTGTGGGGTTTTTTTGCTTTTTGGGAGAGAAGTTCTCTGAAAGTAATATTGTGCAATCAAATTGCTTTGAATATGTGGTGCATTTTTTGTTAATGTTAACTCTGTTCATGTTGTTGAATGACTTTATGTGTGAGTAAGTAATCTCTGAACTTATTCTGTGTCCCGTAAAGCTAGTCATTAAAATTGTTATAAAGCATGAAAGATTCTGTTTAAGTTAGAGGCCAGAGGTAGACTTATCTAAGGAACTTGAATGACCCTGGAATGATCCTCATCCTCAAAGCAGCTCTTACTCTGAAAATGAATTCTTGAACATGTGATGGCCTCATTTGAGAGAAGTGAACATTGAAAATCCTCAGAACACAGAGCAAATAACAAAAATAACAGTGATTACACATGAATGTAGGGTGACAAAGAAACCTCTTAGCAACAAATTGTGTAGAACTGTTTGTGCCTCATGGGGAAAATAATGTGTGGTTTTTTTCTTGCAGGGTAATCACTTTGATCAATATGAAGAAGGCCACTTGGAGATTGAGCAGGCATCCTTAGACAAGCCTATAGAATCGGTAAGAAATAATTTATCACTCTCTGGCCCCCAGTAGGCCAGGTAGTGCTTTTTTTAATGTGAGTGCAGCTCTACTAGTCAAATTCAAATCTTACTGTAGATGAAACAGTTCAGGGGTGGCTTTTAGTGTATTTGCATGCCTTGCATTAATGTTACAGTGAGGTTGATTGGTGACTATCTAAGAAGCATTTTTGAAAGAAAAATCTGTAATTTGCCTTAAATCAAGTCCCTAAAAGCAATGCATTATTTATAGTGACTGATGTTGCTAAATATTGAATTACACATTTAAAAATTTTTGATTTATGTCCTTAATGGAAATTAAAGAGAATCAAAAAATGTTTTACTCCTCTATTTGGATTTTCCTTGGTACAGAGAAGGAGAATGCAGAATAAAACACACAGCAGCATTAAGAAAAATTCAGTCCAAATAGATTTCACTCATGAGAGTTTAAAAGCTGCCTGTGAACATGATATAAAGACATTGGTGCATATCCTGATAAAAGGCTGCAAGTGGGAAAGGGAAGAGCTGCTTTTAGCTCACTTTTCCTTTTTAAGCATCTCAGTGTTTTTTGAACTGTCTCTCCATGCCATATGTGTGTATTCTCCCTCCCCACCTGAGACATGCAACAGCTGCAATTCCACTGCCTAAATTCTTTTTTGCAATTTTAAATTTATCTTTGTAATCTCACTGGAGCAGCAATTTAAAAAGGAATGACATGGATATCTACGAAGTTTTATGAGAAAGGGTATGAAAATGGGGAAAAATGCTTTTTCAGGGCTGGATTAAAGGATATATCCTACTCTTGAACCGCAGGATATATCCTGCTATATCCCCTGAATTATATGCCAGATCCCTTCTTATGCCTGCATAGAGGTCCCTGCCTTCTGAACTCCTGTTCTTAAACAGCCTTTGACCGGTATTTGGCTTGCCAGGCCTCTGCCTCTTGCTCCCCAGCTCCACATTGCCTTTGCAATTTTGCAGTTGTTCACTGTATGTCCACAGTCACCACATGAACCATTCTGTAATCAAGATTGGCAGCAAACGTGGTTTTTGCCACCATGAACAGTAGTTGCACAACATGGGTGTCAGTCTCTCAGGTAGCAGTGGAGGGTAGACAAGCCCTCCCTATAATTTGAACAGTATTGAGCTAATCCCACAGCAATAGACTACATACCATTCTCTTATGTTTTGTACAGACCACTGGTGTTATATACATTTTGGAAGTGTGACTGTCGACAGACTCTTAACAGTGCACAAGACAATTCCATTGGGTCCTAGAACCCTTCTTAAGGAACCTGATGATCCATGTGGATAATACTCATCGTCCCTTTCTGCACTGCCTTCAGACTCTTCTTTCAGTGAAGGAAGCAAGAGCATGTGAAACTTGATTTGGTAGTGATATCAAAATAGCAAGGCAGTTTGTGGCCTTAACTTCAGTGGTACTGGCTGTTTTTCTCACCCTTACAGCTTGAAAATCCCTTGTTCCTTACTGTTTGGTAGGGAGATAACCACTAAACCATGACTTGGCTTGTTTTCTACACTGGGTCATTCTGGGTCCATTAGCCCACACAGTGGTGAAATTAATCCAGCCCTGTTAACGCTTTGCCCAGAGATTGAGTGTAGGCTGTTTCGAGCCCCACTGTGATCATGAGCAGTTTTAAAAACAAACAAAAATCCCTTTAGCGTTAGGAAAGAATATATATTTGCTTTCCTGTGTAGTAGGTTGGTGTTTGTGTGTGCGTATTTGTGTGCGTGTTGAGATGTTCACAGAAATTTACACAACTTGGGGTGTTCGACATTTTTTCTTCCACAGCAGTTGGCCCAAATTAGCTAAGCAGCCATGACCTGGTTTGTATTTGCACGGTCTGCATTTTTAATTTCTTTTCTAGGGTTTCCTCTCTTCTCTTCCTTTCTCTCCTCTCCCCTGCCTCCCATTTCTTATTTCTCTTCTGGTCCAGTGAACACTGCATTCCGTATCTGTCTTAATGTGCTGGCATGATGCTAGAATTAGGCATGGCAGTCATTGATGACACATGAAATAATGCTGCAGAGGGGGTGGGAAGGTTGGTGGTGATGTAGCTGCATTGGATTATGTTGAATGATTCAGCCTTGTTTGCTATCTCCATCCCCCAATTGAAATGCCAAAGCAGCTTCCCTCTGTGCAAATGTCATATGGAGTAGCTTACATTAGAGTAGTATTTTGTACTAACATCTCCAGCACTGCACATGACAAATAACTCTGGTTCGCAGCCTTATGTTCACAGGACTCCATTGCTTATGGCAGAAAGGACTCTATGAATGCATGGGACTCTATCCTTTTCTGTAAGGAAGTCCTGCTTGCCCTCATACAGCTACCTTGTCTTGGTGCAATCATTGCATATAGGTGCTATGAAACAAATCTAGATGTGTAAATGTTTGATTATGGCTCACAGGAGATTGAAATAACACTTCTGCCGTAGTCTGCAGACTGAACTAAATATTTTGCAACACAATTCTATGCATGTTTTCTCAGAAACAAGCCACATTAAATTTATTGGAGCTTACTCCCAGGGAAGTGAGTTGAGGATTTCAGCATTAGTTTTATAAGCAAGTACCCTGAAGTTTAAAACAAATTCTGAGTCCAAAACTCCTCTGCCCTTTAGTGGAGACATGAAAATCACTATGCAGTCGATTTACCTTTCCCTGTGCAAATTGCTTTAACTTTGGACCACCTTTTTGCCACAACCTGGATGTTTTGTTCTTGCAGCATCTAGAATAGTCCCAGTTTACAGATGAGAAACTGAGAGGGAACTGCTGAACATCCCCTGAGCTCATCAGATGAAAAGGAGCTTGAATGCCATTCTCAGAGAAGTCAAAGTTTACTTTTAATCTTGGGACCACACTAGCTGCTTAGTTCATACCTAAACCTTTCTACCCATAATAATTGAATCAAATTGACCTTTTATGTTCTTCATCACCTTCTGTGGGAGCAAGGCTCATTGCCTGGTATTACAATACAGTGCAGATGGGGTTTACTTAGGTAAAGGGAAGCTAGGGTCACCATAAGGTAATTAATCTTAAATTAAGTTTTCTTTAGTCCACATGATTATAACTACTACTACTATTTGTGAGAGGTTTTGAGGAATTTTTTTTAATATTGCAAAAGAGAGGCAATAAGATACAGTTATCTGATCGGTTTTTAGGGAGCATTTACTTTTTTATTTTAATGGAGACAATTTCTAAGATTTAGAAAGCTTTATATAAGTGGCTGTGCCTTAACTACTTGAGGACTCAGATTACTGTGATGTACCATGGATGCATACATTTCCTTCAATTAAAATAATAATTAAAAAAACCCAACCAAATTGATACAAATCAATGAAGTAGCAAGTTCTAGCCTCTCAAAGTGCTGATTAGGTAGGTGTGCTTGTCTGTCTCTCAGCTGATCTGGACAGTGCTTGGTAGACTATCTTTTCTGCCATGATTAACAGCTGTGAGCATGCATCAGGAGAAGTGAAACATTTTTAACAGCTTAGTTTTAGAATGTGCTCTGATTGCAGTTAAAGTTTACCCATATGTTGTGGTTGTGAAATTAGAGAACATGATACTTAAAGCATTTCTACTCGCCCCCAGGAAGCAATTAAGCACAGAAAGTTACCTTTTACTGTTCAGTGTTGAAAATTGATTTTTTTCTTTCTTTCCAGCAGCAAATAAAACCCAATTTTCAGCTGGAAATGTAAAGTGGATTTACCATAAGGGCTTAACAGTAGTAAGTAAAGCCTTCTAAAACATAAGTGGATTTAAGTTTCTAAAAAGCTGTTAAGACCACTTGGATCTGGAAGCTATATAAAGCCCAAGGGAAAGCACAGATACTTGTGGAAAACCTCTCTGGGGAATGGCTTTGCTTGGGAACCCAGCTGAATTCACATGTGGCTCTGCAGCATTATCTTTTGAGGGGATGCTGACTTGTATTGCTACAACATGGAACTTGGTCGTGACTAGAAAAGGTTGGTTTTGGGAGTCTACAGATCACTGCATTGGTTAGGGAAATGATGGCATTTAGATCATTCTTCAGATGTGGTGCTGTGCCTCTAAGCTGGTTTCTGTGTGTGCTGTCAGCTTATAACAAGTCCCCGTTTATGGCAGAAAGTCCCACCCCTTTTTTTAACATTGCTGGATCCTACAGTATTGATTGAATGTGTAGCTTTAAGTTTGAAAATCATACTGAGCTCATACTGAGGGCTGAGCTTCAGGTAACTGGTGCCGATTCTTCTTGTGCCACTGATGAGGACTTGTTGATCCTTCTGCCAAAAAGTATCTCCTTCAACCATTATTTTATAGGGAGAATGGACCCTGCTATGTTGGTTCATGCTTATTAGAGTTTTGGGACTTTTGTAATCCTGGATCACCACAAGATTTGTTTAGTAACCTTAAGTGTGCCAATTGTTGTCTGTTGGTAAAATGCTGGGTGTTATGACCCTAGCTCACAACCTTGATTCTTCTTCTTCTTGATTATGAAGAAGAAATATACTTCTGTACACGCAAAGTGCTGAAAAGCAGCAGTTATTAGAAAATTCACAAACGAATGGTGAGGCAATTATTAGATCCAGTTCAAGTCAAGTTGAGAAAAGGGAACACAACTGAAGCTAGCCAAAGTGAAGGTTTTTTACACACAAAATGTAGCAGAGTCCCATGGTTGCTTAGAACAAGTCTGATTTGGAAGCTTGTTAAGGGTGAGACTGTATCACTTAGCTACTCTAGCAGTTTGCTTTTAAACAGCTTCCTGTCTGTTTTCCCTGTAGTCTTATCCTTTAGAGCTGGTTTGTGGGGCACAGCCTGAATCTTCATTTGACACAACCCTCATCAGACACATTAGAACTTGAGTCCTGATGGGGAGGAGCAGTAGAGATAGGACCCACCCATTATAGAGATTTATGGAGTTCCTCTTGGAGATGGACATTTAGCAAGTGGGAGCAGCAGTACTCTCCCATGTAGAATGTTACTTTTTTCTAGGAGAAAGTAAAGGGGTAAATTGCAGGTGTAGTTCCTACTATGCCCAAGCAGAAAAAGGGGAGTGTAAGTTCATGAACCTTCCTTCATTTTTTTCCCTGTATCTGAAGTGATGTTAACTATTATAGCCAGTCATGGGCTATATTCTGTCCTGCTGTCATGCCTCAGGACATTGTAGCTGAGAACTTGTGAGAATTCTTAGGCTATGTCTAACTTTATTGGCCTCAAACCTGTTTCCAGGTTTCTCTACAGTAACCCTGATTTGATCATAGAAATACATCCTAGAGGAAGGAAGACTGTAGCAATTTCAGAATAATTTACAAAAAAATGCCTCTTCTCTCCCTTTGATGTGCCATGAAGGCAAAACAGGCTCTCATCACAAACTGGAAGGTAGGCTGTTGCCTGCAACAACTGTACATATTTTTAATCTGTGTCTAGTGACCTTTGAGTATCACAGGCAGGCTGATGCTGGTTAAAGTTAATTCATTGCAAGTCCATATTTTGGGGGGTGGGGAGAGGAGGGGAATCAGCAATAGCTTACGTTAGCAGATCTGTGGACTCCCCTGTTTCCAAAGTACGTAACTTGACACGGCTGCCAATTTGACATTTAGCAGCAGCCTGTATGTGGCCGAGCACTATAAATAATGTGCTTTCTAGAGAAAGCAGAATGGTGTAGCACTACTCTTGGGCTTTTCTCTCTTGCCTTCATTGTGTCATCTGCAGTAAGCTCTAGGTTTTTGTTTTGGGGAATCTTTCCCCATCCTCAGCCTCTTGTTTTGCATGGGTTCACCCTCTGTAGCACCCAGTCTTCCTGCTTATGAATTCCTTGATGCACATGCAGCATCCCTTATGGAGCCACTCAAGAGATGACGGTGATAACCTGTCAGTTTTTGTTGGACAGGGGCCTTATTGGACCAATTTAACCTGGACTGCATTCACATGCCATCCTCTCTTCTCTCTTCTCTGTCCTCAAAAGTGGAATGTACTCTTCCAGATGCTGTTTATCACTGCCTTTAAAGTCTAACTGAGCTTCCTCTGGGCTCTAAATACTCATGTTTTCCAAAGAAAAGTGTAAAACTGAGAGCTTATGCATCTTTTCAAAATCACCACTTGGTTCAATTAAAGGCAGCTCAGTGATTCTTATTAATTAGTGATTTCCCTGATTGAGTAAATCAGGGTGGTTATTGTAACATAGTTGAGTGTATGAGAGGCTGTCCAGCCTTTCCTATTGGTCGATTTCACAAATGACAAAAGGCCCTCCATAGATGAAAGGATATTGCCTTCAGAAAGCTCCATTGGCAGTGGCGTTGAAGAGGAAGAGATAAGTGGGGTTGATGGAAGCTGAAGGAAAAAAAAATACTGAGCCAGATACTTTGCTACTTCAATGCCTTATATTCTGTCTGGGTGAAGTTACTTGGAAGAGCAGGCCATCTCCCTTTTTGGGATTGGGGTGCTACATACTAGAAGTTGTTGCTTTAATTTGTATATTGAAGCGCACTCAGCCTCTTGAGTGGCTTGGTAAGTGTGGTGCTACTGTGTATAACCATCCTCAGTTTTTCTCTTGCCATGCCCCCTCTAACATTTTTTTTCCTCCTCCTTCCCCTTCACTGTGTCAGTCACAGCGCTCTTAAAACTCCCAGCTGGTCTTGTATTTATTTTATGCTTCCACTCTTCTTTAATAAGTACATTACTTGCAAGCAGTGAATTGAAAACAAAGCGAACGAATTAAAAAACAAATTACCATTAGTTGGTTGGACAGTTTCTTACTTTGTGTTACATTTAACTGTTCTTTTGACAGCCCAGTTTTTAAAGCCAGGTTCGTATGGAAATGCTTTCACTCCACCTGCACCGCTTTTGGAAATAGCATAACGGCTTCATTTGTCTGTCTCTTTTTAGTGCATTCATAACACAACACAGTTAGCACAATGTCTCATCTGGGCAGCCGCTGTTTCCTTTGCAGGAGTGGGGGGTACAAATGCAGCTGTTTTCTGTCAGCATTTCTTGTCATCCAGATATTTGACATTTTTTATTAACAACTAAGTAAAGACTGCTGCACGTTACAATATTAAAAGCTGTGACAAGCAAAACAAGTATCACAGTAATTGCAAGCTGAATAATAGCAAGCTTCCTATTAACCGTTACCCTGCTAAAAACACATACACTATCCTACACTTACATATGAAGCTGCCTTAGATTGTTGGGGCATGTTGCCCAGTAGTGTCTGCTCAGCCTGGCAGCAGCTCTAAAATCTCAGGCAGAGAAATGTTTTGCAGTTCATATGTCAGAGGCGCCTGTGGCCCTGTATGTACAAAGCATGTGTTCTGCTATTGAGGTGTGGCTTATTCTTGGCTTAAATGACTGGCAGTTGTAAAAATTGACACCTCCATAAAAAGCTGGGTTTTGCATCAATGTTAATGTGAGGATTTTTATGTGTGATTTGACCACTTTCTGTCTCTGTTGGAAAGCCAACACATGGGGAGTCCAGCTGTTGGACACTGTGTTCTTTGAAACAAAGGGAGGGGTTCTTTCCCTTTCAGAAAAAGATTGGAGCCATTGTGCTCTGAAAGTCTCTTTCTTGAATTGCAATAAAACAACCCAAAAGAAAGGTCCTCTGTGTCTACTGAAGTGATTGGGGACATTGAAGAAATAGTTGATGGCAGTGAACAGGTAAGTTACCAGTTGGTGCTGCCAACTTATAAATCCAGAAATATCTATCTGCAGCAGGGAAAGTCGGATTGTGTTCTTGTTTATTCGAAACATTTAAATAAATATTTAATATAGAGACTTCCAGGCACCAACCAGCATCAGTTAAGAAGCAAAAATATACACCAATGGTTCTCGGACTTTTAGGGAGCATTCCTCCCTAAGTAAGTCTTTGTGGGGGAGGGGCGAGGGCAGCGATGCAATCCCCAGGATTGTGTCACTAAGGGGGGTGAGGGGTGCTTTTACCTACTGTAGGCAGAAGTAAGGAGCAGGAAGTGTGGGGAGTCCCATGCAACCCTCCGCAGGGCTCCCCCAGTGTAAGAATGTTGAGAAATAGTGCACATAGAGCACCTCCTGCAAACCGGGAGTGGTTTGTGTGCGCTGTTTCGCAACATTCTAACACTCAGGAGCCCTGCGAATGGCTCTGTGGTGCTCTCCACACCTCTTGCTCCTTGCTTCTGCCCATAGTAAGTAAAAGCATCCCCCTCACCCCCTTAGCAAAGCGATCCTGGGGAACGCTGCGCTACCTCTCCCTTTCCGCCACCTCTAAAAGGATGGGGGGAGCATTACACAAACCGGTGGGTCATGAACCACCAGTTTGAGAACCACTGATATACACGATATCACTGATAGCCATATATTGAAAAAGAGAGGGGAAAAAGCTACTTATTTTGTAACACTTATATCCTGCATTTCTACCTAAAAGGAACCTCCAAGCCATCTGACAGCAAGAGTACATGAATATACACTCAAGTAATTTTTTTTAAGTCATTGGTGACTGACAAAAACTCTCATGGGATCATGTTGTAAACTGTCCTCAAGCTTTAGATTTCTTGTCTAATATCAGTTTTCTATTGTTTAGCCACAATGCCTCTGTAAATTGGGTAAGAGGCACTTTTTCAAGTGGGTGTTCCTTTTTTTAGCAGGGGGAGAGTAACTGGCCAACCTCACCCCAGCAGTGTCTGTTCTAGTGGCTGTCTGCTGGTATTCATTTGCATCTTTTTAGATTGTGAGCCCTTTTGGGACAGGGAGCCATTAGTTATTTGATTTTTCTCTGTAAACCGCTTTGTGAACTTTTAGTTGAAAAGCGGTATATAAATAGTGTTAATAATAATAATAATAATAATAATTAATAATAATAAATAGTATTACCTTTCTCTGTGGTGTTACTATTCTTTTATAATACATTTTTTAAGAGAGCAAAACTTGCTGTGTCTTCCCACTCCTAAAATTGTTTTCTTTCATTATTCTAATTACAGATTCTATAAAATATGAAACACAGTGTGACATTTAAATAATGCCTTTAGGAAACAGATTTTATTTTTCATCTGTCACATATTTGCATTTTCTGTGGAAAGCCAAATTCTATGCTGCTGTGAAGGGCAACCTAAATGAAATGAAGCCCAGATTATATTCTGCAGGTTTTATCCAACCTAGGCTGCAATCCTGTGCACACTTACCTGGGAGTAAGCCCCATTGAACTCAGTAGGACTTACTTTTGAGTAGATAAGCATGGGTTTGCACTGCCAATGTGAGATGCAGTTTGATTCAGGATCCACAGAATGATACAGTCTTGTTCAAGATTAGATTACATACCCAAATGATGCAGTAGAACCAGAAAGGATGCCTTTGTAAGAATTTTAACAATAATCCCTGGTTAGAGGTGTTTGAAAATGGTATTACAGTATTTATTTTACTCAGAAGTAAGCAAATTGTGTTCAGTAAGGTTTAAACTGTAATCCTATTTTACTTACTGGAAACAAACACCTCTATCCATGGTCTGCATACAACTGCAAGCTGCACCTCAAGCGTATATAAAAGAAGATTTTGGCCCAAATATATGTCATTCATAAGCATTATCTTCCAACCTCCTCCTTCGAACTGATGAATGTTTAAAATAAGTATAGGTAAAGGTTTCGCTTGCACAGTCATGTCCGACTCTAGGGGGCAGTGCTCATCTCCGTCTCCAAGCAGGGGGAGCCAGCGTTGTTTGAAGACATCTTCCATGGTCATGTGGCCAGCATGGCTAAGCGCCACAGCACATAGAACACTGTTCCCATCAAAGTGGCACCTATTTATCTACTTGCATTACATGCTTTTGAACTGCTAGTTTAGAATAAGTGTTGTACATTCCAAAACTGAGTACATTCTGCCATCGTTGGATTAGTTTCAACTCAGGCCTTCCACTTGGCACTCTGCTATAATTTTAAATTTTACAATTTTAAAATGTTAGGTTTGGACTTAGTTCAATCTTAAATATAAATTTATTTTAAAAAGCCAAACTTTGCATTTTTGCTGGGCAAAGAGAGTCACTCCTCATAATAACAAGTCTAAAAACTAATCTGCAAACACTAGTTAGTGTGTGTTCTTTCTTCTCAGTAAGCTGTAGCACTGAATTTGAAGCTAATTTGGTTCCAGAATGCAAGAAGCAGAGTATTGAAGAGTTTCTTCTGGTTAAACAGGCATATGTCCAAAGCCTTTATCTCTTTCTTTTTTTAAGGCTTGCTTTCAGAGGTATCCAGAGCCAGACAATTTGCTTAGTCTGGACTCTGAGGGCGGAACTAACCATTATTGAAAAATATGGATGTTCCCAAATCCATGTTTGCTGAGAAAATGGGCATGCAAGAAAAAGGTATTTTCCTTGAAAACTTCAAATTCCACCCAAAGGGAGAATAACAATTTTACCTTTTTGGACTGGTTGGAGAAAAGTGGTTCTGAACATTCATAGAGCATAATTTCTTTACTCGCGCTGCCAGAACATTCCCTCACGTGCCCAAGGTTAGCAGCACAGGGCTTCCGAGCATACCTGTGCTACAATATCACTCTTGTTAATAAATGCTGCATTTAACCAGAGAAGGGAACTTTTTTATTTTCTTTCACTCTCTCATGCAGAAGCTGACAATGAATTGCTGCATCACTTCCCCTCCACTTACATTAATTTCAGTCAATTTTGTTTTTCCTTTTGAAAGATGAGACATTATGCTTGTTGTGTTTTTTCCCTACATGCACTAATGGTTCCTTGCTGTTTTAACCTTTTGCTAGGCCTGTTCCATTCTAACATCTTAGTACTTCTGTTATATGTGAATTGCATCACCCAGTCTGTGCTTGAGCTCATTTTACTTTATATTCCTTTTAATTGGTTAATATTTTAAATTTGTTTGTATTTTTTTACTAACACTGTATTTTTTAATTTAATAATTGGCTGCATGCTAGTTTATATATATTTTTATATATATATATATATGTATTTTTCTTTTTTTCAAAAACAAAAACCCAATCAAGTTTAGCCTGGATTTTGCTCTGATTGTGTTTTGGTTTCTAGTGGTGGGGGCAAGTCTGACACTTAACAACTTAACTCAGTCTTCTAAGTCTGACACACAAACAAATAAAAAAATAGACTAAACACTACGTTAGTTTTCCTTTGCACAAATCAAATGGTGCTCTCTAGGTGATGGATATGATTGTATAACTAGCTTGATTTTATGCTTTTTAAATGTCAATTTTTTATTTTATTTTCTCCCACATTGCTTTTTTTCCTGTTATGCACAAAAGTTGCCCAGCACACCATCAGAAAGTGTGATGACCCTCCCTGAAACCCTGTTCCTGTGGAAAAATCTTGCCAGCAGGTGTTTTGTTTTTTGTTTTGTTTTTTTCTTTCTTTTATTATTATATAAATATCTTTTTCCTTTTACTGGGCATATGTTGCCCATTTGTAGTTTTTTTATTTTATTTCTTTTGCATGCATATATGTAGAAGATTCTCTTGTTCATCATATGTTTCAATGTTTGTGGAAGGGAAGAATATATTATTGGAATATTTTTGGTTTGTTTCTCTGTTCTGTCTGTCAGGATAATATTGGACACCGCTTGCTACAGAAGCATGGCTGGAAGCTGGGCCAGGGCTTGGGGAAATCTCTCCAGGGTAAGTAAGAAATTCAACCATAAACATGGCAATTTTACTTTTGCATTACATCTCTAGATTAGATTCCTCCCCTCCCCTCTGCCCTCCTATTGTACCCATTGAGTTTAACATTAATCATATTGCACTAAGTGTATCACCCTGTTGATTCGGGATAGTTCACAACAATACCAACCTGTTTCTGGTTTGCAGATGAAAGCACAACCAAAGAACAGATGGTAAAGACACAAGCTGTCTCATCAGTCAGAAAATGGTTGTTTTGCCTAGGAGATGCCACTTTGAAGAATATGCTTTAAAATTTTGAAGAAAACTTGGCTAGTATGTGAAAGGCTTCTGCTGTAATTTGTTTGGTTTTTGATCATTGCCTCTTAAGATTTGAAAAGACCCTATTAGACTAGCGCACAGAGCTTTCTACTAGGATTCAAGAAACAATTTCAAATCATCCCCTTTTCCTATTGTGCCCTATGAATTGGAATTTTTCTTTCATATGAGTGCATTATGCATATGTGCAATACAAGTTCATTTTTTTCAATGAACTGTATTTTTTTCAATGAACTGTAAGGTACTGTATTTGGATAACCAGGTTCTTAATCCGTTCATTCCTAATGCAAAGTTCAGTGAGTCAGCTGTAGAGAATGGTGCAGGCAGCAGGAGAGCTCAAGGGACAAGGTCATTCTGAAAGTAGAGTGTAGGCGGTTGTTATACCTTAGAACGGGGTAGCTAAACTTTTTGGCTGAAAGGCCACATCAAATATCTGGCACAGTGTCGAAGGCCGGAAAAAAAAATTAAATATAAAATTTAAATAAATACATTAGAGATGGAACTTAGATGAATGAATAAATGAATGGGCTCAAATGTTCAGGACTTCTCCAAGCATGAACTCAGGTCAAGAAACAAAGCACACACTTAAATGGACCCCCATTCACCCACCCCAGTAGATGTGGAGTATTATCATGACTCCTAAAAGGTTTGCTCATATCCTAGCTAGTGTGTCATCGGTGCCAGCTCAAGTAAAATAAACTTGACTGATCTTGATGAAATGTGGTAGTCTTAAGTGGAATGTGTGAACAGTCCAGAAGAAATACATTAATTGTCCTATCATTCAAGGCATGCTTACGCCAGTAAGGAGAGGTCCTGATGAATTTGATTAAGATGCGAGAGTGTTTCTACATGTTCCTAAAATTGAAATGGCTCTTTTTGGCTAGCAGTGTGAATTGGAGAAAGTCATGAGAATTTTCAAGTGCATTTTGATGGATGTACACAACAGAAAGGGAACAACAGAAAGCTGTAACAACTTACAAACTGGACTTTTGGGATACTGACGTGAGGTTTTGAGGAGTGACTTTAGTTTCCAATGAGGCTGTATGGCTCTCATTTACAAAATGAGAGTTTGACTTCATTTAAACCAGAGTTTCTCAAACTTCTTGAATTTGGCCTCTTTCTGAACTCCCTGACAGCCATTTCTACTGCATGCAAGCACACATAATTTTCATATATAGCTGCATGTATGCAGCCCATTTCTGTATGCATTAGGATCTGTAGACCAAGACATTAATCCAGTATTGACATTGGAAGAGAACCAGAACAGTGCACTTCAGATTCCTTAAAACCAGTCAGAGATGAGGCAGGAGGAAGCCAGGAACTTCCACTGTTCCTGCTATGGTCAGAAACTCCCACATATTTGTTGCCTATCTGCAGCTGTCATGGTCAGTGGCGTACCTGGAGGGAGGCAAGCAGGGCAAAAGGCCTGGGCGCTGACCCCCTGGGGGCGCCTCCCCGAGCCTTGCGCCCCCCTGCTGCCCATTTGCCTTTTTTCTTTAAAGGGAGAGAAGCCAGTACCACTGCAGACTTTTGTCCCTTTAAAAAAAAAACAAACACCTCCTCCCAACGGAGGAGGGGCGCCCTGGACTGCTATGGAGAGGCAGCAAGAAGCTGCCTCTCCGACAGCAACTCAACACCGGACTGGGCCACCCCCTCTCCTCCTTTATAGGAGGAGAGGAAATGGGCGCCCTAGAGAGGCAGTACACCAAGAGTTGAGTCTCCCAGCATGCTGATGCTCTAGGACACCTGTTTCCTCTCCTCAGGAGGAGGGGAGATGGCGCCCTAGAGAGGCAGCATCGCAACTCCCAGCACGCTGCCTCTAGGGTGCTGTCTCGTCTTCTTTGGAGGATAGGAAATGGGCACTCTAGAGCATCAGTGTGCCGGGAGTTGCATCTCCCGATGTGCTGCCTCTCTCGGACCCCCCCCCCATTCCTATCCTCCCATAAAGGAGAAGGTGAGAGTGGGCGGCCCAGTCTGGTGCTCAGTCGCTGCTGGAGAGGCAGCTTTTCACTTCCTCTCCACAGCGCTCCTGGGCACCCCTCCTCAGTGTCTGAGGACATCCCTCAGAGACAGTGGGGAAGTGGTGCGCTCCCCCTCCGATTTTGGAGGAGATGCATGCCACTTCTAAGGCACCAACGGAGCCTTCAATGGAGACAGATGTCTCCATTGCAGTGGTCTGGGGCTGATACCAAAGGCCCCAAACCGCTCCAGTGGAGACCTCAGCACCACTTACAAGCTGCACGGAAGGCTCCATCGGGGCCTTGGCTGCCTCTTCCTTTCCCCCTTGTTTTCAAAGGGGGAATGGAGGACGTAGCCACGTGGAAGTAATTGTGGTGACAATGAGGCTATGGCATTTGGGCCTCTTCAGCTTAGAAAAGTCACCTGACGGGGGACATGATTGAGACATACAAAATTATGCATGGGAAGGATAAAGTGGTTAGAGAGGTGCTCTTTACACTCTCACATAACACCAGAACCAGGGGACATCCACTAAAATTGAGTGTTGGGAGAGTTAGGACAGACAAAATAAAATATTTCTTTACTCAGCGTGTGGTTGATCTGTGGAACTCCTTGCCACAGGATGTGGTGACAGCATCTGGCTTGGATGCCTTTAAAAGGGGATTGGACAAGTTTCTGGAGGAAAAATCCATTATGGGTTACAAGCCATGATGTGTATGCGCAACCTCCTGATTTTAGAAATGGGCTATGTCAGAATGCCAGATGCAAGGGAGGGTACCAGGAGGCAGGTCTCTGGTGTGCTCCCTGGGGCATTTGGTGGGCCGCTGTGAGATACAGGAAGCTGGACTAGATGGGCCTATGGCCTGATCCAGTGGGGCTGTTCTTATGGTGACGTCACCGCAATTACTTCCGGGTCAGGGGTGGAAAAGGGGGTTTGGGGGGCGGAAACAGGGTTTAGGTGGAGGAAAACGGGGAGTTGTCCCAGGCGCTGGGACCCCCAGGACAGCCAATGGTCATGGTTAACATGGCAGTTTGGTTGCCTGCAATGCTGAATTTCTACTAGGGAGGAAATGAACCTTTAATTCTGCTTGCTTCATGATCCTTTCCCTCTTTATGCACAACCCCTCCCTGGGGAGGTGTTAGCTCCCCAAAGTTTGAGAACTGCTGATTTAAACTTTTCTCTGCCGAATTTCAAACAATTGAAATTTGTCAGATTTCAGCATGGTGTGTTTTCCCCTTTTGCATTCTATAGTTTGAATTCCAAAGTTACTTATTAGCTTGAAAGTGTATACATCTTTCTGGAGGTGTGGACTGTGCTTCATTTGTCATGTAAAATATGTTGGGTCCTTGCACCAGCACTGAGCCTAGCAGGCACATTTAAAAATTCTGGCTTCATGAGGATCAGTTGAACAAAGTCCTCTTTGTCACCATGCCTAGCCTTTTGTGGTGTGTCAGAAACTATGTATACGCAGGCAAGAGTGAGCAGCACTTGTATTATTGCCAGATAGGAGATATGAGAGAGAAGTACTCTGGGCATTTAGGAGGTGAGGAGAATGTGGTACTGCTAGTAAACTACTTTTACTCTGCTGGTACTGCTGGTAAACTACTCTTTTACTACTTTTACTTTTACCCAGAGTGCATCTCTGGGACTTTCTAGCATTTCTACAAGGCTTTGAATAATTGCCCTTTGTTCTTGTGCACTCTTTGAATAGCCATTTTGTATGAGAAAGTTAGAAGAGTACTCTAGTCTCATTGTTCTCTTGTTGATCTCTCTGAATGTTCTCTCATTCACTTGTGTTTTTTCCCCCAATCCTGCCTATCCCAAAAGCCTTGGTATGAGTATGGACACCTTATGGCAATTAATAGGCTGCAATTTGGTAGCTTAGGTTTCCAATATTCCTGCAGCACTTCACCCCACTGCCTCAGCACCTAGTTGTAGGGATATATGCCCAAGTAACAAGGCATGCCTGCACTAATAAAAGTTTAGATGAAATGGGTTCAGTATACTTTAATGTACAGATATTACCTTTGATGAGACCGTACTCTGTGCCAATCTCCTCCAGTACATTGGATAGCACAGAGTTGTCTGCCATGAAAGGCAGTAGACACTTTGTCAGGTAGCTAGAAGAGAAGAAGCTCTGAGTGATGAATCAGGTCTCTTTTGCATTGCCTAAATACACACATATCAAATTGATGATCAAACCATAGTTGCTTTTTGCAGTTCTAACTCAGTGCGAGAGTGTATTTGGCAGAAATTGCTAGCACAGATGCATCCAGTGTGTCTCTTGGTAACATCTGAGACCCTCCAACTAGTGTTCCCTTGAATCTCTGAGGGTTTTTTTTTTTTTGTGCACAAAGCCATACATAGGCTGTGCAGGGCTGGCTCCAGAGCACCAAGTTGCATGGGGCTTCAGTTCCAGCTGTGCATGGCTGCACAGCTTAGAGCAGTGGTTCCCAAACAGGTTGATCGCAACCCACCAGGGGACATGGAAATCAGCAGCAACATGATGGCTACAATCGTGCTGCTGCCAGGCAGGGAAGCGTTTTTTCCACTTACCTGGGGGGTCACTGTGGCTTCCTGGAGGATCTAGGGAGCCTGTGACCCCCCTCTGCAGCCTTCTCCAAGATTTCAAAATGTAGAGAAGAAGAAAAAACCCACTTCCGGTTTTTGCCCCGAGACAGGAAGTAGGTTTTTTTCCTACATTTTGAAGCCTCAGGGAGTGCTGCAGAGGGGGTCGCAGGCTCACCAGACCCTCCAGGAAGCCATAGTGACTCCCAGATAAGTGTGAAAACCCCCTTCCTGCACAGCAGCAGCGCAATCATTGCTGCTTCTCTCCCCCCCCCCCCCCACAAAGACTTATAGTGTTTCCAAAGTCCAAATAGGACTTTGGGAACCACTGGCTTAGAGGGCAAAGTGCACCTGTTTTTCCTAACTGAAGGTGTTTTTATATGAATATTTGTGAATGTGCAGTGTACTGAATTAGTGTAGCTGATTGATCCCAGAACAAATATGTAGGATTAGAATGGGCACTACAATACCAGAAAAGTTCCACACTAGAATCATTGAGGTACTTCCAGATTAGATTAGAACCCAAGTCATTGTCTGAGATTTCTCAAATCTACAACCTGCAAAACATAGTACGAAGATGCTGGTTTGCTTTCATTTTTCATCCTCTCATCATTCAGCTCCTTAAAATTCGCTTCTCTGTCTGCAGTAGCCTCTGAAGCCAGAATGATATTTGGAGCTATGGCTTGTCAATTCAGTTGAAATACCAAACCAAAGTTGGCTCAAACCATAGTTTGCAAACCTTTTTAAAATCATGGCTTCTGATTCTGGTTGTCAGTGAAACACAAACCAGATGTCTCATGAAGCCATATTTAAGCTTCCTTATCTTTGGTTGGACAGTGTTTGACTTGGGCCCTTGTGTTGGTGCTTCTGGGGTCTGTAAATGAGCATGTCAGTGTCCTGAATTGGAAGAACTTAAGAGGACAGGAGGCCAAGGGTTTATCATGATTGACAATGCCCTTGTGGTCAAACACATGCATTTTTCCTCTGCATCAATAGCTATTTTTTCTGACATTGAAATGCAGAAAATAAAATAATTGCCACCAATGAAAACAGAAGCAGCCAAAGCAATAAAATGCATGAACTGGATCAGTCAGATGCTTACAGAAATTCACAACTTTTTCTGGAAGGCAATAAGGAACAACCTCAGACAAACTTTGTGTGTGCTTGTTCCAAAACTTCAGTAGGTAAAGTGAGGCCTTCTAATTTTAGTCAATATTATGATTTTTTAAAAAGAGAATGAACACAATGTTAAGATATCTTATCTGGTCATGATGGGAAACTTGCTTTTTTATTTTAACAGTTCTGCAGTCTGCAATTATTAGCACTGCTGTAGCTCCATGTTCATTTCCTCCACAAAGCTCAGAAGTTGTGTTGAACTGTGTTGATGGTGCTGCTGTGTGCATGATCTGGCTTTTGCACATCATTGTAAATTTTAAAAAAAATCTGCAGCATGGAGTAGGTATCTAGAGACTTCACAAATGTCCCTAGTTCTGTCCTTCTCCACTCCCTGACTATAGTTTGGATCATGCTCTCTTTTAATGCCTAATAAAGGTTTTTGAAATTGAAAGGATCATGTTCTCTGTTCTAAGCAAGGTTCTTCAGATTATCTAGAAACTGGAGCTGGAAGTTTCCCAAATTCTGCAGTTTAGGATATACCTACACTTTCTATTTAGACACTAGTGTTTACCTTCCACATTACTTGGAAGTTTTCTATACTATGTGCAGTTTAAGTGAAGATTAAGTTACTCCTATTCCCCTGTAGGTTTGTCCCATGTTGAGTGGACTACTTATGCATGTTTCTTTGCACTGAGTAGGGAAATATGAAGAGTGTCATCAGTTGAGATGTGTATTTTGCCCAGCTGCTCCTGTCCAAGAGAACTAAGGGCCAATCCTATCCAACTTTCCAAGGCTGATGCAGCAGTGCCAATGGGGCATGTGCTGCATCCTGTGGGGGGAGCAATCATAGAGGCCTCCTCAAAGTCAGGGAATGCTTGGTTCCCTTACCTTGGGGCTTCATTGCAGCTGCATTGGCACAGGAAAGTTGGATAGAATTGGACCTTAAGCTAGTTACTTTAAAGTTCAGGTCTAATTGTCTCTATACCATCATTGCGCCTGGAATGCTCAGAGCAAAAGCTGAATTCATCATCTGCTGGTCAGTATGGAAATTTTACTGAGTTGACAATATCAATAGTAAACAAAAAGTAAACTCCAGTGATACGCAGCAAGTCCTCACTTAATGTTGTTGATAGGTTCTTGAAAATTACAATTTATAATAGAGGTGTTTGTTTCCAGTGAGTAAGACAGAATTGTAGCCTAACTCTTACTTAACACAATGAGCTTACTTCAGAGTAAATTACACTGTTTTCAAACACCTTTATTTATAATTAAACCAATTTAACTGTAGGTGTGCAAAGTAACACACTTCCAAGTGACGGGTTTGTTGAGCACTTTTCTATCACGCCACAAAACATTGAGGCACCCTAGAGTGCCTTACAGACACTACCTGCAAGGCACTCTGGGGTATGACAAGTTAAAGAAAGTGAGCTGTGGGCATGGCACAAACCAGAAACTGCTTCAGTACCCTACGATATGCAGCCGCAAAGGTCTCAGCTGTGATTTGAGATCACTGACTGACTTTAAAACAAAACAGTGTTGAATGAAACAACTAAGTGAGTACTTGCTGTACATAAATAATGCTTTGATGGGCTTTAATATACAGGTCAGCCTATTTATACACAGATTTTTTAATACATGGATTTGACTCGACACGAATGTCCCCTTGCAAATGAGAAGGAATGTGCTGATCCCTGGAGAAAGGGAAAATGCATCCCTTTAAAATCAGTTTAAAAAACTGAACAGTCCTTTAACAATAGCCTCCTTAATGAGAGAGAGGGCAGCTGGCTGACAATCCATCAGTCCTCCTCTCTCCAGCGGACCCCTCCCTTCCCCCTGAGCACGTGAAAGAAAGGTGATCATTTTGCATTAGTGAAGGGAGGGGCTGAGTTAAGCGCCTTTGTAAGCGCTTGGAGGACGACTGATTGATGGTTTGTCTCCTTAATGACTCTTATCTTACATCACAAAGGTCAGCAAGGCTGTTTTTAAATCACTGGAGCAAAGAAACTTTGTTTTTTAAATTGATTTGCTATAGTGTGTTTTTTGCCATCCACTTGAGTGCTTGGAATGGAACCCACGCGAATAATGAACCTGTAGTATTGTTAGAGATGGGGTATCTTTTTAATACTGATAGTGATAAACTACTCTAGTTTTTGCAGACCCACATGGAAATGTCCACATTTCTGGTGGAAAAGGCAGGATATAAATCATTTAAATATACAAATCTGTACAGCCTTTTTTCATTTTATATGTACAGAAACTCTCTGAAGCAGATGTACTACACTTCATGATGTGACACTTTGTAACAATCAGATTGCTACAGATGTTTCAGATGTTCAACAATCTGAATTCTTGCATTTTGAAGTGGTGGTAGAAGCAAGCCAGTGAGACATTGAAGTATCCTCACTGAAGTGTTGTGGCAGTATGTTAAGGATTGAACTTCAGAACTGCTTGAAATGCAAAACTTCCTTGGTTTTTTCCTGTCCCTATCCATGTTTGGTTGACATTAAACAGAATCCCATCTTAGCTTGTCTTATGAAGGAAATAGGTACTGTAGTAGCAGCAAAGATTTTTATAACAGTCTTCTAAAAATTACTAAGTCTACAAGGCTCAGTGAATGAGGACAAGAGCAATTTTTCTCATTCTTTCCGATAGAATAGTAGGATTTTTGAATTTCTAGCATTTCATGTAAAGTGTCAAGAGAATGGAAGTGATTTAGAGGAAAGCTGCATGAATAGGAAGAAAATGAAGAAACTGACCATTTTAAATTTCAAATTGGAGCTGTGATGGCCACCTGGCATCCACAGGGCAGATGCAATCCATGAAACTATTTTGTCTGTCGGTGGACGTATCATACTTTAATCAAATTATTATTATGCTTGTAAGAGGAGGAAACCCATTTTTAAAGTGTTTGAGAGAAATCCACAGTTTGTATTCCATTTCTCTTTTTGGGTTTTTATATAGTTTGGCCGATAGCTGTGCAAAAGAACTAGTGACACACTATGTGTACTGTATTTAATACTATTATATCATGTATATTCTGGCAAAACAAAAGAGATACTATATCCCATCCCTGTTAAATGACTTTTGTAAGTGAAGGCTGAGATTCTCAGGATGCGGAATTCTGCACCCGGCACCAAATTCTGCTCTTGTGCTGTGTGATAGCAAAAGCACAGCCCTGCTTGTAACATTGTTGTGTTAGATAGAATGGGCAAAATAGTCCTAACCAGCATCACTTTCACTTTGAAATTTCTCATATGTTCAGAGATGGGCAAGTTGGGTGGGGAGCTGTGTATGGAGAGGGTGCATCTTTCCTCCATGCGTTTGTGCGCATATTTATAATGCAGAGTGTTTTCTTTGACCTCCTGTCTTACTAAGTTCATATAGGAACAGTGATTCATACTTTGCTGGAAAGCGGCATAAAGCTTTCAATGACTTAGGGCCCAATCCTGCCCAACTTTCCAGTGCTGATGCAGCTGCAACGCAGCCCAGAGGTAAGGGAATACACATTCCCATACCTTGAGGAAGAGGCCTCCATGACTGCCCCCCCCCCCGCAGAATGTAGCACATACCCTGTTGGCATCGCTGCATCAGTGCTGGAAAGTTGGATAGGATTGGGCCCTTAATCTCATTCTCACCATGTTAGTGATGACGTAGTTGCAGCAAAATTGCTGTCTAGAGAGCAAAATTGCTTGGTTTTGTAAGTAATTAATAGTTACCTGGTTCAGTGTCCCTATCCACAAGATACTGTGTTAGTTGCCAGAACAATAGTACTTGTGGTTGAGAGTTGAGAATGTGTTAAGTGTGACTGAAGCCATATTTCTAAAGAAGCCACAATTCTAAAGAGGCAGACACTTGCAAAATACTATCTATGACTGGTTAAAAGACTTGGAAAGGGATGAGGAAGTTATTTCATGTGGCTCAGTATGGTATAGAGATGGAACCCCTTCAGTGAATTTCTGTCCAGGACATGCCTTTCCCCACCCTACCTGCAGCAGGTTAAATTCATTCTCCAGAATGTGTGGTGCCTGTTATATTTTCTCTGCAATTGCCTGTTGTTGGGTAATCTGCTGCAGGGAGACCAGCTTGACTCAGTCTACACCAGCCAGTACTACCCTTTGTCCTCCAATGGTATAATTTAATTGTCAGGCCTGTATCATGGAAATTATCTTTTATTGTGTGGATTGAGTGCTTCTTTCAGTTCATCTGTCAAGGGGACTTGAGAATCTTTTGAGTATCTGCAGCATAACCAGGAATAATGTAACACACAATTTTTTAAGAAGTGAGAATACCCCAAGGTAGAAGCTCTGTGAAGTGGGCAAGAAGTCAAGTCCTGAAGAAACGTAAGTGAACTCCAGGGAAAATAAATTTGCACTGGATGCTGCTGACTGCTTCTGGGGAATATGGGGCACAATATTGTGCCTCAGTGATGTGGGATACAAGAAGAGGGCCACTCTTGTGAGGTACCTGATATGGCTGCCAGTCAGGAATTGGTGAGAACAACCACAAAATAAAGCCAGGTGTGCAGAAAGGAGTGTGGCTGGCATATGCATTTGTTTCAGGAACTCAGTGTTGGAGGACTGGAAGAAGCAAGTAAATTATTCATAGTGAAACAGACACATGCCAGTGTGGCTTTACTTTTACTAGAAGGGAGGGGGGTGGCAGCAACTGGCAGAGTGAGAGGAAATGATCACATGAATACATTCAATAAGAGAACAAAGGAAAAAATAGAACTGAAAATGAAGCCTGCTAGATAAATGAGGATTCCAGGGTATCCAAGTAATATTAGCAGTTTAGAGTTGAAATAAGGCAGAGAAATCTCTGCTCACACTGGAAAGTCACATCAATCAGTGACTTAGCAGGGATGCAGAATCTTAGCATCCTATCCCAGTTTCTGTCTGGCCTTTTATGACTTGCTTATAGCCTATCTGAATATTTGATCTGGCCTGCCTTTGGAAAAGTTCTGGCATCATTCCTGTGCAGGGGCCAAATATCTGCTGGCCTTAGTAGCCATGTAGTTGCTAGGACGTAGTTCATTCCTTTCAGCACAATTCTGTGCATGTTAGTTCAGAAATAAATTACTCTGTGTTTAGTTGGTCTTGTTCCTATGTAAATGTGCATAGGATTACAGCCTTAGTCTCTGACCTCATACTATGTCTCACTGTGAGGTCAGACACAATTTCCTGTTTCCATTTTCCACATTTGGAGCTGGAGAGATCTGCGACAGGGTGGCCTACCCCAACTCTGAGGAAAATCCCTCCGCCATCCCCAGCTGAGGTACTTTGTGTGTCTTCATTTCTTGGAATGAAAAGTCAGCCACAACCTTCCCCCTCCAACTTGAAAAGTACACATGGATCTTTCTTGTGCTTGCATTTTATCACCCCTATTTCAGAGCAGCTGCAAGGATTATCCTGCCCCTCCAGCTCCAAGGTGGGGAGAGAAGCTAGGACATCTCTTGTTACCCTCAGCAGGTAGAACACTTGCTGTGGCAAGCAAAAGTGTGAACCCCTGTTCCTGTAGCCATTTGAACGTCCTCTAGGAAGAATGCGCAGAACTTAAAAATAGCCATTGTTCTGATGCAGAGCATGTTGACTAGGTTGAACCTATTTACAGAAGCTGTGACTTTTTTCCCTCAAGAGTTACAGAAAAAATAGAGAGATTTTTTATTGAGCTAACGTTCAAAATGTAGGGAGCACAAATTTCCCAGTCTCATTTCCCTCTGGCATCCTCACCAGTTAAATGGAAACTAAAGTCCAAACAAGATGTGATATTAATCATGTAATTGACAAAAATTGTCTTTCTCCTGAGGCAAACGGCATCAAGGGGAGGCCATTTTTAAAGGGACAACTGAACCAGGGGTCTCAACATGGACTAAATCCTCATCTCTTCCCTCTGTTGCTATTTCCACTTGGAAAAACAAACATGGAGGGGTTGATACCATGATTGTTTTATTTAGTTTGGCCCTGAGTCCTTGCCTAAGCCCATTAACATGGTGAATTGGCTGTTGCTGGCAGTGAGAGAAAAATGCCTGGGAAAGAAGAGCAGAAACTTTTCCACTCCATTCTTTACCTGTGTGAGGCCATGTATGTTGCTGGGTGACTGAGATATCTGTTGCATCTGTTAACATCAGTCTTGTTAACCAGAGAAATCATAGGTCCCTTACTAATGTGTGCATGTAAATATCATGTGATTAGTCCCTCTTAGCCTGAAAGTTACTCTAGCATGATAACAAGATAGTGAGTTTTACATCTGGAAAATGAATAATCAGTTTTATGGATGTTTTGTTTCAGAACATTTAAATAATGAGCTTTCCTGTGGTTAGAGAGCAAAGGGGTGGGAGAGGTTGAAGGACACTTCAAACTTGATATGCGAAACATCTAAGCCAATCTGCTGTGTGTGTTGTGTTTTGTTTGCTATCTTGAGAAACTTTTTCTGCATTCTACAGAAGAGGTCATTGCTTCCAAGTTAGTAAGGATCTCAAGGGAACAGAGAGCCATTCTCACCCTTCTAGTGATAAGATAATGTGTTTGAGCTACAGAAAGGTAGAATTGGTGGAGCATGGTAGCTAAAACTGCGAGCTGGGAAGCCACCAGATCTGAATCTTGCCTGAACTCCCCAAAGCTTGTTCCAATTGCACGGAAGTTCCTAAGCACACTTTCTAACTGGAAAGGCGAGGTACACATTTTTAAAGTACTGTTCCACCAAAAGTACTAACAAGTAGTACTTAGCCTTTCAGTATTGTGTTCTGATGTGCTTCAAATACAGAGTTGTAAGGACTACTAAGAACGTAGGTTAGGTCACAATTCTTATCCCCAAGTGATGGTGGCTTGGAAAAGACCATCTAGTAACCTTATAGTCAAGGTACAATTCCGATCTGGTGGCTTTTCAGGTCTCTGAAGGCTACCTAAGGATTGCTCTGGGAATCCAGGGAAGGAACCAAGAGACAGGTGAAGGGGGAGGAAGGTGGGTGAAGCAACCCCCTCCCCACTGCTGAATTCTGAGGCCTCTGTTATAATGGCCAGCAACCTTCAATAAGTGAAGGGATAATCTTCATGAACAAATTGCCATCACCCCAACCTTCAATGAGTTAAGGGATACCAGCACAGAGGAGGAAGCATCAGATATTGGAGATGTTGATGATCCCTCGCTATCACCCAGCCCCATAGACCAAGTTAAGTTTCAGGTTCATAAAGTTCATATAGTATATGGCGGGGTGTCCAAACTTTTTTGCAGGCGGGCCACATCATCTCTCTGACACTGTGTGGGGGCGGGGCTGGGGGAGAGTTAATTGCATTTCAAATTGAAAAAATTTGCATAAATGAATACATTAGAGATGGGACTTATATGAATGAATGAAGGACTTGCAATAGCTCATGGCCTATAAAAGGCCTTGCACAAAGCAAGGCTGGCCTTTCCTTTGCTGCCGCTACTGCATCACAGACATGAAACAGCAAGCAGTGGAGGGAGCCCTCATCTCACAGCTCACATGAGAGATCGAACAGTTGGCTGTCACACCGAGAGCAGTTGCAACGGGCCAGCTTGGGCTCCAGCAAGTCTCTGGAGGGCCAGAGCTCATTGGAGACTGGGGGCCCCCAGTGGGCCAGATTGAGAGTCCTTGAGGGCCGCAAGTGGCCCCAGGGCTGGGGCTTTGGCATCTCTGGTATATGATGAAGAGAGTCCCATGGAACCTAACCCCATTTTTCCCATAGGCTCAATTATTCGGTATCTGCTAATTTGGGATCCACAAGGTTTTCTAGGAACCTAACCCTACTTGATAATGAGAACTGATTGTATTTATATTGTTGCTACCTCTGGATTAAAATTTTTTACATGAATTGTTTATATGGGCTGTTGTGCTCTACTTTGTTTAGCATTGTGTTTATCATAAGCAACCTTCATCAGTATTGGAGAGATTGGATATAAATTATTAAATAAAAATGAATATTCCAGAGGGGTAGCTATGTTGGTCTGCTGCAATGAAAAAATCTTGTGAACCCCATCAAATATATAGTAGTATAAGACTCTAGCCCACAAAATGTTGACCTTCAATATAGTTTTCCTATGTGGTTTGAGGATTTAACATCTGCATTGTGCACCTGGACCAGTAAACCAGCTCCAAAATGACTTGTCTTCCTGTTCTTTCTTCAGCAGGAACAAAAGTGCATGTTTGCCTAATGTCACTGATTCCAGTTAAGGTGCTGTTGAAGGACTCATGGTTTGACCTTTACCCCCAGCAGACAGTGCTGTCTCTGTGCCTCATTCTGCTGGTGTGCAGAGTGAGGCAGTAGGGATCTCCCATATGGCAGTGCCTTTCTTGTTCTTTATATGTAGTTCACAACTTTCATAATCATTTCAGTGTCTGAATGCAATTTTTTTTTTCCAATGTAGGCTTCACTTGCTTTTCTCCATTAGATGGAATGATTAACTCCAGTTCATTTAGCATACCCGGGCATGACCTGTTATTCCATCTATCTGTCTTTAGTCACGTTTATAGTAAAAAGTTAAGGGTAGCAACTGTTTCTCCTCATATGCTCTAGTCTTTGGAGGTATTTGTTTAATCCTTCCCTAGCTCAACTCCCCATATGACTGAAACAAAGAAACTGAAGCCAGATCTGAGAGCTTCTAAATGATGATGGAACCTAAAATTATTACTACCACATACCACTTCTGTAGTTCTTTTAGTCTATCAAGTGTGTCTGCTGCCCTTGCACCAGCTATGTGAAATAGGTTGTTAATTTTACCACTGAAGCACAGCCTCCCTGGCCCTCCAAAGGCCTTCTGAAGCAACCTTTAAACCCCACTTTGGTTTTCAACCAAAAACTGAGAGTGGGGTTTGAAGGCCTTCAGAGAACCACGGAGGCAGCGCATGGCCTCCCCTGAAGCCCCCAGATGGTGGGGGGTGGCACTTGGCCAGGAGGGGTGGCACAATATGATCCTGGTCCCGGGCAGCACAGGGCCCAGGATTGCCAGTGAGCTGGAGAACTGAGACTTGCTTGCTTGAAGTCACTCAAAAGGTGAGATCTGTCCAAGACCCTGCCTCTGGTTTCTGCTGTCAGCTAAAATGCTCTACAACTGAACAATCACGATTTGCATCTGTGTGTATGTATTATCCATAAAAAGCAGAATTTTCCTGTAGCAAAATACAGCATGGAAGCAATCTGGTAAGGCTTGGCAGCTACCTTTTTGAGTCTAACATCTATTCCTAACACTGTCTCTGAGATTCCTTTCTTCTTCCCACTTCCCCAATCTAATCAAAGGTTAGGCTGCAACACCCTACATTAAGATCTGTTCATTTGGTTTTCCCATGCCCATGGTGTTTGGGACAATAACTGGGTAAATCTCAGATCATTTTTGGATTGAGATATCAATATTTGGTCACTGATTTTACAGTGCTACTCAGGGCTTCCATACAGAATGTCCTGTAGATCTGGTCAGGGTTTGGTAGGCCTCTAACCGACAACATAGTACCCAAACCCTAATTTATGCAAATGAAATGTGAGAACTTGGAGGAACTGACACCTGCTGGGATTGACCCAGAGGCAACCATGCAGCATACTTCCTTTCCTCACCTCCACATGTCTTCCTAGATTATCTGATTTATCTAGATTATCTGTCAGCTGTTTTAAAATCTTAAGGCTGGTGCTGTATGAGGAATGCAACTTGTTCTGGTTTGAATGTTACACATTTGCTTCAATCATGGATGCGTGTGAAACTTTTGGCAGGGGTGGGAGAGGAAGTATTTATGGTATTAGAGCAGCAACACAATTAGAAGAGCAGTGTTTAAAAAAACCAAATCAGTAACTGTCTTGCCTGTCACCTTAAATGTGGAGACTGGCTTTTGCTGGCTGATGACTTCCTGCCCTGCCCTGCCCTGAGAATTGGCTACCCCAACCCATGCCAAGGCATTTTTGCTAGGTAAGACTACCCCCTAGGGTCAAGGAGACATAGCAAGCATGACTAAAGGGGTGAACTGTCACTAACATGACAGTTATCATAAAGTGTTTTTGTAACAAAAACAATTCTCTTTGTGTTTTGTTGAAGGGGAGGTAGTGTTGGTTTGTTGGCACTATAGTTCAGGGTTCATTTTGAACCAGGGCCTGTGCTTACTGGCCTTATCATATATTTGTATTGTTTATTGTGCTGAAGGGAGACAGCCTCACCCAGTCCCAAATAACTGATAGGAGCTGGGAAGCACCTGATTTGAACCAAGGAATTGGACTATAAACGTTTTAGATGATCCTGAAGGAGAAAGGGTACAACTCTGAAATGAGTGTGTAGTGGGACAGAAGAAGGCATACACTAGCTGTATGGTGGAACAGAGAGAGGGATACAGTTATTCCAATGTACAGACTCTGAGGAAAGAACAGGGAAGGGTGGTGTATTTCTGCACTGCATGTTCAAAGAAGGTATAGAATCCAACAAATGAGAAAAGTTGGCTCAGGCTCCTTTGCAAAATCAGAATTATCCAAAGCAGGCAACTATCAGGAAAGTGACTGGATAACAATAAGGGAAACTTGAAGAGAACATGTGGATTGCTGAGAACCTGAGATGATGTTTTGTTCATGTACTTCCTGACTTCTGCACAGCTGACTTCTGGATGCCTGTATTGCTGCTTGCACACAGGCACTGTATGTCGCTCACTGGTGCTTCTGCATAGGTGCAATGGCGCTAGGCCAGCAAGAACCAGCTGTACTGTCCTGTGACTGAAATCCTATGCATGCGTACTTGGGGGTAAGCTCCATTAAACACAGCGGAACTTACTTCTGAATAGACATGCATAGGTTTGTGCTGTATGCCCGTTTCAGCCTCTTAGTCACTCATAGATAAGTCGAAGGCAAGGTTGGAGCCAAAGTCCATACATTTCCTTTGATCTGTGGATAAGTTGAGTCCGTGGAGGCAATTCCAGCAGAGCCATGCCATTGAGAGGGCAATCTAGGTGCACTCTTGGACCAGTGCAAGTCTTGTGCACTTGTCTGGAGGTGTTGCTAAAGTGCACTGCAGGAGTTGGGAGGTCTAATCCAGCCCTTCTATGCCAGCTGAAGGATCAGTTCTCGTCGACCAAGTCAGGCTGGTGTGGGAGTCTGGGGAGGGTGGGGGAAGTTTGGAATGGGAGTGTTCTGTGGCAGGGAAGAACACAGGTAGTAGGCGAAGGACTTGGGTTGGATCCTAACTCCCCTTGCAGGTGACTTGGCCCTTACACCAGGCCACTTGGATCTGTGCCATCTCTTTAATTCCCCTTACTCAAAGTTGTGTTGCATGTGGTGATGACTTCTACCTTGAATGGCTTTGAAAGGGCATTGGTCAAATTTGTGAAGGACAGGTCTGTCAGTGACCACTAGTCATGATGGCTAATGAACTACCGCCAGATTCAGCTGCAGCATACCTGTGAATATCAGCAGGGTAGCAGTGGTGGGGTAGAGTTATACCTTTCTTCTCTGCTTGACGACTTTCCAGAAGCAGCTTGTGGGCCATTGTGGACTACGTGGACCTGTGGCCTGATCGAGAAGGGTTTTTGTCACATTTTTATGCACTTCGGTGGACCCTAACAAAGGCTAGCATGAAGAATAGATTGTACTCCTACTACAGATCTCTTGTCTTTGGTTGATATGACAAGGGCTGTGTGTACTATCTGCACCATTTCAGAAAATATTATGCCATGAAAAAGCTCGAATAATTACGTTTCTATCTTATTTGCAGAATTTTTTTTGCTTCGACTAGCCCAGAGAATAATTGAAAGCAGGGCTGGCAGCAGGGGAGCTGGGAAACTTATCAGACTTTTTAGGATGCCCAGTGTGACATGTGGCATCCCTTACACACTCAGCACACATTGTTGAACCACTTTCAGGGCAAGGAAACAGTGGAATAAGGGAGAGGATCAGACAGCAGCCAATAGTAGCAGCTACTAGTAGGCCAACCTTCTGCCCAACCAGTAGTTGTTAACTGTTGCTGCAGCCTCATCCTCTCCCTTACTCTACTGAAAATTAGAAACTTCGGGATTGGCAAGTGTGGAGAATGTATTTTCAGTTTGTCACAATTTTTGCAGTCAAGGATTGTAAAAGAATGTAGAATGGATGATGGTAGTTAGATCTGTAGAAGCGCTTGGACAGTAAGAAGAACTTGGACAGCAAAGGAAGCTCACACTGGCAGGAGTTCAAAGTCAAAGGGTTTAGATGGTGGTGGTGATTTTGCAGGTAGTTGATGGGTGTCTAACAAATTATGTGATCTATTTGAAAATTTCTGCTTTTGAGTATTCTGAAGATAGTGGTCAAAATGCAGTCAGATTACCAGATTGGTAGTAGTAAGCAGACTGTCACAATCCCATTTTGTGACAGTCTGATCTAGAATTTACTGTCACTGGCAGCACAAGCTGTTTGGTTTCTTAACTGTCAAGTCTTTCAGTTCATTGATTAACATGGAATAAGGGGGTGCTTGCAATGACTGTCTTGTTGAATTGTTTGCTTGACTACCAGTAATACATTTGCAAAATCTCTCCTCGGGAAGCAGTAGGAGCTCACTTTAAAAATGGAACATAGTTTTCTTGGAGTTGAATGTTCTCCCTCTCGTGTGATAGCTTTGCTCCAATGTTCAAGGTGGTTAGTCTTCTGAGTTTGCAGACTTCGAAATCTTTTGATTGCCTCATAAGTCTAAGAAATTCTGGAATCCGTACTTTAAGAAGTATTCTCCAGCTGGACAGCCAAAAATTCTTCAGTGAAATTCTGTGCAAAAAAAGTACTTAATTTATGTTTCATTATGCAATGTACTTCATTTAGTGATGGGTTTTAGAAATTGGCAATATTTTGCTTTATTTTTGAGGTTTGGAGTCGGAAAGGAGCCTCTGAGGCATGAGGTCAGGGGAGTGTATAGGTTCTGTGACAGAGGTGTTGACAGGAACATATCCTCATGTCCAGTCTGGCTGTAAACACTTTAAAAGGAAACTGCAAATGAGCTGTGCTTGTTCTCTGCAACAGTCAGTATTAGAAACATGTTTTTGTCTTGGAGACAGCCCAGATTATTAGTTAATAAGTGACAGTTAATTTGATTTGATAACACAGGCCAACACACATTTTGCTTTCTAAAATGCTACACCAATTCCTAGATATATTTGGGGTGCCGATTCCAAAAATGGCATCCATTTTGCCCTATCATGTCTAGTTTTGGAGACAGAGCATAGCCTCATTAGTGAATGGTTCAAGCAGCTTCCTCATGAGGAAGCCATGGTGTAGCCTTCCTCATGAGGAAGCTGCTTGAACCATTCACTAATGAGGCTATACTATATCTCCAAAACTAGACGTGATAGGGCAAAACGGATGCCATTTTTGGAATCAGCACCCCAAATTCATATCAAACCACCAAAAAATTTCTGACCCTCAATTTTGTAGGCCTGTGTAATTGAAACAGTCTTTTAACACTTCCCCTGTAATGCACCATTTTTTCAGATCTAAATTTCCAACCCCCACCCGATTCCTATAAAATAGTTTGTTCTTCTAGAGGCAACATATATAGAATAAATTATGTGGGCAATGTGGTTAGACACACCTCCCCCCACCTTGCTGCACCCTTGATCTGTTTCTGGTTCCTTATGACTCTTCCTTTAGAGAAAAAAAAATCAGGAAATCCAACCACAGATCTTCTGTATCTTATTTAATATGATTTGAATGCCTAGTTCTCCCTGAGGCAGAAATGAGTGCCTGGACTATCACTTGTATCTGCAATTGTGAGTGATTGAATGCTTCTACATAAAAATAAAATCTACCCATAGAAGACTTGGGAAGAAGAGCCTGGTTTTCTCCGTCAATAGATGTCAATAGGTAGAACTTCATGTGCGGGTGTGTGTTTCATTGTGTGAGCCTCCACCTGCAATCAAGAATGTTGTACTCCATGCACATGTTTACTGCCTCAATAAGAACTAGGCATCTGCTATCAGAATTTTGGGAAATAGTGCATGAGACTATTCCATGCTCCTGGAATATAGCTCAACCCTAGCTCACAGTTCCTTGATCCAATTTCTTTTAAAATTTTCAAGTGCCATCAAAGATCTGAGGCAACATCTCAGAACATCAGTAAAAAATGAGCCAGTGTTGCTTGTTCACCATTTCCAGAAAAAGTAGAAGGGTGGAGGAAATCTCAGCTGCCACTGTCATTCCTTCCCCTTCCCGTCCCCCCATCTGCCTGCTGCGTAGGGCCTGTTTTCTGCCCCTGACGGTTTCTGCCTAACAAATGGTGTTTCTTTTTTACAGCATAATGATCCGGGACTTGTTGTGGTGATGGTAAACTTAGTGGTAATTTTTAATTTTCAGACTGAATTTACTCCTTTTTTGTCATCAGAGCACCAAATATGTTAGGCTTACTTTTCTCTGTTGTAGCTTTCATCCTTTCTGCTTGGTCTTTTCATTTCCCTTTTTTTCCTTTCTGTTTCTTCATGCACTCTTTCGTGTCTGATCCTTGTTCATTGAGGGTTTAATGGTCAGAAGGGATGTTTGTGTTAGAACTGCCAAAATTTGTGGAAAATCACTTCAAATATCAAATTTCTAATATTGTCCCGAGTTGATTTCCCCCTCTTCCCTTCCCCCAAACACATGGTGGATGTTAGCAGTTGCTACAGCAATTTTCATAGTTAATTGAAAACTGAAAACTTTGACTGCCTTAGAAAGCAAAAGTACTGATTCATCCTTCATATTATGAGGGTGTTTGCCACAGTCATAAACTTGGCTGCAGTAGTCACAGCTCTTGAAGAAACCAAACCAAACCTCAAAATTGGGAGGGGGGTGGGTGGTATTTTTTAATAGCCTATCATGTCTTTGGTCCTTTTGCTCAAAACTGCAGTCACTGCTTCTTATACCATTGGGCATAAGATCCCTCTTTCCCCCCTCCTCCTGAAAGTGTGAGTGTATACATATATCAATATAAAAGTTGCATTAGAAAAAATTGCTACCAGGCATTGATGGTCAGTGTTTCTAGATTTGTATCTCCCAGCCTAGGTGCTAAATTCTAAACTCCATTGAAAATCTTTATAAGATTTGACTGGGAGCCAGATTAAACCTCCCCTTCCCACTTAAATTTGTCTGGGATTGGTATATCTTCATTCTGATGGCACTTAAAGTGCAAAAGAGCTTTTCAAGTATGTGTTTTCTACCTTCACAATAGTTGTGTGGGAGATCACAATTATTTCCATTTCACAGATAAGGGGCAGATGCAAGACCACACAAGTCCTTTGACAAAAGTGAGACTTGAACCCTGATCTCCAAATGAGATTCTGTTCAGTGGATTACAGTAGCTCTCAAAATGCTAGAGAACTGGAAACAGTTGATAGCTAGCTTCTTGAGACATGGGTTCTTAAAGAAATACTACTTGTGGTACAGACTGATTTTAATAATCCAGTCTCCTTATTTTGGCCCAATTCCAGCTTGGACATCTTTTGCCCCAAGGGTATAATGTATGTGTATTTGTGTGTTTAACAAAGAGAAAAATTGTTGACACCAGTCCCCCCAAGACTGATAATAAGGGAAGTAAACGTTCTGTTTTTTCACTCAAGGTATGCACCGGATAAGGTAAGTCACTCCTTTTTTCCAGTGGCCTTACATCACAACTCACAGCGCATGTTGTGATGTAAAAATAAACAACACCCAAAGGCTGTGGTAGTCAAAGTGCTCGTCTGCCCCATTTTGCTTTGTTTGGCTGGTTATGAGTGGATTAAAAATACGTACGGAATCTTCAGCATAGTTTGATTAGTTTCAAAGTCAGTTTTCTTCGCAACTAGTCCTTTTCACAGCTTACAAGTAAAGATTACTACAGCCAGAGTGGCAGAATCTAGGAAGCCGGTGCTGGGGCTGGCAGGGACTTGCAGCTTAGCCTTATGGAGGGAAAGAGTTCTAGTTTTTCGGTGACAATGTTTCAGTGTTTTGAAGTAGCTGCATGCAAACCTGGTCTTGCTGGGCTTTAATGCTTGTATTTTAATAATTGTGACATTTCTGATCATCAACCAATGTGGTTCAAGAATGCCTATTCAAGTTTCTCCATCTGGATCTGTCTTTTGTGGGCTGAGAGACTGTCTTCCCCATTCCCAAAATTCTTTTATCTTCTGGTGTGAGGGTGTATTAACTGACTTAAAATATTTGTGGTGCAAGCTTTAGGTAGCTGGGGATAAAACAAGGGCAGGTCTGACACCCAAGATGTGTCAACTTGTGGTTGTAAGCTGTGAGAATGGCTTGTGTTTGGTTCTCTGTAGCTTACTGGTCTCTGCACTCCAAGGCAAGATCTCTAACCAACCCAAACCCAATGTGTACAGCAAAACCTACCAAAAACTAATCCTTCTCACCCCTCACCTGATTGGTCTGCTTCTCTTGCAGGTAGGACAGATCCCATCCCTATTGTTGTCAAGTATGATGTCATGGGCATGGGACGGATGGAAATGGAGGTAAGTGAGCCTTCAAGAGTATGCTTTGTGCCAGGCAAGGTTGAACATGTGGGCACACATATGCTTGGATATTTGAGTTGTAGAGGTAATTTAGTCAGTAAAAATGCAGTACCTATGCAGACCTTCAGGAAATTTAATCCTTTTAGGATCTTGAAGATACTGGCAATAGGAAGATAGGCCTTTTTTTCTTGATTTTTAAAAAAGGGGCTGTGAAGGCTTCAGTCAAGAAAGTAGTACTATCAGTTAAAGCTTTAATTGCAAATTTAAAAATCGTGCCAGTTGGGCATCTTGCTACTCTAGTGGGTCAGAATAATTTTGTGCTCTTAAAGGTAGAAAACTGCATCACACCCATGCTGTTGCTCAGCTGTTGACTTCTGCAGTTGTGCCAAATTTAAACAGTCTTGCTAAATTTAAAATTGATCTCTGAAGAATTTCACATATTTTGCATTTTGTGCCCACTGGAAAGGTAGTAGTGGATTCTCTGCTTTGCAGATGGACCCAAACAATATAGCACAAATCCAGAAAATGGTATTTCCTGTGCTGTTCAAGATTAAATTTTGAAGTTTATTTTTAAAAGTTATATGCCTCCTTTTCCTCCAATTGCTGGGGTGCCCAAGGTTGTTCAGGAATAAAATTGCAACAGGAATTGAAATAAAAAACATCAATATAAAAAACTACTTTAAGCTAACAGTGGTAACAATAAAAATGTCTAACATGATGATTCTCAAACTTTTAAGCACTAGGAGCCACTTTTTAGAATGACGGTCTGTCAGGATCCACTTGAAGTAATGTCATTAACCTGGAAGTGATGTAATGGCCAGAACTGACATTAAGCAGAAAAATTTAACATTCTCCATATGACAAAATCAAGTAATTAAAAGTTTACAATAAGTATAAGTTTAATTTCTTTTTAAATAAAGAACATTCCTAACCCTCCCAAGCAGGCTGCTGATCTGTTTAAAAAAATTCTGCAAGCATTCTAAAGGCTGCAATACTATCCACACTTACCCCAGGAATAAGCCCCTTTGACTGTCATTGTTCAAAGCTTATACATAGTAGGCTTTGAACAATATGTCATAGTAAGCTTTAATATGTCTCCAAATGCAGACACATACCATGGTAGCATCAAGTCTATTACATTAAAAGAAATCACATGGGGGAGTTAACATGGCAGGCTGAACTTTCCAGCTTGGGAAAGTACCAGGAGACTTAAACCCAGCTGCTGTTGACAGCTTGCAGCTGAGGACTTCCCTGGATTAAAAGGGATAACAAGATTACCTACAACTCTTCGGAGTTTGCTCTTTTGGGGGGGAGGTATCTCTGGCGAAGTCTAGGGAACCCCTCTTTAGTTTGAGTGACAGAAGAGAAGGAGCGACATCTTACTCAGGTCTTCAGTGGTGAGACAAAGCCTGACCGTTCTCTCAGAATTTATTACTTTCGCTTTTGGCAAGTCTTGGAGAAAGATTTATAGAAGTTGTTTGGACATTCAAGATAAGACTGCCAGTTAAAGGAATTTCAGACAATTTTAATGAGTTGGAAGGAATGGAACGTGGGGAACATGAGCAAGCGTTGTGACAAAGAGATGTGTTTCAAAATCTTCTAATGGCCAAATGGCCTCCAAGTACTCTATTAGGATGTTTTCCTACTGATTAATGATTTTTTATTGACTTTAATTATTACAATATCTAGGATGTTTATATTTTACTTTTATGTGATATGTCATAGCTTATGAAACTCGAATTGAATGAACTTTAGAATGGAAGAACTTTATTTTAAAACCATAGAGTTTTTGAATTGTTCGAATTAGAAGTGATATCTGCTGGTGAAAACTGGAATGGAGAGCCAGTATTATGGAGTAAGCAAAAGAACAAACAAAACAGCCAAGATTACCAATACAGGCTCTGAAGAGAGAACTTAGTGTGGAATTTCTGGAACACCCATTTCAGCAGTTTCAGGTTAAAATTAAATTTAAAAATAGACTCAGTTGGACAAGAGCTTAAAGACCTGAAATTGGAATTGAGACAAGATATAGCTCAGCTGGAAGGATCTGTCAAACATATTAAACAAGAGACACAGGAGATCCAGAACAGAGTCAATATCATTGATTGTAGAATGAAAGTCCTGAGTTCAGAACAAGAGAAAACATTGGATATGATATCTCTGATGGAATAAGCAAATAAAGAAAAAATATTGAGATTAAGAGCCGGAGAAGCTGGAGAAGA
Source organism: Tiliqua scincoides (assembly GCF_035046505.1). Lineage (NCBI taxonomy): Eukaryota > Metazoa > Chordata > Lepidosauria > Squamata > Scincidae > Tiliqua > Tiliqua scincoides. The sequence continues at coordinate 78,211,576 of NC_089825.1, forward strand.
TTTGAGACAGCGAATGGTACAGGTCCTAGCTCGGTATTTACTAACAGATGAATAAATCATTGACTGAGAAGTTGACCAGGTTTATAGACAACAAAGAACCTACCAGCTGGATATGGTTCAAAAGGCAAGAGACTTTATGCAGAGATTTAAAGATGAACAGGCGGACTTAGGAGGACAAGAGGGAAAATTAGAAGATATACAGCAGGACCAATGTCAGGAGAAAGAGTTTTGATGGATAATGGATAAACTTACAATTTTTATTAAAGATAAGTCACTAAAAACTTTTATGGACAATTGGAAACCATTCATGGACTTCCTGTGTACCAAGGGGAAAATGGGCCAGATAACCTCTGGATTTGATGAGTAGATAGGGGAATTAATTTTCATGTTTTTCTCATTTTTCTTTTTGCGTGGAAAATGCATTTTTAATAAGTTTAGACTGTTTAAGATTTGATAATTAATTTTTTGTATGATTTTGTAGTAGAATAAAGAAATGTAGTTCGAGATAATGGGCCAAATAATATATGGATTTGATGAGTAGATAGCAGATTTAACTTTTATGTTTTTCTCATTCTTCTTTTTGTGTTGAATATGTATATTTTAACGTGTAGATTGTTTGAGATTTGATATCTAATCTTTTGCATGATTTTGTAGTAGAACAAAAAAATGTAGTTTGAGATTTCTGCACTTGCCACACAACTTGTAACATCTTTATTTTTTAGTTTTTTTTCTTTTGTATTTGTATTTAATAAAATAAAAACATAGAGAAAAAATAAGAAAAAAGTCTATTACATTAAAAATAAAATACACATTGAAATGAACAGGGACCCTCCTGAAACTGGCTTGCAACCCACCTGGTCTAACATATCTAGTCTAACATATCTTCATAAACAAAATAATTAAAAGAAAAAACCGGCAGAAATGTAGAGGAAACCTATAAGTACTAATTAAACGTGTTGAGTTACTGTATAACTTACAAATGATTAAAGGGTTAAAGCATCGTTATGGATAAAGGCTTACATATAGAGGCATTCTAGGGTAGAGAGATAACTAAAAGAAACCTCAGAGGGCTGTAAAAACACGAACTATTTGGAGAGAGTAGAATTGTCTTAAAACGTAAACTCTGTGTCATCTATTTATAATTGCTATTGGATTCAGGAAAAACCTAAGGGTATGTTTTTTCTCTGCCATTCTTAATTTAAGAATTCATTTATTTTCACTAGATATCAAAACTTATTGCCAACTAGTTTCAAAGGCTTAGTTCAATGGTTTTCAAACTGGGGCGTCGTAGCGCCCCAGCCTGAAGGCTCTAGACTCTTTCCCGTTAAGGGGCGGAGGCAAGGAGGAGGCAGCGATGCAGTCCCCAGGATCATGTCGCTTACGGGGCTGCAGGGACTGATGCATTCACCAGTCCCTGTAGCAGCCGTCCTGGGGTGTGGGGAGCCCCGTGAGTGTTTGCAGGGCTCCCCAGCTTGTTAGAAGTGAAAGTGGAGCGATTGCGCTCCACTTCCGCAAAACCGGAAGTGGAGTGCGATCGTTCCACTTTCACTTCTAATGAGCTGGGGAGCCTTGCAAATGGTCGCGCAGGGCTCCCTGTACCCCAGGGCAGCTGCTGCAGGGACTGGTGAATGCATCCCAGTCCCTGCAGCCCCCCTGAGTGACGCGATGCTTGGGATCGCGTTGCTGCCTTCCCCCCACCCCCGCAAGGACTTACAGCAATGCAAACTCTCCTAGAGAGTTTGAAAACCGCAGGCTTAGTTTAAAGCATTGGACAAATGCATGAAGATTGGGTCAGTTGCCTATTAGCTGTGGTAGGTAAGAATTCATCTGCGGAATCTAGAACAGCATATCTCTGATTTACCAGCAGCTAGGGAAAAACAAAATGCTACTGCTTTCATGTCTAGCTGGTGTGCTTTCTAGGGCATCTGACTAGCTAATGTTGGAGAGATTGCTATCTTAGGTAGACCTTTTGATCTGAACCAGCAAAGAAAGTTCTATGAAAAATTTCAGCATATTTTAATGTCAGTACTTAGCCCATTTCTTAACACATTTCAGAGTGATGGCAAATATTGAGTTCCATGGGTGCAAAGTGATCATTTTATGTCATAAAGCTATGCCCAACTGGCTTGGATCATAAATAACTAGTTTAACCATATTTTCCAACACCCAGTCCTAAATAGTGATTCTAGATTACAGGTATTACCATATCAGTATTGTTGCAAACAGATTTTTCTGCTTTGGTTGTTTAGCTTGATTATGCTGAAGATGCCACGGAACGGAGGCGGGTCTTGGAAGTGGAGAAGGAAGATACTGAAGAACTGAGACAGAAATACAAGGTATTCAAATTAACTTCTTCAGCAGCTACTGGTATTTTTGTCCAGTATGGCAATCTGCTCATATCTGTGCAGTCCCATTTGATCAAGTATAAGACACAGACTGTATAAACCAGAGAGTGACAGAACAGAGACCATGGCCTACCAGCAAACTGCTGTCCAGTCTCTAGTGAACCCCCATCCCCAGTGTCTGCTGGTCACCAGATTGTTGCAATGAATGCTGAACTAGCACCAGCATTCATCTGTTTCCTATTTTTGCCTATGAACATAAGTGCATACTCAGAATTGCTTACCAGAGATTGTTCCCTTAAACCTGCGGTTTTCAAACTCTCCGGGAGTTTGAAACATCAGTAAGTCCTTGCCAGGGAGGGAAAGGAGGCAGTGGGGGTAGGGGGAAGGCAGAGACGCGATCCCCAGGATCGCATCATTCAGGGGGGCTACAGGGACTGGGATGTACTCACCAGTCCCTGGAGCAGCCTTCCCGGGGTGCAGGGAGCCCTCTGCGAGCATCAGCAGGGTTCCCCAGGCTTCCAAAAGTGAAAGTGCAGCAATCGCTCTCCACTTCCCGTTTTGCGGAGGTGGAGCACAGTTGCTCCACTTTCACTTTTGAAGACATTGGGAACCCTGCAGACGCTTGCGCAAGGCTCCTTGCACCCCACATAGGCTTCTGCATGGACTGGTGAGTACATCCCAGTTCCTGCTGCCCCTGAGCGACGCAGTCCTGGGGATTGCATCGCTGCCTTCTCCCCTGTCCCCACCCCTTAAGGGAGCAAGGGTCCTCAGAGTTTGAATACCACTGCCTTAAATTGTTAAAATATCCTGAGCATGCACTGCTTTGTAAATTTATAATACGTCAGTGAACCACTGGACTTCGAGTAAAACAGAAGAGAAACAATGCAAAATATGAGCGGGTCTACTCCTGGGTTGTGTGTCCTTTTGTCTTGAACAGTTTGCTAGGCATTCCTCCTTTAGTCCCTGATCAGTCCTCACTTCAAAGGAAAACTTTTCCGAACCACAGTTCATTAACTTACCATTGCCACCTGTTCTCCTGTAACTCTTACTTGCTACTAATTTGTCACTCCAAGAACTCTTCCCCACCTTCTCTCACAGCCATAAATATAGATTGTAAGTTCCCGAAGCTTGTTTTGGATCACCTTTGTGCAGAGGCTAGCCTGCTGATGCAAGTGTTAAGAAGTAACAGCAGTAATGTTAAATAGGTTTATCCTGAAAGGAAGCTAGATGACCTTCACTGGCAGTTTTTTTGTGCATGTTAGCTTTTTTAGAAGGTTTGAAGTAGGCTTGACATCTCTTGCTGTTGCAGGATTATGTGGACAAAGAAAAAGCAATTGCCAAGGCCCTTGAAGACCTGCGAGCCAACTTTTACTGTGAACTCTGTGATAAGCAGTACCAGAAACATCAGGAGTTTGACAACCACATAAATTCCTATGACCACGCCCACAAACAGGTAAAGGGGCAGCCCGTCATTCATGTCTTGATCATCTCCTTGGTATGTTTGTGTAATTTGAAGTGCCTCTCCTTCATATTGCTTTACCTGCCTTATTCCCACCCATCCCTTGCCACTAGCAACAATGGCATCTTGGTGCTACTTGATCCAGTTGGTCTCATTTGCTGATAGTAACTGAACTCCAACATAAAATGAAAAGATTTGGTCCTGACTGGAAGGAGTTTAGTTGGTCTTAATGCATGCTTATTTTGTATTTGAATCTTGGATTGAGGGAGAGGGTAGCTAGAAAATAGGAGGGCGTTAGAATTTTGGAAGTTGCCACACTTATAAACTGTGTGTGTTGAAAAGACAAGCCAACCACACAAGTAAAGGTCTCTAAAAATGTTTCTGAAATCCTACAAAGCGGAAGGCAAATATGGTATTGGAAAGTTCTTGATTTCCACAAGACGGTTCTTTGGGCTGAATGGAAAGAGCTTGTTCTTGGGTTGATGAAGTCATTTTGGGCTTTCTGGCAACTGACTAAAACTGATTTGGTAGAGTGCTCTTCTTCTGCTGGCAGGTTTCTTTTTGTTTATTTGTTTTGACCCAACAGATGCAGATAAAGTTTTAAAGGAGAAATGTTGGGTCACAAGTCTTGTTTTCAAACAATATCCTCTGACTTGAAAATGCTTCTACCTATAATCAAATGTGAGAGGGTCAGTTGCTTCATGTTGAGTAGTCTGAACTCTGCGCACACTTTGAAGCACTCAAATCTTTATTTGACTCATGTTCTGTGGTCTGTATTGGTCTGTAAATAGGTTTCAGGACTGAGCTTTGACTTAAATTAAGCTGTGCATATATGGAGCAAGAGGGGAAAGGGAGTAGTGAGAATGGCTTGCCTAAAGCCACTCAGTGAGATTATGGCTGATTTTAAGTTTGAACTGGAGACTGCCAGTGCTAGTTACATGTAGGGAGAGCAGTGTGCAACATCAAAGCAAAGCTCTTCCCTGTTCACAGTGAAATTTAGGTTTGGATTCAAAGTATATTAATGTATTTAATGCATATGCATTCATTTTGCAGATTTTTGTGGAGTGCCTTCCCTAAGGAAGTCTACTTAAACCATAATTTGTATTACTTTCACCACATGATAAAAACTTGGCTCCTTTAGAGAACGATGCATCTGCTGTTAAATTTGTTGCTGACTTTTTGAATTTTTACAACTGTTGCTTTTGGTTATGGTTGGTTTATGGTTTTTTGTGATTTGAAATGTTAGTCTTAATTTTGCATTGGTTTTAACATTTGATAACCACCTTATGTCTCTGTTATGAGAGACAGAATATAATTATTTTAATAAGTATAATATATTCTGCCTCTTCTGGTGGCTGTTGCTGGTGTCTGCTTCTTTTTAGATTGTGAGCCCTTTTTGGTCAGGGAGCCATTTTGTTGAAAAGCTAAAAAGTTCTTTATACTATAATAGTATCAATATTCTTTATAACAATAGCATCAGCTGGGGTTCCATTCTTGGAACACTTTCCATTAATGAAACCTGCAGATAAGCAAATCTGCAGGTTGGAGCTTACCTGACCTCTGAATGTGATTGGAATTGCCTTCTGGTCACATTCAGAGGCTTTCTGAAGCCCAGTATGGTCTCTCTAGGTCTCAGAAAGTGGAGGTGTTGGAGAGGCACTTCTGGTTTTCGGAAAAACCAGAAGTACCCTCTTGACACCTCCAGGGCCTTTCTTAGGCACAGAGATACTGTGTGCGGCCATCCCAGACCTCAGAAAGCCCCCTGGATATGACAGGAGGGTGCTACTTGTTGTGTCCAGGAGCTCAGGTCGGCTGTCCACTGCAGGTTTGGTAACTGCAGTGAAATAAATTGGTGCTGAACCCATAGCGTGGACTTGTACTGACCTTTTCAGTTCTGGTAGGATCTGTGTTCTGTTCTCCACATTTTGGAAGGTGATTGAGATTGAAGAGGATTTGGAAAAAGTTAGAAGAAATAATGCACTTTTAATAACACGTGCACTGGTACTGGAGGGTACCCGCCCCCTGGCACGCCCCCCTCCCCGGAATGCCTCCCCCATGCCCACAGCCACACCCCCGCCTCCCATTCCACAGCCTGACAGTCCAGGAGACCACCGAGCTGCGGAACCCAGGTGACCACTGCGCGCTAGCCCAGCTCCGGACGGCCCTGGGCTAGCTCCAGCGGGAGCTCAGCAGTGAGCCCCACAAATGTGCCTTACGGCACGTTTGCAACTATGGTCCACAGCACGGAGCCATGCCATGGACCACAGGATTGGGCTCTAGGATATGCCTGCTTCATCACACCCATCTGGTTGGGGTCTCTGAGCGAATTAGAGCACCCCTTCATCTAGTATCTTAAGTATTTGGTCTTGGGGTGCGTCTTCCTTCTGCTTGCCTTCACTTATCCAGGTCCTTCCTAATCCTCTGCTGCCCCTTTTAGATTTTTTTTAAGAAAATGACAACCTAATTAAAAGTTGTTTAAGCTATTTGTGCTTTCTTTGTGCTCCAACCACACTCCTTCCAATTCAGTTATGCCCCATGTTAAGCTTTTATCCTATTTTTCCTAGTCCTCCATGTTACCTGCACCAACTCCTTTCCAGTCCAGTTGATCTTTCCCGTAACATAATGTCCTCAGCCCCACAATCTTAACATCCTCCTTTTGAATGACTGTCTACCTTATGACTTTGCCATTGAGAAACTCCAGAGGAGGACAGGTAAGGATAGAACAAAAACAATGATTTTCCCTCTAGAGGCAGGGATTGAACTGTGGAAAGGGCATCCTCAACTACTCTGTGCTAGCTGTCGAGAAGAATTTGAAATCTCCTTACTTGGGAGTTTTAAAATTGTGTGTGTGGGTTGGGCAGGTACAGAGGGATTCTGTTAGATAGGACAGTCTTGCATTGAGGTCTACAGGTAGACCACAGCCGCGATACAAGGACATCTGCAAGAGGGATCTGAAGGCGTTAGGAGTGGACCTCAACAAGTGGGAAACCCTGGCCTCTGAGCGGCCCGCTTGGAGGCAGGCTGTGCAGCATGGCCTTTCCCAGTTTGAAGAGACACTTGGCCAACAGACTGAGGCAAAGAGCCAAAGAAGGAAGGCCCATAGCCAGGGAGACAGACCAGGGACAGACTGCACTTGCTCCCAGTGTGGAAGGGATTGTCACTCCCGAATTGGCCTTTTCAGCCACACTAGACGCTGTTCCAGAACCACCATTCAGAGCGCGATACCATAGTCTTTCGAGACTGAAGGTTGCCAACAACAATAGCATTGAGGCCATACATTGGAGCTGTTTGGTTGCTCTAGTTGTCTGATTGCACAGGATCAGACTAGGAACTAAATTTTGAAGCAGTCTGTATTTGTGTTGTCTGTCTGGGATAATGGGGCTCAGAAATGAACATCAGTTTGTATCTTTCATTCTTCCTTGTAATGCTTTTCCTCTGGAATGAGCTCAGGTTGTGGGGTAGGATGGACCCTCTATGCAATATCTTTTTTCCGTCTCTCTCAAACCCATTCCTGCTCTCATGGTATAAACTTGCAGTGTTTTTCAAAGTGTGGGTTGCAAGCCCATTTCATAAAAACATAAGAACAGCCCCACTGGATCAGGCCATAGGCCCATGTAGTCCAGCTTCCTGTATCTCACAGTGGGCCACCAAATGCCCCAGGAAGCACACCAGATAACAAGAGACCTGCATCCTGGTGCCCTCCCTTGCACTGGCATTCTGACATAGCCCATTTCTAAAATCAGGAGGTTGCACATACACATCATGGCTTGTAACCCATAATGGATTTTTCCTCCAGAAACTTGTCCAATCCCCTTTTAAAGGCATCCAGGCCAGATGCCGTCACCACATCCTGCAGCAAGGAGTTCCACAGACCGACCACATGCTGAGTAAAGAAATATTTTCTTTTGTCTGTCCTAACCCTCCCAACACTCAATTTTAGTAGATGTCCCCTGGTTCTGGTGTTATTTGAGAGTGTAAAGAGCATCTCTCTATCCACTTTATCTTTCCCATGCATAATTTTGTATGTCTTAATCATGTCCACCCTCAGGCATCTCTTTTCTAGGCTGAATAGGCCCAAATGCCATAGCCTTTCCTCATAAGGAAGGTGCCCCAGCCCAGTAATCATCTTAGTCGCTCTCTTCCCCATTCATTTCAATATTTATTTTTAATGTATTAGAATTGATGGTATGTGAATGCATTTGGGAAAATGTTAGAGATCTGTACTTTTAACAGGCTAATATGTATATGCTGATATGTATGTATATGCTAATATGTATATGCATATATATGTATATGTATGGCTAATATGTATATGTATATCATTGACAATGATAGTCATTGGGTCTTGCTCTTGGGTAAGTGTGAATAGGATTGCAGTCCAGGATCGCTAAAAAATTTTCCTGCTTGGTGATGTCACTTCCGGCCATGACATCACTTCCAGGTTAATGACGTTACTTCTGGTGGGTCCTGACAGATTGTCGTTCTAAAAAGTGGGTCCCAATGCAAAAATGTTTGAGAACCACTGTAATATAGAATACTGTCTTATGTTCCAGGAAGGACCTCATGATTATTACAAAGCAGGGACACTAGGTAAGTTATTACTTGCCTTTCCACTTAATTCTAGACCCCCTTGTCCACCTGCAGAAAATGCAACTCTTAACCAAGAAACTTCTGGTATGTCTTGATTTGATAAGTTCAGTCAGTGCTAGAGTGCAAACACTCTCCAAAGTGAACTTGAAAAGTCGCAAGCCTTCGTTCAGTCTTTCTGGCAATAATTTCTGACATTTTTGTCTAAATATTGGAGATGCATCCTGTCTCTAGTTGGGTATAAGTCATCATAAAGAATACTTAAGAGTGCAGATTATTGAGGAGAGCATCACATAAAAGTAAGGATTTAGAGCACAAGGTCTGCAAGATGACAGCACTGTGAAACAGCCAAAGAACTGGTCATCTTGCAGAAAATGAGATGAAGTGATATGCAGGTAACAGTCGTCAAAGATGAGGTTAAATAAGGAAGGTTTGGAGGGTGGTTTGGGGTGGAGCTTTGGTTTAAGATGTGTTCAAAGTGGATGTTGAAGCAAGTTTTCTCTTTACTTGAACCATTTGTGCTCATTAAATCATGAAGTTAGGATTCCTGATATTTCAGGGGCTAAGCTCTTTCATTCTTTTCAACACTTATGCTTAGAGCAGTGGTTCTCAAGCACTTTGGACTGGGACCCACTTTTCATGGTGACAATCTGTCCGGGACCCACTGGAAGTGATGTCGTTAATCTGGGAGTTATGCCATGCCCGGAAGTGACATCATCAAGCAGGAAGTGACATCACTGTGGTGCCAATGCTGAAAGTGATGTCATTAAGCAGGAAGTGACATTTCCAGGCTCTCACCTAGGGACTCATAAACTTCAAATGACAAGAGAAAAAATTCTAACACAGAAGCTTTTCCCAATTCTCTGTCTCATGCTACCAAGCATTCCACCTATAAAATTCAATATACTTCTTGTAATGAGGTGTGTTTGAAGGGTGTGCTTGCTTCCACCTAGTGTTGAGCATGGCATTGATATGTTTTGAATATGCCCATCAGTGTTCATGGCACCTTACAAACTAACTAACCTGAAGCCTCCTACAGACCCAGCAAAACCAGACTTGTCTGCGCACCTATAAGACAGGAGTCTTCCATTTCACTTAGCCCTGCAGATCACCCACATGCTCACCCCGGTTCCCCCACTCCATCTCACCTAGCCATCAGATCACCCACATGCTCAGTTCACTCACTCCAGTTCCCCCATCCCATCTCTCCTAGCCCTCAGATCACCCACATACTCACTGCAGTTCCCCCACCCCTCCCTCTCCTGGGTGTCTCAGTGCATTAGTTTCTGTATTTGCTGCACATCAAAACTTTCACCAAGTGAATCCTTCATTATGGGAGGGAAAATCCTTTTCTGAGCCCTGTATCCTCCCTTCCCTAACTTTGTGCAAGAATCTTTTCAAAGGAGCCCATCTGAGGCATGAGGGGGAGGGTCAACTTCAAACTCCCACCTGAAATTCAAGAGACAGGCTCTGCCAATACAGCCACGCTCACTGGATAGATGAAACAGGTGCCGCCTCATTCTTTTGCGCATGCTGCTGTTTTACACCTAGAGAGAGAGAAACTTCTCCCATCCAGAACTGATTGATACAGGCTTGGAAAATGGTGGTGCCCATTGCTAGATTCCAAGATGGTGCCACCCAGCTCATTTTGCCAGTATCCAAGGTGGCGTCACCCAGCTTTTTGTGACCCACCCAAAAATGTGTCGTGACGCACAGTTTGAGAACCACTGGGTTACAGCATATCTGAAACAATTAAGTGGTTTCTTTTTCCTTTAATTTTTTTTTTGGGGGGGTTGTCATTAGTGTGTTAAATTCTTCCAGGGAAGCCTAAAGACTTCCGATTGATATGGGATGTTGTACTTAGTTATGATCGCAGTGCGAAAATGTACATTATGCCTCCTGGCATTCTAAATGTATCAGCAAGTTGTTAAAAGATGTTGGCTGCAGGACAGTTTCACTTTACTGTTGGGAAACAGATGTTTTTTTAATCTAAGAAAGAGCTCTTAATGGCTTCCAGTGTCAGAGTTACTACGTATGTAATCTACCTTTGACTCAATATCATTTTGTACAGTCAAAGAAGATAGGAAAGACCTGTTGCAACATTTCTTACCTTTCTATCTCATTCCATTTGGACAAGGTGTAAATGGCTGTTGATTGAGCATGGCTTATATCAGGGGTGGCCAAACATTTTGGCAGGAGAGCCACATCATCTCTCTGACATTGAGACGGGGGCCAGGGAAAAAATGAATTAATTTACATTTAAAATTTGAATAAATTTACATAAATGAATTTATTAAAGATTAATCTTATATGAATGAATGAAGGTCTTGCAGTAGCTCAAGGCCTATATAAGGCCTTGCACAAAGCAAGGCTAGCCTTTCCTTCACTGCCGCTGTTGCATCACAAGCGTGAAACAGCAAGCAGTGGAGGGATCCCACAGCTCAGGTAAGAGGTTGAACAGTTGTCATGCTGAGAAAAGTTGCATCAGGCCAGAATGGGCTCCATCAAGTCTCCAGAGGGCCAGAGGCTCACTGGAAACTGGGAGCTCCCTGAGGGCAGGATTGGGAGCCCCCGAGGGCTGCAAGCGGCCCCATGGCTGGGGTTTGGGCACCCCTGGCTTATATGATGGTGTGTCTGGAAGCTTTATCAGAAGAATGATGTAGGAGCTGCCAGTAAGGTTCCTATCTTAGCCTGTTGCACTAGGCTTGCCTCCCTTGCGGAACTCCTTGTGTTTCACTTGTGTTTAAGCTATGCAGAATTAGTGCAGTTGTGTACATGCCCTTTGTTATGAACTGTTAAATTTTCCAAAGGGCATGCAGTCTGAAGGACAAGATGAGAATCCTGGAAAAGGCACCTCATGAACAAAGTGCTAGAGTGCTATATTTATGGATATTTGTGAACATGCGCAGACTAGTCAACTTGAACGCTCACTGTGCTTTCCAAGCATCCAGAATTCTTTCAGGAGGCTGAATTTTGTGGATATGTGTAGCCATTTTCTTTTCAGTTCCACAGACTGCCTGAAGAAAGTATCTTTGAAACCTTCTAGAGCCTTGTAACAAAGGAAATGGCACTGTCACTCCTTCCATTGAACAGGGACCAGACCTGACTCTCTGATGGGTGAGGCAAGGACCTTCCCAATCTGTTCTTTCAACTTCCTTGCAAGCAGCAGCCATGAGAACTTTCCCTGAGTGTGGCTGCTTGGACCCTTGACTTTCAGAAGGATGCTCACCTGTTTGCCTGCTATGGTACACTGCACATTGACAAGTGAGTCTCCTCACTGCGCTCCTCCTGGGTATCTTCCAAAGTGAACGTATGCTACCAGCTGCTAAAACAACCTTTATCTTTGGTTACTATCCAAACTGTCTTCCACACTTTTGGCCTTCTCTTAAGGAGTTTCTCTTGCAAAACTCTGCAAAGCTGACACTTGAGCTATACCATCCTTTTTTGCTAACCATTGCTTGCCATATCCAAACGCATTCAGCTTCGAGGTAGAGCTGTTCTGCTTAGTCTTTTCCAAGATTGATGTCGGCTCCCATCTCCAGACATATTAACTTACTAGCCTTCTAATTGTGGGACTGTGCTGAGACCACAGAGAAGAAAGATTGTTCATTTACATGTAACAGATGTTTTTCAAGTGTTCTTCGATCTGTTCGGTCACTCGACCACCTTTGCTGCTGAGGTTGAGGACCTTAACTTTATTACTGTCAGTTTTCATTACCCACTAGTGGATAGCAAATTCACAGATAAGGAACCATTGACCCTATGGGATCAATGGGGTTAGGTACAAGGGATACCCTGGGGAGGGAGGAGTACCATCAAAAGAATCCAGCGGAGACCCTCAGGAAGCCGGTAGAGTGTAGCAAAAAGTGCCAAAATATCTCTGAATGCTGCAGAGACCAGCCAGAGGCTGCAGGGATCTTCAGAATGGCACCTGCAACCAGCGCAGACCCCTTTAAAATGATCAGTGGAAGTTTCTGATGACCATTTTAAAGGTGTCTACACTGATCACTGGCACCATTTTGAAGGTCTCTGCAACCTCCTGCGGGTCTCTGCATAGCAGATAATGAGAACAGAATCATGGAAAACGAGAAAAGGTAGCAATTCTGTTCCTCATGGATAAGTGACTTTGTAGATAGCAAATTCACATATAAAGGGTTACTGACTATGTTTGTGGCTGTTTACACGGAACTAAATAATAAAGCATCTGCCTTGCTCACTGGAGCAGGCACAGAGGGGCTGGACTGTGCTCAGCAGGAGGAGAAATAATTAAATGGTTCTAGAAGGTTTTGAAGCACTTTGCATAGGCACAGAATTAAATTGTGGGTCCTGGTGAGTTGCAGATAAGCAGCATCTTCATCTTCTTAGGAATGTATCAGCCTTCAGATACCCAGAACCCATTGCACAAAGCAGTGCAATGTTCGCAACACTGGTGGATAAAGCAGTTAGCAGAATGCCGTGGAGAAATGCCAAAGCTGCTTTGGTTTGTTGTTTTAAGTCAGTGGTTTCCAAACTCTGTAGGAGAGTTTGAACCACAGTAAGTTCTTGCAGGGGCAGGGGAGGAGGCTAAGGGGGCTGCAGGGACTGGGGTGCATTCACCAGTCCCTGCAGCAACCTCCCTGGGATGCGGGGAGCCCTGCGCAAGTGTCTGCAGGGCTCCCTGGGGCTTAAAAAGTGAAAGAGGATAGATCGCGTTCTATTTCCGCAAAACCAGAAGTGGAATGCGATCCCTACGTTTTCACTTTTCAAGCTGTGGGGAGCCCTGCAGACACTTGCACAGGGCTCCCCGCACCCCCTACAGGCTGCTGCAGAGACTGGTGAGTGCATCCCTGTCCCTGCAGCCCGGTTAGCAACACCATCCTGGGGATTGCTTTGTGACCTCCCCCCTGGCTCCGCCCCTTAAGGGGGAAGTGGTCAGAGCTCTCTGGCTGGGGCCTCGCGTCACCCCAGTTTGAAAAGCCCTGGTTTAAGTAGTTAAGGTGTCTCTGTAGCCACTTTGTGCCGATATTGGGAGAATTATTTAACCAAATGTCACATTTGAAATGTGTCATTTCATGGCTAGAAAACTGGGATAGTGTTATTTAAAAAAATTTTTTTGACCTGCTAAGGTACAGAAATATGATATATAGTGAATATTGAAGAGCTGATGTTTTGTAGTGGCCAGAGTATTAGATTTAGGTATGAGCAAAGATTCAAATTTCCACTCATCGGTGAAACTGAGGACACAATCCTTTGCATGTCTACTCATTAGTAAGTCCCATTGTGTTCAGTTGGGCTTACTCCTAGGAAAGTGTGTATAGGATTGCAGCCTAAGTGACCCTGGGCAACTTGGCCTCTCTCAGCATAATTTGACAGGTGGGCACAAAGTCACTATAATTGTGTGGATTGGAATTAAAGCCATTAAAGCCTGCATACAGACTTTGTGGCCTCCCTGTACATCACTGGGCAGTGATTATACGAAAGAACATCATGCTTGACACCTTGAGCTGCTTGGAGAACAGTCCTGGTTATCAATGAAGCAACTATTTAGCTGCTGCTGGTTGCAGCATGGAATGGAAAGCCTTCACTGTCACTCCCAAACAAGTAATCTAGGGATGCAGGATTCAGCCCACAAGCTCGGGTTGAAGGCCCCTTTTCTAGATAAACACGAAGATGTGAATTATTGTGCACACAGATCTGCCTCAGTGGCAGTCCTGGCCACTGTGGTGCCCGGGGGCACGTCCGAAGGTGCCATTCCCATTATAAGGGCTTTAAAATGTCACTTCCTGTTTTCAGTCAAAAACCAGAAGTGATGTTTGAAGGCTTTCTCATAGCCGGGAAGGCCATGGCCTGTCCAGCCCTCAGAACACCTCCTGGGGAGGCAGTGGGCATGGGCAACCCTTGAGGCGACATAGCTAGGGAGGCAGTGCTGCCCCCCAGCCATGCCACCTGGGGTCACTTGTATCCATGCCCCCCCCCGGTACGCCAAAGATCTACCTGCCTTTCAAAATCTGTTAAATTCAGTAATACAATATGTGTACATAACACTAGACCAGCCATTTTCAACCAGTGTGCCATGAATGGTCCGCAGGCGTGCCACAGGAATTTGGGGGAAAGTCATTTATCAGCAGGGCCTATGGGGAATGTGAGCTCTCTGCCAGCGTCGTGGTGTCCCTTGTCAATTGTCAAAGACCTGATGGTGTTCCTTGACAATTTTAGTGCCTCGTCAGTGTGCCATGAGATGAAAAAGGTTGAAAATCACTGCACTAGACCTGTTCAGTTCAGGATGATTAATCTAAAGTGCTTCTTCATGAGTTCTGTGGCATAATAAGTGCAAATTGAGAATGGCCTCTCCAGATCTGTTTGCACTGGGGGAAGAAATCAGTGTTTCCTGTGTTTTGCCAGGCCCTGTTGCATGGAGACTTTTGGACTTCCAAGTTTTGTCCTTCAGAGTACAACAGAAACAGATCTGTGATTGCACTGTGCAAGTGCTGAAATTTGTACTGGCAGCAGAATTCAGCATCCTGCAACATTACAATGAGAAGAGAGGCTTGAATGTGTGAACAACGCCTGGTGGGATTTCAGAAATAGCATATGAAGGGTTAGTGCTTCAGTATTCTTGCTATTTTTTCTCCATGACTGACAGAAACAACATGAATGTAAGTTGCTGTAAATGGCTTTTCACAGAGCAGAGTTTGGTGCAAACTTTAGGAGCAGCTTTTTCAGTTGAAAATAGGCTACTGACAACATCCAACTTTTACATGCATCGTAAACGTGTGCCCTGATGAGGGAACTAATTTTGTAGCTTACGTACCGTAAGCCTTCTAACTTGGAACACAAAGTGAGTCTCCCCGAAAGCCCACTTCTCTTATCCAGTATAACAAAGGCAGCCCTATAATTATGCCACAGTTCATGCCAAACCTCTACAGATGAGCAGAACTTGAAGCGCTTTCAACTCTCCAGTTTGTCTAAGCACTACACAGAAAGCATCCTCATGGCCCATCATTAAAAGTATGCTATAATTTTCTTTAATGGTAGAGCTCTGAGAATAGTTACCTGGGCGGATTCCATGTCTGTCATGCAGTTGGGTCTTCCTACTAGAACCTTACAGCTGCAGAGGGATCTGCATATTTTGATGCTGACTTTCCATGCTGTTGCTTCTCTTCATTCCTGGGAAGATGCCACTTTCCGTGTGTGTGTAGTGGACCAAGTAATGAACTTCCTGAAAGCATCTCACTCTCATGCTACAGGTCCAGAGGAGCTTTCCTTGAAACTGGGATTGAACAGGGTTTGACCCATATGGAAGTTCTTTTGTTATTGCATTGGGAAAGAGTATATCTTCTGATTTGGGACCTTATCTATAACACAGAATCAAACTAGATTCATTAGTCCTCCTAAGAAGTTTCAGAACTCTAGTTTTGGAGTGGTCTGATTTCTAAGTTTTAGAGCAGTTCTTTGATTGCCATCTCCCTCTTTGCTTATTTTAAGGGTGTCCTTAAATCCTCTTTCCAACAGTTGATTCTCCTGCCGTCTTGGCAGACTTTTTTGTTTGAAGTTTTTTTTAATACCTCTCTATTCTGTTCAAGACAGTTTATAGAACCATAAAATACGTAACTGTAGAAAATAGAAACTATAAGCCCCCCGGCATCTGTGGATCCAGGGGCACCCTGCCCATGGATCCAGGGGCTCATTTGCATTGCTTACTGGGACAAAGTGTTTCTTGCTTGTACAGGTCACTTTAAGCTTGTAAGTTTATGGCACATGCATTCAGGCTGCTGGCAGCCTAAATGCTTGAAGAGCATTGAAAAACAAGGAAGCCTGCATGCACATGCTTTAAGCTTGCAAGCTTACTGCAACCTGTAAAAGCTTTCTTTTACACTTCACCTTGGTAGGCTTTTAAGCAACACTAATGGCCGGGGTGTGTGTGTGTGCAGAGATAGGGTTCCCACATATCTTCCATATCCACAAGATAGGGCCTGGAAGGGATCCCCTCCCAGATACGTGGGGATGCCTGCACTGTACTAAACAAAAAACAGTGTAAATCTACAGTAGCAGCTTGCAATATTCCAAATCCTTGATTAAATTAAAACTTGCAACAAGATGGGAAACATGGTGACTGCTCCATATTTCCTCTGGGGAATCCTGTTAATTCACAAACAGTTTTCTCAAAACAGTCTGCAGAACTGTGTGCACCTAGAGATAACTGGAATTGCATTCAAGCCGCCCACGGTCCCTTAGCCGCCCTGGGTCCCTTTAGGGAGAAGGGCGGGATATAAATAAAGTTTATTATTATTATGTCTGAGAGAACAAGGAAGGATTCAAAAATGGAAGTACTAATCTGGGGATTGTAAAGCATGGCTTTCCAAAGGCTAGAACAATCTAGATCTGCTAAAGACCATGTCAGGGAATGTAAAAACCCTCCAAGAAATCAAAAGCCAAATGATAATTATACCGTCATAATTATTTGACTTGGTTTTTTGGGGGGAGGGGAGAGAAGTGTGAGATATGAAAACACTGTTGGTGTCTGGAAGACAGAGAAGAAGTCATGAGAGAGAAGTTTCAATCTGCTTCCTAAAAACCAGGAGGAAATTAACCCCATACACGTTCTGGGGCAGCACATTCTAGAGATGTGCTACTGCAGAGAAAGCCCATCTCCTTTAGATGTCAATGTAACTTCCAACAAAAGGAAGGTGTTAAGAACAGGTCCCTCTTGAAGATCTCCATGTAGAGGAAGGTTCGTGGGCGAGACCTTCTCTTAGATAGTACACTGAACACAGGACTATTTATAGCTAAGCTGTAATAGTGCAAAGTTCAGTTGACAGTCATGAACATTTGGGAGCCTCATTATTTCATATGTATCATTCTCTGTAGGTATGGCTACAGAATTGAATAACTTCTGTCTGGTTACTTTGCCTCCTAAGCATTTATTGTGCCATCTTAATATGTACTGAAAGCTGTTAGTATTTTAAATTGAATTGTTCTTCTTGAAGAAAGAGTATCTTGCATTGCTTTTAAACAGATCTCATCCCCACCCCATCTAGCAGTGGCATAGCTAAAGGGGTGCAGGGGGCAGCAAATGCACCAGGCTACACGGGGGGTACAACATGTGGGCTACAAATTGTAGTCCGCACTTTGTAGCCCCTCCCATCCTGTAGCCCAATGCCTACGCGCTCCAGTCAGGCTGCTGCAGGCAAACAGAGGAGCGAGGAGCTTAAGGGGAGGGCAACAGTCAACTCTTGCACTCCTCACTGCCGCACCATACATTGGGCTGCAGGAGCGCAGAGGTGTTGGCCTCGTAGCTGAGAAGGTAGTGGCAGCAGCTGGGGATGGTGTATGCTGCTGCTGCTTGCTCACCGCGACCGCCCCAGCAGCATGAGGAGGGGGGAACAGTTCAGCCTGTACTGCACACACAGGAGACAGGCGAGACTAAAGTGTTGCCCCCCGCCCCCTCCCCCAGCCAGCAGCAGAGATGGAACTGCACCACCACCACCTGCCGGGGGGGGGGGGGCATGTGCTGCTGCTGCTGCTGCGGCAGCTGCTGCTTGCTGCAGGTCCTTGCGCTGTGTGCGTGCTTTGCTAGCGCTTGGGCTGGTGACTGAGGCTGGGCTGCAGGCACCACAGAGCAGAGGAGCAACTAGAAGCAGTCCTTTCACCATGCTACGCACCCCCCTTCCTGCAATCAAGCCAGAGTCTGCTGTGTGCACAGTGAGGGGCTCACAGTTCGGCTGTAGGAGAGAGGGGCTTGTGGTGATGGGACTGCTTGTTGCTCCTCTGCTCTGCGGTGCCTACAGTTCAGTCTCAGTTGCAACCCCAGTGCTAGCAAAGTGCGCACACAGCTCTGGGATCGCGACAAGCAGCAGCAGCACACAAACCTGTGGGGGGGGGTCCAACAGTTTAGCCCCTCACTGCGCCTGCAACTCACCAGAGCTGCAATCCTCGCCACACTTTCCTGGGAGTAAGCCCCACTGACTATAATGGAACTTACTTCTGAGTAGTCAGGCATGCGATTGGGCTCTTAAATTTTCTCTGTCACCTCTTCTCATACAGTTATCTAAGGCTGCAATCCTATCCACCCTTTCCTGGGAGTAAGCCCCAATTGACTATAAAGGGACTTACTTCTGAGTAGATACATAATGGTATTGGCTGGCTGTGATGGGTTGCCTGCGCCTGCATAGGAACCTGAAGTAGGGAGCAGCAAGGCAAGAAGTGCCTGGCTAGCAGAGAGCACCGAGCGGAAGGCACGTAGCGCCCAAAGCAGGCCTGACCTGGCCTGGCCATCATCATCTCATCATTTCTTCAGAATTCATTGATCCCTATTTCATTCCAGAAGCTATAGGTAAGCGGCTGGCTGGTATGATCATCTCAGCCCCCTGCACCTCTCAAACTGGATATACACACTTTCCTGGAAATAAGCCTCATTAAACACAATGGGACTTAGGTCTGAGTAGACAGGCATAGGAATGGGCTCTAAATTAGATATGCCTTTTAGATTTGTGGTTACTTACAGAAGTAAATAAGGCTGAAATCTTATTCACATTTACCTGGTAGTAGGTTCCATTGACTATAATGGGACTTATTTTTGAGTAGACATGCATAGGATTGGGCTCTGAGGGCCCAGTCTTGTCCAACTTAACAGCTCCGATGTAGCCATAATGCAGCCCTGTGGTAAATTAATTAAATTTGATGTCATTGCTGGGGAAGGGGGCTCTGGGTTCTTCTTTGCACCGGGTAGTAACTGGGCTAGCTACGCCACTGCCATCTAGAATCATGCAGAGGTCTATTGCATGCTGTTTTGTGTGTGGTGAAGTACCTCTGTTATCCCAGGTGGTGTATCTGTTTGAGAGTCCTTCCTTTTAGCTTGAATGGTCCAGTTCCATGCCCACTAGGATAAGCCTGCAAGTATGGGAACCATTTATGTTAGTAATGGCTTTTTTCTTTTTTTCTCTCTTTCCACCTTTATGTGTATTGTCTCTCTCCCCCTTCTCTCCCTGTGATATGATACTGTCAGCAGATGTAATGAAAGCAAATTGTGGAGGCCAGATCATAAGAGTGAGTTTTTTTCTTTTAGTGTCCATAGCACTAACTTCCTGTCTGTGAATGTGTAGCTGTACATTCTGCTCTTTTTTCCATTCTAAGTACAGTGAAACCATAACCACAATTAATTATGTCTTTGATTTGGAGACTCCCATCTTCCTTCTCGTCCCCCATCAGATCATTCACTTCATATGAGATAATAGGAGGTTTGAGTCTACTGTGGCAGAGAACCCTGAACTCCCCGCCTACCAAAATCACAGCTTCCAAATGATCTTTAGATTTGGATTCACATAAGTCTAAAGGAACTACAAATGTATTTTTTTGTCATTTATTTGACTGCAGGACCTGAAAAAAATTCTGCATAGATTTGTTCCTCTTGTTGTTAAGGGGGCATGAGAACCTGTATAATACCTGGAGGAGGGATTGAAACCCCACATTCTGAGCAAAGTAGCAACAGTTGTTGCTCTCTCTTGTACGTGACACGTTTGTACATTTAATTGAAGTGTGTTCTATTGTTGTGATTTCTCCTCATCCCAAAGGCTCTGAACCTGACCCTTGTATTAAAGTTAAATCACAACTGTTCAGAACTCCTGACAGCTATCGCATTTCTTAACAAGAAACCATGTTTCCAAGACAATACGCATTTTTCAATTCTGCAAAGGCACAGAAGGTCAGAATTCAAGGTGTAATGTGGTCTTTTACATCTTGAGGAATTTCCATTTATTTTTTAAAATGCATGTTTCTGTCAAGACTGATGGTAGGCTTGAAAGTGTGTGAAATTTCTAAAGTCAGGAGGAGGTGCAACTGAATATGATTGCCACTGTTTAGCAATAGAGCTTATAAGAACATAAGAACATAAGAACAGCCCCACTGGATCAGGCCATAGGCCCATCTAGTCCAGCTTCCTGTATCTCACAGCGGCCCACCAAATGCCCCAGGGAGCACACCAGATAACAAGAGACCTCGTCCTGGTGCTCTCCCCTACATCTGGCATTCTGACTTAACCCATTCCTAAAATCAGGAGGTTGCGCATACACATCATGGCTTGTACCCCATAATGGATTTTTCCTCCAGAAACTCGTCCAATCCCCTTTTAAAGGCGTCTAGGCTAGACGCCAGCACCACATCCTGTGGCAAGGAGTTCCACAGACTGACCACGCGCTGAGTAAAGAAATATTTTCTTTTGTCTGTCCTAACCCGCCCAACACTCAATTTTAGTGGATGTCCCCTGGTTCTGGTATTATGTGAGAGTGTAAAGAGCATCTCCCTATCCACTCTGTCCATCCCCTGCATAATTTTGTATGTCTCAATCATGTCCCCCCTCAAGCGTCTCTTTTCTAGGCTGAAGAGGCCCAAACGCCGTAGCCTTTCCTCATAAGGAAGGTGCCCCAGCCCCGTAATCAGCTTAGTCGCTCTCTTTTGCACCTTCTCCATTTCCACTATGTCTTTTTTGAGATGCGGCGACCAGAACTGGACACAATACTCCAGGTGTGGCCTTACCATCGATTTGTACAACGGCATTATAATATTAGCCGTTTTGTTCTCAATACCCTTCCTAATGATCCCAAGCATAGAATTGGCCTTCTTCACTGCCGCCGCACATTGGGTCGACACTTTCATCGACCTGTCCACCACCACCCCAAGATCTCTCTCCTGATCTGTCACAGACAGCTCAGAACCCATCAGCCTATATCTAAAGTTTTGATTTTTTGCCCCAGTGTGCATGACTTTACACTTACTGACATTGAAGCGCATCTGCCATTTTGCTGCCCATTCTGCCAGTCTGGAGAGATCCTTCTGGAGCTCCTCACAATCACTTCTGGTCTTTACCACTCGGAAAAGTTTGGTGTCGTCTGCAAACTTAGCCACTTCACTGCTCAACCCTGTCTCCAGGTCATTTATGAAGAGGTTGAAAAGCACCGGTCCCAGGACAGATCCTTGGGGCACACCGCTTTTCACCTCTCTCCATTGTGAAAATTGCCCATTGACACCCACTCTCTGCTTCCTGGCCTCCAACCAGTTCTCAATCCACGAGAGGACCTGTCCTCTAACTCCCTGACTGTGGAGTTTTTTCAGTAGCCTTTGGTGAGGGACCGTGTCAAATGCCTTCTGAAAGTCCAGATATATAATGTCCACGGGTTCTCCCACATCCACATGCCTGTTGACCTTTTCAAAGAATTCTATAAGGTTCGTGAGGCAAGACTTACCCTTACAGAAGCCATGCTGACTCTCCCTCAGCAAGGCCTGTTCGTCTATGTGTTTTGAGATCCTATCTTTGATGAGGCATTCCACCATCTTACCCGGTATGGATGTTAGGCTGACCGGCCTATAGTTTCCCGGGTCCCCCCTCTTTCCCTTTTTAAAAATAGGCGTGACATTTGCTATCCTCCAATCTTCTGGTACCGTGGCTGTTTTGAGGGACAAGTTGCATACCTTAGTCAAGAGATCTGCAACTTCATTCTTCAATTCCTTAATAACCCTTGGGTGTATGCCATCAGGGCCCGGTGACTTATTGATCTTTAATTTATCAATGAGGTCTGAAACATCTTCTCTTTTAACCTCTATCTGACTTAACTCCTCGGTTAGGAGGGGCCGTTCGGGCAGCGGTATCTGCCCGAGGTCTTCTGCCGTGAAGACAGATGCAAAGAACTCATTTAATTTCTCTGCCATCTCTAAGTCTCCTTTTATCTCCCCTTTCCCTCCCTCACCATCCAGAGGGCCAACCGCTTCTCTGGCGGGTTTCCTGCTTCTAACATATTTGAAGAAGCTTTTATTATTCCCCTTAATGTTGCTGGCCATGCGTTCCTCATAGTCTCGCTTGGCCTCCCCTATCACCTTCTTACATTTCTTTTGCCACAGTTTATGTTCCTTTTTATTCTCTTCATTAGGGCAAGACTTCCATTTACGGAAGGAAGCTTCCTTGCCCTTCGCAGCCTCTCTAACTTGGCTGGTTAGCCATGCGGGCACTCTCCTGGATTTAGTGGAACCCTTCTTTCTTTGCGGTATACACCTCTGCTGGGCCTCTATTACTGTTGTTTTAAGCAGCCTCCATGCACTCTGGAGAGACTGGACTCTTTTTCCCCTCCCTTTCAACCTCCTCCTAACCAGCCTCCTCATTTGAGGGAAGTCCGCCCGTCGGAAGTCAAGGGTTTTTGTTAGAGATTTGCCTGGTATTCTTCCCCCAACGTGCACGTCAAAACGGATCGCAGCATGATCACTGTTCCCCAATGGCTCAGTAACGTTTACATCTCTAACCAGGTCCTGCGTACCGCACAAAATTAAATCCAGAGTCACCTGTCCTCTGGTGGGCTCCTTGACTAGCTGATCTAAGCCACAGTCATTTAGCACGTCAAGAAATCCGGTTTCCTTATCGTGACCAGAACACAAATTGACCCAGTCAATATGAGGATAATTGAAGTCCCCCATGATTACAACCCTGTCCCTCCTTGTCACCTCCCTGATCTGTTTCCTCATTTCAAGGTCCCCATCAGATTTCTGGTCTGGAGGACGATAGCACGCCCCCAGTATTACATTGCTGCACAAGCCTGGTAATTTAACCCACAGAGATTCTACGGTGGAGTTGGACCCACCTTCAATCTCTACTGTGCTGGATTCTATCCCTTCCTTAACATAAAGGGCCACCCCACCTCCAACACGCCCCTGCCTGTCCCTCCTGTAGAGTTTATAGCCCGGGATTGCGGTATCCCACTGATTCTCCGCATTCCACCAGGTTTCCGTTATGCCCACTATGTCAATAAGTGCCCTTCAGTGCCCTTGATTGCTTTTTACCCCTTTTCATGACTACAGAAGCTGAATAAATTTTGCAAAATCAGCATGTGTTGCATAAGTTTGTGTTGGGCTGTTGAGGTTGAAGAATACAGTAGTGACTTGTTCACTCACCGAGTCTGTTGTCAATTTGGATTTGGATTCATCTCACCCACATCCCAGATTAGATCATTGTTACAGTGAGTATCATATTTTAAAATAGACATAAACATTCTTGAATGACTTTCATTGCCTCATGGAGCGTTCATGTTAAGCAGCTGCTTGAAACAGAAGTGTCTTAGGCAGTGTGTCCTCCCAAACCAGTGTTTGATCCAGGTTACACAAAATTATTTAACTCTGCTGACCTGTTTGATTTCTGCATATGTTCAGCTATGTGACAAAATCAAGATCTTCATCTGATTGCAAATAACTCTTTAGCTATTCTGTGTCTTTTTCCTAGTGACCAACTCAGTAGATACTACTTGTCCACAGTAAAACATTCTACTGCATAGACCATGAGTGGGCAGCAATCAGACTATGGTTCATCACTGAACCCCTTTTTATTGTTCTGCACTGCAGCCAGCAATTTCGGCAAGCCTCAGCTTACCAGCAGTTTTCATGCCCAGTCTTCACACAGCCTCTCGCTGGTCAGCCACTTCCCCCTGGAAATCTGGGTTCAGAGCTTTCTGGGGCAATTTCCCAGGGAAGCGGCTGACTAGTGCATGGCTGTGTGAAGATTGGGCACAAAAACTGCTGGTTGCAGCACAGAATAGTAAGGCTTTGCTACCACTGCGTCCACATTTAGCAGCCCATGGTTTATGGCCACTTGAACATCCCTCCCTGCCTTTTGATTTGGTTAGGTGAACTTGGATGCCTGGGCTTGCCAATCCCAGCAGGTGAGCTGGCTAGGACTTCTTGTACTTGGGGAAGACAATGAATTTGAAGAACAGTCTGTCAGCTTGGTCATGTGGGGTTTCTGCTATGGCACTGATTTCAGAGGGTTTTAGAGAAGCATCTGAGGACAATAGTTGCTTCCTCCAAATGGCTTAGCAGGCTTTTTAGCATGCTGAGATTTCAGAACTCTACAAGCATCCAAAACAGGAAAAAAAATCAGAGGTTTTCACCATATTCAGTAACATTTTCCAACTTTCAGTGAATTTAAGAATGTTGGGACAGCATTATAGTGTCTTGCTAATTGGAAAGCTCTCTGAAAATTAATTATCTGAACCCTGCTAACAAAGAAAATCCTGTTCACTTAAGATGAATGCAATCCATTATGCAGTGGTACACTGGTTCCCAGCTTGTGATCCATGAGGCCTAGGAAGTGGTCCACAGAGTCTCAGGGGAAAAGATTTCCTTCAACCACTTCCAGTGTCTTGCCAAGCAAGTGCTCCCCCATGGACCACCAGAGAGGGTAGAGATTGAGACTGCTGGCACCAAGCACTGAAGTGTTGGTTGTGGCTGTGGGCTGTAGGCGGAGAACGGTCCACCCTCAGCCAGCAACAGAAGCAGTAACCCACAAAACTATTTACTATTTACTATAAATAGTAAACCTAAAAAATATCTTATTACAAATTGAATTGTATTTTTTGTGTGCAGGGTGTGGGGGGTTTGCATGTGGTTCACAACAATTCCCATCTTTGCTCCAGTGTCTGAGGGCTCCTTAAAGGTTGAGAATAACTGTTCTAGATGGTGGGAAATTTCCCATGCTGTAATTCTGACCTGCCATATACCCTTCATAAAGCAACAGAGCATTTTCCCCCCTGGTTTCTTTCAGAGTTTGCTTGCTTCTTTGAATGCAATTGTGCCTGTTGTAGTCAACCCTGCAAATAGGCTGGACGAGAGAATCTGACTGAACTGATGGGCAGGTGTCTTGGTTGTACCTTCTGAGATTGTGGCAACCCTTTCTTGTTGGTTGAGCAGCCCAAATGACTGCCACTTAATGGAGATTCAGAAAGGGAGAATTAATGCAATCTTTGTCACCTGTGATCATGTACAAAAAGCAGTTAATATCTGTATCATTAAAAATACATGGGTGGGTAATATTACAGCTGAAAGTAAACTACTAACAATAGTGAGAATGCAAAAACTACATCTTAAGTGTTGAGGTGTGTGTGGGGCTCCATTGCTGTGCCACTAAATGTAATCATAACCAGCACTGCCCCAAGTTTTGTTATCCCTTGAAATCTTACTGTGAGATGTTAACAAATTCAGGTCTGCAGCCTCTTGGTCCAGTTTTCTTCTGAAAGCTTTGTTTGTCTGCCTCCAGTTTGAAGCATTTAGGCAGGCCCCTGTATCCGCAGATTGATTTATCTGCAGATCAGGTCCGGGCCCCCCAGCTCTGCTCCTTCTCACCTCCAGAGGGGCCTCTGAGCTCAGCAGAGGCTGAGGACGTCCGCCCCTGGCCTCTGCCGAGTTCAGACTGAGCTTTCAAGCTAAAAAAACAGCAACACAACTTCTGGTTTCACATTGAAACCAGAAGTGACATTTTTAATGGATAACTCAGGAAGTCTTATAAGGAAGCCTGGGCATTATATATAAGGCACTAAAAATGTCACTTACATTTTCTCCTGCTGAGCTCAGAGACCCCTCCAGAGGTGAGGATAGCTGAATTTACCTCCAGAAGCGGAGGTGGCCCCCCTAGACCACGGGGGTGGGCGTTTGCCCATATCCACAGTTTCAGGTATCTGTGGGGGTAGGGTTCCAGAACGGAACTCCTGCGGATAAGGGGGCATGCCTGTACTTATGCCTTCCTTAATGTTGTGGGGCTCTATTTCTGAGAAAGCATGGTTAGGTTTAACCTGTGAATTTCATGCCACTGTGATTGGTGATCACAGGCCTACAAAATTGAGGGTCAGAAAAGTTTTTCCCAAACTTTATGGTAGTTTGATATGAATTTGGGGTGCTGATTCCAAAAATGGCATCCGTTTTGCCCTATCACGTCTAGTTTTGGAGACACGGCATAGCATCTTTAGTGAATGGTTCAAGCAGCTTCCTCATGAGGAAGCCATGGTGTAGCCTTCCTCAAGAGGAAGCTGCTTGAACCATTCACTAAAGATGCTATGCCGTGTCTCCAAAACTAGACATGATAGGGCAAAACGGATGCCATTTTTGGAATCCGCACCCCAAATGTACTCAGGAATTGGTGTAACGTTTAAGGAAGCAAAATGTGTGTTGGCCTGTGTTATTTAGGGAGATGGTTATGTTCCTCCCTCTTGTTCTTGTATGTTCTCACATCTTAGTGTTTGGTTTGTCTTCTGTTTGATGATGTCCTGATGACCAGCACTATGATACTTCAGAACAGAAAAGGCTATTGTTTTGGAACTTGTAATGAAATGTAGGCTCTTGCGGCAGTCCTTCTTATGAGTGAGTGAGTCCATAGGTCCATCATTCTGGCGCAGTGTTGTCTAATCAGATGGCTTGCTGTTCTTATGAGGTTTGGACAGAAATCTTTCCCTGGCCCTGCTTTCCAAGATCTTTTAACTGGAGATGCCAGGAATGAAACTTGGGGCAATCTGCATGCAAAGTACATGCTCTGCCATTGAGCTATAGGAATTTGCTTTGATTGTCTAGTAGTTGGACATGAAATGGATTAGAAAAAGGACTAGCACACAGTTGTGTGAAAATCAGTGGTCTTATTAGGGGGACAGGGGGCAATTGCCTTGGGCTGCACTCTTCTGGGGGGGCAGCCTGGCACCCTTGCACTGCCACTACTGCAATCGCTGTCGTCTTGTTTTGCTGCCCTACACCCTTTCTCGGGGGGGGGTGTTGCAGTTGTGGTCTAAGGCTGCTCACCAGCTGTTCCTTGATCTGCTGGCCTCCCAGTTGCCCTCCAAAGACAAGGAGCGAGGGTGTGACCAGCAACCAGCCTCAGACCGTGACCGCTGTTTTCAATTCCAGCAAAAAAAGCAGTGTTTTAAAATGCCGCTTGAGCCAAATATGGTGATTGCAGTCTGTGACTAATCACTGGCCACCCCCTTGCTCCGCTGCTCTCCCAGTCACATCACACACACACACCCCCAAAGCTAAGTGGCCATTTGCTGGCCACCCCCTTGCTCCGCTGCTCTCCTGGTCACCCCTCCCAAAGCTGAAGAGCAAGGGGGCAACTGGCAAGATTGCAATTGCTGCTTTCTGCTTTTTTATTTTTTAGAAACCGCAGGGGTATGACATCATACCTGGAAGTAACATCACATTCCGGGTATGACATCATGGAGACAGCATTTCAAGCTTTGCCCTGGACTCCAGGGTGGCTAGCTACGCCACTGATGAAAGTGCACAGAACTCCATCTGATTCTCTCTCTCACTTTGCTGCAGAGGCTGAAGGAGCTGAAGCAGAGAGAGTTTGCTCGTAATGTCTCATCAAGATCCCGCAAGGATGAGAGGAAGCAGGAGAAAGCCCTTCGGCGTCTGCATGAGCTAGCTGAGCAGAGAAAACAATCTGAATGGTGAGTGATCTACTTTTGTCATGAAGGGCAGACTTTTGCCACTTGACATTAGTCAATGTACTTTTAACTGATAGTTAACAATGTTTAAAGCTAATATAAATAATTTTAACTATAATCTCCCAATTGAAATTGTTTTGATGTGTTTATTCTGATCTGATCTTATTACCACTGCCTGCAACATGTCTTGTATTGTTCTATATTATGTTTGGTGTTCTAAAGTGGCCTACAAAAGTTCAGGTGGGTTTGACAACAAAAATATGATACCAGAATAAACCAACTCACATTTCAATGTGCAGCACCGCTCCTTTTGTCAAGGACGTGGACTGTGAACTGGAAAAAGCAGTGTTGTTTGGGTCTTCACAGTATGGGATTTGATTGCTGGCAGCTCTAGGCCACCTCTGGCCAGCCTTGTCATCAGGAAGAGACCAATAGGAGGGCATGCAAAGCATGTGTGCAGCAGGGAGAGAGTTCTGACACTTACATCCTGCAGGTCCTAGTGACTGTGGTAACTTGTCTAGAAGACAAGGGGCAAGGTTGAGTAGGTATGGGTGGAGGAGGGTTGGGGGAGGTGAAAAGATGAAGACATATCCAGTGGCTTTAACCAGAATTTTGTTCTTTCTCTCTTTTTTGTTATCCCCTTTCCTATTTCCTAGTGCTCCAGGAAGCGGGCCAATGTTCAGAACCACTACAGTGGCTGTAGATGAAGAAGGGGGAGAGGATGAGATGGACCTGGCAGCTCCTAGTACATGTTCCTCCTTCTCACCAGCATCTAGTCAGGCCACCAGTATGACCGTCGACAAGGGCATTGTTTCTGCCAGTGGGCAAGCCAGTAGCAACGCTGGTCTTGGGCAGGTTCCTGTCCAGGTGCCACAAGCCATCAGCTTTGGGGTTAATCCTCTTCAAAAGATAGGAGTGTCATTCTCCTTTGCCAAGAAGGCTCCTGTGAAGCTTGAGTCGATTGCCTCTGTCTTCAAAGACCATGTGGATGAGTCTGGTTCTCCTGAAGAAGTCAAAGCTGATGAGCGAGCCCATTCAGATTCAGGACTTTTAGGAAAAATTGGAGAGGTAGAGGGAACGAACAGCCCTGACAATAAGGTAGATGAGGAGGAGCAGCAGCTTGAGAAAGATGGGGCAGGTCTGAGCACCACACTGTCAAAGCTGAAGAAGATGAAACGAGAGGATGGACCAGTGGCCATGGAGCCAGAATATTACCACTACATTCCCCCAGCCCACTGCAAAGTGAAACCCAACTTTCAGTTTCTGCTGTTCATGAAGGCCACAGAGCAAGTAGAAGCAGAAGCTCTGAGCAAGAAAGCAGCACGTGAAAGAAAGCGGAGCAACTCGCCCAAACCCAAAGCATCAAAAAACAGCGAGAAGGTGTCAACAGCAGAGTCTGCTACCCATCAAAAGGAACCAAGTCCTGCCAGCAAAAGCAGCAAAATTGAAGACAAGGAAATTCCAGAAGAGACAGGCAGGCAGGAAGGCAAGCAGCCCAGAGAAAGCAAACCAGCAGTGTCAGATACTGCTAAAGAGCTTCCCCAGGCTGCAGCAAGCAGCAAAGAAACCACAGACGGTCCTAAGCATTTGATGGGACCCTTCTTCCCAGTGCTGAGTAAAGACGAGAGCACCACCCTACAGTGGCCCTCCGAACTGCTGATCCTCACCAAAGCAGAGCCCTCCATTTCATACAGCTGCAACCCCTTGTATTTTGACTTTAAGCTGTCTCGCAACAAAGATGCAAGAGCAAAGGGGACTGAGAAGCAGAAAGCCACAGCCAGTCTTTCCAAGGAGAAAACACAACCTGCCGAAGGTGAGGATGCAGCCAAGAACAAAGAGATGGACCTTCTTGCTGGCAGTTCCTCCACAGTGACAGAAGCAAAGTCCCAGCCAGCATGCAGCAAGCAGGAGTCCCACCCTCTTAATGCTGGGAAAGGGGAAAGCCTCGAAGACAGCAGCAAAGGCAGCCTTGTTAGTCGCAAAGACAAAGTGGGGAAATCTCACAAACACAAGAAGAAGAAGAAGCACAAGAAGGCCACCAAGCATAAACGTCGGCGCAAGGGTGAGGCGGAGGAGAAAGGCAGGGAGGGGGACCTTGCGGAAGAGAAGTCCAAGAAACGAAAGAAGCACAAACGCAAGAAAAGCAAGCCTTTCTTCCCCACAGAGGCTGAGCGGGTGCAGGGGACCGAAGACAGTGGCCACCCCAGAAAGAGGAAGTGGTGCTCTCAGGACTCCCAGCGGAAGTCTGTCTCTACTGAAGAAGGCAGCAGCAGCAAGAAAGATGACAGTGGCACCTCCTCCCAAGAGCACAGCAGCAAAAAACACAAGGGGGACCCACAGCAGGCCGCCTCTGCCACCAAGAGGCGGCCTTCTGCCCCAGCTTCAGGGCACCCTGGCCACAGGGGCCGGCAAAGCAGCGGTGGCTACGAGAGCGACGAGGACTCCTGCCACAAGCACTTCAGGCAGAAGTCAGCATCGCGGTACAGTGATGATTACGATTCTGGCAGTGACTGTTCACGGAGCCGCTCCCGATCAGGAAGGAGGCATTCCTCTCGAAGGTCATCTCAAAGGTCCTATTCCACAAGTTCATATGCATCCTCAGACAACAGCCGGTACAGCCGGCGACGGAGCTACTCGGAAGATAGCTATAGTGACTACAGTGACCACTCACGGAGTCGCACAAAGCACTCCCACGACTCGGATGATTCCGACTACGCCAGTTCCAAGCGCAGGTCCAAACGGCACAACTACTCTTCTTCAGAAGATGACTACAGTCTGAGCAGGAGCCGTTCTCGCAGCCGAAGCAGGAGTCGAACCCATGCCAGGGGGAGGTCAAGGACAAGAAACCGGGGCAGGACGCGCAGCAGCAGCTGCAGTCGCAGCCGCAGCAAACGGAGGAGCCGCAGCCGCACAGGGCACAGCTGGAAACGGAGTCGGAGCTACAGCCGGGAGCGGAGCCGGAGCACAAGAAGCCTTTCGCAGAGGTCTCTTTCAAGGAAGGGCTCCCGAGGCCACGAGAGCCCTGGTGAGAGGAGATCGGGACGTCGGGACTTCATACGGTCCAAGATCTACCGCTCTCAGTCCCCTCAGTACTTCCGAGCCAGGCAAGGTGAGGGGCCCCTGAGAAAAGAAGTGCGAGGTGATGAAGCTACAGGGCCCAGCAGTCTTTCCCACAACAGCGGCAGCTCCACGTTGGGAAGCAGCTGTACTTCAGAGGAAAAGAATTCTGCCACCGCCAAGCTCCTTTTGGAAAAGATTCAGTCCAGGAAGGTGGAGAAGAAACCTGGTGGTAGTGAAGAGTCCCCTGCAGGGCCCCACAAGGCTGGCATAAAGCTGAAAGATCCCCCTCAAGGCTACTTCGGCCCAAAGCTTCCACCCTCACTAGGCAACAAAACCGTCCTCCCTTTAATTGGAAAGCTTCCCACAGTCCGGAAGCCAAGTGCCAAGCAGTTTGAAGAACCTGGCTTAGAAAGAGGAGAGGAAGTGGAACTGTCGGAAGCAGACGAAGCAACCCGTGATGTTGGAGAGAGTGTCCTGGCAAGCCAGCTTCAGGTGGAGGAACCCATCGTGACAGCGGCACAGGACAACCTCCCAGCAGATCAGAAACCAGAAGAAGTGGCCACAGAGATGGCCCCTGCACCACTCGAGCCACCGGGGCTCCCAGAGCACTATGGATCTGGTGAGCTGGTTGTGCCGCACGGTTTCCTCTCTGACCCCAGTGAGGGTGATGCTTTAGAGCCTTTGGACAGTGAGAGCCAGCCTGTTTCCATAGAAGGCAGGATTGTGCCTTTGGCATCAGATGTTGAGCCCTTCCCTGGCTATGTGCCACAGAGTGGGGAGGCGAGCATCAGTGGGGAGCAGGAAGGCACTGAGGACTCTTCCCTGGCACCGTTGGAGAGCCAGCCCATCACATTCACTCCAGAAGAGATGGAGAAATACAGCAAACTCCAGCAGGCAGCTCAACAGCATATCCAGCAGCAGCTCCTAGCCAAGCAGGTCAAGGCTTTTCCTGCATCAGCAGCCCTGGCTCCTGCTGCAGCACCTGCCCTGCAGCCCATCCACATTCAACAACCTGCCGCAGCCGCAGCCACCTCTATCACCACCGTGCAGCATGCCATCTTGCAGCATCATGCGGCAGCAGCTGCCGCAGCCATTGGCATCCACCCTCACCCTCACCCTCAGCCTCTTGCTCAAGTGCATCACATCCCCCAGCACCACTTGACACCCATCTCCTTGTCCCACTTAACCCACTCAATCATCCCAGGGCACCCAGCCACTTTCCTGGCCAGCCATCCCATCCATATCATCCCTGCCTCTGCTATCCACCCAGGTCCCTTCACTTTCCATCCTGTCCCCCACGCTGCCCTCTACCCAACCCTTCTAGCACCTCGACCAGCAACTGCTGCAGCCGCCACAGCACTGCACCTCCATCCTCTCCTGCACCCCATTTTCTCAGGACAGGACTTGCAGCATCCTCCTAGCCATGGCACATGAAGGAGTGTAAAAGGGGCAGCCTCTATCAGTGTGGAGGAGGCAGGGGTGTGAGTGTGTATGTGTGTCTGTCTGTCTGTGTACAGTCTCTCTTGCTCTCTGAATGGCACTGACTGACACAGGAACAGCCAAAGAAGGGAAGGGTTGGGCAGGGATGGAAAGGCTAACTCAGATGAGCAGCTCTGAGGGAGAGGGGAAAGCTGTGTTGCTGGAGGGGTTTTCAGGGGGCTCCTGCAGCTAAAGGTGATATGTTCACCTCCTGAATGGATGTGAAGTTCTCTGGCAGAAGCACGCCCTTTCCTTTAATTTCTGATTCTTATGTTCGTAATTGTCCTTCCATTCTGAAAATGGGAATTGGTCACGCTTAAATTGCCTTCAATATCTGTTTGAATACTAGGCATGAAAGTAGCAGTGTGGGTTCACTTTGAAGCTCAACCTGAGCAAAACAGCCAAGAGATGTTCAGCACGGGGACCATCCCTGTGTTCCTGCCTGCTCCCATTTGACAGCCGCATGCAGCAGCCTACTGATTGTCACAAACAGGGCAGTTGCTTGCCAGTTTCCAATGTCAGACTGGCTTGGCAGAGCTGTCCTTGCACACACATGCTCGCACACACTCCAGAATGCTGCTGAAGGAGAAAACAGAGAGCAATTCCTTTTTCAGTCCTTGAAGCAATATGGTGGACTGGAGTCTTGTGAACGTCCTGAACATGACTCTGTAATGTGTACTCTTTCCTCTGTAATATTGACAGTTCTTTATTAACTTATGATTTTTTCCAGAAGAAAAGTTTAAAAAATTGCACTGATCTCTGTACAAGTCGAAATGCTGCTTTTTGTAGCTCCTCTGACAAATGTTCCATATTGGTAGTATACCGCAATAACACTTTTTTACGGCCCATTCTTTGAGTGGTACTCGTTCCAGTGGCTTTGATTATATATACATTTTGATGTAGTTGGAAAGAAAACTCTTGTCAAAGGTTCAAGGCTTCTAGTTGCAGCTAGGGTGCAAGACGACTTCAAGCATGTATATTTTATTGAGCTCATTTTTTTGGTGGAGTTTTTATGTACTATAAATGAAAACAAAAAATAGACTTTTCAATTTACAGGAGAAAATGTGACAAGATTTGGAATAAGCAAGGAGCAGCAATCTGGACCTTGTGTATTATAGCTAATGAATGCCATCCTGTGCAATGACATCGCTTGTAGCATCTTTGAAGAAGGGAGGTAATGGGGCAGCAGAAGTGTTCACTGCATGTTGCAGTTAACAGCGAGGCCATTAAGTTTGTGAGAGATGGCCAGTTGGCTTATTGAGCAGGAAGCCATTTTGCAGTCAGAGGAAAAGGTGGGTCCTACAGAAATACCCACAGCCTGACCATTTTTCCTGTGGTTCAGCTACTTGTTTTTAAGTCTCTTCTGCATCATAGCTTCTAGGTAGGATTGAGTATAAGTTTTTGAGTGAGTGAAGACTCCTTGTTTTGAAATATGTGCCTTTTTATGTTTTGAAAAGGTTTTGCGTGGTGTGTGCTGTTCTGAATTCTTCCCTTTTTCTGGAATTTTTCTTCCAAAGGGAGAGGTTGCTCATCTTCACAGCCCCTTGTTAACATAGGTACTGTTAGTCCTGGAGAGAGGATTTGCAACACTGCTACTCCCTAGGGTAGGACTTCAACCAACAAACAAAAAAGGGAGGGGGTTGCTGTCAGTTTACCTTGAGGTCTCCGTTGACACCAGCATGTGCACAACGAGAAGCCAGCTTCCTGCAAAGTGATGGCTGTTTGTGATCTGCAAGCAGAGTTTGAAGGCACTGTTAGCTGTTACTTCCACTCCAAAATTTTGAAAATAATCACGATTACCTGCTGCCCTGAAATGATCCAGCCTCTAAGCTTCCTTACACTTTGCTACAAAGAGACTAGCACAGGAAATGCTGCTCCAACAAACTCTCTTGGTAGCCATTGTAAATATTCAACAAAATAACAGTATTAATTTCTCAGTGCTTCATTTCCTTGAGGTTCAGACTGCAAATGCAGCACCCTAGTCCAGGAGAAGACTGGACTTCCACAAAGAGTGCTTACAACAGAAAGAACACATTTACTTCAGTATCATCAGACTATATTTAACTTTGTCACATAAAAGTATATATATATAAATATATATATGCTGTAAAAATGAGGAAAATAAACTTTCTAATAAACTAGTAATTTGGGGGAAAGTGTGTTTGTGCGTATTTGTTTTCCGACTGCATCAGACCCAAATTTTAATTGTCATTGTAAGGTTTCTCCCCTCCTGCTTTTTTAAGGCAGATCTTTTATGTACTACTTACACAGAATACAATTCTGCCCTCCCCAGTGTTGACACTGTGTTGCTGTGGCACGGTCTCTAAGAGATGGGGTGCAGAGGGTACACCATACCTGGGCCTGAAGTTAAAAAAAGGGGGCCAAGAGCAAAAAAAGTGGGGTTGGGAGCCAAATTCACTTTTGAAGGGTGAAGGGGCCCAAAAGAAACTCTACACCCTGATAAAATTAATCTCATTGGCACTGCTCTGTGGCATCCCCAGCCCCACCCCTGACTTGTTGGGTGCTAACATAAGAAGAGCCCCACTGGATCAGGCCAAAGGCCCATCTAGTCCAGCTTCCTGTATCTCACAGTGGCCCACCAAGTGCTTCAGGGAGCATGCAAGACAATAGACACAACCTGCATCCTGGTGCCCCCCCCCCCGCATTTGGCATTCTGAGGTGACCCACTTCTAAAATCAGGAGGTTGCATACAGCTGTCATGACTTGTAACCCGTGATGAACTTTTCCTCCAGAAATTTGTCCAATTCCCTTTTAAAGGCATTTAGGTGAGATGCCATCACCACTTCCTTTGGCAAGGAGTTCCACAGACTAATTACACACTGGGTAAAAGAAATAATTTATTTTGTCTGTCATAACTCAGGAGAGTTATGTAACACTCCATTTTAGTGGATGGCCCCTGGTTCTGGTTTTATGCGAGAGGGGAAAGAGCATCTCTATCCATCCCCTGCTAATTTTGTATGTCTCAGTCAGGCCCCCCCCTCAGGTGCCTCTTTTCTGGACTTAAGAGCCCCAAATGTTGTAGCCTTTCCTCTTAAGGAGGTGCCCCAGCCCAGTAATCATTTTGGTCACTCTCTTCTGCACCTTTTCCATTTCCATTATATCCTTTTTGAAATGTGGTGACCGGAACGGGACATAGTATTCCAGAGGTGGCATTACCATTGATTTGTACAACGGCATTATAATATTAGCCATCTTATTCTCAATACCTTTTCTAATCATCAAGTGTGAAGGCTCGGGGGTTGGCCCAGATGGGTAGGCCCCAGCCAACATCAGTTTCTGCTACACATACCCGGCAGCGTTTCACATGTGGTTTCAGGCCATCAGCCATACCACTAGTCAGAAAATGCCTCCCTTTCCTCATCCTTTGAAAATTCCCTGGTGGGACCCCATTTTTCCTCAGTTTACCTCTAGTCTTGCTTCAGGCTTATGGATTATGTTACCATGAAGAGGAGCTTCAAGTGAACAAACTTGCTTTAAGATTTTTGAACGCTGTTCTCATGATCTGCACAGTTGTGTGTGCTGTGTAGGAAGCAAAGCTCAGAAGCCATTCTAGCTGGGCTACTCCCTACACCAGTAAGGACAATAAGACCCAAATCCTAACCAACTTTCCAGCTCAGGCATAGCTGTCCCAATGGGACGTGTAGTGCATCTTACAGTTGGGTGGCACTCACGAAGCCCTCGAAGTAAGGGAATGTTTGTTCCCTTAACTCCAAACTGCATTACCTTTATGTCAGTGGTGGAAAGTGGGTTATGACCACCCTAAAAGTAATTGGTCTACCTAGACTCTAAGGCAGGGGTGTCCAAAGTTTTTGGCAGGAGAGCCACATAATCTCCGACATTGTGTTGGGGACTGGGGGGGGGGGAAAGGTAATTTACATTTAAAATTTGAATACATTTACATAAGTTTACATAAATGAATATATTAAAGATGAACTTATATGAATGAATGAAAGTCTTGCAATAGCTCAAGGCCTATACAAGGCCTTGCACAAAGCAAGGCTGGCCTCTCCTTTGCTGCCGCTACTGCATCATAGACGTGAAACAGCAAGCAGTGGAGGAAGCCCTCATCCCACAGCTCACATGAGAGGTCAAACAGTCACCCTCATGCTGAGAGCAGTTGTGTCGGGCCATTGCGGGCTCCAGCTAGTCTCCGGAGGGCCAGAGGCTCATTGGAGACTGGGGGCTCCCTGAGTGCCTCATTGGGAGTCCTCAAGGGCCGTAAGTGGCCCTAGGGCCAGGGTTTGGGCACTCCTGCTCTAAGGGAAGAACCGATCTCCTATGCCAGGAC
The DNA here is from genome assembly GCF_035046505.1 of Tiliqua scincoides. Lineage (NCBI taxonomy): Eukaryota > Metazoa > Chordata > Lepidosauria > Squamata > Scincidae > Tiliqua > Tiliqua scincoides. The sequence continues at coordinate 78,248,032 of NC_089825.1, forward strand.
GCATAAGTGGCATAATCACAACTCTTCGCTTGTTTTTGATAAAACCCATGCTAGTTTCCCCTCAACTCATGGAGGAAATAACTGTATTGATAAAGGTTGCTTCACATACACAAGGCAGGATATTTGGGGAGGGGGCCCTAATGTACTATTCCACTGGAAGTAAAACCAGCAGTAAACCCCTTGCGCCTGGTTTGCCCTATAACCCTAAATCTTTTATTTCAAATGTAAAAGGGGATGTTGAGACATCCTTACTGGGTCACCTTGGGCCAATCCCTGTCTTTCAGCCCCACCTATCTCACAGGCTTGTTGTGGGGACAAAATGAGGGGAGGGACTACATACACCACCCTAAGCTCCTTGGAGGAAGGGTGGTATAAACGTGAACAAAAAAATCTTTAACGTGGCAGAATTGGACCCAGGTATTGAAACTTCAGTTCTAGAATCAAGATTTTTTGATCGCACGTTTATAACTACAATTTTACACAAAAGAAAACCCAGTACAATATTTTCCCTACAGTAGTTGGGATAAGATGATTCCCAGAGTGGTTTTTTCTTAGTATATTACTTCCTATATTCCCTTTTGTATTTATTTATAATTTATATAATTGTTTTCAGCCTTTATCATGAGGAATTTTGTCAGATGCCTCATGATGACAGCTTCAGGTCTGATGCATTGCTCTTAAATAGATTCTGATGGTGATCTTGGTCATTGCTTTTCTACAAGAAACATGGTGCAGTGACTGTAACAAGTCTTAACAATTGTTATTTTATCACTCTTAATTACTATAGTGTAATAATAACACTTCATACTGTATTATAGTGTTCTTGGTATCCAAAGGACTTACTTGCACATCTCGGCAATTTATTATTTTATTGATTTATTTACTACATTTATACCCCACCTTTCTCCCAGAAGGGTTGGCAATCCTTAGGCATTAGAAAAAGCTGAGGCTAAGCAAAAAGTGGTTGAATTGGGGTTTGAACGGAAGGTTTCTCAGCTCACGCTCAACTATGCACTAGCTTTTTCTTTTGATTGAATTAAACTTACTTTGATGTAAATCAGTTTGGGGTCTGGGTGTTTTCTACAAGGCAGTATTTGAGGTTTGGTTTTGTGGTGAAAGGGAAAGCTAGAGAGCATTTCAAGCTGACATAATTAAGGTCCAAGCAGAGACACCACATGCTTGTTTTCCTGTCACGCTGTTTTGGTGCTAGTTTGTTGGAGGATTTGTGGGAAAGCCCTGCACTAGGCTCCCCATACCACCACCCACCTACTTCCAATGGCTTATTGGGTGCTGCCCCCTATACTGACAGTTCAAGGGTCAATCTAACAAGGTAAGAGTGAGAGCCCTCACCATTGGCCAGTCTATGCCATGGCAAACGCAAGCGCAGCTAAGGTTTGGTTATTTTTTATTTATTCCTAATACAGTACTCCTAGCCTGCCTTCCCCCAGGGACATGGCAAAGGATGTGAATCTCTCACTGGCTAAGCCCCAATCCTATCCAACTTTCCAGCACTGATGCAGCTGCAATGCAGCCCTGAGGTAAGGGAAGAAATGTTCCCTAACATTGAGGAGGCATCTGTGACTGCCTCCCCACCACAGGATGCAGTGCACACCCCATTGGCATGGCTGCACCAGCAGTGGAAAATGGGATAGGATTGGGCCCTAATGCTGTCTATGGTGCAGTATTAATATGGGGGAAATTAAAATATTATTTGGAGAGACTTATTTCAGCTCTTAGCTGAGTATGGAGACATTTCTGAAGGTAGTGACATGGAAAGGCCCACCTAGGAGTAACCACCTTGGCAAATAATGGGATTCTGACACTGTGTATGTGTGGGGGGATGGGTGTTGCTATAATATGCTGGTGTAGGATTTGCTTTTGGGTGCAGAAGTTGACATCCAGGAACCCTCTCTTCTTAACGTTAACGTTTTGCCTTAAGACTGCAAAAATTAGACTTGAAAGTGTGTGCGCAATGCCTGCTAAAATCTCAATCTGGGATAAACGATACATGTGTGGAAAAACATCCAGTGGTCTGCAGTAAGGTTGCAGTGCTGGGGCAATGTTCATCTCTGGAGGTGAAAGCAAATCCTCTTCATTCAATGCAAAAAGAAAAATTTATTATGCACACCACATTACAGACACTTCCTGAGATGACCTGGGAAGGATTCTGTTTGAGAGCAATGAGGCAGCCTGAGATTAGCTGGTCAGTGAAACAGTGGCAGGTTTTTATGGACTATCGGGTCCCTCTTGATTTCATTTTCTTTGTATGTGGAAAAAGTCGATGCCCTTAAGAATGTACCAAGTGATTTTCTTTATTCCTACATGACCAATCCCAACCTAATAGTATCTGAGATTAGATCAGGGGTGCCCAAACCCAGGCCTGGGGGGCTATTTGTGACCCTCAGGGACCCCCAATCCAGCCCTCTGGGAGCCCCTGGTCTCCAATGAGCCTCTGGCTCACCAGAGACTTGCTGGAGCCCGCACTGGCCCAACACAACTGTTCTCAGTGCAAGGGCCAGATGTGCAATCTTTCATGCGAGCTGCATGAGTTTTCTGTCCGTTGCTTGCTATTTTATGTCTGTGAAGCAGCAGTGGCAGTGAAGGAAAGGCCAGCCTTGCTTTGTGCAAGGCCCTTTATAGGCCTTGAGCTATAGCAAGACCTTCATTAATTTGTGTAAGTTCTCTAATATATTCATTTATGTAAATTTATTCAAATTTTAAATGTAAATTAATTCTTTTTTTTCCCTGGCCCCCAACACAGTGGCTGAGAGATGATGTGGCCCTCCTGCCAAAAAGTTTGGACACCCCTGGACTTTCCTGGTAAAAGCTTCCAGGCAGTGTCTCTCACTGTGCATGTTTATGAAATCTGCACCAACAGATCACATCAAAGAAACATGCAGCTAGTATAATAATAATAATAACTTTATTTATACCCCGCCGTTCTCCCCAAAGGGACCCAAGGCGGCTTACAATAGGTTAAAAGCAGATTAAAATATAATTTAACAAACAGAAAAAAACATATTCACACATTGACAGATATCATAAAAAACAGTAGTCAGATAAAAAGTCAGGTAAAAAGAACATAGAGCAGCAGATCATAAAGGAATCAGGCCTGTAAAAACATACTAAAAGATGTAGAAAAGATGTTAAAAAGGCCATGAACTCAGAAGGCTTGTTTAAATGGAAGGGTCTTCAGGCCTCGCCGAAAAGTCTCAAGAGAGGGAGCCATTCTCAAGTCAAGGGGAAGGGAATTCCATAACGTTGGTGCCACTACTGAGAAGGCCCTATTTCTTGCCGCCGCCCCACATACCTCCTTAGGCGGCGGCACTTGTAAAAAGGCCTTCTCTGATGACCTAAGAGGACGAGCCGGATTGTACGGAAGTAGGTGATCTCTAAGATACCCTGGCCCAGAGCAGTATGGGACTTTAAAGGTCAAAACCAGCACCTTGAATTGGACGCGGACACAAATGGGCAGCCAATGGAGCCCCTGGAGAAGCGGGCTGATAGAGTCAAACCGCCTGCCTCCAGTAACCACACGGGCCACCACATTGTGCACTAATTGCAGTTTCCAAACCGTCTTCAGGGGCAGCCCCACATAAAGCGCATTACAATAATATAACCTCGATGTCACCGTGGCATGGATCACCGTGGCCAGGTATGCACGATCCAAGTACGGCTGCAGCTGGCGCACCAGCCGAAGCTGAGCAAAGGCCCCCCTAGCCACAGCCGCCACCTGGGAATCCAGGAGCAGCTGCGAGTCCAGGTGGACCCCCAAGCTGCGGACCTGCTCCTTCAGAGGGAGTGCAACCCTATTCAGCGCAAGCCGATAGTCCAATACCTGTATCGAGGATTTCGGAACCAGGAGAGCCTCTGTCTTATCCGGATTTAATTTCAGCTTATTAGCCCCCATCCAGATCCTCACTGCTTCCAGACAGTGCTCCAGGCCCTCAACCGCCACCCTGGAGTCTGGAGGAAAGGAGAGATAGAGCTGGGTGTCATCAGCATATTGATGACACCCCACTCCAAACCCCCAGATGACCTCTCCCAGTGGTTTCATGTAGATATTAAATAGCATGGGGGACAGAATTGAACCCTGTGGCACCAGGGTTCAAAGGCCAGGGTGTCGAACAGGCATCCCCCAGCACCACCATCTGGGACCAACCCTCCAAGTAGGAGCGGAACCACCGCAAAACAATGCCTCCAACTCCCAACTCGGCCAATTGGCCCAGAAGGATACCATGGTCAATGGTATCGAAAGCTGCTGAGAGGTCCAGCAAGACCAACAGGGGCGCACTCCCCCTGTCTAGTCTCTGGCGAAGGTCATCCACCAAGGCGACCAAGGCAGTTTCCGTCCCAAAGCCCGGTCTGAAAGGATCCAGATAATCCGCTTCATCTAAGACCCTCTGGAGTTGGGCTGCCACCACCTGCTCAATTACCTTGCCCAGAAATGGGATGTTGGAGACTGGCCGGTAGTTATCTAACACAGTGGAATCCAGGGAGGGCTTCTTCAGGAGGGGGCGAACCACCGCCCGTTTCAAAGTGAGTGGCAACGTCCCTTCCATCAAGGAAGAGTTGACCACCCTCCCTGTCCACTCAGCCAGTCCACCCCAGGTAGCTCTTATCAGCCAAGCTGGGCAAGGGTCAAACAGGCAGGCAGACGGCCTCACACTCCAAAGGAGTCTGTCCACATCCTCAGGCTGTATAAGCTGAAAAGAATCCCACAACACTGGACAAGCAGTTGCCAAGGGGACATCGTCAGACATTGTCAATGTGGCATCCAAGTCGTGACAAATATGATCAATTTTATCTGCAAAATGTTGTGCAAACACGTCACAGCTGCTGACCGTGTATTCCTCCTGGTCTACTGGAGGGGCCTGATGAAGGAGCCCCCGCACCACACGGAACAGTTCTGCCAGACGGCTATCAGTAGTCGCAATGGTAGCAGAGAAGAACGATTTCTTCGTTCTTCAGGCTCTGTAATGAGCTCTACTCTGTGTCCGATTGGATTCATCCCGAGTTTTCTGCCACCGTCGCTCTAGACGCCTGCCCTGCCGCTTCATCATTCGCAGCTCCTCAGTGAACCAAGGAGCCGCTCCGAGTCTGCGACATGGCAGAGGTCGCTCCGGAGCAATCTCATCCACTGCCCTGGTCATTTCCCCATTCGAGAGGTCAACCAGGGCCTTAGATGAGATGCCAGTCTCGGCAGTGGGAAAATCCCCCAGAGCCCTCAGGAAACCTTCAGGATCCATTAGTCTCCGGGGGCGGACCATGGAAAATGATCCCCCGCCTCTGCGGAGGTAGGAAGTCGCAACAAGCCTAAACCTTACTAGGAAGTGATCTGTCCATGACAATGGAGTGATCTTGATCTCCTCTACATCCAGATCACTGCCCCCATGCCCAGCTGTGAACACCAGGTCCAACACGTGTCCTGCAGTATGTGTCGGGGCCCAGATCTTCTGGGACAGGCACATGGTTGTCATGGCGGCCATGAAATCCTGAGCTGCACCTGCTGCAGGGGCCTTGGCATGAACATTGAAGTCCCCCAGCACTAACAGGTGGGGGGCCTCCAATGCCACCCCCAAGATCACCCCGGTCAGCTCAGGCAGGGAGACTGTTGGGCAGCAGGGCGGGCGGTACACCAACAGAATCCCAATCCTGTCCGGTCCTCTCAACACAAAAAGCAGGCACACGAACCCAGCAAACTGCTGGACAGGGCACCTGGTAAGGGAGATGGACTCACGATAGACCATTGCAACTCCCCCTCCCTGTCCCTGCAATCTTGGCTGCTGCAACACCTGGAAGCCTGGTGGACAAAGTTCAGAGAAACTAACGCCTCCCTCCATGTCCAACCAGGTCTCTGTAATGCATACCAGGTCGGCTTTCTCATCCAGGATTAAATCCCAGATGATACAGGTCTTGTTATTCACCGACCTGGCATTCAGAAGCAGCAGCTTCAGATCCAGGGACTCACTGCCAAGACCACCAGGCATCCGAGAATTGGGGGAAGGACTAGAAGGGGAGATAATCTGCCTATGATGAACTCTCTTTCTCCTGTAACGGCCTGTCTGACCCCCACCGCCATATCTCCCCTGGCCCGTCACTCTCTTGATAGTGGCACCCTTCCCCTGAGCTCCCTCCTGAGAAAAAACACATGTGGCGAGGCCCCCCCCTTCTGAGACTGGCCTATACAAAGAGAGACACCCAGCAGGACTGCTTATAAGAAAGATAAAAACAAGCAAGCCCAGCACTGGGTGTCTCACAGGCGGATCCTCTGCTGCAAGAAGACTGTTGCTCCTCTCTCCCCTGCCTAAACAGAAGGGGAGGATATCCGACCGCTGTTTTCGGTCCGCTGACCAGGAGGGCACCTGATCTTCGGGGCGCAAGCCCTGGGCCAAGAGCACTTTGGCTCTTGCCCTACGGCTCGCGCCTCTGGCAAGCCCTGCAAAGATGTAGTATACCTGCCAGGGAAGAGGAGGAGGAGAGCAATCAGGTGGTATCCATGTATCCATGGGAGATGATAACCCACATATATACATGCTATTGGGTGAAACAAGAAGGGGAAGTAATGGATCATCCTCAGCGGGCTCTGGTTCCTGGTGACACTTAGCTGTCCTTGCCCATTCTCAATGCAGAGGATTACCATAATTTGAACTTTATGTTGGTACGTGTCTAGGGCTTCCTGTTGGGAAACGCCTGTGCAGCTGCTGATAGCACTTCTTGTTCTCCATTGAAGCAGGCAGGCATGATGGGGAAGAGTGCCTTGAGGAAATGTGTCATGAATGTGGTTTTTCAGTATTCATGGCTAAATTTGTTAAAAATGCAGAGCCTGTAAGAAGAAGATGGCTGGAGCTTGTGGCTCTGTGGGACTATTTGCCTCTCTCTGGATTTGTCTGGGGGAGTTCTTGCTCCTCAGTTCCTCAGTATGGACCTTCAACTTACATGCAAGTGCTCCTGTGGTGTACTCTGGGCCCAATGAAAGCTATTTTGGGTTTGCCTTGGATTTCTACCGGGACAGCAAAGGCAGGTAGGACCCTGGTGGGCAGGGCGCTGGGAGCAGGAGGAAGCTAGATCTGCACCTATGTACAGTCCTACAAGAGGGGAATTGATGCCTGTTCTGGCTTTTCAAGGCAACTTGGGACACACCAACACTTTGGCTACTATCAGGAGGCAGAATTCTGAGCTAGGCAGTCAGATGTCACAGAAACCTTTCACAAGCAGGGCACAGAGCTAAACTGGAAGAAAGCATAATTAAAGATAAAATTATTGAGCATAGGGAAGAATGAGTCTTGCTGAAGGAGAATTAGCATGTTTCTGTGACTAGATCATGGCTCGCTTATGTTCTGATCTAGATATTTGCTGGCAGCCTTTCAGTCTCAGAAGACTGGTATTGCACTCTGAATGGTGGTTGTGGCACAGCGTCTAGTGTGGCTGAAAAGGCCAATTCAGGTGTGAAAATCCCTTCCACACTGGGAGCAAGTGCAGTCTGTCCCTGGTCTGTCTTCCTGGCTATGGGTCTTCCTTCTTTGCCTCTTTGCCTCGGCAAAGTGTCACTTCAAACTGGGAAAGGCCATGCTGCACAGCCTACCTCCAAGCAGAACACTCAGAGGCCAAGGTTTCCCATCTGTTGAGGTTCATTCCTAAGGTTTTCAGAGCCCTCTTGCAGATATCCTTATAACGCAGCTGTGGTCTACCTGTCTATATCTATCTAGATATAATTCTTTAAGATTGCCTGCAGACATCTGGCTAGGGGCAATTCAGCTGACATCGAATACTTGGCCTTTCAAAAAGCTTTTGATGAAGTCCCTCACCAAGGGCTTTTGAGTAAACTTAGCAGTCAGGGAATAAGAGGGCAAGTCCTTTTGGTAACTGGTTAAAGGACAGGAAACAGCAGAAATAAACGGGCAATTTTCACCATGAAATTACCAAAGGATCTGTATTGGGATATGTGCTTTTTAACTAGATCACAAATTATCTAGAATTACAGGTAAACAGGTAAAATTTTACAAATGACACAAAATAATTTGGGGTGGTAAAAACCAAAGCAGATTATGAAGGGCTCCAAAAGGACCACTCAGAGAGCAAAGGAGCAACCTAATGATGAAGTCCAATGCCAGTAAGTGTAAATTGATGCACATTGGGGCTAGAAACATCCCCATTTCGCATGTACACTCAGTGGTGTAGCTAACGCAGTTGATGCCTAGTGCAAAGCCCCCCTCCCCTGCAATGACATCAAATTTAATTAATTAAATTGGGGCTTTTTATTTGTTAAAGTGAGTGAGAAATGTTAGTTAATATTTTGAAATAGCAAGCACTTGTTGAAAGTACTTGTTGCACTTTTAGAGCTCAATCCTATTCATGTCTACTCAGAAGCAAGTCCCATTGTGTTCAGTGAGGCTTACTTCCAGGAAAGTGTGTATAGCAGTGTTTCTCAAACTGTGGATCAGGATGCACTAGATGGGTCGCAAGCCAATTTCAGGTGTGTCCCCATTCATTTCAATATTTTATTTTTAATATAGTAGACTTGATGCTGCTATGGTATGTGACTGTATTTGGGGAAATGTGACAGATCTGTACTTTGAACAGGCTACTATGTTTATGCTTTTTACTCCTGGGTCAGTGTGGGTGGGATTACAGCCTAGGATTGTTAAAAATTTCCCTGCTTGATGATGTCACTTCCGGCCACGACATCACTTTCAGTGGGTCCCGACAAATCCTCATTCTAAAAAGTGGGTCCCAATACTAAAAGTGTGAGAACCACTGGTGTATAGGATTGCAGTCTTACAGAGTTTGTGAGGTGCACACAAAAAAAGAGATCACATTATCTCTGCTGCAAGTAAGGGGATGACCATTGGAAAATAAATTATAGAAGAATCCCTCTGCTTCCCTGCACAGTTCCTCTCCCTGGAGCCAAGCAGCCATTCGCTGCAGGAACAAATGGAAAGTTCAACCACAACATTAATTTTCAAGACCCACTGAACCCTGGATTCGTAGTGAGAACTGAGCCTTGCCTGGGGCTTGTGCAAGAAGCAAACACTCAGTAGTAGTCTAAAAAGGAGACAGTTTTCTCTTTGTGATGGCAGGTTGCTGCTGGCTGGGGGGGACACATTCAGCTGCTGGACAAGATGCCCCCCCGCCGTGTGTGTGTGAGAGAGAAAGAGAGAGAGAGAGAGAGAAACAGGGCAGTGTTTGAGAAAAATGGGAGAGGGCATGTGTGAGAGAAAAATGGGGAGAGGGCATGTGTCTATGTGTAAGAGAAAAGGGCAACGTGTGTATGGCAACCCAATCCTATGCATTCTACTCAGAAGTAAGTCCAATTTGAGTTAATGGGGCTTACTCCCAGGAAAGTGTGGATAGAATTGGGCTGGTGTGTCTGTGAGTGAGGGGAAAGCATTTGTGTGTGGCTGTGTAGGTGGGGGGGGGGGAAAGAGGGCATGTGTCTGTGTGTGAGAGAGGGGCAGCGTGTGTGTCCCTGTGTGAGAGAGAGCATGCTCTGCAGCATCTGGAGAGCCACAGCTTTGCTGCTGCTGCAGGAGCTCTGGCAAAAGGTGTGAGCGGGAGAGAGAGGGACGCTGACAGGACCTGCTGGGCTGCAGAGCGAGGGGCAACAGAGAAGCCTGCCGGGCTTCCCAGAGGCTGATCCCTGGGTGGTGGGGAATGTTGGGCGGGAGTCTAGCCGAGCTAACTGGGGTGGGCGAGTGAGTGGAGGAAGGCTGGCTGCTGGCTGCTGGCTGGCAGGCTGGCAGGGCTCTGAGTGTTGGCTTGATGGCAGCACTACCTGGATGAGGAGGGGGTGGGCCCAGCTCAGTAGCCATGCTCACCATCCTGCATTTTCTGGGATGGGTGCGCTTGGCTGGGCAGGCTGGAGGCTTTGTGTGATGTTATTGCATGTTGTTGCCCCCCCCAAACCTGCTGCCCAGTACATTTGCTACCCCCTGCACCCCCTTAGCTACGCCACTGTCTTGGAACTTGACAAAAGCTTGATAAAATCTTGGTTAGCTTGACAAAAATGTCAAGTCAGTATGCATCAGCAGCAAAGAAGGCAAACTCCATTGCTAGAGGTTGTTGGGAAAGGAATCACAAATAAGATTAATTGGCCCTATATAAGTCTATGGTGTGGCCACATATGGAGTAATGTGTGCTGTTCTGACCACCAGGCCGCACAGAAGAACAATGCAGAGTGGATAAGATGCAACAATCAAAATGATCAGAAGACCAGAGCATCTTTGTTATGAGGAAAGGCTACAATTTGGGGGACTTTTTCACCTGGGGAAAAAAGGCAATAAAGGGGGGCATGACTGAGAAAATTATGCATGGTGGGGAGAGGCTGGATCAAGAGGAGTTCTTCTCCCTCTCTCACAATACTAGAACCAGGGTCATCCAATGAAGCTAATTAGTGGCAGATTTAGAATGGGCAAAAAATATTTTTTTCTCAATGTGCAAATTAGTCTGAGGAATTGCCAGAAGGTGTGTTGATTGCCACTAGCTTGGATGATTTTAAAGGACAATTTCATTGTTGTCATGCCTATCAGTGGCTACTAGTCATGACGGCTGTGCTACCTCCAGGTTCAGTGGAAGGTATACCTCTGAATGTTAGCTCCAGGGGACCAATGGAGGAAGAGGCTTATGTGTTGCCTTCTTCTGTTGTCTTCCCAGAAGCAGCTGGAGGGCTGATGTGGGAGATAAAATGATGGATTAGATGGGCCACTGGCTTGTTCCAACAGGACTTTGCTTACATTCTTATGTACGAGTGATATCTGCATTGCCTGTTGAACCTTGACTTAACTGAGACTCCATGTAGGTGCTGAATAACACAAATGGTTTTATGACATATGTAGTTCCTTGGCAGGGCTCTCAACACATGCCAGTAGCAGTATTTCTCTTCATCTAAGAGGGGAGAGTGGTGAGGGGCCTGGATAGGACCATGAACAATTCACTACACAGGCCTACAAAAAAACGCTTTTTTAAAAAGTTGCCAATGATGTTTGAACGAATTTAGGATATTTTGGAGGTGCTGAAACACACCCCCATTGGTTTTACTTGATTGGCTTTGGGGGTTTTGGGGGTATGGCATAACCACTTTATATGCTGATTCAAGCAACTTCTTCATGAGGAAGCCGACACCAAGGAAGCTGCTCGAATTGGCATATAAGGTAGCTATGCCTTATTGCTAAGCATCTACCCCTGCTAATTGGGTAAGAGGCACTTTTTCAAGTGGGTGCTCCTTTTTTTAGCAGGGGGAGAGTAACTGGCCCACCTCACCCCAGCAATGCCTGTTCTAGTGGCTGCCTACTGGTGTTCTTCTGCATCTTTTTAGATTGTGAGCCCTATTGGGACAGGGAGCCATTTAGTTATTGATTTTTCTCTGTAAACCGCTTTGTGAACTTTTAGTTGAAAAGCGGTAAAAAAATACTGTTAATTAATTAATTGATTGATTGATTAATTAATTAATGCATGCCATACCCCTTAAACTAGAACCTATTGGGCAAAACCGAAGCCATTTTTGAATTCAGCACCCCAGATATGGCCAAGAATAAGTCTAACTTTTAAGACAACAAAGGGCACAATCCTAACCCCCTATGTCAGTGCTTTCCAGCACTGACATAGCGGTGCCAATGGGACATGTGCTGCATCCTGCAGTTGGGTGTCACTCATGGAGGCCTCCTCAAAGTAAGGGAATGTTTGTTCCCTTACCTCAGAGCTGCATTACCCTTACATCAGTGCTGGAAAGCACTGATATAAGGGGTTAGCATTGCACCCAAAATGTGTTATCTGTGATGAACACAATAGCTTGTGTTGCTAAATAATTGTACTGTAAATTGTTAATCCCTAGGGCCTGGAGCAGCCAGAAGCAACTTCTCTGCTTCTGGCTGTCTCAGAAAATGCTCCATTGAAAATAGAAGTGATACCCTTTGCTTAAAGTGGATAGAAGTCACCAGTGGATGTCCTCTGTGTGTCTGATTCTTTTAAAAAGCCTGTGCTATCCCTACGTTGCAGCTGGGACAAACAGGAAGTGGCTTGCCCCTCACTGGAAGTATTCATGCAGAAGTGAGCTTCAGACTGTGGTGGGAGGGGGGGGCAGAATTGCAGCTCTTAGCTGCCACACTAGACTAGTCCTTAAATGGCGGGGGGGGGGGGGTTCTGAGTGAGGAATGTCCTTTCTGTGATGAGTCTTGGCTGTGCATTTAGTAGTAGTAGTAGAAGAAGAAGAATATTTAAATACCACTTTACAACAAGAAGTAGTTCACATAATGGTTTACATAGCCAAATAAATGGTTCCTTGCCCTCAGAAGGTTCCCAATCTTAAAAAGACACAAGAGACACACCAGCAACAGCCACTGGAAAAGGTGCCATGATGGAGTGAAGGAGGACAGTTGCAGCCCCCCTGCTCAATATAAGAGGACACCTTTTTAAAAGGTGCTTCTTTGCCTAGTTAGCAGGGAGTTTTCTGCAGAGAATGTGTTGGGACCTTTCATAAACCTTGGACCTGATGTCTTAACTAATTGATGTATTTTATTGATTCATAGCATTTTTGCCCCATGCTTCTGTCAATGACATAAAACCAATAAAAACGGGAAATCATCAGAACAGTAAAAGATATTTTTTCCTTCACCTTGATGGTAGTGACTGCTATTGCTGCTCACAGAGTGCAGTTGGTGGGTCTCCCGATCACTGTTGGGAAAGGAAGGAATTGGACTTAGGAGGAGATGAACACATCCTTTGTCTCACTGGCTGCTGCTTTTTGTCCCTCAGGTTCACAAGGCCAAAGTTGGTTCTACAGCAAAAGTTCCCACGCCCAGATTTGTGGTGTGCCCGATGAGGGGTCCACAGTTGGTCACTGATCTTTCTTTTCTTTTTCTAGCATGAATGTGGTTGTGGGGGCCCCTCTAGACAACACCTCACAGCCTGGTGTGATTGAAGGGGGTTCTGTCTATCTATGCCCCTGGGCATCCAGTGGCAGCTCCTGCACTCCCATTGAGTTTGATGCTAAAGGTGAGTGATGCAACCGTACAGGCCAATTGTTCCCTTCTGTGAGAAACTGGTCACGCAGTGAGGGAAAGTCTCACTGCCACCATTAACTGTGCATACAAGTCATAGGGGTGTGTGTGTGAGGTGTCCCTCAAACCAACCTTCCCTCTAACCTGTATAGTTTAGAGCAGCCATTTTCAACCGCTGTCTCATGGCACACTGGTGTGCCACGAATGGTCCCCAGGTGTGCTGTGGGAATTTGGGAGAGGGTCATTTATCAATAGGACCATTGGGGGATGTGAGCCCCCATTAACAGCACAGTGTGCCTTGTCAATTGTCAAAAAGCTGATGGTGTGCCTTGACCATTTTAGTGCCTTGCCAGTGTGCCACAAGATAAAAAAAGGTTGAAAATCACTGGTTTTGAGATTAACTAAGATGTAAAATTAAATATGTAAGGAAATGGAAAATTGTAGAAAAGGAGCCATGTGAGGGTTTGGGAGATTGGGGGCTGAGGTTCCACCTGATCAGTTTTACACAAGGGTTTTTAAAAAAAATAGATGCTATAAGATACAACTTTTAAGGCCTCATTAATACACTATTTTTGCAGCTTATATTAATAATTAAAAATGTTAAGTTCTGACAGAAAAGCAACATTGTTCAGCAGTCTTTGACACAGAAAGCTGACATAGCTACGACTATAGCTTAAGGCCAGTCCAGCCCATCCATGAGGCCCACTGAAGCAGTAACTTCAGGCAGCAGAATGGTGGTGGGGGGTGCCCATTGCTCTCCACCTGCTTGCCTCCACTACTCCTCTTTCCATTCCCTGGACAAAGTGGGGACAATGTGGAGGGGAGAAGTGTGCTGAACTGGATCTGTGAAGAATGGGAGGAACAGAGGCTGGAACATCATCAGGAAAGTGGGAGTGTATTTGGTATGCTGCCTCAGGAGTCAGGAAGCCTTGGACCAACCATGGCTTGAGGCATCCCTGTCATGAATATGTACGGTTTAGGCCTAGTAACATGTAAAGCCTGAACCAAGCTAAAACAGTAACACAGAAGTGGCTTGCAGTCCTAGCTGCTAAGAATTTACAACTCAATGGAAGGTGATTATGTAGCACCTAGGCAGCCAGAAAGACGCCCATCAAGGATGGAATGCAACTGTAGATCTCCAGGGGGGAGGGAAGAGCTGAGAGGGTGAGCTTCCAGCCCCACTTCCGGAGGACAGGGTCTTTGGTCTTTGTCTCTGGGTGAGAGCGGTGGTGGGTGCACATCCTGCCCCGCCAGGCCAGGACCATGTGGCCATAGGTAACTGGCCTGAGGATCTACAAAAGAAGCTGACCCAGGTGAGGGTTAGAGAATAATAGAGTTAGCCAGTTAACTTTGTTGTTTTATGCTGATATGTTTCCTAGAAGTTTTTAGGATAAAAACTTTTAGAAGATAAAATGTGGTACACACAAAAGTCCAAGATACCATGTTGGCTAGAAAAAACTGGCAGAGAGACACTTGCAAAACTTTCCCTCCCAGAAGTGTGAGACAAAGTGAACACCAAAGGAGCTTCCATACCAAGCTGAAATTTGGCACATACCTTTCCAAATATACAGAGATTACAAAAAAGCTCTTTAAATGATACATTAAACATATACGGGTCAAAACTGCATTCATCTTACTTCATGATTAGGCATTTGGGCACAAAGCTGAGCACAAAGTTGGGGCAGAGTCATGAGAGGGAAAGTTTCATGTCTCTTCCATTTCAGGAGTGGCTAAATTGCACTGGGAATGATGGGAATGTCTTCCCTGTCTGTGTGAACAGAAAGATTGAACACTCCAAATGTGGTTCATGGCAGGAAGGGATAACGAAGAGGTTTTTTGTCTCTATCTTCTGTCGCTCGTTAATTGCTTATTTATTCATTTATCATACTACTTTTTATTTACATGATTGCACCTTATTACATTACATTATTGCACTACTTTTTATTTCTTTACCGCTTTTCTTCTTTTTATGCATGGCCACTACTACTGACCAGGAGACCAAACCGAGCAATATCATACAATTACTGTGAAAACCTTCAAGTCTAAACAGTGGTTTGGCGCGTCTGTGAATACCTGGAAAGATAACATCATGGTGGGTACCAGAAGCTGGTCATCTCCAATAAGATAAGTAATAGGGAGTGAAGGAAAACTTGGTACCAATTGGGACTCTGGGCTTTGAATGTTTGACCTGATATTCTGGTTAAATTTTGATAGACTTTTTCAAATGGGAAGTCTTTATGCAAAATTATAATATAGCAATAAGAATGTATGCAATAAAGTGTGTACAAATGATTTCCTCCTAACCGCAATAGTGCTTCTCAGCCCCAGTCCGGCTTCAAAAGCTGAGTAATCAGAAATATGTAATAGTGGGAGTCTTGATTCAGAGCAGAGAATCTTGATGAAGCAAAAAATTGTCTATTTAAAGAGTTTTAAATGCTAGGAGGTTGACTCTTGTGCTCAAGAGAGGAAGCACACTGTAGTCAGTGAACAGTTTTAAAAACTTGATGCATATCTGTCCTGCAAACTTATATTCATTTTATACCTTTCACTCTCACGGATTCCCACAAAGTTCCCTGTCATACCCAACCCAGAACTGCTGTTCTGAGGCTTCCTTTGAAAGAGGTAATAAACTATTAAATCTAAATTGTTTACAAGGTAGACATGTCCTAAGAAAATTCTCTCAAATAGTTTAATTACTTCTCTTGTTAAAGCCATTTCTGCGCAGCTCACAGGTGTACACATTTGATCCCTGTTGCGTATATGCAACGTTGGGCAGAAATGGCTTAAAGGGGTCTATATGTGTTTATACCAATATCAAAAGAAAATCAAAAACCTTTTAGAATATTTGCAAGACTGCACTAGGAATGGAATGTAGCAGCAGTGGTGATGCAACCTAGCATGCTGCCCAGTGCTACCTCAGATCCACTGCTGCAGCCAATTAAAAAAAAAATCTTCTCCTTACTTTGCTGTTGGCTCAGTTTCTTCAAATGCCAAAGTGCAGGAGTTCCAGTTAGATTTAAAGGGACCAGAGCTTCTTTGTTCATACAGTCCCTGTAAATCAAAGCAAAATTCCTGCACTTCCTGTTTGGTGAAACTGCACCAGAAGCAAGATAAGGAGGCAGGTTATTCATTCCTGCATGCTAATGGTGTGTAGAAAGTGGATCAATGTGACTTAATTCCTTGGCAGGTCGGTGGGAGGTGGTGGTGGTAGTGACACCCTTGGCGTGACTTGGTCACCCTGCCACTCCTCCCACAATCTGCTGCAGATATAACCAGCATCAGGGCAGGAGGTCTGGTCTAGAGGGTAGAGCCTCCGTCTGCCTGAAGATAACATTCACAAGGTCGCCAGTTCGAGGCCACCGGCACCGTGCGACCTTGAAGCAGCTGACAAGCTGAAGCTGAGCTATTCCATCTGCTCTGAGTGTGGGAGGATGGAGGCCAGAATGTGAAGCCAGATCGGAATGAAACACCTTGAATGTAGTGGTTCTTGAAAGAAAGAACCTTCTTTCAAATTGTAAAAATCCCTATTTAATAAGGGATTTAAATAAAAGCCTGCCTATGTAAACCGCCTTGAATAAAGTCTTGAATAAAGACCAAGAAAGGCAGTATATAAATACCTGTTATTATTTATTATTTTATCACCTCACCTAATGAATGGGCTATTCCTGTGAGGCAAGGAAAGAGAAGCAGTTTACCTGCATCCAGTGATGCCACTATGCAAGTCAGTAGGCCTTTATAACAACCAATTGTTGAAATACACTTCAATGCTATGCACATTTACTTGGAGGTCAGTTCCACTAAACTCAGCAAGATTTGCTACTGAACAGGATTACTGCACAGGATTGTGCTGCTTGTCTTTGCTCCAGGAACTGGATTGTCTTCAGTTCAACATGAAGCACAAAAAAGAAAAAGGAAAAAAAACAGAACTGGTTTGATGAGGGTGGGAGTCAGGAGGAGAATATGTTTGACAGCTCCATCAATGACTCTCATACTCTTAAAACCTTACTTCTATCTACAACCTTGATGAAACACCATCAGCAATTAGGAACACTGCTAAGTGAATAGGATTGTGGGGATGTTTTCCTTATACATTTATTTAAGTCTACTAAGAACAGGGTCACCCGCCCTCCTGGATTGATTTGAAATCTCCATAAATCAGCATGAATCTTCAGGTGACTACAGAAAGCAATCCAGGAGACTTTTACAGGCCTTCCTCAGCTAAATGACATCAGATCATGTTGAGGTAAAATAACACCAGGGACCATTACTGTCAGAGCTGGTGACCCGAACTAAGAATGGTCATTAGGATGGGCTGTAATTCACCTGGGAGGCTGAGCTGTGGTGAAACCTCCAGGCTTGCATTCAAACCATCCCGTTCACCTCAGTGAGGCTTGTGCAGGAGAAGTTCCAAAGGATTCCTTGCACCTTTGGCTGGCTTGTTCGAGCCATGGGTTAGCGCTGTGCATTCCCATCTTTGTAACCTGAGGGGAGAGACCTTTTGCTATTCATTTTGTATAGATGTGAATGCCTGGAAAGGGGATGAGAGTTACGGCCACTGGCCCTGTCCTCCCCCAAACCCATGTGTTCCAAAATGTTTTGCAATTTGTTCCATGCAACAACAGAGCACATGGAGTCTGCTTAAAGAGACTACGTACATTTGGGTGTATGCACATTGATGATGATGATGATGATGATGATACAGGTATTTCTATACCGCCTTTGTTGGTCCTCAGATTTCTCCTCAGACTTTATTCAAGGCGGTTTACATAGGCAGGCAATTTAAATCCCCATAGGGATTTTTACAATTTGAAATAAGGTTCTGTCTTTCAAGAAACCACAACATTCAGATGTTTCTTTCTGATTTGGCCGCACATTCTGGCCTCCATCCTCCCACGCTCAGAGCAGATGGAATAACTCTGCTCAGCTTCTCAGCTGCTTCAAGGTCGCACAATGCCGGCGGCCTCGAACTGGAGACCTGCGGATGTTATCTTCAGGCAAACGGAGGCTCAACCCTCTGGACCAGACCTCCTGCCCTTAGGGTTGTCTCTGCTTTTTGGTTAAAGACATAGGTTTTGGAGGGGACATCTCTGCTGCCTCTCCTCTCCACTCTGTATTTAGTTTGCCAGACCCAATCCATGCTGATCTGGTGGCTGAAGCAGCATCAGATACTGCTGGCCACCACCAGTGTGCACACTCGCACTTTCCTAATCCCCATCACTGCTGTCACATCGCCTCTGCTGTTGCTGCTTCTTCAAACTGGCCAGGTGGGAGCGGAACCCCTCTGCTCCCACCAGGTTTAGAAGAAGCAGTGGGGGGTGGCTGGGGGAGGGAACAAATCAGCACAGGTGGCAATGGACCAGAGGCAGTAGCTACACACATAGTTGCAGCTCCCCATTTCATTCCTTTGCTGTGTGCATCCACTCTGGCACCAGATATTTCGGTCATTCAATAGCACACAACTATGTGACATTATGAGCTCCCACCCCACGAATCTCATGTTTGAATGTGCTGGTAACCCATCCAACCCTAAAGTGCACGTTATGCAAACAAGCCCTTGAACATGTGCTGGTTCTTGCCTTTGACATGGTGATTTCTACATGAACTGAGCACCTGCAGAGGGCTGAAGTTTCTGTGTCATGAAATTTACCCATGAGCTTGACAGTCATTAGCGATGTCTCCAACTTGCGCCAGTTCCACTGGAAATCAGCTCAGCGGTTTGTAACTCCTAAACAACCTGAATGTACCTCCCAGAGGCTGCGAGATTAATTCTGCAACATTCCCCTATCCCTTCGTCCTACAGGCTTGTGCCCCTCTGCAACACTGGAATGCCTTTGAAAATTACAATGAGGCCACGAAGACTCCTGTAGGCAGTTGCCTTGTGGCCACAGGAGGCCTGAAGCATATTGTTGAATATTCACCATGCCGTCAAGTCCAAATGCACTCATTTTACAGCTCACGCCACTATAGTGAGTACAGGTTGCATGTAGTGGAGAAGTAGTGATCTGACACCATGGAAAAATCCAGGCTTTAAATGAATGATGGGAAGAAACCCTGCCCAGAACCTTTGCCTTGGAGATCATGAACCACAACTCACACACCCACAATTGCCTTTGTTTTTCAGGTCACTTACGTCTGTCTTAATGACTCTTGTGAATTGCACTGAGAAGTCTTCTACAACATCTTAGCTGCTTAGCCACCACCAAATTGTGTGAATTGTCCCACAAAACCCATGCTTGTGGAGTTGCTGGAGGCCCTAGCCTAGAACAAAATCCAGCATTGCCTCCTTCCCAGCTTACCGGCAATGAAAACAGGAAGCAGGCATTCCAATCCTTCTCATTGATGAATTGGGGGGGGGGGGATATTTGGCAGCTGACTGGTGAGACTGAAGGGGTTTAACACAGCCAGGTTGGCTCTTATGATTGTGGGTCATAAGCCGGTGTGCAACCTGGCTGATCTCCGACAAGCCTATTTAAAGTGTCTCATTGCTGAAAAGGATAATGAGCACCGCGCATGCTCAGAAGTTAAAGCTGTGTGTTAGGGATGTCTGGCTCCTGTTTGCAGCTGCTTTTGTTTTGAAAAACACATTATGCATCTGCCCAGAGAGTTACCACTGTGTGTTCCTGAACACCATGTTTAGGGCAGTGGTTCTCAGTGTGAGACAGGCCTCATGTTCCAAAGGGGGCATGAAACCCATCAAGGGGGAAGCACAGTATGTGTGGAAAGAATAGTGGCTTATCACTAAGTGTTCTTTTGCTTGCTTGCCTTTTGCCAGTAAATGATAACCGCTACTGTGAAGCCGGATTCAGCCTTGCCATCTCTGATGTAAGTTTTACAAGAGAGGGGAGCGGTAAACAATGGGCATGTGTACTCTACAAACTGGAAGTGGTTCAAGCATGGCTTCCCCTGGGGTATTCTGGAAACTATAATCCAGTGAGGGACTACACAACTGTTCTCAGTAACCTCGCAGACTGCAGTTTCCCCAAGTTCTTTAGTCGATCTTTGCAGTATAGTTGCAGCTAATGCATATGCTAGCCTCTTCGTGTAAGTAATAACTGGAGGAGGAATATGGGAAGTAATCATTGATTTCACTGGAAGACTAGAAATGTGGCCCCAGAAACTGCTGGGAAAAACCTGCACATAAGGAGGCTTCCTAGCCAAGACACAGAATTCAGAAATTGGCAGTTCTAGGTTAGGGGGTAACTGGTGCAATCTTCTGAGCCAGAAATCTGACTTCTTTAACACAGTCCAAACAAGGTTGCAGGTTTCCTCAGACCAGCTATTTACCCAAGTGTTTGAAGTTGACTTTGGGATCACACAGAAATCTTTGTTCAAAGTTCAGAGCAAAGGGGGGTATGTTCATACACAGAGATGTTTATGTTCTTGATTTTGCACAAGTATGTAAGGAACTGGCCAGACAGGCATGCCATCTCCTGGGTCTAGACTAGAGAATGCCACTGTGTGAATGATTTATGTGGTATGCCGCTGCTTTTCATGGCTATATTGTTTGCTCTAACCTAATATCTTCTCCTCACAGTCTGGGAGGCTGTTACTTGGGGCACCTGGTGGATACTACTTTGGAGGTAAGTACCTTGACTTGCTACTCCTGCACAGGAGAGGCTGTAGGCTCTGAGCAGTGCATGTGAGAGCAGAGAAGGAAATACATGTTCAGTTCTCTTTCAATTACTCCTATTAAGTTGGAGGAAATCAGTTGGATTGTGTAATATCATTAAAGGGCAGCAAGTGTTACATTTTAAAATCATTCTGTGTTTTTAAATCACTGGGATGTGGGGAACAATGACATATTTTGGATTTTCCACTTCTGTTTGTGCTCCTTTGCGCTCCTAGTCATGCTATCATAAGATAATTTGTGTGTGTCTTTTCTAGGTCTGATTGCCTCAGTTGACTTATCAGCAATCCAAATGAACTTCCTTCCTACTCATAATCTGTTGCCGGCAGTGAACCAAGTCAAAGTCACGAGAGATCACACAGACTGGACATACAATGATGCATACCGTGGTTAAGTAACAGACAAGCATTTTCTTCTTCAAGTTGGGAAGAGAGGAGTTCAAATGCTTTACACAGAAAGTGGTCTTGTACTCAAATGTGCATCTAGCTTAGTACTGCATCTAGCTTAGTACTGGTGACACTAACCAACAGCAGCTCTCTTGATTTCAGATGGGACTAGGCCAGCCATGCTTGGCGACAGGCAGGATTGAACATGGAACCAGTTACAAAGCATGTGCTGCAATTAAGCTACATCCCATCCCAAGAAATAGGCTAAGACAGTGGTTCTCAAACCTTTAGCACCAAAACCCACTTTTCAAAATGATGCACTCTCAGGACCCACCTAGCTTTATGAGACTTAAAGGTGATCTAGAAGAATCGATACTTACAAGTAATAATTTATTTACTTGCAAAAAATTCAATCCATTTCTTGTAATAAGGCAGCCCTAATTAATAGGCTCAAGGCTTGAGGGGCTTAGTTATGTGACCCAGCCTTCACCTGCCCCCACAGGTGTAGGAAAAAACCACACCAGAAAAAAGACACTCAAACATTTATCTCCCTATATTTAAACAAGCTTGTAAATTGCAGGAGCCAGCTGTTTGCAGGGCAGTTAGCAGATATTTTGGAACAGTCCCAAAGTTTGAAACAATTCATTATCTCATCTTTCCATCACCTGTGTTTTCATTAGAGGCTTTGTGGGTCCTGACCCAAAAATGCTGGTCTAAGGGCTTAGCAGTGGATAAAAGCTGGTGATTCTTCTCCCACCCTCTCTAATGCAGCAGTTGCTGCTCTTGTGCCTAAAATATATGACAAGACAGAACCCAAACATCCTGGCTCCCAGCAAAATACCCCTTTCTTAAGCCACTAGAGCAGGGCTGGGCAAATTTTCAACTTTAGAGATCCTGAACTTTACAATTTATGGAAGAGAGAATTTCAGCAAGTGCAACTTGTCATCTCACAGATGACAAGCTGCATCTGCTGAAATTCTCTCTCCTACACAATTGTTAAAGTACAGGACCCCTAAAGTTGAAAGTTTGCCCACCCCTGTGCTAGAGAAGGGGTTATTTTGTGGGGGGGGGGGGAAGAGCAGCAGAAGAAAGGGCAAATACATTTCAAGAGGAATGGGAACTATATGTCACCTCTGACCCAAAAGAAACACGGTTATGCAGTGATTCTTCACTTTACTTTCCCTTTCCATGCAATAATACCTTCCTCCCTGTGCTGCCTTGATTTGCACTGTGGCATAGAGATACACAATTGAGATAGAACGCTCCTAGATCAGGGCTGCAGGCACAACAAAGTTAAAAATTCAACCCCAAGGGAACCCAAACTCTGAAGCTTTTGTCAATCATGCACATTAAGTAGGCTTACATCTATTCTTGCAACTAATTTATTGGCCAGGTATGTCCTCATGAAACACACAAGACAAGAAGACTTGGTATGAAATTGAGCCATGTTTATTGAATGGAAAACAGATAACCATCAATAACTTTAGTGGGTCCTGTCTAGGGCACTCCACCCTCCACCCCATATCTAATCTGCCAAGACCCCCTTGGACAAAACCACCCTGGCTTGAAACCTGGGATGGTCTCATGGCACCCCCAACTTTCTCATTGCCAATCTCTGG
Organism: Tiliqua scincoides; assembly: GCF_035046505.1. Lineage (NCBI taxonomy): Eukaryota > Metazoa > Chordata > Lepidosauria > Squamata > Scincidae > Tiliqua > Tiliqua scincoides. The sequence goes on from NC_089825.1 coordinate 78,270,659, forward strand.
AAAGAGGGCCAAACAACTAGGAAGCTGAATTGTTTTGCCTGCCTCAAGCTGGAGAACATTTAAGGTAGACATTGCAATTCAAGTCTGAAGGGTCACCAGCCTGCATCCCCGTGCCTGACGGCCCAAAACACTGGCTCTGGTTTCCCTTCAAACTCTCACTTGCCTGAGGGCAGATACCAGATCTCAACTCTACTCCCTGAACCACCCTATACCTGCCAACCATGGCCTTCCTGTCTAACAACCCAACTGAGAACAGTCCAGGGTAGGCAAAAAAAACTCCCCTGCCAGGCCAATCAGGAGTGGAGCAAAAAATTCCTACCCAGCCCCAAACAGCAACCAGCTAATCTCGGACTGTGTCAACAGGCTCCAGCTCCTCATTCACCCCAGTCAGTTTTAAAGCCCTTGTGTCTGCAGTTTTCAAACTCTCTGGGAGTTTGAAACCCGCAGTAAGTCTTTGCAGGGGCAGGGAGGCGGCAGGGGGAAGGCAGCAATGTGATCCCCAGGATCCTGTTGCTCAGGAGGCTGCAGGGACTGGGATGCACTCACCAGTCCCTGCAGCAGCCATCCCTGTGTGGGGGGAGCCCTGCGCAAGTGCCTGCAGGGCACCCCAGGTCAGGGAAAGGGAGAGTGGAGCGATCTGCTCTGCCTCCACCGCCCCCAGCAGCACGATCTTGCAGATCACACAGCTGCCTTCCCCCCATCTCCTGGCTGCCCCCACCCCTTAAGGGGGCAAAGACCCACAGGCTGGGGCGTTGCGACACCCCAGTTTGAATACCACTGCCTTTTGTGTACGGGCAATTGCAGCTAGGGTGTTGCATTCCACACACCCTGCAAACATGTGGGAAACTGCAAGAACGCCGTGTGCACTCACCTGTGTTGTTAAACACCCGGCACACACAGCGGGCTCGAACCCGACGTCTCTGCTGGGAAACCCGAGGCTCGGCATCCTTCCCACGGACAATTAGGTGTCCACTATAAGAGTAATCTCCCTTAAAACATCTAGCTGGTAAAATTAAGTAGAACCACAGCTCCTTCTGTACCCTTCCCCAGTCAAGCGCTGGGTTCTGCGAGGCATGCCGGCGAAAAGCTTCATCATAATCCAACCAGGCATTACCCATGTGAATTATGAACGTCCGATGAATAAAGTCTAAATATTGAAACAATTGAACTGCCCTGTGTGGATGCACTTGAAGGAGAACACCTGCATATATACTGAAACCTGCTAACCAGTTAGGCCAGTTGCGGTCAATCCTGCGCCGTTCAACTGTTTCCTCATCCCACACAGCCTCACTCCCTGGCTCACGTTGCAAAAGAGAAAAGAAGTCCACAAAGTCACCCTTCCAAATTTTTTCTTTGACTGCTGGAGTCAAGTGCCATCCGAGGGGCAATGTTAATTCATCAGGCCAGGACACCTGGGGCATCTGTGTTGTTGCCTGACCCCAGGCGGGACAGCCAGCAAGGGGAGCTGGTGGTCCACCCTGCCACATCTGGTTGCATGCCATGTATGACTGCCCCCCAGTGAGGGTGCCCCCCACAGGTCCCCATGGCAAAGCAGGGTGCCCCACATGTTGTGCAGAAGGGTCAGCTGACGTTACTGTTGCCTGTGCTGCTACCTCCCCCAGGTCACCTCCCATTCCTCCCTCACTGGGCCTACTAGCTTCTCGCAACTCACTTGGGCCAGTGTCCATGCTTTGAGCTGCTGCAGGTGTTGACTGCAGCGGGTACTGAGTCGGTTGGGGGCTCCCAGTTGCTCGCACTCGCAGTTTGTCATCACCTGATTCCTTCTGAAGCTTCTTCTCCACAGCAGAAACCCTGGCAACCAAAGCATGCAACAGTTTATCATTTGCCAGTTTGCATGAAGTTTTAGAACTCTGCACAAAGGTGCTTGGTCCTTCTCCTTCCTCGCCCCTGCCAGCCACTCCAACATTCAGTGCCCTCTCAATGGTGTCCATCCTCGCCACCAATTCCCTCACTGATACCTCCTCCTCCTCCTCCTCCTCAGAGGACAAGGGCAATGCAGCATGGCGTTTTGTGGGTGGCTGGCGTGCCTTGCCACCTGACTTTTGTACCCGCTTAGGCATGTTGTTCAAGGTTTCTACCCCCAAAAGGACCAAAAATCCTGCTTGGCTGCTCTGCCAAGCTGCCCAGCCAGCCACTCAGGAAGTCTTCCAATAAGCACCACACAAAAACACACTACCAAGGTGCTTGCTAACCACTCAGCAAGAGACTAGCCCAAAAGTGAGCAGCAAAACAAAACCACCCCAACAATAAGACCCCCCCCCAGAGTAAGGAGGCAGCAGGACCTACCACCACACCCAAGTTGATCTCAACAGCCAAGCTGCTTTTAATCATTCAGCAACAGCCACAGCCTGGTCCAGGCTTCAGCAGGAAGTCACCCCAATAACAATACCCCCCTCCCCAGCAAGGGAGCAGCAAAACCTACACACCACAAACTGCCCTAAGCAACTCAGCTGCTTCGTCTCGCTCAGCAACAGCAGGAGTGAAATACAGATGCAAACAGCAAAACAAAATTCACCCCAACAACACCCCCAATCCCAAAAGTACAGCCTGAACTTTGACCACCAAACCAAACTGCTCTCAGACCCAAGCCACGTGCATTCCTTCTCCCCCCCCCCTTTGTGACTCACTGAGAGTCAACCAACAAAACCTCCAAGAAAGGCAAGGCTAGACGCCTGCCCACACCAGCTTCTCCTCCAAAATGCCTTCCAGCCCCCTCCCCAATTAGAACCAGGGGCTATTTATATGATCAGCAAACTGCAAAAAGCCCCCACGCAGCAAAACCCTTTTCTCCCTCCAAACCTATATGGAGCCCTTGGCCCTGGTGCCTTTCAGGAGGCTCTGCACAGTCGAAGGATGCTCTCAGCAGGGGGCTCCTGCTCCTCTGGTGGGGGGCAGTGGCTTGAAACCCCCACAACCTAGTGCTCCAATCCACCTCCACCACCTTAAACCTCTCCCCGCTTGCATGAACAGTACTCAGCCACAGCCCCCTCCTCTGGAGCTCCCCAACCAAGCCGCTTCTCCTTCACTCAGTAGCAGCAACCCGCCCCTGGTCTGCACTGCTCGCCCTCCAGGAACAAAATGGGAGGTGGGTGCATCGAACGAGGAGCTCTAACCCCGCCCTCCGCCTGACCAGCCAATCGGCTAAGGGCCCCTTTCCCGCCTCGTGCAGGGGAAGGGAGGCAGACTGTTTTCCGCCGCCCCCCCCCGTTATTTGGGGGAGGGGCAGCATTCTGGTTCTGCCAATCATAAAGAGGTTCAAAGACATGTGCCAGGGGTGTCAAGCTTGTTTCCTACAGAGGGCAGAAGTTTGCATTCATGGTGCCTGGTGAGGGCCACTAAGCAGAAAGTGACATCATTAAGCAAGAAGTGACATCATCAGGCAGAAAGTGACATCATTAAGCAAGAAGTGACATCATTAAGCAACCAGTGACATCATTAAGCAGATGATGGCCATAAATAAGCACTTTGTTCTCACATAAAAACTCATTAGCTGCAAATGACAGAAGAGAAAATGCACAAATCTTGTGCTTAATTTCAAGATAGGAGAGGACCCAGTCATCACGCTGGGAGAACCCAATTATAATGGGGCTCGGACAAATTGATTCAGGGGGCTGCATTTGGCTCACAGACCAGTAGAAGACGTCCCCAGCCCTGAGCCCCAGGGCAAAGGTCCATGATGGTGCCCCCCCCCCACGGGATGCTGCACTTAAATCTGCCCACCCCACTTACCTGGAGCGCACAGAACCTTGTGCAACTCCAGTACGTGTTGGGGAAACCTCCTGAAGTTTCCCCAACACTTTAAACTGTGCTTCTGGCAAACCAGAAGCACAGTTTCCGACCACATCAGAAGCCTCAGGGAGGCTTCTGCGCAGTCCTAGCGGCGGGCAAGGCTCTGCTCCCAGGGCGTTTGCCTCTATCATTTAATGGCAGGTACACCACTGTCGCAGACCTTATGTTTGACACCCCAACATAGGTATTAGTAGAACATTGTAACCTCACCCCCGATCCCAGTTGCTCTTCAGCTTCAGGGACCTCAATGGGTGCTTCATACGTGTTATCCATTCTATTCCTTCAATGCTACATCAGTTTGAAAGAGGATTACGTTTCTTGGTAATTCAGGCATGTGCTAAATCTATGAGCCTGTCTGATTCCCAGGGGAAGCCTTCTCATTTAGATACACCTGGTAAATCTTGCTTTGGGAGTGAACATTTTGGTGCAAGGACATCATCACCCATCTCATTTTTTGATCCTTGTTCCCATGCAGGATATTCTGTGGCTTTCGGGGAGTTTAATGAGGACTCTCAGTCACCAGGTATGTGAATTAACTGCTTTGCCCTGGAAATTGCCTTTATGGATCCACAAGAGACACAACAGGCAGACCACGCAAGAATCTTGCTCCTTTTGTTGTTTAGCTAAGATTTAGGGTGCAATCCAGAGTTGCCCTTGGGCCAACGCAAGTCCCTTGTGCCGGCCCAAGAAGGTCGCAAATGTGCCATAAGTACATAAATAAATGCACCTCTCATGCTAGGCCAGTGCGCGGAGGCTGAATTCAGCCTCCGCACTGACAGAGGAACCGAGACTTGCATTGGCCAAGCTCGACCAAAGCAAGGCTCTAGGGTGGGCAGAGAGGAGGTGGGAGAGAGGCATTCCAGGATGAGGGGGGGTGAGCAGTGGGCTGCCCCAGGTGTAGGCAGGCAGGGAGCAGGAGGTGGGGCTGGAATCTGACAGTTATGCCGGATCCCAACCCCATTCCTCAAGCATCGTGGAGCAGCTTCAAGCCACTCCGTTGTCCTCGGACTTGCGCCATTTCAGGAGGTGGCGCAAGTCCAAGGAGACCCATAGAGGCTGCAGTGGCTTACCCAGGGGTAAGGGGAAGAGTTTCCCCTTACCTTCAGCTGAACTACTTTGCAGCCCTATCTTGTGCTTGATACCGTGCAAGCCTCCTGGCTTGCCTGTTCTAGTACGATTGCGCTGTAACTTTGCTAAATTTGAGCTACTGGTTCTTTTTTGCCAAGCATTGCCATTTGTAGTTTAGCTATGGGCTCATTTTGTGGTCTTTTTCCAGTCATTGTCTTCCATCTGCAGTCCCTCTGTCTATAGAATGGGAATTATAACATTATCAATATAATATTTTAAATATTAATAATATTTGCAAATATTAATAATATTTGTTGCTATAAGCCCCAACGACATAAGGAAATGCTGTTGCTTGCCTGCAGTATGGGTTAAGGAGTCTCCAGTCTCTCAATATTATCAATATGATTTATTATGATGCTTGAGTTGCCTTCTCTCCTTCAGCCAAAATGCCCTAAAATTGCCCCTAAGCCCAAAAAGCACACGTGCAGCTTGCAGACTGTGCTTGGGATTAACATAAATTCCAAACCTGAAGTTTTGAGTATCAATCTGCTGGGTGTTTTGAGATGTGTCTTCTCTTTGCAGAGTATGTGGTGGGTCTTCCTAACAAGAGCCTCACACAAGGAGTGGTGAGTACAAGATGCGTGCAGGGAATGCATGGGAAAAGGGACAGAGAGGCTGGTGTTCTGTGTGCCTCCTGCACATCTAGATAAAGGGGTGCATATTGCTGAATTTCAGAAATAAAGAGTGCAGGGGCTCAGTCTGCATGCTTGGGTCATGCCCTCTAATTAATCCTAAACATCAGAGAATTGACTTTTTGGGAGAGGGGCACTCTGCACATGCTCAGAGGAAAGGCCAGACCAAGATTTCCTGATGTGAAGTGGTGTGTGAAACGTTGCTTCTGTTATCTGGTGATGTGCCAGCCTCTGTTCTTCCCACACCCTGGCTTGGAAGTGTAGGAGATGGAAAGAAGTGTGGGGAATTAGATCTGTTGTCATTATTTATCATTTCTTGTGTTTTGTGAATAACACATTGCACTGAAAGCATCTTCCAGTTCATAAGCAGCAGTTGTGGCTCCAACTAGTTAGGTCGGTCTTGCCACCAGGGCAAATCTGCTCATGCCCCAATGATTTGGAGCTCTGGCTGCCTTGGCCTGTGAGTGGTGCTGTGGTATTGGAAGGTGTTCCTTTTTCCCATGTGTAGATAACCAACTTCTTGAGAATTGAGACTTTATTAAGACTACAGTCCTATATGCCCCTACCTGGAAGTACGTCTCATAGAACTCAATATAATTTACTTTTGAGTAGAAATGCCTAGGATTGCACTGAAACACAGCAGAATTTTTTTTTTATCTCTCTGCCTCTCTTCCTGACCAAAGGTGGAAATTCTCTCCCTGAAACAAGAATACAAAGTCCTGTGGACGCTTTCCAGTGAACAGGTAACAATGCTCTGAGCCCTACAGTTCACTCCACTTCCCCCTCTTCCCCCATATTCTTTTCCCACCAGGCACAGTGCTGGTGGGATGGGGAGAGAGAGACCACTGGGCATTTTGATGACATCAAGAATGACCCCTTGCCACTGGTTCCTTCACTATAGCTTTGGTTTTCTACATGTGGATCTGATTTTAGGAAGCGTTTCTCTTCCCCTCCCTTCATTCTTTCTCTCAATCCTCTTACCTCTTGCAGGTCGCATCCTATTTTGGACATACAGTTGCAGTTGCTGATGTCAATGGAGATGGGTAAGAAGGGAGTGTTGTAGGTGGCTGTAGTTTTGGATCTAATTTAGTTCAGTGGGTGTGCAAGGCTTTTCCAGTGCCCCAACCAGCAAACCTGCAGACAACTTTAAATGCCTAAAATGCCTTGTCCATCTGTATTTGAGCTGTGCACGCTGATCATTTTTATGCAGGGATCAATTTAGAAGCTTGGGGAATCATGCCAGGCAAATGGCTATGGGTGGCAACAGAAAGGAGCAGGTTGTGGCAAAGCCCCTTATTACCTCTGACCACTACATCCAAATCTGAATAGAGCACTATACTGGGAGACTCTCTGGGCCTCTTGAGAAGCACCAGCTGACTTCCCCCAGTGCAAAAGCAGAGGCAAGAGAGTGCAGCTGGAATAGACATTTTAAATTCCCTGTTTAAAACCTATTGTTGGCATCCTTCAGTCTCGGAAGACTATGGTGTCACGCTCTGAATGGTGGTTCTGGAACAGAGTGTCCTCTCCAGTGCGCGAAGCCTGGGTAAAGTAGGTATGGAGGATAGGCTGTTACCCATGCAGCAAATCCCCCCTCTCCACGTCGCTGAAATGGTCCAATGGTCCTAAGAACTTCCTTTGAACAGATTATACAACCATCTATTAAGGGTTTTCCAGTTTTTACCATTGTTTAGCAATCCTCTAGCTTCGGCTAGAGATTACGAAAGTCTGTTGCTTGTGCACAATTGCATAATAGACCTTAATGTTAATAGATGTTCTTTGTTATGCTATTGTGCATCTGTTGCAAATGCATGTACATTTTTGTAAAGTGACAAAGGCAAACAGGTGGTCTACTTAGGAGAAGCTGGGTGGAGGTAACTGCAAGGACAAAAGGGCTCCTTCTGTTGAATAGTGGTGCTGAAGCTTTCTCCCACCTCTCCTCAGTGGGAAGAGCCTGTGTTAGTTTTATTGGAAAGGATGTGTTTAATTTAACCTGACATTAGTGGCAATAGGGGCTGTGCTATAGGAACAGTAATGGTGGTGGTGCAAGAGGTCTATGTAATATGGAGCCAGAAAGGTGAAGACATTGTCACCTCTCATGTCTCTATCCCTATAACTGAGCTAAGAGGCACCTTTACAGTGATGGTTCTCCTATATCCAGCAGGGGAGAACAACTGTCTCTATTTAGCACAGTGTCCATTCCAGCAGCTGTTCACTAGTGTCTCTTTGCCCAAAGATGTGGTGATGGCTAATCCAGGCAGTCCATTCAGGAGCCTGCAGAGTAGGTCACGCCCATCAGCAGCCATTTGCCTTCCTGAGCTTTTGTAAACTCACCTGGGAAGGCCAGCCCCCTTTCAATCAGGAAGGAAGGAGGGGGGAGGAGCCAGCCAGGAGTATAAAGCTAGGCAGGCCATCGCGTGAGGCTCTCTGCAGACGCGTGTGGCCTCTGGGAACCCAGTGCCTCGGGAACGAAGTGCCAGGTAAGGCACAAGAGTTTAGCATCTGGGCGAGTTCAGCAGCAGGGCGAGGAGGCCAGGGCCCCATACACTGCCCTTCCTCTTCCCTTGAGAAGAGGGCTGCTATACAGTGTAGGGTTTATAAAAGGACCCCCTAAATAAAACAACAACAACAACAACAAAAAAGCTATGCAGTCAGACAGCCAGCAGCAGGGTGGGGGCTATCCAGTGTTCTGCATCGAGTGCCACATGTATGATTATATGCCTCTGGGGCATAAGTCATGGGTGTGTCCTCGATGCAAGGAGCTCCAGGCTCTCAGGGAACGCGTCCGCTCCCTTGAAGCCTTGGTGGCCGACCTGGAGAAGCGCAGGCAGCCAGAGGAGGACCGTGGGGAGACTTCTGGGGACGATCAGGCTTCGTCCCAACCTCAGGCGTGCAGCTCCTCGGCTGCCCGGGTGGGAAGTCTCGGGACTGGAGGACGTCATCCTGGAGAGGAGGGAAACAATCCCCTAGGGGGGATCCCTTCTCCAGGGGATGGGCGCGTATCCGAGCGCACTCGGGATACTCCTCAGTGGGAGGGGGGTCGGGGGCTTCTTGTAGTGGGGGATTCGATTATTAGAAACATAGAGAGGGGGGTTTGCGACGGATGTGAGGACCGCATGGTGACTTGCCTGCCTGGTGCGAAGGTTGCGGACATCACTTCTCGTCTAGACAGGCTAGTTGACAGTGCTGGGGGAGAGGTAGCGGCTGTGGTGCATGTCGGCACCAACGACGTGGGCAAGTGTAGCTGGGAGGTCCTGGAGGCCAAATTTAGGCTTTTAGGCAGGAAGCTGAAAGCCAGGACCTCAAAGGTAGCGTTCTCTGAAGTGCTACCTGTTCCACGTGCAGGGCCAGCTAGGCAGGCGGAGATCAGGGGTCTCAATGCGTGGATGAGACGGTGGTGTAGGGAGGAGGGGTTTAGATTCGTTAGGCACTGGGGAACGTTTTGGGACAAGCGGGGCCTGTACAAGAGGGACGGGCTCCATTTGAACCAGAATGGAACCAGACTGCTGGCACATAACATTAAAAAGGTGGCAGAGCAGCTTTTAAACTGATCCCTGGGGGAAGGCCGACAGGAGCCGAGGGGCATCCGGTTCGGGACTCCTCATCCCTATGGGATGAGGATGGGGAGGTTAGAGAACAACAAGACAAAGGCAGGGTAGGAGAAGAAATTGGGAAAGGTAGGGTGATGGGATGTGATAGACGGTTTGGCACAATGAGAGGATGCGGGGACAAAGGAGCGAATAAGCAGCCCATCCTGGGGCATTCCGTGTATAAATGCTTTTATGCGAATGCCCGAAGTCTACGAGCAAAGGTGGGAGAACTGGAATGTCTGGTGACAAGGGAAAATATTGACATAGTGGGCATAACGGAAACCTGGTGGAATGCGGAGAATCAGTGGGATACCGCAATCCCGGGCTATAAACTCTACAGGAGGGACAGGCAGGGGCGTGTTGGAGGTGGGGTGGCCCTTTATGTTAAGGAAGGGATAGAATCCAGCAAAGTAGAGATTGAAGGTGGGTCCGACTCCACCGTAGAATCTCTGTGGGTTAAATTACCAGGCTTGTGCAGCGATGTAATACTGTGCTATCGTCCTCCAGACCAGAAATCTGATGGGGACCTTGAAATGAGGAAACAGATCAGGGAGGTGACAAGGAGGGACAGGGTTGTAATCATGGGGGACTTCAATTATCCTCATATTGACTGGGTCAATTTGTGTTCTGGTCACGATAAGGAAACCGGATTTCTTGACGTGCTAAATGACTGTGACTTAGATCAGCTAGTCACGGAGCCCACCAGAGGACAGGTGACTCTGGATTTAATTTTGTGCGGTACGCAGGACCTGGTTAGAGATGTAAACGTTACTGAGCCATTGGGGAACAGTGATCATGCTGCGATCCGTTTTGACGTGCACGTTGGGGGAAGAATACCAGGCAAATCGCTAACAAAAACCCTTGACTTCCGACGGGCGGACTTCCCTCAAATGAGGAGGCTGGTTAGAAGGAGGTTGAAAGGGAGGGTAAAAAGAGTCCAGTCTCTCCAGAGTGCATGGAGGCTGCTTAAAACAACAGTAATAGAGGCCCAGCAGAGGTGTATACCGCAAAGAAAGAAGGGTTCCACTAAATCCAGGAGAGTGCCCGCATGGCTAACCAGCCAAGTTAGAGAGGCTGTGAAGGGCAAGGAAGCTTCCTTCCGTAAATGGAAGTCTTGCCCTAATGAAGAGAATAAAAAGGAACATAAACTGTGGCAAAAGAAATGTAAGAAGGTGATACGGGAGGCCAAGCGAGACTATGAGGAACGCATGGCCAGCAACATTAAGGGGAATAATAAAAGCTTCTTCAAATATGTTAGAAGCAGGAAACCCGCCAGAGAAGCGGTTGGCCCTCTGGATGGTGAGGGAGGGAAAGGGGAGATAAAAGGAGACTTAGAGATGGCAGAGAAATTAAATGAGTTCTTTGCATCTGTCTTCATGGCTGAAGACCTCGGGCAGATACCGCTGCCCGAACGGCCCCTCCTAACCGAGGAGTTAAGTCAGATAGAGGTTAAAAGAGAAGATGTTTCAGACCTCATTGATAAATTAAAGATCAATAAGTCACCGGGCCCTGATGGCATACACCCAAGGGTTATTAAGGAATTGAAGAATGAAGTTGCAGATCTCTTGACTAAGGTATGCAACTTGTCCCTCAAAACGGCCATGGTGCCAGAAGATTGGAGGATAGCAAATGTCACGCCTATTTTTAAAAAGGGAAAGAGGGGGGACCCAGGAAACTATAGGCCGGTCAGCCTAACATCCATACCGGGTAAGATGGTGGAATGCCTCATCAAAGATAGGATCTCAAAACACATAGACGAACAGGCCTTGCTGAGGGAGAGTCAGCATGGCTTCTGTAAGGGTAAGTCTTGCCTCACAAACCTTATAGAATTCTTTGAAAAGGTCAACAGGCATGTGGATGCGGGAGAACCCGTGGACATTATATATCTGGACTTTCAGAAGGCGTTTGACACGGTCTCTCACCAAAGGCTACTGAAAAAACTCCACAGTCAGGGAATTAGAGGACAAGTCCTCTCGTGGATTGAGAACTGGTTGGAGGCCAGGAAGCAGAGAGTGGGTGTCAATGGGCAATTTTCACAATGGAGAGAGGTGAAAAGCGGTGTGCCCCAAGGATCTGTCCTGGGACCGGTGCTTTTCAACCTCTTCATAAATGACCTGGAGACAGGGTTGAGCAGTGAAGTGGCTAAGTTTGCAGACGACACCAAACTTTTCCGAGTGGTAAAGACCAGAAGTGATTGTGAGGAGCTCCAGAAGGATCTCTCCAGACTGGCAGAATGGGCAGCAAAATGGCAGATGCGCTTCAATGTCAGTAAGTGTAAAGTCATGCACATTGGGGCAAAAAATCAAAACTTTAGATATAGGCTGATGGGTTCTGAGCTGTCTGTGACAGATCAGGAGAGAGATCTTGGGGTGGTGGTGGACAGGTCGATGGAAGTGTCGACCCAATGTGCGGCGGCAGTGAAGAAGGCCAATTCTATGCTTGGGATCATTAGGAAGGGTATTGAGAACAAAACGGTTAGTATTATAATGCCGTTGTACAAATTGATGGTAAGGCCACACCTGGAGTATTGTGTCCAGTTCTGGTCGCCGCATCTCAAAAAAGACATAGTGGAAATGGAAAAGGTGCAAAAGAGAGCGACTAAGATGATTACAGGGCTGGGGCACCTTCCTTATGAGGAAAGGCTGCGGTGTTTGGGCCTCTTCAGCCTAGAAAAGAGACGCTTGAGGGGGGACATGATTGAGACATACAAAATTATGCAGGGGATGGACAGAGTGGATAGGGAGATGCTCTTTACATTCTCACATTACCAGAACCAGGGGACATCCACTAAAATTGAGTGTTGGGCGGGTTAGGACAGACAAAAGAAAATATTTCTTTACTCAGCGTGTGGTCGGTCTGTGGAACTCCTTGCCACAGGATGTGGTGATGGCGTCTAGCCTGGACGCCTTTAAAAGGGGATTGGACAAGTTTCTGGAGGAAAAATCCATTATGGGGCACAAGCCATGATGTGTATGCGCAACCTCCTGATTTTAGAAATGGGTTACGTCAGAATGCCAGATGCAAGGGAGGGCACCAGGATGAGGTCTCTTGTTATCTGGTGTGCTCCCTGGGGCATTTGGTGGGCCGCTGTGAGATACAGGAAGCTGGACTAGATGGGCCTATGGCCTGATCCAGTGGCCTGATCCAGTGTATCCCGGTGCCCTCCCTTGCATCTGGCATTCTGAGGTAACCCACTTCTAAAATCAGGAGGTTGCACATACACATCATGGCTTGTAACCCATGATGGACTTTTCCTTCAGAAATCTGTCCAATCCCCAGTTACCGCCCCTCCACCACCAGATGCAGAACACAACCCCACTGGCACTGAGCCAGCACTGGAAAATTTACCGTATTTTTCGCTCTATAAGACGCACCTGACCATAAGACGCACCTAGTTTTTAGAGGAGAAAAACAAGGAAAAAATATTCTGAACCAAATAGTGTAATAAAATATTTAATAAACTATAACAGAATAACATTTGAACCATGTAAAGTGAACAGCAGTCAACAGTGGCATTAAGAACCATTATCACTGTCATTAACAAATGGAGAGACTTAAAGGTTTGAGCACTCTAGTTTTCTGGAAACACCAAGAACTCATCATCGCTAGAGTCAGAATTTATGAAGCTCACAAAAGCAGGTGCACACAAATAGGGGATCACATATCTTTCTGCTACAATGATGTTCTGCCAAATTCCAATCCACTGGGCCTCATGCCTGCTTAAGGCTGATCAGTCCCCCTTGTGCAACTCACCAGTGCAGCAAGCAAAAATGAGTCCAGTTCCAGTCCACAGATGCCAAGTAAATCAGTCCCATCATTCAGAGTTACCAAATCAGAGTCCAGAGCCAATAAGCCAAATTACAGTCCAAGGTCAGGTTCCAGGTAGGTCAGTTAAATCCATCAGGGTATACAAGTCCAGCCACAGTCAGATTCCAAATTCAATAAACCCAGTCAGTCTCCCTCCACACTCCTTCAAAACCCACAAACCCTTTCTGCCTCTGGTACTCCTTATATCCCTGAGGGCCCTATTGCCTTCCAGTGGCTGCAGCTGTGCAGCACACTCTGCTGAATGCCCAGGCCTTACCCTTAAAGGGGCCACTGCTGACACCACATCTACCTCCTCACCAGATCTTCCTGGATTCCAATACAAGGGGGGGGGGAGCAGATCTCTATACAGACCAGTGCAAAAACAGGGGAAAGGTGTGGGGGAAGTAAGATCTTTGTATAGGCATCACAGCAAGACCAATGCAAAACCCCTTGCACACAGAACCAACAGATGGAAGTGGGGGGGGGGTGCAGATCTCCATATATAGCAGTCCAAAAGCAGGGGAAAAGTGTGGGGGAGGTAAGATCTCTGTATAAGCATCACAGCAAGACCATTGCAAAACCCCTTGCACACAGAACCAACAGATGGAAGTGGGGGGGGGGGCGCAGATCTCCATACATAGCAGTGCAAAAGCAGGGGAAAAGTGTGGGGCAGGTAAGATCTCTGTATAGGCGTCACAGCAAGGCCATTGCAAAACCCCTTGCACACCGAACCAACAGATGGAAGTGGGGGGGGGGGCGCAGATCTCCATACATACCAGTGCAAAAGCAGGGGAAAAGTGTGGGGCAGGTAAGATCTCTGTATAGGCATCACAGCAAGACCATTGCAAAACCCCTTGCACACAGAACCAACAGATGGAAGTGGGGGGGGGGGTGCAGATCTCCATACATACCAGTGCAAAAGCAGGGGAAAAGTGTGGGGCAGGTAAGATCTCTGTATAGGCATCACAGCAAGACCATTGCAAAACCCCTTGCACACAGAACCAACAGATGGAAGTGGGGGGGGGGCGCAGTTCTCCATACATACCAGTGCAAAAGCAGGGGAAAAGTGTGGGGCAGGTAAGATCTCTGTATAGGCATCACAGCAAGGCCATTGCAAAACCCCTTGCACACAGAACCAACAGATGGAAGTGGGGGGGGGCGCAGATCTCCATACATACCAGTGCAAAAGCAGGGGAAAGGTAAGTCATCCCCAGTAGAGCCAATGGGGCTCACTCCCAGGGATGAGTGGGCGGGAGAAAAGCCTGCCAGCGCCTCCTCTCCCAGGCAGGAGCCCGTCTCAGTCCCTGGGCTCCCTGGACTCACTCCCTAGGCTCGCTCCCTGGGCTCACAAGCCTGCCAGGGGCTCACTCCTAGGGATGAGTGGACAGGAGAGAAGCCCGCGATTGACTCATTTCGCCTGGAGATGGACTGGTAGCTCGAGGGTCGACGTAATGAGCACCCCTGCTCTAGGGGCTTGCTCAGCAAGACTGCCACCCCACCCCCGCTTTCCTGGGAGTGAGCCCCAGTGACTCTGAGACTTACTTCTGAGTAGACACGTGGGCTTTCTCAGCGAGCCTGCCATCCCCCCCCCTTTCCTGGGAGTGAGTCCCAGTGAGTCTGAGACTTACTTCTGAGTAGACACACGGGCTTGCTCAGCAAGACTGCCACCCCACCCACGCTTTCCTGGGAAGCGGAGCCGAGCAGAGCGGGCAGGGGGCGGGGCCAGGGGCGGAGTTTTTTTTTTTTTTTTTTTGCAGTATTCGCTCCATAAGACGCACACACTTTTCCCCCCACTTTTTTGGGGGGAAAAAGTGCGTCTTATAGAGCGAAAAATACGGTAATCGGATCGGGCCCTAAGCGGTTTCTTTTGCCAAGCAAGAATTTGGAGGCTTTCAACACAGAAGAAAGTACCTCCCAAATGGAGGGAGTTTCTGTGGGGAAGAGACCACCAAAATACACAACAGGATAAGCACCTGAAGGGGAAAAAGGAGGGAAGCTTTTATTACAGGGCCACCTTGCCTTGAACTCAGATGCCTTGATACATTCAGAGCTAGGGTCAGTCAGTTTGAACAAGTTTTGTCTGGTTCTTCAAAGGCAGTTTCCCTCTCCTGACAACTGTGGAGATGTGGTGGAAAGTGTTGATTGGGTGATTAGGTTTTGCATGAATGCGACTGGGTCAGTTTACAAATTCCAGTTATTCCCAGTTATAGACTTCATTGTTGCTGGCTAGGCGTCAGATACATGTATTTGCAATGTGTATCTCACATGATGCATCAAGTCTCTTTCTGACTATTTTGTGTACCTCTGCTGATTGGACCATAGTAAGGGGTGAAAATTCTTCTACCCACCTTAGCAAATAGCAAGCTAATGAAAAATGCTCAGCCTGGACACCTCTGCTGGGGAAAGGTGACCCAACAAGGAGGAGGCTCCTATGAAGAAAGAAGTTTCAAATACACATAGCATGGGCACTTCCTGTGGGTTTAGAAGTGACAAAGTTCTGCTTCCAAGACAGGGGTCCTTGTAGGACTTTGCACCAAGGAAACAAGCATTTGGGGGGATGCAAAGGAATTTGGAGCTTCTTGTTTTGGTATGCAGTATAGACTTACTGGACTTGATTGAGTTTGAGTGCGTCCTTCCAGGGGTACAGAAAGTCTTGATTGCTCCCCAGTCGGAGAAGTTCCTGAGGGACAAAAGGCACGGCAGGGTGAATATTGCCCCCGGACTCAGGTTGTTGATGGGGGAGTCTTCTTGGCATAGAAGTCTGAAAAGATTGTCCAGGTGACTCAGTCACTGGGCAACTTGAAACTTAATAATAATAATAATAATAATAATAATAATAATAATAATAATAATAATAATAATAATAATAATAATACAGGTATTTATATACCACTTTCTTGGTCGTCAGATTTTTCCTCAGACTTTAATTCAAGGCAGTTTACATAGGCAGGCAATACTAAATCCCAATAGGGATTTTTACAATTGAAGACAATTGTAGACAATTGAAGACAATTTTTACAATTGTGGTTCTGTCTTTCAAGAACCACAACGTTTCAGATGGATCTTTTATGATCTGGTATCACATTCTGGCCTCCATTTTCCTCCCACACAGGCTGACAGCGGCCAAAGAGCAGGTGGAATAACTCAGCTAGGCTTGTTAGTTGCTTCAAGGTCTCGCCATTCACGGTGCCGGTGGCCTCGAAACTGGCGACCTTCAGAGGTTATCTTCAGGCAAACGGAGGCTCTACCGACCTCCTGAATCCTATTATTCAGCAGGATTTGTGCTTGCTGCAATTTTGTCAGAATGGGGCACCCAGATTTGCAAGACCTAGAGGAAAGGAGACACACAAATGCCCTACAGGCTCTAATCTAACTTCCTCTTAATAGCCCTTAGATAGCATGACCTCTCCTAAAAGTACAGCCTGACCTCACCCCTTGAAGAACAAAGTCCTGCTTGGCTGTCAGCCAGAAACCAAGATGGGGTGAGAAACAGGATGTTTGTAACAGCTTCCTAGAGGCAGCTTGTGGGTCACTCTGGGAAATTCAGGGTGCTAGACTAAATGGAGCTTTGGTCTGTTGCAGCAGGGCTTTTTAATGCATCTTTTTAGATGTAGTACCATTTATTTTGTAACGTAAACTGCGTTGTAAATATCTTGTTCACAAAGTGACTTATAAATATTTTTGATAGTAATAATAGCCACCCACCACAGAAAGCGGAATAGCATTGCACCTGTCTACACAAGTGCAGCAGGGTCATGTAGGCTGTGCTGTAAACCTGAATGAAGCCCCCCCCCCATCACCTCAAAAAAGCCTGGACGTCCCTAGCCTCTGCTGAGTTCAGAAGACCTTTTGGAAGCGAGGGAAGCAGAGCTCCCCTTGTCTCCAGTGAGTGCACGCAGGAGGGCCCTGCGGACCCAATCCGCAGATAACTGAATCCGTGGATACAGGCTCTGCGAATATGAGGGCCTCCCTTTACTTTCTACTCTCTGGGAGTTTGGGAACTACTGTAAGTGCTTGCGGGAGAGGGGCAAAGGCAGCACTGTGATTGCACCATTGCCAGAGACACCTCTGGTTTTGCACTTCTGGTTTCTTGAATCCCACTTCTGGTTTCACAATCACTATTTTTAGCTGTTTTGAGGATTTGGGAGCCCTGCAGGTGGTTCCATGGGCTCCTTGCACCCTTCAGAGGGCTGGCACTGCCAGGAGTAAGATTTTTAAAGAAATGTTGTCCCTGGCAGCAGCACAATTGTGGTGATCGCTTTGCTACCTTCACCATTGCCCCATTCCATAAGGGTCAGAGCAGGGATGGATCCAGTGTTTGTGTTTGGGGGGACCATGATCACTACCAACTCCAGAGCCAAGGTCAACCAGGCGGGTAGACTTGGGCTCCCGATTTAACTTATGGCCTCCATGGCCAAGGTTTGGTGGGCGAGTAAACGTGGGCTCCCACATGGACTTGGAACCCAAATCTAACAGCTAGGTTCCCACATGGAGCCATTGGCTGGAATGGGAGTCCAGGTCTACCTGCCTACCAAACCTTGGCCACAGAGGCCGCAAGTTAAATCGAGATCCCAGGTCTATCTAGCAGGTAAATCTAGGCTCCAAGTCCAGATTAGAGGCCCAGGTTTACCCAGCTGGTAAGCCTGAGCTCCTACCTGGATTTGGAGGCCAGATCTACCAGCTGGTAGACCTGGGATCTCATTCCAGCCAATCTCGCTGGCACCCTGCCCAGTTGTCATTCCCCTGGCACACGATATTGCTCCCCAGCTGGGCGGGCGCCCTTCCCTACTGGCAGACAGTTTTGAGGGGGCCACACACCCACACACTCTTGGATCCACCCCTGGGTCAGAGATGGAGCTTCCCTGGCAGGGGCATCATGACGCCCCTGTTTGGGAACCTCTGATGTAATGGTTTGAGAGTTGGACTTAGATCTGGAAGATTCAGGTTCAAGTCCCTGCTCAGCCATGAAGCATCCTGGGTGACCTCGGTCCAGTCACTATCACTCAGCTTCACCTACCTCTCAGGATTGTTGTGAGGATAAAAGAAGGGGAGGAACTATGTATAAAATAATGGGAGGAACTGTGTACATCACCCTGAGCTCCTTGGGAGAAGGACAGTATAAAAATGTGAAAAATAAGAAATAAATAATGCACCTGGGCATATCAAATCAGGCTGTTTGCTTATTTTTCAGTGGCATGGTGTCTGGGGAAACAGTGCCCCTGTATATGCATGTGCTGGGGGAGAGGGGAATCATACCCCAGCAGAAAAAGCAAAATGCTTAAGCTGCCAATGTTGGCCTTCAGCATATCCAACTCAAGCAGTCACTGAAATAAATGTGTTTTTAGAATCAGGAGATTAGTCAGGTTTCTATTGCGTAAGGCAGCAGTCTCCAAACTGGAAACCACTGTGTCCCAAAAAATCCCTCCCCATTCTGAGTGGCACTTACCATTCTGCCACGGTGCTGCGTTTCAAGCTGATCTAGGCACAGGGATGCAGAACGGTAAGCACCGCTCACAGCGGGGAGGGCTTTTTCCAAACCCCAGAACCACCCCACAGGCCAGGGTTTGGAGAGTCCTGGCATACGTCACCAAGCACTGTAGGTGCATTTTGGGTGAACTCAATACCATAGCATGTGAAACCTCTCATAGGACCTTTTCTCCCTCCCCACCCTCCAGGAAGGACGACATCCTTGTGGGGGCCCCTCTCTTCATGGAGCGCCGCTCAGACCGTAAACTGTATGAAGTGGGAAGAGTTTACTTGTACCTGCAGCGGAAGGTCCCACACCCTTACAGCACCCCATGGCAGATTCTGACTGGCACAGATGTCTATGGGCGTTTTGGCATGACCATTGCTCCTTTGGGTGATGTGGACCAAGATGGTTATACTGGTAGGGATGATTGGGAGCCTGTTTGATCTCCTGCAAAATTCTAATATGCTGTTCTCCCTATTTGCCCCAGCACCACTCACTAATAAAGGAACAGAAGACTTTTACTTAAGCCAGATTCATCATGGCATATACCCTAGAATCTGTTTGCAGTGCCAGAGCTCTGCTTTGGAAATGATAGGGTCCTGGTAATCAAGACTGCATCTGAGCATGTGCAGAAGTTATTTACCTCTCCAGTTAGACTGTCCTCCCAGATCTCAGTAGTGAAGAAAATGACTTCTGCACATGCTCAGATTCACTTGTGATGATTATGTCCTGTGCTGAGCACCCCAACACATCTTGGTTTAGCAAATAAACACTAATGATGAATTTCACCAAGCTGAAGATTTTCCAGGTACAAAGCAAAGGGGGAGGCGGATTTTCTTTCACTATCATTTTCTGTCAAATAGACTCCACTCTGACTTGCAAGGAGAACCCTGGAATCCTGGGTCAAGTGCTCCCACTTCAGCTCCACTAGAACCCACACCCACAGAGCTGAATGTAGGAGCACCCAAGGAGTCATTAATGTCACCCCACTTCTTTGCTTGTCTTACTATTGAGCCCCAGTTCCTCTGCTACTTTTTGGAGGTTCCCCTTGTCTAGGAGAAGGACATCTCTCTCTGTCCCTGTCTTTTCTGTTTGCACATGAGGGAGTTTCCCTGTGTCTTCTGCCCATCTCAATCTTAATTTTTATTCTTTCTGCTTGACTGGATTATGGACCACTGCGCTTTGCCTCCACAGATATAGCCATAGGAGCTCCCTTTGCTGGTCAAGATGAAGGCGGCCGTGTTTACATCTACCGAGGGCATCAGGATGGCCTGAGTGCGTCCCCCAGTCAGATCCTGGAGAGTCCCTTCTTTGAGTCTTCTGGCTTTGGTTTTGCTATACGTGGAGCCTCTGACATTGATACGAATGGTTACCCTGGTAATGTATGATCGAGCATGTATGTAGCATTTGGGTTTAGCACAGTCCATTTTAAGCAACTTGCAAAGAAGCTGGAGTTTTCAAAGGGGCTTTGCTTCAGTTGTTGCCTTGACCTGAGCTGGTCAGATTTTTCAAGGTTTGCACACAACACAAAGTTGTGCTGAATGGTTTTCTTTTGTGTAAGGAAGCTCAGGTCTTGTAAAGCTCAGGTTAATTGCCCATCACTGAAGGGGGAGAATCAGTATTCTGTGATGATGGCTTATGGAGCTCTGTACCTTTAATTCCTCTATCCTGTTTCCCTCTATGCAGATGTGCTGGTTGGGGCTTTCAGAGCCAGCAAGTTAGCTGTGTACAGGTGAGTGCATGGGGCCCACATCAGTGGAGAGGGACTTCCTGTGAACCTTGACTGTCTGAAGTGGAGATGCCCATGAATGCTTTTTCTCTGGGATTTGAGCATGCCTCAAGGACCTCTTCATTCTTGGACAGAGAGCAGTAATCAGACTGCTCTCTGATGAGCCTTTGCTGTTTTGGAAAACACTCCTATTTCTTTCCTGTTTCTTTCAGCCCAAATGGTGTTGAAGGAACTGGGAAGAATTCACAACAGTCCAAGTATGGTGTTGCAGAGGAAGAGGGTAGTGGAAAGGCGACCTGTATCATGGCCCTAGATTGATGTGTGACCCAGCATCTATAGAGGTGGTGACATCTTCCCTGAGAACAGAGGAGGAATCAGTGATAGCCCCTTTGCTACTGTGAGCAGATTTAATGTTGGAGCTGCATGTGTGAGGGAAGAAAAAGAAAAGCCCCAGGAGAATAGCTACAAAGCAAAGCAATAAGCCTGTTGGGATGATTGAATATTCATCCTGCCCAGTCTTGGCAATATTATTTGGTGTTTCCCACATCCCCATCAAAAAGATGTCGTTCCATGGTCGTGTTGTAGGGGTCTGTTTCCTAATCAAAGAGAGTGTGGAGACTTATGGTACCTTTGCCAAACAGTTTTATTTACAAATTTACAAACTGAGTAATGGGAAGCAAGCAATGTGGACAGAACACGCCCCAAAGCAATGTCAGACCCAAAGCAATGTCAGACCCTGCGCCCCTGCCAGGCAGAACCCTTTTGACCCCCTTTTCTAGCCAGCTCCAAACCATAACATTGTTTCCTCTTTTCAGCCAAATCCAAATTCTCTTTGGGTCCTGATCCATGCAGGGAAGTGTGAAATACATTCTAGTTTCTTGGAGTAGCCACCAGCCACTGAACAGTATTTCCTTTACACAGATGCCATTAGTGTCCATGTTGCTTTTCAGAGTAAAGAAACAGAAGACAGACCTCAAGGCAGAGGTCTAACAGTCTGAATTTAGATAGCAGGGGGAAAACCAGACATACAGAAGAAAGGGCAAGGATAATGAAAAATTCATGCAAACTCAGGGCCCAATCCTATCCAACTTTCCAGCTCCAACTTTCCTATCCAACTTTCCAAGGCAGCTGCAATGCAGCCCTGAGGTAAGGGAACAAATGCTCCCATACCTTGAGGAGGCCAATGTGACTGTCCCCCCCCCCCCCACTGCAGGATGCAGTGCACACCCCATTGATATAGTTTTGGGGTATAGTTTATACCCCATTGATATAGTTGCAGCAGCCCTGGAAAATTGGATAGGATCAGGCTCTAAGTCATACTTGGGCTGTGTTTCATTAGGAGATGAGGATTAAGAATCAAACCAAAGTCCCTGTGAGAAAGGTGTGTTTTGAGGAGGGATTTAAAGGAAAGTGGTGCTGTGTAGATGTTCTCAGAGGCAGTTTCAATTATAAGGGACAGCAAGGGAGAATGGATGGAATCATATAAGAGAGCAGGGTGATGGAGCTGGTATACAGAGAGGGAAAGAATGCATTCCTAGATAAAGGTACGATCCTATATACTCTTCCGGGGAGTAAGCCCTATTGAACTCAATGAGACTTACTTCTGAGTAGACCTGCATAGGACTTTGTTGTAAGAGCATACACATAAGGAAAGGTTTTGATAATGAAGCAGAACTTCATTGCAATTGGGTTGACTCAGTTCCTTGAAAGCACCAGACTGAGGTATAGTGAGGTCTTATGTGACCAAACCTGGACAACCAGTAAACACCTCCTCTACTTTATACAGGTATTGGTTCCTCCACATTGCTTGCCTTGCATTCACCATCATGTCTTGTTTTTTTTGCACACACCCCCCCGCCCCCCGCAGAGCTCGGCCCGTGGTAACAGCCAAAGCTCAACTGGTCATGCCTGATGCATTGAACCCAGAGGTGAAAACATGTACAGTGTCAGGAACAAAAGTCAACTGGTGAGTTGGGTGGGAAGGTCAACCCCTTTACTTCAAAAGCAAATCATTCATCAATTACATCTCAAACAAAATGCTTACCATTTTATTCTCTTCTGGGCTTCTTCTTCCTTAACTGGTGAGAAAGCAAAGGCAAGACTTGGTCAGTTTCTTTTGGAGAAGGGGACAAGGGGGTCAATTTGGGACCTTTATCCTAAAACTGTTTGTTTATTAATGTAGACTGAGACTGCACAGCTATGATGGGGGCCTAGGGACAAATGCACAGGACAGAACTAGTTCTTCCATTATGAGTTCAGTTCTGCAGAATCAACACCAGTTCCCTTCAGAGACATCTCTAAACTATTAAAAAACAAACAAAACCTCTTACATTACATTCAATGTTTTGCATTATTTACTATTAAAAATGTACTTGAAAAGCTGCAGTTGATCTCATGCTGGCCTGCTGCCTGACCATTGTTCCACGCCCTGCTTTTTTCATTATGGGAGTCTTTCTGCTTTTCTTTTAAAAATCCTATATATTCTGACGCTGTACTCTGGGATGCTCTGAAATGGTACATTTCAGAAGACCCAGGATTCAAAATGAGAGCCATCTGGTTGTTTTCTAACAAATAGTTGCAACGCCCAGGCTCCTCAAAAGGAGCAGAAGCATGCAAAACATGTTCATTTTAAATCATAGAACTAGAGATTCTCAAGGAAGGAAAGGAGTGCCAGGGCTGGACAAGGTGTGGAGGGTAGACTAGACTAATCAATGGAAATTGACAGATAAATCATTGGATAAAGTGGAATTTCTTTTCACACAGATAGAGGTGCACTGACAGGGAGCTATCAGTATACAATGAGCCATTTTTGTTGCAACTAAGGTATAAAATGCCTTCCATTGTCTTTTTAATCAATACAGTTTCACCATCAAGTTGTGTGTAGGAGTGTCTGGGAAGAGCATTCCACAGACCATTGGTAAGTATTACCCTAACAATGGGGAGAGATGGAAGCTGTGTGTGGCCCCATGTTTGCAGTATTGAGGAGAATGGGGTGGAGTTCTGTGACCTTACAGATAGCCTGAATAATAAAATTCAGAACTGGCCAGCCTCTGTTTATAGAAATTCAGGGTCTTTAGGGAATTGGAGGTAGGTCTGTAGAGGCATCTTTGCCCATGGTGCAGATATCTGTGACCCACTAAATCATCTGGTCATACTGGTTTTATACAGTAAGTTTCTGTTAAACTTTTAAGCAGTACTTGGAGAAGTTCCAAACAAGCTCCATAATTAGCGGAACCAGCATTGCCACAGTAGATGTATGTTTTGGTGTGTCTGTTATGGGGTACTCTGGGATAATGGCCACACTCTCTAAGCCATTTTGGAATTTTTTAAAATTATAAATATTGTGAAAGGATGTACATTTATCCGTGTATCTGCATGTATTGCCTTTAGAAACAGAAGAGAAGTGGAAGGTGCTCTCTCCCTCCCTCCCTGTGCATGTGTGCCTGCAGACCTTGCAAGGATCTTTTTCCTTTTTGTTTCTATAAGTTTTTCTTTAAGAATGAAATTGAACTAGCAGCAGCTAGCAAGTTTTTTGCACCACAGTGAAGTAAGCAACCCCTCCTCACATTAAGTTTTTTACAGTTGTGAGCTACTGTTTTTGGAGCAGGGCTAGTTCTAAAGCAGGAGGGAAGCCAGTCATGTTGGCTTATAGAAATAATCACTGGCACATAGGCTAGGAGCATGGTTGTCCAAGAGATGTGACACACACACACACCACCAGTTGTTGCTGCTGTGTAGCTTCCACCACCAGCAAAATGTTTGGAGTTGCACAGGGTCCATCAATGTTCTGTTTCTGTAGTCTTGATGTTCTATAACAGTTGGACAGGATTGGGAATGCTTCCAGCAGCCACTGCCAAATGAACATGGATTGTGTTGTTGAATTTTACTCTTTGCCATTTTCCCAATTTGCATTGCTTTCTGCCAATTTCCCCACGCTCTGCTAGGCCTGGATGCAGAGCTACAGCTGGACCGCATGAAGCAGAAATTTGGACGACGGGTCTTTTTGCAGCAAAGTGGCCTGCCAAGCAAGAGGTTCCCATTGCAAGTGTCAGGAAAACTTCCCCAAACTTGCGAAGTTATCTCTGCCTACCTGCGGGTATGAAACTTGAGGAAAGCAGGCAACTGGGTGGGAGGGTGGCTGGGGGAACCATGGGAATAAATAGGAAATAGTTGAGCTTTGCTTCTGAAGCCATGCTCAGCCCTTGGCTGGGGCGCCAGAACATGCAGAGAAATAATAATGAATGCCTAAGTGCCGGGAGTGTTTCCCCACTTCTCTGTTGTAGGCTTAAACACAGCTTCTGCTGACACAGCAGTGGGGCTTACCCTACCCAACAGACTTCAAACCCATCAATGCTAGTGCCAAGTTGCTGGATGCCTGGGCTAAGTCCTGCACTGAGCTGCCCCAACCTTATCTGTGTAAAGTGATGAATGGCAGCTGCTTTTCCCACCCTCCTCATTGGAGTTGTGGTGGACAGATCTGCAGCTGACCAGTACTGAAGAACTTGAGGTTGGGCTGGCTAGGTGGTGGGTCCTATGACAAAGGTCCTTTGCTTGATTCCACCCCTGAAACCGATCGCTTTATGTTGTACAAATGTGGCCTTGGAAGTTAATGGAAACACTCAATGGCATTTCCCTGTCTTGAAGACAAGAAAAGAGTCCTCGTGCTCCAAACTCTGATTTTCTCTGCATCCCCACCTGCAGAGAGAATTGTTGCTACCCAGCTTCTGGCAGTGCTCCTGTACCTTTCATTGCTGGGTGATAGACAGAAATCTTCCATTTCTGCATCTCCTTGCTGGGAAAAGCAATTGAATTTCTGCCTCTTATGCAGCATGGCAGGAAACAAAAATGACCAGAGAGAGAGAGAGAGAGAGAGAGAGAGAGGTATTAGCAATTTTCCAACTGCTGGGTGACCATCCTTTGTCAAGCTGTTGTGCTTTGTAATAGGCAAGGATGTTTTCTATTATAGAAAATGTTTTACTGAATGGGCAATTTACCTGCAGGAAGGGATTTGAAACCAGTGTTCTGCAAGTTGTGTTCAGGAAGGAGCTGCAGGCCCACCACTACAGCACAAGCTTTGCATGCAAAAGGTCTTAGCCTTAATCTTCCAGCATCTCTAGGTAGAGCTGGGAAAGACCCCTGTCAGATCTTGGAGAGTCCGTATCGTTAGCAGTGACCTAGTTGAACCAATGTTCTAACTCCATATAAGGTGGTGTCTTATGTTCATCTGTTCATGAGAACATAAGGCAGTTATGCAGTATGAATCCAAGAAGCAGAGACCTGGGAGTTTGACTTGATGGGAAAGCGACGTGGGTGGGCTGGAGGTGGCCAAGCAGTTGCTCTCTGGGAATCTGATGCAGAGGAAGGGGCCATGCTACCTACTGAAGGAGTGCATTTGGCTCCACATTTGCTCTGCTTGCTTTTTCGTGAATGAATAGGACACAGGCACCCTCAGTGCTTTCCCCTGCAAAGAAAACCTTTGCAACATTAACCTGGAATGTACATTTCCCTGCTTGTAGAGAATATACCTTCAGATTTGTTGGGGTGAGGGCAGAATTCAGGACACAGAGGATGGTGCTATGATGATGATGAAGTTTGGATAGGAAATGGGGTTATGGAGAGTAGATCTGGGTTATAGTACTTCATATAAAGGTTGGGTCTGGGTTTTGTAGAACCCTTCCTAGGAGACAGCCATGTGGAAATGGATGTGCTGGGGCCACTGGTGATTCCCTGGGAGATATTTTCATTTATAGTATATTGTTTTATGTTCTTTTTTTAAAAGTTGAGCTTTGACATTGTGAGCCACACTGCATCTTTTGAGGGAGAGAAACAAAAAACAATCCAAAATATGTTTTCTCACAATATCCTCCTAGGAAGAAGGGACCTTTACCCATTGCTGTCTTATGTTGCCACCCAGTGTATACGACTGCATATTCCACTAACTGGGATGTATGGAGGTGCCCAAATCGCCAGATCACATTTTCGAGGATTCACTTATCCGCCCCCCGCCCCCCACGTGCATCGCCTCTGGAGGGTCCTCTGAGCCCAGCAGGGGCCGCACACTTCCGTCCATGTCCTCTACCAGGCTCAGGCTAAGCGTTTCAGTGAAAAACGCAACTTCCGGTTTCTCTGTGAAAAAGCCCCTTAGGGCTCCCAATGCCTTATAAGGCATTAAAAAACATAACTTCTGATTTCATGGAGAAACCACAAGTTGCGTTTTTTTTCACTGAAATGCTCAGTCTGAGCCCGGCAGAGGCTGGGGACAGATGTGCGTGACCTCTGCTGGGCTCAGAGGACCCTCTGGAGGGTCCTCGTGCGCGGGGAGGCTCCTGGACCCCATCTGAGGATACAAGATCCATGGGTATGAGGACACCCCCCCACCCTTACACACTTTCCTTGGGAGTAAGCCCTTTTGGGCACAGTGGCACTTATTTCTGAGTAAACATGCATAGAATTGTGCTGTAAGAGACTGAGCTATGAAACAGTATTTCTCTAGTTTGAAATCTTGCCTCTTCTGTGAACTCGCTAAGTGGCCTTAGGAAAGCCTCTGCTTTTCAGCCTCTGTTCCCCAGATGCAATATGGGGCTAATAATACTTTGCAGTAAGTAAAGCATCAAGGTAATACATATAAAGGCAGCATCAGGATAATACACATTAAAGCTCTTTGTACACTCAAGAAGTGTTATATAAACATTAAGTAGTAGTAGTAGTATTCCATCTTTTGCATCAGGAAAAACTCTTGAATGTTTACCTCTCATGCCATGCTGTTAAAGACACAGGAGTCCTGAAATGGTATGCAAGTCCCAGGCCACACAGGAAGGTAACTGAGATCCTTGATTGCCCCCACAGGATGAGGCTGATTTCAAGGACAAACTCAGCCCCATTGTTGTGAGTCTCAACTTCAGTTTGACAGCACCATCCACGTCTGGGGAGCTGCAACCTGTGCTGTATGGCCAGACAGTGATCCAGGAGCAGGTGAGATTTGCTTCTGATTTGAAAATGAGCATTTTGTGATCCATTTAAAACATCGCTTAATCTGGTGCTAAACGCTTACAGAGAGGTTCAAGCTACATCTTGTGAACTAGTAGCTGAGGTTCCTAATCTCAGGAATGTGGGTTGGGTTGCTTACATCCTGTGATAAGGTAAATGCACTCCGCAAATGGTCAGATGTCCCTTTCTACAGTTTTGGGGGCTATGTCCTGACCCTGAAAGTAGTATGCCATATGCTAGTACAGTTCACTGGAGGGAGGCACAGAGGCAAACATTCAGATATATACTCTATTGATACCATTCTCCACACAAGCCCCACAACATTCTCACCGAGGAATGAATGCACATGCATATATGAGAGAGACTAATGGAAACTCATCCAAGAAGGTTTCCTTTAATCTCCTTAATTTCCCCTCTGCACTGCAGGGCCTAGGCGGGCTTCTGAAACCATTTTATATCTCTGCAATTTAGACCTCATGAATCGAGCACTTCCAGGGTGCATTAAAGTTGATTGTATAGCACTGTAGTGCATTGAAATGCCTTGTGTGGAGGTTCCCTCTGACTGTATACAGGAGAGTGCTTTCCTTAACTCTGCTCTGAGGAAGTCTCTGATTAAAGTAATGTGATAATGGGGTCCTGAGTGCAGCTGATTGGTGTTGGGGGATTCATGGCTGGTCCAAGACTTCCTGACTCCTGAGGGAGTGTCGCAAATGCTACCCTCACACTTAGAAGGTGATGTGCCAGCCAGTGGCATCACTAGGGGGTGTGGGGGATGCGAGCCGCACTGGGGGGGTGACACGCACTGGGGGGTGACGTGCTAAAATCGCAGTGGTTAGGAGTAACCCCATCATATTATGTACCATTGGATGCAGAATTTCGAGCGGAATGCAATATAAAAAACCAGAGTGAAATATCTCCTTTCTATTAAAAGTTATGGCCAAAAAACCAGATAACAAAAATGCATGGATTCCTATGGAAAGTGAAAGTGAGCCGTATTGCGTGTTTACTCGTGAGTAGGCAAACTTGCCTTAGTCCGTCGGTAAGGGCAGGCTGAGAGGAATCCAATGACACCAGAGTGGTCCTGATCCAATGAATGCAGCCCCCAAAACCACCTGAGAAGGAAGACCCTCCCTCCAAGCAGATGAATGTATTGAGCCCTATGGAAAGCAAAACTAAGCCTCACAGTCGCGTTTACTCACGAGTAAGCAAACTTGCCTTGGCTGGTGTGGAAGTTCAGGTCAAGGAGAGTGCAAGGCTACCAGAATGGTCCTGATCCTATGCACCTGCAGCTAAACAAGTGCTCCAGAAGGCAGCCCCCCCCCCACTAAAAAAGATCAAAACAGAGGCTTCAGCTGATAAGGTGAACTTTTTTGAGACTTTCGAAGCCAGGTGGATCCTGACAGTGATCTGGTTTAAACAGAAGAACAGAAATTGAACACTGGGTAGAGCTGAAAACCTTACTGGTTTTGGAGGGGGGTATTATTGCAAGCAGGCTACAGAGGAAATTCACTTGGTGGACCAGGGCTGACTTCTGCTTATTTAATTATTTGTTTTATTTTAATTATTTATATTTATTTTAATTTGCCTGATGATGTCACTTCCACCATGACATCACTTCTGGTGGGTCATGGACAGATTGTCATTCTAAAAAGTGGTCCCAGTGCTAAATGTTTGAGAACTGCTGCAATAAGGTGTTAGTAAGTTGACACCCTGGGGGTGTGTGTGTGTGACACCACTAGTGACTAAAATCACAGTTTGGAGGAATAATTCCATCATGTTATTTATCAATCAATGAGTAATTTCATGCAGAATGTGTTCTATCTTTGTTCTGTCGAAAGGTACAGCCAAAAAACCAGTGGGGGCGGAGTGATGGCACATCACCACACCCACCACCTGGGGTGTTGCCCTACCCACTGCATGGGGGGTGACGCGCTGGCATCCCGCACCAGGTGACACGAACCCTAGTGATGCCACTGGTGCCAGCCTCTGCTCCTCCCAGTTGTGGCAGGTGGAGGATTGGGACAGAGGTGGGTGCCCCCTGCCAATCTGCTGCCTGAGGTGACTGCTTCAGGTGGCCTCATGGATGGGCCGGCCCTGGTGGGAAACATCCCCATGCTCCAAGTTTCATACTTCCTACCCTCCAGCTTCAACTCATGGAGAGGGGACGCTTTCCTGGATGTTAGGATCCCTGCTGAGTAGGTATGTGGGTACTGAGGTGCTAGCGAGCTCCTCTGGAATCTGGACTGTGCCTGCTGTTCATTTAATCTTGGGTTTGCATGTTTGTTTGAATCCGCAGACCTATATCATTTTGGACTGTGGAGGAGACAACATCTGTATCCCGAATCTGCACCTTACTGCTCATACGTAAGCACCTATTCCATTGTAGCATCAACAGCCTCTTCTCTTTAACTCACCAAGGCACTAGTCCTGGTGATCTAACGTGTCTAAAATGAGAGGTTCCAGAGCTCAGGCCTCCCTTGGGCCTATAATACCAGCTCCTTAATTTCCAATGTACGAAGGTTGACTGGTTTCGCAAGGATGAGGGCAAGACACATGGGCCATGCCTAGTTGTGCTTCATTGCTCCAGGCACCTGCAGTACTGCACAACATAAAGTAAATGTGCAGGCACACAAAACTACTGCAGGTATGAACATAAAGTAAATCCAGTTTGTGATTTCTTGTTCTTTCTTGTCCCCACTTCCTGTGGGGTTCTTTCTTTAAAGGGAAAGTCAGTTTTCTAAGCATGGGCAAATCCAAGGGGGGGCATGGGTGCGTGGCCCCCCCAAAACTGTCACACAAGTGGGGAGCATAGTTGGGAGCCAGGGGAATGCCCACTGAGTGGGGCAGTGGTGGCTGATGGAGCTGAGGTGAAATGGGAACCCAGGTCAACCCAGGCAGGTAGATCTGGGCCCCATGTCCAAGTGGGAGTCCAGGTCTACTCACTCAGCAAATGGCCAGAAGCCATAAGCTCAACCAGGAGCCCAGGCCTACTCAGCCAGTACATCTGGACTCCAAATCCAGGTGAGAGCCCAGGTCTACCCACCCAGCAAATGGCTACTGAGACCATAAGCTCAACCGGGAGCCCAGGGCTACCTTGCAGGTCTAGGCTCCAAAGGATTCTTCAATCAGTAATGTGGCTCTGTCTTATATTGTGATTCTTTTGTCTTCTTACAGTTCTTAATTATGAAATTGCTGGCTGGCTGACATAGCCTTTTTTGTCTGAAACAATAAAGCCAAACCTGAATCCTCCTATGCAAAACATGCATGGTGGCAGCAGGTGTGCATTCCCTCTGCCCCAGCAATTGTTCTCCTGATTGCAGATCCTCCTTTTCCTTTGTCTAGAGACAATTCAAGAGAGCAGATGTTGCTCCATTCTCCTCTTCAGAAGCCTGCAATCATGGATCACAATGTGTGGGGAGGATATAGAAAACGGTCTTATATCAAGTCAGACCATTGACTTATCTAGCTCAGTGTTATTAACACTGACTGGCATTGACTCTCCAGGATTTTAGTCATTCCCAAACCAACCTGGAGATGCCAAGGATTCAACCTGGAATCTGTATTCAAAGTATATGCCACTGAGCTGCAGCCTCTCTCCCTTGTTCTTCTCTGAGGCTGAATTTCATTCCCAACAGCACATTTTGTGCTTGCCCTGTGCTTCTGCAATGGACATGGCCCTGATCCAAGGGTTCCAATCCATGGTTTTGACTCGGTATTCCACTGTTAATGTTCCATTGGTGCTGCTTTTGCCCCATTTCTGCTGCTGAACTCATACTAGAAGGCCTTCCCTTTGACTTGGCTCTGTCCTTTTTCTGTCTGGCTGTGTCTCAGGAAAGGGGGCTCCCTGCTTATTGGGGCAGAGAATGTGGTTCTCATCCAGGCGGTGGCAGCAAACGCTGGCGAAGGGGCTTATGAGGCTGAGCTGGTGGTGAAGCTACCACATGGAGCTTATTTTCAAAGAGCTAACAGCAGTGCACAGGTAAGAGCTTTGCTTCCATGGCAAGGCACTGACCCACCGCCAGCATGAAATCCCCACTCCCTGTATTGGGTCAAGCCAAGAAAAACAGGGTAGGTATTTTCTTATTCATCCTCTTATTCATCCACTTCCTTAAAAGCATGCTTTTTAAAATAAATAATAATACTTTGTATTTTAAGGCTGAAAACTAGGAAAGCTTGCAAAGTCTGCCATGCAACTTGGATTTAGCAAAGCTATTCTCAGTTGACTTCCCAAAGAAGCCGGAGGTCTGGACTGTTACAGTCTAAAAGCACTTAGCCAAGATTGTGCCTTGTCTACCGACAGGCCCAACAGATTCAGGTCTCAGGTTGGGGGTTGTGTGGATGCACGGAGGTTTTGTTCTGTGCCTGAATCAAGGCTATGAACATCCCTGCTCATGGCCAGAAGCATTCCTTCCACGTACATCAATAGGGAGACCCCCGAACTTAATACCATTGTATCTTTTTGTTGCTCCTCCCCCCTCCCAGCAGCAGTGACACCCTCTCCCACACTCATGTCTTGCCTACAGAATTTGGTATGCAGCTCCCGCAAGGAGAATGAGGCCCACTTGGTGGCCTGTGAAGTGGGCAACCCTATGAAAGCCAACACAGAGGTATGCAATAAATTTGAAGTTAATTTATGCAATGAAGTTAGCAGCGCCAGTCTCATTTCCCCTGAAGATGAACCCTCTATAATGTTTAAACGCCATGTCCTAAATGTCCCAGTTTGGGATGTGGCTAGCAGCAGTTATTTAGCAGTGAGAGCAGAAGGCAACTCTGCACACATAAAGAGGCATTGTTGCCTTAACATGTTCCAGGTTTGAGTGTGATTCGGAGAACTGGACCTCGGCACAATTATAAACTCTCTATGTGACTAGAGTCACATGGAGGTGGAGGCGGAATCTTTGTCCTTCTGCAAGCATTGTGTTAGCTACTCCTCCCAACAGCACACTCTGCCTTATTTGTGGAAGAAGGATGCAGACGATAAAACAGCTGTTAATAAGTGGATTTAAAAAATGCATTTGCATTTATATCCCGCCCTCCCTTCAAGGAGGCCAAGGCGATGTGCCCACCCATTTTATCTTTACAACTATCCTATGAAATACGTTATGCTGAGAGAGAACAACTAATTTAAGGTCACTTAGAGCCCAATCCTGTCCCCTCCCCCCCTGCCAATGCAACCATGCTGAAAATAGGCACACTGTATCCACTGGGGGGGGGGGGGTGGACAGTAAATCTGTAGGCTTCAGAAGGAAAAGGGAAATCATTCCAAAAGCTGTGGAGAAATTTCCAGACCTCAAGAACCATTCAACCCTTTTGTCAACCATCTGGTGCCAGGTGATGCCAAACCATAGTGGTGAGTCTATTTGCAAGACACAGGAAGGCCAAGCTTGCAACAATAATATGATAGTGTTGGTGGACATTTATGGGCTCAGGACTGGGAAAGTTGTTCTGGCATCGTGGATGTGATGGTGATTGTTGGCCCCTACAGAGCACCCTGAGTTGCCATTAGGTGCATTACCACCCATCTCACTTTATTGGGTTGTGTGCGCTTCTTTGCCTGCATCCACTCTGCCCCCTTGGTCTATTGTTGCTGTTCCCTTCTCTCTCTACTCCCCATCCCTCACCATGTGCAGATCACGGTGGATGTGGAACTGGGCGTCAGTCAGCTAGAAGAGGCCAATAACACCATTGAGTTCACGTTGCAGCTAAAGAGGTAACAAGTTACATCACCCCACTGCCCTAGACCCCTGAAGCAGGAATTTGTCCTGTAGGGAGCAGCCATAGTTCATGAACCCTAGTTTCCTTGGCTGTTCTATAATATATTTGTTCTCCCCCCCCCCCCCAAATAAGCCCAAACTGCCCTCTCTACTGAGCTCTCCTTTCTCACAGTGGGGTTATCAGCCTTTTGGGCTTATTTTCTTTTCCTGTCAAGGCTCTTGTATCTTTGAACTGTTACATGGCCAACAGAAACTCAGTGGGCTCTCTTCCCCCTTCCCCCATCGCTACCCTTCTTTTCATGCCCCTTGATCATCATATTCCAGGGGTTCTTCCCCAGCATTTGAGAGGAAGATCTGGGGCTGGCTCAGATGCAGGCTCTGGCGGTAGACCAACCCTAATGTCAGCCTTCTTCTGCAGCAAGAACAGCAAGAACCCCAACAGCAACGTGGAACAAGTACAAGTACCGGTCAAGGCTGATGCAAAGATGACACTGCTGGGGTGAGTGAAGATTGGAGGCCAGAGGGAAGGGACAAGGAGAGAGAAATTCAGCCTTGTTTCTTCCCTGAGCCTGCTCTTTCTCTATGTGCACAGCTTATATTTTCATAGGGGAGTTTTTGGATGTGCAGCACCCTCCCTCCCCTCCCCCTGCAGCCTCCAGTCTTGCAATGCTGGAAATGCTTTGTCACTTGATTCTGCTGGAAGACCACTGCTGGGTGGTGGAGGCCCCTGGCCAAAGCTTTGTGCTGGGGTCCCCACCTCCAATGGCGTGTTCTGCCCCCCCCATAATGGTGCCCAGGTAAATTTTGTGGCTGTTGGCACTATGGAAGGAAGCAGGCATGCTGAATGTGCCCATTGATCCCTGGCCCAGTGCCAGGAAAACTAACCAACCAGTACACCCAGCCTTTCTCCTGCAGTATGCCACAGCAGGAGTGGGGCATCCAATATCACTACCCATTGGCTTCTGCCCCTGGGAAGCTTACTGGGTAACAGTGGACATCTCCTCCCTCAGCTCATAGTGTCGTGGTTTTCTGGATGCCCTGCTTCCCCCCTCCCCTGGTCAATATAATGGCACTGTGCACTAAAGGAAGGAACATCTGCTACTGCTGCTGCCTACATCAGCTTGATAAGCTTGCTGGGGTCTGAGCCCAGTCAAGAGGCTTACTGGCTGGCAATGGGCAGTGGTAGATGTCTCTCCTCTTCAAGAAATTGATTTGGCTCTTGGGATGGTGCCCAACCTGACCAGCCTTTGAGACTAGCCCTGCTGCTAATCCTGAAGAATGGGTTAAATTGGTGTGGCCCATGTGGTGGATGCAGGAGGCCAGCAGAACAGAGTTTCCAAAGAGAGCAACAGAGAAGGGTATCCCCTTTAGATGCACAGTTTTTCCAACCTGAAAGAAACTGTGTCCCAGGGCAAAGGAGGGGGAGCATTTAATGTCTTCTTTTCTTTGTGCCCAACCCCCAGGAATTCTGTGCCAGCCATCACTGTGCTTTCCGCAGTCCTTGGGGACTTTAATAACGAGAGCAAAAAAGTAGATGACTACGGGCCGAAGGTGGAGCACATTTATCAGGTACAAACAAACATAGATTGAAACTGGGTGTATGAAGCATGGGAGGCACACCACAAACCATTACTGGTCTCTTCACTCCATGCTGATCCCTTCCTTTCACTGTCTCTCCACCAGCTGCAAAATGATGGCCCCAGCTCTGTCTCTGGGGCTGAGCTTCTTGTGGACTTCCCCAGCCACTTCAGGGAAGGCTTCTTGCTCTACCTCACAAGGGTGAGCACTGAAGGCAACATCACCTGCACACCTTCGAATGAGACCAACCCTCTGAAGGTAGGAAAGTAACTTCCAGGAAGAAGAAATGGGGGGAGCACTCTGTTGCTCAGTGGTTGAGCGCACACTTTGCATGCAGAAGGTCTTAGCTTCAGTCCCTGGCATTTCCTATTTGAGCAAGGTCCTATGCCTGTGACTCTGGAGAGCACTGCTAATCAGAGTGGACAGTACTGCTTGAGACAGACCAATAGTCTGACTCAGTGACAGGCAAATTTGTATATTCAAGGGCACAGTATTAGCCCAGCGCTTCCTAAACTTACAGGGCCAGCAATGCCATTCCGCATCCAATGGTGTACAGCATGACGCTGTCGCTCCTAACCCCGCAATGTTAACACGTCCTCCCCAGGGCGTGTCACCCCCCTAGCGCGTCACCTGGTGCGGCCTGCACCCCCCACATCCCCCTAGCGACACCAGTGACTCATTGCGATGCCCCAGGTCGTCATGATGCCCAGTTTGGGAACCTCTGTGTTAGCCTGTTGGATTCCAGTCTCTCACACATACCAGGTACACTATTTTGTTTTTCAACCTTGGTTCAGCAGGCAGTTTTTGCCAAAGTTCTGCAAACGTCAGAAGCAACTGGAAGAAACCAAAATGTCCTGGAGAGGTTGGCAGAATTCAGAATCCAGAATACTACTTGTGCCACCCCTACATCGTCAGCTTGGGCTGGCCCAAGACTTCCTAGTGCCTGAGGCAGCATTCCAAATGCTGGCCCCCTTACCTGATGATGTGCCAGCCTCTGCTTCTCCCACTCTCCAGTGATCTATCTCAGCACTCCTCCCTTCCACCTTTCCTCTTCCTCGCTATTCCCTTCTGCCTTTTCCAATTCAGGGAGGAGAAGCAGTGGTAGCAAATAGGTGGACAGAGTTGGGCATCCCCCTCCCCCAGCTGCCTGAGGTGTCTGCTTTAGTTGGCCTAATGAATGGGCCAGCCCTGGCAGGGCAAGAAGTGGCAAGGCTAGGATGGGCCACTCTGCTTGAGGTTTAAGAGTCCCAAGTGCCCTACACGTATGGAACTTGGATCATGTCTAGAATGAGCCTTAGTGAAAAACATATTCTAGGAAGAAGGAACTTAGTAACTATACTGCAATATAACTGAGGCTATCAATTACAGCTGATTGATTTTTGACTTGTTCTCTGACTTTTTTTGTTGTAGCTGGAGCTTCAGGAACCCACAACTGCCCCCAGCCACAATACGTCTGCCAGGTCACGGGTGTTCCGTGAGAAACGTGATGTGAACTCGGAGGTGGACCCAGCAACACTTCAGGGACACACTGTAGTGGTGAGACTTTGGAGGAACATGACCAACTTCATAGTGTTGTCCAAAGCAAGGAATACGAGAGCAGGGTCCAAATTCTTACTCAAAATTTGACCATGCCTCAGTTGTCCAGTCTGTCAGCCTAGGAAATGATGAAGGCTGTAGCTTGCAGTATTGTTCTGAAAACGAATGAGATGAACATTTTTTGCTTCTGTCTCCTGAATTCAGTGTAATGTTGCCTGTGATCAAAATCCTTAACTGAAAAATCCTTCTGTACCCAAGGGATCTCGGGAACTTGTCTGTTTTCAAATTTCAGCCCTCAGATACCCAGAATTCCAAAATGAGTGACTAGCCCTTTCAACTCTGAGTCTGTCTAGAAAGGATATTTCCTGCAAGCTAAATATGTTTTTAAAGTGCTGTATGTTTTAAATTGTTGCCTGTAAAGTGCTTTGGGCATCTCAAAAATGCATGGAAAAGGAGGATGTGAATGTTTTTGTTATTAAGGATTCAAATATAATTAAATTTAATCCACCTAATCCAATCTGCCTGCAGAACTGTAGTAGCCAAATGTGTGCAGTCATCCACTGCCAGGTGGGGTCACTTGAAAAAGAACAGAGAGTCACTGTGACCATCCATGCAGTGCTGTGGCTACAGAGTTTCCAGGAGGTAAGGAGAGAGGTCTTTTGCGGGGGGGGGGGTTCCATCTACTTACCTCCCTCCTCAGAAGTCTGCCTGGGTTTCTAATTCCAAGTGGAACCCTCCTGAAACAGATGCTGTAGGTTAGCCCATAGCCAAACTGTTCCCCACATGACTGTGGCGATGCTGCAGTGATACTTGCCTGGCAAGTGGAAGCAAAGGGGCTTTCAGTGTTTCACAGGGAAGGAAGAGGTGGGTGAGGCAGGCACTTTGAGTAGCTTTGAACCTTTTGTGAAGTCAGATCAATAGTTTGCAAACTGTTCAGGCTTTTGCAAGTGTTCACTTGGAATGTGATCTCAAAACTCAACCCCTTCCAAGGCCAAATCTTGCTGTAAAATGTGACATGACAGGCTGTGCACTGCTAGTGCCTTAGTGTTCATGTGTGTACGTTTATAAAAACATGTGCTAGAAGCGAGATGCATCCATTTCCCACTCTGATATTTAACTTCTAGAGACACTGGAGAGTGAAGAACAGCAGCAACTCATGCTAACATTTTAAACAAGGGATTCCCCCAAGAGGCAACAAAACAGAGGGGAAGGAACCAGAAAAAATAGGGATTATCTTGTGAAATGGGGGCAACTGAAATGTTTCTAATAGTCTATAGCAGCAGTGCTCAAACTTGTGTCTACTGCACACCGGGAATGCGTTCCTTGGCGCGACTGGCATTCACCACCTTGGAGCACCACAACTCTTCTTGTCCCCAGATTGGGACAACATGACACCCTGGCCAATTACTTCTATGATGCAATGCCCCAGCGAGCATTGTACACAGATTTCTGCGAAGATGCAACTGGCCAGAGCATTGTGTCATCCCTATCTGGGGACAAGGTGAGCTGTCACACTCCGGAACAGTGGGTGTTGGTCATGGGAGGGAAGAATTCAGCTGAACCCCAGATCTGGCCCTCGGATGGGTGTTCAACCAGCCCTGGTCTATAATCACTATTGTATCCATTGCTCTTATGGCGACTTCTATAAGAGAGGCACCCTCTGGTTTAGATGTAGAGTTGTTGCATCAAGAAACACAGTTTTCCACTTAATCATTCAGGAATTCTGTGAATTGGGGTAGTGCTTGAATTATGTCAGGAAAGATATGGGGAACTTAATGAATCCTTACCCCCTAATTCCTCAATTTTTTTGCCAAATCATGCACTCCATAGCTTTCCAAAAGCAGTAAGTAAGGGGGCCAATAAAAAACATAAGGAAACCTAACTCCAGGGTACCCTGGGGTGCAGTCTGATTTCATGTCCTTGTGTCCCCCTGGCTTCTTTCCTACCCCCCTCAGAGCCCAGGCCCCAGCTTAGCAGGGGTCTGATATGACAGTGATGGCTGATGGAAGCAGCTCCTCCTCCTGCAGCCTGCTCTTTGAAGACAGTTGTGCCACCATGGAGCATTTCTGGACCCGGCCATATTGATCACTGGGAAAAGGAAGAGAAACTGGTCCTGGAGTCATGGCTGGGTTAGCCATGGTTAGGTAATAGCTGCTGGGAAGGAGAGGAAAAAAGTGCCTAGGCAGATGCTTCCTTTCCCCTTCTTTGCCCAGAAGCCATCAGGCAGAACAGTGCTGCATAGTGGTGAGACCACTGCCAGAGAGCTAGACAGGCTATTGGTAAACAATGGGGCATGACCTTGGGAATTCAGGGCTTCCCCAGCACATTTCTGGGTAGGGCTACCCTGGCTTGCCCCCCTGAACACCTGGAATTCTGGCACTGGGCAGGGAACAGAGCCATCATTACCCCCACACTGCATATGCAGTCTGCGCTCCCCTCCCCTCCCCTCCCCCTCATGTGATGTCTTTTACTCTTCTGCCACAGCGTCCCATGGAACCATTTCTTATCCAGTCCCAAGCCCAATTCAACGCTTTGGGGATGCCATACCACGTACAGCCAGAAAGTCTTCCAAGGGGGTCCTCTCTGGTATGTCCCAAAATCATGCAGCTGAAACAAAACTTTGCATAAATTTTCTACCTAAAAATGTAATGTCTAGCCATGTAGCCATGCTGCATGGGGTTGGTAAGTAGCTAATTTACAAGCTGACTTGGTTTTTCAACACCTGTCTGGAATATATGTCCAGGGCAGCCCCGCATAAAGCACATTACAGCAGTCAGAGGTTTTTAGGTCACCAAGGCATGGATCTCTAAGTCCAACCGACTCAAGCACGGTCAAAGCTGGTGCACTGGTCTTAGTTGGGCAAAGGCTACCCCTGGCCACTACAGCCACCTGTTGATCCAGGAGCAATGAGTCAGGAGGATCTCCAAACTGTAAACTTGCTGCTGCAGAGGGAGTGCAACCACATTGCATTCTGCAATAGCTTGTCATTCACTGATTTAAAGTGGGTGTGTGTGTTTTTCTTTTGGTTCAACACAATCTAACTAAATGTGCTGTCCTACAGTTCAGAATATATTTTACCCACTACAGCACATGCATATGCCTGGTGGTGCACTGGCTGGTGCCTCAGTGTTGATGCACTCGTACTTAACATAGATATGCAGTAGAGGCAAAACGTGTTATGTTCCACCCACTCTTCAGAGATTTCACTTCTAGAGAATGTGGTCAGGGAGCTGAACCGTCAATGATGGCAACCCTACCAACATATATTATCAGAATGTCAACAAGGCCACCAAAAATGGCTAATAAAGACAATGATTTACTATGGATAGACCAGAAAATAGGGCTGGGGAACAGGGAGAGTTGAAGCATAGATCATAATGAAGTATTGTGAAGAGGAGACAGCTGGCTATAGTTCTTCTCTGGGAGCACAGGGTTTTTTGCTTAGCAAGACACAAAACCAGGTGGAAAGGATATGGTGAGTCAGCCGGACCCAGCACATCTAGGATTGCCTGCTTAGGCAATCAAGAACACCTGCTCAGTTGATGGAGTCTGGGGCTGGTCCAGGTATGGAGCCTGATGAGTATTTTCTTGGACAGAGGTGAAGCTTGGCAGGCTTCGATGGATCTAGGGGTGGTGCTTGGTAGATCAGGCTGTGAGAGCAACAAAAATAATTTTTAAATCTCTTGATTCAAAATACCTCAGGAAGAACTACCAAACAGGCAGTGACATATCTAATACTTGGCAACCTACCATCATTTCTTGGTGCAGGGCTTTGGATTAGGATTACCTCTATTATTTGGCCTGGGGTGTAAAATGTCATCTTTGGACCCCTCTGTTGTTGCGCTCCCTCTTTAACTCCCTCATTCACAGTCTCTCCAATTGGCTTCTCCTCCTCCAGGCCAAGACGCTGGTAGAGTGGGTGAACCCAGATGCCGAGAAGCAGATCCCTGTATGGTGGATTGTAGTAGCTGTGTTGGCAGGACTTCTCCTTTTTGCGGTCTTAATCATCATCTTTTGGAAGGTGAGTAAAATCTGGCTTGCCCCACAGAAGCAACACCCAAGGGGTGCCTGCCTTGGCTAAGCAGTTGTCTTGTGGGAAAGAGCCACTCAGTGGCGGCCTGTGCCCGTGCCACCTGAATCCCTCCAAATGCCACTTTGTGCATGCCCCCCCATGGATAAAAGGAAAGGGCAAGCAAGTGGGCAGGTGTGAGCTATGGCAGCTTTCTTTTTTACCAGCACTGCTGGAGGGTGAAAGGAAAAGAAAAAGATGTTTTCAGAACCTGCCATTGCTCCAAATAATGTCTTTCCAACCACTTACTGCTTACAAGGCACTGAGTGGGCAGGGAGAGGCAATTTGGAGCCCATCTGCCCCCTTTCCTTCACTCTATGTATCAAAACCACTTCAGACATGGTGCGTGTATTGGGTACCTAGTATACATTGCTTCTGTTCATTGAAATAGAATTAGTGTGAGGCAAGGGAGGCTACACTTCTGATAAGTAGAGAGGAGTGGAAGGGAAGGGGTGGTAGGCTCCAAACCGCATCTCCCTGCCCACTCAGTTCCTTGTAAGAACTAGGTGAGTAGGGAAAAGTGATTTGGAGCTGTGGCAGCTTCCCCCCCTCATAAGGCAGTTGCTCGTGCCACAATCCTCTTCCAACTTGCTGAGAGCAAGTCTCAGCAAATTGGAAGAGGATCAAATCACCCAGTGGAGCAGCAGGCAGACAGGCTGGAGGTGTGTATGTTACATGTGCCATTTCAGGTCACTTCATGGCAAAGCCAGCCATGGAGCCACTGCCACTTCTCGAGTATACACTCGGCATATTTGCGTCCTGGAGGATTGTGTCCTGGTCAAACATTCTGGCCATTGGTGTCTCTGGACATTCACTGTCTGGGTTTTTTCACAACCTGGTTATTGGCATCCTACTATAACTGGGCAGTAAACAAACTACTATATAAATGGGCAACAAACCCCGTGTCATATATCCTATGGCTCTTATCCTAACCCTATTTTTGCATTTTAAAAATTAAAAAGTACAACTAATATAAATATGCATAAATTGGGACACAAATATCCAGGATGCAAAATAATCAGGTGCAAATGTCCAGTACTGGGACTCATTTGACACAATTGTCCAGGACGCAACAGGTCTGTCACTCTCGGATGCACCTTAGTGGTGGAGGGGTTCCTATTTCTTATCTGTTTGCCCTTTTTTTCTTTCTACAGCTGGG
Organism: Tiliqua scincoides; assembly: GCF_035046505.1. Classification (NCBI taxonomy): domain Eukaryota; kingdom Metazoa; phylum Chordata; class Lepidosauria; order Squamata; family Scincidae; genus Tiliqua; species Tiliqua scincoides. Next base: position 78,311,865 of record NC_089825.1, read on the forward strand.
CTTTTTCAAGAGAACACGCCCCCCCAAAGATGACATGGAGCAGCTGACCAGTGAACATGAGACACAGTCAGCAGAGCAGGAATAGGTGATCCATTGCTTCTAGGATCACCCTTGACATATCTCATTCCTGCTTGGATCCATCTCTTCACAGTGGCAAGATGATTTCAGCTGCACCAGGCCCTTTCTGACACCCCCTCTTCCCTTTTGCTTCACTGCTAACCACCCCCATGCATGTCCAAGAACACACGCTCTCTACAGACTACCCTCTCTTACGAAATGTCTGCCTGCAATAGACAAAAACTGCATACAGTGATTGTGGAGGAGATGATAAATTCCATCAATTTTGAAAAGGCTTTCAAAAGAGAGAGAGAGAAAACAATTAGGCTATAAAGAATTTTTAAAATTATGTGTGATGTTCCATTAAGACATAGTCCAAATCTGTAAATATTCTAGACACGTATGCATTGCATATAATCAGATGAACTACCCAATTGATGTTCCAAATTAAAAATTTGGTTATCATAGCGTCCAAAACATGATAGTTGGAGTGTGTCACACTCTTCCTCTTCACATGCCACTCTGTGGGCTGTTCCATTCAAACCTTTGAGAATAGCACTGTAATTATGAATCATAACAGGGATGTGTACAATAAAGAGGCGTTTCTCAGTCTTAATCAATATCCAATCAGTTTCTCAGATATGACAATTTCCTCCCAATAGTCAAAGGCAATTGTGAATCATTCTTGCTTCTGAAGTAGCAATATTGGCTTCATCTTGTCTTTGTGCCCTTGGATGAGCCCATTTTCAGAAAGAGTTGGCATTCAGTGCTATCTTTGGAAGGGAAAAAGATATCTCTGCATCAAACCATTGATGTTTTGGCTGCTGAAGAGCTGAGTCATTTAGGACACACTCATCAGCTGGGGATGAGAAGGCTGATGACACTATTTGCTCTCTTGACCAGTTCAACACCCTGGGGCCTGATGAGACCACCTAGTGGCTGCCAAAGGGACATGTTACCTGAGTGTAACATGAGTTACACTCATAACATGTTTACATGAGTGTAAATTGCAGTATTTTGCTTTAATAAAACAAAAGCTACCACTCACCATTAAAAGCCTGCTTTTACTATTGTTTTCTCTCAGTTTTGGAATATTAACTATTTTGAGCTACTATAACATGGGAGAGCCAAAATTCTTTAAAAACATGAATTTAAGACAGTATTGTATAAGATCTCGGTTTGAAAGAATACTGAATCACTTGTCATTTTTGCTTCTCCTTGCTTAAAAGGAAATTCATAAAAGCTTGTTGCCTGCTCAGTTTTGATGTAGATGTATGTGTGGGGTTGGGGGGATTTTTTCATATAATCTTTCATAAAATTTTGCATGGGGGTGGTGGAATCCTGGTCCTATGAGGGCTGTGGACCCCTCATTACATTAAATCTTAAGCTCATTGCTTTTTGTCTGCCCACAGATTTGGGGTGCAGGGGAGACCACTTCTCTGTGGCTAAAGCCTTTTTTAAAAATTAGTTGTGCTAATTAATTGATGAGAGCTTGCAGACCTCTAATTTGAACAGGTAAACATATGCAAATGAATCCTGAGCCAGTTCTTCCTCTTTGGGAGAAGGGGTTTAGGGAGTGTGTGCACACAGCATTTTTTACTATTCAGTGCTTGTAGCAGGCAGCCCACATTGGCTGGGATTTGTTAGTATTCAAGAGGCAGTATCCTTTCAATGTGAGGGCAGAATGGAGAGAGACCCTGTGTGTGCTGCAAGGAGAGTCCTGGAGAATCTGCTTGTTGGCAGGATCCATAATCTGGAGAATCCTGGTCCTCTCCTGAACAAAAAATTGGATTTTATATTCCAGTATGACAGTTCCTCCAACTGCTGTGTGCACTCAAGTGCCTCGTGACAAATGCAGGTATCAAAACTCCCAATAGCCTTCTCAGAAAAAAAAAAAAATTTTTAATGGCTTCAGGGAGGGGGTGATTTGAAGCAGAGAAGTGACAGGGTGGGAGCGCTACTTAACCCTCTTTGCTACCTGCTGCTGTTCCTCTGCAGCAACTCCCACCCAACAACATTCAAGAAGCACATTTGTGAACACAAACTCACATGAGAATCCCACTGGAGAAAAAGCAGCTATGGGGCAGTTTGGAGCAGCAAAGTGGTAGGCAGCAGACCCAGCCCATCCATGAGGCCAACTTAAACAGTTGCCTCAGGCAGCAGATTGGCAGGGGATGCCCACTTCTGTTTGCCTCAACTGATCCTCCTCCCACTCCCTGGATTGGAAGAGGAAAGGGGGACAGAGTGGAAGTGTGGGGGTGAGGAGAGTAAAAGGCTAAAGCAGGGGTGTCCAAACTTTTTGGCAAGATGGCCACATCATCTCTCTGACACTATGTCAAGGGCCAGGGGGAAAAAAAGAATTAATGTACATTTCAAATTTGAATGAATTTACATAAATGAATATATTAGAGATGGAACTTAGATGAATGAAGGTCTTGCAATAGCTCAAGGTCTATAAAAGGCCTTGAACAAAGTAAGGCTGACCTTTCCTTTGCTGCCGCTGTTGCATCACAGATGTGAAACAGCAAGCAGTGGAGGGAACCCTCTTCCCACAGCTCACACAAGAGGTCGAACAGTTGACCATCATACTGAGAGCAGTTGCGTCAGGCCAGCATGGGCTCCAGCAAGTCTCCAGAGGGCCAGAGGCTCATTGGAGACTGGGTGCTCCCCGCAGGCCAGATTGGGAGTTCTTGATGGCCGCAAGTGGCCCCAGGGCTGAGGTTTGGGCACCCCTGGGCTAAAGTGTTGGAGGAGCAGAAGCTGGCACATCACCAGGTAAAGGGCAGCATTTAGCATGCAACCTCAAGCACCAGGAGGTCTTGGGCTGGCCCTGGTAGACAGGAAAAGGCTAAGCTCCTTCCTCCTGCTTTTGTGCTATAAATGGGCCCCTCACCACAAGGCCCCCCCTTTTAAATAGATAAGTGTTTTCATGTAATATGCAGTTAGGTTCCAAAAGCAAGAATTGTGGCTATGTACCCATCAGGGCTGCCTTCTAACCTGTGTTCTGCTCAGAGGAAAACTGTTTTGTGATCAGAAAACAAGCTTGAAAGAAATGTGTCAGTATTTCTGCTCGGTTTGTTTCACATGTTAAGCTTACGTTTGCAAAGAATGTAGGGAAAAATGTGCCTTTTTTGGTAGGCACAAGAAACATGTTTCAAGTGTTCTCCCTTCAGGAGTGTTACCTATGTCATCACATCCATCAAGGAGCCCTTAAGTACTGGGGATTGTTCTAGGCGAATGTGTAGTTCACATGAAGCACAAACCACCATCCATGGGTGTTCCTTAGAACACACCCAACAACTCCAGTTTGTAAGGAAAAATCAGTATCAGTGGTAGGTAAGACATCTTTCAGGGAAACTTGTCTGGCTGTCATTGCTGCTCTTCTGAGCAACAGCAGGGCTCAAAGTAGGAGAAGGGAAATAGATGAGCAATTGAGGGGCCTGGTGCAGGGCATCATGGGGGAGCAAAAAGCCTTGAAGGATGCTGTAGACCACCGCTGGCCAAACTCACCACTGCACCACAGAAAAGCAGTCCCCATTCGGACCACATCTTGCCATTTTGCCTGGGCACCACACAAAGTCCTCCTCGATCGGGGGACATGATCGGGGGACAGCAGTCGCGTCTGCTGCCCGGCATCCCAGAAGGCCACACAACAGGACATCTGGGTAGATGTGACTGTCCAGAGCATCCCTTTCCCTCAATTGAGAAGGAATTTGTGCGGCGCCTGGGCAGAACAGAAAGGTCTGCTCACCAGGCAGATGGATCTGTCCAAACCCTGGATCTTGTCCCTGGGCCAGGGTTCAAGCAGCCCTGCTGTAGACCTACCCCCATGTGACAGTGAGTTTGTCAAGCAAGATTCAGTATGGGCTGTTGCTCAGCAGTAGAGGCCATGAACTGCATGCAGAAGGTTGTGGTCCAATCCTTGACAACTCCAGGTAGGGATAGGAAAGACCTCTGTCCAAAACCCTGGCACCATAGATACATTGAGCTCCATGGACCAATGGTTTGGCATTGGAACTCACCTAACACAGCATACACTCAGTCTGTTTCATATGCTCTGAGACTGCTGTTCTATGGCAGTGATTTTCCTGCTTTCAACCTTTTGGAGAAACTCTCTTCTCACTGACTTGCCAGCTGTGCTTTGCAGCCAGCTTGTGGCACACTTTCTTAGGTGTGCACACGGTTCAGGTGGGGCACTGGCCAACTCTGTTGTGTCTGAGCCATGTGAACTGAGTGGGTGCCCCTACAGTACATACCACCTCAGGGCTGGTCCATCTGTGAGGCCGACTGAGATGGCTGTCGCGGGCAGCAGATTGGTAGAGCATCCATCCCCGCCCATCTACTTGCCTCCATTGCCCTTCCTCCACCTGCCACTCCTTGCACTGGAAAAGAAAGAGGGAAGCAAAGTAGGTGTAGAGGAGATGACAGTTCAGTAGTAGGCTAGTGGTACTGTAGAGCTAACCCACCTCTCCTTTCTTCTACACTTCCTGTTCCACTCTATCCCTCTTTTCCAATCTGGGGAGTGGGAGGAGCAGAGGCTGGCACATCAGCAGGTCAAGGAAGCGGCATTTGACCTGCTGTGTCTGGTGCCAGGACAGGGTGACCAGATGTCATAAGCACAAAAGAGGACCAGATACCCCAAATTGTAGGCCATCCAAGAAAAATGCAGGACATGACAAAATAAAAGCTAAAAACACTTGTACATTGATTTTATGTGGTTAATTTAAACACTATATTATTTATTATTAAATTTAAAACAATATTACATATAATTTATTAATTACAAGAAGGCTATGCGCCACCTGCAGTGGCCTGCTCACAGGGAAAAGGAGGACATTTCAGTTCTTTTCCAGGGCAGGAGGCTAAAAAAGAGGACATGTCCTGGAAAAAAGAGGGTGTCTGGTCACCTTGTGCCAGGAGGTCTTGAGCCCAGTGGCTGCATATTGCAGAGAATGACTGTGCTAGGGCATAGATGTGTTCTTCATGGGTATCTCCTATTACTGGTTTTCTGGAATTACTGGTTCCCCCTCCCCCCTGTCCTGGAGGTCTGTGTGGAAAAGCACCCTTCTGTGGCTCTTGTTACTGAGTGACCAGTTCCTCTCTACACTACAGGATCAAGCAGTTTCTACAAAGAAACTGGCTTGCCAGGAACTTTCTGGTTTGCCAGAAACTGGCAAGCTCAGGCTTGCCAGGAAAAGCCAGATTCTTAAACAAGGAATCCTGTCTCCCCCTTAAGTCACTGGGTGGAATGTACTTGTTTGAATATTCTGCCAGGAACATGCTTGGAAGCATGGCATCTTGGCATCCTCCTACCTTCATACCTCCTACCTCCAGCTAGGAACTCTGGCGCTGAACTAAAGGAATACCCAGATTCTGTGGCTGACTTGGTGCTTTGGAGCCGGATCCTATGCAAGTCTACTCAGAAGTGAGTCCCATTAGACTCAATGGGGCTTACTCCCAGGAAAGTGTGGACCCATTCCTGAGCTGCTTCGGTGGAACGGAGACGCTGCCTTCTGCACATGCTCAGAGTCACTCTTGTGCTGGGTGCCGCTTCGGACCGCACCCGCTGTACAGTCCCAGGACTTCCCTGGCATTGGACGCCGAGAGATGAAGGGCGGAGCAGCGGAGGAGGAGAGGGAGGCTCCGCGGCGCGGCAGAGGCGGCGGCGTTGCCGGGCAGCTCCTGCAGGTGGAGCCGTGGTCGCGGTCGTGTGCCGAGGGCTCCCCACCGGACGGAGGGGGCTGGCTGGCTGGCTGGCTGCCCGCCCGCCGCCGCAGCCTCCCGGATCCCGCAGAACTCCCCCGGGGCCGCCGAGCTTTCTCCGGGCGCGCCATGGCCGGGTAGCGGGGAGCCGGTGGGGGCGGCCAGGATGCTGCGGGCGCCGGCTCTGGCGATGCGCTTCGCCCTCCTCCTGCCGCTGCTGGTCGGCCCCGGATGGCCAGCCCGGGGCAAGGCGCAACCGGGAGAGCCCCCCAGCCCGCAGGGTGAGTGGGCGCCGCAGCCGCCGGGCGCGGGGGGGGGGTCGGCTCTGCATGCTGGAAGCCCCCTCCCCGGAGAAGCGGGTCTGCTCCTTGCGGCTGGGTGGGGGCTGCAGTTTTGCGGGGGGCGGAAGTCTTGCCTGGGAATGGGCGGGGGGTGAGCATCACTGCACCATCCACCCCCCGCCAAGGACGTGCATGCACAGCCAGCCTCTCCGCGCCCATCCTTAGCCCCCCCTTTTCCTTCCCGGCCCTCTGGGTCTCCTCTCCCCAGCCCCAAAGATGGGGGGCCCGTCGGGGGTCTTGCAGCGTGGCAGAGGGAGGGCTGCGACGCGCCGGAGCGGGGAGGAAGGTGGCTGGGTCCGCAGCTCTGCTCCTCTTCCACCCCCAGCCCCTTATTGCGCCTCTCCCCATATTGGGAGCCCCATTGTCTGCTCCACTTGCAGGGCTCCCCTCCCAGTGCAAGGGGGGGAATAGGCGGGCTGCTTCCTGGGGTCAGGGTTGGGACACCCCCCAGCTCCACCCTGCCCCCCCATGTCTGAGGAGGAGGGTGGGGGCAGGTTGACCATTCTGGTGGCCAGTTTGGACCTCCGCAGTCTGCCCCCACCTCCCATCTGTCAGCCTGCATAGCATCCCCCTGCCCTTCTTTCCCCCATCCTCCTCCTCCCAACACTCATCCCTTTGACCGACCATCTCCTTACATGGTCATCTGTTTATTCCCCCCACCCCATCTGCACACACCCCCATTCAAGATCTTTTTCCACTGCCCATCCTGAACGTTTGTCTGCCTCTCTGTACCCTCCAGGTCAGCCACCCATTTATCCCTTCTTCTAATCTAATAGATCCATTAAATATATACACTTCTCTGTGTTTATCCTGCACCCACCATCTCAGAGATGGGCTCTGGGTCCACACCCATCCATTCCCTCTACATCCTCTTTGCCTACCATGGTTGGTGTTCTTGTCTGTGTAGCTGGTTGGCAATTTCTTTATCCCCTCTAAATGCTATAGATTTACCTGTCTAAGGCCACACTGTCATCAGGGCACACTGCTTGATGACTTGCCCTTTGAATATGTGAGAGAGCTCTGTATTGAACTGTATTGGGTCTGAAGTGACCAGAAATCTCTGTCTGTGATGTTTGATCTACGATGGCTCTTTCACACATACGTGGACATGAATGTGTAGACAGGGACTGTATGCACCCCATTGTGCTCTCTGTCTATTTCTTCTTTTGCATTCTCCATCAGTCTCTTAAATCCTTTATTTTTTTCTGTTTATCTGTCCCTTTAATCTATCCACTCCCCATACATTCAGTTGTATTTTTCCAAGTGCCACCTGACTTAATTCCTTGTCCCCACCCCCTTCTTGGCGCCACATACCTCTCCCCAGGGGATTCTTGCTTGGAACATGACGTGTGCCCTGGAGGCATTGGTAGTGCCTGCAACATAGCAGCATCTCTTGCAGGAAAAGCATCTCCCTCTGGTGGAGGCAGATGGCAGAGGTGGTGGCCCAAGGAGGAGTGGCAACCTGTGGTCAGGGTGGGTGTGAAGCGGAAGCAGTGGGCAGCTGCCTCTTTGCCCAGCTGTGGCTTCAGGGAAAGCGGTATGGCTTCCACAACAGAACCCTTCGCCTGGCTGGGTTTCAGTGGCCGTCCACCTGCTGTTGCTGTTTGTGTCTTGGGTCCATATGGCCGAGACGAGACAGAGGCTCTATTTGTCTTGGCTGGTCGATGAATAAGAGACAGAGAATTCTTGCTGTGGGTGGTGGTAGAAGAGGGTAAAAGCTTTCTTTGAGCTGGGGCTTGTGCTTGCACATGTGTGTAGGGGTGGTAGATAGAAATGCACGTCCCTCCCTGTATGCTGCCCCAAGGGATCTGTCACTTCCCTTTTATCCTGTGAGAGATTGGATAGGCTCTCATGTTTGGAGAAACCTACTTGTCTCTCCTGGAATTGTCATTCTGATGCTGAGACATATTCAGGTGGGAGATTTCTGTACATTGATGGAAAAGTACCAACCATTCCTGTCTCACAGAGGGGCAGAAGTGGAAATCAAAGAGGGATGGAGGGGCTGGGCAGGGGTGGGGCAGAGGAGCCCCAAGGCTGTGTAGTTCAGTAATATTTGGGGGTGCATCACTTCACCCCTTTACCTGCTGCCTGTCTCACGCTCCTGCAGCTGCCATCCAATTACTGTGTTGGCAGGATCTCTGGCAAGAATGCTTAACTAATCAGCGATACTTCATCACACCTAAACTCAGTGTGTCTCTTTGTGTGATGACCTTGGGGAAGATGCAGCAAGGTGCTGCGCCAGTCCCATTATAAAGAGAACAACCCACCTGTGCATCCATATGCTAATGTCATTGATTTTTTCAGCCTGGCTTTACCAATGCCTGTGCCTTCACCAGTTTCTTTCAAAAACTAGAACCTGGATACCTCGTCACTGTAGGCCAGGGGTGTCCAAAGTTTTTGGCAGGAGGGCCACATCATCTCTCTGACACCGTGTTGGGGGCCGAATTAATTTACATTTCAAATTTGAATAAATTTACATAAATGAATATATTAAAGATGAACTTATATGAATGAATGAAGGTCTTGCAGTAGCTCAAGGCCTATATAAGGCCTTGCACAAAGCAAGGCTGGCCTTTCCTTTGCTGCTGCTGCTGCATCACAGATGTGAAACAGCAGGCAGTGGAGGGAGCCCTCATCCCACAGCTCACTCGAGAGGCCAAACAGTTGCCCTCATGCTGAGAGCAGTTGCGTCGGGCCAGTGTGGGCTCCAACAAATCTCCGGAGGGCCAGAGGCTCATTGGAGAGACTAGGGGCTCCCTGAGGGCCGCTTAGAGAGGCCTTGAGGGCCGCAAGTGGCCCCAGGGCCGGGGTTTGGGCACCCCTGCTGTAGGCAAAAACCTGCAATGTAAATGCTGGATGGCCCAGTACCGAGCAACTGGACAAATTCCTGTGCTCCCTTTTACATTTGTGAAACTGCTCTCTTGTTCATATTTTAATCATTTTGCTTTCATATATGTGCCACATGAGTCTTGAATCTGGTGAACTGAGCTACCAATCAGATTTTCCCCAGTTTAAATCTCTGATGCCCTTTGGCAAACTCATCGCTATATTGCAGATGGGGAGCTGAGGCTAATACTGTAATCATTTACCTTACACAGGGTTGTGGTAAGAACTATGTCAAGTGCTTTGAACATTTGTAAGTGTTATACAGATATGAAGTATTAACAATCTTTGGGTTATTCTGCAACCTGCTCTGTGGAGCCCTGTTTTGGACTAAATTCTGCATCAGAGAATAGTATTTTGGTACTTGGTTGAACTAGCTATTTGTTCCTCCTCACCTCTGATTCCCATGTTTTCCTAAACCTAATTTTTAAAACTCAACTTTATACTGCTTAATGTCTACAAAGAGAGATCCTGGAGCTCAGACTTGCATTGGATGCGCTTCTTCTTAATTCTTCAGTCTGCAGTTCCTAGGTGGTGGAGATGCAGATGGAGATCTGTAGATGCTCAGATGCATTTTGCTTTTATTCTTGCTCTCAGTCCCAGTATTGAAAACATAGATGAGCCCTGAGCAGACAGACAGCCCAATCCTATCCACATTTTCCTGGGAGCAAACTCCATTGACTCTAATAGGACTTACTTCTGAGTAGACATGCATAGGATTGGGCTGTGAGCTGTGGTTTAAAGAGACAGTTTGGTGGGGCGGGGAGGCCATGTTCAAGCGACTATCATTTGTCCTCAGTTCTCCATCTGGAAATGGAAAGTCATTGTGATCTCACTTTAACCATTTTAAGTGGTCTGAATTCATGCTGTGGAACTTTATCACAGCAAGACAAATAATGGTGCCACTGTGATTAAGACCATATCCTAGTGGGTAATGAGCCAGCCTGGACTGGATGTACACAGCGATTGCTTAATCTGCTGCCTCTAAGATCTGACACAGCTTTTCCATGGCACAAGAAGCTGCTGTGTACAGAGTCAGACCATGGGTCCACCTAGCTCAGTACTGAGTTCACTGACCAACAGGGACTCGCCAACATTTCAGACCAGAATTTTCTCTATGTAGAGAGGCCAGGGATTGAATTCAGGACCTTCTGCATGCAAAGCCAGTGCTCTGAATTGCAGCCCCTAGACCTGCTTTCTCTAGCACTTAGGCTGCTCCTCAACAGGTGCAGGGCTCCCTTAAGTGCAGCCTCTATACTCAAATATCTGGGACAAAGGGGGTTAGGGCTGCTGAAACAGCATGTGGTTTTCAGGCAGGCTTTAGCTCCTGCACCCATAGGTCCCTTATGTAGAAGTTAACCACTGCGATTACTCTAGTTTTGCTTCATTTTCTCTGATCTTTCTTCTGAGGAGCATAGAGTCACCAAAGTGGGGTTCCTGATGGCCCTCCCTGTTACCATAATATTACCTGTTTGGCACTTTTGGAATGTGCATGCATACCATAAAAGTACTGTGTAGCATTTTTGGAGTGTGCAAAGTGCTTTGCATGGCATATGTCGATGGGATCATTGCACCAACCCAGTAATTATTATTATGCCCATATTGTAGCTGGGGAAGCTGAGCTGAGGGAGTGTGGCTTGCCTAAGACTCATGTGGAAACCCTGCTTTGCAGCTTAGTCTCTTAGCCACTATGCTACACTGGCTCTCAGTATCCAGGCTTAAGGTCTAGTAATATCCAGGCTTATTCCTGCTTAGCTGCATTGGTTGTGTTCAAAACAGTGTCTTCCTTTGGCTTCACATTTTTTTGATGGCAATTGTGTTTGCTCCTGATAAACTGAAAACAGATCTTTCTCTCCCTTGCCTCTAACTGGAGCCCTGGCACAAAAAGCAAATCCACCCTCCAGTCCCTCTGTGGTGGTCTTTGTGTATGTGTGTGCATTCCTGTGCTTCCTAGTTATAATATCCAGTTGCACATTCTGCATCTGAAGAGAGCCTAGCTCAAGTTTTATGCATCTTGGTACCATCAGACAAATAATCATGGGTGGAGATGGGTAGCCAGCAGACTCAAGGGTGGACTGAATCTCTTCTTCCCAACGTAGGGTGCTCTTGATCCACCTGGCCATCTTTTGGGGGTTACCTGTGTGATCTGTATCGACAATGCTAGTCATGATGGCACTTTAACACAGGCAGAGATGGTACAGTATATAGGAGGTGGCTCGTGTTGGCATGCCACGTGCATTGCTTTAGGTGCTGGGAGCTTTTCTTGGCTGTTTCCATTTTACTGTTGTCATGTGCCAAAGATCCAGTTTGCTGCTAGCTGAAATCTCTTTGAGAGGAGTTTAGAGACAGGGATTGTGCAGAGATTGTGTTTTGGGCTTGAAATGCTTTGTGCTGTGTTTTGGGAATCCAAAACTCAGCCAACCAGCCCTCTCCCAACTTCAAGGTAGAACTTCCCTGCTCCACAGACCTAGGGATTCAGACCGCCGTGCTCTGTAGACAGAGATTTGGGGTGAGTAATGGCCAGTGATGCATTCTCAGGAGTGGTGAGTATGAGGGTTCAAGGTGCCCTGTTGTGAGGCAGGTCCCTTCTTGTCTGTGTAGACCCATTTGCTAGTATTAATTCTTAAATGTATCTGATTTTTGACTTCGCTTGTATCCAAAATTTAAGACTGTGTGATAACATATTAAATTCATTAAGAAATGTCTTTTCCAACCTGTTTTAAATGGAATTTCTCTCTTCCTGAATAATCAGGTTCACAGTATGTGGGTACTCCTTAATTGGAGGCGTTTTTGGGAGACCTCAATATGATAAGGAGTACAGAACCTTTTATCAGCCTTGGCCGTTGCACCAAATGTGGCCATTCCAGAAAAAAATCTAACCTGGCCCCAGTGTCCATGCTCTGGCCAGCTCCAGACTGTATTACTGTAAAGTGCTATATTTGAGGCTACCCTTGAAAAATGCCTGGAAACATCATCTATGCAAAATGCGGTTGTCCACCTATTTACCTGTTTGGAGCATAGTTCTCCATTTGGTGCAATTTGGATTAGCTACCTATCTATTTATGTGCTCACAGTGCAATCCTGTGCCTGCCTACTCATTAGTAAGTCTTCATGAATTCAATGGCACTTACTCCCAGGTAAGTGTGTATAGGATTGCAGCTTCAGTGTAAGGTGCTAGTTTTCAATATTTAAAGCTTCAGAGCTCAATCTTATGCATGTCTTCTCAGAAGTCCTATTGTGTTCAATAGGGCTTACTCCCAGGAAAGTATGTATTTCAGGATTTCAGCCTTAAACAGTTTGAGATCTGGGAACTTGAGGTCTTCTCCCATATTTGCCTCAGGGTGCAATTCTGACCTATAGATGGGCCAGCGCAGGTCCCTTGTGCTGACCCAGCGGTGTTGCGGAAGTGCCATAAGGCACTTTCGCGCCACAGTGCAAGGAAGGAGGCTGGCTCAGACATGTGCCAGCTCCAGAGGATTATGCGGGTCCCGTGACACCAGCAGAATGGTAAGTTCATGCTTTCCGAGGCAGGCTGGTGCAGGAGCTTGGGGAGGGTGGAAAGGAGGTGTTTTGGGGTGTGGGTGGGCCTGTGGGTAGGCCATGGCTGAGCAGGGGGTGGGCCTAGGATCCGGCACTTGTGGCAGATCCTAACCCCAGTCCCAGGTGACCTGGAGCAACTCTGGACTGCTCAGATCTATGCCTCTTCTTTAGGTGGTGCAGATCTGAGTTGCCCCATTGGGGCTTCTGTGGCATTACCCGGGGTAAGGAGACTGAATTGCCCTTGCCCTGGGCTGAGCCACAGGCAGCCCCAACCCTGCTCTGGATGAAGCACACCGGCCGACCTGCCTGCTACAGGGCAAGTTAGGATTGGGCTGTCAGTTACTTGGTTGTCCTCTGAGGCTGTTCTCCAGGTGCCTGTACCTTCCAAGCTGTGTGGGGCATCGCTGGGAATAGACCCGTCTTACTGGGGGTGCCAACCCTCTATAATAAACTCCTTTTGAAAAGTCTGGTGGGTCCCTAAACTACACGATGTCCCTTTATATGCCAGGTTCAAATGTGACTGTTCAGAAAGCCTATTGATTGTGCCCATTCTGTAAGAAAATTTGGCTGCATTTTTGATACTGCTTTGTGGGAACTCTGCTGTGTTTTTCATGTTTGTGGCTTTTATCTTGTAAGTTTGGATTGTTTTGTTATTTGATTGGAAGCAGCTTCACTTCCACCAGAGGCATAAATAGAGTCACAGGCTTATGCCTGAGATCACAGTGAAGGTATAGCAAGCTTGTGGCAGCCCTGGAGATAGAATTGAGCAGAACAAGAGTGGTAGATGTTCCAAAGGAGCATGGCACAGGTGAGCCTTGAGGTGGCATATGAGTTTTTTGCTTCTGAAAAATCAATCTGCAGTGCTTCTGTTCTGCATTTCTGGAGAGCATTTGTCATCTCCTTAGAGCCCAATCCTTTACATGTCTACTCAGAAGTACATCCCATTATAGTGAGTGGGACTTAATCGCAAGTAAGTGTGGATAGGATTTTGTCCAATTGGTGGTTATTACTGCTTGCAGCCAGGCCTGAGGAGAAGGGTGTAGCCCTCCAGGGGGCCTAGGCTTCCAGGGGGCCTGGGCCATAACAAAACAAACTATGCAGCACAAAATGAATTTATTACAAAACAAATTTGGGTACCTCAGTTCAGATCTATGTATGGCTGCGTTTCCACTACAACGTCAGTGCACGTCAGTTACCCCAATGCATTCTGGAGTTTTGTAGGAGTATTTAGCACAGGGGAGTCCAATCAGGTATCTTGCCCCCCGACCACTGTCAGTTCTCAGAGGCCCTGCCTGCAGCACCTGAGTCCACTGGTGCTTTTTCAAGTGACGGATGGGGTAGGAAACCAGTGATGGAGCCCCAATTCTTCAGTCAGTTTAAAGTCTTCCACAATACAGAGAGGAAACTCTGAGCAGAGTCATATCCAGATTTCCAGGCAGTGAGAAAGTGCGGCAGGATATTCTTGGGTCTGCATCCGGATTCTCAGAGTGCGGCAGGATATCCTTGGGTGGACAAGGTAGCTTGGATGGGGAAATGGAGAGCACTGGCTTCCACAGGATGCTGTCTGAGCCTGGGTGGTGCTTAGAAAAAAAAAAACATACACAACTATTAGTGGTCCAGAATTGCCACCCCACCTCCATGTTCCAAGAAAGCGTCTCTTGTCTGGAAAAGTTGGAGACTGAAAGATGTGACTGGATCCTTGCAGAAGCACACAGCCAAAGCAGACTGGAGAAATGTGTGTTGGATGGCAGAGGCCAGCCCCACACCCAAAGGGGCTTGCTAGCAAGGCCTGTGACCACAGTCACACCTCCTTCTCTACACCACTGTTGCACAACCTGTGGCCTGCTGTATTGAACGCAGCCCATCAGCCAGCATTGTGGGTGGTCTGCTGAGTGCTCCAGGATGGTCCTGTTTTTGCAGCCCCAAGCAAGCAGCTGAAACAGGAGACTTTTTTGAGTGGTCCCTGGTGGGCCACCATACATGGCTGTCAGCCTGCATTCTGTGTGGTGGTTGTGCAGACCTGTCCCGTTTGCTCACCTCTTACTCACTGGCCAATGGGGGAAGGCAGGGCAGGGCCTTCCCTGTAGGTTTTGGGTTGTCTCCGCCAAAAAGCGGAGTCCTGCCAAGCACACACCAGGCCTGATGGACGGTACCAGGTTTCAGACCTGTGTGGCAGCAGCTGCTGCAGTCCTTGTATGTGGTATGCAGCTTTCGGCTGTTCCTCAGTCCCGTTCTCTCCCCCCCCCCAAGCTGGGCTTGCCCTCCTTCATCCCACCCTTTGCTGTGGTATGTATGGGGGAGGTGAGGGTCGTCCAGCCCACCCTGGGTGTGGCTTCCTCAGAGCCTGGAACAGTGAACTTTTCCTCGATCTGAGACTTCCCCTTGCAGTTGGAGTGAGGGGAACATCTGGGAAACATCTGGATCCAACAACATTCCTCAGCTGCAATAATCCGTCTGCCGCTTAGTGGGGGGGGCAGCTCTTGTATTCACAACTTTGCTAGTGCTCTTTCGACCGCAGGGACACTCCTGATGTGCTGAGCTTGTCTGATCAGCAAAGGGATGAACAGGAAGCTGCCAACAGATTAACAACTGTGGTTCTTTCTCAAGAAACTTTGGCAATGGTGAGAGCTCTGAACATGGTTGCCACTTCCCTTCTGCAATTCTTTATATTATTCTCACTGGTCCTGGAGTGGGGATATCCTGTAACATTGTGTGGTTGGCTTCTGCTTACTATTTCCATTCCTTCTAATACCAAATCTGGGTGGGCCTGTGCTCATCAGTTTGGAAGTGAAATGGGCGCCATCCAAAAACAAAAGCATATTTGATGGCTGGGGATTAGGGTTAGGCATGCAGAGCTTGCCTGGTTTGTAGATTAAAAGATAAAGATTTTGAAAAAGAATGGCCCAACCAAGACCCATGTTTAGTGCCCTTCAGGATCGACAGAATGCTGAGGATGCCATATAGCACAAAGCAAAAAAAGGGGGTGGGAAAGAAAATTGGCCCCCTAGAGCTACTAATTGCTCACTGTACACTGGAGGTGGGGATTAGGGTCAGGGAGGGGGATGTATGTGCCATAAGATTAAAGGACTATCTTCTCTGCACAGTACAAGGAGGTTTCAGGAGGGAGAAAGGGGGAAAGGACCACTTTTCCCTTTTCCACTTCCCATAAGCTTCCCCCTTGAGCTATAATAAAGTACTGACCTCAAACATGAGCCCTTTTGCATTATTTAGAACAGTGGAGAAGGTTTCAAGAGTGTAGAAAAGAATAAAAAGGTATCTTGTTTTCCCCACTCCCTGAAACCTCCCACTTATGCAAACCACAAACAGCACTCCAAGGTTTCTGTTCCAGCCTGGTTGGAGTCCTGTATGGAGCTCTTGCTTCAGAGGATCTCCCTCCAGACTTATTTGGTCAGTGCTAACCTGACTAGAGCATCATCTCAGCACAGGAGTAAACAAAAGAACCATATTCCTGACAAAGCATCACCTTCTCTCATGCACAGACAGGATTGTTTAGATTCAGAAGAGAGCGAGGCTCCTAATGGCAGCTTGCCAAGTTCATGCTTGGCAGAGGTGTGACTTGAACCAAGGTCTCCCAGAGGTGACATTCTTTGCCATTGCTTTAAATCCAGGAAAGCATAATCAAACTACAAGTTATGTGGTTGATGGGCACTCTGATTTCTTGGTGTATTCTTCTTTTTCTAAAAGCAGCCATGTACACATGAATCCTTTTCCTTGCCTCAATACAAATCCACCCCCCCCCCTTTACACACCTCAGTGTGGAACTGCTATTAGCCAGGCTAGAGAATCCAAACTACCCCTTCTTGCTGCTTTTACAAATAAAATACGTTAAGAGAGCCAAGCATGGATATCCTGCATAATATTTGGTTTAGACTTGAATCGCAATACTGGAGTGTCAAGCAAAATAATCTCCCCCCAATGCATTGTAGGTGTTCCCTTCCTGATGGTGTTTTTGCTGGAATCTCAATGCTGAGATAAGAATGGGAAGCAGGGGAGAGTCCAGTGACCTGCTTCAGCAAATATGTGGGGGGAGGAATTGTATTTCCTATACCCTAGGTTTTCCATTTTAATATTGCCAACTGATTTGTGGTAGGGACAGAAATGCCAGCAGTAAATCCTGTTTGTTACTGTGGATCTAGAGCACGGTGCAATCATCCTGAATGGTGGGGGGGGGGTGTGTGATGAGAAAGGCAGGTGCTGGATATGGAACACTAGAGAGGATCGATGCCATGCCTGGGGCAAGCAAGGGTGGCATTGGCAGAACAGTGATAATGGATGGGGAATATGTCAGGAGGTGACCTGAATTTGAGTGGCAATGTGACATGGGGCTCTCAAGTGAGGCTGGAGACATTCCTGAGAGGTGAAAGTGGGGTTGCTGCTCCTGGTGTGTATCCTCATTTGGTCTCTGGTAAACAAGCTTTGCAGGTTTTGGAAATGATGCAGAAACCTTCAAGATTTGTTTGACCAGAGGCAACAGTGAGTTCAAAGAAATGTGTGACCTAGACCCTCTCACAAATCGCTTTCTTAAACACAATCTCTAGCCTGAATGTGCAGAATTTCTTTTGCATGGACCGAGAATTTCATTTGCATGGTTTATTTCAAAGAAGACTGATTCTAGGCTTCTAACCCTTCTAGAAGCCATCTTGACCCTGAGAGCGCTGCCTTAAATTAAAAAAAAAAAAGTAATTATAATACTGTATTAATGGGGAAGGAACGAACTCTGCTCATGCTCCGAGACATCTTCATTTTGCACATGCTTAGAAGGCACACACTCTCTACATCAGTGGTTCTCACACATTTAGCACTGGGACCCACATTTTAGAATGAGAATCTGTCATGACCCACCAGAAGTGATGTCATGACTGAAATTGACATCATCAAGTTGTACTGGTCAGTGACGGTAATAAAAGATTCTGGTTCTGGACATCATCGAGCAGGAACATTTTTCACAATCATAGGCTACAATCCTACCGACACTTATCCAGGAGTAAGTCCCATTGACTGTCATTGTTATAATAATATACATAGTAGCTTGTTAAAAGTACAGGTCTGTAACATTTTCCCAAATGCAGTTATATATCAACATAGCATCAAGTCTAATACAGGTCCAACCTTGTTATACACAGATTTGACTCAACATGAATGGCCCCTGCAAATGAGAAGGAATGTACTGATCCCTGGAAAAGGAGGGAAAAATCCATCCCTTTAAAATCACAGTTTAAAAAAAAACACTGCTTTTCATACTGTTGTAGAGTGACAGTCATGCAAGCAATCATTCCAATCTTCAGCTGAGCCAGGCAAAGGCAGGGAGTCATATGCATTTCTGACTCTACAACAGTACGAGAAGCTGTTTTAAACCACAATTGTAAAGGGACACACTTTAAAATTTTTTTTTAAACAGCTTTTATTTAACACATTTTATAGTATCAGCAGGAAGTCCAATAATCAAACCCCTGAGGATGTTGAGGCACAACCTTATTCCATTAGGAACAATGGAGGGGCAAGAAACCTGGAAGTGGGTCATTAAATCTATTTTTCCACTGCTTTTTAATCCACGGATTTATTTTATCCACGAGGGGTTCCGGAACGGAACCCTAGTGGATAACGAGGGACGGCCTGTATATTAAAAATAAAATATTGAAATGAATGGGGACCCACCTGAAATTGGCTTGTGACACACCTAGTGGGTCCCGACCCACAGTTTGAGAAGTACTGCTCTACATTATTACCATTATCATCATAGAGTTTCCAACGCCAGTTCTCCATCTTTGAAAATTGATTCTGGGGCTGAAACCAGGTTCAAACAAAGCTCTATCCCCTGCACCAGTGTAATTGCACATTACCTTAAACCAGTTATTAGCAGCCAGACTTGAAGCAGAAAGTGGACCAGAAATGGTTCTTTTAAGTCCACAGCAGCTGTGGGAGCCTGACTTGGCACAGAAGTGCAGCATGTGGTGAGGGAAAATTTAGCACTTTCTTCCTCCCATGTTTTTTCCTAACTAAAATCATCTTCTTCTCCGTCCCTTGAAGAGGCTGTTTGCTTCAGAAATACTCTTCTAAGGTTCACTTCCTTCAAGCTTCTCCTTACTTCACTCAGTTGTTGCAGCTTGCCTTGGCAATGAGTGACCAATTTGGGGAGGGGAGAGTGTTTTAATTTTAAGAAGGCATGGAGGAGATCAGACATACCCAGCTTCCCTTTTAAAAAGAAGTTTATTTTCATGTTAATCGCTATCCTTGTAAGGCCCAAATCCTAACCAACTTTCCAGCACTGGCATAGCTGGGCCAACGGGACATGGGCTGCATCCTACAGTTGGGTGGCACTCACAGAGGCCTCCTCAAAGCAAAGGCATGTTTGTTTCCTTACCTCAGAGCTGCGTTGCCCTTATGTCGGCGCTGGAAAGTGGGTTAGGATTGCACCCTAAATGAATTTAGGGAGAAGGACATGTTACGTTCTTATGGCATGGGCAGGTTTTGATACTGGGCACTGTGAAAAGAGGTCCAGTTTAATTGGTAAGCGTGCAGTGGAAGCAAGGCTAGGGAGAATGGGGGGGTAAAGGGATACCCTTTAACCCCAACCCTCCCTTGGATTACAAAGAATGCTTACTATGTGTGAAGGGGCATGCAAAATTAAGCTGGGGGGGTAGCATGGCTCTGGTCAGTAGCTTTGCCTGGTAACCCAGAGTATGCAGAAGGATGCAGCCTAGGCCTTTGCTCTGTGATGGTTCTCATGGTAACACAATTGGGGAGGGGGGGCATTCACATCCGCTTTCGTAGTGAAAGCCCTTGTGCTGCTTTCGAGGTCTAAATGGAGCTCGAAGGGAGGGGGGTTGCTTTATTGGACAAATGAGGCCGTTGCTGCGGTGATGGAAGCATGCGCCCAGGCACGGCTGAGGTTGGGCTGGCTGCTGAGGGGGCAAGTGTTTAGACAGCAGAAAATAACTGAGTTTTTGGGGAGGGGTAGGGGAGTGTCAGAGACAAAGATATCTGTGCTGGGAATTTAAAAAAAAATCCATCCTGAAGGTTTTGCTCTCAGAATTGTTTTGTTGACAATCTGTTGCCTATTCCTATGTGTCCTTTTTTTAATAGGAGTGATATTTGGAATTGGGGTCCACCTCCAGGACCTTGAGTCATGTGCCAGAACTGTAGATCTCAATAAATGTCAAACCTATCTAGGGGAAAGTGCCTGCCGTGTGTGATGAGAATATTTTCCTTTGGATCATGGCTATGCTAGGAGCTTCCTGGACATTGGCTAGCTAGCTATATCAATCAATCAATCAATCAATCCAATCAATCAATCAATCTCCCACCTTTCCTCCACTTTTGTGGACACCCAAGACGGCTAGCAAAAATATGTAACTGTCATTGTCATAAACCCATATTCAAACAATATTAAAAACCTGTAACCGAAAACAAACGTAAGAAAGCAGTAAAAGGCAGCACAGTAGAGCTGTGATTAAAAGCAAAGGAAACATAAGAGCAGAACAGCAGTACAGTAAAGACATTCAGACAATAACAGCCATTACCAAGATATAGTGCTTTTTTCCGGGGGGGGGGGGGGCAGAAAAGGGAGCTTATTTGACTTGTTGCTCTGTAGCATGCACTAAGCTTTGTCTCCATGCCTTCATCCTCCAACTCCTGCCAATTTTTTGGGGTCATCTTTCGTTTCCAGCTCTGCCCTAATCTCTTGCTCTGATTCACCACTGTGGGCCTCCTCCCTGACAACAAGTTCTTCCAACCTCCGTAGCATTATTTGAAAAAGGCTCTTGCCTCTCATAGGCTAGGAGTCCTCAGACTGATCTCCCTTTGTTGCAGAGGTGTCCCAGCTGTGTGTGGGCTGACTGCAATACACGATCATTCAGAGCCACAGATTAAGAGACACTTCAGGCATAGCAGCAGCGACAGAGAATCTACATCTGCATTGGTTGTATAATGTCATCCTCAAAACCATCCAGGTCCCAGTTGCCTTGGGACCACCCTCAAAGATCCAGCCATGCAAATTGGATCCAGTGTGCCTTAACTGCTCATGAATGAATGAAGCCAGATCCTGCAGGAATAGGCAGGAAAGTTCCTGGCTTCCTCTTTATTTTGTTTACCCAGACCTTTGTCATCTTTCCAAGTCTCATCTCCTGTGTGGAATCCCTTGGCTACACGGCTTTTACTTTGCTCATCTGTGTACCTGGAATGCTATTTCATCATTGACCCAACTGGGTCTTTATTGCTCCAAGAAATTATTGAAAACTTAACTTTCTCCTCTCGTCTTTGTAACTGCTGATGTTTTTTTTTTCTTTCTGCTCAGTATTTTGTGCATTATTCCCTTCTCCTGGCCAGTTCACTTTTGTTTTTATTAGGCAGTGCCATGTCTGACTCGTTTTTGTACTATGCCTACTGTAGCAATAGGCATGGCATGCCCAATAGCAGATGATGATGGACATCTCCATGGAGTCACACTGACTAGCCAATCTGATGCAGTTCACAACCCCCCCCCCCCAATGACAGTCAAGCCCTGTTCAGATGTTACTGTAACCTGCTTTCCTTGTACCTAGTTACAGGGAGAGTAGGAGAATGCTGGTTAGGCATGCTCTGACCAGTGTGATCATACCTCCCCCCACCACCACCTAAAGAGAGATCATCAGCATTTGGAAGCAAAGAGAAGATGTCTCCCTGGGGCAGGATAAATTTGCACAGTGCACTTTGCATATTGCAGTTGGACCAGGCTTGCTTTAATCAGGGGAACAAGCCAGGTGGGATTAAAAAACAAATCTTCCTCACTAGCTGTGGACCCCCATTCTGATCTAAACCATTCCCCTGCAGCTGCTATTTATTAAAATAAACTAAAAAACATGCAGGATATTCTGATTATGGATCTCTTGCATCCCCTCTAATTTTGTCCTTACCCACACTGATATACTCAACAGGAAGGAAACAGCTATTGCCAAATGCTCCAAGTCTTTTATTGTTTGTTTGTTCCTATCACTGAAAATGTCTTTGCTCGAATGAAACCCTCAGTGGCCTAGCTGTTTCATAAAGCAGCCTGGATTTTACCTGGTTGTGTGCTAACAGGAAGTATAAATTGTTCTTCTTTCTCTTGAATGTTATGCCAGCCTCACGAAATAGCCTGTCACTCTTGTTTTCCCACAACTAGGTATCATTCAAATGTATTATGTTCCAGATCCGTCTCAAGCTTGTGAATAAGACACAGCTCCATCTCTTCTCCCTGTGAGCTCTTGATGAAGAGAGGGGGCCACATGGCACTCCAGCCAGCTGGAATCTCTTCAGCAGCAAGGAGCTGCAGTCCAGAGCCAAACAGAGTTCATCAAGGCCTTCCAACCAGAGAGCGTCCTTTTGCTTTGCCAGCACCTCATGGTGGTGATGAGAGTAAAGCAGGCAGCCAGCTAACAGAGGAGATTTTTGCCACGTGTGGCCGATCCTCGTGTTTGCACATTGCCGGAATGAATTGGCATGATGGGAGCCAGGTCTGCCTGACCTGTAAGGAGATTGCATAGTGGCAAGTGAAGCTGTGGGAAAAACTTGAGGGAATGAAAGACTGTAGCTGTCCTGAGCTGCTGAGGGTCAAGCAAGGCACAGCAGGAGTTCCTCTTTTGTCTTTCCTTATGAACACCTCATGCTGGCTCCACTCTACGTTTCCAGTTCTCCTGTGTCAAAAGTGCATTTTCCAACCATGTGTGTTAGATTATGCCGGGGGTCGTCTTTCAGTCGTTAGAGCAAATGTTGGCTTTCACAATGCATGGCACTGCTTGCCTGTTCCCCTCCAAAACTGATACTTTCAATTAATTGCACAATGTTCATGAAATTGGAACAGGAACGTATTTCAGAGGCCCACAAATTTTTGCTTGACTTACTACCCAGCTTTGATTTGTGGTCACCATTAATCCTCCCTCCAGTTGTTATGAGGTCTGCAGGTGGGATCTTTTCTTATTTCCACTGGCCTATGGGGGTCAGAAACAGCGGAAATCTCTTTGGGGCAGCAAAGTGACTCCTGCTGGTTCTTACCTTTCGAAGACTCTAGTACAGTGACTCTCAATCTTTTTAGCATCAGGACCCACCTAAAAAAAAAGTTTCACTTTACCAGCTGCTCAAGCCTCTGTGGCTATAATGGTGATTGGGTGGCAGTGCACCCCCCCCCCCCAAGAAGGTTTTTTTAAAACTCTTGATGCTCATAGCTTAATCTGCCCTGTCAGTTTCACAAACCACCAAAAATTGGATTGTGACCCACTGGTGGGCCACAGACCCACAGTTTGAGAACCACTGTTCTAGTGCATAATGAGAGGAGATCCCTCCCCTTCCTTGCATCCTCTTCAATTTCCAGATAACTTGTGGGAGGGGAGTTTACTGTATGCTGGGCATTGGGGGGAAGTTGCCAGAGAAGAGGCCGTTGTACGCGTAATTGGCAACTTGCACACAAAACTGTGTGCTGTTTGGAGACCTTCACATACACTAACCATTACTGTAAGCCCTTGTACTGTTCCAAAACATTCACAGTCTAATTGTGTATGGAGAAAGTGTCAGTCACAGAGTGTTTGCAAATAGGTCAGCTGTAGCAAGGATAGTGAGAAGTTGTATTGGTTGAGAGAGTATCCTTGCATAGGGCCTAGGTTTAATTGGGGGGGGCTATGTTATTAATAGGAATGAGTGAAAGAAGTGGGATGCTGGACAGGCAGAGAGAGCCACAGGTTGTGTGGCCAACTAGGAAGAGAGTACCTGCAGGATAGTAGACCAAAGAGACAAGGTGAATGAAGGAAGTAGGGGATGGAAAGGATGCAGAATGGTCCCGTATTAGCTTTTAACTTGGTACCTTTTGCTGCAGGACTCTATTTGTATTGGATTTGGTAACAGGAATACCAAGGAAGGTTGGAAAGGGCGCTGAGGAACATGGCAAGATATTTTCAGCTGGGGAAACAGCTGAATCAAGGTGGTTATGGGTACTGGGCCTTCTCATTATTCACACATCTTTCCATTTCTCTCTCTCCTACAGAGGTGGTTATCAAGGTGCAGGTGTACGAAAATGGCGACTTATCGCCACTGCCTCAGGCAGCTGTGGAAGTGTATGGCAACCAGACGTCTCTGGCTTCAGGAGCTACTGACCATGAGGGTGTAAGCATGCTCCCCATCAGCTACCGTCTGGGCACCTGGGTCCTTGTCACAGCCTCCAAGCGTGGCTTTGTCACGAACTCCGTCCCTTGGCGTGTCAACAAACTGCCACGTGAGTTGTGGGCGTGATAGTGGGTTGAAGGAGCTTGGGTGGCCTTGCTTGTATGTGATGGGCACTTTGGGAAGGTGGGAGCATGAAGGATGCAGCCTTATATCAGGATAACTTCTGCTGTAGGAGTATTTTGAGGTATACATAATGCATCAGTAGGTAGAATGAAAATGAACAGAATAGAATTATGTCACTTTTAATATTTTGCAGACTTAAAAAAAAATCTTTTCATAGATGATGGCTTGACCCCCAAATCTTAGATGGGCCATTTGTTTTTAGAGTTAAGACTTAGCCTGGAGCATGTCAAGAATAAAGCCAAGTGTGCCTCTGAGCGTGTGCAGGGGCCATTTGTTCATTAGTGAGTAGTTGCAGCAAACCCATATATCAGGGAATAGGAAGAAAGGCTTCTAGGTGGGAGAGTGCAGTTGCCAGGCAGACTTGAGCCCCAATCGTCTGCCTTGTTGGAAAGTGAGGACTACCCACATTTGGACAGGCAAAGAGCCAGATTGAAAACTCCTTGAGTCTGGATCTGAATGGAATGCATATCATATATACGAGTTGGAATCTGCAGTCTCCTTCCAAAACACCATGTGCATGCACTTAAATTCTGAATCCTGTCCCAGTTTCTCCTGTGTCCAAAATTGTGTGTGCACACAGACACACACATTATATTTATGCGTATTGGTTGCCTCCCATTTCCTGCCTAGAGGCAGAAATTATTGACAGCGTTACACACTAGCCATGCCTTTTCTTCCAGCCCCCAGGATGGGTCAATGAGGTGACCTTATTACCAGTGTTGGTGGTGTCCAAACATTGTTAAATGCTCTTTGCTTGATATGAGGGAAAGGGCTCTTGATGGTATTTTATCAGGGCTGAGCAAAAGAATTCATCTCTCTTCCTCACCTCCTGTTTTCAAGTCACTTTCCTTGTGCTGGTGAAAAGTTAGAAAGCGATTGCAGTGTCTTTGGCATAAACGAATTGAAAAAAGTGCCCCATTCTCCACCGCCTCCTTGCTTGTTTGCTTGCTTGCTTTATTTATGCATTTTATAGTTACACCCTGCTTGTCATTAAAGCAAAACAACAACGACAAAAGAAAGAATTAAAACAGTTTCAAACTACAATACTACAACAAAAGCAGATCAACAGCATAAAGTGAATAAAAGCAACAGGAAGGTCTTCATCCTCTCTTCAAAAATGGAGAAATGTGTCATCATGAACTTGAGAGAGGGAATGTTTAAGGTCATCTAACTGAACCCTTGAGGCAGGATCCTACAGCATAGTGAATCAGACTGGCCCCACACAATCCCCTCTCCCGTGCAGATTGATCTGCACCACTGTGGGATTTTTATTGTGATGTAAGGTGAAAACAGATGCTTGAACTTCAGGCATGGCAGAGTTTGGATGGGATTCATGGGAACCTAAGAGTTCCTGCTATAAATTGACCCTGAGACCTTAATCACCTCTGTCCATCCACACATGCTTGCAGATCCTTACAAAGCCTGACTGAGTTGGTGCACAGCAAGATACTACAAACATATCAGATACTTGCATCATGGCATAGCTGTCTTCACAAAGGCCTAGACTGGCCAGCTTGTCCGTATTATATAGCTAGATTCTGTTGTGCATATTTAAAGTTTGTGCTGAACAACATCAGCCTCCTGGAAGTTTTTTTCTTTCATTGAAACTTTATGATTTTGGGTTATTTGGGGGTGTCTCATTCTTCCCATGCCAGTGGCGGGCCTGGGGGGGGCGGCGGCAAAAGCCCCAGGCACCACATCTGTGGGCTGTTGTGGTGGAAGCAACCCTGCCGCCTGGGAGCCAAGCCACGCCCCCAGAGGGGATGGCTGACAGGACGGGCCCTGGGTTCAGGACCCAAGGCACCCCTATGGGAGATGGTGTGGGAGGGCTAGAGAGCTGGAGAACGCAGCTGCCTGGGAGGAGCGTGCGACCCCCCACAACCCCCCTCAAAGCTGGGGGCTTCGGCCGGGAAGTGGTCACGGAGCTGTGACGCAACTACTCCTGGCTGTGCCTGGCCCCATCTGGTAGGTAGGAAGGCCCAAGTTCTCATGAGACTTCATGCTCTCTATGCGGCCGGAAGGGGCAGAGCTTAACAGCTGGGTCGCCGGGCTCATAAGGAGCCCGGTCGCAGAGGAAAGTGATTGCTCTTCCTAGGGCTCAGGCTCTGCAGGAACAGGGAGGGATCGCGCAAGCGAATCGTTCACCTCACGCCTGCCAGAGCATGGGGCGGGTGGTGTGGCAGCAGCCCCGCTGGGCAAGGTAAGCCCCAGAGGGTGGGAAGGACCCAGAAGAACCCCTCTGGGAACAGGGTACAGCAGGGAGGGGCAAACCTTGGGGGCAGTGACCCCTCGCCCCGTCCCCAGGACACCCTGGAGCACCCCAACAGTGGAGCAAGCTTGTCCCAAGGGACAAGACAACTCCAAACCTCAGCTGAGCTGCCCATAACTGCCAGTTCAGGGCCAACTTCCTGGAAGTCCCTCCAGCCGGCAATAGGTGGGATTTGCTCCACCCCACCTCGTGACCCCAGCCTCCGCTTCCAACAGTGCAGGAACTCCTGCTGTACGACCGCCTCCCGGCAGACGACTATATCATTCTGGGACTCTGCACTGAGTGCTTAAGGGAACATTGACGTGAGTGCATGGCGCATGTAGCTTCAGGTCTGGGTGAACTAACCTGGACCTGATGAATGTTAAGAATTTAACCAGAATAAATCAACTCTATCAAGCAAGCCATTGACCTCTCTGGTCTCTTCTACGATTGGGTAAGCCTCCTGCCCCTCGGGTGCACCGCCAATCAGCATTAGATCCCATGGGGTAGGGGCAGGGTCCCGCCATGGGTATACAGCTCTATTGGAGTGGCACCCACTGTGGTGCTGCCTTCATCTGCACGGCACTGCTGCTGCCTCCATCCACCCTTCAGAGCCATTCTAGGGGACAGGTAAAACCCAGCGTGACCTTCTGCCTCAGTGCTGCAAAAGCCATCTGAGACTTTGGGCGCATCCTAAAGAGTACTTCCGGTTTTCCTTTGGAAAACCTGATGTACTTTTAACAGCACTCCTGAAACCTCAGACGGCTTTTGGAGTGCCAAGGGTAAGGTCGTGTGAGGCTCCACATGACTGGGTAAGTACGGGAGAGGGGACAGCGTGTTGGGGGGGGGGGCTTGGCATGTTGCAGACCTGGCTCCAGGCATTAACGTGGCCAAGTCCATAACTGTCCCAGGCTTACAATTCTTGTTTCAAGAAATATTTTAGAGAAGCAGTTAGGACTCACAAACCACATGCCAAAGGAGAATGCTCTTCACTCCTCCCTTCCCTGAAATCACTACCCAGTCAGAACTGTGAGAATACTTTTTTGGTTCCAATTATGAAAAATATGAAATAAAATCCGTTCATGAATTTTCAGAACAAATGTCTTATTGGCCTATAATTTCTAAGACTTTAAACATTTTTTTAAAGACCTTATTTGTACAATAAAAAAATATATGTATTTCTATACTATTCTGTGTTTTGCAGATAAAAAGGTATGCTGGTTTACTGTACTGCACATCACCTTGATATTCATGGAATTCTAATGAGAAAGCTGTGTCACCTGGAATCTGTTTGATTGATTCATCAAAAGATTCTTTAAATAATTCAGTTCAAAAATGCTTTTGTACAGCCTAGACCAGGGGTGTCCAAACGTTTTGGCAGGAGGGCCACATCATCTCTCTGACACTATGTCGGGGGCCGGGGAAAAAAAAGAATTAATTTACATTTCAAATTTGAATAAATTTACATAAATGAATATATTAGAGATGGAACTTATATGAATGAATGAAGGTCTTGCAATAGCTCAAGGCCTTGAACAAAGCAAGGCTGACCTTTCCTTTGCTGCCGCTGTTGCATCACAGATGTGAACCAGCAAGGAGTGGAGGGAACCCTCTTCCCACAGCTCACACAAGAGGTCGAACAGTTGACCATCACACTGAGAGCAGTTGCGTTGGGCCAGCACGGGCTCCAGCAAGTCTCCAAAGGCTCATTGAAGACTAGGTGCTCCCCGCGGGCCAGATTGGGAGTCCTTGAGGGCTGCAAGTGGCCCCAGGGCCGGGGTTTGGGCACCCCTGGCCTAGACTGTCAAATTCTGATGCCAGGAAATTTATTTTTATTGTTGCTCTACACATCAACTAATTTCAACCACTGTCCCATGACACATTAGTGTGCCGCAAGTGGTCCACAGGTGTGCCACTGGAATTTGGGGGACGGTCATTTATTAGTAGGGCCAATGGTGGATATGAGCCCCCCACCAGCAGCATGGTATACCCTGTCAATTGTCAAAAACCTGAAGGACTGCCTTGACTGTTTTAGTGCCTTGTTAATGTGCCATGAGATGAAAAAGGTTGAAAATGGCTGCTCTGCATCTTGCTCCCTAAATATTAACATTTATCCAGATATCCAGAATCTCTCTGGGCCCCCTTCTTTGACTCCTGGGCCCCCTTTCTGACAGTGGGCCCAGGTACAAATTACCCTCTTTACCTCCCTCTCCTAGGTCCTGGTACCAGGGCTTCAATCTGCATTGGAAGCCATGTTTCCTAATCCAAGAGGTTTGGGGATTGGCAAACAGCCGTTATGCTGCATCCCATTCCCTGAGCAGCACGGAGTGGCTCCAAGCTCGTGCGCAAGTTCAAGGAGACCCATTGGGGGTGTGGTGGCTTACCCAGAGGTTAAGGGAAGAGTTTCCCCTTGCCTCCAGCTGAGCCGCTTCTGGCCCCAATCTTGCGCTGGATACAGCGCAGGCCTCCTGGTCTGCTTGTTCCAACACAAGATAAGATTGCGCTGCACGATGTCAAAAAATGTTCCATAGCACAGGGTCAACACTGTCAATTTGCTTAACCGTGGTAGGGTAAGTGCAAGTGGGTCATGGGACTGTGAGCTCCCTGTTCAAACCCCAACATCCCACTACCAAATCTAACTGTGGTTAACGGTTACATTTCCCATTGGTTTCAGATTTTGGTTTGCTCTAACCTTGGCTAAACGTTGCCTCTTGTGACTGCAGTTAGTCCTAGCAGTGTGAGTTTGTGCTCTGGAAGGGAGGTGGAGTGGTGAGGGGAAGAGGGAGCCTTCAGTTCGGTAGCCTGCTCACTATTGTTTAACCACAGAACATCTGCATCATTCCCGTACAGGTGTGTAATCTGAATAATGTAAATAGAAAAATAGACGCTGTGGACATCTTAACTTTTATTATTGGTCAAGCAGCTATTCTCAGAAATGTAAATTTGCCACTTGTTTAGATTTTTCAGGGGATGGAATTTCCACTTTTCAAAATGCTGCTGCTATTTATATTTAAAGTAGTTAATTTTTCTTTTCCCCCCCTCTGTTTGGACATAATTATTATTATTATAAGCATTTCTTCCCCATCCCTTTGCCTCTCTCTCACCCCAATTCTCTTTCGTCTGCCCCATGGTTAATGCTAAGCATGTCTAGATTTAATCAAAGTTTGAAATCCAACTTTAAATTATGGTTAAGAGACGGGCAAACGCTACATATGCACTGGCTTATCATGAAATTGCTGCATTGGGACAGGACAATCAGACATTACTACAGATATCAGTATTCCCACTCCACTGTTAATAATTCCATTAAGCTTATTTTCTCGTCGTCATGTTGGACAGTCACTGATAATAAATCAGTAGTTTACTTACAGCTGCTAGAATAATGATTTCCTCCCCTCCCCCCCCAACTGGAAGAACAAATTACTGGGTGTGCTCTGACATACATGTAATATGTGCACATAGGGGAAATCTGTTGTGCGTGCAGGGACCAAGGGTGGTGGGTCATGGCACAACACAATGGAATGGCATGAAATTAGGAGGGAAGGACGTTTAGAGGTGCAACAGTAGATAGATTTTACTGTAGGGCTAAAAATACAATAACTAGGAAGGGGACTCAAAAATAAAAGATACTGCAGTGTGCTCAACAGTCACTCACACAGTTGGGCCCTAAACCTTGATGACTTCTAGGTAGAAGAGGAAATCCTTACAAGCAGAAGGGAGCACACACCAATGGAAGGGAGAAAGGAGGCAGACCAGAATGTAGGGAAATCAGGGCGATTACTCAAGGCAGGCTGAAGAACCAGGGATTTTGTGGTCATGGGGAGGGGAAGAGAACAACCAAGGGGAAGGGGAAACAACAGGAAAGCACCAGGGTTCTAGCTGCAGTTCGAGACTGGCTGAGTGTTCTCTATAGCCTGAACCAGGGCTACAGGCAAGGAACGCACCCCTTAGCAGGTTCTGAAAATGCTTCAGTCATTAGTGGTGTGATGAGCTTTTCTCTCCCACTGTCCAGTTGCTCCTTATCAACGTCCTGAGCCTCTAAGAAGTGAGAATGGAGATCTTCCTTTTTTGTGGCATTTTTTTACACTTGTTCAATGTTATTTTTTTACAAATAACACTATGGCTGCAATCCTAACCCACTTTCCGGCACTGACATCAGGGCAATGCAACTCCGAGGTAAGGGAACAAGCATCGCCTTATCTTGAGGAGGCCTCCATGACCGCCCCCCAACTGCAGGATGCAGCACATGCCCCACTGGCACAGCTATGCCAGTGCTGGAAAGTTAAAGGCAGACCCAGGAATCCTAGGCTCTTGCATGCTCACTGCGCTCATGCCAAAGAAGAAGATACAATACAAATACAATACAAAGCGTTTTGTCAGTCTGAGTGTATGTAAGACAGAAGACAAAGGGAGTTTGTGGTCAGAGTGGATATCTATCTGTACCTGCTGAGATGAGCTTGTAGTGATGCAGAGATTTTGGGGCCACTTGCCAAGTCATAGCTTCCCCCTGGTTCAAAGTTGGAAGTTTGAATTGACAGACCATGGTCTGAGGTTGGCAGCAAATCAGAAATCATAGTAGAGTATAAACCAGACCAGAAACTATGGCCTGAAATGGATTTTAAAACTATGGTTTGCAACTACATTTTGGACTGTGGTTTCTGATTTTGGTGTTTGGCCAATTGCAAGCCATGGTTTATGAACACAGAAATCACAGCAAACTGCAGTTCAGGTTCCTTAACCAGAGTTTTGTATGCTGTCTGAATTTAGCCATTATGTTTGTTCATCTCACCTGAACGATTCATAAGCGAGATAAGCAAACGTAATGGCTAAATTCAGACAGATTCTTAGCAGGAAGAATCTGGAAGAACTATTTTTTTTTTAATGATTATTCTAACAGCTGTAAGTTCATTACTTATTTATGACGAGTGTCAATCCAACACAATGAGAGGGGACGCTTAATGGAAATATTAATGGTGTAGTGGGAATATTGATATCAGGAGTAATTCCAATCCTCATGTCCCAATACCCCAATTAAAGTTTGGCACAGTGTCTGAACTGACAAGAGACAGCCTGATTATCTATATTTTTTTAAATGCCCTAACAAGCGCAGAGCCTTTGCTCTTGCAAGAAGTAACATTTTACCTTCTGAACTACAATATGGCAGGTTTAAAATAACTCCACTGGAGGCAAGATCGTGTGGCTGCTCAATGAGTGCAGTTGAATCATTACGCCATATGATCCTGCATTGCCCCCTCTATAAAGATCTTTGCCAAATATATTTAAAAGACCTCCTCAAAAAGGAGGAGGGTTGGGCTGATCAAGAAAAAACTCGGTTTCTCCTTGCGGGTGTTAATATTGAAATTACTGAGAAAGTGGCTATATTTTTGAAATCGTTCATTAAGAGAAAGATACTTTGTTCTACGGTAACTGTTACCCAAGGTAGCTGAGGATTTTTAAACTGTTTTTTTGTAAGTCATATTACTGTATCTTAATGTCAGTAAAGGTATTCTGAATGAATGACAAGCCATAGCTATCACAATTTCTACTGCTTCCAGAGGGATGCAAAATAAAAGTGGACAAGCAACCCTAAACTATGTAGAAGTGTGCCCCGGTATCCGCGGGGATTCTGTTCTAGAACCACCCCCCTGCGGTTGACTGAAACTGCAGATACCAGAGATCGCTCCCCACCCTCTGGAGGCTCTGTTCCCCTCTCTCTGCTCTGCTCCCCCTACCTCAAGAGGGGGTGCAGGGGGGCCATGGACCCCAGTCTGTGCGGGGTTTCCCTGTACATGTCAAAGCTCAAACCTTGGTTTACGTAGAGTTGGTGCAAGTCTGAAACAAGCCACTGTGAAATATAAGAGAACCACCATCCAGAAGGTCATACATACCCATGTTGTTCTCCACATTTTCTTTTCAGTAGGTTTTCCTAGAATAGAGCCCCCAGATTTCTAGCCTACTTCTGAGGTGCTGTAACTCTAAAGCAGGCTTTGTCCTGAATTGAATAGAACATTTGCTGCTGTGGACAGAAGAACTTCAAGTAATCAGGTATTCTCTCTTGTCTTTCTCCCAATTCTCCTGGGCAGTCTATGCCTCTGTCAGCCTCTACCTGCTTCCAGAGCGCCCTGCTACACTCATACTCTATGACGACCTGGTACAGATTCTTCTTGGCTCCCCAGGTAAGTCTCATGATTCAGTTGCCAGAGAATGGAGGTCTTGTGAAAAGCACTCCAGAGCCAGCTAAAGTCAAGGGTAGATGGATCTTGTGTGAAATTGCAGAATATCTTCCTGCATCTCCTCACCTTTGCCTTCCTCTGTGCACCACCAGTGAGTAGTAAAGAGAGCCAGGATGGTGTTAGACTTGGAAGAGCCAGGCTCAAATCCCTGCTCAGTCTTGGAAGAGCCAGGCTCAAATCCCTGCTCAGTCAGGAAGCTTCCTGGATGACCTTGGGCCTGTCACTATCTCTTAGCCTCACCAATGTCTCTCTGGGTTGTTGTGAGAACAAAAGGAGGGAAAGAACCTTGTCCACCATCCTGAGCTCTTTGGAGGAAGGGCTGTATAAAAACATGAATAAAATAATAAATAATCAAGAGTGGTGAAGCCAGTTTGCTCCCTGCAAGGCCTGTACTTTCACAAAGGCTTCTTGTGGCCTGTCTGGCTGCAGATGATCAAATCAATTGAAGGAGTGCCATTGGATAGCGTGCAAGTCCAGCTTGTATGTTTGTCAGTATTATGGGGGATGGGACTGTAGCTCAGTGGAAGGGAATATGCCTTGCATATAGAAGGTCCCCAATTCAGTCTCTGGAGTCTCCAGATAAGACTGGGAATGGTCCCTGTCTGAATCTCAAGAGAGTCACTGCCAATTAATACAGATAATACTGAGCTAGAAGGACCAATAAGAACATAAGAAGAGCCCTGCTGGATCGTGCCAAAGGCCCATCTAGTCCAGCTTCCTGTATCTCACAGTGGCCCACCAGATGCCTCGGAGCACACAAGATAACAAGAGACCTGCATCCTGGTGCCCTCCCTTGCATCTAAATAGTCTGACGAACTATAAGGCAGTTTCCTATATTCTTGTGTAATTCCAGGCTTATTTGTGTGGCTAGTAACTCAGATCTGATTTCTATATTCAACAATATACAATGGAACAAATAACAAATTTGTTATACAAATAACAATGGCACGTGCTGGAATCCCTAGCATGTATGCACTGCTGAAACAGAGACGCCTGTGTTGGCTCAGTCATGTTGTGAGAATGGATGATGGCTGGATCCCAAAGGATCTCCTCTATGGAGAACTGGTGCAAGGAAAGCGCCCTACAGGTAGACCACAGCTACGATACAAGGACATCTGCAAGAGGATCTGAAGGCCTTAGGAGTGGACCTCAACAAGTGGGAAACTCTGGCCTCTGAGCGGCCCGCTTGGAGGCAGGCTGTGCAGCATGGCCTTTCCCAGTTTGAAGAGACACTTGGCCATCAGACTGAGGCAAAGAGGCAAAGAAGGAAGGCCCATAGCCAGAGAGACAGACCAGGGACAGACTGCACTTGCTCCCAGTGTGGAAGGGATTGTCACTCCCGAATTGGCCTTTTCAGCCACACTAGACGCTGTTCCAGAACCACCTTTCAGAGCGCGATACCATAGTCTTTCGAGACTGAAGGTTGCCAACAGGATATTCAACAAGCACACCCTTTTTGTGCTTGCATGGAAACCAGTTCTGATATCACAAGCCCTCTTGGAGGTCAAACTCTATTATTGTAAGTTCTGTCCCATATCTTTGACCTAATGCAGCAGAATCCCATGTATGTCGTGACAAGAAAGCACTCTGCTCATGTTCAGAGGCTCTTTGCTATATTACTGTTAATCACATGTCCAAGGGGTGATACCTGGCATTAGAAGCAGGATCCAAATTTCAAAGTGCTGATGGGACTGAGTTGAGTTGTACCTCATGGTCTTCTTTGGGTACCGCCTGCTTGGACCAAGAGGTGAGACTCTTTCTTGTTGCAGGAGCCAAGAGCCAGCCATGGGCACAATTTCAGCGCAAATCTGCCCGCCTGCCCCGCAGCTCCACCTACAGCCAACTCTCCGCGTCTCTGACTGCAGCCAGCAGTGGGCCAGACATGCGAGGTTTTCCATCTTTCATCGGTGCTGAAAGCAGTGGTAACGGTACGAGTCCTTGGGTCAGGATTTGGGTGGCAGGTGGTCAGGCTGGAATACAGAGGTGGTGAGTGCTGAAGAAGTAGACCTGACCCTATCCTTACAGCATGATAGCAGAATCCCTTTTGCCCCTATGGAAGAACTGGAGGGGGAACAAACAACGACACTTGTTAGTTTATGACCCTAACTTCACCCCCATGAAGGGGCACCATTTGGATTTTCTTCCCTGAGCACCAACATTTCTTTCCTGCCTCCACCATTTCTGGAGTGGAGGCCACCCTGTTCCTAATTCTTTGTCTCTCCACAGCCAATAACATGTGGCTGGAGTTGGTGCCCATAGTTGCTGTCAGCGTTCACCTCTTCACCGGTAATGGGACAGAAGTCCAGCTCTCGGACTCCGTCCACCTCTCCATCCCGTTGCCGCCTGACACTGTTGCCGCCGCAGCCACCAGCGTCCCAGCCTGGCGCTTTGACCTCAAGAGTGGTGAGTAGGTGTTTCATTGTGAGGTTCCTAATATAGTTTTATCTGTTTCATTTTTATTACATTCCTTCATTACCAGCAAGCAAGGCAAGGATTGGTGTTGCTGTCTTATTTTATATATGCATGTAGTGTCATGAATGTGCATTGTACTTCACAACAGAGGGATGGGCCCCTGTCCAAGCAGAGAGGGGAGAATGAGGTTGATGGTATGAAGGAGAGCAGGTGAGATGACTAACAGGAGTTGGGAGGGGGCAGGATCCAGGGTGCACGTGGAGGGAGCCAGGCAGTCAACTCATCAAGCAAGAGTGAGGAAATGAAGAAAGTTGAGAAGGGTGAAGGAAGTGGGCAGGAGTGGAATGAAAATTGGACTGAAGGGTTTCTGTTTTGGTGTTAAAAAAGGATGCAGAGTCTTGAGGAGAGAATAAGTGGAGGCCTTTCGGCAGAGGCATGTTGATCAGTTTCCAGAAGCCAAATACTTCTTCCTTTGCCCATGGATCCTGCTGGACCAGCCTTGCCATGAAGCAACCTGAAACAGTCACATGGAACAGAAACGTTTGGAGGAGCAGTGGGCAGTTAAGCCCCCATCCCATCCCGTCTCCTCTAGTCTGCTGCTCCACTGGAGGGTCCAATCCTCTTTTGGCTTGCTGGGAGCAAGTCAGAAGAGGATCATGGCGGCAGCAGCAGCAGCAGTCCCCTTCTCTATCCAGTGCTTGTGGAAGGAAAAAAGGTTGGGAAGCTGCCATGGTACCAGATGGCCTCAACCTACAGAGACAATTTGGAACCTGCTCCCCATCCCTTTGCCTACCAGGGCTGCAGTACAGTTCTGTACTGCACCCCATTGCACTTCTGTTTGCAGTGAACAGTGGTGCATGATGTGTTCCCAGCATGCACAGCTCCGTTCATTTCAAACAGAAGTGGTGCAAAATAAGGAGTCTGTGTGCTGTGCTCTTGGTAAGTAAAGGCAAAGGGGGTGGGGGTACACCTGCCCTCCCTTTTCATCCATGGGGGGCATGCACGCAGAAGGAGACTGGGGGGGTTCAGGCAGCTTGGGCACACAGGCTGCCATTGTGTTCCAGGCATTGTGCAGCATTGTAAAACCAGTTTAAGTGCTGGTAAAGGTCCATTCGCAGGACTGGTGGGGTGAAGAGGGAACAGTACCATTCCCCTGTTTTTAAACAGAAGCCTGGTTTGGAGGGACTGATCTCTCAGGAGAAACTTCCTGCTGCTGGTTGAAAGTCCTGAGTTGGCTGCTGGATTTCTGTTCCAGCTCTTGATTCTTTTGTTCTCACACTAGATCAGCTGGTCTACTTTTAAAAACTCATTATCAAACACCCTCTACTGCAGGCTTGCTGGAAAGTGTGGGAATGTATTACTTAATTTCTCCACACAACCCTCTCCATGCATCCCAGCTGCTTGCTCTGAGGTATCTGTGCCTTGGGTCACCCGTGGAGGGACTACTCCGTCAAAGGCTCTCTTCTTGTTCACACTGGGGCGGAGAGGGTTAATAAAGAGCCCTTAGGCTGTCTCAGTTTGGGAGACAGCTGTCTGAGGTGCCTGAATCTCGACAGGAATGGCAGGGTGTGGGGGGAGAAGGTCCTTGAGAACAAGGGGCTATGCTGGGAGCTGTGTTGGTCTCCCAGGCTGTTGGTGGCCTAATCTACTTTGTGTTTCTCAACACAACAGAACACAACAAAACCTGCTAGGTAGGGACATGATCCAGTGTTACTTGCTCTGCGTCTGCAGGATATCTGCTCTTTCTCCTGCAGTGTGGATTGTACTGACATGGGGGGATCCTTTTTTTTGAAACTGGGCCTGATCAAGATTATCTTTCTGGCCACTTCCAGTTCAACAAACAGTTCTCTTCTCTCAGGTCTGTGGATCCGGAATGGGACAGGCCTCATCCGCAAAGAAGGGAACCAGCTATACTGGACATTTGTCTCCCCACAGCTGGGCTACTGGGCAGCTGCCATGCTGTCTCCGACAACAGGTAAGATCATCACTGCTAAACTCTTTGGTACCTTGCTGAGGAACCATAAAGAGCTCTGCTTTAGCAGGGCTGAGCATTCTCCATGAACCTGCAGAACTGTCTGGCATTTAGTGTCCTGGTAGTTCCTTCCTGGGAAATGTTTCTATGCTTGTGCAGAGTGTTCCCCATATTCAGTGAGTATGAACTCCAGCCAGTTCCTCCAAATCCAATCTGCCTTGGGCAACGTGGTTTTGAAAAGCAATGTAAACAATTAGAAAATGTAGTAAAAATATCTCTGGGGTTTCCAGATGCCGCTGGAAAAATCTGGGATTAGAAAGAAGGACTTTCAGGAAGAACCAAAATGAATATGGGGGATAAAACTCTCCTTGCTTAATTTTGCTTGCAAAAATGTCATTAAATTATATATTGTCTTGATGTGAATCTATTTTAGTAATTTCCTCTTTTTGGAAATGTGCACTGTTTAGTTTTTTTTGCATGCAAATTACTTGACAAGTCAGTTTAGCCCATGTTATTGCCTCCAAATGTTAAACTATTTATGAGCATGTCTTAAAATGTAGCATGTTTTAATAACGCCTTCTTAATTGAAATTTGAAAATTTGGGGCTGGATTAAAAAAACAAAACAAAACACCACAGACATTTTTAAAAATACAAATAAACCTATAAGAGTAGCCCTTGGACGAGAGCAAAGGGTCATCTCATCCAGCAAACTGTTTCCATCAGCAGCAATCCAGATGCCTTTACGAAACCTCTAATTGGGTTATGAAGGTAACAGGCATTCTCATTGCTGGGTGACAAACAGGAGTATTATGAGGTGGACTGCCTCTGTGTATGGAGGTTCCACTGAGCTGTTGTGGCAAATGGCAATTGATAGAGACTTATCCTTCATGAGTTTTTCTGATCCTCTTTTCAGGTCACCAAACTAGTGGCCACCACCATAACTACATAGACCTATTATGGTGCATTTCCTTCTCTGCAAACTGGTTGTCTCTCTTCCAGCCAGTTTCACTGAGTGACCCACAAGTTCTAATGTTACGACAGAGGATTTATGACAGAGATGGAAAATCTCTCCCTCCACAGTATGCCTAATTTTATAAACCTCTATCTTATTCCCCACCCCACCCCCTAGTCAGCTTTATATGCTGCAGTCAGCTTTTTCTTAAATGTAACATTTCCAAAGGCTTTAGCACGAAATGCCATTTCAGTTCTGCTGCCCAGATGACTCACACTTTACAGAGTAAATAACAGGTGGAGGCCATTGAATCTGCATTGGACCCAAACCCTCTGTATGTGGTGGGTTTGCTGCTGGAAGGGGTCTGTTGGCCTCAGAACCTTTCAGTGGCAGACCTGCTATTAAATGAAGGGGGAAAATGCCCTGAGTGTGGAACTTCACGCACCTTTAGGACCATGCGGAAGCCTCCCTGAGGCTTCTGACATGGTTGGAAACTGTGCTTCTGGTTTGCCAGAAGCACTGTTTAAAGTGTTGGGGAAGCTTCAGGAGGCTTCCCCAATGCATTGTGGAGTCACATGAGGCTCCAGATAAGTGGGGGGGCAACATCCCATGGGGTTGCCATCATGGACCTTTGCCCCGGGGCGCAGGGCTGGGGAGGTCCACTGCCTGTTTTGTAAACCTGGGCTCATTCCTAGAACATAAACAATGTGCTGAATGGCCTCTTCAGAGATCCTAGATGGATCCCTGAGCATGTACAGTGTGCCCCTCAATTCTGCAGATCTGCAACTAGTCACACACACTCCACTGAGAATGGGGAGAAGGGCATCGGGATCAGAGGATATGACTTCCAGCACTGGCAGAGAGGAAGAGGCATGACAGTGTCCAGAACTGCCTCATAAGAGCTGCTTTTTTTGCAGGGCTGGCGAGTGCTGGAGGAGGCATAAAGGACATTGCTACCTACCACACGATCTTCCTGCTCACCATCCTGGGTGCCCTGGCATTGCTGGTCCTCATTCTGCTCTGCTTGCTTATCTACTACTGCAGGTGAGTGCTGTTGGCTTGTCCCACACCTCCCTTTCTAGCTGTCTCCAGAACCTCCCTTATCACACCTAATTTTTCTCTGTGCTCGTCCCCTCTACAAAACCTTAAAAAAAGTTACATTTCATCTTAGTATTCACTTGTCTGTTCATCAGTAGGATAGTTAAAGAGTCAGTCTTGGCTCAAAGAGTCCTGAGTTCAAGTTTTGCCTCTGCTACAGACTCTTACTCTAAGCATCAGTTTCCCATCAGCAAAAACAGGATAATGGAAGCCTGCTGCCTCGCACCATTTGGGGAACGGGAGAGAACTGCAGTTTGCAAATATCACACTGCAAATGAAAGCACCCTCACAAGTGATCAGTTAGGGTCTGGGTGTGAGAAAAGGCAGCTGAGCTGAGGATTGTAGGGATAGTCTCTGGAATTTGACAGCTGTTGCAAGCATTTTTCACTAGTCCTTGCAAAATGTCAGGCAGTCTCTGTGGCTGATTAGTCATGGATCATTTCCTTTCCCCTCCCCCTCTCCCAAGGCCTAGTCCCTTCATCCATCCAATACCCACCTCCATATCCTTGCAAACAGCTCTGTGTAATAAAGAGGAAAGCACCCATGAGCATGTACAGAGTACCTCTTCCTTTAGCCCACACGTTTCACCAGGAATGAGGAGAGAAGAGTAATTTAGGTGAGAGGGTTTAGCTTCCAGATGGGCTTCAGCCTAGGCAACTGTCAGTTTACAAATTGTGTAGCCTCTGGTTGATGGCAGGTCCCAAACCAGCTCATTTGTATCCTGAGAAAAGGTTTATTTCTCTCAGTCCTGATTTTCTTGAGATCCCTAGGGAAGGGGGCGTTGTCTCTGGCAGAGGCAGTGTACTCAGTGATTTCACGGAATTGTAGACCCAGAAAAAGCCATCTAGATCAGCTTCCTTCCCATTCACTGTTCCAAGGCAGGACCACCCATTCACCACTTACCCCCCCCCCCCATTGGACCACCAGGGAGCAAGCCAGCTCTTGTGCTGTAAAGTCCTAGGAGCCATGAGCAATATTGTCTTGGAAAGAAACATGGTTCCAAACTCGGAATCAGTCAAACCTGAGCTTGATGGTAAAGCCTGTCCATAACCACCCCAGGAAAACGCACATTTGGTCATAACTCCAGGCTGTCTGGCTGCCTGCCATCCTGTGTTTTAATATTGGCACTCCCTGGTGCCCCAGAGGATAGGAGGCAGATGGGAGGAAAGGGAACAACCAAGAAGAAGGAGACTAAATGACAGACATATTTAAGCAGCATATATCCTTGGTCCTCCACTCATTTTAAAAGGGTTCATTGCTTGAATTGAGCAAGGGATGAAAGGCCATTAACAGTTGCTCCACCCACCAACTCACTCCCACATGAGCTGAGATGCAGGCCAAGAGCTGTTCAGCCCTCCTCTGCCTCAGCAGCAACAGCGACTTTGACACAGAGTCCTCCTATGCATCTCAGCTGCTCACTTCCATTCTTGTCTCCCATGGGAGTGAGCAGCTGAGGTGCATGGGAGAAGTGCCTTAAGTCTTTTTTTGCTGTCCACACTGGGTGGGTTGGAGGAAAGAGAAGTGAAAGAGGAAATATCCTGATCTGGCTGTCCAAAGCCTCTTGAAGATCCTTTCCAGTGTCAAATTGCTAAGTAGACCTTTTGTTTTTGAAATCTTCTCATTCCATCTATAATGGGGTGCCCAAACCCCAGCCCTGGGGCCACTTGCGGCCCTCGAAGCCTCTCAATGCAGCCCCCAGGGAGCCCCCAGTCTCCAGTGAGCCTCTGGCTCTCCAGCAATTTGTTGAAGCCCGCACTGGCCTGATGCAACTGTTCTCAGCGTGAGGGCAACTGTTTGACCTCTTGTGTGATCTATGAAATGAGGGCTCCCTCCACTGCTTGTTGTTTCACGTCTGTAATGCAGTAGCAGCAGCTAAGGAAAGGCCAGCCTTGCTTTGTGCAAGGCCTTTTATAGACCTTGAGCTATTGTAAGACCTTCATTCATTCATATAAGTTCATCTTTAATATATTCATTTATATAAACTTACATAAATTAATTCAAATTTTAAATGTAAATTCTTTTTTCCCCTGACCCCCTACACAGTGTCAGAAAGATGATGTGGCCCTCCTGCCAAAAACTTTGGACACCCCTGATCTATAAAAATGAACATCTTTCTTTCTTTCTTTCTTTCTTTCTTTCTTTCTTTCTTTCTTTCTTTCTTTCTTTCTTTCTTTCTTTCTTTCTTTCAACTGTGACTAGTATGCATTAGATTGCTGCACGAAAATAACTCAGGGCCCAATCCTATCCAATTTTCCAGTGCCAGTGCAGCCGTGCCAATGGGGCATGCACTGCATCATGTG
Source organism: Tiliqua scincoides (assembly GCF_035046505.1). NCBI lineage: Eukaryota > Metazoa > Chordata > Lepidosauria > Squamata > Scincidae > Tiliqua > Tiliqua scincoides. The sequence continues at coordinate 78,352,918 of NC_089825.1, forward strand.
GTGGGGAGGCAGTCACAGAGGCCTCCTCGAGGTAAGGGAACATTTGTTCCCTTATCTTGGGGTTGCATTGTGGCTGCACCAGTGCTCAGAAGTTGGATAGAATTGGGCCCTCAGTCTCACAGTATTTGAGACAGTGCAGGGCTTGTTGCATATGCTGTGATCCCCAGCAGTGATGGGTGCCTGTTTGTGTAGATTGCCATTCTCCAAACAAAAAAAACCACACCCAGTCCTTTGACCAATCTAACTGTGGCTTCTTGGTGATCAGGGGGTGTGACTTGGCTAGGGTGAGGCATTGTGGAGAGATCCTGCGCTTAAAAATTTGCCACCAACACTGATTAAACTTATATATTAAATATTATAACACAGAAGGTTCCCTTACACTGAGTCAGTCTGTGTAACTGACTGACCCAGGACTGGCTACCCTGCCTGGCAGCTGTTCTTCAAAGCCTTAGGCAGAGGGAAATTTCAGATATCTGAAATATGACTTGTTTTCTCTCTCTCTCCTCCCTTTCCAGGAGACTGTGTCTAAAACCACGTCAGCAGCACCGAAAGCTTCAGCTCTCTGGGGCGCTGGATGCCTCTAAGAAAGACCAGGCCACCTCAATGTCCCAGATTAACCTCATCTGTACAAGCCACATGGAGACGGCCTCCTCCAATGGGGACACAGACGTACACACCCCTATCCTCAAGTCGGCCTTCTCCTCATCCCGTGAGTTCGAGAGCTCCCGTGAGGAGTTCTTCAAGCAAGTATCCAACCAAAAGGCCCGGCATGCCAGCAAGGCCTCTACAGGGGACACGCTGAGCCAGCGGACGGGTTCTAAGGATGACTACCCTCGAGTGGCAGAGGGTTACTCGCTGAAGGCAGCTCGTTCCATGGATGTCCCTGGTGCGCTTGAGCCCCCTCTCCTGGAGGACTACAAGCGCAGCTATTCACACCAGCGCATGGAGGACAAGAGCACTGAGACACAACGCAAGCAAGCTCGCAACGACAGCAAGGCCTACCTCCAGGAGCCCCCCTCGCCACCACCCCTCCCACCTCCCTTTGAACACTATATGGGCCACAAAGGAGAGCCCAAGCCTCCTGACTTCATGATGTCACAATCCGTAGATCACCTCGCCCGTCCCACCTCACTGAGTCAGCCTGGCCAGCTTATCTTCTGTGGTTCTATCGACCACATGAAGGACAGCATGTACCGCAACGTCATGCCAACACTTGTTATTCCAGCCCACTACATGCGTCTGGCACCTTCAGACCAGGCTCCAGGGGGCTCTGAGAACCAAACGGATGTGGACCCAGCAGGCATGGGGCTCCCTCACCAGTTTGGACCTCAGGAGCAGCAGCGGCAGCTCCTCCAACAACAGCTACAACATCCCCAGTTCCAGCTCCAGCAACACCAAGCAGAAGAGGCCGAAGGGAAGGGCTGGGGTCCGCATGCCCAATCTGTCAGTGGCTCAGTCACCATTCCAGTGTTGTTGAATGAATCCACCATGGCCCAGTTGAATGGGGAGCTGCAGGCACTGACTGAGAAGAAGCTGTTGGAACTGGGAGTGAAGCAGCACCCACGCGCCTGGTTTGTGTCACTCGATGGGCGTTCCTCACAGGTCCGCCATTCTTACATTGATCTCCAAGGCAATGAGAGGAGCCGGAGCAATGATGCCAGTCTGGACTCAGGCGTGGATGTCAATGAAGCCAAGCCACCCAAGCGCCTGAAGGAGGAGCGACTGGCCCCCACCATGCCTCCCCCGTACTCCAAGCTGGTTTTCGCGGATGCTGACACGGAGCAGAGCAGCAGTGAGAGCCGCACAGCCATTTGCTCGCCTGAGGACAACTCACTGACACCTCTGTTGGACGAGAACACTGACCACCGTGCTGCCACCATTCCCCGGCGTGGGCGTAGCCGTGGCAACAGTTCTCGCAGCAGCAACAGCAACAGCGAATTGCGGCGTGACTCCATGACCAGCCCAGAAGATGACAGCAACGAACCCTCTGAAGGGACTGATGAGCAGGGGGACAAGAAGAGCCCCTGGCAGAAACGTGAGGAGCGGCCCCTCATGGTCTTCAATGTGAAGTAGCTAGCAGGAAAATGGGGAGTTCGCCCTCACTACTCAGTGAGGGGGGTGGGTGGGTGGGAGTAGAGGTCACCATGGACACTGGTATTCACCTGCAGTCCAGTGTGGTTTTCTCTTCTCTCCACCTCGTCAAGTCCTTGGCAAAACAGAAACCCAAAACTGATGACAGCAGAAAGAAGTGGATGGAACAGTATGCAGAATGTGGCCAAGTCATCTTTTCCCAGCATGCCCTGTGACCATTCAGGATGCTTGCCTTGCCCAGAGCAGGTTAAGGAGCACCATGGCATCTGTCTAAGAAAGTGGGGCCTCAGTCCTTTTCCTTGAACATCAACTACAGTGAACCAGTCAGTCCTCAGAAAGGGTCCTGTGTGGTTCCAGGTCTTGTTCTGAGAATGTCCTGCGCCCCACTGAACCTGGCACAGCCAGAACTGGCATTGGCCCCTTGCCCTGGCACACTAGGAGTGTAGGTGAAATGGAAGGCATTACTGGGACTCTTCAACCCCCTTGCTTTTGGGTGGGGTGGGGGGCTTTGTATAGTTCCTTTTTGGTTTTTTTATTCAGTCCTGTGGATTTTCCAAACTGTAGCACAGTTTGGTGTGGGAGTGGGGTGGGCGGGAAGGGGAGGGCAAGTGCCCAAGGGCTCTAGGCCAATGCCCATCTTTGCCTGTGGTGCCTCAATGCCCCCAACAGCCTGGGTTACAGCACAGAGCCCAGGCACATTTGGGGAGTGGGGGGCACAGGTGTGGTTTATTGTACATACGTGTGTGCATGCGTGTATGTCGGGGTGGTGGTGGTGGGTGTCTGAGCCATGGTGTGTATGTGTGGATAGGTGTGTCAGTTGTGTCTGACCTCACTGCCAAACAAGCTCCCTAGTGGAGTCATCTCTGTGCGCCCCCCTTTCCCTTGTGCCTGCGACAGCTCTGTCTCCTCCAAGTGCCTTCCGGCCCCAGCGTCTCCCCGCTCCCCACCATGGCAGTGAATGAAAACCTGAGTGTCCGCAGAGGAGTTCAGACAGACCATCTGCTCAGAGCTGCTGCAGCTGGGGGGAAGGGTGTGCATAAGAAAAAATCTTCCTTTCTCCCTAATCCCTTTCTCTCCTGCAGTGGATGCTGGGGGGGGGGGGAAGAGGATGGGCACTGGAGGAAAAGACATCACATCCCAGCTGGTGTAAACCCAGCTGCCAAACGGCTAAGCCATCAGGAGAGAGTCTCTGAGGAACTGCCCTTCCACCCAGCAACACGGCAGATAAAGAGCAGGGCCAAACGGGTGTCCCAATGGTGGGGAGTGTATGTATCAGCCTATATGCGTTGCAGGGGAGGGGGGTGTATATATAGCTCTTCCTCCAGCCACTCTCAGCAACACATTTCTAGAGGTCTCCCAGGCCATTGATGGTTTTATTTGGGGAGGGGAAAAAACCACTAGCCAGAGACTTGAGCTAGCCACATAGGGAGGAAGTAGATAGGGTGTTGGCTGCAAACATCAAAGCTGAACTTAAGTGTCTTTTAAGATGTGTTTATGGGGGAAATGGTCAGGGGCCCTGAATGAAATCCACAAGTGCAGCCAAATCATGAGGCTCTCTGTAACCTTCTAAGGACAGTAGCTAAGGGGGCCAAATCCCTTCTGACTCCTGTGATAGGAGAGGGGAGGGGGAGACTTTCATTGAAACCACTGAGCCCAAACCATTTTGTACCAGTATAGGGGCAGTGGGTCAGAAACAGCTTGGGGGATAGTTTTTCCCCACCTGCACCTAATGAAGACGGTAAATAAAACCATGAAAAGAGAGTTATGGTTACAGATATTATCCTTCTCAAGGGCAGGCCCTTCATTGCTGGAGCTTGTACACTGACGTAGACCAGCTTCTGGGACTCTGATGCATTTTGGAGTTGGGGTGGAGGGGTCTGTGATTATTCCATAGTGTGAGAGAGGGACTCTGCATATACTCAGACACACTACTCTTTGTTCACTTGTTCCAGGGCTGAGCCTTAGCAGTGAAACAGGTATAGATCAGGTCCCACCTCAGTTAGGTCCCACCTCAGTTAGGATTTCCATTTTGACTATTGCCCTGGGACACCATTTCTCTTTCTTTCCTGAATAATTTCCATTTTTGCCTGCTTCCGTAGCATCTTCTTGCATTCTTACGTTTGTGAGGTTCTCTCCGCACTTACTTTGCCATCAGCAGCATTATCACCTGTGGAATTCCCTGCACCTTGATGGGGCTGATGGCAAGATCAAGACTCTCCAGTAGAACAAACTAACATGGCCCTGTAGCACAAGATGAAGTTTCCTGCATGGAAGTCTGTGTCAAAAACTACTCGTGTGTAGTTTGTCACTTCTAATGAAGTGTCCTTTCCTGCATAAATGCAGAAACCTTCATGTGGGAAAAATTATCCTGTGTGAACTAGTTCCAGCTGGTGATAGAGTTAAGTGACAGGCTGCGTGACTCTTCTCCAAGGCAGGCTGTCTGCTTCTGCACCCAAGTTAATGTCTGGCAATATCTGAGCAGCAAAGGAGTATCCTGTGCCAGTGACCAGCTCAGCCCAGCAGGAAGTAGCCACCGACCATATTGGGCTGTACGGTGGTAAATGCAGAGTCTGCTGAGCCATAGTGGATTTTTTTCCTCTTTTTGTGAATTTTTGTTTTTTTTTAAGCATAGCTGTGTGTCCCATCAAAGTGATTTCAAATCTGTATACGTCACAGCAAACATATTGCATGTCTAAGTGTCATCGACTGTTTATTCAAGGGGACAGGGTGGTAGGAAATTATGTCTATTCCATCTCCTTTGCTCAGGCTGAACCAAATCATATGAATCTATCATCTGTACCAGCAACATTGCACCCAAGGTGGTTCTAAGGTACCATTGCCACGATACGAGGCATCTCCTAGGTTAATGCACAGCCATGGGAAAGCGGCTGTATACGAAAATGGCTGCTCCCTGGTCGAAACCACAGCAAGCTCAAACACTCATGCTTAAACACTCAAGATCCCAGGACCTCTTTTCCTCCCCCTGCCACAGTACACAAATCTGATTTCCACTACTTTTTAATAGCTGAAAAAACACCGACACATACAAACGGGTGTAGTGGGGGGTATTCTCTTACACTGATGTGTCTTTAACTGTGGAATGCCTTTGCTTTCTCCCAAATGACCTGTGAAGCTAATTTAGGCGAGTTGTTTTTATAAAATAAAAATTAAAAAATTAAAAACAAAAGTTGGGGGGAAAGTTGGCAAAACTGGAGACCTCGTGGCTACTGTTGTTGAAACGTCATACTTGTGCTTTAGAATGGTATTAATATATAAATCCTCTGAATCGATCAAGGTATCATTGCATAGTAGTTGCTTCATTTCCTAGGGCGAGTGCCTGCCTGCCTATCTTCCAAGCTTGAGTATGTCGCCTGTTAAAATCTGGGGGAGGGGCGGGTGGAGGAGAGTCAACTTGTAGTAAGCCCAGAGCCATCTAGTGCCAAAGACAGAACGGCTCCTTCCCAGAGATACATCCAAGGTGGGAATTAAGCAGCTGGAGGTTTTCCCAGCACAGAGATTGTGTTGGGGAGAACTTCACCTGTTGAATTTTTGTGCAGTGTGCACCAAGATGGCATGGAAATACTCTGCTAAAACAAACAAAAATGGCAACCAGGGCCTGCCCAAGACCACCTGAGGCAGAATTCCAGATGCTGCCCCCTTGTCCGACAATGTGCCAGTCTCTGCTCCCACTCCAGTGTTCTAGTCCAACTCCTTCCTTATCTCCACATTTTCCATCCATCAACTGGAAGGAAGAGGAGGGGCAATGGAAGCAAGTATGCAAACAGAATTGGGTGCCCCCACCTCAGTTGCATTCTGAGTTGACTGCTTCAGTTGGCCTCAAAGATGGGCCGGATCTGGTGGGAACCTCTGTTGCTGATGGATTTTTCCTACCTTCTAGGAACCCATAAGGCACAAATCTAAGCATTAAACTGTTACATGGAAAGAACATTCATTTGCTTAGTGTTGATGCTTTGGCCTGCAGGGGAGCCTGTGGCACTTTCCCAGCTGCAGAACACAATCTCAGTGATGCCCCGCTGAACAGAAAAAAGATCAAACTGAGGAGTTGCATCTCTTGTACTTTCCAAAGACATTGGATGATTTGCTGTGGTGTTACACAGAGCAAACACTTTACTGTACAAGCCATTTTGGATTTGATTGAGCCAGATGCCCCCAGACAGAGCCAAAGGAAAGGAGAGGCGGCAAGCAAGTTGAGAGCAGCAAAGGATGAAAGATCCCTTAGGCTTGCCTTGCCTGTGTGCAGTTGGTGGGAGTGGAGGTTAAGGATCCTGGACGTAGGCCTAATGCTTCAAAATAAGAAATGGCACATCTCTGGCTTCATGGCTTTTAAATTCCAATAAATATATGCTTTAAAATGCAACTGGTGCAACGTGCCAGCTGGGACTGGCACCTGCCTTGTCATATCAAAGCCATTCAGCAAGAAGAAGAAGAAGCCCTGACCCATAATCCAATTTAAATTTAAGCTATGTGAAAAGTTAAACCCTCCTGAGTTCTAATTAAAGACAGGGTGGACATTTTCATTGTTTCACTTGCGTGCAAGGAGGCAGGGCCTTGAGTGCATGTGAAAGGGCACGTGCAGTTCCATTGCTAATCCGCATGTGCCTCTTCGGAACCACCCTGGGTCACCCTGGCCTTGTTCATATCATTTCCATTGCCTATCAGAAACTTTTCTGTTACTGTTTCCACTCAGACATGCTCGTCAAAATGCCTTCGTTACAACCTGTGCTTTACTCATCCTGCCTATTTCCTACAAAGAGAAGTTTGAGGGTCTTCCCTTTCTCCACATAGTAGCTGGAAACCAAGCTCTCTGGAAGCTAAAGAGCAGTGGGACAAAAGCACTCTGTACATGTTCTTGAGTACTGCCACTCGTGCTAGTGCCGCTTCATGCCACGCTGAAAGCAAATCACAGTCCAGACTGCTGTCGAAATAAAACTGGGGAGACTTTTTTGAAAGAGCTGGTATGGGCAAGAAGAAAAACTTTTTGGTAATTTTACTTTTAAAATATATTTTTATATATTTTTTATTTTTCCATTTTTAATATATTGGAAAAACAAACTTTTCATTCAGAGAAAATCTTGCAAAACAACCATCAATTGTGATTTTTTACTGATTTGTTTTTTACTGGCCTACTTGATCGACAGGAGTTCACTTTATGGAACGACAATCTAACCTAATTCCTGAACCACCTTTGCCCTCCTGTGGTGTACAGATAAGCCTGGATGCAGGTGATGGATTTTGTCCAGGCACACTGCAGGGCTCTCTGTCCTTTCCAGGCATTTGTGGCATCTGGGTTCAAGCTTCCTTAGTCTTCTAGCGTTCAGAAGCCTTCAAACCACCAGTGTGGTTGCAAGGTCTGCAGGCTTTTAACCTCCTCCTCAGGGCGGGGGGGCGGGAACTTCACCAAACTTCAGTGTGATGAGGCCAAAATAAATGAAGCAGCTTGTTTTCTGGTTGATGAGAGATATACATTGCATCCACCCCATTCTCAGGCATGCATGTAGTCATCAAGAGCTGTCAACAGGCTGCTACACTGTGCCCCTATCCCCACCAAATTTCAGCATCTGAGCTCAGGTGACCTGGCAACAGGTTACGCAAGGGTGTGAGTGGAGAGAGAAAAAAGGCAGGAAAGGATAGTCCTTCTTTCTTCTCCTACCCCACCTCCTCCATCCATTGCTAATTATTGCAGGTCCCCATTAGCTTACAATCACAAAATGCATCACACACACATTGAGAAAGGCGATATATAAATCTAGTAATAAATTGCATGAAGTTCCAAAAAAAAAAAAAAACCATTTGAAGAACCACTAATGGCCTGATGAGTCAAAGAAAAAAAAAACCCTTTTGCAGCATTTTCCTTCTTTTTAATCTTACTTATTACAATTAAAAAAAACACTATTATGAAATATTAACACTACAACATGTACAGAGTTATTTATGATAATAACCAGGGTTGTCACTGGAACAAGACATATACCGTAAGTACGGTAACAGCACAAAAATTTCTTAAGCTGTTCTTTTTGGTGTGCAGAGAAAATGTTCTCCTCCTCCTGCCTGAAATGTGAACAGTTTGCTGATCAGCTTCCAGCCTTTTTTCTAGAAGTCAGAAATGTCCGATTCAAATTGAGCCAGGTTGCTGTTTAGCAGAGAGTTCCCCAACAACAGCGGCCTAATTCTCACCGAGGCATTGCAACATCTTTGTCAGGGCTGTACCACTTTCAGATTGCAGAATTCTCAAAGACGAAACGCTCCTCTGTACAGAAAACTAGGGAGGCAGGGTGAGGGGCTGCATGCATAGATATTTATTGGTGAAGAGTGAAGCCTTCACTCTTGTGAGTTCCACATGGAAATGTTGACCCAATGTGTGGCAGCAATGAAGAAAGCAAATTCCATACTAAGGGTCATTAGGAGTGGGATCAAGAATAAAACTATTAATATTGCAAAATCTATGCTAGGGTCACTTCTAAAATACTTTGTGTGGTTCTGGTCGCCATACCTAAGCAAGGGTATTGTAGAGCTGGAAAAGGTGCAAAAGAGGGCAGCCAAGATGATCAGAGGGCTGGAGCCCCTTCCTTATGAAGAAAGGCTGCAATGTTTGTGGCTGTGTATCTTGGAGGAAGGGAAGGCAGATAAGAGGGGATGTGATTGAGATCTATAAAATTATGCATGGTATGAAGAGAACAGATGGAGGAAACTCCCTTCCCTTCCCACAACACTAGAACCAGGGTTCATTCACTGAAACCAATTGGCAGGAGATTTAGGATGGACAAAAGGAGGTACTTCTTCACACTGTGTATCGATTCCTCTGGAATTTGTCCCCAACACAAGATGGGATGATGGTTTTAAAAGGGCACAGGACAAATTCATGGAAGACAAGTCTTATCAATGGCTAATAGTCATAGTGGCTCCGTGCTAGCTCTGGGTTCGGTAGCAGTATGCCTCTGAATACCAGTTTCAGGGATGCAATGGTGGGAGAGAGGTATGCCTTTCTCTCCTGCTGGTGGACTTCCCAGATTAGGCATTGGCTAGCCATTGTGGGAAACAGAATGCTGGACTAGATGACTCTGGCTTGGTCCAGCAGGGCTTTTCTTATGTTCTCCTGCAGTTAGAAGTGTTACAACATGGGCACCATTTTACCACTGCAGGGAGATGTACGTCGGGGATGTCATAAGGAATTTTAAGCTATAAACATACATCTTCCGTTAAGGCTGTGGATTAGACTAAAAAGCCTTTAGGACCCAGGAGTCCTGCAGAGTTATTGGAAATACTGTACTCTGGTTGGCTTGACTACAACGTGAGTGAAGGCACATCTCCATGCGCCCTCCAGTGGGCTGCAGCTGCATGGCCACGTACTGACTTTCAATGATGATGACATTCTTTGTAACCAAGACAAAGGAGGAAAAGACAATGGAAACCCTTGCAAATGAATAGAATTTTATCTCCTTGTGCATTAGGGAATAGGAAATCAGGTTTGCCAATCTGTACCCTGGTAAACTAGGAAGTTCTAAAGATGTAAAATATTGAAGAGTGCATGTATGTGTCCTGCCTTCCAGTGTCTACTCGGGGACAGGTGGAGTATTTCCTACGAAATCTATGACTGGGGGGATTTGATTAACATTAACTACCTTTCTTGGACAAGGACCCACATCTCTCCCCATAAGTACTTTTTTTTTAAAGGCTTAAAATATTTTTTTTAGTCAAGTTTGTAGAAGCAGAAAGCACAGAAGAAAAGCAGATTATAATGGTTGAATGTCATCCCAATAAATTATGAACAATGCCACTGATATTGATGAATAAAGTCACTGATGTTGATATGAGATTCAGCAATCTGGGTTTGGACACCTGTCATTCCAATACACTCGAAAGGAAGTCCAGATAACATAATAACAACATCAGATGTTTGGCACAATTAGTTTAAATATACTTTTAAAATAAGATGTTGCTACTCTCATAGAATCTCTTCAAACAGACTACTAGCTGTTTAGCAGTAGTGAGGAAGTGATCTTGTGAGCCCTCCTGGAAGTCTTCTTCTCCACAACCTGACATCATTCAATGTTTATTTAGAAGACCGAAGGATGTGAACAGGATTTAAAGTCAGGTAAAGGTGCTGAAGTTTGTATCTAGATCCTGGGGTTGCCATCACTCAGTGGCTACCCAGAAGAGGGAATCACCTCTGCACAATCACAGTTTTTCTCCATCTCTCATAGTACTAGAACTTGTAATCACCCAATGAAACTGATGAACAACACAAGCAGGAGAGGTAAAAGAAAGGATATCTTTAATATACAAGGTTAACTTATGGAATTTGAAGCCACAGGGTTTGGTGGTGGCCACTAGCTTACAAGGCTTTAAAGTTGGCCCATCTCCCAACTCCTTCAGACTCTTTCTCCAACCACAGTGATTGAAGTTGTTCTTGAGGCTGTAGGAGGTGGAGAACATAACATAAGCCCAACCAGCCGCCAGTGTAAACTTCTTATTGAGCTTTTCTTGCAACCCAGACGGTGGCAAAGAAGCAATAGTCCTCTGCCATTTTACATCTATGCAGTAGAGCTTTCCTGAAGAGTACGAGGAGGACATGAACTTCACATTGTGAAGGAACTATCCCCAGAAAAGCAACATACCAGCTGATAGCACAAGCAAAATCAAGGAGAAATCACCTCTTGTAGGTGTGGTTACATCAGTGGCTACTGACTACAATAGCTCAATGTTCACAGGCAGTGTGCCTCTAACTGCCAGTTAGCAGAGAGCATGCTATGACATAGGGCCAGTCACCATGCCCAATTTGTGGGTCAACTCAAAGAAACTGGTTGTCCACTGCTAGCAATGGAAGGTTGGACTAGATAGGCCTTGGTTTCATCCAGCAGATTCAATCTAATGCAGTTATTCCCAAACTGTTGGCGAGAGGAGGGAGTCTCCCTCCTCACAGCCCACTTTCTCAGGATGGTTGCGCAGAAATAAGGCTGAATTGAAAGGTGGAATCGCAATGTAAACTTTATTCTTCAAATTCAAAGAGGAGCTCTCAGTAAAATTGGCTGTTACTGAGCAACTTGTAAGGGCATACAAGTGGTTACAATTTATAGCATTTCAAACACGTTCAAATACAAAAAGTCCCCTTCTTGTTTCGACATTCGCTTATGTGGGTAACTGTAAGCTGCTCTGAAGTTTGGCTGTTAGCTTGTTCCGTGGTTTGACCTAGACTACCTTGCTCTGTCAAACAGTTCTACACCTGTTTTTAAGCAGTTCAGGAGACAGAATCTGAGAGTAGACAGAATCTGAGAGTGTACACATACAAAGGTCATCCTTCAGCCATCATGGAAGCTCTGAATCTAAATGGAGTAACTCTTGTTAACAAAAGTTAACTGGTCAGGACCCACCAGTGGGTCACGATATGATTTTGGGGGGGGGGGTCGCCAAAGGGTGATGGAAAGATGAAAATAACTGCTTGCCTCAAGCCCTGAGGCTATTCAAAAGTCAGATATTGTAGCTGCTAATCCTACAAAGATCTCAGCTCCTGTAGTCTGCAAAATAGCTACTAACTGCCCTGCAAGGAGCTGAGTTCCTGCAGTTTGCAAGCATATGTAAATATAGGGAGATAAATGTTTAAGTGTCTTTTTCTGGTTATTATTACTTATAAATAAATAAATAAATAAATAAAATATTTACTTCTAGAGCTCCTTTTTTTAAAAGTCTAGGTGGGCCCTGGTAGAGTGTTGTTTTTAAAAGTGGGTTCTAGTGATAAAAAGTTTGGGAACCACTTATCTAATGTCCTTAGTGACACTTTATTATTATTTGCTTTTACACTTTCCACGGTAGTAACCTCACCAGTGTTCACAGACTATGGGAGCAATCCTAACCCACTTTCCATCACCAACATAAGGACAATGCAGCTCTGAGGTAAGGGAACAAACATACCCTTACTTTGAGGAGGCCTCCATGAGTGCCACCCAACTGCAGGATATGGCACACATCCCATTAGCACAGCTATGCCAGTGCTGGAAAGTGGGTTAGGATTTGGGCTTATGGGAGCTGAGCTGTTCCCTGCCTCCCTGTCCTTAGGTCAGCAGCCTCCAAGCAAAAACAGAATCCTTGGAATTTCAAGCATATCATTCAGCTCATGTGTCAGCCAGCAGCCCAAAGGATGTTTTTTTTTTCTCCTGGGCAGTGTTTCCCAAATGGTGGGTTGGAACCCACAAGTGGGTCATTAGCCAATTTTTGGTGGGCCGTGAAAAGTTTTTGAAACAAAAAAAAATTTGCAAGCACCCTTGCCTGGTTTGCAGGGGGAAAAAATGGTTAGCTGGAATGCTAGCATGAGGTAATTTTCATGCCCCCTATAACGGTAAAATTAAAATATAATATTTTTATTAAGAATAAATCTAATAAATTTTCTCTAATTATTACAAATTTAATTGCATTTTTTGTGTGCAGGAGGGTGAGGGGTTGCATGTGGTCCACAACAATTCCAATTTTTGCCTCGGTGGTCCATGGGCTCCTAGAGGTTTGAAATCACTGGTCTAGTGGCCCATAGCCACCATTCTAGAGGTGGGGCGGCAACTATTTTTTCAGGGGGGGCAATTATGTTGGGTATCTATAATGGTGTGCAAAATGAAGGGATAAATACAGAGAAACATCAAAGACCTGTAACTCCCCCAAATTTCATGAAAATAAAATATTGGGGGGGGGGTATTTGAAAGACACATTCATTATCTGTAGACCAATGTAATGATCATTTGCATACAATAAATGCATCTCTGTATGCCATGTAAAATGTATTTGTCTACAAAGAAATAATATGCAACATATGCTTTCATTTTACACAACAGCACAATACACAGGCTTGCATCACTGCAAAAGTAAAATATATCACTGTGATGAAAAACTCCACAGTCAGGGAATAAGAGGGCAGGTCCTCTCCTGGATTGAGACCTGGTTGAAGACCAGGAAATAGAGTTCCATGGGCAATTTTCACAATGGAGAGAGGTGAAAAGCGGTGTGCCCCAAGGATCTGTCCTGGGACTGGTGCTTTTCAACCTCTTCATAAATGACCTGGAGACAGGGGTGAGCAGTGAGGTGGCAAAGTTTGCAGATGACACCAAACTTTTCCGAGTGGTGAAGACCAGAAGTGATTGTGAGGAGCTCCAGAAGGATTTCTCCAAACTGGCAGAATGAACAGCAAAATGGCAGATGCGTTTCAATGTAAGTAAGTGTAAAGTCATGCACATTGGGGCAAAAAATCAAAACTTCACATATAGGCTAATGGGTTCTGAGCTGTCTGTGACAGATCAGGAGAGACATCTTGGGGTGGTGGTGGACAGGTCGATGAAAGTGTCGAGCCAATGTGTGGCAGCAGTAAAGAAGGTCAATTCTATGCTTGGGATCATTAGAAAAGGTATTGAGAACAAAATGGCTAATATTATAATGCCGTTGTACAAATCAATGGTAAGGTCACACCTGGAGTATTGTGTCTAGTTCTGGTCGCCACATTTCAAAAAGGACATAGTGGAAATGGAAAAGGTGCAAAAGAGAGCGACTAAGATGATTACTGGGCTGGGGCACCTTCCTTATGAGGAAAGGCTACGGCGTTTGGACCTCTTCAGCCTAGAAAAGAGATGCTTGAGGGGGGACATGATTGAGACATACAAAATTATGCATGGGAAAGATAAAGTGGATGGAGAGATGCTCTTTACACTCTCACATAACACCAGAACCAGGGGACATTCGCTAAAATTGAGTGTTGGGAGGGTTAGGACAGACAAAAGAAAATATTTCTTTACTCAGTGTGTAGTCAGTCTGTGGAACTCCTTGCCGCAGGATGTGGTGACAGCATCTGGCCTGGATGCCTTAAAAGGGATTGGACAAGTTTCTGGAGTTTCACAATCCATTATGGGTTACAAGCCATGTGTATGTACAACCTCCTGATTTTAGAAATGGGCTATGTCAGAATGCCAATGCAAGGGTGGGCACCAGGATGCAGGTCTCTTGTTATCTGGTGTGTTCCTTGGGGCATTTGGTGGGCCGCTGTGAGATACAGGAAGCTGGACTAGATGGGCCTATGGCCTGATCCAGTGGGCCTGTTCTTATGCAGGGAGTATTTGCTTGTATTGAAAGCCTTTCATTAGCCAATGACACATTGCTGATGTATTAATACATACTAAAATAAAATTTACTTTACATAAAAGCAAGAGGAAAGATATGCAAGTCAAAATACAGTAACGCCATTGGAAAATTAGTTTTTTACAATAATCATTACTTTGAAAAAGTAAAGTACAGAAGATTTGAATTATTGAATTGACCTAGTAGAGCTGAATTCTCCTATCTTTCTGAGAGTTGAATCTCCTTAGAATCAGGAGCGGATCCAATGTATAAGGGGGAGACCATGAGCACCACCTTCAGAGCCCAGGTCAACCAGGTGCATAGATCTGGACTTGGAGTCCAGGTCTACCAGCCGGGTAGTCCTGGACTCCTGATTGAGCTTATAACCTCTGTGGCTATTTGCTGGGTGGGTAAACCTGGGCTCCTGCCTGGATTTCAAATTCAGGTCTACCTGCTGTGTATACTTGGGGTCTTGCTTGTGCTTATCGCCTCTGTGGACATTTGCTGGGCGGGTAGACCTGGGCTCCCACCTGGACTTGGAGCCCAGGTCTACCTGCTGGGCATACCTGGGTTCCCAATTGAGCTTATAGGCTCTGTGGCTATTTGCTGGGCAGGTGGAGCTGGGCTCTCTCTATCAACTCCATCCATCCCCTACATAATTTTGAATGTCTCAATCATGTCCTCCCTCAGACATCTGTGGCTATTTGCTGGACTTCAAGCTCAGATCTACCTGCTTGGGTAGACCTGGGCTCCAGATTGAGCTCTGTGGCTATTTGCTGGGTGGGTAGACCTGGGCTCCCGGTCCAACCAATCTCCTCTGCACCCACCCAGTGGGTGTTCCCCTGATACAATTTTGCTCTCCATTCTGGAGGGTGCCCTTCCCTGCTGGCAGGACACTTGGCCTCACCCAGATCCGCCCCTGCTTAGAACCTTTTCCACACTTAAGTTCTTGGTTCTCTTTAGCTCATATGCTTTCCATACTTTCTCCACCAGAAAAAGGGTCTCCCCAGTCCCCAAGCAAAAAATGAAATTTTTATAATTTTAAAAATAAATATGAAAGGCAAAAACCCCACCGTGACGTCTCCAAACAGAAACGCTTCTCCCTGCAACTCCACAGCAATACCTTGTAGTAATTAGCATGTTCTACAGTAGAAGAAATAGCACCCTCCCCATCCCCCCTGCCAGTACAAGTAGAAATCTCTCCCTACCTTCCTTGTAGCTTCTCTTGACCAGCCCTGCTCTCCATGTGCTCTGGATGGGGGCAGGGTGACTAGAGGTCATAACTTCCAAGTAGCCCTCCAGGATCCTGTTTTACTCACTGTACACACATGCACTCTCTCTCTCTCCCTCCCATCTCTGCCAGAAGCACCAAGCCCTCCTGTGCACAAAAAAAGTTGCAGAAAGGGCTTCAAATCATCCCTAATGATTTAGTCCAGATTTTAGTCTGGACTAAAGAGGGCAGGGTTGGAAAAAATTCTGGGGGGGGGGGGGAAACTGCTGGCTGGGGGGGGCAAAACCCCTCCTGCCCCCCCCCAGCTACAGCCTTGTTAGGAAGCACTATCCTAGAGGCCTTTTCCTGCCAAGAGGAACCATGCACAGCCCATTTTAGTGCTCCCCACTAAGCACTGCTCTGTGTTTTTGTAAACCTGGCTCTAGTTTTAGCTGTGGCTTGTTGCAACAGAGGGTAGTCACAGTGGTGCATTAGTCTTTATCTTTAAACTGGGACTCTTATTCCTTTGGTTTCAAGCAGACTGCATTTAAACTCCCTGGAGAGGACTTTACATGCTCAGGCACTCTTGTTTTAGTTATTTTTTTAATTACACCACCTTTTATACCAATAAAATGGGTAGGGAGGAAGGCTTTCTACTGAAGTCCAATCTGCATTAGAAGCCCTGCTTTCTGATACTGCCACAAAAAATGACACAGCAACATGCTCTATGAATTTTAGTCTGAGCCCCCCACGTGCACAGAGAGCATGTTTAAATTGGGAAGCAGTGAGATCACGTGCCTGCATGCCCATTGACTAACAGAGCCATATGATTCTCATCACATGACTGGGGAGACTTCAAGGCGAGCCCTGAGGAACTCCGGCAGGATCTGATCCACCAATCAGAGAAGGAGACTGTTTGTCCCAACATTCCAAATAGTCCTCTTTCAGCAAAACGTGCCAATCGCGTGGCTCCAGAAAGTTTTGCTCGGCCAATCCTGGAGGGAGGGGCGTGGCTTGTGTCGGGTGGGCGGGGACGTGCTTTCCTGACCTAAAGGAGGGACCGGCTGGAAAAGATTTGGGCGAGCAGCTGAAAGGGTGAGTGGCGTGCCCCAGTGGGCATCACCGGGAGGGGCTTGTGTGGGGAGGGGGCACATTGGGGGGCTATGTCATAGGGGAATAATTGCTCCTCCCCTACTATTAGCCTTGCTAGCCAGCTTCATAGAACCTCTTTGTCCAGGAGCAGTCTACATCATATGTATGAATGCTTGTTCATTCATGCATATGAATGAATTTGGGAGCAAACAGCAAGGGAGGACTGCTGCCTTCATTACCTGTGGCCATGATCTGGTTAGCCTCTATTCTAGTGGTTCCCAACCTTTATTCACTTGTGTGCCCCTTGGCAGTCCATTTCCATAAATTGTACTCTCCATTAGCAAAATGTTTGTAATTAATATAGCTGCTGTTATTTCAAATTTATGTTTTCAATTAGTGATCCATATCTGATAATGCACAAATTGAGGATCAGAAACTAGCACCTGCTGGGGTTTTCGCAGCCAGTTAGCTTCCTTCCTGCCTTGCCAGCCCTGCAAGGCATTCTAATACAGACCTGACATTTTCCACCATTATTTGATTCTTTTTCAAGTACCCCTACAGGTCCTGGAAAGTACCCCTGGGGGGGTGCATGTACCCCAGGTTGAGAACAACTGCTTTCTTAGAAACAGAATCATAGACTTGATCTGATATGACAAGGCTTTTCCTAGGTTCTTACATTTTCCTTCCTTTTGCAATTGACAGGAGGGTGGGGTTGGAGATACATGTAAGGACTAAGGGCCCAATCCTATTCAGCTTTACAGTATCAGTGCAACCGTGCCAATGGGGCGTGCACTGCATCCTGTGGTGGTGGCAGTCACAGAGATCTCCTCAAGGTCAGGAAATGTGTTTTCCATTCCAATCTTGGGGCTGACTTGCTGCTACATTGGCACTGGAATGTTGGATAGGATTGGGCCCTACCTCTCTGTCTCTTCTCCACCCCCATCTCCCATCATCTTGCATGGTGCATCTGGATTCTGGCTTTGTTCCTGGGTCCTGTTTTCAGTGCCACGCACCTCCCCCAATAATGAATCAATAATGGAAGGGGCCTTATGAATAGGTGCTAAGTGCAAGTTGTAATTGAAGCCAAGCTCAGCAGTGGGAGTGCTGCCACAGATTGGCTCCAGCTGAAGTGCCGTCTGCTAAACAATGATTCTGAGCTTTAGCAGAGAAAAGGGCTGCTTGCCAAGGTAGATGTTTATAGTCAAGGTGACTATAAATCTTTGTACCAGGAGAGATGCTACTATGCTCTTTATAGCTGGGAATTAAGTGGGTTTTTTTGTCCTCTTGAAGGGTTTTGTGTTGCACAAAGTTTGCATGTGCTTTCACCAATTTAAGGCAAGTCCTGGAAAGGGTAGTGCCTTACACTTTTTTTGGAAGACTTGTGGTATCACTGATTCTAGTTCCTTATTCAGAATTGATTTTAGTTCCTTATTTGAGTTTTGGTTGTGTGAGCAGCTGAAACTGAGGCTGATGCCCTCCTGAAGCCCCCAAAAAGATTTAGGTTATCCTCATGCCATCTGCTTCAGGTTGTGTGATTATGGAATTGTCCCTCTGAAATGCAGAGGGTGCTCTTTGCAAACCTGCTTTAACATGTTACCCCTCCCCCCTTAGTCATACTTAAGTATAAGTAATTTGCATCTCCCAAATGAGAATACAACCACCCCAACATAGCACCCACACCACTAAGAGACTGCCTCCTGTGAGACACCCTAACATTGTGCCTGGCCCAGTGCTTGCTTGCGCAGGTCATTCTCAAGCATAATGTGGCAGTGCCAATATCTTCTAATGTAAGCATAAATGAATAACAGACTGAGTGTTTACCCCCAAATAAACTTTGAGCCTCCCCAACTTACTCACCCACACCACTGAAAGACTGTCCTGTGTAAGATGGCTAAGCATAAGAACAGCCCCACTGGATCAGGCCATAGGCCCATCTAGTCCAGCTTCCTGTATCTCACAGTGGCCCACCAAATGCCCCAGGGAGCACACCAGATAACAAGAGACCTCTTTCTGGTACCCTCCCTTGCATCTGGCATTCTGACATAGCCCATTTCTAAAATCAGGAGGTTGTACATGCACATTATGGCTCGTAACCTGTAATGGATATTTCCTCCAGAAACTTGTCCAATCCCCTTTTAAAGGTGTCCAGGCCAGACGCCATCACCACATCCTGTGGCAAGGAGTTCCACAGACCAACCACACGCTGACTAAATAAATATTTTCTTTAGTCTGTTCTAACTCTCCCAACACTCAATTTTAGCAAATGTTCCCTGGTTCTGGTGTTATGTGAGAGTGCAAAGAGCATCTCTCTATCCACTCTTTCCATTCCCTGCATAATTTTGTATGTCTCAATCATGTCCCCCCTGAGGCGCTTCTTTTCTAGGCTGAAGAGGCCCAAACGCCGTAGCCTTTCTTCATAAGGAAGGTGCCCCAGCACAGTAATCATCTTAGTCGCTCTCTTTTGCACCTTTTCCATTTCCACTATGTCTTTTTTGAGATGCGGCGACCAGAACTGAACACATTACTCCAGGTGTGGCCTTACCATAGATTTGTACAACGGCATTATAATATTAACCATTTTGTTCTCAATACCTTTTCTAATGATCCCAAGCATAGAATTGGCCTTTGTCACTGCCGCCGCACATTGGATCGACACTTTCATTGACCTGTCCACCACCACCCCAAGATGTCTCTCCTGATATGTCACAGACAGCTCCGAACCCATCAGCTTATATGTGAAGTTTTGATTTTTTGCCCCAATGTGTATGACTTTACACTTACTTACATTGAAGCGCATCTGCCATTTTGCTGCCCATTCTGCCAGTCTGGAGAGATCCTTCTGGAGCTCCTCACAATCACTTCTGGTATTCACCACTTGGAAGACCACAGCGTCTTGTCTGTCCCAAGGCTTTGATTCTGCACAAGGCATTCTAGAATGTGATGTCCCCATACAAGTCATATTCTTTCCTTCCCAGTGAATGTATGTTTGAGGAACAAGGGTGTTGTATCCCTGAATAAGCGCTGAGTCATCCCAAGTCATAGATCTATGGGCAAGAGACTATCTTCTAAACCTCACATTTTGTTCAGTTGAAAGCTTAATTTTTGAACAATTTGGTGTTATTCATGAGCCAAATGTATTATTTACCGAAAGGAGATCTGTACTCCCAAGGTAGTTCAGGACCTCCCCAGAATGCACATGCCTCCCTGAGATTACAGTATGTCTTTTCTCACCGGATTTGCATGGTTGAAAGCACTGATTTTGTATCTCTCACACAAATTATATTCTTTCCATTGCGCCTAAGAAAAAGTTACTGTTTTACATCCCCAGGTGAAAGTTGGACTACCCCAGATCATACAGTCCCATAACCAGGAGGCTGTGTTCAGCATTGTCTCTGGCCCAATGGTTTTTTGTTTTGTGTTTTGCACAACACAATATGTGATGTTCTTCGGTCAGCATTTAGAATAATGTACAGGGGAAGAGTGCACCCCAAGTTAATTTCTGGGCTGCCGTAAATCAGTCAGTCTTGCCATCAGGACACTGGCCCTTACAGGATGCCTTAGAATTACATCTGGCCAGAGGTTGGCTTTTATGCAAGTTCCTTTTCAAACATGGTGTTCCCAAGCAAATACTGCATTGCCAGTGGTTTATTGCTTTCTTGCTACTGTATTGGTGTATCTCTGCTGTTTCATGGACCATGGATTGGATCCAAAGGTCTCTTCTTTTGTAATCTTGTGTATTTTTATAATTAATGTTTTTTTGATTTATTGTCTTATGATTGGAAATTGCCTTGTGCATTTTTTAAAATTAAACGGCAGGATAGAGGTACCTTCAACTCACAAACCAACCAACCTACAAATACTTACCAGCTCTTCTACCCCTGAGAAATCTATAGGTGATCAGGTCAACCATAGCTAGAAGTGGTAACCACAAGCTGTCTAGTGCAACCACATGGCCCTGGAATGAAGGTGCAAAGCAGGGAATTGGGTCATGGTGCTGTTCCTCCAAACTTTCCCTTGTACTTGACAAGAACCTACTCTGAGTCCTCTGTGAAACCAGGGTGTTTAACTATGACATCTCCTAGCCCTCCCCAGCTAGGTCTTTCACACCACGTTGTCCTTGTGAGTCTGATAGAGCCCTGGCACTTCTTCAATGGTTCACTTTGTACAGCCTGACAATGATTTTTTACCAAGGTTGAGCTGGAACTTTGAGATAACTCTGCTGAAGATCTATTATAGCCACAACAAAAAAGTGACATTATAGCTGTTGGGGACATCTGATGTTTTGTGTTTTGCCCACATCAGGTCAGACGACCTACGTCATTCATTTCAGAGTAGAGCCAGTGTGAGACTACAGTTAGAGATGTGTTTCTCATACTGTGGGTCGGGACTAGGCCAATTTCAGGTGGGTCCCCATTCATTTGAAAATTTTATTTTTAATATATTAGACTTGATGCCACCATGCTATGTGACTGCATTTGGGAAAATGTTACAGACCTGTACTTTTAACAAACTATTATGTATATTCTTTTAACAGTGATAGGAAATGGGACTTATTCTTGGTAAGTGTGAGTAGGACTGCAGCATAGGAATGTTAAAAATTTTCCTGCTTGATGATGTCATTTCTGGTCATGGCATCACTTCCGGTGGGTCCTGATAGATTCTCATTCTAAAAAGTGGGTCCCAGTGCTAAATGCTTTAGAACCACTGAGTTAGAATGTGGAACTAGGAGCAAGGGCCAGTTACTCTGTCAACTTAACCTACCTCATAGGGTTGTTGTGAGAATCAGTTGTGCCCATAGTGGGGGAAGTCTTGGGCATCGTCCTGAGTTTTTTGCGGGAAAGGTGAGTCAGAACTGAAAATTGTAATACAGTAAAACTCATAATAAATTGGCTTGTGTAGAAATGAGACTTTGAGGTGGGGGGAATGCGAATACCTTTCAAAAGCAATAGTCATGGGGAGGTTACATCATTGGGTGTGACCCAAAATTTATCTGAGTTTGCAAAACTTTCATTTCCTTCCTTATGGTGTGCTAGCAAGGATTGCGCAAAAAACAAACTTTTGGACTAGAAACGTTGCTGAGCATCTTGAAGGGAACAGTCTTCTGGTCATGATGCTGTGTGATTTGTGTGTTCCAGAGTTTATTTTGGAGTGCATCCCCCCGGGTTTGGAATTTTTTTAGGTGTATTGATAAGGATGTCAGTATCATAGGCGCATCACACCTTGGGGTGCCTTGCAGAGGAACAGAGCTATGGGCCAGACACAATTTCCTGGCCATCTCATAAAGGACAGTCTACTGGTAATGGGGTGTCTTATTTGGCGTGGATCAAAGCTTATTTCAGAGTGCGAGACACCCCTGGATCTGCAGATAAGTGAAACCTTGGATGCTAGAACCAAGGATACGGGGGGGGGGGGGAGGTCTGCATCTGTCTTCACGGCAGGGTTTGCATCTGTCTTCACGGCAGAAGACCTCGGGCAGATACCGCTGCCCGAACGGCCCCTCCTAACCGAGGAGTTAAGTCAGATAGAGGTTAAAAGAGAAGATGTTTCAGACCTGATTGATAAATTAAAGATCAATAAGTCACCGGGCCCTGATGGCATACACCCAAGGGTTATTAAGGAATTGAAGAATGAAGTTGCAGATCTCTTGACTAAGGTATGCAACTTGTCCCTCAAAACGGCCACGGTACCAGAAGATTGGAGGATAGCAAATGTCACGCCTATTTTTAAAAAGGGAAAGAGGGGGGACCCGGGAAACTATAGGCCGGTCAGCCTAACATCCA
Source organism: Tiliqua scincoides (assembly GCF_035046505.1). Classification (NCBI taxonomy): domain Eukaryota; kingdom Metazoa; phylum Chordata; class Lepidosauria; order Squamata; family Scincidae; genus Tiliqua; species Tiliqua scincoides. Next base: position 78,375,196 of record NC_089825.1, read on the forward strand.
TACCGGGTAAGATGGTGGAATGCCTCATCAAAGATAGGATCTCAAAACACATAGACGAACAGGCCTTGCTGAGGGAGAGTCAGCATGGCTTCTGTAAGGGTAAGTCTTGCCTCACGAACCTTATAGAATTCTTTGAAAAGGTCAACAGGCATGTGGATGCTGGAGAACCCGTGGACATTATATATCTGGACTTTCAGAAGGCGTTTGACACGGTCCCTCACCAAAGGCTACTGAAAAAACTCCACAGTCAGGGAATTAGAGGACAGGTCCTCTCGTGGATTGAGAACTGGTTGGAGGCCAGGAAGCAGAGAGTGGGTGTCAATGGGCAATTTTCACAGTGGAGAGAGGTGAAAAGCGGTGTGCCCCAAGGATCTGTCCTGGGACCGGTGCTTTTCAACCTCTTCATAAATGACCTGGAGACAGGGTTGAGCAGTGAAGTGGCTAAGTTTGCAGACGACACCAAACTTTTCCGAGTGGTAAAGACCAGAAGTGATTGTGAGGAGCTCCAGAAGGATCTCTCCAGACTGGCAGAATGGGCAGCAAAATGGCAGATGCGCTTCAATGTCAGTAAGTGTAAAGTCATGCACATTGGGGCAAAAAATCAAAACTTTAGATATAGGCTGATGGGTTCTGAGCTGTCTGTGACAGATCAGGAGAGAGATCTTGGGGTGGTGGTGGACAGGTCGATGAAAGTGTCGACCCAATGTGCGGCGGCAGTGAAGAAGGCCAATTCTATGCTTGGGATCATTAGGAAGGGTATTGAGAACAAAACGGTTAGTATTATAATGCCGTTGTACAAATCGATGGTAAGGCCACACCTGGAGTATTGTGTCCAGTTCTGGTCGCCGCATCTCAAAAAAGACATAGTGGAAATGGAAAAGGTGCAAAAGAGAGCGACTAAGATGATTACGGGGCTGGGGCACCTTCCTTATGAGGAAAGGCTACGGCGTTTGGGCCTCTTCAGCCTAGAAAAGAGACGCTTGAGGGGGGACATGATTGAGACATACAAAATTATGCAGGGGATGGACAGAGTGGATAGGGAGATGCTCTTTACACTCTCACATAATACCAGAACCAGGGGACATCCACTAAAATTGAGTGTTGGGCGGGTTAGGACAGACAAAAGAAAATATTTCTTTACTCAGCGCGTGGTCGGTCTGTGGAACTCCTTGCCACAGGATGTGGTGCTGGCGTCTAGCCTAGACGCCTTTAAAAGGGGATTGGACGAGTTTCTGGAGGAAAAATCCATTATGGGGTACAAGCCATGATGTGTATGCGCAACCTCCTGATTTTAGGAATGGGTTAAGTCAGAATGCCAGATGTAGGGGAGAGCACCAGGATGAGGTCTCTTGTTATCTGGTGTGCTCCCTGGGGCATTTGGTAGGCCGCTGTGAGATACAGGAAGCTGGACTAGATGGGCCTATGGCCTGATCCAGTGGGGCTGTTCTTATGTTCTTATGTTCTTATGAGGTGCCTGTAGTTGAAAATTTTTGTTGACAAATAAAAACAGATTCCAATGAAGATTTCCCTGACTTGATGAGTCCACTTACAATTCAGTATCTTCCTGGTATAACTGCAAGAAAGAACTCCTAGGGGTTAACAATTTCCTAGCTGGAGAGTATCTGGGTTTGGCTGACATCTTGCAAAGCCCAGCTTACATCTTGTATGCATGTTGCTCTCTTAAGCTAGCTAAGCAGATCATTTTTGTCCCAGTTTCTAGTCACCTAGCTCCCCAAACTCTGATGGGCTGGTTCAGAATTAACATACATTCCAGTTTTCTGCACCCAAGACAGATAAGCAAACTGAACCAATGAGCTGGTGTGAGCTACTTTTGGTCAGGGCCGTTGTCCTCTCAGATGGTACCTGACAGTCATGGGACTCCAATTTACATTTGAAAGAGGAAGGCAGTGTGTGATATGTGACTGACCTCTGGTCAGAATGGAGCATGTGACAAGCTGTCTCCTAAGTCAGCTTCGGTGTTGCAGCCTGTGCTTTTTTGATGCATGTAACATTCGTACACATGGGAAAATGAATTTGCACACTGGGATCCTGTGTAATGGTCAATGGCACAACTTTTTGGTTTGGTGGGGAAGAATGAGGTAGGAGAGGGTGACAGGTGCAACAAAATACACTTATTGTGGGGATAATTAGCAACAGAAGAGAAGGGGGACCACCTGGCTGAGGCTGCGCATGCCTCCTGTGTTGAACATAGCCATGGAGCTGGTGAGGACTGCTCGGGTTGGGGATCCTTCTTTTGTTTTGCTAACAAATTGCTTCTCCAAGTCAGGAGCTCTTTGGAGGGTGCCTTGGTCACAAGGTAGAACCTGCAGCCCCAGCAGGGCACTGTTGCTTCAGCAGAATTCTTGAGCAGGAAAGCTCCATGTGAGTCCATCTGATACATGAGTCAGCCTGATAGAGTGGCAGGGGGAGGGTGGGAACTGCTCTGCTAATCACATGAGGCCTTCCTCTTGGCCTGTGGATGTGAAACCTCTCGCCATCAGTCCATGAAATAGTCACTGGCCTAGGTCGCACTTTTCCCAGCAGGCACCCAGCACCAAGTGTGTGTACAACTGTGTGTGCTCTCTGCAGGCCTTAAAAGAAAAATTAAGGGAATAAAAAAAGAATAACCAGGCAACATCAGTTATACTCGGATTCAGGGCTGGCCCAAGACCTTCTGATACCTGAGGTGGCACGCCAAATGCTGCCCCCTCACCTGATGGTGTGCTAGCCTCTGTTCCTCCCACACACCAATATTTCAGCTTGGCTTCTCTCCACATATCCCAGTCTTCCTTTTCTGATCCAAGAAGGAGGATCAGCAGAAGCAACTAAGTGGACAGAGATGCCCACTCCCCACCAATCTGCTGCCTAAGGCAACCAGTTGGCCTCATAGGTGGGCCAGCCTTGCATGGAGCATCACCCTTTGGGCAGGAAGAAAGAAGTTTCCTTGGGAGAGGAGTGCTTGCTCATGACAATTTCTTACACAAAAATGAACTATTGGGTTGGGTCTGACACCATGGCCTCTCCCAGTAGACAGTCTCCCAGTTGTTATTCTGGGTACCCCAAGGGCCATTTAGGGGAAAAGCATCCAGCTCTTTATTCATATGTACATGTATTAACATGGGGGGGGGGGGTTTGACCATTTCTGTGTGCAGAAAACATTAGAAAGGGCATGAGGCAAAAGTGACTGAAAGGAAATGGTGGCTCTGTAGAGTGGATGTGGCATTTGGCATGGCCAGAACCTTATTTGGGAATGCACATTTCCCAGTTTGTTCTTGCACAACACACCTTAACATGCAATGCTTCCATACTTAAGAATACCAAACACACACTTTGGGACAAAGGCAATATTTGTACCTATGAGAGAGGACCATTACCTAGTCTGATCTCAGAAGCTAAGCAGAGTCAGGCCTGGTTAGTACTTGGATGGGAGACTGCCTGGGAATACTGGGTGCTGTAGGCTTATACCATAGTCTTTCGAGACTGAAGGTTGCCAACCAACCATTACCTAGTGTGCAGATTGATGATGAGTAGCAATCTAAAATTTGGTTTAGGGCACAGGAGTAGCTGAACTTTGGTCTCTTATTCAGGCTATTTGTGCAACTGACGGTTAAATACTGAACTGGGAGTAAATCTGGGCAGCTGTGTCAGAAAAAGGAACTGGTAGGAAATGAGGAAGCAAGTTCGACCTTGGTTTCTTTTCTTACAGGCGCTAGTGCAATCACATCTCCTCTTCCTCTCCTCTTTTACTTCCTCCTACACTGGAACTCTGAACTGAAAATCTGTTTTCTGTCGAGTCGGATGCATGGTCTCTGCTCTCTGAATTTGGATTATTGGTGAGTTATGTTCCTTGTACCTCTTGCTTGCTCTGTGCATGTTTGACTGTGGCTGTGCGCAAACCTCAAGTGGTGCCTCGGAGGTGGCAGCTTTTCAGTTCTTCGCGCAAAGGCCATTTTGCACGAATAGCACCCTGGCCAGTCCGTTGTTCTGGTGTAGCAGCTTTTGTGCAGATAGAGGCAAATGGGCTAGTCACAATCTGTTCTGCCCTTGAATTCCTTGGAACAATGGAATGTGCTGGTGCACTTGCTTGTATATCCCAAAGGCATTTGATCAAAGTTATTACGCCAAACCCTGTTTCATTCATGTTTCTGTGTTTGCCACTCTGTGTATGGGCAGTCAGGTGTACCACATATAGCCAATCCTAGTTTCCTGGTGTGTTGTACTAAGTGGTAAAGATGGGGGGAAAGTGTGTGGTGTACACATGGTTTGTTTTTAAGAGCACATGTAAAAAGCCTTGTGAATGCATCTTAGAAATATAATGTGCAAAGTGTATCTGTGGGTGTGTGTCTTGAGTGCCCACCTATGCTTGCAAAGTGCCAGCAGTAATGAGCATTTGTATCAGGTTGAGGGGGCAGTAGCTGCAGGGTGCATAGCAAGAGTGAGGAGTCTTCTGTGTGTGGTGGTGTGTGGTGTGTGTCACACCAACAGTGTGTGGTGGTGCTGCTCTGTGTCCCCTTGACAGTCTCTCTCTGGCAGCTCCTTCAGTGTCCCTCTCCAACTTCCTCTTCTCTCTAAATGTCCATCCACTACACTCAAGGCTTTTGCTTTGACCCGTCTCTGCTCAGGTCTGGTTATGAATCTTGGTATTTGTTTTCCCCAGTCCTAACTTCCATCCACTTGAGAGCTCCTCAGACTGTCTGTTCCCCAACCTCCTCCCCCAGTGACCAACCATCCTGCTGACGTCTCCTTCAGTGTCTGCCTGGCTGTCTCCCTCACAGCTCTTGCCCTCCCTCTGTCCAGAGGTCTGTCTGTTCCATTCACAGCTCACTGCCCTGTTGCTTTCCCCACCTGCCTATCCATACCTGTAGCCACTCTTTCAGACTCCCCCTTTCCCCTCTGCCCCCCTCTCTCCTACAGCTTATTTATTGCACAGCCCGTCTTAGAAATAAGTCTCACTATGTTCAGAGGGGCTTACTCCCAGGTCGCTGAAGCCCTCTGCTCTTCTGCTCCACCTTCAAACTGTGTGGCAATGGCCACATCAGCCCAGTATACCTGACCATGTGCTGAGGCCCTTTATCTACAGGGCAAAGTATTCAGACTTCAGCCAGTCTTCAGCCCGCCCATGCAGCTGAGCAGCATACACAGAGCCCAAGGAACAGGAACACGCACTCTCCCCTTCCACGAGCTGGTTATCTCCTGAGAAAGGCACCAGGTTGTTACTGGCTAGTTGGGGTGGGACTTGTAGTAACTGTTTCCCATTTGTGCTTTTCCTTCAATGGCTGGCCGAAGGCAGGGAGGCTGTGTGTGTATGAGTGTGTTCTGCTAGAAAATCCACTTCCTTGCTTCCTGCACCCAGCTTCCCAGCCTCTTTTTCTCTCTCTGCAAGTTCCCTGTCTTGTGCCTTGCTATCTTTGTCCCCTCTCACCTCCTCCCCCACTTTTTTAAATTCTTCAGGATCATTTTATTGCTCTCATCAAACTTTTCTACCCCTTTTCTCCATTCCTTTTCCCCACCTAGGTTTTTCTATTATTATTCTCTCCCCTAAATATTCATTTTCTAAACTCATTGGCATGCTTTCACTTTTTTTCTTTCCTTGTATGTGCAGATTTTAGAAATGGGCTATGTCAGAGTGCCAGATGCAAGGAAGGGCACCAGGATGAGGTCTCTTGTTATCTGGTGTGCTCCCTGGGGCATTTGGTGGGCCACTGTGAGATACAGGAAGCTGGACTAGATGGGCTATGGCCTGATCCAGCGGGGCTGTTCTTATGTACCTGTCTTAGTCCTATTTCTCCCTAGTATAGCTCTTGTTTTTGCTCCCCCGTCCCCTTTGAATCTGTCTTCCTCCTGTATCCTTCCATCTCTCTCCTTATCCTATTTTCCCACTTCTTATTGCTTTCATTTTCTTATTTTTGCCTGTCTGTTGTTGTTAGCTGCAAAATTTTTATTTTTCTCCAGGCTATGACCTTTTATTTGGTAGCACTTAATGGACTGTGGTCCACAAATGTTTACAATGAAACCAGTTGGCCATGTGTTATAAGTTTCTTTGCAGTTTTTGCTGCAGCAGCCTGTCCCCTCTGGAAGTTCTCCAAGTTCCAGTTTGGCAAGTACCCTCTGCCTTGCAATTAGAGACAGTTACCAATGAACAGGGACTCTGCCTAGTGTATCCCCGTCTCAATTTTTGTCATTTGGGAGTGCCTTGTACTTGTGTGAATTGCACTTTTCCAAAATTCAGTCCTCTCTGCAGCAGCTAAATCTGAGTGGGGAATGGATGCATCTAGTCTCTAGTACGTATGCATGTATTGGCAACCTTCAGTCTCGAAAGACTATGGTATCGCGCTCTGAAAGGTGGTTCTGGCACAGCGTCTAGTGTGGCTGAAAAGGCCAATCCGGGAGTGACAATCCCTTCCACACCGGGAGCAAGTGCAGTCTGTCCCTGGTCTGTCTCCCTGGCTATGGGCCTTCCTTCTTTGCCTCTTAGCCTCAGACTGTTGGCAAAGTGTCTCTTCAAACTGGGAAAGGCCATGCTGCACAGCCTGCCTCCAAGCGGGCCGCTCAGAGGCCAGGGTTTCCCACTTGTTGAGGTCCATCCCTAAGGCCTTCAGATCCCTCTTGCAGATGTCCTTGTATCGCAGCTGTGGTCTACCTGTAGGGCGCTTTCCTTGCACGAGTTCTCCATAGAGGAGATCCTTTGGGATCCGGCCATCATCCATTCTCACGACATGACCAAGCCAACGCAGGCGTCTCTGTTTCAGCAGTGAATACATGCTAGGGATTCCAGCACGTTCCAGGACTGTGTTGTTTGGAACTTTGTCCTGCCAGGTGATGCCGAGGATGCGTCGGAGGCAGCGCATGTGGAAAGCGCTCAGTTTCCTCTCCTGTTGTGAGCGAAGAGTCCATGACTCGCTGCAGTACAGAAGTGTACTCAGGACGCAAGCTCTGTAGACCTGGATCTTGGTATGTTCCGTCAGCTTCTTGTTGCGTCATACACATACGTCAGCGTCATACACATACGTATGCATGTGTATGAACACTAAGGCACCATGCAGTGCACTAGTACCCTTTCACATGAGGTTAATTTTGAGTGGTTGATCACATGGTGTGGGGCGACTGTTTCGCAATCCAGAAAAATGCAGTAGCTGTGCTGTTCCTCTTAACATTTCTACATTTGGATTTTGGATCTAAAAGTTTTGCTTTGGCTTAATTGGCTGCAGTATTGCTTTGAAACACAACTTTTAAGTCTTCCAGAGTCGGGGAGTACAGAGTGCCGTGAAGGCCCACTGCAACCTGGCACAGGCTGGGCAGGTGGGCGTGCTGTCTTGTCTTTAGTCTCAGGCAGCAAAATGTCTTGGGCTGGCCCTGAAGATCAGTCACTGTTTTTACCCTGACCCCTGAGTTAGCTGAAATAGCCTGCTGCTGTCAGACAGAGGTGTAAGAGGGAATCTCGGTTCTCCTTACCTGCATGCTTCTGTCTCTCTCCCTCCCGTCTCCCAGGGCAAGGCTCAGAGCAGTGGAAAGGAATGAGTGGTGGAGGCAACAGTTTAAATGGTGTACCTGTACAATGTGCAGGCAGTGTCCCTTGGGGCCATGTTTGGCTCCTGGGATTCTAGTCGGTGTCTCTCACTTTACAAGGAACCTTGGGCACTTCCAACAAGTGACTGGGAAGATATTGTTGTTTCTGTCTGAGTGGGTGGAATGAACTTTGGAGCCTCTCTTGGAAGGCTACCTGTGGGAGATAACCTACGTAACCTTAACTTGATTATCTCCTCTCAGCACTTTTTGGTTCAAATTTCCTGCTCTGTCTGTTTGTTCTCTAGAACTCTCTAGTTATCTTGTGGCTTGCACTTCTCTGGCAAGGGGGTGATGCCCCCACATGGAGGAGGAGGGGCTGTCTCCTGTTCCATAGCATAGCTTCTTTTGGGGGTGCCCCCACTTGGCGATCTACACTTTGCCATGCCCAAGTGGTACATGAGATGGCAGCATGTCCTTGCTAGGAGTATGCACATGATGAGTAGAGAGCACGTGATGTGTTTGCATTGATGCAGAGACATGAGCCCACTTAGCAGTCCAGATTTCCTTGGTTGTTTAGGTGCACCTCTGTGAGTGCAAAGGTGGGTTTGAAATAGGCTTCCACAACTCCAGCAGTGCTTAGGTTGGAATGGATGAGCCTGTGATTGTGTACCATGTGCAACTTTTTAAAATTTTTTACTGCCCTTCCTCCTGGGAGCTCAGGATGCTGTGCACAGTTCCTTGCTTCCTTGTTCTCACAACAGTCCTGTGAGGTAGGTGAGGCTGAGAGAGAGAGAGAGTGACTGGCCCAAGTCCTCCAAGGAAGCTTCATGGCTGAGTGGGGATTTGAATCTAGATCTTCCAGTCCAGCTCCTGAACCACTGCACCATCCTGGCTCTCAATCTGCAACAAAGCCATTTGTTGAGAAGAATCTGAACCCCAACCCCCTGTCTCTCACACTCATGTCATTTCCCATTATTGCCCTGCTGTGCAAAACACCTCCTGACACTTGCCCCCCCCCCATCCTTCATGTGGCAAGTGGCCCCATATGCAAGTGGCTCTTTGCATATCCTAGTTCTGTTATTTGTAATTGTGATGTGACTGTAAGGCTGTAGGAGGCTAGAGGAAGAGCAGCAGCTTGTGAATGTGCTGCTGGTGAACAGACTTTTGAATTCAATGGGATTTGAAGGAATTGGTAAGGAAGAATGTTCTGGTTGTTCATTTTTCATAGTATGAGTCCACTGGGGCAGGAAACCATTTATTGATGTATTGAGCTATGTAAACTGGTTTGTGAACCACTTGTTGAAAAGTGGTATGCATTAGGCATAATACGGTATGCATATATTAGGGCACAATCCTACCCTGCGCTGGAACAGGCAAGCCAAGAGGCTTGTGCTGGATACATCGCGGGATAGGGGCCCAAGACGGCTTAGCCAGATGAGTGTTTCACTTGGAGTGCTGCAGAGTGGTATGTCTTTTTAAAAAAAAGGCATTTTTACAACAACTGGGAGAGAATATAACAAATCAGGAGAGAAGGGAATCATGAGAAAGTACTGCATATGGATTATATTGACTGGAGCAGCCGTTCTCAAACTTTTCAGTCTTCTGAGCCCTTTACACTCCTAAAAGGTGTCTTGGGGAACCCCACCATTGCATTTGCAGAGTCTTGGGGAGCCCTAGAGCAGGGGTGCTCAAAGTTTTTGGCAGGAGGGCCACATCATCTCTCTGACACTGTGTCGGGGGGCAGAAAAAAGCATTAATTTGCATTTCAAATTTGAATAATTTCTCGCCTGCTCCCTCGCCCTCCCTCCTTCCCTCCTTCATTTGCTTGGGCGGTATGTGTTGCTGCCTGGCCACCCGCTTGCCTGCTTGGCTGCCTGCCTGCTAGCCCTTCTGCATGCCTACCTGTCTGCCTGCCTGCCCACCTAACCGCCCTTCCTTGCTAGCTAGGGCGGCATATGATGCTGCCTGCCTGCCTTCCCGGCCAGCCAGCCAGCCAGCCAACCAACCAACCAGCCCTCCCCCCCTTGGAGGCATGTGCTGCGGGCTAGGCTCCACTCCCCTCCCTCGCGCGGGATAATAATAATAATAATAATACAGGTATTTATATACCTTTCATGGTCTTCAGATTTCTCCTCAAACTTTATTTCAAGGCAGTTTACACAGGCAGGCTATACTAAATCCCTATAGGGATTTTTACAATTGAAGAAGGTTCTGTCTTTCAAGAACTACATTTCAGATGGATCCTTTTATGATCTGGTATCACATTCTGGCCTCCAGTTTCCTCCCATGCAGGCTGACAATCCTTCATATCTCACTTGAAGGGCGGCCAAAGAGCAGATGGAAAAACTTGGCTTGGCTTGTCAGCTGCTTCAAGGTCTCGCCGTTCACAGTGCCGGTGGCCTCGAACTGGCGACCTTCAGCTGTTATCTTCAGGCAAACAGAGGCTCTACCCTCTAGACCAGACCTCCTGCAGTCTCTCTCTCTCCCCCTGCACTCCCCTGGCTCAGGTTGCAGGAGGGGAGGGCAGCCCAGCCCAGCCCATGGGCAAGGCAGGGAGAGACCTCCCCTCCTGCGTGTGGGATCTCTCTCATTCTCCTGGCTCAGGTTGCGGGAGGGGAGGGGAGGCGAGCCCAGCCCAGTGGAGCCCAGCCCAGCCCATGGGCAAGGCAGGGAGAGACCTTCCCTCCTGTGCGCGGGATCTCTCTCATTCTCCTGGCTCAGGTTGCAGGAGGGGAGCGGAGCCCAGCCCAGCCCATGGGCAAGCGCGCAGGGTCTTTTATAGTGGGAAGTAACGCGAGACCTGCAAGTCTCACGTTATCTTCCCACTATAAAAGGCCCTGCGCATGCGCTCAGCTTCTTTCCTTCGCTGCCACTGAGCTCAGCGGCAGCGAGGGAAAGCAAGGCGTGGAGCTCACGTGGCGGGACAGCGCAGTGAGGGCTGAATGCCCGTAGAAGATGGGGGACCCCTTGGGGGCCGGATGGGGACCTGCAGCGGGTCGCAAGTGGCCCGCGGGCCGGGGTTTGGGCACCCCTGCCCTAGAGCACTGGCATATACACAAAGTGGTGCAGTGCTGAGCCCAGCACCGAGTACTGGTGAAGGGCCAGAACATGGGGAATGAAAGGAGGAGCGCCACAAACAGGTGGCAGGAGGGACATACAAGCAAACTGGCAGGGAGCAGATGGTCAGCACTTATGGTGTGCTCATGGAAGGGGTTTCAAGGAACCCCAGGACTCCCAGGAGCATATATGGAGAAAAACTGACTTAGCGGATTCATGGGCCCTGTGGAGTTCTTGTTCCGAGTAAGCAAAGAAAGTACTTGGGCTCCTATAGTCGTATAAGTCTACCAAAGGGGCAGGTAGCAATTCCGTTTCTGAGACCTTCATTACATTTTGAATTACTGGAAGTGCAATCCTATGTGCACTTACCTGGGAGTAAGTCCCATTGATATCAATGGACCTTACTTCTGAGTAGCCATGCCTAGGCTTGTGCTCCTAATCTAATAGCAGATTGAGGGTGCCGCATATATTTCAACCCAGGCCCTCATTTAGGATCCTCTGCACTTTTAAGCGAAATAGGGAACCAGGAACCAGCTTTCAACCTGGTTGTTGTCAGGTGGTTTTGAACTACTAGCCATCTGCACAATTCCTCTTCTTGTTTTAGTTTCACTTTGTGCAGCTGAGGTTGAGATTTTTTCAGTTGTGATGTCTCTTAGCACACTATGGAGCAACTTTGGGGGGAAAAAAACCTGACTTCTCTTGCACACTCATCAGAAGTAGGAAGAGGCAGAGGGGTCAGTGTATACCTGTGACTTGTCACTCCGAAGTTGCATGATGATGAAAAGCTTGGCTGATCTGAACTGGCCATTCCATATCAGAGTATGTGGCAAGCATAGGTATGTGTGAACTTGTGCACCCCCTTTCTTGAGCATCTATGTTGATGAGATCTGGTCTTGCATTCTGCTAACCTTTGATATGGGCTGTGCTTAGGTTTAGCAACATTTCTTTGTTGACCCCCACTCAGTAGGTCTTTTGCTAGCATGAAAATGCAGAAAATGCCTAGATTTCAGAAGCAGAATAATAGGAATTGTAGAATTTATCTAAACTAGGGGCTGCAGGAAAGGAAATGGTTCTCTTTCCATTTATAGCCAAGTTTTTAAATCATCAAATGATTTCTGAGCTAGTATCAGTTAAAATGCAGAGTGGTAAAGAGCATTTGTGTCCGTTTGAGATTGAGCCAAATTTGGACTGGAAAGGATAGATGAGGCACTAAGGTGTGAATCACAGAGTGGGTTTAAGCTCAAACAAGAGTCATGTCAAGACAGACGTTGCTGTTTCGAAAGTTAATATCTGTGTCTTTAAAAGTGTGTGCTGGGGAATGTGTGACCAACAACCTAAAGTTCTTTATTTTCAACAGTAGCATATACATCAGAAGGCTAAGTGCACAACAGCAATGTCCACATTGTACTGTGGGATTTTGGAATACAATACTGCCTTGTCATGTTGTCCAGTCATGGTTGAATCTTCTACTGTGAAGTTTTCTAAAGAAAGCTGATGAGCTGAAGATGAGTTAGAAATAGGATGGGGGGTGTTCATGATCCCCTATAACTCCTTGCTCACCTGTTTAATGCCATATGCGAAGATCAACGTTTTCTCTCTTTCCTGTCTTCCTTTAAAGTTTCGTTTCAGTGAAATTCAGGTGCAGAGTTTCTCCCTCTGCTCTGCTTTGCTCTCTCCTCTTTTTTCTAGTTCCTCTTCTACTGAAGGATGTTTGTGGGTATGCCTGGCTAACAAGCCTGTGCGGGTTTTCCCCCACTGAGAGTGGAAACCAGACTGGACTCTTTAGTGAGTCAGAGTTTGCTAAGGGATACATAGAGCCTCTCAGACATGGGAGAGGATCTTGAGGCCATCATGTCCCATCACCCCACTTCAAAAGAGGGCTGTTCCCCTCCCAGTCCCTCCAAGTCCCTCCAAGCCATACAATTTGTACCATATGTAGCACATGTACCTCACGGCAGGGAATTGGTAGCTGCATGGCAGAATAATCAAGTCTGGATGACTTGTGCAAATGAGTCAAGGTGCGCCTTACACTGGGTGGTGACTGACCCTCAGAATGCCCCTGTCCTGAGCCTGAGCACAACCTGTGGTGTTAGCCGTAGAGATGTCCATGCTTGTAGACCTTTTCCAGCAGTTGCCCAGAAACAGCCACAATAGCTTCTCCCTCCTAACCTGACTGAATGCTTAAGGGTTAAAACTCTTCCCTCATCCAAAGCTGCACTTTCAGATAACATTCATGTTATCTTGGCTTGGCTTGGCTGACTTTATGGCTGGTCACGTGAGGTGCATAGAAGACTGGTGACTACTCAAGGAATCATGTGAAACTTCTGTAACTTGGAATCTTGCATTGTCTTGTACTTTGGTTAATGACTTTAATGGGCCTTTCGCAACAGTGTGATCATCCCACAAGAGGGTGTTGACTTGTGTCTGCCACTGATATAAACTGTACTCTTTGCAACGCTCTCTCTTTCAGATTTCTGGCCAGGATGTGGGCACAGGTGATGGTGTGCCTGGTGCTTGGTGGGACAGCCTTGTCGCTGCAGTGCCCTGATGGACGCAAATGCGAGGAGCCTTTCATCTGTTGCAGGCTTCCTGGAGAGAATGGATACTCTTGCTGCGACCAGCCTCAGGTAGGGATCTCGCTGAGATGCTGAGCTGAACTTTTACAAATTTTTTAAAAAAAGTAATTTTCTTGGCTAAAAACAGATACTGAAAGATCTGCACTGTCCTTAAACTTTATAAAATAAATCAACGAACCTACATGCATGCGGACTTTGCTTCATCCCATGTGCTGTGGGTGGTTAATGCAGGTGATTAATCTAAGTGGCGTAGCTAGCGAGGGGGGGCAGTCGGCCCCAGGTACCAGCCTTGGAGGGGGTGACACCACAAATGACCCAACATCGCTAACATCACAAAGGTTAGGAGTAACGGCATCATGCTATATACCGTTGGATGCGGAATTTCCAGCTGAATGCAGTGCAAAACACCGGGTTAAAATATCTCCTTTTCATCAAAAGTTGTGGCCAAAAAAATCAGAAACAAAAAAATGCATGGAAACCTATAGAAAGTGAAACCGAGCCATATAGCGTATTTACTCGTGAGTAGGTGAACATTTATTTATTTATACAGGTATTTATATACAGCCTTTCTTTTGGTTGTCAGATTTCTCCTCAGACTTTAATCCAAGGCGGTTTACATAGGCAGGCTGTTCTAAATCCCTGTAGGGATTTTTACAATTGAATAGTTCTAGTCTTTCATAGAACTCCTCCTTCCAGCTGGATTACTTCCTGGTCTGGTCTCTCTCTGGCCCTTCGCCTCCCACACTCCACTTGATGGCAACTCCTCTTTGCCACCTAGAGTCAGCTCATCAGTATATCAGCATGTCGTCAGTTCTGGGGTACTTCCGGTTGTTTTGAACTGGCAGCCTCAGATCTTCAGGCGGCAGCTCTACCAACTGAGCCAGACCTCCTGCCTTAGTGCATCAGAAAGGGCAGGCTGAGAGGAATCCAACAACACCAGAATGGTTCCTATTCAATGAAAGCAGCCCCTAAAAAACACCCAAGAACGAAGTCTCCTCCCCAAGCAGACAAATGTATTGAGCCCTATGGAAAGCGAAAGTAAGCCACATGTTGCATTTACTTGCGAGTAAGCAAATGTGCCTTGGCTGCTGGTCAAGGCGGGCAAAGGGGAATGCAAGGCTAGCTGCATGGTTCCAATCTGATGAAAGTGGAGCTTAACAAATGCTCCAGAAGGCAGCAACCCCCAAAAGAATAAAACAGAGGACAGGTCCTCTCATGGATTGAGAACTGATTGGAGGCCAGGAAGCAGAGAGTGGGTGTCAATGGGCAATTTTCACAATGGAGAGAGGTGAAAAGCGGTGTGCCCCAAGGATCTGTCCTGGGACCGGTGCTTTTCATCCTCTTCATAAATGACCTGGAGACAGGGTTGAGCAGTGAAGTGGCTAAGTTTGCAGACGACACTAAACTTTTCCAAGTGGTGAAGACCAGAAGTGATTGTGAGGAGCTCCAGAAGGATCTCTCCAGACTGGCAGAATGGGCAGCAAAATGGCAGATGCATTTCAATGTCAGTAAGTGTAAAGTCATGCACATTGGGGCAAAAAATCAAAACTTTAGATATAGGCTGATGGGTTCTGAGCTGTCTGTGACAGATCAGGAGAGAGATCTTGGGGTGGTGGTGGACAGGTCGATGAAAGTGTCGACCCAATGTGCGGCGGCAGTGAAGAAGGCCAAATCTGTGCTTGGGATCATTAGGAAGGGTATTGAGAACAAAACGGCTAGTATTATAATGCCGTTGTACAAATCTATGGTAAGGCCACACCTGGAGTATTGTGTCCAGTTCTGGTCGCTGCATCTCAAAAAAGACATAGTGGAAATGGAAAAGGTGCAAAAGAGAGCGACTAAGATGATTACTGTGCTGGGGCACCTTCCTTATGAAGAAAGGCTACGGCGTTTGGGCCTCTTCAGCCTAGAAAAGAAGCGCCTCAGGGGGGACATGATTGAGACATACAAAATTATGCAGGGAATGGAAAGAGTGGATAGAGAGATGCTCTTTGCACTCTCACATAACACCAGAACCAGGGAACATTTGCTAAAATTGAGTGTTGGGAGAGTTAGAACAGACTAAAGAAAATATTTATTTAGTCAGCGTGTGGTTGGTCTGTGGAACTCCTTGCCACAGGATGTGGTGATGGCGTCTGGCCTGGACACCTTTAAAAGGGGATTGGACAAGTTTCTGGAGGAAAAATCCATTACTGGGTACAAGCCATGATGTGTATGCGCAACCTCCTGATTTTAGAAATGGGTTATGTCAGAAGGCCAGATGCAAGGGAGGGCACCAGGATGAGGTCTCTTGTTATGTGGTGTGCTCCCTGGGGCATTTGGTGGGCCGCTGTGAGATACGGGAAGCTGGACTAGATGGGCCTATGGCCTGATCCAGTGGGGCTGTTCTTATGTAGAGGCTTGAGCTGGTAAGGTGGGCACTGGGGAGGGCTGAAAATCTCACTGATTTATCTGTGTGTGTGTGTGGGGGGGGGGTTATTGCAGGCAGGCTACAGAGAAAATTCACTTGGTGAAACAGGGCTGGCTTCCACTTATTTAATTATCTGTTTTTCTTTAATTTAATTATTTATAATTATTTTTCTTTGCTTGATGATGTCACTTCCAACCATGACATCACTTCCGGCGGGTCCTGGACAGATTGTCATTCTAAAACATGGGTCCCAGTGTTAAAAGTTTGAGAACCACTGCCTTAACTCAAAATAGGCCAATGAGACATCCTTGGGGGGGAAGGGGGGTTTGACACCCTAGTGACCAAAATTCTGGAAATCGTGGCTTTTAGGAATAATACCATCATGTTATATGCCATTTTTTGCAGAATTTAATCCATTGCTTGTAGGGAAATATTCACTGCATTTATTTTCTGGCTATTATTCATTTCATGTCATGACTATTATTATCTCTGTCTCACCTACCTCACAGGGTTATTGTGAGGACGAAACAAGGGGCGGAATCATGAACACCACCCTGAGCTGCTTAGAGGAAGGGTGGTATAAAAATGTTAATTAATAAATAAATTATTAATATAATAATATAAATAAATAAGTCGTGTGGGGTGACAAAAATTTATGGGTGTCAAATGACCTACCTACGCCTCTGATCTATTCTACTTTGTTCCTGGCTGCTCCGAGCCAGTATGAAAGCTCAGGCATTGGTGAGTTTCTAGGGAAAGAGAGTTTCACACTTCTGAGGCAACCACCAAGAATGCTTCTCTTGTGGTTCATCTTTGGCACCATGGAAGGGGCACTTAGAAACATGCTCCAAGCTGCTCTTAAAGGTTATGATAGAATGTAGGGTAGAGCCTCCCTCATAGATATCCTAGACCCAGACCATCTTGTGTATAAACAAATCCCATTTGTTAAGTTTTTTTGTAGTATTTGCTTGCAAAATATCTAACTTTAAACGTACTGGCTACATCTTGTTATCTTTTACATATTGCATCACAGTTGTTCTTGGCAAAATCTTTGTTTCTAGGTGCATATTTTTCATGCTAATGTTTTATTTGTAGATTGGACTGAATATATCTTAAGGTCACAGTCAACTGATAACTCAAATGATTAGTTTTGTTTTCTATTACTCCTCACTGTTTTTGTCCAGTATAATTGGACAATGCTATAAATCAGCATCACATTTTTGTCAGTTTAAGCAGCTACTAATTGTATTCAGGCCATTCAGAGTCCACCAGTTAACAGTTTATTGGCTTAAAACAAACGATACAGTTGACAATGTGAATGATAGTTAATTTTCAGCAGATTTCAGTTTATAATTACTGTGCCAGCCAAGGTTGAAGCTGAGTTTAGAACTCTCAGTGTCCAAGGATGCACTTCAGTTTCTTTATCGAGATTCCTCAAGGAGGAACTCGGTAATGGCAGACAAGCTTCTTAGAAAGGCCGGCTGCCTGCCATTGCTCACTTTCCCTTGTGAGATGCAGCCTCAGTGCAGGGTTTGGTATGTCCTGGGGTGTTTTCTCCGTTCACATGGTGACACTTGGCTAGCCTGCTCAGTGCTCCATATGACTGTTCTGCGCACCTCTCTGTACAAACATTGTGGTATGTTTTGAAGTGCAGGAGCTCTTGGTGACACAGCTGTAGCTGTGCATCGTGTAGCCATATGTGCTGCCCAATTCTACTGAATGTTTTGGCTGCTGGAGATCTCTTTGAGGTGAGCCCCAGCAGATGCCGTGGGACCTGCACAAGCAATATTGACCCATTTTGACCCATGCAGACAGATCAGGACCCCAAAGGCGCCGCCGCCACCACCACTCCCCATAGCAGGCTTACAGATTGCAGTTTGTGCACACTTGTGGGGGAAGGGATGTAAGCACCTCTCATTTTCAGTCTTGGTCTTTCTGTTGACAGTTCACGGAGGTGTCTCTGCGTATGCTGACCCCAAACAGTCTAGATGAAGTCCCTGGCACTGGGTGTCCTGACGGCAGCACATGTCCGGTGGAATACTCCTGTCTGCGCACTCCAGATGCTTCCTTTGCGTGTTGCCCCTGGGATGAGGTGAGCTGTGCGACCAAACTGGGAGAAGGGTTTGTACGGAGCAGGCAGATCCAGTAGAGCTGCTTTGCCCCATTCCTGAAAGTGTCAGCCTTCCTCTGCTTTATCCTGTGCTGAAAATCAATGTCCCGGGATAGATTTCAGAATGGGGATATGAAGTTTGCTATTTGCTTTCATTCAGTTCCTGTTCCAAACTTGCAAACAGGAACTGAAGGCGAGGTCTTCAGGCTAACGTAATCTTTTCAGGCTGTATGACAAGAGTTGAAAGAAAGAGAAGACATCCCAGGTGTGGGGATGGATTGAGAGTGGAAGGCTTGTGCAGCAGAAATCTCTTCCAAGACTTTTCCTGTCTCCAATCATGACTGCACTTGTGCAAATCAGGGCTATCTCCAAATAGCTGAGGTGCAAGGTAGCCATCTTCTCTGTACCACCCTGTTGCTATGCTTTAGAAAGATGTATGCACATTAGTAGGTGATCATGCTTATTTCCATGTTGCACTCAATGTCACCTGCCAATCTCTACAGACATTAAAGGCACAGATGCAGTCTAGGCTGGGTTTGGGTGTGATGGCTGTGCTACCCTTGCTCCCTTCCTTTCCTCCATATGTTTCCCTTAAGGAAAACCTTAGCATTGGGTTCAGTAGGGAAAGAGCTTTCTTGTGATACTTCGAAATGTCCACTGCATAGGCAAGTAGACAGAGTTTTGTGGATTCCTTGTTACTTTTGTCTCGCTTCTGCAAGAACAAGAGATCCTAGCCAGCCCACCTGTTGCATTGGCACCACCCTATTGGGCACCCAAACCCACCTGACCAGGTCAGAAGGTCAGTGGGGATGCTCAGGTGGTGGTAAAACAGGCAATAGGATGAACTAACAACATAACTGAACCTTGAAATCTTAAGCTGTTTCTGCCAACGTTGCATATGCGCAATAGGGACCAAATGTGTACACTTGTGGGCCAGGTTAAGGTGAAGCCCAAGGATGCTTGCATGTGTTCCGGCTTGGCTCCCTCAAAGAAAGCATCTCTGTGAGGTCAGGTTCTCATGGCCCTGTATAGGAATCAGAGAGGTGTGTTGGATTTTTCAAACAGATATGGGTAAGAACAGTTAGAGAACAATGCCAGGGCTCAGTGAGGAAGAAGAAGGTCAGCAACAATGGAACAACATCTCCTGCATCTGGATGACACAGCAGCCCCTTCAAGTTACTGAGGCATTGAACTAGAAAGTCCAAAACCAGTGGAAAATAGGAAGAAAAGAGGTGTCAATCAGGGGTTGTCTTGACAGAGACATTGAGGATTATTTTGCTTTTAAGTTTGCTTGTAATCACCTGCTTTATTTTTGCTGATATCCGTACCTGGGCAGTACCTGGGCAATATACCCAAGCCATTTTCCAAGTCTGCTTGTTTAGTTCTTTCTTCTTTTTATAATCCAGTTCAACACCCCTTTGATTTTTAATAAGCTTTACTAGCATTTTTAAATTCTTTACCTCCTGGTGGCTGGTTGAACTCAATCCAAGCCTTTCCTCAGTCCTCCTTCGCCCTTGACTTCATGTCACTAGATGGGATTGGAGTGGGGTTCTCCCCATAACTGGGAGGGAGCCTTTTAAGCACTGTCTCTGCCTGTGAAAACCTATGTAAGAAGTTTTGTTGGGATGTACCTGTACCGAACGCATTTAGCTTGAGTTGTCTGGTTCTCATCCTTCCTCCCACAGGGCGTTTCCTGTGCTGATGGCCTCCACTGCTGCCCCAAAGGCTCCCACTGTAGTGCTGACGGACACTCCTGCTTCCAAAGTCAAGGTACATTGCCATGAGGCGGGGTGCAAAATGTAGAGGTTGACATTTGTTATCAGATCCTTTTAGGTTTTTTGTCTTGGCTGATTCTAGCACTTCTGCAACTACAAGTGCTGGTTTGGTTGGGAAGTTCCAATGCCTTGTTCCATTCCCCATTGTTCTTTAACATTTATCTGTGATTCATTCACAAACAGGTAAGTGAGTGAATCTGAGGACTGGGCACTGCCAAAAATGTCCAGGGTTTTGAAAAATGTGGCAGAATTTCTAATCTATGCAAGGTTTCTTTTGCATTTTGGCTTCTAGTTTTAACCTCTTCTGCCACAGTCGGTGCTGTTCAGTGCCCGGATCACGAATCTGAATGTCCCAATGAATCCACTTGTTGTTTGATGAGAGACGGATCCTGGGGCTGTTGCCCAATGCCTGAGGTATGGGACCCCAAGACAGAGGGATGTTGTCACTGCTGGAGGGAGGAGGGCTGTCGCTCTCTTACGAGGAAGCAGGCTGTGGGCTGAGTTAGACCAGGCAATAATCGGGGTAGAAGGAATAGTAAATCCACCAAGTTTAGCTCCACAGCCAACACCCTTCCCATCAGATAAGAGGGTACTAGAATGCAGAGGCAATTGATGAGTTAGCTAGTGATTTGGTCTCTTGCAACTAGCCCTTGGGGACACAGAACCGTTCCTTTATTTTGCTGTGCAGACCACTTTGTGAACCTCTTTGTTGAAAAGCGGTATATAGATAGTCTTCATCATAACAATTCTTGATGATGAAGCCAGGCAGCCCTGCAAGTATAAGTAGAGTCAGGTATATGCTATGTCATGGGTGGCCAAACCACAGCTCATAAGTCACATGTGGCTTTTTGACATAGAATGTGCAGCTCATGGAAATACATTGGCTGAGCTCCAATTAATATAAAAGGTAAATAAGAAATCTTCAAGCTTTAGAATTATTTACCAGGTATAAATTGACTGTCCACTGGATTAAAACAAACGTTTAATGTTCACAATGTGTAAATACGTATATTTAAGAACTCAAATGCTTCTTAAATATTGCGGCTCTCAAACATCTGAAATTTATCGTATGTGACTCCTACGTTAAGCAAGTTTGGCCACCCCCCTGCTCTGTGCGCTTCCAAGGATAAAACTCTGTTCCCTAACTCTGTGCTAAGACAAGCTGGATTCTGGGATCTATGGATTTATGTGCATGGAAAAATCTGGCATTTCTCTGCACACTTCAGTTGTTGCTGTTTTGCATGATTCATCTTGGTGTCAACAAGTCGCAAGGAACATAGAAACTCTGTAGCCCCAATGACTGGAAATCTTATTTGGCCACAGTTTTTTGTCTGCTGAAACTTCAGCAGACATTACTCATGCACTTCCAAGCATATCTGTTCAGCCTGAAGGACTGGAAACCTTTTTTTTTTTTAAGTGGAGTATCTCAGGAAATTCAATTCTGTGTCTATTACCATATTCTATTCTGTAAAACTGAAATATCTGTTTCTAACTTACCAACCTGCAGAATCTACACACAGAATCTCAGGTCAATGCAAGATACTTTCCTGTCCTAACAATGGTGTAACGAGCCCGGTCTGGGGTGGGGAGGCCACCCCCCCACAGCATTCTGCACGTTTGCCATGCTCTCTGTGCTGGCGGGCACACTGCACTCGCTGCCCAAGCGCTTGGTGCAGCAAGCAGAGCTAAGATGGGCCCACAGCTGTGCCCATTTGGATCCAAACAGGAGCCATTCTGCACGTGGGGGGTGGCATCCTGATGTAGAGAGGAGATCTGGCATAATCATGTCACCCTGCTCCCAGCACCAGCTGACCCTGCCATGGCTGTGTCATAAGTGTCTTTGTCACAGAATTTACTTATGAGGATGAATCAGCGGTTGCTGATATTGGTTGCTGCCCTAGCCGCGGCAAATGAGCCAGAGCCCTGTAGCAAGGGTGAGGAGCAAATTCTGGCTGTGCTCAGAGGATGCTTAGAACACAGCCAAGCCCCTGGTCCACAGCAGGAGTGGGTCATGTGGCCATTGTTAGCCAAGACTAACACTGGACACTTGAGCCACAGAAGGCCAAATAGCCGAGTCCTATGCTCTCCTGTTTCTTATCAGAAAGCCCCACTTTGGGACATGTCAGCAACATGTGAGCAGATCCAACAATGCAGACACACAACCAGATAGCTGCCCTACGGTGTTTTTCCCCAATATGTGAGGCAGCTACTTATAGGGTCAGTTCATTGGGCCACCTAGATCAGTACTGCCTACACTCACTGGCAGGGATCTCTCCTATCACCTTTTTAAACTGGAAATGCCAGGGACTGAATCCAGGTCCTTCTGCATTCAAAGCAGGTGTTCAGGCCAATCTTGGCCTATTGGCAGGGATATGTTTAAAAAAGAATAACAAACGCCTGTTCTCAAAATAGCTCAGTACTGCTCCCCATATCAATTCAACATATTGGCAACAATTGAGCTAGCTATTCAACAGAAGGTATAAGAAAACTGTAAAGGAGCTCCAACAGCTGTCGCAAAAAGGACCAGGAACCCAATGTAAACAACCCCATCCTGGCTTCAGAGATTGACTAGGCAGTTCTTGCCATTGTCATTTGGCATAAGGTGTCGACACTAGTTTTTGTTTTAAAAATACTGAAAAGTGAGGTGCTCCAGAAGTTGAATTCTGTGCTCGGTATAGGTGGCTCCCCTCCCCTGTATCCACAGATCTGGTAACCACAGATTCACTTATCTGCAGATCTCACCACCCCCCACACCCCGCACCCATAAAGGTACCTTTATTTTTCTTTAGAAGCGATTGATGCACAGGTGTTCCTTGTTAACAGTGGAACATTCTTGCTTAACTGAAGAACTCCACATTCAGGCAACCAACCTGCATGCTAGATGGAGACTACACTGAATGTTAACAGGACGCAAGAACTGTCCTGCTTCCTGTTAACATTCAGTTAGTTTCCTCCCTGTGGCATGCAGGCTGGCTGCCTGCACATCGCATTCTTCAGTTAAGCGGGGGGGTGGGGGCTATTTATAGAGGGGGAACTCTATCAGCGGTTTCTGTGTCCGCAGGTGGGGGTGCAGGATGGAATCTCTGCAAATATGGGGGGATGCCTGTACTATCTTCTGCACTTGGGTAGAATTTTAGAACACACACTGCCTGTCGGAAAAACCTGGCTGAAGAGAGGCCGTGTTAATCTCTTTCTCCTCTCCCAGGCATCCTGCTGCCCAGACAAGATTCACTGCTGTCCTCATGCG
The DNA here is from genome assembly GCF_035046505.1 of Tiliqua scincoides. NCBI lineage: Eukaryota > Metazoa > Chordata > Lepidosauria > Squamata > Scincidae > Tiliqua > Tiliqua scincoides. Next base: position 78,397,877 of record NC_089825.1, read on the forward strand.
ACAACCTGTGATCTGGAGCACACACGGTGTTTGACGGCCTCCGGAGAGCAGCAGCCTCTTCAGAGGAAGTTCCCAGCGTGGAAACGGGCACTGGTGTTGGGTATGGACCACAGGGGCCGGATGGAACTGGGGTTATTGGTACCATTTAGAGCATCTGTGCTGGCTGCAGCTAAGTTAGTTCCTTTGCCACAGGCACTGGATCTCGTTTCGTCATGTTCTTTTTCTTAATCTTCAGATCCTGCAGCACTGTCTGAGAAAATTTCATGCTTAGATGATCCATCAGCCTGTCCAGGCACTGCCACCTGCTGCCAACTCCTTGCCGGCCAGTATGGCTGCTGCCCTCTACAAAATGTACGTATGGGCTAAAAACAGCTGAATCCAAAATAGGGCACCTGACTTTAAAAAAAAAATGATTGTGGACCAAGAGAACTCTTTCCCTCAATCTTGTGCCCCCTTGTCCTGCTCCATCCCCTGGCAATAGTGACGGTCTTTGTAAACTGCTTTGTGAACTTTTTAATTGAAAATCAGTTTATAAGTATTCTTAATATGCTAGATTTAACTGTGGTTGAGAAGAAACAAATGATGTTTACTGATGTGGCCATTGCAGTAGATAATAGAATCAAGGAGAAATAATGCCAAAGGATCACAAAATACAAAGACCTGAAAACTGAAATACAGTGCTTTTGGGGAAAGTAAACAACCATCACCCCTATCGTCATTGCTGCACTAGGAGCGATTGCAAAGGCCCTTAATACATATCTGACCAATGTAGGCATTGACAAGATAACAATTGCAACATGCCACGCTACTAGGAACATCAAACACGGCGATAAAACTCTTGAGTGGAATTCAAATTGGTGAATACCCAAAAATCCCAGTCCAAACATCTGGTGGGCTGTGACACCACTTAATAATATAATATAGAATTGTCCATCTAGATTTCTCCAGCTTCCTTCAAGGACTTTGGCCCATCATTGTCATGTGACAACTAGATTTTCTTTGGAAGCAAATGTGTATCAGTGCCCAGAATCCTTGCTGCCAGTGATCATCCAGATTTTGGGCATGAGCCCTTCTTGCCAAAGATGCTGCCCTCAACTAGAGAATGTGCCAGAAGGCTTGGTAGGGATTGGTGCCCAGCAGCCCATCTCCTTGCCCAGCTCAGGCAGGCCTGGACCTGAAACTTACCCTGAACTTACATTTTTTTCCCCCCTGCTAGGCTGTGTGCTGCAGTGACCACTTCCACTGCTGCCCACAGGGTACCACGTGTGACATGGAGAATTCCAAATGTGCCTTGACCCCACACTGGTTGTTGCCCATGACGAGCCTCTCTGTGGACCTCCACACAGGTGAGGGTGGCTCAGTCTTGTACTAAGGGGTGGGGGCTACATCCTGGGAGAAAGGAGGTGTATGTGTGCCATGTAGAAGAAGCTACATTTCAGTGGCAGCTCAGTTGCCTTTTATGTGCTAGATTTCCTGCTCCTCTCTTCCCTCCCCCATCTCCTTGTTGGGGACTAACGTGGCAGGCTTAGCCTTGATTCTGTGTCAGTACAGAGAGTGGCATTTGGCTTCCTGAGATCATTAGCCTGCATTCTTTTTCTCTCTTAAGACCAAGTTCCTAGGTCCAGACATGGCTGAAATACGCTAATAGGTTTGAGCAACGCCTGCTGAAAGCTTGGAAGCCAGAGGAGTTGCTCCATCAAGTTAGCAGGGGCTGGAGGCAGGGCATCAGTACGCTGGTACCGCTCCTGGCTCTGGCCAGCAGAAGCATAGTGAATGTTTCAAAATGGACAAAGAAAACAAAAATCACAGAATAAATTATGTGCATAGCATAGCACATGTTTTGATTCAACACCCTGGATTTTTTAAACGAATTACAGTGGACCCCTGCTTTACGATGGTAATCCATTCCAGAGACACCACTGCATTGTGAAAATATTGTAGTGTGAACCCAGTAATGCATTATTCCAAGACTTTTGAAGATGAAGTTTTTGACACAGAACTAAGCTATTTCCTTCCCTAAAGGGTGATTTAAAAGGTGCCTGCTGTGTTCTTTCAGAGGTCGTGATTATTGGTTTACACAGTATAACAATAAAACACAAATTACAAGGCCGTATTCTTCCCTCCATGCACACTGCCACAATGTTTAAAATGCTGCTGTTGGCGCTTGCATTTGCATTGCTGACTGGCTTGTCTATCGCCCACAGAGTTCTGTTGAGGGCAATTATGAGAGCATCATAGAATAACTTTTCCTATAGTGAATCTTGTTTTACTATTGAGAGTCCATTATAAAGTGATTTGATTGTTAAGTGAACCCGTTGTAAAGTGGGGGTCAGCTGTATATTGTTATGATGTTAACTTGGGCTGCAGCTTTGTGTGGTATCAGATTTGTATATTTTGTAGCCTGCGCAGCTCTGATTAACAGCATAATTATGTGGGGGCTTCTTAATGGGTTAATGATTGAGTCCTGGCCCAATGCTCTAGTTTCCTGGTGGAGATGGTCCCCCAGAAATGCCAAAATGCTGCTTTTTTTGGTCCAGTCCTGAGCTGGCATTCTCTGTATGTGGATCCCTAGTTCCCTTCAGAACTTTGTATGCTGTGGGGAAGGAGGATGCTTTTTTGCCATTTGTCTGCACTGATCAATGGGGAGAGAACTTTCTATTTCCATCCTGACCCAATTCTTGATCTCCCTCCCTACAGTTCACAATGTGCAGTGTGATGCACAGTACCAGTGCCCAGAAGGTAACACCTGCTGCCAGCAACCCTCAGGCACATGGGGGTGTTGTCCCCTGGTGGAGGTGAGTATCAGTCCCCTGGTGGTGATGAGAAATGCATGCTATTCTCCATTGCAAATCAGGAGTGGCTATAGAGCACAAGTGCTGCATGCGGAAGGCTCCATGTTCTGGCTCTCCTTTATAAAAGGCTCTCAAGTGGCAGATGGCAAGGATCCCTGCCTGAGACTTTTAGAGACCTTCTGTCAGACAAACTGGACCTATGAACAAATAACCTAGCTCAGTGGTTCCCATATTGGTGGGTTGAGACCCAGCTGATTTTTGGTGGGTTACTTACCCAGAGGAGCATTTAGTGAGTTGCAGCTCTGTGTGCCTGCTTCTAAATGAGCTCGAGTGGGCCAGGATGGTGCCTGCCATGGCAGAAGGTGCCCTGGAGTGCTACCTGGCTTGGCGCCAAGGCTAACCGCAATGAACGGCTGATACCCCTTGCATCAGATGAGGTCAGGAAGCATCAACCCATACCTTATCACTGTGCTAGAGTAGCCCAACAGCCCATGAGGGGCTGGTCTTTCCCCCCAAAGGGCAATGGGAGGGCAGAGCATGGAAGCAGGGAGGTGGTGACAAAGGAGGAGGGGGCAGAGCTCTTTTGGAACTGGAAGGGAGACCAGAAGCGGGTTGTGGTGCTAAAATATTTGGGAATACCTTAGTACGAGGCAACATTGTGTGTCCTCATCACACATATAGTTCCATGATGAATGTTGAGAATCCTCTGTCCCTTCTCTAGGCTGTGTGTTGTTCAGATGGCATCCACTGCTGCCCAAAGGATTACCAGTGCAACTTGGAACAGGGAACCTGTTTGAAGGACAGCCAGAATATCCCATGGGTGGCAAAAACAAGCTCTGTGGTGGTCTCTCCTGGCATGGTGAGTATTGTGGTGCAGCAGGATACTCATGCCTCCTGCTATCAGGCATGTAGGGCTGCTGCCCTCTACTGCAGGTGAGGAGAGACACCAGGCAAAACCCTACTGCAGTTTAGGGGATGAGGCACACTGCAGCCCCCTTCCTTATGTTCACTGCCTAGTGCCTCCAAGTTTAGGAACTTGGGGTGGATTGAAATCCAAGCCCTGCTGCTTGAAAGGTGTCCTTGGATGTATTGCCCTCAGTGAAATGGGAATGGTCATGTGCAGAGAGTGTGTGAGTGAACACCAGAAAGAAATATATTTGTCCCCCAGGAGATAAATTTTAACAGCTAGAGCCCTGAAGCCAAAATTATGTTGTTTTGAACTGCCAAGTGAACTTCGGCCTTCCTCACACTTGTGCTTCAGCCTTCCTCACCTTTGGCTCCTGTTCTGGCAACACTGGAGAGGGATGTGAAATGCGACGACCGAACAAGCTGCAGTTATGGGCAGACATGCTGCCGTCTGGCTTCGGGCCAATGGGGGTGCTGCCCTTTTGCACAGGTAAGCTGGTTCGGGGGTGGAGAGTGTTACCACAGCTTTCTCTCTGAATCTCCCGCTTCATTTAAAGTGCAAATGCAGAGGAACAGGCAAAGTAAGGAGCCAGCTTCTTTGCATTCATCTGTTTGCCACCACCCTCAGTTTGCCACCAATGCAGTTGATTGCTTCATGGATGGGCCAGCTGTGCCCAGAGGGTGCCCCATTACCCAAACAAGATAGTTGGCTGAAGAGTGGAGACCATGTTCCTAGGCTGGAGAAGAAGCTGGCAATCCTTAGCATGATGATTTTGAACAGGAATATGGAATGCAATGGCATGGGGGCTCCTGCTGCCAGAGCAAAGTGGGGGAGTGGATGTTACTCCTTTCCAGAAGCGTGTTGATCTTGCAGGCTTAAAAAAAATAGGTATTCCCCATGAATGGAGGGTTGGCTTGGTTAGCTGATCTTCAGAATTTGCGTGGCGATTGCCTGAGGCCCATGGCTTGCTTGTTTCTTTTCCACAGGCTGTCTGCTGCGCTGACCACGAGCATTGCTGTCCCAGTGGCTACACCTGTGACGTAGCACACAGCACCTGCTCCAAGAGTGCCTACTTCTCCCCCTGGATCTCAGTGGCTCCCGTTCTGGCGACAGTGGAAAGGGACGTGAAATGTGACGACCTCGTGAGCTGCCCTGATATAGCAACATGCTGTCAGCTGCCTTCAGAACAATGGGGGTGCTGCTATTATCCACAGGTAAGCTGGTTCAGGGGTGGGGAAGGGGAGCGTGTTGCCACAAATGAAGACGGAACAACCCTACACGTGCATTAAACAAGTAGTAAAAGGATCATTGCCTTAGGTTAAGGTGCACTGAAGGGGGGTGTTGCCCCATTCCAGAGGTGCGTTGATCTTGGGTGCTCGAGATGTGTGCTCCTGACAAGCGGAGGGTTGATTGGGCTAGCTGACCTTTTAGTTTCTGTGTGGTGTTCTGCTGAGGCCCATGACTTGTTTGTTCTCCACAGGCCGTCTGCTGTGCTGACCACGAACATTGCTGTCCTAGTGGCTACACCTGTGACTTAGTACACAGCATCTGCACCAAGAGTACCCACCTCTCCCCCTGGATCTCGGTGGTTCCTGTTCTGGCAACACTGGAGAGGGACGTGAAATGTGACGACCGGACGAGCTGCCCTGATGGGCAGACCTGCTGTCGCCTGGCTTCGGGCCAGTGGGGGTGCTGCCCTTTTGCACAGGTAAGCGGGTTTAGGGATGCAGGTAGTGGGGAGCCTTGCTGTTATGATCCAGTGCGAGACTAAAGTGTAGTGGTGGTATTCGGTTCTGGGCACCAAAGCTTGAGAGACATGTTGGAATTGTATGTGTTGTCAGTGTTTACAAAGAAACCTTATTAGGTAGTGGTAGCACCCTGTAATTTGTCTGCAGTGGTTTTCTTAATGGTGAAGGAAACTGACTCTGTATATGCTTATGTTTTTTCTGATTCTCAGTGTATGTGCCATTGAAATTCTTCCTAGGTTTCAACCGTGTTGAGTCCTGGTTCAAATTATGACCATCCATGGGTTGTAGTATAATAAGATTTCTCTTTATTAAAAAAAAAGAAAAAAGAAAAAAAAAGGGCAAAATTCAGTATTGGAGTTGCTTACAGAGCCCCTGGGGAAAAAAACCATGAGATGTATCATAAAGGAACAAACTATATTCTTTGGTCAGTGATGTTTAGAGGAAAATGTTTTGTGATGGAAATTTCTCTAAAAATTTGACTTTCATGTCATGACAAGGGCATTAATCAAATGCATATGGAATTGGCTATACTAGGCAGTTTCATAGCTGCAATTGAGATTTTATACATCTGTGTCATTGGGAAGCCTGTAAATATAATCAATGTCTGTACTCGGGTCTGTGGGCAAATACAAATGAGTACAGGTTCAACCTTGTTATACATGAATTTGACTCAACACAAAAAGCCACTGCAAATGAGAAGGAATGTGCTGATCCCTGGAGAAGGGGGAAAATGCATCCCTTTAAAATCACAGTTTAAAAAACTGCTTTTTACAGTTGTAGAGAGACATGCAAGTGATTACAGGTATAATCTAATTATCCACAGATTTTTCTATCTCAGTGTGATGAGAAATACCCTTTAAATTAAAGGAAAACAATAGCCTCATTAATGCAAGAGAGGGCAGCCGGCTGACAATCCATCAATCATTCTCTCTCCAGGCACAAGGCAAACCCCTCCCTTCACCCTGAGCATGTAAAGGGAGGCTAAATGGCAGTGATTATTACCTCCATTCTTTCCCCCTCACTGGGACTCCTGGTGAAGGGACAGATTGCTGCCTCCTGGTAAAGCCTAACTGCCTGGAAAGAGACTGATTGCCTCTGTGTGCATTACAAAAGGTCAGCAAGGCTGTTTTTAAATCACCTGAGCAAAGGGACTTTATTCTTTAAATTGATTTGCTTTAGTGCTTTTTTGCCATCCGCATGAGTTCTGGGAACAGAGCGCTCTCGAGTAATGAGACTCAACCTGTATATTGACAGTGTTCAGTTCACAGCCCCCTACAACTAGAGAGAGGATGCTGAGTGTGATGGATACTAGTTTGTGACCCCAACAGAAGTGTTTGTGTCAAAGTCTTGATTACCGGGACTTCTTTTGGGAGCCTCCCCAAATGAGTATGGAAGGAATTCCCAGTCTGAAACCAAGCGGTTCCTTCCTGCCCTTTGATTTTGCTGCTTCTCCCCAGGCCGTTTGCTGTCTGGATCACATCCACTGCTGCCCCAGTGGCTACCAGTGTGCCCCAGAGAAAGGCAGTTGTGTGAAGAGCGGCGACAGTGTCCCTTGGCTGGAGAAGACGCTGGCGATTCCCAACAGGATTTCCTTGAACGGGGATGTGAAGTGTGACGACAGGACTGCCTGTCTGGATGGGACCACCTGCTGCCGAAAGGCCACAGGGGAGTGGGGGTGTTGCCCCATTCCAGAGGTGCGTTGATCTTGGGTGCTCGAGATGTGTGCTCCTGACAAGCGGAGGATTGATTGGGCTAGCTGACCTTTTGGTTTCTGTGTGTCGTTCTCCACAGGCCATCTGCTGTGCTGACCACAAACATTGCTGTCCCAGTGGCTACACCTGTGACGTAGCACACAGCGCCTGCACCAAGAGTACCCACCTCTCCCCCTGGATCTCAGTGGCTCCTGTTCTGGCAACACTGGAGAGGGACGTGAAATGTGACGACCGAACGAGCTGCCCTGATGGGACAACCTGCTGTCGGCTGGCTTCGGGCCAATGGGGGTGCTGCCCTTTTGCACAGGTAAGCAGATTTAGGGATGGAAGTGGTGGGGAGCCTTGCTGTGACGATCCAATGTGAGGTTAAAGTGTAGTGGTGGTATTCGGTTCTGGGCACCACTCCTTAAGAGATTTGTTGAAGCCTTGTATACAGTAAGGGTGAAGGGAGGGATTGCTTGCTTCAGAGTGACACTGTTCTAAGTGCCTGGAGAGATGACGATTGATGAATTGTCTGCCCGTTGCCCATTAATGCATTAATGAGGCTATTGTTAAACAACATTTTTCCTTTAGTTGAAGGGCCCTTCTGATTGTGCTGAGATAAAACTTGAGGTGAAAAATCCATGGATAATTCGGTTATACCTGTACTAAGAACAGTCATACATCCAAGTTATATAAGAATGTCTTGATCATACACCCTCACAAGATTAAGGATACAAACCCTATTTCATGAATACTTAATGAGAGGAGCCAGGACATGCATATGGCCAGAGTGTGCACTTCTTAACAGTTGGGGCTCGTTAACTGATATCATCCAAACTAGCCAAAAGCTCTCTGCCCTCTTGCCTCTATACTAGCCTCCATCTGTAGATCAGCTTCTGGCTTCCTGAGTCTTACAGCCTGGGGTCTGTTTATCTCTGAGTTTTCAATGATGCTTCTACTCTAGCAGTTCCCAGAATCCTTCCCGGACTTTGGGACCACAGGTAAGTAGTTGTGGGGGTGGAGCCTGGGGTAAGAAAACCAGAAGTGTGCTCTGATCTCCAATGGAATGATTTCAAACATCAGGGAGGCCCGCAGAGGGGCCTGTGGGCCTCCTGGACCCTCCCTGAGATCAACATGACCCCCCCAGGTAAAGGGGAAATCCCTGCATTCCCGCAGCACCACAATTGTTGCTGCACTGTCGGGACACCCATTACTGGGCCACTCCCCTTAAGGGGGAATGGCCCAGTTTTGGTTCCCAATGGTGGGTCATGACCACGACTTCAGGACCTACTCTAAGAGGCCTGAGCTGCTCCCCCTGCACCCCAGCAAAACTGCCATTTTCCAGCAGGAAACTCTGATATTAGTAGAAAGAGGGTACACAGGCAAGGGGCACATAGGCCGGAATACAATGGGATAGTTCAACTGAGGGCATCAAATTCTTGCATGTTAATTGCAGTTTGGTTAGCCTGTCTTTGAAACCAGGGCTACCCCATTAAAAGCCTTGCACCGATATCAATGAGGACTAACTTGGTTGTCTTTCCTGCAGGCTGTCTGTTGCTCAGACCACATCCATTGCTGCCCTCAAGGCTACACCTGTAACCAGGGTTCCTGCCAGAAGTCGCAGCAATCTGTGCCTTGGGCCACCAAACGTCCTGCCAGTTCACTGCAAAGCCAAGCCATCCGCTGCAACGACACTGCCAGCTGCCAGGAAGGGCAGACTTGCTGCAAGAGCGTGACGGGCGACTGGGCCTGTTGCCAGCTGCCCAACGTGAGTTCAAGAATGGTCTCACACTTCTGCCATGTGCTGACTGCTGTGAAGGTTTCCAGGCACCACCTGACATGGCCACATCGATTGACAAGTGGTGGCCCTGTTGTTTTTTAACACGGTTATGCTTTGATCGAACTCAACTCTAGGAGAAAAATGGGGAAGATGCACACTTTGGCCAGGACTGTGGACAGGTACAAAATGCAGAGAAGGAAGGGTGTCAGTCAAAGGCAGTGGCAAGTGGTGGGCAGGGCAGCAGGAGCAGGCAGAGCCTTGTTGGAATTGGGTTGTTTGGAGAGCTGACGTAGGGCTGCCTGCAGGTGTTAACATTTACAAGTGTGCGAGAGACTATTAGGGTGTAATTTGGGCCATGTGTCCTCTTGTGCTTACAAAGCAATAACACAGGCCAACACACATTTTGCTTCCTTAAACATTACACCAATTTCTGGGTATATTTGGGATGCTGATTCAAAAAATGGCATCCGTTTTGCCCTGTCACGTCTAGTTTTGGAGACACGGCATACCCTCTTTAGTGAATGGTTTAAGCAGCTTCCTCATGAGGAAGCTGCTTGAACCATTCACTAATGAGGCTATACTATATCTCCAAAACGAGATGTGATAGGGCAAAACGGATGCCATTTTTGGAACTGGCACCCCAAATTTGTATCAAACCACCATAAAGTTTGGGAAAAACTTTTCTGACCCTCAGTTTTGTAGGCCTGTGTAATCCAAAGCCTGTGTGAACAAAACCAAGTTCTGTGTTGGAAGTGCTGCTTTTCCTTGGGGCATTACCTTTATTTTGCTAGTCATGGGGAGATGCGAGGTAAAAGCCTCTGGAATCTTCGTTGGCCATCTCCAGCTATTAAAGGTTTCATCAGGAGTTGGACCCACACTTTCAAGGCTGTTGCAATGCCTGTTCAGTGACATGTGTGACAGTGGCAATTACACATGTATTGAAACTTACATGTTCCAGGGAACTTTGACTGTTTGCTTGTGGCACACACCTCAAAGGGTGTGATTTGAGAGCTTAAGAAGAAGGCAGTAGTTGGAAGCCATTTTTTTGAAAAAGTGCTAAATTACAGTACTAGGATAAGGAATGCAGCCAAATTAGTACTGTATGTGAACGGTGGTATGTAAAACAGTTGGTGGTGAATAAACAAATGGCTTCTGAGTGCCACTACTAAATGCTCAACAAGATGAGGAAGGGAGAGGAAAAGGGGGGGGGGAATAGAAATGCAAGATCATGGGGCTGACTGAATATGAGAGAGACAGTGTTCCTGAAGTTGAGCAGGGCTGTAAGAGAAGAAAAGTAGAATGTCCTTTTATGCTTTGGAGGAAGGAGGCATGGAGACGGGCAGAACATACATGGAGAGCAGAAGGGAGTATGCTGTAAAAATGAGCACATCCTGCTCCTGTGCCACATGGAGCACATCCTACTCCTGTGCCCCTGGAGCAGCTGCCTTCAGACAGCGAGAACTCTGTCAGGGCTCTGCTCTCAGCCAGCCAGCCAGAGAGACAGACAGGCTTCCCTGAGGGCAGGGGAGGTTGGTATTCTCCCCCTCCCATCCTGCCCCTGGAGCAGCTGCCATTAGACAGGGGGAGAGACAGCCAGCCAGCCAGCCAGAGAGACAGACCCAGAAGGCTAGAGAGTTTTCTGTGGGGACACCGGCTCTAGAGCAAGCTAAAGAGGGAGAGGATAGTCCTGTGCATATATGCAAAGAACCAACCTGTGGGGAGGCGAACTGCAGTCAAAGATCTGAATGTAGCTGGTCTTGCAACAATGGGGAGTTTATGCCCCAAGAGCCTAGTGTAGACCCCTGGGTGAGCTGTCTGCCAAATAAGGGAGATAATCCTCACCCAAGGATTCAGGCCCCTTGAACAATTGGGCAAGCATCTTAGAAAGGCTTCCACAAGCCATTTAGGTGACTTGGTGTCCTTACGGCATTTGACAGGAGAGCTGGACCAAAGGGGGTCGGGAGAGAAATCTCTAGTCACTAGAATTCACTAGGTGGGAGCAAATGAAACTCTCTAAGCCAATATGGCTTCATTTGGGACTTTTCTTTGACTGAGAGACTTTTCTACATTTGGGACTCTTCTTTGACTTTTCTTTCTATTTCCTGGCATGGATGCCTTGATTGCTGTGGGCCAGGGAAAAATGATTAAATTAGGGTCTGGATCCACTGGCTGTTCTGTGCCAGAGCAAGATGATTTAATTAGGTGTGGGGAAAGGGCGGATGCCTCCAAACCCCTTCCAATTTGCTTCACCTTTTCAGAATGTTGATAAAGAGAGGCTGATAGCTGCATGCAGTTGTTAGAAGGCTTCAGTCCATTGTTCCTTCCTTGGCTTAAACAGCCTTGTTCTAGTGGTAGGAAGTCTGAATGTTTGTGCTGTGCTGTGCTGTGAAGCTCTATTCAGTCTGGGATTTGTGCATTGCTAGCAATAACCTGGCTGGCATTCCTAGCATTGTCTTAGATTTATGTCCTACATAAATCATTTGTCCTACATTATGTCCTACATTAAATCATAAATCATCCTGCTGGAATCATTTTAGAATGAAAACTGACATTCTCAGGATGCTGAATCCTGCGCCCAGGACCAGTTTCGCAGCTCATGTGCAGCCCTTGAAGAATAACCTAGAGCCACTGGTGCTTGGAGCTGCCTTAAACAGTCAGCCCAGCCCTGACCTGTCATGGCAGTAGCCTTTTCACAGTCCTGCTTACTGATGTTGCTGGAGTTTGGTTATGGCGTTGCGTGAAAATAACACCCTTTGCAACTGAGTTAAGGCCTTCCTGTAATCTGTTTCTCCTGAGGAAGAGCAAGCTCATGGCATGTGTGGGAGAGATTTTAACTGAGACCAACTGAAGACAGGGATGTTTTCCTTCATATGGCAGCTCTTTATCAAGGAACGCAAGGCAGGACAACGTTTGTATGTCTCTTGGCTCCTACAGGCTGTTTGTTGCGACGACCACCAACATTGCTGCCCATCTGGCTACACCTGCAACACGGCGGCCCAGACTTGTGAGAAGCGGCTGCAGCCCCGGCCCTCTGTGATTAGATCTGTGTATTCGGTGCCACTGCTTTCTTCCCGCATGCCCACACTTAACCGGGATGTGCAGTGTGACCTGCAACACTACTGCCACGACCACCAGACCTGCTGCCAGACAAAGACAGGAGGGTGGGCCTGTTGCCCCTTCAATAAGGTTAGTGCTGTCCAGCCCAGGGAATGAGTTAGTGGGAGGGTGATTTGGCAAGATTCCACCGAGGGATACAAGAAGGGTGACCTTTATCAGGGGGTGTCAAACTCATTTCATATAGTGGGCACTTCTTTCTCACCTAGAAACTCATTAGCTGCAAATGAAAGAGAAAATGTAAAGATCTTGATGATACTTTCAAGATATTGGACAGCCCAAATATCACATGGGCCACCCTTGCAGCAGTGTCACTTCTGCATTGTGTTACTTTGCAGCTCAACAGCTGGGAGGTGGTCTTCAAAGTGACGCCTCAGCAGGTGGCACTACTGAAAGGGTGCCTCATGTGATAGTTGGGCTTTTTCAGGGCCTTGGCAATGTCTCCATCTCACCTTCTTGGTCTTCACCTTCCCCCATAGCATTCCTCACCTTCCAAGGCCTCCTTCTGTCTGTCCCTCCCAGAGCCTCAGCAGAAGCAGCACAGCTGAAAGGGTAGTGCTGGGAGAGCCCAGTTATAATGGGGGGGGGGTGGATAAGGAGATTCCAGAGGCTGCGTCCAGCCCACAGGCCTTACGTTTAACTCTCCTTTTCTTTAGCATAGAAAAGGCCTAGCAGCAGTGTGTCGCTGCATAAATTAAAGGAAGTGAAGCTGGAGGAGCATTTTCTGGGTTGGAAAAAAGACTAGGGCTTTAGTCTTCCAGCTCTTCATTTTGATTTCTTGTCCATCACAATTTCTAAGGATGTTCTAAATATTTTATCAAAACTGTAAGCCGCCTTGAGCAGTGCAGTTAGACTGGAATGGCAAACTAGGAAGCTGAAAGCAAAATAAAATACAGTTGTTAAGTCAAAAAATGTACTAGTGCTGGAAATAAGTGTGTAAGGCAGACCCTGACCTCCTACAGGCTTGCAGTAGAAATTTTTTAGGTTTAATAAAGCCTAAATACAATATTTTTCAGCAGGACTTAACCCTCATCACCTTGACACACACTCTCTGTTTCCTCTCCCAACCTTGCAGGGAACCTGCTGCTCTGATAAGCGCCACTGCTGTCCACTGGGCTTCCGCTGCTCCCGTTCTGGATTGGACTGTAATAGGAATGGGCCGCTCCGTTGGGACACCCAGCCTTTCTTCACCCGTTCTACTGAAGCACAGCCACTTCTTTGAAACGCCTTCTAGGGTCGATAGGCCCCGTGCTTGAGGCTGGAGTGAGTGGTCCTTTTTCAGGGAGGAGCATGAGATGGGTGGGAGGCAACTTCTCTCTAGTTGTTCCAACCTTGGGGACTCTGACTGTCCTACACTTGCTCCGCTGGACAAGGGAGATCCTCTGATGTTGCCCATAGCAACAGTCCCACTGTCTTCTGCTGCTGTGCCCAAAATCGGGGCTGCAGCCTGAAATGTAGGGGAGTTGCCACCTTCACTTTTCCTAGGTAGACTTCTGTGGGCTCAATACTTTGCTTGGCCTTCGCAGTTCCTTATCTTTTTTTAAAAAATTTTGTTATACACTGAACGAAGAGAGAAAAACAAAAGAGAAATCTCGACACTGGCTCGGCAGCTGTTTTTTGCTGTATCACTTGCACTCCTGCCTTCAGTGTGTTCTGTTCCACTGGGGCTCTTGCAGTTTCTCCCCCTTCCCTTCTGCTACCTCTTATCTACCCCATCAAAGTTATCATGCACCTTTGCAGAACAGAAGCAATACACACCCTCTTATATTCATGGTACTTGGCAAGAACAGGCAAAATCATGCCTGCCCAAGCTTCATGAACCACTCCAGGGACATTCCTCCCCACAAGATATCCATGATCCCCATTTTTCTAAAGGTGGCCCCTTGTACACATCTCCCCATTTCAAGGAAAGGCCTTGCACTGTTGCAAGGAGATATAAGGTAGGGACAGGAGAACGTATGTTGGTTTGCTTTCACCATGCAGTTGGAGCCTTTGGCTCCTGAGGAAGCAGGAGAAGGCCTTGTAACATCCTATTTGGGGTACCTTATCCAGTGCCACTACGCCCCCCCTTTTGTGGCTTTAGCAAAATTGCCCTCTCTCTTTTTCTCTCTGGTAATACGAAAGTCCCCTGGAGGACAGAAGGTGACTTTTATTGTTGATTGTTTGTTAATTTTGACGCTGTGGTTGCACATGCGAGAGTGGTAAATTCCAATAAAAGGTTTGATAAAAAGTTGTGCGTGTGAAAAAGGTGCAGGAGTGAAAAGATGGCATTAGCTGGGGAAAAAAGTGAGCCTGACTGGTGAAATTCAGGGCCCATAGCTGGGGTGGGCACTAGGGCACATCTTGAATGCAGTTGATGCATCCCCAGGAATCTCCCTCGGAGTCAGTGTTGGAGACTTTGCATCGCAGGAGGAACTACGTCCCTGCTCATCTTATGGCAGCAAATTTCATACATAAAATATTTCTGCACATTACATAATTAATTTATATATCCTGAATCTTACCACTTGGTTTCAATAGTTAACCCTGAGTTCTGTCTGTTCTCCACACCATTTCTAGATGTGTTTGAAAACTGTTATTTATTTTATTCAGAAGTAAGCCCTTTGTGTTCAGTAAAGACTTCAGTAAGATCTGATCTTACTCACCTGAACCAAACCTCTCTAATTGTTTCATAAGACTTCTGCACGTCCTCCTTGTTCATCTTTTCTGTGAAACTCTTTCTTTTTCCGATACAGGCATTGAGAGGAGCAGCCAAGGCAACTGGGGGGGGGGGGGAAACAGAGGTGCTTGACCCTTTGCCAGTCTGCTGCCTGATGCAACTTAATTTCAGTGGTTCAGTCTAGCAGTTGGTTATAATAGGGATCTCTAAACTTTTAGGCCAGAGGGCCAAATCAAATATTTTGGCTGGAAAAATAAATTTTAAATATAAAACTTATATACATTAGAAGGTCTCAGAAAGCTTAAAATCTTCAGATGGCCTAAAATGTCACTTCTGGTTTTTCAGGAAAACAAGAAAGTGATGTTTTTAGGACTTTAGGAAGGCATTCTGATGGGAGGTGCATGGCCTCCTCAGAACACAGCTCTAGTCACATTCAGTTGAGTGGGCCAGAGGTTTGCCACGGGCCAGATAAAGGCTTGTTGTGGGCCACATCTGGCCACCAGGTAAGGGTTTGGAGAGCCGTGGGTTAGAATAATAGCCCCCCTTTTGCAAGGTGGCTCTCAAGCAAGGATTCCTGAAACTAGCTTCACCCTACTCCTTTGCAGAACATTTTGCTGGCTGTTTATGGTGAATTCCATTCTTTCACACTGAAACTCCATGTTCTGCCCCAATCCAGGGTTAGATAATCCATGAAATTTCTTTCTTTTAGGAATAAACCACACAAGCAGTAGAGAGGGTTACAAAGAAAACACATTCAGAATTGTGTGGGTGATCAAAATTGTGGAGATACTTCCAAAGCAGCTTGAAAGCTAACGTTTTGTATTCATGTAGCATATTCACATCTTGTTTTAAACTTGCCTAATAACGTTTCAGTGACCAGTTTTGCTCTATCCCCATTTTGCTACTATGGCATCTCCTCTCAGCATGATATCATCCACAGCAGCAGTGAAAGAAAGCACATGAGTGGTGGATGAGTTTCAGCGAATATACACTGCTGTTCTTAACCGGCAAATTGTTTCCATTTCCATCTACCTCCTCCAGGGGTGCAGCAGCTGTAAAATGTACACACTGGTTTTCCTTCCCTCTGCTGCCTCTTCCTGTGCTCCATTCAAGCAGAGTTCCTCTTGCATAGATGACTCAGTATCCAGTGCCAGCTATTAAGCTGGATTGCCCTTTCATCGTGCCACACAAGGTCAAACCCTCCCCCTTCTTGAATTGCACGAACATCTCTTCTGTCGCATTTCATTCACAAAAATGTGCACAAGAAGCAAGGATCAGAAAGGCACATCTAATTAGATAGTGCTCCTGCACTCGCACAAACTCCACAGGATCTCTTTTAAAGATGGACCCCCTGCAGAGCAAGAAGTCAAATTGGGTGGAGGGCCGGGAGGAAGAACACAGAGGGCAAACAGACAACTGGTAACAGCTGGTGATGCTTGGAGGGACTGGCCAGTTACTGTACTGCACTCTCCAAGTAGCACACAGAAGGTGATGCACATCTTCAGCCACACGTCTTTGTCAGTTCCAAAAAGCTCTACTTGCTTCCATACATTCTCTACAGCAGTGGTTCTCACACTTTTAGCTAAAAGTATACACTGCTGTACACATACACTGCTCTACAGGAAAAGTAGGATTATTTGTGTAGCATTTAAACTTGTGTGCATTTAAACCAACAAGAGAGAACAAAGCTCTTTTGGTCATATTGCTTATATGATGGAAAAAAGAAGGGCAAAATTGTAATCAATGGGCAGCCCAATCCTATCCCACACAGGCCTGTGCAATGCAGCAGTGCCAATGGGGTGCACACTATGTTATGGGGAGGGACAACAAGATGGGCTGGGAGAGATGCAAATAAAAAAATTGTTATATTCCTGTAAGCTGCCTGGCCACCAATGAGTCTCCTCGGACCTACATTAGTTATTTAGCCAACATAAGTCTGAGAAACCTTTGGGGTGTGTTGGGTGAGGGAAAGGGGGATAGGATCTTGACGTGTGCCACTGCTGCAAGACCCTCCCCCTCCAGTTAAGCTTACTCCCTGCCCCACTCCTTCCCCGCCATCACATTACTTGCTCTGAAGCAGGCTGGGTAAGCTGCTGGTGGATGCACGAGCCTCCAGCCATTTGCACTGCTGCCTCTGAAGCCCACGATCAGTGGCACAGCTGCTGCAGTGCTGGACTGGGACAACAGCAGATCACAAAGCCTAACTTAAAACATGAGTAGAAGGGCAAAGCAGATGCCTGCTTGTATGGATGCATGTGAAACTGCCTGATGGCTTAGGGCAGTGGTTCTCACACATTTAGCACCAGGATCATTTTTAGAATGAGACTCTGCCAGGCCCCACTGGAAGTGATATCATGACCAGAAGTGACATCGTCAAGCAGGAAAATTTTTAACAATCCTAGGCTGCAATCCTACCTGCACTTACCCAGGAGTAAGTCCAATTTACTATCATTGTTAAAAAAATATACATAGTAGCTTGTTAAAAATATAAGTCTGTAACATTTCCCCAATTGCAGTCACATACCATGGGAGCATCAAGATTAATATATTAAAAATAAAATATTGAAATGAATGGGGACCCACCTGAAATTGGCTCACAACCCACAGTTTGAGAAACATTGGCTTATGGGGTTTGCTCAAGTTAAGAAAAAACATTACATAGAAAATATAAACTAAGCTTTTCAAACTACAGATAAATAGATATCATCACATACACGCAGACACACACTCTACATATATTGTATACCATATACAAAAATGCAGTATAAACATTTGGAAGAAAATATTTGCACATTCCATTCCATGTTCAACAGCAGATAGGTTTTTCCTTAGAACAGCTATAGTTTTTTGTTGCCCATCCCCATCCTAACAGCTACTAGTCATTAACAAGAAGGAAACATTAGAGCCACTGCAAATATGTTGATTGTCTTCATACTCAATAATAATACATTTCTTGTTCAGATGAGATAGCTTGGAATTCCCCAGCAATTTTCTCCTACAGTGACAAAGACCAGGGCTATGGCCAGGCACAGCTTCCACAACTGTTTTGATTATTATTTTCCAAGGTTCTGCAGTACCAGAAGTTGCAGTCAGCCTCATTGGTTAATGAATCATCTTGCCACATGAAAGTACGTTAGCAGAAGGCAGACCTGCTTACATATGCAGAAATCTTTTGTCAGTGTAGAATAGTGGTTCCCAATCTTACCAAGGCCACGGCACCCGTCTTTTGCAGCAAACTCTTCTTCCCAGCTCTCCTGGATGCCTCCATCCTGATCCAAGATGGCAGCACCCAGGGAAGCGGGAAAGAAGAGGCTGCTGGGGACATCCTGTGGTGCCCCTGTGAGTGGTGCACTGTTTGGGAATTACTGGTGTAAGGTAACACACTTCATAATCCAACTAAAATCTCATAGGTTAGCAAGCTTGTGAGATCTACTGAACTTCAAACTAGATAAGAAGAAATTGGAGAAGGGATGGAGGAAAGAGACAAGATGGGAAAGAATGAGTGCATACATACAAGGAAGCATCTTTTCGTTTTCAGATCTAGTTGTGCAGGGAGGTGATCCTGGCATACATGGTGAAAGGGGAAGGTTCTGTTCTTTTTCCATGCACTGTTTTCTTTCAGAAACGCACATACATATCCTGAAGGTGCAATTTGTCCCAGAAGGGGCTATTTTCTCACACGACTTCTTCAGCAACAAACTTCAGTATTCTCCACAACGTACAAAAAGTGCAGGTACCCTGCTCATCATTTTTAAAATATTGGGGGGGGGGGGGGCACTAAGCAGCCCTTGGTGCAACCTGAAATCTGTTTTGCAGCCAGAAGAGCCTAACTTACCCAATATCTTCTGCATGCCATTTAAGGATTTTTACAAAGTGCAGACTTTGGGGCTTCTACATAATCTTCATTTTCTGTCTCCCCCTATTTTGCTTAACATTCAGCTTGAAAACAACGTGAATCCTGATTAATCAATGGGACTGTAACTACTAACTTTTCCCACATGCCCAGATGTGAGTGGGCATAATCAACAGGGCATAATCAAGCTTCACTTTCTTTGGCTTCACTTTTCCATTTTATTTCATTAGACAAAGACTGTAAACAATAAAGCAACTACTGTGATTATGTATAATAATATTAATAACACCATTTATATAGCATGGTCCAGGTGATCACAGTGCTTCACTTGCATTATTTCAAGAATCCTTCAAAAAACTTGTAAGACAGACCAGCACTATTACTCCTTACTGAGGTGAGGCTGCCAAGATATGCTTGAGAATTCATAGTCGGGGCGAGATTTCCCATGGTGGGCTTTAGCAGCAGTCCCACTCATAGCCGCTGTAGCCCTCTCACCTTTAAGGAACATGGTCACCTTTCATCAGGATCCTAAAGAAATCATCTTTACCAGGGTAACACAATATAGAAATGGTGGTTGCAGCTTTTTTAAGTTGCCATCCATATAGTCAAAAAGCAATCAGATATAAGCCAGACAATTGGCTGAAAAGATATTATTGTTCATAAGAACATAAGAAGAGCTCTGCTGGATCAGGCCAAAGTCTCATCTAGTGCAGCTTCCTGTACCTCACAGTGGCCTACTAGATGCCTCAGGGAGCACACAGGACAACAAGATAAATGCATTCTGTTGCCACTCCCTTGCACCTGGCCTTCTAAGGTAGCCTATTTCTAAAACAAGGAGGCTGCACATACTCATCACGGCTTGTAACCTGTGATGGACTTGTTCGTTTGACTTAACTGCTTGCGTTAAAGGGTAAGAAACAAGAAGATGCAGAGACAGGAGTTCCACTAGTGCAATACTACTCTACTCGTGCATTCTCCCTACAGGTTCTTGTCATTGATACAGTATCCTGTGTCTCTGAAGCTGGTTTTAAAATGTGATTGACTGATTTAGGGCACAATCCTGCCCTTCACTTGGGCCGGCGCAAGTTCCTTGTGCTGGCCCAGGAGGGTTGCAAATGTGCCGTAAAGGCTGACACAAGCCTCTATGCTGGCTTCACAACACAAGGACCAACACAAGGCTCTGGGGTGGGCAGGGAGGAGGCGGGAAGGAGGGAGGTGGAAGGGAGGTGTTCCTGATCCGGGGGAGGGCGGGTGGTGGGCGGCCCCGAGGCGGATGGGGAGAGGGAGGCGGGGCTGGGATCCAGCAGTCATGCTGGATCCCAACCCCTTTCCCAGGGAGTTTGTATCGGCTTCAAGACACTCAGCTCTCCTCAGACTTGTGCCACCTCAGGAGGTGGCGCAAGTCTGAGGATGCCCACGGGGCAAAGGTGCTTTATCCAGAGGTAAGGAGAAAAGTTTCTAGTTGAGTCGCTTTGGGCCCCTATGCTGCACTGGATACAGCGCAAGCCTCTTGGCATGCCTGTTCCAGCGCAGGGTAGGATTGTGCCCTTAAAGGAATAAGCATGTGGTAAAAAACGTTGACTTTCTCAGTGTCTACTTTAAATTTTGCCCCCCTATGGTGAAATAAAAGTACAATTTCATGGGAAAAGAGCTAAAATGGGCAAATGGAAGAAATTCTATGGCTGAAGCTCTATTTCACTACAATACAGCACATTTCTTAGCTGGTAGTAACCACAGAAAAGGACAGGACAGTTGGGGTTTCCCTGTTAAAAATTATTTGTGTAATTTCCAGCAAGGATTTAAAACAAAACATGATGAAAAGTGAAATTAGAGGACTCAGTAAAATGATAGGATTTGTTCTGTGATCTTAGGGAACCAAACTGGTCCTTATTATTTCAACACAATTTCTTAAAAAAAAATTTCAAGATATGAAGAGTTGCCATCTGGGCACAAATTGAAGCTTTCCTAAAATTGTTCCAATACAACAATCCTAACCCTGCACTAGTACAGCCAAGGTGAATGGTACTTGCTGTATCTTACACAGGGTTGGAGCGGGCTGGAATAATGACTCAGACTCATGGCTCAAAAGCTGTGAAAGTTTTCTTATGTTGTGACGGCCATGCACTATGACTTGCGAGTCGAGTCATGGGGTCAGTGACTTGTGACTTGACTTGCAACTCAAGTTTAGTGAATTGAGCACATTCCTGCTACTCAATGTATGAACACATCTATTTTGAGAATAGCAAAAGTACATTCAGATCACACTTGGCATACTTGAAATGTTTTGTCTGTCTTCACCCTGAGATCACACAGTTCTAGAACGGGCTTTCCATGATTCAGGGACAGTTCTCTTCCACTCTTCCAAGAGGTCAAAAGATCTTCCTTATTAAAGCAATAATCCTCATATGTTCTCTCTGTCCCCTTCAGCTCTTTCCTTTCCCTTTCCACCCAAGGATTTGGTTGACTTTGCAAGACAGTTCTGGATATGATAGGAAAAGCTGAGAGGGACCTTTCTGAAGAAAGCTGCAGAATCACAAGACGAAAAAGAAGGATGGTTGTGACTTAGAAGGTTGAATGGACACAGCCATCTGATCAACACATTTGGGTTATGGGGTAACATTTAAGTTACAGGGAGTGCTGTTCTTCCGGAGTAGTCATAGAACAGTTTAACCCTTCCCATATGCCTTCATCCATCTGCAATCTTTTCAATTTTTTCTTAAATGGAGTATTTTCCAGATATTTGATCTAAAATATTTAATTGCCCGGTGCATGTCACACAAAATGTTTTTTCTAGATGTACCCCTACCATGTTTCAAGCACACACCTAAAAATGTAATGTATGATATTGAAACATGAGCATCACACAAGAATGTCAGGGAACTGTGAATGGCTGTGGCTCCCAGCTGAATGTACACTCAGATTCCAGTCCTGTCCAATTTTTCAGCACTGATGCAGCCATGCCAATAGGGTGTGTGATGATCTTGCAGTGAGGGTGCAGACATGGAGACCTTGGGGCTGCATTGGTGCTGGAAAGTTGGATAGGATTGGGTCCTCAACATCTTTGTGGCATGTGGCCTTCACTAAACTGCATTTTTAGGCTGGTGCTGGATGTGCCCTAGGAAGTCCCCATATTTCAGTTCCTGTTGACTGCAGTCCTGGGAATTCGTTCTCTAAGCTGTACAGTAAAATAGGTTGTGTTCTACCTGTTGAAGAAGATACCACAAACTGAAATCTCAGGTTAGTAGATCTCAATTAGGCTGTCCACTTTTCCTTGACAGATTCTCTCACTACTGTCAAAAGACTTGCACTTTTGCTACCACCAGCAGAGGCAGAGTGAGCATCTTCCAAGTTAAATGCCCTTCCTCATTGCTCTGGGCAAATATCCAGCTCTTGGGAGCTGCCCTGGGCTACAGTTACAAAACCAAACCCAAACCAAAAGAATGGGTCTTCCTTTCCCTGCTCCTGACTTGTTTTTGTTAGCATGTTGAACTTGCAGAGCCAAAAACCACGTTGGTTGGGTTTTTCATAAAAGAGTTGTTATTATTATTATTTTACTGGAAAAGTATTTTTTTAAAATGCACTGTAAGGAAATATTCACACTAAGGGCATAATCCTAAGGTGCCCTTGGGCCAGTGCAAGTCCCTTGCATCCAGCCTCCGCGCCAACTTCGCAGGGAAGCCATGCATCAGCAGATGCAAGTATCCAGGGAGGGCAGGGAGGAGGAGGGAGGGAGGCATTCCGGGGCGGGTGGCGGGTGGAGGGCAGTTCCAGAACAGGTGGGCGGAGAGCGGAAGGCAGGGCTGGGACCCAGCAGTTACGCCGGATCCCAACCCCCATTCCCGAGCAGTGTGGAGCGGCTGCAAGCCACTCCACTCTCCTCCTGCTTATGCCACCTCTGGAGGTGGCGCAAGTTTGAGGAGACCCATTGGGGCTACAGAGGCTTACCTGGGATAAGGGGAAGAGAGATAAGGGGAAGACTTTGGGCCCCTATCTTGCACTGGATACAGCGCAGGCCTCCTGGCCTGCCTGTTCCAGTGCAAGACAGAATTGCGCTGCACAGGTGTTTAAATGCTTTGTCTTTTTCCTAACCTTACTTGCTCCCTAAATCTAAGAAAGCTCAATGAGATGCGGGAGGCCTACATAATGATGGTGGAGGGGAAGCAGCAGTCACAGGAAATGGAGATCTCCTTCATCCATCTCCTAGTTTGGGGATGTTTGGCAGATTTGAAAACTCTCATCCAATTTATTACCACAATCTCAATTTCCAACATAGCAGGGAATTTCTTTTTTGCCAATTTTCCTTACAACATTAATATTTTCTCTTTTCATTTTGTATTCATCTCTCATTTGTGCTTTTAATGTTGTGATCAGTTACAGGCTCAAGAGCTCTACAAACCACTTTCCAGCCATGCTGGTCTGCATTACTTACCATCGCAACGCCTGCAAATGTTGGCTTACGACCAGCAGATTTTTTCCCCTCCAGTCTTGAATGTCTGTTAGCATTACATTGACCTCCATTTTTTTGCACAAGTCTGCATCATAATGTATACAATTTCTGTGTTTCCAGGGTTTAATTTTAGTACTGGCTGCGAGTCTGCTCTGTGAATGCTGGAACTCATGTCTGGACCAAATCAGATGCTGATAACAGAAAGAGCATTTCTGAGCACCTGCAAAGTTTTCTAGGACTTTGCAGGGCTTTAAGGAGGATAGACAAGGAGCCTGAGGCTTAAAGCCTATCCATACTTCCTTGGGGCTTGTGTTCCATTGAGCACAATGGGGCTTACTTATGACTAGACATGCACAGGATTGGGCTGTAAGAACCCAGGGAAGTTTACACACACACACACACACACACACACACACCCCAACATTCTTTTTTTTCCTGGAGTTCAAATGACAATATAGTAACATGAGTATTAATTGTAAAAAGTTGAAGTGCTTAATTCTAAACTCCTAGAACAAGAGAATGAACAATTTCAACTAGCCTTCATACACAAAAAGGAATGGACTTAAAAAAAACCTACTCTATTAATGAAAGAAATTCAGCACCCAATCCTATTCATCTTTCTAGCACCGATGAAGCCGCAATGCAACTCCGAGGAGGAGGCATCCATGACTGCCCCCTACCACAGGATACAATGCACTTCCTGTTGGCTGTGTCAGCGCTGGAAGGCTGGAAGAGTGGGTGTCAATGGGCAATTTTCACAATGGAGAGAGGTGAAAAGCGGTGTGCCCTAAGGATCTGTCCTGGGACCGGTGCTTTTCAACCTCTTCATAAATGACCTGGAGACAGGGTTGAGCAGTGAAGTGGCTAAGTTTGCAGACGACACCAAACTTTTCCGAGTGGTAAAGACCAGAAGTGATTGTGAGGAGCTCCAGAAGGATCTCTCCAGACTGGCAGAATGGGCAGCAAAATGGCAGATGCACTTCAATGTCAGTAAGTGTAAAGTCATGCACATTGGGGCAAAAAATCAAAACTTTAGATATAGGCTGATGGGTTCTGAGCTGTCTGTGACAGATCAGGAGAGAGATCTTGGGGTGGTGGTGGACAGGTCGATGAAAGTGTCGACCCAATGTGCGGCGGCAGTGAAGAAGGCCAATTCTATGCTTGGGATCATTAGGAAGGGTATTGAGAACAAAACGGCTAATATTATAATGCCGTTGTACAAATCGATGGTAAGGCCACACCAGGAGTATTGTGTCCAGTTCTGGTCGCCGCATCTCAAAAAAGACATAGTGGAAATGGAAAAGGTGCAAAAGAGAGCGACTAAGCTGATTACGGGGCTGGGGCACCTTCCTTATGAGGAAAGGCTACGGCGTTTGGGCCTCTTCAGCCTAGAAAAGAGACGCTTGAGGGGGGACATGATTGAGACATACAAAATTATGCAGGGGATGGACAGAGTGGATAGGGAGATGCTCTTTACACTCTCACATAATACCGGAACCAGGGGACATCCATTGAAATTGAGTGTTGGGCGGGTTAGGACAGACAAAAGAAAATATTTCTTTACTCAGCGCGTGGTCAGTCTGTGGAACTCCTTGCCACAGGATGTGGTGCTGGCGTCTAGCCTAGACGCCTTTAAAAGGGGATTGGACGAGTTTCTGGAGGAAAAATCCATTATGGGGTACAAGCCATGATGTGTATGCGCAACCTCCTGATTTTAGGAATGGGTTAAGTCAGAATGCCAGATGTAGGGGAGAGCACCAGGACGAGGTCTCTTGTTATCTGGTGTGCTCCCTGGGGCATTTGGTGGGCCGCTGTGAGATACAGGAAGCTGGACTAGATGGGCCTATGGCCTGATCCAGTGGGGCTGTTCTTATGTTCTTAAGGTTGGATAGCATTAGACCATAAATATGCTAATTTAGTCTGTTTGGAAGCCACATCCTGTGAGATGATATCCTTCCAAAGGTAAACTGTGGTTGTTCAGTGTGATAAAGGAATATACTCTGCACATGCACGGGGTTGAGATGATCAGTTGATCGGTTGAGATGATCGGTTGATCAACCCCGATTTAGATTATTGTTAGTGAACCATGCCTCCTCTTGGGCTTACATGTTCTCCTCTCAAGTCTCTTCATGCTCCAAAGGAAGAATGGAAAGCTTCTATGTTTGGATTTGAATTAGCCACAGTTCTCCATGCAATCCAAACTCAGGGAATTGGCTTGTTCAAACAAATCAAGATCAAGTCACAGTTGAAGTTTGATATCTGGGTTTGTTGAACTGGCCCACAGCATCACATTTTCCTGAGCTGACACTGAAAACCAGTCTGGGCAAAACCCCATTTCAAATTTAGCGTCGATTCTACAGCAATGCTAGAAATAACATCTCCAATCTTTCTCTTCCTCCACTTCTCACACAAACAATTGGGGGGAGAGCACTCTAAGAGCTTTCTATGTGACATTTCCTCAGCATGAGAGACATCCTCACTTGGAGCAATGCACACTCCATTTTAAAGTAAAATGAGCCTTACATCTTGCAGCTAAAATACATATGAAACAGATATAAAAAAATAATCAACTTTTTTGAAGAATCAGCATTTTTGAAGAAAGTTTTAACTGTTGATAGTACATTTTGGGGGTTCCCCCCAATGCAAAATGCAGGTGCAACCTAATGGAAAGTACTATCTCCTGTTTGAGGGAAAACACAAGGACTTAAGTCCAAGGAGGTACTTTTATAACAAGCAACGAGAGAGCAAAAAGGTTGCCTGGCTCTGCAGGAGTTAGCAAAACTGACAGAAACGGGGAGGAAAGACAACTGTGCTTTTCAGATTTTCTGCCTTTAGGGAACCTTTCCGCACCAACTTATCTCCAAAGGAAATCCCATGTGTTGAAGAGGATTCTGGGGTGCATTCTGAGGTAAACTAAGCAGGGCCCAGACCAGGCCTGTTGCCAGTGGCGTCACACTAGGATTTGTGTCACCCAGTGCAGGAGGCCTGCGCGTCACCCCGTGCAGTGGGCGGGGCAATGGCCCAGGTGGTGGGCGTGGTGATGTGCCATCGCCCCTCCCCCACTGGTTTTTTGGCTGTACCTTTTGATAGAACGCAGATATTTCAAAGTGGTTTGCTTCATTGCATTCTGCATGAAATTACGCATCGATTGATATATAACATGATGGTATTATTCCTCCAGACTCTGATTTTAGTGATTTTGAAAACTTGTAGAGTTACATACACTTGCCCTGTGTCAACTTACTAACAACTTATTGCAGCAGTTCTCAAACTTTTAGCACTGGGACCCACTTTTTAGAATGACAATCTGTCCAAGACCCACTGGAAGTGATGTCATGGCCAGAAGTGACATCATCAAGCAAATTAAAATAAATAATTATAAATAATTAAATTAAAATAAAAGAAATCATTAAATAAGGGGGAGCCAGTCCTGTTCCACCAAGTGAATCTACTCTGAAGTAAGTCCTATTGTGGTTAATGGGGCTTACTCTCAGGAAAGTGTGGGTAGAATTGCAGCCTGTGAGCCCAATCCTATGCATGTCTGCTCAGAAGTAAGTCCCATAGTCAATGGAGTCAATGGAGCTTACTCTGTAGCCTGCCTGCAATAACCCCCCCCCCCAAAAAAAAAGAATCAGTGAGATTTCCAGCCCTCCCCAGTGCCCAGTTTAAAGTTCTTCTGCTTCAAGCATATCAATACAAAGACCCACCTGGCTTTGCAAGTGCAAAATAGAAAACTTTCCCCTTACCAGTTGAAGCTTCTTTTCTTTGTCCTTCTTGGGGGGGGGGGAGGCTCCATGTATTTTTTCTTTCCGGTTTTTTGGCCATAACTTTTGAATGAAAGGAGCCATTTCAATTCTGTTTTTTGCATTGCGTTCCGCTGGACATTCCACATCCAACGGTGTGTAGCATGACAAGATAGCTCCTGAAGCTGCGATGTTAGCACATCCTCCCCCCAGGGCGCATCACCGCCCCCTGGTGCGTCACCAGGTGCTGCCCGCACCCCCCGCACCCCCCTAGCAACGCCAGTGCCTGTTGTGCCTCACAATTGCCCAGTAAGGATTGAGAACACATCTTAGGACGTTCCCCAAACTGCCCTGCCACTGCACCCTTCACTGAGAAGACTGGGCAAACTGTCTTTCAACTTTTCTGCTAATTCCATTCTTCAGAGAGCCCACTGGCAAGCTTCTGAGGAACCGCAGAACATGGCTGGAAAACCACTGTTCTTGGTTTAAATTTGTGTCCCAATACATCTATCACTTTCTCTACCCAGCGAGAGTTACGTGCACATGGAACAGCCTTTATTTCCACACAAATTCCCTTTCTTGTGATAGTCCCATTTGCAGCATCATGCCTTGAAAATGTCCCCTAATTTTCTAGAGAAGACTGATGAAGCTCTAGAGTAGATTGATGAAGGAGCCAAAGAATATGAGAACCACTCAATTCAAGTCCTGCTGGGTTCATTCAGAGGCTCCTGAAGAAATTCCAGAACCACAAATTATTTTCCAGACTTTCCAGCAGATGTGTTCTGGATAGGAGCAGCGGGTGACTGGATACTTGTTGCTGGCACTTAGGTACTTGGCATGTTTTTCCAGCCCTCTGCAGGACTGTCGCCTAAAAAAAAATGAGGAACTGCCTTCGATATGTTAGAAATGTTTTCCAAGTCGGTCCTGAAAGATTGGTTCAGGTTATGATCACCTTTTATGACTGTTGGTATGAACTTCCAACCCATTAAAATCTTCAGAAAGGGCACTCTTCCACCTGCAGTCTAGTCACTTCAACAAAGTATGGAGCTGAGCTTTCTTAGGGATAGCCCCAATGCTCCTTCCCCACTGAGGCCTGACTAAGCATCATTACACTAATGGCCCAATCCTTATGGGCCTTTGACGACAGCAAGACCTGCATCCTGCTGGCGTAAAAGGCCCTGAAATGGAGAGATGATCGTGTCTGCCAAGACATTTGAGGTCAGTGCTGCAAGGCATGCAAGGGGAGTAACTGGATGGAGAGGTAGAGCAACTAGGGTGGATCCAGATCCTATCCCTATTTTCCAACCCAACATGCCCCAGGGTCTCCTTGGACTTGCACCAGCTAAAACACTGGTACAGGTCTGAGGAGACCTATACCTCCTGAAGGCTGTCCGGTTGCTGCACGCCTTAGGGCACAATCCTAACCGGCAGTTATGCCGGCATAGGAGGCCCTGGAGGGTCGCAAATGTGCCATAAAACACGTTTGCACCTCCATGGCTGGGAGCTGCGTCGGCGCAATCAGATGCGCAGAGGCAGGTAGAAGCCTCCACGGCGGCTCCCACGCCACTGCTTGTGTCAGCGCTCTCTTGCCGACGCAAGTGACAAAGGTAGGCGTGGGGGGCAGGAGGGGGCATTTTTGGGTGGGGGGAGGGTGAGCAATGGGCAGCCCCAGGGGCGGGTGCAGGGGAGCCAGGGGCGGGGCTGGGACACAGCGGTTATGATGGATCCCAACCCCCCTCCCCAGACAGAACGAAGTGGCTTCCAGTCGCTCCGCTCTCCTCAGACTTGCGCCACCTCCAGAGGTGGTGCAGGTCCGAGGAGACCCATAGGGGCGCGCAGCCCTTACCCATGTGTAAGGGGAAGAACTTCCCCTTGCCCGTGGCTGAGCCGCTGTACCCCACAAACCTGCGTTGGATGCAGCGCAAGCCTCCTGGCTTGCCTGCTCCAGCGCAGGTTTGGATTGCGCCCATAATGTGGCAGGGACAGGATTGGGCTGTAAATTCTCTACTTAAGTACAGGTTATGTTCCAAGGGTCTGTACTTAAGTTCAAAAATACTTAAGTTTGAAACATCTGATTTTTGCCAGCCTAGTGCTATAAAATCTACATGAAAGCACCACCAAAGGACGTATTTTGCTTGCACAAAAGCACCCACACAGCTATCCATAACTTGGGAAGTCAATGTATTTTATTCTTCAGAAGGCAGCACAATAATTTCCTTTTCAAGAAAGCTTTAAGGTTTTGATGTTCTGAATCTAAGATATTTGTTTCACTGAATACACTGCAACAATTGTATTCAATTTATTTTTTCCAGCTGCACTAATTTTGGAATAAATGAATTTTAGCCTTGTCAGTTTGACTTCCGTATCTTAGATGAAATCAGAGAATAATCTTATGTAGTATAGACTCATACCATTAGAAGACAGGGAGGAAAAAGCAGCAACAGCCTGAATTCATCATAAATATTAATTGAAATCAGCGTACCCAGTAGATCAACCTTTCGTCTCTCTTCTCTCTTGCCCTTGCCAAAAAGACATCACCAAAGGCAGTAAACACAGCATTCGCTGCTGTCTAATTATAAATCAAAGCTGAATGCCAAAACCCAACTGGTCTCCTGGGGAAAACAAAGCCAGAACATTTTTTAAAAATTATTTTCTCACAAGTTGTGTTGTTCTAAGTGAGGAAATGGGGAAAGCAATTTTGACAAAGCAGCCCCTCCGTTAAGCAGCACTGAAGAGTGCACCAAACAAAGCTATGCACACAGGGTAATTTTTTTGAGACTTGAGCCCCAATCCTAACTGAATCCCCCTTACTGATGGAGGCGTGCACTGCATCCTATGGTGGGTGGACAGTTGCAGACATCTCATCAGGGTGGGAGAACAAGAGCCTCTGCTTTCCCTATGGGTCTCCTTGGTTCTGCTCCAACTATTTGGCTGATATATAACCAAGGAGAGTAAGGGGCAGCAGGATACAGCCCCCATATCATGTGTTCCCTCCGAAAGTTTGACAAAAAAAGTTCCACCAAAAGGAACCCTGTTTTCCCAACCATGGTTTGACCCAGTGGAGTCGCTAGGGAGGTGCAGGTGATGCGGGCTGCACCAGGTGACACGTACGGGGGTGTGATGTGCACTGGGGGAGTGATATGCTAAAATCTTGGTGGTTAGGTGTAATACCATCATGTTATATACTGTTGAATGCAGACTTTCCAGCCAAATGCAATGCAAAAAACCAGAGTCAAATATCTCCTTTCTATCAAAAGTTATGGCCAAAAAACTGGAGAACAAAAAATGAATGGCGCCCTATGGAAAGCAAAACTGAGCTGTATCACATGTTTACTCGCAAGTAGGCATCCTTGCCTTAGTCTGTTGGAAAGGGCAGGATGAGAGGAATCCAACAACACCAGAATGGTCCTGATTCAATGAATAGAGCCCCCCAAAACATCTGAGAAGGACGTCTCTCCCTCCAAGCAGACAGTGCTGGAAAGCACTGACATAAGGGGTTAGGATTACGCCCTAAGTCTCACAGTCGTGTTTACTCACAAGTAAGCAAATGCGTCTTGGCTGGTAGTAAGGCCAGGCAAAGGGGAATGTGAAGCCACCAGAATGGTCCTGGTCTGATGCAACTGGAGCTCAACCAATGTTCGAGATGGCAGCCTCGCCCCCCCCCCCCCACTAAAAAGGATCAAAACAGAGGTTTCAGCTGATAAGGTGAACTTTTTTGAGACTTGCAAAGCCAGGTAGATCCTGACAGTGATCTGGTTTAAACAGAAGTTCTTAAATTGAACTGGGCACTGGGTAGGGCTGAAAACCTTACTGATTTTGGAGGGGGGGGGGTGCTATTGCAGGCAGGCTACAGAGGAAATTCACTTGGTGGACCAGGGCTGGCTTCTGCTTATTTAATTATTTGTTTTACTTTAATTATTTATACTTAATTATTTTAATTTGCCTGATGATGTCACTTCCACCATGACATCACTTCTGGTGGGTCTTGGACAGACTGTCATTCTAAAAAGTGGGTCCCAGTGCTAAAAGTTTGAGAACTGCTGCAATAAGGTGTTAGTAAGTTGACAACCTGGGAGGGGGTGTGTGACACCACTAGTGACCAAAATCACTAAAATCACAATTTGGAAGAATAACACCATCATGTTATATATCAATCAATGCGTAATTTCATGCAAAATGTGTTCTATCTTTGTTCTATCAAAAGGTACAGCCAAAAAACCTTTGGGGGCAGAGTGATGGTACATCACCACGCCTACCACCTGGGGTGCTGTCCCGCCCACTGCACGGGGGGTGACGCGCTGGCATCCTGCACTGGGTGATGCAAGCCCTAGTGACGCCACTGGTTTGACCCTCCTTAATCCATAAACAATTTAAGAATGGACAGCTGCTGTGGATGCAGTCTAAGGTATCAAAGGTTTGTATTAAACAATCAGGTTACAAAGAGCATGTTGTCCTGGCTGTAAAGCTCCCAAGAACTTAGAACCAACACACTTCAAGCTAGATAAGTATTGTGGGATCTGAAATGCCAAGCAGGTCTATACAACAAATGAGTACTGCAGAAACCAACCTTAAATTCACTCCAGTTTTTGACTCAGTTTTAAAAATTCTAGAATACACGTTGTACCACCAATTCCTTGTATATCTGAACAAATTTCCTGCAAGCCTAAACTGGCTGAAGTCCTTGATTGGTGGGGGGGATCAGGGCCCATGAAAGAGGGTGCAGGGGATAAATTGTACCCACGTTCAGGGTCAAAAAGGAAGCCCAGGCGCCAAAGGAGGGGGCCCAAAAATTTTCTGCGACCTTACAGTTTCCGATGGGACAGGATAAACTTCAAGAAAGCTGTTACCAGTGGTGGAAGAATCAGGTTTGCGCAAGGTGCCAACACTACTGCATTAGGGAGGTCCAGAGTCTGGAAAATGTTAAGTGAACACAGGTATCTACAACATGGTTCTCACCCAAACAGAGGAGACACATGTTGCACCCATAAGTAGAGGAGAGTTTTGCCCCACAGTAGTAACATTTATAAAGGTATGCTCCTTGCCAGACAACAAGGTTGGGTTATTTAACCTACTAACTACTACATTAAAATGTTTAAACTTTCTCTGTAAATAAAAACTAACAACTATTAACACAAAGGTAGAGGGTAAAGATGAAAACTGAGGTTAAAATAGCTTAAAACAATGTTTCTCAAACTGTGGGTCAGGACATTCATTTCAATATTTTATCTTTAATATATTAGACTTGATGCTACTATAGTATGTGACTGCATTTGGGAAAATGTGACAGATCTGTACTTTTAACAGGCTAGCATGTATATGCTTTTAACAATGATAGTAAATGGGACTCCTGGGTAAGCAAGGCTAGGATTATTAAAAATTTTCCTGTTTGATGATGTCATTTTTAGGCATGGCATAACTTCCGGTGGGTCCTGACAGATTCTCATTCTACAAAGTGGGTCCTGGTGCCAAACAACTGAGAACCACTGGCTTAAAATGTTCTAAGGGACAAAAGACAAAGGAAAGTGTTTCACACAATGATCCTTCAGTGACAGTTGAAAAGGAACTAGGGGCTAATAGTTCTTCCTCTCCGCGAAGCACATGCTGTGTACGTAGGTTCCTCCACTTGAAAACGATGGCAGAATGCTCGACAAAGCTCTAGAACAGCGGTTCTCACACATTTAGCACCGGGACCCACCAGGACAGAATGAGAATCTGTCAGGACCCACCGGAAGTGATGTCATGACCAGAAGTGACATCAACAAGCAGGAAAATTTTTAACTATCCTAGGCTGCAATCCTACCCACACTCACCCAAGAGTAAGTTTCCTTTACTATCATTGTTAAAAGAATATACATAGTAGTTTGTTAAAAGTACAGGTCTATAACATTTCCCCAAATGCAGTCACATATCATGGTGGCATCAAGTCTAATATATTAACAATAAAACATGGAAATGAATGGGAACCCCCCTGTAATTGGCTTGCAACACAACTAGTGGGTCCCGACCCACAGTTGGAGAAACACTGCTCTAGAAGGTTGTGAGGTTGGCTCAACACATTAGTAACATAGCTACAGGAGGACTGGCACTGGAAGTATTGCAATGCACGGCCCCTCCCACCTGCTGCCAGAGCCATTCTGGGCAGTGACAGCAACATGCTGACATCGCGACAAAGAATGGCTCCACTTACACTGTGGAGGGGCCACTTACACAGTGCATTGCGGCACCTGCAATACTTACCACACCACCCCCCATAGCTACGCTACTGTAAAACATGTGCAGAACTCCACTACAAGTGACTGTACAAAGACTGTACAAAGACCACCAAGAATAACTATTTGTACTGTACTTCACTTTTTGCCCCCCAAGAAGCCATAGAGCAGAAAATTATCTATAAGCCTATGAAATGTAAGAAAAAGTCTTTACAAAAATACTCAAAGATACCCAATTTTCTTAGCTTTTAATATAAAAAAGTATAACTGGAGAAATCCAATGTACAAATACAAAAAATTGTGCATAATAAAATGTACCATAATACTGTACATACAGTGTAAACCGCTCAATGAGAATGATTTTTTCTTATTAAATAAACCTGGGTCATCTCCCGACCTGGAAGAAACAAGAATAAAAGTTCTGGAAAAACTGGTATATGAGCACGATGCTTCCCACCAGCCCTAACCCCACCCATTTTGGACAGTGTCCCTTGGCAACAAGAATCACCCCTGAAGTTAAACAAAGCCAAATATTTATTCAATGGAAGTCCTTATTACCATAAACTGTAAGGGGAAAGTAACAACTCATTAAATCCCAGTCAAGAAGCATCAAATCCAGACTGAAGTCTTTCCATCCCCTGATTTGCTACTGCCGCTGCTTTTATTTGAGCTGCCTTTGGGTTTCTTCTCCTTGGAACAAGTCGGGTTGTTCTGGTTATTATATGCTTGTATGGCAAGGTCTAAGCGTTCCTGAGCAACTTTGATTTCCCGCTGGAGGTTCTCCAAGTCAGCGGGAATGTTCTCCTCATTGCTCCCGTATTGCTGTTCTTGTGCAATGTTGGCCTTGTTCTGTTTGTAGGCCATTTTGGCATTAGACAGTTCCGTGTACTGGATCTGGTCGGGCTTCACAGCAATATTATAGCCCGGAGGAGCAGATGGCGTATTCCAAGTGAATGGGTAGTTATAAGTTCCCGAGTCCTCCAACTCTTTCCGCTTACTGTTCAGTGTGTCTCGGATGGTGCCGAACCCCAAGTGAAGCATTTCCCAGACATTCAGAAGTAAACATAAACCACTCACGCCGTACATGATGAGCAGGAAAATGGTTTTTTCTGTGGGCCTTGAAATGAAGCAGTCTATTGTGTGCGGACAGGGCTTCCTGCTACAAAGAAATCTTGGGCTGACTTCAAAGCCATAGAGGAAATATTGGCCAATGAGGAAGCCAATCTCAAACATAGTCCTGCTCAGCAACTGCAGTATGTAAATCTTCATGAGCCCATCCTCCCGAATTCGCCTCCTGCCATCGTGCTTTGCTTTGGTCGGGGGTGGATTCTCCTTGTTCTCTCGCTCACTCTCTAGCTCAATCTCTGGGTACATCATTGGATCTTCCTCGTGGTCATCCTCTGCTTCTTCTAAGCCCCGGTGTTGTTTCCAGCGCATTGGGAAAGGCTTGCTTCGGACCTTCCTCTCCGTTTCACCATGCTCTACCATCCGGGCAATTTTGTGAATGGCATAGCCCAGGTACATCACTGAGGGAGTGGAGACGAGGATGATCTGAAAAACCCAAAATCGCACATGCGAGAGGGGGGCGAAAGCATCATAGCAGACGTTCTCACAGCCCGGCTGTTCCGTATTACATACAAATTTGCTTTGCTCATCATAATAGATGGATTCCCCTCCCACAGCAGTGAGAACAATGCGAAATACGATCAGCACCGTCAGCCAGATCTTTCCAACAAACGTGGAGTGGTTGTGGATCTCCTCTAATAGGCGCGTCAAGAAACTCCAACTCATGGTGGTCAAGGACTGTTATCTAGGGATAAAAAGAAAGGGAAGGGGAAGAGAAAGAGAGTGGCTTTCATTACTTTGGCATATACAAAGCAACTACTTCTTAATAATCGGCCACCTTTCAGGGCTGTAGGAAATTTCAACCAGAAATGTTAGAATACATTTTAACATTGCAAAGCAACAGGAACTTGAAAGAGTCAAATGGTCATTTGTACTTGCAACGAACAATGAAAATAAAATTATTTTCCAGTTCTGGAAATCATTTTTCCACAGACATTTTATACCTACATACACCTACGTCTACCCATTACTCTGAACTTAACCAGGACAAAACATGCTTGAATAATGTAACTGTTTTATCAACTCTCAATTTTTACTACAAGCAAAGGGCCAGAGAGTGAGAGAAAAAAACAACAGCATCCCATGACAAAAGAAAAACCTGGAAAGAAAACTATTCTGCATGACAGTGCAGCATTTTAATGTAAAAAAGGTCCATCTAGTCAAGTTTTGTTTGTTTGCAACAGTGGCCAGCTAGGCTTCTCACAAGTACGCTATGACTATGACCAACTGAACAGCTTTAAATCATGCACAAACATGCACTCAAAGAAGGACTCATTTATTTAAATGCACTCATGAGTTTAAAGGACTCATGCACTCATTTATTTAAATCTCAAGTTCCAACTTTCATATATTTTCTGTATGTGCAGACTAACTGGTTGTTATCATGATTTTTAAAAAACCCTCTATTTGCAGTTGAACAGAACCTCTATAAATTGTTAGCTGCCTTGGGCATTTGCTTTCAGCGGAGGAAAGGTGGGGTAGAAATCTTTTAAATAAACAAACAAATAGTACCCAAGCACATCATCCAAATCCACAGGCCACAGTGACCTACATGTCTTTTCCATAATGATATATACATGATAAGGGGAACAAGTATGAAAAGAAGGGTTTTTGTTTAGCTTGCTCTATAGCAGTGATTCCCAAACATTTTTAGAGGCCCCAGAGGCTGCTGTCTGATTTATAAATGCCAAAGGGGTGTGCCAATAATGGTGACTGGGCAGCTGTGCTCTCCACTAGTAGCACACAGTCTAAACTGCCCTGTCAGTTTTGTGACCCAACAAACACTGGGTCACAATCCACTGGTGGGTCCTGGATCCACAGTTTGGGAACAGCTGCTCTATAGTCATTCAAGAACTCTAACAGCCCAATCCTAACTAACAATCCTATCCAATTTTCCAGCACCGGTGCAACTGCAATACAACCCCAAGGTAAAGGAACAAATGTTCTCATACCTTAAGGAGGCCTCTGTGACTACCTACCCACCATAGGATGCAGTGCTTGTCCCACTGGTATGGCTGCACCGGCACAGAGAAACTGGATAGGATTGGGCCCTAATAGGTTAGGATAGGGCCCTAACATCCCAGGGCCAATGCTGCTTGTGCCAACAGGGTGCATGATGCATCCCATGACGAGGGGGCAGTCATGGAGGCCTCCTTAAGGTAAGGGAATGTTGTGCTGCATCAGCACTGGAAAGTTGGTTAAGATTGTGCTGTAAGCAAGTTCCCTTACTTGAGCATAGAACACCAGACTTTCGAGAAGCCGCTGGGCAGAACAATATCCATGCTGATTAGTTAACAGTTTAATTTGCATAATTTTCACAAGTATATCAACTTGATGGAAGGTTATAGATTCAGTTGATGAATCTGGACTTTTATTTTTGTATGTTCAGAAGTAATTTTAAATTCAATTATTTTTAAAGACTATGACAATAGAATGTTATTTTAAAGCACACACACACAATCCTATCTGAATGTTTAAACAATGGTTTAAATATGGAACTTACTTATTAGCAGCACATCAATTTTATTCACCTTGGAATGTGATTTTGCGGTCGTCTATCATGATATCTGGAATTCAGAAGTATATTGTCCCTCTTCATGGCTAACAACTAAGTGTGCGAGAGCGGGTGTGGTGTGGTAGGGAACAATGCTGGGCCTGGACTGAGTGGCCTGGCTTCAGATCCTCATGCATCCAGGAACCTCACAAGGAGGCCCTGGATCAGTGCCACCCTCTCTTGGCTTAGCCTTCCTCACAGGGTTGTTAGGAGGATAAAGTGGGCAGCCGCGGGATTGATACATACTGCCCCAAGTTCCATGGAGAAAGTGTGAGATAAAACGATAGTAAAGAAAAGCTATTAGTAAGTCTAGCCTCTGTGCATTTGTCCAATCCTTTTTAGAAATGTCTTTACCATGTAAAAAATATTACTTCAGAATGAGCCCGCAGGCAATCCAAACATGGACATATACAAATTGACCTTCTTCCATCCTAGACTCTTATCTTCCATACGCTTCTCTTCTTTCAGAACTTGGAGAAAGGTCTTGAAGAGACCTAACTCTTGCACAAGTCAGACTAACATGCCTTATTAGGAAAAGATTGATTTGGGCATGAGGGAACCTTTCCTCTTCTAAGATTCTTTCAGCAGTGGACTGAGCTGACTAGAGGGTTTATGAAATGGCCTTCCTTTGGGGTTTCCCCTGAACAGGCCTCACATTCCCTTGACAAAGTCATGCTTTCCCACACATGAGGCTTAAATCATCTTTTCTTTAAACAAGGCTGTAATACAAAATACAGAATCTGCAACAGAGGACTGCATTGGAGCTCTCTTCCATGCTCTGTCCCAAATTAGTCATAGTCCCAAAAAATACAGAAGAGACTGCACAGCACCTTTAAAACTTGTAAGCATATCTCCTATGAACATTCAGATCTGGGGGCCCTGTCCTTCCCAACCTCTCACTAGACAGTGATACTACAATATTTGTTATTCTTTATTATTGTATTGTATTGGCAACCTTCAGTCTCGAAAGACTATGGTATCGCGCTCTGAAAGGTGGTTCTGGCACAGCGTCTAGTGTGGCTGAAAAGGCCAATCCGGGAGTGACAATCCCTTCCACACCGGGAGCAAGTGCAGTCTGTCCCTGGTCTGTCTCCCTGGCTATGGGCCTTCCTTCTTTGCCTCTTAGCCTCAGACTGTTGGCAAAGTGTCTCTTCAAACTGGGAAAGGCCATGCTGCACAGCCTGCCTCCAAGCGGGCCGCTCAGAGGCCAGGGTTTCCCACTTGTTGAGGTCCATCCCTAAGGCCTTCAGATCCCTCTTGCAGATGTCCTTGTATCGCAGCTGTGGTCTACCTGTAGGGCGCTTTCCTTGCACGAGTTCTCCATAGAGGAGATCCTTTGGGATCCGGCCATCATCCATTCTCACGACATGACCAAGCCAACGCAGGCGTCTCTGTTTCAGCAGTGAATACATGCTAGGGATTCCAGCACGTTCCAGGACTGTGTTGTTTGGAACTTTGTCCTGCCAGGTGATGCCGAGGATGCGTCGGAGGCAGCGCATGTGGAAAGCGCTCAGTTTCCTCTCCTGTTGTGAGCAAAGAGTCCATGACTCGCTGCAGTACAGAAGTGTACTCAGGACGCAAGCTCTGTAGACCTGGATCTTGGTATGTTCCGTCAGCTTCTTGTTGGCCCAGACTCTCTTTGTGAGTCTGGAAAACGTGGTAGCTGCTTTACCGATGCGCCTGTTTAGCTCGGCATCGAGAGAATGAGTGTCGGAGATCGTTGAGCCAAGGTACACAAAGTCATGGACAACCTCCAGTTCATGCTCAGAGATTGTAATGCAGGGAGGTGAGTCCACATCCTGAACCATGACCTGTGTTTTCTTCAGGCTGATTGTCAGTCCAAAATCTTGGCAGGCCTTGCTAAAACGATCCATGAGCTGCTGGAGATCTTTATTATTACGTATTATGTATTAAGTATCACACATATACTTAAGGAATCATAGACTCAAAAAATTATAAGGTCAGCCCAGGTTATACTTTTGCCATCAAAAGGACCCCATGTGATTAGAAGTGCGTGTTCACATCCTGCCCTTCCCCAAATTCTGTGGGAACTTTGTCTAGATTTTGATAATCACAGAATCAGTGGGAGGGCAGGACGTACCACACAGGGTGGCAGCTGATAACTGAACAACAGGCAGGCAGATTCATGTGGCGAGGGAGGGTCCTGCAAATATCCTGGTTCAGGGCTTTAAATGCATAACCAACATCTTGAATGAAACCCAGATGCAGACCGGCAACCAATGACACCAATGTAAGCTGGGAATAACTTTTGTGTATCAGAGGTGTTGCTGTGAATGCTGGGAAGCTGGCAGGCAGAGTTGCTATGTTTTCTGTAGTTTATACAATACTGCACCTTTTTTCTCTTTTTTGCTGGGGTACACAAGACTCTGATTAAACTATACTGACATTACATCAGCATAAGGGGCCAATTGCACAGCTGAGACAATAAGACCCCTTGGCCCATCATGCAGTCACTACAGCATACCAAATATAAGCTGTAAGAGGGAGCTTCATTCTCTTTCTTTGTCACACAGAAAGTCCTCACTAGGAAACTGTAACTTTAAGCAAAATGACTTGTCTGAGTCTCTCTTTACCTGGTGTAGCCGACGAGCCACAGACCCTGTCCAAGACTGCTCTGTTGAGGCCTGGCCCTGCAGTGGCTACCAAGAGCATGCTGGAGGCCATAACCGCCTGCTCTGCAGCTTGGATGAGCTGGCGATGGTGTCTGCGCTGCAGGGCATTCTGGGGAAAGCCAGGGCCCCCAAAGGCCAGAAGTCCTGGCCCACTGCTGCAGTACTCACTCCAGCCATGGGATGGGTCGGCAAGGCCCTGAGGAGGTGGCCGTGGAGTAAGCCACTCCTGGCAGCTGCAGGGAAGTGCATGGGACAAGCGGCAGTAGCAGACAAGTGGACAAGAACATACTGGAAGCCCCAGTTAAAGGGACCAGCAGGAAGGAAGGAACAGGTCAGGGGACGAACCTTATGTAAAGAATGGCAGCCAGTTGATGAGGAGGCTCGGCAGGGATGAGGAGGCCTGACCATCAGGAGGTCCCAGATACCCAAAAGAAGAGCTCAAGGCTAAGGAGGAGGACATGGGTGCTTGAACTCCTCCCCAGCCACATCTGAGGCCTGCCTTGCCTAAGGGGGCCACTCACACCAACCTCAAAGGCTGCCTTGACCCCACTGCAATCTGAAGTTCTGCATTCCTGGTCAGACTCCTGTCTGACACACGGGACCCAGGCAGACTTATAAAAAAGCAATTGTACCATAGGCCAGTTAACATATGTAAACAAGAGTTACATTTCTACAGCATATTTCTGGTCACAAAAACATCACCAAATTTCTAAATAAAGACCCCAAACACTTATAATGCTAAACACTGAAATAAATGTGAGCTTTCCAGTCCAGAGAAAACCCACACAGTCATGCAGAGAATGTGCAAACTCCACACAGACAGTGGCCCTGATCAGGGATCAATGATTTTTTTTCCTCATCAACTTTGTAACGAAATAACTTTAAGTGAGGACATGCTGTACTTTCACTGTATTGTTGAGGACGGCAAAGGCTTTTTCAGAAGATACAGGGAAGCTGAAGTAAACAGCATATCCTTCTGTCTGCAAACCACAGCTGTTTGCTGGCTCAGCTGCATGTGTTTAACAAACCAATATTTTGCAGCCCTGCTGTTCAAGGGTCATAAATCTCTAAGGGATGAAAAGGCATTCTAAGGGCCAGTTTACATAATTAACAGAGACAATTGTAAAGCTTCTCCAGGAATGTACCACAAAGATGAGTGTGGATAGGGATTTCATGCTTGAAAACTTCCCCATAAAAATAAACTTCCTCCATACAGAAAGCTAGCACACAAGGGAAAGGAGTTCATTCTAGCCTTCCCTCTTGACGTGCTCATTTTCTATATGCAGGGAATCTAGCTCTGGTTCATCTTCAGCAACTGTCTCGCAGTAAAGCTGAGTTGAAGTCTGGATTTAGCTATGGCTACCCGCAGGCCCAACTAGAATCCAAAAATGTGCTTTGCTACTGCCAAAACAATGTTTAGCATTCCTGTACAAACTTCAGAAGTGAAACAGTTGCTGCCTAGAAGGCAAACAGTCTCCATTACAGCAGCACTGATTTTAAAAAACAAACAACTGTGCCTGTATAAGAAGCAGGGAAAGAGCAAGGAAATCCCAGGTGGGTCACAGGCAGGTGGTAATTTCAGTGCAAACTGGCAGACAAACCATGGCATATGTGAGATTTGTGTCTTGTGAGATGGCTGTTATAATGGAAATGCACAAGATCCCTCGAGGAGATAGTGTGTGGTGTCAACAGTGGCCCCTTGCTCTGGCAGGCAAGCATGGGGTTAACACCAGGGCCTTAGATTGCCATGAGTGTGCTGC
Organism: Tiliqua scincoides; assembly: GCF_035046505.1. Taxonomy (NCBI): domain Eukaryota; kingdom Metazoa; phylum Chordata; class Lepidosauria; order Squamata; family Scincidae; genus Tiliqua; species Tiliqua scincoides. Next base: position 78,438,895 of record NC_089825.1, read on the forward strand.
ACAGCTGCAGCCACTTGGAGGCAAAAAGGCCCACAAGGATAAAAGCAGCACCTGGAAAAAGGTGTGGGTGCAGAAGGAAGGAGCTTGGCAGAAAGAGGATGGAATGAATGGAGAGTGTTGTGTGGGTGCCATGCCCAGGAGCTGCTAGGAACCAAGGTGTTGCTGCAGTGGCTGGAGAAGCTTCTAGCTGGAGAGTACAGGAAGGAACAACTCTGCAGGCTGAACAGGTGAGCTATGCTGATGGTGGGGTCCAGTAGTGCTTTCTGCAGGATTAGGGCTATTTTGAGTGAAGAGGGGAACTAATTAGCTGAAAGTGGGCAAAAATTCTTTAGACCAAGTTTGGAAAGGGGATTTGGCAAAACAGTTGTCTTTCCAAATATCAGAAGGCATTCTGGCAGACAAACCATAGCATATATGAGATTTGTGCCTTGTGAGATGACTGCCTCTTTCCAAATCGCAAAAGGAATTCAATTCTAAATGGCAGAATTTAGGGCCCAGCTTCCTTTAGTGTTGATTTGTTACAGCATTCTTTGTCCCACAATTCTAGCCCATGGGTCCACTGCATTTCAGGCCAATCAGCTCCTGTTTTCTCCCTATCAGATTAATAATACATTCCACAGCGCTGTTTTGCATACAGCTCAACTTTCAAGAATGCTCCCCTGCATTATGAAAGGTATCACTGTACAGCAATCTGCCCTGGGTCAGTTTTTGACGGATGAGTATCCCTACAGTGCCACTACATGGGCTCAGTCTTGTCCCCAGTATCTCATATTTGAAGGCAGACTGCCATTATACACTGCGGTTTCATTTAGGTCTCATGGTTAACAGCTGTCCCTCCTCCAGGAATATGTCTAACCCCTTTTTAAGGACATCATCACATACTGTGGTAGTGAATTTCCTTACTTGTGCAATGAAGTACTTCTTTATGTCTCTCCTGAACCTACTGCTAATCAACTGGGTAATGGGAGGAGCTCTGAAAGCTTGGGGCAAGAAGACAAGAGCTTTCCACCAAAGAAAAAGCAAGGGTAGCCAGGCCCACAGGCACCTTTAAAAATGGGAGAAAGTCAGTTACAAATAACGGCACATAAACAGAGCACCACACCCATTTCAAGATGCCCCAAACCCCATCCCCTTAGTGACCTAAAACAGTTAAGCAAGCAGACAGCCTCAGCCTCTGTAGAATGAGTTACACAGATACAGGAAGCTGGACTAGATGGGCCTATGGCCTGATCCAGTGGGGCTGTTCTTATGTTCTTAAGTCCCTGCACATGACTATTGCATGATGATCAATGACAAACGAAAATCACTTACTCTGAGTCTTTCAATTCAGACAGGTTATAAACTGGAAACAAATTCCATATTTTGGGGGGGGGGGTGACAGACTATGTATGTGCATTTTTCAGAGCTAATAAACAAGCAATTACTAATGCTAGAGGCACTCAAAAGAGAAATTCCTGCAGCGGCCACATTCTATTATGTCTCCTCAGTTCAATTAGATTCATTCATTCAGGTTGTCCTTGTATGAATGCCCAAGAGAAGCTAACTATAGTGTCACTTCATGTTCAGGATCAATTGGTTTGGATACCAATTGATTTAACCCATCTTTGCCTGGCCCACAGGTGTACACATGTGGTCCCTGTTGCATATACGCAATGTTGCACAGAAATGGCTTAATTGCCAATCTCTCCTGAGATTTAGCTGGAAAGAGTGTTCATTGGGTTCCCCTTCCCCGAGGAACAGTAAAAATGAGTAAGCCTAACCATTCATTAAAATATCATGTGCATCTCCACCAGAAGCATAAAGACCTCTGGCCATAATTCTGAGGATGTGGAATATGGCCACTTGTGTCCGAATGAGATGTGACACAGGAGGAGACCTACAATTGGATCTTTCAGTGTCATCTTCTTAAAAGCAGTCACCAGGGGGCAAGTTCAATCAGTGCTACAACACAAAAGAGCTCTCAAACTTTTTACCCCTCTGCTATTTCTTAAATTTTCTCATTTAAATTACCTTCTCAAAACTGCTGTTAGCTATAGAGGGGGGGAAGACATACCAGCACCTGCCCTCCTTCCTCACTGCAGCTCCAGCAACAGCTTAAGGAGAGCTGTTTAAGACATTTCTGCCCAACGTTGCATATACGCAACAGGGATAAAACATGTATACCTGTGGGCTGGGCAGAAATAAGTTAAATTGGGAAAACTTTAAGAAAACAAAATATCTCCTCTGCTGCTTTTCTTATTGTCCCCACAGGTGCTATTTACTACAACAAAGGAAGGGCAATCATGTTTAAAATGAAGTTTGCTCCTCAGTTGAGTGCTTCTGCTGGAGGGTAATCCCTGGTTCTGCCAACTTCGGTGGCTGGGAAAAAAAACTGTAAGTGCTTTGCTGTAGGGCAGGTGGCTGTGTTACTGCCACAAACACCTACTGGGTACTGCTCATGATTGCCTTGCAATGGTCACCAAAAGGCCTGCCTGTGGCCATTTTTAATGCCCTACCAATTTAAAGCTGATGCCCCCTGGCTCTTTTCTTTCTTTGAAGGCTGCAGATTCAACTCCCACAGCACTCCAGCACACACCTCCTGTAACTTCACTTTGGAAACCCAGCTCTCCCATCTGCAGCAAGACTAGCCCTGCTGTCCTCCGAGATGTGAGGATGGGAAGATCGCTTATGATGTTAAAGTACTACAAGGAAGTACGGTTGCCCTCAGGACAATAACCTAGTCAGAAACAGCCCTCAAAAACAAGGAAGGGGGTGTACAAATAGCCTTTCTACTTTTTAACTTACAGTTCTGTGGTCATGCCCCTATAACCCATAAGGCTCTCAAAGGGAAATGAAACATAACACAGGGCTTGAGCAGACCCAAGAAATCATCTCCTCTAATCCCAATACAAAGAGATGTTTTGTTTTCATACAATTTTACCATAGATCACATTCTAAGACTGCAATGGGACAACATTCACATAAACACACTTCTCACTTCCCATATATAATGCCACCAAAGACAGGGAGTAAAAAGGAAGGAGACAAAGACCGCAGTCCCAGGCATACTCAGTTGGAAATAAAGTTCCTGAAGGCAATGGAACTCGTGTCAGAGTAAATGGTTTAGAACTGAGAAACAAAAGGCTCCCACATACTGGAGAATGTGACAGGTTCTACGTTTGTAATAAACTACATTTCCAAACTGTGCGCCACAGTTGTGTGCCTGTCCTGTTAGAGAACTGCTAGTATGATCAAGAAATAAAGACTGCAGTCCTATATAAATCTATGTAGTGGCAAGTCCTGTTGAATTCATTGGGGCTTAATTCTGAGCAGACATGCATAGGATGGTACAGAAAACTATTAAGTACAGAGAAGACTTCCTGCAGCATCTCTGCAGGATTTACTGCTCCAGTTTTGCCTTCTCCCAGTCACCCGCTGCGGCAGATTGGTAATTCTATGTGACTCCATTGTCCCTGATGCAAACGTACCACAGAATTATCTTTTCTCTGAGAATATAGCCTGTTGCATCCCTACAAGAGTCATCTGCTCAGGGTTTGCCCCACTTCAATCAGGACATACCCAGATCATTAACTTGCAGGATGAAACATGGGATGTGTTCCTTTGAGGGAAAGTGATAGTGTTACGTACTCTAAAAACTATGGAAAATCTTTTAGGCATATGGCAAAGGTTTTCAGACTTGGGCATCGCAATGCCCTAGCCTGAGGGCCCTAGCCTCTTTGCCCTTAAGGGGCGGGGGCAGCCAGGAGGCAGGGAGGAGGTGCTTGACTGCACTTACCACAGCCTCCTGGGGGTGCGGGGAGTCTTGCACGACTGTCCGCAGGACTCCCTGAGGCTTCGAAAGTGAAAGTCGGGTGATTGTGCCCCGCCTCCGCTAAACTGGAAGCTGAGCGCGATCGCTTTACTTTCACTTCTGACAGGGCTGAAGGGACTGGGGTGCACTCACGAGTCCCTGCAGCAGCCGTCCTGGGGTGCAGGGAGCCCTGCACGAGCCTCTGCAGAGCTCCCCAGGTCAGCAGCAGTGAAAGTGGAGCGATTGTGCCCCACTTCCGGTTTTGCGGAGGCTGAGCGCGATCCCTCACTTTCACCAAGTGACTGAAATGATTACTGGGCTGGGTTACCTTCCTTTCCTGTAGGAAAGGGTACAGCATTTGGGCCTCTTCAGCCTAGAAAAGAGAGGCCTGAGGGGGGACGTGATTGAGACATACAAAATTATGCATGGAAAAGATAGTGGAGAGAGAGATGCTCTTTACACTCTCACATAGAACCAGGGGACATCCACTCAAATTGAGTGTTGGGAGGGTTAGGACAGACAAAAGAAAATATTTCTTTACTCAGCGTGTGGTCAGTCTGTGGAACTCCTTGCCGCAGGATGTGGTGACGGCATCTGGCCTGGACGCCTTTAAAAGGGGATTGGACAAGTTTCTGGAGGAAAAATCCATTATGGGTTACAAGCCATAGTGGGTATGTGCAACCTCCTAATTTTAGAAATGGGCTATGTCATTGGGCTGTGCCAGATGCAAGGGAAGGCATCAGGATGCAGGTCTCTTGTTGTCTTGTGTGCTCCCTGAGGCATCTGGTGGGCCACTGTGAGATACAGGAAGCTGGACTAGATGGGCCTATGGCCTGATCCAACGGGGCTGTTCTTATGTTCTTACTGCTGCTGACCTGGGGACCCTGCAGAGGCTCGCCCAGGGCTCCCCGCACCCAGGGACCACTGCTGCAGGGATTGGTGAGTGCACCCCAGTCCCTGCAGTACCCCTGAGTGGCGCAATCCTGGGGATCACGCCACTGCTTCCCCCCACCCCCACAAGGACTTACTGCGGGTTTCAAAAACCGCAGGCATATGTATAAGAGCATATGTATGGTATGCCTCCACGTTTAATTCAGGAAAAGTCTAGTTTGCTGAAGTTTTGGGATGGCTTGCTCTAAAACTTGTGTCTTTTCATTGTAATTGAGGATTTTGGGCTTCCATACCTTGAGCACAACTATTCACATTTACCTTCAGGGACAGCCCAAAACATTGACAATTCATGTTTCAAAAGCCTTCCTCCTCATTCTTATTCAGAAATGAGAATTCTGTAAGAATAACATCTCTAAACAACCTCCTATCTCTGTGTTCTTATGTAAGAGTTAAGTGAGGTTCTCAATATAGTCCTCTTTTTTTGCAAATGTTTTCCAAATAAAGGGTTATTCATCCCATCTCATATGACATGCTGTAAACAGAAGACAATTTTTTTAAAAAGTCACTAACGTCAATGTCAATTTGAACACGACTCCTCAAGAGACATTTGGTTTGACAAGAAGCCTTTGCTCTGCCTGCCTAGTCTGGGCACTTTAACAAGGCATGGCTGATCTCCATCACATCATTTTGCCAACAGACTAAAGGCACTTGTGAAATCATTAGATCTTGGATCTCTGTTCTGCATGTAAATCAAGATGTCAAGATATCTGGGGGGGTAAGGGTGAGGGGAGAAGCCGCTACAGATCCACAAGATGTTTTTTCGCCGTCAAAAAAATTAGGATGTCGACTTAGTTGCCTTGCTCTTCCAACAAATCTAATCACATAGAGATGGTTAGAAAACAAAAACAAATTGCATGGCCAGTATGACAAATTTAAGAGACCCCTACCATGCCCTCTAGGTTCCAAAGAAAAAAGCAGCTAAAGTGACCTTTGGTTCAGGAACAGTTCCCTTACTATTCAAGTTGTACTACTTGCATGCAAGTGTTCCACAGCTACTACATTTTTCATTACTTACACAAGGCAAGAGCTCTGTTCAAGAGACTAGGATCTACCTTATGGTAGACATAACATTTGGTCATAGCAGATCATTCATCTGTTATGCAACTGTGGTTTTGTAATCAGCATTATATACATACAGGTTGAGTCTTATCCGTGGATTTGGCTCAACATGGATCCATTGAGCCAGACGTGGCTCAACCCTGAAGCCTTCGAAGGTGACCAAAGCTGTGCTCCAGTTGCTTCTAGAGGCTGATCTGAGGGCTGATGCTCAGAATGACTTCTAAGGCCTCTGGGAAGACTTAGAACAGCTGTTTTAAACCACTGTGCTGTTGGCACACTGGTGTGCCACAAATGGTCTGCAGGTGTGCTGCTGGAGTTTGGAGGAAGATCATTTATTAGTAGGGCCATCCTACTAATGCGAGCCCTCCTCCAACAGCATGGTGCGCCTTGTCAATTGTCAAAAAACTGATGGTGTGCCTTGACAATTTTAGTACTTTGTTGGTGTGCTGTGAGCTGAAAAAGGTTGCAAATCACTGCCTTAGAAGGTCACTTTCAGTTTTATGTTTAAAGGTCTTTGGAGGGCCAAGGAGGGCTCCCATGATTTTCCAGATTGATTTGTGGCCATTTAAAAAAAATAAAAATAAAATGCAATTATAGAACTAGCCTGCTTAGTACTATCAAGGCTTTTCATGGCTCCTGTACTTTTAATTAAACACTTTTATTTGTTGATCCCAGTCCAGGAATTATTAAAGATTAGCCTGTACATTGCCTCATGAGGCAACCTCTTTTAGCTGCTCCAATAAAAGTTTCTGCAGTTGTGAAGAGTCTTTAATTACTGATTTTCTCTCATTAGCAAAGTTAAATAAGTAACTAAACAGTGAGAAGAAATCAGCAATTAAAGACCACCACCATCCTGCAGATACAGAAAATGACAAGGGACAAGTCACAAACTGGGTAATTCAAGGGGCAGTTATTCACCAATCCTCAGTGGGGCTAAACAAAAAGCAACAAAGTGGGCTGATCTTGCAAGCAGTTAATTAAAGTTGCCAGAGTCCTTAGCTGAACAGAACTGGCTTAAGAACAACATTAAGGATCTTAACGGGACAGAGCGTTATTGGATCGTATAGTACAGGCCAAACCACAACACAGTTTGTGAGCCACATGCAGCTCTGACACGTAATGTGTGGCTCAAGGAAATATGCTGGCTGAGTTCCTTTTGGATCACAATTAATATAAAAGATAATTATAGAACTTGAATGTTTTTTAATTTACTGGATGTAAACTGATAGTTCACTGGATTAAAACATGAAGTTTGCTGTTCATGTTGGGTAAATATAAGAATTTTAATGTTTCTTAAATATTGCCACTCTCAAACATCTCAAGTTTATCATTTGTGGCTCTGGTGTTAAGAAAGTTTGGCCACCCCTGGTATAGTACTACATTGAACTGCTGCTAGAGCCTCTGTTTTAATTCCATTTCCAGCCAACAGCAGAAAAGCAATGCCTCAGTGGCACAAAAGGTCTGCATTATCAGTGGCCTAAAAGGAAAAACACCACCAACTCTTGACAAGCTTCATAAGATGTTCACAAAACTGCCATATAGCATAATCCTGGCGGTGGCCACTCATTGGACCATCACCTGCTATCACCCTGTGCTAGGTCTGCATGCTGGGTTTGACTGCCAGCATTGCACTGAGGTAGATTGTAGTGACTGGCTCCTTGCCAACATTGGGCTCATGGGGGAGCTACCACTCCATGATTGTGTCGTGGGGGTTCCTTGGTTGCTGGCAGTGTTAAGCGGAGGGCTGCGCCAGCATGGAACTGCCTGGGCTTCTATTACCCCATCCCCAATTGTGCTGGAAGGGTTTGATATTAAATATTATTGATGTTGCACTGCTTTGTAGCAACAATGATGGCACAACTTTAGTGTTGCATTGTACTGTTAATCATATCACATTCATCCACCAATGAACATTTCTCACTCTAAAAGCCAGAAAAGTGGACTCAGGATCCTGTAGCACCTTAAAGATTCACCAATTTATTTCAGCATAAGCTTTTGTGCATTACAGTCCACTGCATCAGATACATGAGGTTGAGAGGGGTAAGCAAAGCATGACTTGTCTTTCATCTGGTTCCACATACTTCCCTATATACACTACTGAAGAGATATCAGAAAATCTTATTTCCAACATAGAACTCGGTACATAAAAATACAAAATAACAGCCAAATCCTGAGCTGCCCAGAGCATGGGGCTGCCGCGGCGCTGAAAATGACTGCCGCAGCATCCTAAATGCCACTGGACAGACACTGCCAGCTCCCCAGGGGACGGGAACGTTCATCCCCTTCTCCCAGGTAAGGAAAGTAGCCCTGCAATGGGGTTACTTGATTCTGCGGCAGCTCTAGAGCTGCCGCAGAATCAAAGAGTTTGATGTCCAGCCACACAGCCTAACACAGAGCCCAGGATCTGGTGGAGCTGACCTACAATGGTCCCACTCTCCTCCTGGCATGCCTCCTCCCCACCTCCCTTCACACCCCCACCTACCTCTCCTCTGCCCTGCGGTTCAGGCAACTGCTAAGCAGAACATCACCTGGCTGGTGCTAAGCCCCACAAATGTGCCTTAGGGCATGTTTGCAACAGTGCATGCTGGTGGTAAGAGCTCAAAATTGGGCTCCAAGTACTCAGTTTGTTATTTTGCTCAAGTTTTTCCCCTTGTCAATTCCAGCATGCTAATAGCACACATTTCAAAGCTTTAAACACAATTCTATACAGTAGCTTCCTTATCTAAGAACATTCAACTGAAGAACATTTCAAGATGCACACATGCCTGGCCAAATGACCATAGATGGTGTTAGCCCCCCATTTCCAGCATTCCAGAACATTACCCATCATATTCCAGCCAGCCCCAGCAAGTCATTTGCCAACTTGTCAAAGTAAGACCACACAGTATAGAATACTGTACTGTAGGTGTACTGTAAATTCATTTTTCCCATAGTCACATGTTTGCCAATGAAAGTACTGCAGTAATGCTGGGGCCGTAAGAACAAAACTTACAAACAGACCCCTGAAACCTAACCTGTTCTTAGGCAGTGGAGCTTCTGTATTCGAAAGTGCCAGTCCTATGTCCCATTTAAGCTTATTCAGAGTTGCTTTTGCCAACTCTTGGTGGCTTTTTCTCTCAAATTCTAGCAGTGTTTTTCTGCTTCTTAAAGGTACTTAGATCACAATACAATGTGTTGTTCATAAAAAGAAACAAGGGCACTGGTAATGTAATTATCTTGATTAGGCTATCTTCCCCATTCACAATATTCTGAAACAAAGCAAGAGCCTATTCTTTTCCGTATCTTCTGCTAATAATCTACCATAGTTAAGTTGGTCAATTACTGGCAAAGGCATCTAAATTCTAACATTGTGATATCTACTTGGAGAATTTCTCCTAGAGGTTTAATATTTACCTGCGATTTTCTCTATCAATTCCCTCTTTCTTCCAAAATGTTTAAAAACACATCTCTACCTGTATTGTGAGACCCAGTTCATGAAGAGCAGGTAGCAATGCTGCAACTATGGCCTGTTTGCTGGGTTGACCTGGATCATGAGCATCAGACCAATGGAAAGAGTTCACAAGCTACACCACGGATGCTTCTACTAAACCAGCGCTGGAACAAATACTAATACTGTGAGCATTGTGAAGCATCTGGTTGAGTTTAAGTAAATAAAACGTTTTTGCAGTCCAGTGATTCCATAGGGAAATGCCTCCTGCATCAACCCATCTGATTCAAATTTTCCATTGCATTTCAACTTACACACATACAGTCATTTCCTCCCCCCTTTCCTATTTATTTATAGCTTGACGAGGAAGCCCCAGTTCTTATCATAAACTCGCAAGGTCCACATCTGCTTAATTAACTGCACTGCCAATTTACAGTTCACCAGAAAAGGCTATGTACGTTCTGTGATGGCACTGCACCAACGTACAGGAAGGCACTGGATGAAGAATTCTGCATCCCATGACTATCAGCTTTGTTTATAAAACAAACAAACAAAAAAGGTTTCTAGCCCCTAAGGCTCCAAAGATGAACTTCAAAGAAATGTGAGCAATTCCAAGTAAAATCCTGGAGGGGGAGATGGGGGCTTCAGCATAGTTCTTTGCCCCGCCACATGACTAGTATAATTATGAAGAAATACGAGAACATTTGCTAATTGTGCATATTTTATACAGCTTTTATATATATATATATATATATATATATATATATATATATATATATATATATATATATAGCTTTTCACTGTGCAATTATTTTCCTGAAAAATACGCACAGTCAGTGAAGCATTAAGTCAACCTTAGTGTCTGATAAATTTAAACCCTTTTTGCCAATATTCTTCTGCCATAGGAGACTCCTAAAATGTGTATGGCATATGAAATTTGTCTGCCTCCAACAAAGTTCTGCTAATGAATTTATCTGCTTAGGCTTTAGTTAGCTGAAAAGACACTGGAGGTGGCATGGCCACACTTAAACCAGCTCAAAGTATCAGGTTGGAGCAAAGGAGTAACTGGTCCCTAATAACATCTTTCCCCTATTATTATTTTAGACAGCATCAACAATGTTCATTTTTGTACACTTACAAAACTGTGTGGCGAAACAATGCATCCTGTTCCCGAGGAATGCAAACCCTGATTTCCCCAGGGGGGAGGGAGACAACAGACGAAGGAGATGGGAAGGATGGGATAGAAAAGACAATGGTGGCACGGAATTGTGTGGGCAAATGGCTTGGTTAAATCTAGGGTTACAGGTTGATGAAGGATGAAGCCAAGGGCTTCAGAGAGTAATTTTTCCACTTTACGAAAGAGCAAAGTATGATGTACTGTAAGGACAAAGCCTTATGGAGGATTTGCCTGAGTTTCCTCTACAGTGAAGAGAAGCATGCGACGTGTAGGACTGACCCGATTAAAGAAATTTCAGTTGACAGATCCTTTGATTAAAACTGATAGATTAACTATCAGACTCTGAAATTAGTCTGAAGACAAATGCTCGATTTCTTTGTTTTCCGATGACACACGTGCAACACAGCACTCCTTCTAAGGTGAAAAAAGAGCAATGGTCCTTCCAAGGTGGAACCCACCACTTGGGGTTTTCATAAGCATCTGTATTGAAAAATGTATTTATTTTGAAATCTGCTGTCTGATTAATCCAGGGCCATTTTGTTTGGGCTTCAATCCATTAATCTCTAACTGATGAATCAATTAACCATCACAGCCTAATGTTGTTGTGCTCATTGTTTTACTGCCACTGCTCCGATTCAGTTGCCACTTCCAAGGGGCAGGGAAATGCTCAAGGCAATGACATCACATATTTTTTAAATAAATAAATGTTACAGGGGAGACGCGTGGAGAAGATGTGGGTCAGCAGTAGCTACACATCCCTCATGTCTAGTTAGACTCATTGACAGACACTGGCACCTCAAGCAAGTGTTATCACAAACACATAACTTAAGGGGTTTTGGGGGGGGACCCTCTTACAATAAGAAGCCAGTTCCATTCTTTCACTAGCTCTTGGCTAACCACATGCTTCAAAGATAATACTCTTAAACTCAAAATCCAGATTCCAAAACTGCCATTTAAAGGCTATCTCTGAAGCAAAATTGAATTCCTGATCGTTACAGTCAGCACTGCCAAGCAAACCTTCAGTCATCCCTCTATGTGAAACTCTGCACAAAGTCACAGAGCACAGTAATCCCTCACAGGATTCTGCACCATGAAGTCATCATTAGGGGGATATTAACATGCCATTCTTCTTAATGAGGCAGACTCTGGGAACATGGGAGGGAGGGGCAAAAAAACCAAAAAAAACCAGGATAGACAAAGATAAAGAGCCATTCATAAGAAAAAGGGTAACAACCAACAGGGTTGTTGGTACAACAACCACACAAAGATGATGTGGCGCTATCCTGCTCAAGTGGCTATTGTTGGGTCCTAGCCACCCACTCTCTGACGAGGGACCATCTGATCCCTTGTGACACATGCAAATACTATGAAAAGAAACATACTTCCAGCACAGCTCAGCAGCAGTTGAAGTGTCTAGCCTTGTGGGAAGAGAGGCGAGAAAACATTATATTTATGCTTTCTGTAAGGAGAGCTCAAGGCGACTTACTATCTGGGCACAGCATAATCAATAAAAAAGCAATAAAAATGTAAGCAACATTTCAAGTAAAACATAAAATAATAGAACAACGAGCAACAATATAGCAAAACCACAACTCAGAATAGAAGAAGCTGAAGCAACAATATTCAGAACCAACACAACAGAGAACAAAATCAACTAAAAGCAGGCAGGAAAAAGGAATGCTAAACTTTGGGGCCAATTAAAAAATGATCTACTTTCTAAACTGTCTCTGTAGACCTCCATCTACAGTGAAAAATCTATACATGAGGAGACAATTTGGAAAATGTACGATTAGACTTATAGGTGATGTACAGTATCAAAGCTGTCTGCAGTAGGATAAGAAATAATGTTGCTTGCACAAGTTAAATGGGAATGCCCCTCTGGAGACGCTTTATAGATTCTTATCTGGCAAAGTAAGAGGACATATATACTGCATAATATACACACACAAAAGAATTTGAGAAATAAAGTCATGGGAGGCTATTCATTCTGTATTTAAGTCTGGAACAAAAATTTGATAGGAAATGGTGGAAAAACTTCTGCCTCAAGGTTACACCCTAAAGTTATTCTTGGATGAAGATAAGAGCAATTTCTTTAAAAAGGATAACATTGTTGGTTCTGTTATTCTTGATGGTATCTGGAAAGTAATCTTTCCACTCTAAATATTCTTTATGTCAGGGTTTCTCAAACTGTGGGTCACGAAGCTAAAACTGACAAGTAGATAGCTGAAAAGGAAATGTATGGAGCCTATGGAAAGTGAACCTGAGCCACATCGTGCATTTACTCATGAATAGATGGCCATGCCTTAGTGCACTGCAAAGGGCATGTCAAGAGGAATCCAATGCCAACAGAATGGTCCCAATCTGATGAATGCAGCCACCCAAAAACTCTGGAGAAGGAAGTCCCTCCCTCCAAGCTGACCAATGCATTGAGTCCCGTGGAAAACGAAACCAAGCTACACATTTGTGTTTACTTGTGAGTAAGCAAAAATTCTTTGGCTCTTGTTGACAGTTAGGCAAAGGAGAATGCAAAGCTATCTGAATGGTCAAGATACAATCGAAGTGGAGCTCAATACTTCTTTAATAATTATTTTAATTTGCTTGATAATGTCATATCCGGCCATGACTTCACTTCTGGTGGGTCCCGGACAGACTATCATTCTAAAAAGTGGGTCCCAGTGCTAAAGAGTTTGAGAACCATTGCTTTATGTGGTAACCTCAGATACAATTTTTGCAAATATTACATCAATGGATTTTGACTCTCTGTAAACTGAGTAAGATCTGTAGCAACTGTGATGACAGCTGCTGGCAACATATGCAAACATTAACAGGTTTTTCTCATAACTGTGGCAGTGTCCTATAACTGAGCCAATATGGAAAAAGCTAATTGGTGCCATCTCAATACTCACTTCTTTAAAGTTGTGTTTAAAACCTTTGGAATCCTTTTGGACTACATCAACAATCAGGTTGAACCAGGAAAAACAGAATTAAGGCCCAATCCTATCCTTGACATATGTCAGCACACCAGTGCAACAATAGCCCCCAGACATAAAAGCCCACTGCTGACCAAAGACACTGGTGCAACATTGGGAAAACACTGCATTGATGTACCTCATACAACACTTGGATGCCAGCACAACTCTGCCACCGGATAGACCAAAACAGGGAGGAGAGCGGGGCGTGATATGGGAGGGACAAGCAGTCTTCCATGTACACCATAACCTAACCACCATTCAGATAATGGGCACATTGTCAAAGCTAGTAAAGCACTACACCAACAACAGAGCTGGTGGAGGTAGGAGTAACCCCATAACAATGGCAAAGGGAAAAACAGCAGAAAATAGCTCCTCTTGGCACCCCCTGCTCTATCTCTTCCAATGAAGTACAGGATACAGACTACATCTGGCAGCCAATCACAACACATCAACCCTAGTATTTAAGCCCCTGCCAGGAAGACTACATCTCAGATGAGATGTGGCATGGGGCTATTCCTCTCTGGTTATGTGAACCATGGTGAAAGGACAAACACTGCGCACAAAGGGAGTACTCTGAACAAACAATGCTTTGTCCCTCACAACAAATATGGCAAGATATTTGGTTAACTCTTAATCTTCTCAAAATGCTTACTGCAGATATTCTGCCCCAGGAGGACTCCACACACAAATACCCAGCTGGAACCTCTACCTCACCACTTCAACAGGCGAAGGCACCTGAATGCACCTGAAACAGGAAAGGGGGAAGGAATCCTGCTACATCTCTCCACCATACCTCTATCCCTTTTGACCTCTAAAATTAGCAAACATGTCTCCTCTACCAGCTGTGTTGCCTGACCATCCCTTCATTTTGCAACAGCCAGCCAAGCGCTCCTCTGAATCATTTTAGTGTTTGCTTTTTTCCTCCAAGACCACCCCAGTGTCACAGGGAGGCTGAACAGTGGTCCTCTGAAGAGTTCCATTGCAGCCCACAGGAAAGAAAAGGTAATGTCCCAAGCCACTGTGCTCTGGTCCCAACAAGGAACCACTGCATGTACACTCCAATGGCACCACTCTGCCTCAAACACTGAGTGTGCATCACAATCCTGAGAACAGGGGTGACTGATGCTGTTGTCAATCCCTCATCACACCCTCACAGTTTCTCCTTACTCCCCACAGGCAGTTGTCTCACAGGTGAAGACACTGTGTAGACCCCAAGGGACGTCGACTGACTGCCTGCCTGCCTGCCTGCCCTCAGTGATCAGTGGGAGCCAGCTGCTGCTCAGCTAGTTTGCTGACCTACTTTTTTCATTTGAGCCCTGTGGCTTTGCAGACTTCAGGACAGACAGTGAACCAACTGGTGCATCCAGATATCACCGGCACCTTTTACTTGCTCATATGTTGGATAACTTGCAACAGCACAACAGCCCTGCTAGGCAGAGATGGTTGGCAACCTCACTTTATGCTTCCCTTTCAAATGTTCTGTCATAAATACCATTCAATAAAAAGTTTGGCTGGATCACCCTTGTTCTCTCTTCATTAGCAGATAGGGATCCCATTTTCTCACCCTAGTTGTTTCTCACCTCAGCTAGCTTCAGGCTGGGGTTCTGTGGGACGCAGCCTCACTACATTCAGGGTGTAAAACCTTCTCACTTTGTGACTCATTGGGCTCCATGCTTCTCAGTGAGCATGAGCACCCTGTTTTCAGCTACCACTGGTCAATGGGACAAACAGTGGCAGGAAGGGCAGTATACTGACAGCCATGCCCGCAGGTGCCAGTGATAAAGCAACAGACAAGGGTTGTGGGTGGGTGTGGCCAGGTGGGTGGGCCACTGTAGGAAGCACCCTGAGTCACATGCCAGCCCACTGTTTGGTCTATGCAGTGAACCCTCTGATCTCCAGAAAACTGGGCCCATCAGATTCTCCACTGCTATAACTTATCTAGTACAGTGGACCCTCCACATCTGCGGATCCTGTATCAGCAGATTTAACCACAGACTGATACCGAGGGTCCCCACATGGGTGTCTCCAAAGGCCTCCCACAATTACTACCTAGAGGCCTCTCCTGGGTCATACCAGGCCAGCAACCTACTCTATTTGCCTCTATGGGTCTCAGAATATCCTGCAGAAGTCTCCAGAAGCTACTTCTGGTTTTCAGAAGCAGACTTCTAGTTTCCGTCCAAAAACCAGAAATAGCTTCCAGAGGCTTCTGTGGGCCATTCTGAGACCTGCAGAGGCCAACACAGTGGGTCACCAGCCCAGCACAACTAAGGAGAGACCTCTGGAAGCTCCAGGTAAGTAATTGTGCAAGCTTCAGGAGTTTCTTATCTGGGGTTGGGGGGGAGGGTCTGGAACCAAACCCCTGTGGATAAGGGGGACCCACTGCACCAGTACAACCCATCCACCTGGCTATTCCTGGCAGGGACAAGAAAATGCTCAACATTATATCAGACCCAAGATTACAGCACTATATAGCAAGGAGAGGAAGGGGGAGAATTCAACTCAGATGGACCTTTTCAGCAATATTTCTTATAACATGTTTGACACTTTTCCACACTACCCTAAGCTCTGCAGTTGCAGCATCAGTTTCCACATCCAACCAAGCAAAATTTAGTTTCACGTCAATGAGTTAACTGAAGAACCCAAGTATTGCCATGATAAGTCAGACCAACAATTAACTGAATTTCGCATCCTGTTTTGTGCCAGACAAGTAATTTCCATTCCCAGGTGTCAACTTATATTCCTTCTCTGACAATGGTTCTGACTTTGAAGCAGCCACTGCTACTTTCCTTTCCCAGATCTAACCTTCAAATACTCACCTAAATCTTTCATGACACCATTTAGGCTCCATTCCTTATGGATTCTACATACAATTATGCTCCCCATGGCCCACAGTTGCTGCTAAACCTATTCCTCAGGTACTCACCTCACCTTATTTTTACAGCCATTTATTCAAATGACCACCGACATTTCCTGCAGCAATGAATTTTGCAAGTTCACCATGTATTACAGAAAAAAAACCTATTTAAAATAGAGTGGTGTGTGTATATGAGAAAGAGAGATTGGATGTGTAACTCTGGCAGGTTCTTAGCCCTAATGCACCTGCCATGATTCCCCCTTACTTTGCAGCCCTGATCAGGCTGCTATTTTTTTTAAACTAACAATCCACTGGCCCACATTATGCAATAATATGTAACTCTACCCTGGGATGCTGCACCGAGATACAAGGAGCAGTGGCCTCATTCTGGCAATGGTGAACTCGCAAATTCTGTCACCTTGCCCAGTCACAAATGGTAAACATTTGGTTGCTTACCAGTAGCTCTGCTGATTCTTTTCCCTGCAGATTGTCAATCAACCTAGTTTACCATAAGGGCAGTATGAGGGGCAGGGGAGCAAGGCAGACAACTGCTGAGACCTGCCTATTGCTCTTGGTGGTGCTTCCATCCTTAGCATGATTAGAGGGATACGGTAGAGAACCATCTGTTCTCTTCAGTGTGTTCCATCAAGAAGACAGCAGAGATTTATAGCCAAGGTATATCCATGTGGGGGGGAGGGGTCAGCAAAGCACCATCAAACAATCTCAGCTTAAACAGACACAGCTTTTACTGAACAACATTACTGAGTGAGTTCTGACAGTATTATGAACAAATGAGGATGCCAACTGCTCCCAGGGCCCATACACTTTTGAAACCTCCCATTAGAGGCATAACACATACATACTGGATATAACATGTTTACTAAGGCTTTCCCAGCCAAAGTCCCTAATTATATAAACAGTTATCAAGTTAAACACAGTCATCAATTAAAAATGAGTACTACCTTTACATTTCACCCACTGTCTGTGGCAGGCTTCTTCAGAAGCCACTATAACTCCACAGAATAATGCCTCTTCCTTCACCAGCTCTTGTACCTACCATTTATATCCCTAATGAGATGTTACTCCTTGTCCCTCATTAACTACTAATCTGCCAATAGCTCCACCCTTGAATTTAAAGACCCAACAACTTACTACTTCACTTATTTACTCACCTGAAAGCCCATCAACTATGTACCTGCTTAAAGACCCAACCATTCATATACTTTATTTACTTTACAGTAACTCAGAGCCCAATCCTGTGCTTACTACACGACTCCGTGCCGCCGAGCACTGTCGCAAACATGCCGTAAGGCACATTTGCGGGCCTCACCACCAGGCTCCCTCCCATGGTAGCTCAGCACCGGCCGGTGCTGGGCTAGTGCAGGGCGGTCACCCAGCTTCCATGGCTCGGCAGTCTACCGGACCGCCGAACCGCGGCACGGTAGGCGGGGGAAGCCGGCGGGCAGCAGAGAGAGGGTGGGGGGGAGGCATGCTGGGGGGCGGGCAGGAGGCGTGCCGGGGGAGGGAGGCAGGTCCATGGAGCTCTGCTCCGCAGGATCCAAGGTGCTCGTGTTGGGCTCTGCGCCCTACATGAGTGCCTTTACTTTACTGCCGACCTTTTGGTTGGCGGTAAAGTGAGTTTTTGCAGGCTGCCTACCTTACCTGGGAGAAGGGGACGAAAGGCCCCTTCTCCCGAGATGCCTCCCGTGGTAGCCCGGGAGGCGCAGGATCCGGCGGCAGCCCTTCTTGGTGCTGCTGAGCCTGGGCACCCCCAGGCAGCTCAGGATTGGGCTGCCCAGCATTACACAGTGGAGTTACACTGGCTTCTAAAAAAACCCACCACAGACAGTGGGGAAAACATAAATGCAATACTCATTTTTAATTGACATTGACTTTCAACTTGATAATGGTTTATTTAATAGTACTAGATACAGCGGCCACAGTTACATTTCTGACTATCTGCACTCTGGACAGGCGTGAGAGCCTTGCAAGAATGAAAAGGTGGCAACTGATAGTGAAATAACTAGCTTCCCTCTGGTCTCTGCTGCTGCTTTAGGCCTTCCTTGCAGGTTGCCTGGCAAGGAAGGATAAGGGGCCCCATCCTTGTCTCTCCATGCATTGAATAGCTACATAGTTGCCTGTACGCAACTTAGAGAGAGACACAGATGATGATGAATAACATACAATAGTCAGTTCCTGTGACTAGGTGCTCAGGATAATTCGTTGGGAAACAATTAAGAAAGGTTGCTTCTACCTTGAAATGCTATTTCACGGTAGCCACTAGAATCAGAATCCCCAGAATCAGGGGACATCCACTAAAATTGAGTGTTGGGAGGGTTAGGACAGACAAAAGAAAATATTTCTTTACTCAGCGTGTGGTCGGTCTGTGGAACTCCTTGCTGCAGGATGTGGTGACGGCATCTGGCCTGGATGCCTTTAAAAGGGGATTGGACAAGTTTCTGCAGGAGAAATCCATTATGGGTTACAAGCCATGATGTGTATGTGCAACCTCCTGATTGTAGAAATGGGCTATGTCAGAATGCCAATGCAAGGGAGGGCACCAGGATGCAGGTCTCTTGTTATCTGGTGTGCTCCCTGGGGCATTTGGTGGGCTGCTGTGAGATACAGGAAGCTGGATTAGATGGGCCTATGGCAGGGGTCAGCAACCTTAAACACTCAAAGAGCCATTTGGACCCATTTTCCGGAAAAAAGAAAACCTTGGGAGCCACAAAACCCTTTTGACATCTAAAATGAAGATAACACTGCATATATAGTTTGCACTCCCCTCTTATAGGTCCCAGTTATACAATACACTCTCCTCTTGTAGGTCCCAGGTATATAATACACTCCCCTCTTATAGGTCCCACTAAAAATCAGGTCCAGACCCACAGTTGGAGAACAACTGTTTTAGACTGTGCACAGGTGAACTGCTTGTGAAGGATACTGTCATTCTTTACAGTCATTTACTTCTGTACTTTTGTAAATGCCTTTACACACAATACTACCTCTGAACAAGACCACTTAGTACTACTTAACACTGTTCACAAAAGTGCTCCTGAACGAACAAGCTAAGAGTTCAAAACTGCATAAAATAAAAGGCATACTAACAGTGATTACTTCCCAACAATGAAATATGCTTTGGTGCTACATATACAGTATGTTACACATACAGTATACAAACATATACAGAATACCATCTGGTGCAGGGGTCTCCAAACCCCTTTCAAGTTTCCAAGTGAAGGAAATGGAGCAGTGAGAGTGTGAGTGAGCGATGGGGGGATGCTGAGTGGGGAGCTTGAAGGCTGTAATCCTGTGCACACTTTCCTGGGAGCAAGCACAATGGGACTTACTTCTGAGGAGACACGCACAGGATGGTGCTCAGAGCTTGGGAGGAGGACAGAGCAGCTGCAGTCAGGAAATGGGGCAGTGAGAGGGTGAGTAAGCCATGGGGGAATGCTGAGTAGGGAGCTTGAAGGCTGTAATCCTGTGCACACTTTCCTGGGAGTAAGCACAATGGGACTTACTTCTGGGGAGACACGCACAGGATGGTGCTCAGAGCTTGGGAGGAGGACTGAGCAGCTGCACTCAATTGCTTGCTTTTGCGCTGCGGCTCGGGCAGGAGGGAACGTGCGGCAGGGGCTCGCCCTCAGCGGCGGTGCGGGCTCTTTGGGCAGGAGCTGCTCCGCCAGCCTGTTCACGCCCTCTCCTATGGGGCGCAACCGCAGGATGCGTTGGAGCTGCGCTCGTGCGCTCGGGCTGGTGAGCGGCGGGTGCATCACGGGAGGGGCGAGCCCCTCCCCCCCAGATGGGTTGGCCCCGCACGGAGCCGCAGCAGAAGGCTGAAAGAGCTGCTTGCGGCTCCAGAATAGCAGGATGCCAACCCCAGGCCTATGGCCTGATCCAGTGGCTGTTCTTATCATTCCTCGTTCAAGTTCCCTCCTGTTGGTCTTCCCTGATGCCTATGCTTGGAAAATCACTTGCTGGAAGAGGCAAACTGCTCATCCATACACCACTCACCCATCCATCCAGGCAGCTGCACTTAAACTTGTTTTTAGCGGCTGTTTTCTCTGTTCCGTGTGCCTGGTCTGGACCTTTTCCTGCAAGAAAAATGAGTCATGAGAGCCTGGTCAGCAGCAGGGTTGAGTGGAATGTTTGTGTTCACCAAGAAAAATGGCTGTAATCTCACTGCCTTCACAAGTGCATCATGGGCATGCATCCCGGGACTGTGCACATCGGTCATGTTGGGGGGGGGGGGAAATGGATGGAGGAGGTGCAGGAATCCTGTTTTTTGAGACACCTCCCCTTTCCAAGGACTCCTCCTATCTTGCTTATCTTTACGGAGTACCTGGTTCCTCGCTCTCGTCCCCCTCTGCAGGAGTGGAGTTGAGATTCCTGGGGTTGAATCTGAAGTTTTGAGGCAGGATACCTGTAAGGGTTCTAAGAAGATACCTTGAGCAGTTTACAGAAAGGTGAGGCAGAAATCCAAGAAACACTGACAAGCTTTCTCTATATCTTTTTGATCTCCCTGGTTGTTGAGTGTTTTTTGTGCAAATTTCCACACCACCACATTTCTTATCACTGAGCTCTCTACTTGCACATTCCAGTTCTGTAGAGAGATACGGGAGAGTCATATATGACCACATGCTATGTGTCTCTGAAGCTTATAAAATGCTAGTGACGCACCAAAAGAGTTGGCTGTAGAGTTGGCTTCCGTTGTCTCTGTGCTCTGGGGGCACAGTTGTTTTGGTCTCTCCACTGGCTTTAGTGGAAGTTTAAGCCATTTCTGCCCAATGCTGCATATATGCAACATGGAACAAATGCGTCACCTGTGGGCTGGGCAGAAATGTTAACGCCACATATTCTGTGGACATAACGTAATACTATGCTGTTGCAGGAGGTGGAAATGAGCCCTAGGAAAGTAGAACATTCCTCCTCTTACCCCAAACCCTGGTTCCTCCCACTGTTTTCTCCTTGTGCTTGACTTGTGCAAATTCAACTTCATGCAGTTGGCAGACCAAAGAAAAACAGCAGTTTAAATAGTGCATGTGATTCCGCTTCCCATTCCACTTACTAAGTACTGTATATGCGCTGCAGTGAACCTGCAACAAGCCGCTGTTCCCTTAGTTCACACCTGCCCCTTGCACCTTTTAAAGAGACAGTACACATTTTTTGGATGTCAGGTTTTTTAAGGTAATTTTCAGTATGCACAATTTTAGCTTTATGTGCCAAGTCTGGAATGTAACCCTTGTATAAGATGAGGGGTGATTGTATTCACTATCTGTATTTCATTGTGCAGTTTTTATCCATCATTATCAACCACCATGAGCCAGAAAGCATGGTAAGAAGGAGGTCAGTTAAATAAATAAATGTGTCCGTGTTCAACTTGCTCAGCAACGTGTTTATTCAATATATAGAAATACGTTTGGTTTCAAGTATATCAAAATCACTTTTTGATTTTGTACATCAGAATCACTTTCTTACAAGTGATGGAGGAGTGAACTGATCCATACAATGACTTTGTGGTGGAGAGAGACTTTGAATTCAGGTGTCCATCAGACCACAAATGTATAGGTATGCGTATCTCTCCTTGTCTCCTAAAATTCTGTATTTATAATCAATATTTGACTATGTAGGGAAAACGTTAAGCATGCACAATCCATAGAAAGCAAAATACAATCAAAGTAATGAATGTCTTCAACTATAACTGGTTTGTTGACTACAATAAAATCCAATCTGGTAATTACCAACTTGTACCTATGCAAGAGGCAACACAGATTGGATTGAGTAATTTCCAGATTTTCTATTTCCAAAATATGGTGTACAACCATTTTTCTTTATTCCAACAGCCCTTTGTGTGTAATGAAACCATCTAACCCAGTGGTTCCCAAACTGTGGATCCCCATGGAGCCTTGGAAATTAGTCAGGGAAGCTGCTGGAATCCTCACGAAAAACCTGCTAACCCTATTCAGTGTATAGGATTATACACTGTATAGGATAGCCACCAGTCAAAGAAGTTTGGGAACCACAGTTCTACCCTCCAGAGGCTGACTCAAGTCAGTGTATAGGATAGTCACCAGTCAAAGAAGTTTGGGAACCACAGTTCTAGCCCTCCAGAGGCTGATTCAAGTCTAAATAATCCCCCCCAACTCCACCTTTAGATTCTTCAGACTGCTGGGACACTGCCAACGTGCCCCTCCCCCATCAAGCTTGCGCTTACCATTCTAACCTAATCAAGACTTTATAGAACTCAAAAGCTTGCTGTTTAATGTTCTGCGACTCTTTAGAGAATCCCAATAAAAAGTATTACCCAATTTTGGATTGTGGATTTTTCTTCTGATTAACCAATGTAGCGACCTAAGATTATAAACTTTGTTAAGTGATCTGAATGAAGTTGCACTGGATGGGTTCTTGGATACACCTAAGTCCCACACTATGCTATGCTCACAACACTGCTGGCACAATTATTTAATAATAAACTGCATAATTAACACTGAAAAGGCAACAAGTGGTGTGTGGTCATGTCACAGACTAGGAGGCATTAAAAACATTTTAGAGGGCAGATTTGTCCATATTATCTTGTATGCTTCAGCCTCTAAAATGTACAAAACGATTTTGATAAATGAAGAGAAAGACTGTGAATAGCAAACTGCAAGGACAAATGTTAAATCTTACGCATAAGAAAAACTTCTTTAAAAAAGCAGCAAAACAAAGACAAGAAGTGCAGTGGGATCTGAAAAGAGGTGTTGGTTTACGACGGCACAAGTTTTCCTAGGCAAGAACTACTTTATCAGATGCACGGAGTGGATTGTGGAAGTGGCGAGTATAAGAAGGCATGGCTTGAAGTACAGTGGAAGATCTAAGATTGTGCCAAAGGTAACAGAAATGTCAAACCCTGGAGAGCACTAAACACAGACACAAGGCACAACTTACGAAAAAAGTCCAAAGATATAGTTTACACAATGCATAACCTAAACATTTCAGGGCCCAATCCTATCCCATTTTCCAATGGGGCGTGTGCTGCGTTCTGTGGTGGTGGGGGAGTCACAGGGGCCTCTTCAAGGTATGGAAACATTTGTTCCCTTGCCTCAGGGCTGCACTGCGGCTGCACTGGTGCTGGGAAGTTGGATAGGATTGGGCCCTAAGTTGTGTATGAATGATAAAACTTTGGCGCACTAAAACAAAAAGCAATACATAGCCAGTCCAGTCATTTGCTATAATGAAAGAAACTCCTTTCCAGCCTTTTCACTTCTCTGAGAAGTGCCACCAAGTTTGTTAACAAACAGCAGGCTGGAAGCCTTCTAATCCAATTGACGCCTTTACATTTTTATTTATTATTGGCTGCCAGCTTTGGAAAATTCACAAATCTAGAAAGCGATCTCTGAAACAGTTATTCTCTGGATACCCTTTACTTCAAAACAGCCAACAAAGCATAAACACAAAGCAAACTGACTATAGAAGCATGTGTTGAAGAGAGAAAAAGAAAGTGTTTTGGAAGTAAACTAGCTTTGTTTTAGAGTGGATCTCGTTTTCTTACATGCAAGGTAACTGCTCTTTATGTTTTTTTGTGAAATGGCAATACCCATGCTAAACAGTATCCAAAAATGTTTAAACCCCCCCCCCCCCAACTAGGATTTTTTAAAGATTAAAAAGACAATGACACACATAAAGGCATATGAGTATTTCATTCAAAATTTTGAATCCCACAAACTTTAGGAGGCAGAATGGAGGAAAGAAAACAGATCCTGATGACTACAGTGAAATGAATTCATTTTTCACAGAAGCTCGTTTTTGTCTGCTTCTCTTCAAAAGTGCAAGACAAAAAGAATGTCATTCAATAACTGTCACGCTCGCTCCCTTACTCAATCTCCAGCCCTTCATATCTCCACATACCCCCCAAAACACTTGAATTTAAATAATGGTTTGACATCAGTGAAATCCAACCAATAAAGTTCATACAATCTTTTGTATGCAATTGAAAAACTAAAAAAAAGATTGACAAATCCTTGTAATGCTTACACTAAACTCATATGGCAAATTTTTTGCTTTTGAACAATGTCCCCTCCGTTCATAAAACCAGATTTAAACTTTTCCCCAATGAATTGACGGGTCTTTTGTTTAAAGGAAGAGGCTGCACATGCACCTAACACAAATACTTACAGTCTCCTCTCCAGTGGTTTCCAGAAGGTGAAAAAAAAACAGCTCAACCCAAGGAGACATTAAGAGATGTGGGACCAAAAACGAAGCGAGATGCTGAACGAGAGCATTGCTGAGCGCGGCAAAATGATCATTAGGACAGCACACATTCTTGAGAAGGTTAAATGCTCTCTGCACTCATGAGAAAACAAGTTTTGACAGCCGAAGAAAGACGGTTCAAACCTCTATTGTTTGAGACAATCCAGCACAACCCTTTTCTCCTCCCCCTATTACAGTGCATGAACATTATATGCATCTCAACTGCTCAGCAGGGGGACACGAGGTTTTCCTTTCACGGTGGAGCTTTATGAATAACAAGAACGTGAAACGTGCGGTCCAATCTCCTTCCAGCTGTGGCCTTGCAAGCTTCCCCTCCCTTACAAGGCAAGCTGATTATTTTATGAAAATAGTTGGGTAATAAAACATGCGTTAATCCTTTTGCTTCCCTCCTCCCCCATAATTAAACAGCTACTCCAACTTCAGTCAGCTATCATGGACAGAATCCCAATGGTAGGTAGACAACAAGAGGAGAACCATTCCAGTATGAGACAAAGGCTGCCATCCTGAGTTGATCTACTAGGAAGTCAGTCCAACGGAATTCAGTGTGATTTATTTCTGAGCACACACATTTTACCACTGGGCTGAAAGCTGCAAAAAATTAAATGTACAGAGCTAGAAAATGCCTAATCTAGCTTTATGGAACTAGAAATTATACAGGTACACCTCATAAGAAAATAAATCCTATATGTTCTCTACTATAAGTGCAATCAGAAGGATTGCACTTTCATATTCTGTCATGTACTATTTAGGTATCTTCCAAAATTTCCTTTAATTGAAAGTTTAGAATTTCTGCGGGTCACTTCACATGTTACAGACGTTCCATCTTTTGACACAAGAAGAAACAACTATTTGTGCAGGAGTAGTTCACATGTGATAATCCTTTACACATATAAAACCCGTGATAATCCTATACACATAAAATACGTGTGATAAGAAACAATGGCAAATCACAGCTTTCCAGCATGAACTCCCATAGGCATTTCTTTGTTAACTATTAAAACTTACACACAGGAAAGGCAGTAATCCCTACACAGAAATGGCTTTAACAGAGGAAATGTGAATCATGTGATGTTTCACATTTCTGCATATGCAGATGTACTCAAATTTTGATTGTGAACTACTTGGGGTAGGTACCTGTCTTCACCAATTTAGGGCGCAATCCTAACCAACTTTCTAACCAACAATCCTAACGAACAAAGTTGTTTTTCAAGGATTTGGGAATGTAGGGGGTGGCGGAATGTCATAAGTTACAAATGTGCATGTACAACAAGGAACACTCGGGGTAGCTGTAAGAGTAGCTTGGTCACCATACCAGATCAAGCAAATACCTTGTACAGTACGCATATATGTGTCTAAGGATGCAATCCTAACCCCTTATTAGGATTAGGGTGCAATCCTAACCGCTTTCCAGCACTGGCATAGCGGTGCCAATGGAACATGTCCTGCATCCTGCAGTTGGGTGTCACTCACGGAGGCCTCCTCAAAGTAAGGAAATGTTTGTTCCCTTACCTAGGAGCTGCATTGCCCTTAGTGCTGGAAAGCACTGACATAAAGGATTAGGATTCTGCCCTAAGCCATATACAAAGAGTGTGCCAAAGCTGTATCACACCGCCACATAGGTTCCAGGGCACCATTGCATTGGGATGGGTGTGGAATTTAAGTCTCCCAAACCTATTAAGGAGAAGGGGGCAAATGATTAGAAATGTCCCTCGTACATGGTGCCCCAACTGTCTTTATGAGAAAGGTTAAACCATTTGGGACATTTAAGTTCAGAAAAACAAAATGCAATTGAACAATCACATGACAGAAGTTTATAAAATCACTAATAGTGTGGAAAAAATGACTGGCAAGCATTTTTTTTTTTCTTCCTTAGGGTTGCCCACTGAAAGTGGTGTAAGGAACGTTTGGTAAATACTTCTTACACAACACAAAAACTATGGGCTTTTCAGTCATAAACTGAGGTGCTGACCACTGGCTTACATAGTTTTAAAGGGAGATTATCCAAATTCATAGGGAATATGTTTATCAATGGCTATTATCCAGAGTGGCTTAGTTGAGCTTCAACGTTTAGAGGCAATTCCTCTCCGAACTGCTGGAACTTGGGACTCAGCTGCCTTGCCTTGCCTGTAGACTTCCACAATGCATCTGGCCTTTGCTCCCTATTCATTCTCTCTTCTGGGTCCCAAACATGATGATCAGCCCAGGTCCCCATTAACTGCCTACTATCCCCTGAGTCCCCCTCCACTCATCCACAGCTAGAAGGAGCACCCCCATTCTTGGAGGCCCTCTTTCCCCTACCCCTTCAGTTCTCTTTCTCCTCACATCTGTGGTTCTTGTTTTCATCTGTTTTATGTTTTCATGTTACAAACTGTTCATTGTTATTTTTATGTTGTGAACCACCAGGCGTAGGGCAAAAAGTACTACAGTAGTACTGTACTGCAATGAAATGGTGAAAGCAACTCCTTCTCAGTGGCTTCCCAAGGCCTCCCATTGTCCTCCTTCCCAAATGCCTCTCAACAACTTCTTTTCCTACCTTTGGCCACCTTGGACATTCTTTGCGCATAGAGCACACCTCAAAAATGGACCTATCCAAAGTGCAATTCTCCACCTGCCCCAAGTATATTCAGGTACAGAACCACAATGGACCAGTGCCATTTAACTCTCACCCTGTGCTTTCCCCCTGCTCCCTATGACCCTCACCCCCATCAGTACCTCCAAAATCCCCCAGGGACCCCCAATCTCTACCCCCCCACACACATACTCCATTTCCCAGAAGGGAAACCCTAGCTTTCCCCCCATCCTCTTTGCACCCCCACCCCAAAACCCCGCATTGGAACCCCCCACCCCAAAGAGTGGGTTGTCCAAGCTGATCCTGGAGCCTGGTTCTTCCAACGCGATGCAATCCTGTACTTCCTGGAAGCCCAGCCAAGACCTCCAGGATTGCTTCCAGTGGTCAGCTGGAGATGAATGCTGAGTGCCAGAGACCCCTGGTCGACCCCGGGGTTCTGGCAACCCAACCCCTGCAAGCACCCTTTTCCCACACCACAGGCAGCCCGCTACTGCTCCTCACCCCCACAAAGAGCCCCCCATGCCTCCTTCCCGGCCATCGCTTGCTTCTCCCGCACCCACCAGCCCTTGAGCGCCCCACGCACCCCTCTGCCCCTTGACTCACCCGCCTTTCTCACGCTCTCCCCCCCCCCCACTGGGGGTGGTGGATGTATCTGCGCATCCGGAGGGGGCACAAGCCCCCTCCCAGCCCCGCTCCGCGCGGCTCCTCGTGGCAGCTCCAGACAGCGCGTCGGATGCGACCACCGGGGATTTCCCCTCCCCCTGGTTCTCTCCCTCCCTCTCTCCACCCCCGAGCAGAAAGGGTCGGCTGGGGAGGGGGGTTGCAAAGGCATCCTCTCCCCCCCCCCCACAGCACGCATGCAGGATACGACCTTCATGCTCCAGCTGTGGCTCCATCAGAGAGAACCCAAAAAGGTCCCAAACCCTCAGATGTGAATGAGTTTGGGGTGCCATCAACACACATGCACGGCGTGCATCGCAACATTCTGCTTCATCGTCGTTTGGAAAACTCTTTGCCACTGCCCTAAAAAAGTCAAAACACTGCAAAAGTCCTAGAACGGAATTGTTGCAGAGTGACACACAAAGGGCAAGTGAGAACCGCCTGGCCCCACTGCTGATGCTGCTTGCAAAACCCCTTGGCTACAGCAAAGTAGATCTGACTTACAAGAACCTGACTGGAATTGGTTAAGGGTGGCCCAAACACACACACACCAGTGCAGTCCTCATGCCTCACTATTCACGATTGCTGCATTGCCAAGTTATTTGACAACTGCAAAGCCTATTGAACTGAATTCTTTTAGGGTGTCCCAAACACACGCACACACTCACACACACCGAGTCCTTATGCCCCACTATTCATAATAACTCTATTGCCAAGTTATCTGACAACTGCAAAACCTACTGATGTAAATTGTTTTAAGAGTGTCCCAAACACACACACGCACACCAGTGCAGTCCTCATGCCCCACTATTTACAATTACTGTATTGCCAAATTATTTGACAGCTGCAAAACCTATTGATCTGAATCATTTTAGGGTAGCCCAAACACGCACAAATATCTTGCCACTTTGAATGCCCTTCGGGGAGATAAAGCGGGGTAGAAATTTAGTAAATAGTAAAATACCTTGCAATTTGCAGCCTGCAACCACCCCTGGTGATACTGAAACTCCCCCCAAAATTTGGAATTGCAAAACTCATTGTTTTCTGTTGTTTCTGGCTACAGCACAAACATTCAAGCACATTACACACAGAAGGTGCAGTCCTCAAGGCTTTCACCATTCATGCCAAATGCAGACACTTTCACTTCAGCACAGTTTACCTTGTGGATTATGGCTACTAGGTGCATCACAGAATCAAAATGGGAATTTCATAATCGAAACCTTCACACTTTAAATGGAATGACTTGCTCACTGACTGCTTCCTATATATTATGCACCCCAAATGTCAACTGCTCAGAATTTTCACACTCAGCTCACATTGCTGGTTGTGCATCCAAAAATGCCACTGTGCAATGCGGGGCTTTTGTATGTCAGATGCTGATTATGCATAAATTACAACCTTCACACTCATTGCATGTTGCATGTCCAAAATGCTATCACTAAATTCCTGGCAAATTTTGCACACACACAAACACAGATTCCTCAGCCTCAGGCCTAGTACATGCACTTTGCACATTCAAAGTGTCTGTTCACATACCTGGAGCACAGTCAACATAGGGTAATTTTGCACAATCCTGTCCTTTGATACTTTGCCTTTGATTAACATAGAGGGTGCCTAGGTGGCTGAGGAGCTTGAAAACTGCACTGCACATGTTCACCATACTATTAGAGCATCTAGGAATAGTCCCATTTTATCAGATACACTGACATTTCCCAGTTATGTCTTTTGGTACACCCCGAGTACAGTCTTAATTTTTTCCCCCTTTGTCCTGACCTTCCCTTTGAACCATACATACTTTTTAAAATCAGTTTTGGGACACATGCTGGCACAGAAGTTGCACGGTCTGTCCTGGAATAAGCCCTTTCTCCCAGTGCGGCTGTATGGGGACCCATCAGTGCTGAGACGTACTGCGTACTCAAGAGGCCCTCTCATTTTAGCATCAATTCACAAGACTTGGGGCATTGAAAGCTGGTTCTGGGGCTAAAGTCTGGCTTGAATTAAGCCCCTAAGTAACATTCATTTTTTTCTTTCACATTTAGCTACATGGAATGTCTTCCTGTTATTCACCAGTTTGCCACAGTGGACATTTTTAGCTCTTTTAATCTTTTCTCAGAACATCATCCCTGGAGGGCCTGGGATCAGTCGCGCGGTGCTCGTTCTCTCCACTCTTCCCTCCAGTTTGTCAACGTCGTTTTGTTAATGAAGCACTCAAAGCCCAAACCAATCACGTATTTTGCTACTCAAGCTCTGAAAACCCTAACCCAGGCATTGCCTGCTGAACATTTGCAGATTGTATGTATAATGGAAGCCCACTTCCAAACTTGTGCACAAATCTGCTCACCGTCTAAGACCAAGTGGAGAGGCCCACAGAAAGTATTCTTCATCCTGGAGATAAAATTCTCCATCATCCCAAGGACAGATGTAAAATTGGTAGGGGTGTGGTATAGGTAGTGTGTTTCCAGTGCGTAAGATAGGATTACAGCTCACGTCTTAACTGAACACAATGGGCTTACTTTTGAGTAAAATAAATAACACCGTTTCCAAACACCTCTAGGCATAGCAGAACCTAGTTGTAATTTATCCCTTCATACAGGTTAATGGGAGATCATTTAGTTGTTTTATGTTGAGCAGATACGTTACATATCATTTTTAAGCTTTGCAAGTCATTTTGACAAAGCAACCTATCAATCAATAAAAAAAATTAACCTCAACTGTATGAGAAAGGACTGTTTAGCCAAGGCAGGTTATCATGAACAACTAGGCCAGTATACCTCAATTCCCCACCCTGCTGATTTTCTTTGCCAATTGCCCTCAGTACACATAGGCGTCCTTCTCCCATACTAATAAGAGGGCCATGCTTTTTTACAATTTGAGAAAAGAAAAAATACCGTCTTTAGATGCAATCCTGCATGGGTGTTTGCATGCAAAACATCAGGAAGAATGACAAAGTGTTGGGATGGCATTCTTGTTCAAGACTGTTCAAAAGCAGACCATTTCCACCCCATTTTCCCCCATCCCATGCAATACCATCATGGAGGTCTTCTCTTGTAGGCCTCAGCTACTTCATTCAGGCTCTGCCCAGCCAAGGAAAGGAACAGGAGGAAAAATGTGGGACTTAGGGACTGAGAAAAAACTCCCTGTTCACCGTCCCTGAAGTCTCTCACTCACTCACTCTCCTCAGATTCTACAAGAGGAAAGGAGGTCAAATCACCCTTGCCCTCCTCTTCTCCACCAAGGCATCTTCCCAGAACCACCATTCTCTAGGCAGGCCACAGAGCTCTACTAACCTCTCCTTCTTCTTGCAGCATGTCTCCTAATAAGTTTCCAATAACTCCCAGCTGTGCCCAGCTTCCCCCATTCTTCCTGTTTTAATAACACCTGTTCCTGCCTCCTGGTTGTTCAAGCAATCAGGGAGAGGCAAGAACAGGGAACTCACCCTTTGCAAGTATGCCAAGATTGCCCCTCATGAGTAGTCCCAGATTACGCCTTGCAAATAGGCTAGGACATACATTCCCAAACTGGTGACTCATGACCCACCAGCCTGGGCAGCACATGCCAATGCCTCTTTAAGGGGCAGGGGGAAGGCAGTGACACGATCCCCAGGATTGCACCACTGCTGGGACAGAAGAGTGTTTTTCTTCACTTACCTTGGGTAGCACTGGCATCTGGGGGGTGCGGGGAGCCCCACAGACACCTCTGTAGGGCTCCCCAAGCCTCTGAGCAACTAAAAATAGAGATCGGAACCAACTACTCATTTTTGAACAGTCATCCTTGGACTTATCAACGGTTGCTTGTGAGTTATCTGGTGTTGCAATCGCATTGAAGCAAAATTTTACACACAAAAAAATTCAAAACTCAGAGTCAACTTTGCATATTTTGAACATATTACAATTTTGCTTCCAACAGTAAATGTTGAGGAAAATGTTTAAAATAATGTACACTTTAGGTTTTCGTTCATTCAAGGCTAAAATGTTAAATAATTTTCACCACATTTGGTACATATACAACATGTTATATAACGTCCCCCTCAACACAGCAGTACATTAGCATTCATAAACTGAAAACTGAGAAGAAGCAAGAGCAGTAGCCAAATCTAAATTTTTCCAAGTCAGGAAAATTCACTTGTGCATACTGTCTCACTCCATTTGTTTTAGTTCTAACTTAAATGGGTTCTGAAGGTGTCCAAGCTCAGGAACTGGTAAAAATCCCAACATGTCTCTCTGCATCCCTTTGTTATCCCAACTTGAAACATGGATGGTAAACACAAGATGGCCCTCTTGATCAATCTGAGAAACTGCCAGTTGCAGGTGAAATGACAGTCTCTTTGGTTTGCCCAAACCCCTTTAGGCTTTTCAAACAATAAAACTTTAAAGTAAAGATGCCCAGAATAAAGAAAAGTCTTGCAGGATGAAGACTGAGGCCAGACCTGTTTCCCCTAATACAAATTTACTACACAGGTTGTTGATCTTTTTTGTAATAGTTTAACAAATTGATGCCTTAACAAAAATCTTCTCAGAAATAATATGAAATTATAAGTGAAATCTACCAAGCACTGCCTCAGCATGTGATCCATTTTTCAACAGGCTACATGCGACAGTAAAGCTCAGCCAGTTGTCCCCAAAGGGAGCAAAAATTATTTACGTTACTAATTTAGCAATGCAGTTTAGCCCTAAGAAAAAGAAAAATCAACCCAGTTTTGAAATGTCTCCATTTTGTCCAGCAGTACCAGTTTAATTAGTTTGCTTTTAAAATGTATTTTTAAACTCCCCCTTCACCTTTTGTACTGTTTTACATTTGCCCTTAAAGGCTCAATAAATTTGAATCTATCTATCTATCTATCTATCTATCTATCTATCTATCTATCTATCTATCTATCTATCTATCTATCTATGTTTTAGGAGACAATCCTGACCTGCCGTAAAGCACTTTCGCGTTGACATAAGTGAGGTTAGGCCGGCGCATGGACTTGTGCCAGCCTCCCCATGAGTTGCTTTGGCTGAGCTTGGCCAACACAGGGTTCTGGGGATGTGTTTCAGGGCAGGGGGGAGGGTGGTTGGTGGGTGTTCCCGGGGTGGGCAGGCGGGGAGTGGGAGGTGGGGCCAGGATCCAGCAGTTATACCAGATCCTAACCCCATTCCCAGGCGGCCGGGGCAGTCCTGGGCTGCTCAAATTTGTGCCACCTCTTGAGGTGGCGCAGATCCAAGTAGTCCCATTGGGCCTGCTGTGGCTTTACCCGGGGTAAGGGGAAGCGATTCCCCTTGCCGTGGGCTGAGCTGCTTTCAGCCTCAATCCTGCCTTGAATGCAGTGCAGGCCTGCCAGCCTGCCTGCTCCAGAGCAGGTTAGGATTGTGCTACTAGTAATTTGTTGATGCTTGGTGCGAAGACCATGTTTCATGAAGGGCTAAGGCACCACCATTGTTGCCACAAGGTGATGAGGCTGTATGAGCCAGAACTCCACACCAATGTTCCAGGCTGCTTCCCTGAATTTTCAACTTTATTTTACAAAAAGAAAGTAAGTTGCTAGAAGTTTTCTTTGCAGAGATGTGAGGAAATGCATGCAATTAAAATTCAATACAATTGTTCCCTAGAAAGCATACCAGCTCCAAATGATGGGCATATTTTGGCAATTGGCAGGTAACTTTTTGTTTTTGGAAAATTGAACTTTTTAAAAAGATTAATCACTTATGCTAAATATGTGTGTTCATGGGGGAATGGGTGTGAATGAGGTTGTATATGAAAGGGAATGGACTTGGGAAGGACAAGTACTGTACAGACAAAAGCATCAGTGTTATGAGTCCTCACATGCATAATAATTCACCGTCGAGATTTTGCATTTAATGCCCCCTATATCGATTGCCCACCCACTCTTTCCCATAACAATCCAGTTCCTATACCTCCACAGACACAAACCCATTGCCATCTGACAGTTGCCTACCATTTTAAACAGCGTGTGAGCATTTCAACAGTGCTGCTTCCTCTCTCCTCTGCCAAATGTTGTGTGATACTTAGGCCAGCCATTTTCAACCACTGTGCTGTGGCACACTGGTGTGCCATGAATGATCCCCCAGGTGTGCCACAGTAATTTGGGAGAGGGTCATTTATCAGTAGGGCCATTGGGGGATGTGAGCCCCCATTGGCAACACAGTGTGCTTTGTCAATTGTCAAAGAACCAATGGTGTGCCTTGACCATTTTAGTGCCTTGCCAGTGTGCCGTGAGATGGAAAAGGTTGAAAATCACTGCCTTAAGCTGAGTGGGTTGACTTTTTTTTTAATCTTCTGAGCAGCTGGAATGTTCATATACATCCCACAGCGCTTCAGAAACACAGCTAGTATAGTTTCACTTCAGTATTATAATGCTAGGCCTCTTAACAGACGGCCACAGACCATCTGTGCTACAGCCCCAGCCCCACCTGGAGAAGAAGCAGCACTGGCGGGGAGGCTTGCACTGCCCCATCAACACCGCGAATTGACCCCTAGCAGTAAGCAGGTAAGCACTGAGTTGCATGGGGGGCATGGGGAGAGGGCAAGGGGAGACATTTCTGGGAGGGGGAGGACAGAATGGGGGGAGGGGCAGGCCCAGGACAGGTGTGGGTCTGGCTAAGGTCTCCTCCACTGAATCTGACACAGGGCTTCTTGAGACTGTGCCAGTGATATAGCCCCATGGAGTAAGGTGGGGCTTAGGGAGACAAATGTCCCCTTCCCTCAAGAAGTCTGCACCAGCTATATCACTGGCAAAGTCTCGAGAAGCCCTATGGAATAGGATGGGGCTTAGGGTAAGGAGGCAAATGTCCCCTTCCCTCAAGAAGACCTGCAGTCTTCTGAGATCCAGCACAGGGTCCAGTGGCAGCTGTTTGGAGCTGCTGCTCCTGTTGCTGGATAACACTGGACCCTGAGAGGCTTTAATGCCTATATCCAATATTTATCTTCCCCCCCTTTTTTTTTAGCAAACTAGTAAAAACTCTTTCCTGCCAATTGACACATTCTGTGTTTGAATCTGATAGCTAATTCATCTCTGTATGATCATAATAAATGTCCTAATACATCATCTGATTCTGCCTTGGGCCTCACAGATAGATATATGGATATGAATTGAATAACTTGTATTATAGCACATTCCAGTGCACTCTTTTCGGGGAGTAAACCTCATTAAACACAAAAGGACTTAATTCTGAGTAAGCATGTATCGGATTGAGTCCTTGTATTTACTGCTGTTTTGCATTCACTTTTGATGCCCCCCCCAACTTTAATGTGCACTACAAAATGTTTGACTACAGGCACATGAAATAATCACCATGTGGAAGTCACTTTCTTTTACTCCTTATGGGCAGCTGTCTCAGTGTGGCAATCTTTTCATAGCGACTGAGTCATCACCAAGAAGCCCAGCCAATTGTTCTCTACAGCTTTGTGTGCATTTGCCCTAAACAGTGAAGGCTGAAGATAACCATAATGTACAGGAGTGGCAGGAATACCACAAAACATGCAAGAATCACTGACTTGGACAAGAAGAGGCCAGTACAAATGTTATAGGTTTGGAAGGGCACTCTGCACTCTGCACATGCTCAGAAGTTCTCCTCCTCTATACCATTGTTTTGTGCATTGCAAAACTCAGAGCCCTTACACTGAGAACAGGTTCCAGTGCTGACCCCTGACATTCACTTAGCTCTGCTCACAAGGTCAATTTCCAAGGCACAGGATGAAACAAGCAAGGAAGGCTCCATTAACTGAAATAAGCCCATCATCACCAGCAACAATGATGACACAAACTGAAACAGCATTTTCTTTTTTTATTCTCTCTCGCTCTCTCTTTCTCTCTCTCGCTGCAGCCTGTTCCCAAGAAGCCTATATTTAGCGCAGCTCCCCAGCTTGCACCAAGTGCTCCAGGCAGCTATCAGATCTGCTAGTTTGCTTTGCTCCAGCAAGCCAGGCTGCCAGAGCAGGGTCACCCACAACCACATGCCAGCCAATGGCCTGGCCCAGAGCGCCAGTTGCTAACAAAAATTAATGCATACAAAGGTGGGTGGGTGGCTGGAATGGGGAGGTGGATGAGATCAAGAGAGTACAGAGAGTGGGGTTTTGTGGGGGAGGGGTTGTATTTGGGTGAAAGAGGAGAGGTCAGGCAATTCATAGGCAGATGTGCCACTGATAGAGCTCTGCCAAAGCCCTGATGGTGTCTCCATTGCACCACACTTTGCCTCCCCGTCGTCTCTGCTGCTGCACTGTTTGGCTAGGAGGAGAATTCTAAAACCTGCCTGTCACACACACTTCACCTACAGTACTAGAATCCAGCTATTGGCACAGGACCATGTTGGTTAACTACTAACAAGTCAAAGCTGAGGCTAATTATGTAGACATGCCCAGCTTCAGAACTGCCCATTATTCTCAGACTCAGATCTAAAAGTCTTTCTCATAATCCTAGATTTCAATGGGTGAGCTGTGGCTACTCAGTGAGGAAGGAATGCTCTCTCCACATGCTCAGAACAACTCTTTTTTATTATGATCTCACATGTTTTAGGAAAGAGTCCCAGCACTGAAAATAAACTTGGACGAGGAAGGGCTGAAATAGATGAATGTTGAGCCAAAAAGATGATTATTATCAATATTTATTTACTGTTTTCAACCCAAAAGTGCATGCAGCAATTTATGTAAATAGATAAATGTTGCAAGATCTCCAGAATGTCCAGAACAATCTTTCAATGTTTCCAAGCAGTGCTGGTACCACAATGGCCATCATTGGGCCCCCGATGGCCTCCTACCCACCCTCTGATGTCATATTCTGTGCTACAGCCGGTACTACTACTGAGGGCTCAGGGGTTGGCCTGCCCAGGTAAGCCCTCTGATGGGTGTGGGCCTTTGATCAGTGTCCAACCTGGCTAACTTGTGACACAACCCCACTTTCAATGGGGTTGCAATGGAAAGAACCAAGATTATAGGCCCAATTATCTAGTAAACAGACTCTTTGAAAGATTTAAACCAGAACAGTCAGGTGGACTGTTAATTTGAACCTTTTTGAACCAAATTAATTTGGTTAATTTGAACCAAATTAAAAAGTTAATTTGAACCTTTTACCACATATGGTTACTGATATCTTCCTTTTTTTTGTTTTGTTTTGACAACAAAACACACTGCATGACACCTTGGTAATATAAGCTACACTGACTGAAAAGGAATGGACACAAAGTTATGTTTGGAACGTAACTCCTAAATCAAGGGCGTCAAACATAAGGCCTGGGGGCCAGATGCGGCCCACAGAGGTTTTTTATCTGGCCATCGGGCTCTCAGCTGCTGAGCAGTACTGAGGTGTTACTGCTGAAAAGGCGGCCCACATGAAAATT
This sequence comes from Tiliqua scincoides, assembly GCF_035046505.1. Taxonomy (NCBI): domain Eukaryota; kingdom Metazoa; phylum Chordata; class Lepidosauria; order Squamata; family Scincidae; genus Tiliqua; species Tiliqua scincoides. The sequence continues at coordinate 78,475,939 of NC_089825.1, forward strand.
GAGCTTTCCCATATCTTGAAATACGATCAAGATTTGTCTATTTTCTCTTCTGTCATTTGCAGCTAATGAGTTTCTATGTGAGAACAAATTGTTGATTTCTGGCCAGCAGCTACTTAATGATGTCACTTCTGACCCTCAGCAGACACCCTGAATGCTAGCTTCGGTCCTCTGTATGAAATGAGTTTGACATGCCTGTCCTAAAGCATCCCTTTGCTCTTCACAGAACATGTATCCATACTGTTATCTCATTAGTATTTTTTTTTGCCTTGCGGGTATGTACAAGTGTATGTCATGATGCACCTGTTGGATGGACGCCTGTGTTCAGTGCTAGGTTACAGAAGGCAGAGTTCCACACTGAAAGGGGGAATTCTCACTGTTTTCAGTGCTATTTCTCTGCATACAAACACTGACCAGCATTGAGAACCATGTGTGTTTATCAAGTGCATAGTATGGGGAATCGGCCTAGGCAGTGTGCTCCTGTTTGGTCCTCCTACAGCAACTGACTGTTTGCCAACATGTTGACATATCTATCCTGCCCTTACCACTTTGTGGGAGTGCCACAGAAGAAGGGGGACTTTTTCCTAATTCTTGGGTGTTGGCTCCATTTTTCCATCAGCATAAAAACTGGAGGTAAGAACATTCAGTGGCAAGTCTGCTCTTCTCAAACTGCAGTGAGGGACTGTCTCCACCCCTGAGACTTTCTATTCTGGTTGACTTTTCTAACTGCTCTTCCCTCCAGAATCTTTCCATATAGCAGGAAACTTGGGATGACTTGACCTGAGTTGCGTAAAAATGGTGTTTTTGACTTGAGTCATGAATGTCACCTAATTCAACTTGTGACTCAGAGCCAGTAACTAAAAAAGAGTCAGGACTTGAAATGACTTGCGTCCCGAGTCTCTTTTTTATGTGAGTGTTCCTTTGCTTACTTTTTTTGCTGCTTCCACATCACGCCAAAGACCTCATGGGTGATCCAGGAGCAGGCATTCTGAAGGATGGCTGCAGACATGGTGGGAGGATAGGTTCCAAGAGGTAGGGGCTGGGGGAGTTGAGGGGGAGGAGGAAGGCTTAAGTTCTTTTTTTTTTGCCATCTTTCTTGATGTCCTTTTTCCTTTTCTCGACATCCTTCTCCTTTTTTGCCATCATTTTGTTGAAATGACTCATGACAGCTCAAAATGACACTAAATTTCTTGTGGTTTGAGTTACAACAGCCATGTGCTATGACTCACGAGTCAAGTTGTGGGGGCACTGACTCAGGACTCGACTCGGGACTTGGGTTCTGTGCCTTGAGCATATAGTTCTGTTACTCATGATACAGTCAGGCCCATTGTTGTAAATTATGCGCTCAAAAGGCGAAGCACAAGAATTATCTCTGTAATTGTTATACACAAAGTCCCCTATGTACGTACAGGTTAGGTTCCAGGGGTGTGTACGTAAGCTGAAAAGTACATAGGTCAACACATCCAGTTTTTGCAGGCCCAGTACTATTGTGCCTGTGCAAAAGCCACCACTGAAGGTGGTACTGCGCCTGCATGGAAATGCTGTCATAGCCATCTGTAACTTGGACTTCCGTAGCATGGGGAGCTTGTGTAGTTAAATACACTTTAAAGTTTGCCCATTGTCTCAGCAAAGACTGAGACAACTTCCCATTGGCTAACAGGATTATGATGTCATTTTTCAGTTCTACCAGGCTGCAAGTACCACTGAAAGCATCTACAGTTTTGGGGCTGAGTTTTCACATCCTCTGTTCCTTTTTTATTTTTGAATAACTGTGTTGTCATCCTTCAGAGCCCAGATCGTATCAGGCCTTTAAGGGGATGAAGTTGCTGTATTTTAGGTTAGGTGGGAGAAAAATGGGGGCTCTGTTCCTCCAGCTCCTGGGCAGGGCACTTCCTGTGTCTGCTGCTGCCTTTGCTGATCAATTTGCTATGACTATGTTGGCTTCAAATTTCCTTTCTTGACACAGTTGGCCTTTTGAGAGTGAAATATTTCAGTCCTGATTTTGGGGTGGGGAATGAAAGGAGGGCATTGAGAAGCACTCTCTTCCCTCATCTACTTGTTTAGGGACTCTAAAGATGGCAGTCGGGGCTGGCCCAAAACTTCCTGCCAAATGCTGCTCCCGTACCAGAAGATGTGGCAGCTTCTTTTCCTTCCATTCTCCAATGGTCCAGCTCAGCACTCTCCTAACCTCCACATTTCTTTTTCTTCTTTATCCCCTTCTTCCTTTTCCATTCCAGGGAATAAAAGGAGAAGGAGGAGCAGTGGAAGCATGTAAGCAAGTAAGATGGACACCCACCAGCAACCAGTGGCCTAAGGCAACCCCTTCAGTTGGTCTCATGGAAGGCCCAGGCCTGATGGTGGTAGATGAACACTTTGCAGGAGAGCAGAAAACAACAAAGAGCATGGCTGGGAGGGGATAACTAGATCTGAGTGATATGTGATATAGGCACACACAGCAAACATGAGCTTACTTTTACTTGAAACCTGATTCAAAGTACAATTTTAAGGGAAATGTCAGAATTGCACTTCTGGGTAACTATGACTTCAAACTTTGTGTTCTGGCGTTACACACTGCAAACACTGTTGTATCCTTGCAGCTATGCATTTAGCATTATAATGGTTCTGCTTCTTTTGCTCATGCTACACTTCAGACTGTGTCCCACACTCCCACGTCATTGGGAATTAGCAGCTGCCCAAGTTGGGTCCTGCTGCCGTCACATCTAGCTGTATCCTGACTGCCATGCTACTAAGCCGGGAAAGCAAGTGTCCACCTGAACTGAATCCGATGCTTTTTGCACAAGGTGCTGCAGTGTTTGCTGATCACCAAGCACATGGACATCGGTTGGTGCAAACAGACCCAAACATGGACTCCCAGGAGTTCTTCAAAGTGCAGGCCAAGATGACTGCAAGGTCAAGGCTTCCAAATTATGAGTGAGATTAAAACGAGTACCAGAAAAACACATGCGCCCGCACACACAAGCCATCTGAGCATTCTTTACCTGAGGACTTTCAGGACATATCTCAAGGGTAGGCAGCCATGGCATGGTGTCATCTTGAGTGGATTATTAGCAATAATAAATGCATTATTTGGAGTGGATGTGCCCTCACCGCTAGTTAGAGGCATGACTCCAACTTCACTTCCTTTGACTCCAGCATTGGTGACAGATGTCCCAGGGTTCTTCCTCCCTGCTTTCCCATTCCCCCCCTCACCTTCCAGTGCTTGCACCCTAACCAAATGTGGCAGATAAGAGTAAGGACTCTTGACATCCACTTAATTCCCACAGCCCTCAGACACTCTGTCCTTGACATGCTCAGCACAAAATAGTAGGGCATCAGACACCACTTCAGGAACAAGGGCAAAGATAATGAGCTGCATGTCCTGAAAATGGCACATAGTTTGGGTAGGGAACAGCAGCACTGTGGCAAGTGAGGAAGGCTTGGAGAACAACATGATGAGGGCAATGAGAGAGAAAAGTGCCAAGGATGAAGGTCAGGCAAGGTCAGATGGTGCTGAAGATGAGAAATGTATGGCCCAATCCTATACTAGTGGCCCACTGGTGGCACTTCTTTTTGGCTGGTGCTAACTGCCAAAGAGTAAAGTAGAGCAGGTAATTCAGCAGGAGAAGTAGGAAGGGATGGGTGGGAAAGCAGAATGCGGGTGGGGATGGGGCAGAACTGGGTGGGGGATAGGGGGATAGGTGGGTTTGGCCCCCTTCCTGGATCCAATCCTATGGTGTGGGTCCATGTGGATCTGTGCCAACTGTTTATCAAGTGCAACTCCAAGTAGACTCCTTCCCTGCGCACCACAGAATCTTAACCCTGGGTTAGACAACTTTTCCCTTACCCAGAGGAGACCTCCACAACTCCCCCCCCCCAACAGGATGCAGCAGTGGCCATTTTGATGCCACTACATTGGCGGGGGAGAGGATAGGCTAGGATTGGGCTCTTACAATTTCCTTTGCTGGAAGTTTCAGCTCTATCATTGTGTATGTCTCTCTTTCCTTGTAATACTTGGTGTTGGCCCTGGTTTTGAGGCTTTACGTTGTGTAAATCCTGAATCACTTCTGCATGTCGGTTTTTGCTCTAAGTTTCCTGCAAAATGGGACTAGGAGTCTTGAAGAATGGGACAGCCGACAAACATTTCAAGCTCTGGCTGGATTCTACTGACCAAAGAAGCGGATAGCCATTGATTCATTCTCTCCCAAAATACAGTCACTCATTCAATGATGCAGACTGGAAGTGGGTGGATCAGAACAAATTAAAACAACTAAAGAGCCACTTCATTACCCTGCACATAATAGAGTGGTGGAATTTGCTACTACAGGATGTTATGCTGAGCACTTTTTCCAATGGGAGTCATTAACACCAAGTCATTATGATGCAACAGTGGCCATGTGAAAGCTTTCCTAGCTGGGCTTCAAGATCAAGCTAGGGTCACACCCAGGAGTGATGACAGCAGTTATAAATTTTTTTCATGCTGCCCCCCAGTGTGATGAACTTGATGGGAAACAGAGACAGGAAACATTACAGAAACTGGAAGGAAGGATGCTCAGCGTGTGGGGGGTGGGGGGGCAGGGTGTTTCCAGCCCACTCTGGACCAGCACGGATGTGCAGAACAGGAAATGGACGGGACCCACCCTGGGTCTCTACCAGCAATAGTTAATTTACAAAAGGAGAGGTGCTGGGGCTCAAAGGCTGCAGGAAACCACCCCTTCATGGCACTTCCTAAGCCCAGGTGTGTGCATATAGAGGCTGCCTCGGGGTTGTGGCCTTCGTGTTTGTTTGGGTTTTAGGTTTAATATTTGTTCAAATGCTGCTTGTACCAAATCTGCTCACAGCAGCTTGCAAATAACTCCATAAAAATGTACAATTTAAAACATACAAGTTAACTTGGCTCTCCACATGCTTCCTCTGACTGATGTCGCTTCCCTCAGTGTTACGCTGCCTGCCATTAGCTTCCCCTCATTTTCACCCTCTAACTGTCTGGATGTGTTATGTGTGATGTGCAGCTGTCTTCCATGTTTGCTTAAGGCGAAGGAAGTGCCACTGGATTCAGTGGGATGTACTCCTGAGGAAATATACACAGAAATATGCCTGCAATCCTAAGCACACTTACTAGTGAGCATGCTTGCCTACTGAGCTGTGTGAGAGATTGTAATATAATTTTTTTGCTGTAATGTTTTATTGTTGAGTTCTAGTCATCATCATTGTTCGCTCCTCAAAGATGCTTGGGACTGACTGAATCAGGCTGCAATCCTAGCCATACTTACCTAGGAGGAAGGAAGTTCCTTCTTAGTAACCTAGTCTAGGATTGGGCTGACACTTGCTGTCACAGCGGTGTAAAAAAAAGTTAGGCTCTTTCCCCAACAGCTAGTCAGTTGAAATTTGGTACAGTCACGATCCGATCCAAGACATTAGTAGAAAAATTAAGAAACAGGTCTTTTGTGTGTGTGTGTGTGTGTGTGTGTGTGTGAGAGAGAGAGAGAGAGAGAGAGAGAGAGAGAGAGATGTGAAGACCAGCTCAGGGCTCTCTGGTATGGACCAGGAGCAGTCCAGCTTCCCCCCACCCCAGTCCACTCTGGTAAGCCCTGCCCACAGACTGAGTAGCACCTCACTGAGAGAAGGGCTTGCAGGTAGCAGTGCAGTGAGCTAGAGACCAAGCCCCTGCTCCCAGATTGGCACATTATCCTCATCGCCACATCGTAGGCACAAGGGTGGATTAACTGAAAGGTGAGGCTTGGCTTCCTTGTACATTATACTCAAATGATATGCTAAACGTAAGTGTGTAAGAACATTTCTTTGCTGAAAAGCAGCATTGGAGGGGGCAACTTGGAGAAGCAGTGCATAGGAGGTACTTAACCCTGTCCCTACGCATTGCTTCCTCTGTTTCAAAGGGCTCTCCAAATCACTTTTTCCCTCATTGGTCCAACCCCCTCCAACCTATCCCAGGGGTTGGGAAATAGTTTGAGGGAGTTTATCTGCTGAAAATCAACCAGTGCTGATTTTCTGCAAAGAAATGGGCTGTCAGGGTTTGTTTTATCTGCACGCACAATTGTGCATAGCATGTTGTTTTGGCCCTTATACAAATCTTTTATAGCTTTCACCAGAAGAAGAGCATTGTTTAAATTTATGAACTACTGATTCTCTGTCTGATCAATTTCCCAAGAAACATTTTTTTGTACTCGGTACATTTGGAATCTCCCTCCCCCTTATATTTTGACATCTTGACTTCATCCATCAGACCTGGAATTTGAAAGCGGGTCAGTATTTTCCACTGCATTCCACCACCACCACCCCATAAGCGTGGGGCCTGGATTCAAGCAGCTGCTGGTGGTTCCAGCTGTGGTTCCTGAACTGGCCTTTGTTGTAAACATCCTGTGGGAGAAAGCCATCCCAGCTCTGATCTGGTGGGAACACAGAGATCACAAAGAAGAGGGAGGCAGCCAGCCAGCCAGAGGAGAAAAGAATTAGAGGGAGATAAGGGCCAGTCCTTTTTTTCCATAGCAGAATGAATGAATTCCCTTTAATCCAGATTCCTGTGGCCTGCTCTTCCTGCCACCTCTGACTTGCACATGGTGGCGCATGCCGAGGTGTTCATTCAAAAGCAAGCAGCATATGTGAGCCAGGGCTCAGTCCCAGAACCTGTTCCTTCCAGCCTGTCAAGCTATGACTTCAAAAGTGCTGTGTTTCCACCATAAAGTAGAATTGACAGAGATCATGAAAGGAACACATCAGAAATGCAGTCGTATTGGTAAAAAACAAAAACAGCAACCAAAAATAGCAAGCAGGTTTAAAAAATGCCATTGAACCACCTGATAAAACCAACTCTTAGCCATTTCGGTAACTATGCAACAGAGCAATAAACAGAGCAACTCACTGAAACGAGACCATAAACTACAGAACTTGGTCTCTGGGTGCCTGACACCTCTGCCATTTATTCCCTCCACTTCTCTATTTAAAATTGAGTGCACAGTGCTCTGACTCCTCCAAGGAACTGATTTCTAGAGGAGCAATCCAGGACACCAATTGCCCTGGACAATCCACATTTGCCCTGGCTAGTGCTATGCCTGAAAGGCAGTCAGAGTTAGGGGAGATAGTTTGTTGCTCTGGACAGAAAGACTGGGCAAGTAACATGTAAAAATAATAAGAGTTTATTAAGAAAAGGTAAAAGAAAAGATAGAGTTTAAAAACAGATTGAGGGCGCAATACTGCCCTTCACTTGGGCCGGGGCAATTCCCTTGTGCTGGCCCAGGAGGGTTGCAAACACGCCATGTTTTGCGCCTCCTCAGGAGTCGGTTAGGCTGGCATGAAGAGGTGCACGGGTCTGCGGAGGCTGGAACAAGCCTCTGCACTGACGGAGGCACCAAGCATTGCATCGGCCCGGCTGGGCCAGTGCCAGACTCTGAGGTAGGTGGGGTGGGGGCGGGGAGGAGGTGGAAGGAGGCGTTCCTGGGTGGGGGAAGGGTAGCTGGTGGATGGCCCTGGAGGTGGGGAGGCAGGCGGGGAGCGGGAGGCGGGGCTGGGATCCGGCATTTGAGGTGGCGCAAGTCCAAGGAGACCCATAGGGGCAAGGGTGCCTTGCCGAGAGATAAGGGGAAGAGTTTCCTCATCTCTGGCTGAGCCGCCTTGGGCCCCTATCCTGCGCTGGATACAGCGCAAGCCTCCTGGCTTGCATGTTCCAGTGCAGGGTAGGATTGCGCCCAAAATCAAGCATATCTTTTGAGTTAACCAACTTTTGCCCGGCCCACAGGTGTACACCTTTGGTCCCTGTTGCATATATGCAGTGTTGGGCAGAAATGACTTAATGAACACAATAAAGCTTGTGGACTAACAACACATGTCTTGCCTAGAAAAGAACTAACTTGGTTGCTTATTCATCTCCAGAGGAAACTGGAGGGGAAAGCAGTGATGGAGAAATTCAAACTGGTCACTTTCTGTTAAGGGCAATTCAGATCTTTACATTCTGATTGGTTGCACAGAGATGGGGTCACCCTCAGTCAGCTTCCTGGACCTCCACTCTGCCATGGACAGCTGTATGGTCTTCACCAATGGGAAGGAGGATGCCAAACTTTATGGCTTCTTTGTTTTCCCTTGGGTCAGGTCAAGGCACTGGTGCTCATTCTAAGTTACTGCCAGGGTGATGGAATGATGATGGCACATAGGAACAAGATGATTCACCCTAACCAGTGCTGTTTTACGGAGCAATAACAGGTGGTGGGTGAAAGGACCCTTATTCATCACACTAGTCCTATCTGGGGAGGCCAGGAATTGAAAAGCATGTGAACCACTGAACTATGCTCCTCTCCACTGTGGTTTTCCAAGGACAAGTAGCAGAAAATAGGGATGCTCCCTGGTAAACAACACAGGTGGAGCTGGTGGGATTGAACTGTGAACACATAAAAACTGTCAGCATAATATTCTCCCCCCTCCAACTTACTTTTGCCCAGCCCACAGGTCACACACTGCCTCCCCAACCTCTCAATGCCTTCTGAGGCCTCCAGAAGGCCAAAAATTGCTACTTCTGGTTTTTGGCTGAACAGAGGCCTCAGAAGGCCTTCGGAGGGTTGGGGAGGTGACGCATGGCCTCCCTGGCTCTCCAAAGGCCCCCAGGTGGGAGCAGGGGGCAAGGAAGGTGGCACTACCCCTGGAGGCGTGGTGCCCTGGAGCATTTGCCTCCCTTGCCACTCTAGGAACACCGCTGCCGGCACATCATTGAGTAAGGGGAGGGCGGCTTTTGGCACATTGCCTCAAGCATCAGGAGGTTTCGGCTGTCCCTGATCATACCCAGCTTAGTATTGAGAAAGCAAGTTCATTCTTACGAAGACACAGTTTGTCATAAGTCATTCTCCACATGAAACATACTGTTTGGTCCTGTGGGGAAATATTGAATCTTTTCCACTGGTGCCCCAATCCCGTAAAAACTGACCCCTCCTTATTGCTGTTTGCCTCTGGAGGGAAGTATCTCTTGGTTGCAATCCTAATCTTCCACACACACCTGCAGCTGCAATTTAAATTAAAAAACATGCACACGTGTAGGCAACCTACATTTTTAACTTAACTAGTAGGTTAACCCTAAGGTGACACTCTACTTCCTGTCTTGCCTTCTTGTGTGTTGCACCATGGCTGCTATTCTGAGAATTGATTTCCTGTATGTAATGTTTTTATATTTATCCTGTTCATTTTCTTTTTGCTATTCCCTGGCCAACTCTCTGTGAGCCAAGATTATTTTGTATTCTTTGGCCTATCCTCTCAATGTTAATCGTCACTCCTAGTTTCCTACTGTCCATTCATTCTGTTGGCTGGATTTACTATCTGTTGTTTTTGCTCCTTAGTCCTCTGCAGTGGAGGGAATTGGAGCAGAGTAAGGGTTAAGAAAGCAAATAAGCACAGACTCCGCTATCAGCCATATCTCCATATTCTCACTTGAACATCAAGGAAAAAGCTAGTGTGGGGACTTTATTGTAACCTTAAAGTGACGAGATGGGAAAAGACCCAAGCATCCTTGGTAAAAACAGCCCTGCTCAGGAAGACTTCAGGGAGATCTCTCTCGAGCTACCATCAGAAGTCGCCTTCTGGGGGGAAAAAAACCAAAGAGCAAAGCATCAAATAGTGCCGGTGACTTTAAAGCAGCAGGTGAGTCTGAGAGAAGGAAGAATTTTAATAGGCCTGGTAATACTTGTGTATATTCTCTGATTAGAGTTGCTTCTTTATATCTGCTTTGGGTGGCTCTAGTAAGCAGTTTTCATTCTTCAAGCATAGATACAGTACATTCCTGGCTGCCACTGGCAGCCCTCCTTTCCCTACAGTCAGGCTGTGTCTGATCCCAGCATTTCCAACCCAGTGCAGTGGTTCCCAAAGTGAGCCATGGCTCCACGAGGAGCCATGGAAACCAGTTAGGAGAGTTGCAGAATCCTCGCAAAAAATCCACCAACCTATACAATGTATAGGATTGTAACCTTAATGGGGAGCTGTGGCCAGTGGCCCAGTAGGTCAAGGAAGCCCCCAGCTGAAAAAGTTTGGGAACCACTGTATTAGTGCTTTGGTTAGTTCAGGCAATGCCAGGGTTCTGGCAGAAATACAGAGGCAGGCTGCATAGCTCCAAGCGCCAAGGCTTCTAGAGGTAGAAATGTCTAATTCTTTGGATAGAGATCTAGGATGGTATGGTGGTTTGGGAGTTAGACCTAGAAGATCCAGGTTCAAATCCCTGCCCAGCCATGAAGCTTCGTGGGTGGCCTTGGGTCAGTCTCTATCTCTCAGTCTCACCTACGTCACAGGTTTGTTGTGTGGATAAAAGTAGGGGAGGAATTATGTACACTGAGCTCCTTGGAGGAAGGGCGGTATAAAAAAATGTGAATAATAAATCAATAAAATATTTTTAGCTAGTAGGATGTCATGTGCTAGGTTTGGACCAAACACCACCTTGCTTTCAGTGGTGTTGATACAAGTGCTAGACTTGTTAAAACTGGCCAGACCCAGGCCTCTTTATGAAGAAAAAGAAATGTTTCAGATTAGACTGCAGTTTTCCTTCTGGTACATAATTTGGACATCCATTTCTGCAGCTCCCAATGTCAGCTGACAAAGGCAGTTGGGTCCCAGAGCACGAAAGCACAGTTGGTTCGAAATTTCTACAAAAGGCACGGAAGAGTCCCTTGGTGCCAGTTGGTGAGTTTGGGAAAGCCCTTTCTGCCCCTCTCTAAAAATGTTATATGTGACCTTCTCCCAGCTCAGCATTTTCATGTCACACTAAATGTCTGAAAGAAGTCTTTGAAAAAGAGGCTGTATTGTGGTGGGGAAGAAGAAGTGCCACAACAATTACAGAGGACGTTCAAGCCAGGCTGCTCTTGCTACTCAAGACAGCCAGGGCTCCTGAAAACATATGTTCATGTCTTTGGTGGAGACCCAAGAGGGTCTGAGTGCAAAATAGTATAGGCCTGGGGGCCTCAGGGTCAGGGTGACCAGATGACGTAACCGCAAAAGAGGACAAGGCACCCCCCAAAATGTAGGGCATCCAAGAAAAATGTAGGACATGACAAAATAAAAGCTAAAAGCACTTGTATATTGATTTCATGTGGTTAATTAAAACACTATATTACTTATTCTTAAATTTAAAACTATATTGCAAATAATTTATTATGTATAATTAATTACAAAATACGCTGCCTGCAGCGGCCTGCTCACAGGGAAAAGGAGGGCATTTAAGTTCTTCTCCTGGACACGAGGCTAAAAAGGACATGTCCTGGGAAAAAAAGGATGCCTGGTCACCCTGAGCAGGGTGGGAAATCTGGGCTTCTGAACAGATGCATCCCTGGGGTGGATAACAATCGGTGCAGTGTTCATGAAGTTCAGGGGTGACATCACAACACAATCACATCACCCCTGACCTTCTGGGCTATCACATTGCTTTAAATGCTGTCTCCAGGCTGCCTCCATTTGGTGATCTTTGGCCTGCTCTGGACCCAGTCATTTCATGTTCTTGCCGTCAAGAAGTGAAAGCACGTTTATTGATGAGAGAGCAGACAGCTGGGCCTGGAGTGGACCCACCAAACAGAGGCTCAGGAAGTGTGGTGTCACCCCTCCTGAGGGTGACACCTGGTGCAGCCTACACCCACTGCACCCCTGTTGTGATGCTACTGCTTCTGAATGTAGGAAGCAGCCTGTTTGTCCAGGATCCAGCCCAATACTGGACCAGCATTGTCTCTAGCACAACAGGCACTAGCTCTACAAGTTCTTCATGCAGATGTCTTTTCCACACTTGCTGTGTTAGAGCATTTAAGTGGAGATTCTGGGGACTGGATTGGGGATCTTTTACATGCAAATTGTTATGTTCTTCTACTGGCCTATGACTTTTGAACCCATTTCCGGAGTTGGAAATTCCTGCCTTGCAAGACCACTTGGTGCCTGAGGCAGTGTGCTCCTCACACCTGGTGATGCACCAGCCTCTTCTGCTTCTGCTCTCTGGGTTGGAAAAAATGGGGGAGGACAGAAAGGAAAGTGTAGAGGATGTTGTGGGTTAGAGCATCTCTGATACACTAATCCATCCCTCTCCTCCATCCTTCCTCTTCTGTGCCACCCCCCCCCCCCCAGAGCTGTCGCTGGAGGCAGCAGCTTGTGGGGCAGCTGACTCAGTGTGGGCTGGTGCAGAGCCAACACCATGTTGAGCCAGCAGTGAGTGTTGCAGGCATGCCATACAGTATGTTTGCAACACTCAGCACTGGTGGAGGGGCGACACTGATTCCATAAGATCGGGCCCTTAGGCCAGTCTTGAATATTCCTTTTAATACCATTTACGGTGGGGAGGAGGGGGCGCAAGAGTAGAGAGGCTATTTCTTCAAGACCTGCTTGCAGACCTCTGAGACTCATTTGGCTGGCCATTGCATGACGCAGGGTGTTGGGTTTGATGGGCTCTTGTTTAATTATTGACAAAGAAGAAGCAATCCATAAAATGCATGAATGGGCAATAACCAAAGATCAAAATCTACAGTCAATTATATCCAAAGTTTTTTTTTTTAATTGTATACAAATGAAGCCAGTAAAGAAATAGAAATTGGGAAGTGTCTCCTATATGTAAAAGCACTTCTACAATGCAACAAACTGCTTAGGGGGGTTACAGCGGTTTGTTTGAAACAGAGGTAGTACAGACTTTGGTTCAGGTTATATGGGGTAAGAGGCCCTGTCTTGGGTGCCGGGGAGGGATGAACTTGATGATGATATGGGACTCCTTCAGAAATGTATTATTTCATGGCTTCTCCTCCCCTCCAGGCATGGTGGGGTTTGTGGTTGTGGCAGCCTACGGACTTTACCGACTGAAGGAAAGGGGGAGCATGAAGATGTCTGTCCACTTGATTCACACTCGGGTAGCTGCCCAGGCCTGTGTGGTTGGAGCTGTAACTCTTGGTAAGGCAGAGACCAAGAGAAGGGAAGCCGGATGACTGGAAATGAGACAGATTTAGGCAGGGCTGGCCCAGGAGCTCTTGATGTCTGAGGTAGCAGCATTTCCCTTACCCGAGTTCCTCCCACTCTTATATTCTAGCTTAGCATTCCCCTCCTCTCCACATTTCATTTTCCTCTCTGTCTCCTTCTTCCTTTTCCAATTCAGGGACTATGTGGAGCCGCAATTGGGGCAAAGATTAGCCCCCCCCCCACCAATCTGCTCTCTGAGTTGGCTGCTTCAGGTGGTTTCATAGATGCGTTAGCCCTGAGTGTAGGCACAGCAGCTTTACTAGAAGCCACCCCATGTGCCAGGGAGGGTAGCCCTTTAGAGGAAAAGTTCCAAGCAGGAGCAAGGACTCCTGGAAACATTATTCAAGTGGTGGGCTTGAGGCCTGAAAGCTAGGGCATGCCCAAGACTTCCTGATGCTTGAGGTGGCACACTAAATGTTGCCCCCCTTACTCAGCAATGTGCAAGTCTCAGCTCCTCCCACTTTCTAAATTTTCTAGCCAAGTACTTTCCTTCCATCTTCCTCTCTGTCTTCCTCCTTTTCCAATCCACTGCTCCTCCATCTCCTTCCAGGTGGAGGAGCAGCAAAAGCAAATAGGTGGTCAGAAATGGACACCCTCCACCAATCTGAAGTGGCTGCTTCAGTTGACCTCAAGTCAGCCCTGCTTAAAGCCCTTTGGGCTAGTTCACATGTACACCTTCATCCCTTGGCAACCATAGCTTCAAAGGGCCAACTTGCATGTGTGACTAGCTCATTGCAGATTCATCATCACTTAACAGAGCTTTCCTATCAGTCATCTTGAACTCCAAGGTGATTATTTCAGTGGAATAATTCACATACACAGCTGAGAGTTATCAAGTAGTGGGTAAAAATGGCAGGAGGAGAAATCGAACTGTTCTCGCATATGTGTGAACCAGCCAGTCCTCATTGCTCATGTTGCCATTTCTGTTCTGAACTGTTCTTGGCCTCTATAACCAACAGAGTGACCATATGGGCAAATTCAGATTATTGTTCCCTCTCCCCTATGATCAAGACAATGAAGTGTCTCACATTTAGATTTGGTAACCAAACACTGAATTTGAGAGAAGTCAGTTGACCTGAGTGGCTGCCTGGCATCCAGAACCACAAGCTTTTTCCTTGTTTTAAGAAATCAATCACAAGCCATAACACAGCGGAGATGGCAATCTGTTGGGTTAGGAAATCTGTGAAACAGCAGAACATAGTTCTGACATGGTTACAGAACCAAGAACTGCAGGCTTCCTTACTCTTTGTGTCAGAGAGTCAGGAGACAGGTTTGGTTCTGGCTACGCAAGCAACTAATTCTGCAATCAGACCCACAGCTGCACTTGGTACAGAATTTTGAGAATGTTAACGCTGATTATATTTATAATCTTCAAGGCTTAGAAGATAAATTGGAAGGGGAGTAGGAAATACTTGTTGAGATTTAAGAAGCCACGTTGTAGCCCACAGGATTTCTGTGCTTTGTATAGTTCATTGGCTTTTGTGGCTAACAGAAGCATTACATAAAACCCCTTATGGGGAGTTCAAAAGGGTGCCATTTTCTATAACTTCCTTCTTGCTTCAGTGCCGCTTTCTTTTTTGCAGGTGCCATTTACAGCATGTACAAAGACCACTTCCTGAAAGAGTCTTCCAACAAAACCCAGAAATAGATGGGACATGGATAGCACTGGTTTGTCCCTTCTCCCTGAGTGGATTTGAAGATGCCTGTAGCAACCCTAGCAGGCTTGAGAGAGCATTTGATTCGCTCCTGCAGAAGAAACACCCCCTACAGCCTCAACTGCTCACTTTGATTCATCTTATATATTTTCTGAGCTGGCCACCCTCAAATGCTCACTTTTTAAAAAAAGTTGTATTGCAAAGTATAGGGAGAAACTTGTAGAACCAGAGGGCTGGGAAAGACTCTTAAGGGATCAAATAGCTAATCATTTGCTTGAGCACCACGCAAAGGCTCTTCCAAAGCACCCCTAACAAATGCAAAGCCAAATTTTCCGTAAACCATTTTTCCTTTCAGCATCTTGCATAGGAAGATAATTGCCTTCCTCAACCACACCATAGCTTAATCTAGTCAAGAATTCAGTAACCACTACCTTGTTTGGAAAAAGGGGGGAAAAACCCACCACTAATTGTTAAACCTAGTTAGCAATAATGTATACAAATAGGAGCACAAAAGAATGTTGATTTGCCTAATTTTGACCACAGAAAATGTCCCCTGCTTCAACAAGAAGCAAGATGTCCATGTCAGGGCTTTTCTCTAGTGACTTCCCATTTCAACTGCTTTGTATCTAAGCACTTGTTCTAAATGCTAGATCATGTACATGATGCTTTAAAGTCAGTATTAATACCCAATGTATTGAGAAAATATTAAACATGCATTCATTTGGTAAGATGGCTTACATTAGCATTGTTCATTTGAATCACTTTTCTGGGTTTGGGTATGTTATGTTACTGTATTACTATCAGAATGACAACTGCCAGATAGGCCTTCTGGGGCTGTAATATTCAGGGGTAAGACAATAGAGCAGCACTTCTCAAAGTGGTGGGTCACGAATCACCACAGGAAGAGAAAAGGGGCCATTCCTCTTAAGGGAAGTGGCCCGATGACACCGCACCGCAATGATCGCAGTGCCGCGGGAACTCAGGGTTATGTAGACATACTGGGGGGTTGGGTTGGGAAGCCTCCTGGAGGCTCGCAGTCCCCTCTGCGAGCCTCTCCACTGCAGCACGGTTTTTGATCAGAGCTCCAATTTTAAAAACTTCGGTTTTTGATCAGAACTCCAACTGAAAACTGGAAGTGAGCTGCAATTGCAAATCAGAGCTCACTGCTGCAGAGGGGAGGCTCACAGAGTTGGCTGCGAGCCTCCAGGACCTCTGGGCGGCTTCCTGACCCTCTCCCAGATATGTCTACATATCCCTGGGTCACTGTGGCGCCATGCTCACTGTGGCACCATTGGGGCACACCCCCCTCCCAGTTCCTGCCCCCACCAAAACTTACCAGAAGTTCCTAAACTCCCAAAGAGTTTGAGAACCACTGCAATAGAGGAAACTGGTACAATAGGAAAGGACAAATCACAAGTACTGTATAAATCTGGGAGCAGCCAGGTGATATTCAGAAATATAGGTCCATACTGGAATACCACTGAAAGGGCTGGAAATTTTCTTTTGCTATAAAGGTGTAAACAAAAATGCAACTCAGCGCTAGATACCTAGTTTTGCATGCGCATGATGTTCCAGAGTCAATCCCTGGCATCTTCAGTTCTAACTAGGATTTTACATAGCAGGGCTGAGAAAGATCCCTGGCTTTAAACTCTGAAGAGTTGTCAGGCTAGATAGACCAACCGATGGTCTGACTCTGCAACTGCAAACTTTTTCCATCTCTGGCACACTAACAAGGTGCTAAAATAGGCACACCATCAGTTTGACTATTGACAAGGCATACATGCTGCTGCTGGGGGGTTCATATCCCTTATTGGCCCTACTAATAAATGGCCCTCCCCCAAACTCCCGCGGCACACCTGTGGACTATTTGTGGCACACAAATGTGCCATGGCACAGTGGCTGAAAATAGCTGGACTGACTTGTCTTCCTGTGAGGCACGTCACTGGCAAAACTCAATAGGGACAACTCTTTGAAATGTACATGTGCAATTTCTAGAATAACTTTTTTTTTAGGAGTGGGTGGAAAGCATTTTGCAGGCAGCTGCAAAAAACTCTGACAAGAAGCAGACATGTTCAGTTTGTAGATGTCTCTCTGATACACACACAGTGCTGAAAACAAGAATGAGATCCAAATAGTTTTGTTTTATTACAAGATGTAAAAATATTTATTTTCTTTACACCACTCCACACACCCTACTGCTGCTAAAAACCCAGTCAAATGCACTTTTGAACTTCAGAATGCTGGCAGCTGCAAAGGTATGGGGGGGACGACATACAGACCTCTGCCAAACTTTGCTTGAAGAGCAGCATATGGAAGAAAAAAAAGAGTTGCATATTTGGGGTGGATTTCCCTTCCCATTGTTTCAACAGGCACTGCTCAGCCCTGGCAGCAAGGAACCACCACCTCATGTCATCAAGACCCTTTGAAAAGCCTTTGCCAAAACTGGATGACCAAAGACAGGCTGTACAACTGTATTCAAAGAAATAAATGAGTAGCTGTTTGTATGGGTAAAAAAGTACTTCATTATGGGAAGCTAAGAGATCACAAGGAATCGTCTTTCTTGATAGACTACTCACAGAGGCAGATTCTAGGGCAGTTCAAGAAATGCTTGGCAATTTGAAGCCTGACCAAAATGGGAAACATCACAGTCAAGTCTGTTCACAGTCACGTCTGTCCACAACAGGGTTGGGGTCTGCCCTTACATAAAAAACTTCTATGGCAAAAAGGTTGCCTTGGCCACAGGGTGGCAGCGGCAACAAGAGTGAAAGATGCAGACAATGCCTCCACATAGGAAGTTTGTAAAGCAAGGGAGGAGGAGGGCACAGTCTTTCCTGGGAAAGTGCTGCTGGCCAAGGGGTCTGTGCCAGCACAATCATCACATGGGGTAGTTCAGCACCACATCCTGTTTGGCCAGCTCTAGCAACATAGGGTCATCAAAGAACTTGCTGATGCTCACGTCCTCACTTAGCCCCTGAAGGAGAAACAACAGAACAACGAACATTAGATCTGAGAAAGGGGAGGATGTGTAGTTCCCTGGAATTTACAGTATAAGAACCAACCACTGTAAGGTGGGAACTGCAGAGGCCATCTGGAAGTAACTGGCCTCTCACCTAAGCCTTACCTTCCTGCGCCTGGTCTTGATCATAAACTCTCTAGCCAGATGGGGGGCTGGCTGTGGTTCAAGAGGTCGGATCACAATGCTCTTGTCCAAGGGGTCACCAGGCACAATCTAGAATTTAAAAAAACACTGGATTTGTTACATAGTCTTAAGTCTCTTAGATCTGCGAATGAGCCTGCGCACAGGGAGAATTCAAGAATAGCCATTACAGGGACACCTGGGGAAGGTTGATCATTACCAGAGACAAAAACTGAGAAGTGAAACCTTAGAAACTTTCTGGAGCATCGCCAAACTAATCCTCATTCAATTATACAGGCCTACAAAATTGAGGGTCAGAAAAGTTTTTCCCAAACTTTGTGGTGGTTTGATACGAATTTGGGGTGCTGATTCAAAAAATGGCAACCGTTTTGCCCTATCACGCCTAGTTTTGGAGACATAGTATAGCCTCATTAGTGAATGGTTCAAGCAGCTTCTTCATGAGGAAGCCATGGCGTAGGCTTCCTCATGAGGAAGCTGCTTGCACCATTCACTAATGAGGCTATACTATATCTCCAAAACTAGACGTGATAGGGCAAAACGGATGCCATTTTTTGAATCAGCACCCCAAATATATCCAGGAATTGGTGTAAGGTTTAAGGAAGCAAAATATGTGTTGGCCTGTGTTATAGACCTAGAAAGTGTAATGTCATGTAGTAGAGTGTTGCCCTCTCCACCCCCAGCAACATCCTCCACACATCATCTCAAAGCCTCACTGACTCTTATGGATTTACTGCTGAACCTATAGTAGTGATCAATTAAGGAGCATCTATGGGAGCAGGAGAATGGAGGAAAGGGAAGGGAGCAGGAAAAGCCTGCTGAATGGGGCTCTGATACAACGTGGTCGCAAATGTTTCTTGTCTGGGATGCTGAAGGCAGTCCATACTACCAACTGCTTTGAACTGCTGGACAACAATCAGGACAAAAAGGGACCGAGTAGGCAGAGCAGGACGTTGAGTGGTCAGAGAAGTAAGAGCTTCAGCACTTGCCTAGCAAAAGTGTACCCAATTTCTGCCAAAAAAAAGAGCAGAATTTATGCCAAGGAAGCCACTATGTTGCTTGACCTGCATATCTCATGATACAGAATTGGCTTTTCCTGACATAGAATATGGGCCACATTTTGGAAAGAATGTTCTTACTTATGGCACATTGCCTGCATGTCCTGCAGCTGGGACAAACAGAGGCTGCCTTTGAATAATCAGGTATAGCAGGGCGGAGACTTGAAAAGGTCAACAGGCATGTGGATGCGGGAGAACCCGTGGACATTATATATCTGGACTTTCAGAAGGCGTTTGACACGGTCCCTCACCAAAGGCTACTGAAAAAACTCCACAGTCAGGGAATTAGAGGACAGGTCCTCTCGTGGATTGAGAACTGGTTGGAGGCCAGGAAGCAGAGAGTGGGTGTCAATGGGCAATTTTCACAATGGAGAGAGGTGAAAAGCGGTGTGCCCCAAGGATCTGTCCTGGGACCGGTGCTTTTCAACCTCTTCATAAATGACCTGGAGACAGGGTTGAGCAGTGAAGTGGCTAAGTTTGCAGATGACACCAAACTTTTCCAAGTGGTAAAGACCAGAAGTGATTGTGAGGAGCTCCAGAAGGATCTCTCCAGACTGGCAGAATGGGCAGCAAAATGGCAGATGCGCTTCAATGTCAGTAAGTGTAAAGTCATGCACATTGGGGCAAAAAATCAAAACTTTAGATATAGGCTGATGGGTTCTGAGCTGTCTGTGACAGATCAGGAGAGAGATCTTGGGGTGGTGGTGGACAGGTCGATGAAAGTGTCGACCCAATGTGCGGCAGCAGTGAAGAAGGCCAATTCTATGCTTGGGATCATTAGGAAGGGTATTGAGAACAAAACGGTTAGTATTATAATGCTGTTGTACAAATCTATGGTAAGGCCACACCTGGAGTATTGTGTCCAGTTCTGGTCGCTGCATCTCAAAAAAGACATAGTGGAAATGGAAAAGGTGCAAAAGAGAGCAACTAAGATGATTACGGGGCTGGGGCACCTTCCTTATGAGGAAAGGCTACGGCGTTTGGGCCTCTTCAGCCTAGAAAAGAGACGCTTGAGGGGGGACATGATTGAGACATACAAAATTATGCAGGGGATGGACAGAGTGGATAGGGAGATGCTCTTTACACTCTCACATAATACCAGAACCAGGGGACATCCACTAAAATTGAGTGTTGGGCGGGTTAGGACAGACAAAAGAAAATATTTCTTTACTCAGCGCGTGGTCGGTCTGTGGAACTCCTTGCCACAGGATGTGGTGCTGGCGTCTAGCCTAGACGCCTTTAAAAGGGGATTGGATGAGTTTCTGGAGGAAAAATCCATTATGGGGTACAAGCCATGATGTGTATGCGCAACCTCCTGATTTTAGGAATGGGTTAAGTCAGAATGCCAGATGTAGGGGAGAGCACCAGGATGAGGTCTCTTGTTATCTGGTGTGCTCCCTGGGGCATTTGGTGGGCCGCTGTGAGATACAGGAAGCTGGACTAGATGGGCCTATGGCCTGATCCAGTGGGGCTGTTCTTATGTTCTTATGTTCTTAATGCAAGCTTGAGTTACCTAGAGTACTGGCCTCTACCTCCAATACCTGCTAATTAGTGTCCCTAGACACTTACCTGCCAGTGGTGGAAGACAGAGAGTGAGAATGCTTGTCCCTGTGTATGTGTCCTGAGGTCTGTCTCAAATCCAAAAGAGTCAATAGCTGGGATGAAGGCTTTGATGGTGTACAAAGGGGACCCTGGGATTGGAGCATCTTGAGTCACATGACCTCTGCAAAAGAACAAAAGCTGTTATTTTCTTCTGTGTTTGCTAGAATGTTTCTTCTCAATGCCTCTTCCTAGTGTCAATATAGAACAGCATCTGTGATCACATTAGAGGATCAAAAGTTAGATGACAAGTGTTTAATATACAGGAAAGAGTGAACTGGAGTCACATGCAAATACAGCTGTAAAGTGTTGTGAAAAGCACGGAACAATACAAGTGGAACCTCTGACGTTTCTGAGAGGGAAAACACCAAGGAAGTAAAAGTTTGCCTTGATAGACAAGTTCAACACTCTGTTCCCAGGGACATTTTGGCCTAATTGGCAAGATCACAAATGAGACATGACGGAGACAATCATCCCGTTTTGTTCCCAGCATCTGATATAGGCCATAACTAAACATTTCAGAGAATGACCAGCTACTGCCAAAAACAGCTCAATCTTCTCTTCCTCTCTCTTTCTTGATAATGCCTAGCAGAATTGGTTGCAGGATTTTGTGGATCCTTGGACTATGCACCCTCCATGGGCAACCTTAGCCTATAAGGAAGGGACGGAAGGACCAAGAATCCTTATGTGCAACTTCTATCTTCTTTGGTGCTCTGTTCCAAGTGAGAAAATGGTGACACAGTGGGGCAGCAGTCACTTCACAGTGGGCAAACACCTTTCTTAAAAGTGACCTACACTCATAACTAGCATCTCATGCTAGTGGGTGAACCCGATGGGTGAAGCGAATGCAAATCAGCAAAAGAAGTGAGTTTGGTGAGAGATGTTTTGTTGTCCTTGGTATTTCCTGATTCACTTTTTAGTTAGTGGTTATGACAGACAATAGTAAATGAGGTAGAGATAAAAGTTGTTGCCTGTCACCTATTCCTCATACAGACACTCAAGGGCACACAACTTGTTCTTTTGCAAAAGAGGCTAAGACAGCCTTGACTTCTTTGCAGTATTTAGCTTTTGGACCATACATTTTAACTGAAGTTTCTACCAAGTGCTGACAGTTAGATGGCAGGCCTCCAACAACATCCCAAATGGGATTTCTTCTAACCTCAATTTAAATTAGAATAGCAATGAAAGGTTTAATGATCATGACTACCACTCACCTACGTCTGGCTAGGACAGTGTATACTGCAGATACGCAGTCGGCAGGGGCCTGGACCTCCACAAAATAATATGGCTCCATTAACCGTGGTGTGGCCTGAGGAAAGTAGAAAACAATCAGGGAAGAAGTCACTCTGGGGTAAGTATTCCTATTGTGTTCCACAACAGCTTTAAATTTTCACTTTTAACATCCCTTTGCCTCTTTGTGAAAGACTAGATGGACTGTGTCTGCATGAAACCACAGATGCAGCCATTTGTAAGTCAGGACATTCATAGGTCAGACATGAATGAACTCAGGGACTCAGTGTTGCTCCACCCCCACATTCAAGAACACTGGCCAAGAGCTGTTGATCCTTGGTGCCATGCTAGTGTTACAAGACAGCTCTTACCATGAGGAAGGCAGAATACACCACCCGCCTGGCTGTTGGAATGATCTGTCCACCTCCTCGATGAAGTGGCTCCTGAGCAATCACAGCATCTAGAATCTTGAACTTTACATTACGGATCACTGGGATAATATGAAGCAAAGAATACAATGAGAGTTTGTTTATAAACGAAGGACACTATTGTTGTTTTGGGACAGCCTGCTAAGCCAAAACTTTATGGAGACAGGGAACAAGAGTAGATCTTAACCATGTACCTTTTCCTTACTCTTTCCAGCACCTATATCCTAAATTCTTCAACATGTATACTCTATACTGTACACAGTCACTTATTCCGATATCTAATAGAAGGGCCAAAAGACCCTCCCCCCAATATTCAGGATCTATTTTCCTTAATTTTAACTCATTTTCATCTTCATTTTTTTTAAACATGGAAGAAAATCAAGTGTGTAAAGACCTATTTTGAGCAATGAGTTGTTTCATAGCACCTGTACTTACTTAAGCCTCTGATATCTTTAAACATTCAAGAGTGGTGGTAGTGCTAGTAAATCAGAGGGTGAAACAAATAGGTAGAGACAACAATTACTAGCAAGATAAAGGACTTCTGATTCATTTTTCCTGGAAAAAGTTCTCATGTACACATTAATTGGGGTAATCCATTTTGCTAAGCAGAGTTTACGGTTCCCTAGAGAAACCTAGTAACCTCAGAATGTGCCAAAGGGCTGTGGCTAGACTTTTGTTATTTCAGATCAATTAAGATGCAACATACAGTGAACCCTTGATTTAACAGACTAATGCGGGGTGTCTGTTAAATTAAGTCAATGGACATGCACAAAACATATATGACTAGCTTTTATTGAAGCAAAAAAACTTGTAAATCATGAGTTCACTGTAGTTTGTACTGAAAATGTGCCTAGGATGGAAAGGGTTTGAAAATGCTCACAACAGGGTTATTTTGCATGGTCTTTTACATACATTCATCACAGAGGGGCCCTTCCCTGGTCCCCCACTGGAAGCCCTGCACGATGCTGTCCTTCACAGAGCCCAACAGGGTCTTGTCAACCTGCAAAAAAAAAACACAAAACATCAGTGCAGCAGAAGGGAGTCTTGTGCATGCACAAACTGGAATACTTGGCACCAGAGCTGCCCCCATACAGATCTTATTCAGACATTTTATGGGAAAAATAAAGGTCAGGGCTGGAAGGAATATGTACAGCCAAAAGTTGTTGCTACTCAGACTGGGGTGGAAAACAATTGGAAGAGGAGGGGCACAGGTCTGAGGGGGGTTTCAACACAAACCACTAGTCTGCATGTTGAGAAACAGGATCAAAGATGCATGTCTAAATGATTGTAAAGCTTTGACACAGTACTGTCAAGGACAAGAAACATATTCAAGACTAACAGTCATCCTTCCCTCCAAGTACTGAGTTTACTTCTTTCCTGTGCACCAGATTTTAGGCCTCTACACAACAGTGCCTTCCGCTCCGTTCTAACTGGTTCTTCTACAACAGCTGGAATCAAATGGTAGACAACTTTTCAGGAGTTATCCGATTTTTGTTCCATACTCTGTGAAAATTGTTTGCATGTTCAAAGACTTCCCTGGATGTGGAACTTGGTTACAAAGATAAGGTAGCCCTGGATAAGAGGACTTTGATCATTGCAGGCTCAAACCCAATCCAAATCCTTCCTGCCTCAATCCTGTTGGTTCCTTACCTCAGAAGGCAGAGTGTCATCCACCAGAATGTTTGGCCCAGTAGCGTCTGGTCCAAAGGCCCAGATGGAACGGGCAGCCAGCAAATCCCAGTCATACTTGGTCTGGAAAAACTCACCCAACTTTTTCCTAATGAGAGACATGCAGTAATTAGGAGGGAAGACCAGAGGGAGCTCAGTTGTCAACCTTGCTGCTGAACTCTGAATCCCAGCTTAGTCTGTCTCCAAAGGGTGCTAGTCTATTATTTTCTTAAATGCTTCTTAGGGAAGACTGCATTACTTCCTTTGGCAACTTTCTTACTCCCACATGCAAAGGTTCTCTAGTTGCAGTATTGAGCTGAGCTGATTGATCTGTTAGATCAATCACTTCAGAAGATGGTCTTCATTAATCAAGCACCAAATTAAAATAAATTAGTATAAGTACTTACAAAAACTGCAGGAAGCAGGCACCACCTCAGAAGAGCACTGCCCCCCCTTCTCACACAGGAACAAATGCCTCTTCTGAGATGATACTTGCTACAGCACAAGTGTGCAATGGTTGAAAACCAAAGAAAGTCTTTTTGTTGGAGAATGATTGTTTAATTCATGTGAAAATGTATACAAGTTTAACTGATTCAACTGACTGAGAATTAAAATTCATATGATTGACTAAGATTTCTTTAATTGAGGGAGAGCCCTCTGTTTTGTAACAAACACCAGGAATTCCCTTTGCTGCAACTTGACTCCAAAGCTTCCTGTCCATCCATCACCAGCCATGGAAAACAATCCCTCTGCCTCTTCCTTATGCTTTTAAAACAGACAACAGATGTGCACACACTGTCCACCTCCCTTAAAGTGGCCCTTTACCCTGATTTCTTCAGATGCACCGAACACACCCTGCATTATAAGCAACTACCACCATAATTTTAGGGCAAAGAAACATTTCTTTTATAATAAAACTGATCTTTGAGTGAAGCCTCCTCTCTGAGTCTCTATTTCTGAAGGGAGAGGGATTTTCTGCAATATGCTGGTTTGTTACCCAGTCTTAGATCCCTGTTCCAATTGGTGTGTGCAAATTCCCCCAAAATCAGCTCCACTGATAACAGGACAGGACAGATGCCCCATGCCTTCTCCCTGCCACCAACTGTTTAGCATCCTCCGTACCTATTCCATGTTATCTGTACCACTTCATTCTCAATGTCTTCAGCAAGACCTTTTTCCAGAGGCTCAGCAATCATTGTGATCTTGTTCCTGAACAGAAAGACAAATGTCAATTAGCTGAGGAGGAGAGTAAGGTGGAGGAGGAATAATTTTCAGAACAAAGAGCAATTTCTGCAGCCTCCTTCCAAAACTTGTTTTGCTGCTATTCATTTAAGCAAATTAAAATTAAGAGCGCAAATCCCCTGGTAGTCTGTAACACTCGTCTCATTCTACTCTTGGTGGCTAAGGGCAAACAATTCTTACCCCCCTTTTCTTTGAGTACTGTCAGAAGATTCTCCCTTAATGCCCTTTCCAGAGAGTTCAGTTTATTTTCTAAAGAGGTTCTACCCAACCATTCTCATCATGTCCTATTGCAGCTGCTGCTTCTGAAGCTCCATTTGAAAGGAGTCAAGTCATTTAAAAATAGCAATTGTGAGCAAAAGGGGCCTGTGGGCAGAAAGCAATGTCTGCATGGCTAGCTTTTGTCTCTGTTTTATGCAGTATAACACATCTTCTTTAGCTTCTGGGGGAAAAAAACCCCTATGGCAGTATGAAGAAAATACCCTGACCCTGAGGGGCAAGTTTTGGGGAGGGGCATGACAGCTCACTGCATGAAGACAACTGCTACATGGCAGAATTTTTCAAGTGGCTTCCAAGGTACACTGCATGCAACAGACCATAATCCTCTCAGTTTACCTGCAACCTTTTAACTGCTTTGTTACTACAACTGGATAAACTATTGCGCCTGAAGGTTAGCTAACAGACATCTCGCCCCTTGTATACAGTTCTGGTGCGGATCCAGCCCAAGCTGGCATTTGGCTTTTTTGCAACAGCATCAGGTTCCTAGCTTGCATTTAAGATTCTGAGCACAGGTCTTACTTCTTATTGGGTGTCTCAGCAAAACACTTCAGGGAAGAGGTTTCCACAACCGTCTCACAGAATGTGACAACAGGATCAGCTACCTTTGAAAAGCAAACAGAGGAATGGGTAGAGTCTTAAAGAGTTTCCAGGATTCAGGCAGACCAATGCTGAATCCCCTGCTCCTTGTACCGTACAGATGACAAACCAAAGTAAAGCCAAACAGCGAGATGATGCCCTCACTAAGACAAAAGCACAGGCAAGATTAGAAAGCTGAACTCTTTCATACCTTGATGTCAATCTCTGAGTACATTTTCCGTAGGTCATGCATCACACAGTCAAGATAGAGCTCGCCTGTGCCCAAGATCACATGTTCCCCAGATTCTTCCACCTACAGTAACAAGCACAAAATAAACTTAGCAAACAGATACCATTCTGAACTTTGCAAGAGCTGTGGTAGGAATTTTACTGCAGAATACGGAGACCCTCTAGAAGTAAACTGAACTTCCCTGGTATGCACTGGGACAGTGAGTGGAGCACCTGCAGGCACAGCTAGCACTTCACTTTGTAGCTGATACTCCGGCATGGAATCTTCCATGCCGAGGTGCTGCAAGGAGACTGTGGTGAGTGGAGCATTGCTGCTGGATGGGCCTGCCCGTGGGTATGCTTGGCATGAAATCAACCCTCCCTTGGAAGTACCTGGAGGTGCTGCTGCTGCTGGGTGCCTCACCACTGCCACTCACCCTGGTGAGTAGGGAGATTCTCGCAAGGGTAGGGCCTCCTGCAAAAAGGTTTTGCACTGGGTCCCGTAGCTCCTAAGGCTGGCCCTGCAGGTCAGCATTGAGAAGTATCTGGTTGGCTGCTATAGAAAATAGAATGCTGTCCTAGATGAACCCTGGTCTGATTCAGAAGGGCAATTTTTTTAACAGCTTACATAAATTATGGATTTCCTGGATCTCTGCAATGATAGCTATATAACCCAGTTAATGCAAAAGTTGTCAGAAGTTTATTCTTTGGTGCTTTTTGAAATAGGACACTCATTTTCTCATGTAGGAAAAGCCAGGTAAGGAGCAAAGCCTGGGATTCCACATTTCTCCTTGGCCAAAAAAACAGTCACCAGCAACTGATAATAGACAACTTGATTCAGGCCACCTCCCAGGCTTATTTATCACTGAAGCATCCCCAAAACTGCATAGCTTTTTAATTTTGTCATAGACATAAGGTTTTCTGGTTCTATCATTTTCCACTTCTGAGGGAGAATTTATCTATATTTATATGAATGGGTATGATACTTTCACTTGGCAAAAATCACCAGGGTAGAAGTGTGGCCAGGCAATGTGGCCAAGTTAAAATCTGCTGCCATTCTCTTCAGCTACTTCCTCATGACTCCCTC
This sequence comes from Tiliqua scincoides, assembly GCF_035046505.1. Taxonomy (NCBI): domain Eukaryota; kingdom Metazoa; phylum Chordata; class Lepidosauria; order Squamata; family Scincidae; genus Tiliqua; species Tiliqua scincoides. The sequence continues at coordinate 78,503,097 of NC_089825.1, forward strand.
AACCCTACCCTCTCATCTTCGGATATGACCACAAACCTTGGTAGTGAGAGAGGGGTAGCTCTTGTTGACCTTCCGCAGTCCATCCAACATCTTGGGGAGTTCAGAGGGATTTACAGGCTCCACAGCTATTTTGATGACAGACGTGGTGTTGAACTTCAAAGGACGAAATATCTGAGCCTGAAACCAAACAGAAATGTATTTGTCTTGCTAATGTTTACATTCCCACCATTCCTTCAGGGAGCTCTCTGCAGCAGGCATGGGGGGTATCACAGATCTGAGGTATGCTAGTCTATGACAGGGGTGCTCAAACAGTGAGGTAGGCCCCTTTTGGGAAAAGATATAAACTTTCAGAGAGAGAGAGAGAGAGAGAGAGAGAATTCTAAAGCAGGTGGTATCTTCTTTCTCCCTTCAGTCAAGAGCTAGGTGGACTGAATGACCCTAGCAAAGGACCCTCTCTCCTTTGGGTGAGAAAAGATAGCACCCTCACTGTCTCCTCATCTCAACATTATTTGGAAAGAGCTAGAAAAAAAAAATTTTTGTTTTATACTAGTGATGTTTTTGAATATGAAGGGGCCAGGGTGGTTCTTTGAATGCCTATTCTAATGCTGATGTAGGGATTAGTGCCACAGGCAGATCCTCACATACAGCAGCAGGCCATTACATGTGCACACATATCCCAGTGCAAAAGGATATCTTCAGATACAACAGATGATCCTGGCTCCTATGAAGATCAAAAGTAAAGTATGCTCAGAAGGTGGGAGAGACAACAGGTTAAGAAGTTTGACAAACAAGTTACCGTAGGTCAAGAGAAATTGACATAACGCCTCATTGTGTGAACCTTATGACTGAGTGGGGTCAATCCAAATTCAATTTCAGCAACATACTTCCCTTGACCCTCAACATGACACAATATGCAGGGATGTTTATGCTGGGCTGCACCCATCCTTAGGTATCGTGAATTCTAAACTTCTTGGAGCTCTTCTCTCAATCACCTCAATCCATCTTAGAAGGCACCCATTAATTCAAAGGTCTTTGGGAATATAAAAGGGGACACTGTCGCATTGCACCCCCTAGTCCTCTGTCAGCATAAGAATGTGGAAGAGCAAATGATCTACAGAGTCTCACCCTCTTGGTTCAATCCACACACACCCAGAGACAGAGAGAGAGAGAGAGAGAGACCAAGTTGGCCTGCAGAAGGGGAGACTGACATAAATTAAGCTAAAAACAGACTTGATGGGGGAAAGAGTATCATTCCACAGGAAGTTCCCTGGGTTTACAACCAAGGACATGCACAGTGCCCTCCCAGCACCAGCGGCCACCAACGAAAAGGAAATGGTGACACTAGTTGCAATACCTCCTCATTGCCTCTGGGCTCAGTGATAGTGGCCGTCTTCACGATAGGCTGGTCCACTCCCTCGATGAGCACCCAGTTGCCAGCAGGGACCCTGTTGACCTCTATGTGGTACCTGAAAATAAGATACAATCTCCATTCAAGTAATACACAGTCACATGGAAAACAAGAATAACTGCTTTTTGAGTGATCAGATATACTCATCTTCCCAAATCTAGTTCTCAGAAGCATGTGCCAGATACTGGGAGGCAACACAGATGTGGGCATTAGGAATGCACAAGCATTAGGAATACATGAGCATTGAGTGGCAAGAGCCAAGGAAAAGCATTAACGGGACCCAAATTGTCCTGGTGACTAATGCCCCACAGGTCCTGGTCAGTGACAGTCCTGCTTAGCACACATGCACTCCTGAAACCTCTGCAGAGATCTCAGATAATAAGCAAGATTACACATTGCACCTGCAACCTCCCACATGCATCATGCAAACAGCTAACCTGGGTGAAGCCTTTCCCAGAAGCTCCTACCTTGCCACGGAGATCCAAAGGCGTCCCACATTGCAGATCTGCGAGTCCTCCTCATCTTCAAGTGTATAGTTCTCTCCCAGGACCTTGACGGGCTGCCCTGCATGAATGGTCCCGCTGAGCACCCTGCCAAAAGCGTGGAACTGGACCCCGTCATCTGTGCTGTACATCTTTGTGGTGTGGCACATGAGTGGGCCCTTTCAGAGCAAACAGTTTGGCTAAAGTCAGTTTTCATGCAAGAACAGCCTTAGTATATTCACATGCAACAGCTTGCCATATGGATTAGGTGAGGTTTGTCCTGTTCAACTTCAACTTTATTTTTTTTATCAATCACCGCGATGAAGATAACTGCCAAATCAAACAGTAAAGCTTCTCCCAGGTGAAGCAACTTTACAATTTAATGCCTGCATCTCCATTTTCCCTGTCCAATGAAGCTTCCCCCCCCCCCCCGGTCTGTGACCCAGGCAACTTCCATTTACAAATAAGGAGGAGTTAGCAGCATCCCTTACGTCAGGGTCACATTCACTCATGGCCTCCCCAAGGTCTGAGTCGACTCCACCTGTGTAGGTGTGCTCGATCTTGGTCTTTGCTCCTGCTTTTGGGGAGGGGATATGCTGCACACACATATCCACAAAGCCTAGAAGAGCAAAGCAGAATGAGAAGACAATTGAGATTAAAACGTTGTCAGGAGGAAGGGTGAATACTTGGGCTGATTTCCAGCTTTACACAAAGGAACATTTTCCTCATTCAATTGTTTGAAACCCTGCACACTGGAGATTTGTTCCAGGGTGTGCTGTCTGTTCACACCACATAATTGGAGATAAGAAAGAAGACTTATAATTAGTTATGTGAAGTTAGTTGTTCACCCTAAAAATACAAACTTAGAGAAATCCACAACCAAGAAACAGCAGATTTAAAGACCGATAAGAGAGGCATACTAATTCACACAAAGCACACATCAATTTATATCATCACCAGTATAAATTTATTTATTTTATGTACCACCTCTCTCAATAAACTCAAGGTTGTTTACACAGGCAGGTTGAACCTAAATTCATTTTTCAATGAGATTTTTACAAACATTATTCCATGAGAAATCCCATAAAAATCTTCATTTCTCCAGATGTTTCCCTTCACAGTGCAGTCATCATCCTGGCTGCCAACTCCTGCACTTTTCAAACCTTTTCCTGCCTTTATGATTCCATGAAGGAAATACAACAGCAGCCCCAAAATCAGTCTTATTGTATTTATCTACTACTTCTGTATCCTGTCTTTTCTCCAAAGAGCTGGTTTTCTCCTGTGGTTTCCTCCCATTTTATCACAATATCACTGTGAAGAAGGTTGAGAGCATGTGGCTGACTCAACAAGGTAACCCAGTAAATTTCATCGCCGAGTAGGAATTTGAACCCAGGCCTAGTCTAACCACTGTACCACACTATTATGAATTAATCTGCATGGGATAAAGGCCACTCCCCAATTCTAACCTACAACACAGGCCACCATCAGCATTCCTTTTTAGTACATTTATTTGCCATTCTTCAGTGTAAAACTCTCAGGGCAGCTCACGTACTGAAACTGTATAACAAGCAGAACTGAATTTTCCCAGTGTTAAAAATTGCAGAAAGCAGCAGGACATGACAGTTTAACAATATTCAGCAGGACAGGAATGAAAAGCAACTGAAACACATGCTGGAAAGTCACTGGAGCAAAAATACGGACTGACAGCCAGTGAAGCAGTGTAAAGTACAGTGATGGTAAAGAGGTTTCTCAAAAGCCTTTACTCTTAGGTAGCTTACCTGTGAACGTAGCTAAAAGTGTTTAAGCCTTGCAAGGAGATTGCTCAAATATCAGTGAAGAGATGGATAGGGAGGCTTACCTGTGAACTCCCCAAAAAATTTCTTGCAGACGAGCCTCAGGAGAGGGCGGATGTTGAGTTTCAGCTCCTCTTTGGTTAGGTGGATCCCCAGTTCATCCAGAGTCCTGGGAAGAGTGGTGTCTACGTCCCCAACCACCTGTGCAAGAGGGAGAGAGGAACATGAGCAAAAGTCTGAAGTATTGCAGAAAAGAATCCAGCCTTTAGGACAAAGTCTCGGTGGAGGAACACTTAAAAAAAACCTGGAATTTGAGTTCTGTACATATTCTCTTACATTTATTTTGGTTACATTTCTCTCCATCTTGTCTCTCAAACAGAGTTCAACTACTTTGCAAGTTCAACTACTTTGCAAGTGCCACATAACGATAGGCATATGTTCTGCAAACCATCATTAGGCATGTCCATCATTGTCCGGACAACCACTAATAGCAGTCAGGTTGTACCCCAGAATGCTTTGTGGGGCTGGGAAACCAGGAAGATGGCTAGTTGGCAAAAGCATGCATGGAAACACGTGAAGCACCAGTTAGCTGGTTGAACTGGGAAGGAAGCTAGCCTGGTGCATTTAGCAGAACCACTGTCGTATATGCAGTCGCTCACATGCCAGAACATCACTATGCGATGCATACCTGCATTGCTTTTGCTGCTGTCAGTGTTTACAAGGCACATAAAAATCCCTTTCTTTCAGAAATTATTTTTCACAAACTTTCTGTAATATATCTAGGCGTATTAAAGTCTTTAGTTCTTAACTATTTGTAAATTGTGTATTGCTTTTCCGGTATATATGACTATAGTACATTTATATACCACTTTTTGACAGAATTTGTTTAACAAAGTGGTTCACAAAACATAACATTTAAACGTAAGAAACCACTATAGTTAGAATCAAAACAGACAAAACAGCAGCATAAGAACCCCAGTGCTCCCAACCTGAAACCGTTATTAACCATGATACTGTACTGTTTGTTGTTGTGTCTTAGTGTACTCTGTAAACCACGCTGTGTTCAAGTCTTAAGAAAAGGAATGCAGTACTTTAATGAAGTAATAATGCAGACCTCCCCTGCTCACTCTCCTTGAAGTGACCAAATCTCACCTCTTGCAAAAGTAGCCCACACTGTCAATGTTTGCAGCTAGGATCTAAAGAGAGTGAAGAACATACCTGAGCGAGGATTTTGTAAAGAGGCTCCAGGATGAATTCCACAAAGCTCCTCTGGGAACTGCTGGTTGGGGCTTTTTTAGTGAACTTTCTCCTGGAAAACACAAGGGGATATACAACTAGGTCTGAATAAGAGTTTTCCAGGCTTAGTTATTCTACACAGTGGCTGCATATGAATGCTTAAGAAAACTTCTAGCCTCGCACCAAGAGAGTTTACCTGACACAGAAAAATGCAAACATGCACATCCTTTTCTTCTCCCAACCACATGATCATGAGAAGTATGAGAATAATTACTGCTGAAAGTGCCCCATTTTTCCTCTCTAGCACAACCACTGGGACCAGGTGCTGGGTAGTATGCAATTGCACCTATTACATCTTTTTCCCTTGAGATGTCTCAGTGTACAGGATATATACACTGAGTACATGAACAGCTATGAGAAGTTATTTAGCAAACAGTGGTAAATATCACCAGCATCCTGGATTGTATGCAAGAGAATGGTTTGCATTGGAAAAGGGGATTGACCCAACATGACCATGCTTATACCAGTCAAACAGCCTAAGGAGAGAAATCACTGGCTGCTTTTCAATTTCTAAGCACAGAAATTTGGAATCTTAAATATAATGCCAGCAATTCCACAGGGGTTAAATTTACATAGCCCTGGGTCAAGTTGAAATGGAAGACATCCCCTGATGACGAACAAGGATCAAGATATAATCAAAGTAAACCAAAATTTTGGTTTTTGCTAAATCTTGGGCCCCGTTCCCTTGGAAGATAGGTTACCTTTCTTTTCAACAAGTTCAAACTTTCAAATATCTGGGGATTACTTTTTATTTCCTTCACAGTTGGCTCCCTCACAGGAAATCTGCCATCTCTTCAGCTTTACTTCATCTAAATGCAATTGCCCGATTCCACTTTTCCAGTGGCAACCAGTATGTTCCTGCTGCCCTCCACATATTTAAAGCCAAAATTCTTTCCAAATTGTTGTATGGTGTACCTATTTGGATTGAGGCTGCAAACTGAGATCTGGATCAAATGGCAGCCTCTTTCCTTAAGACGAATTCTGGGGGTTCCCAATTTAATTAGACTATCCACCCTTGTGCTTGAACTAGGGATCCACCTCCCTTCCACCATCGCGTGGTCCCTTACTTTCAAGTTTTGGCTCCGCCTTCATTTAAGCACTCACTCTCTTTTGAAAGACCTACTAAAGACTCCTATCTTTCTAAGTGGTTTAAGTTTATTGACTCTAAGCTTCTATCACTAGGTCTCTCCCCGGAATCTCTCACAGATATCAATCTCTATAAGGCCCACTCAATTATCAAGTCTAAACTTTGGGAATCTGAATTTAACCAGCTTTTTTCCAATCTTAACCCCACCTGTTCTCCTCAATTCTTTGGCCTCCCTCCCCTCACTTGCCCGCCCTTCCAATTATTTCAGTAAACTGACTAATCCTACTAAGAGGAGAGCGTTCATGCTTGCGAGACTTAATATCTTCCCTTCAGCTGTCCACTCTGGCAGATTCTCCAATTTGCCGCGTGATCGCAGATTATGTCTCTTCTGTTCTTTAGAACCGGACACTGGACCACATGCTACTCCGTTGCCCGGCCCATCAATCTCTTCAAGTCATGCACCTGAATCCCCTGTTTTCTTCTTCGGGCACTTTTACCGACCCCTTATCTGTTCTCCTGAGTGACAACTCTGTGGCCATTACTGATGTAGTAACTGATTTTCTTTCTGTAGTTTCCAGGCTCAAACCTCCACCCTGATCCCATTCCCCCTTTGCTCCCCTCCCTTTTTCCTTTATCAGTCCCATGTTTTGATTTCCATTTTCGGCAGCCATTATGCTGGCTATTGCTATTGATGTTGCTGCTGTTTATTTATTTATTTAATGCTAATAAAGGTTTTCTAAAATCTAAATATAATCAAAGACAGCCACTGCTTACGTCTTGGGGTTGAAGTAGATGTCTCCCCAGAGCCTCTTGGCAAACTCTTGATAATTGATGTCTCCTAGAATAAAGGAAAGAAAGTGGAAGTCTTAGCTATGCAGCTGGTCTTTTTGCAGGGCTAACATCTCCCACTTCTATTCAGGCAGTGAAATCCAAGGGCTTCGCTGACACAATCCCTTTCACCGTGGTCTTTACCTATCCAACTTTGGACCTTCTCTGGATATACTAATATTGTAAACTGAAGTACAGTAGTTTATGAAAATGTTAACAAAAACCATGAGGAGACCACATCACAGAAGCCAGAACAACAGATAACAAGCATACTAAATATTTACACAAACAGTAGTTCCCAATAATCTCTCTCATCTCACTCTGGCATGACCAAGAAAATGAAATGGAATCGAACAAAGGACTCAATGGGGTTTTGGAAAAAAAAGTTGGCTCAGTTGTTGACTGTCCCCACTTGGTTCCAAAGGATAATGTAACTGAGCTTCAATTGACAAGGCTGGGGGAGAAGAAACAAAAAGTTCCTCCCCACCCCTTTCTCTAGACACCGCAGTCACTAAGGACAGGATCACATTACCCCTTTCCCTGTTGGATACTGAGCACATACTTCTGCTTTATCCGATGTAAACAAATGGTTACATACTTTCCTGTAGAAAAAAAATCAAGCTAGACTCATAATGCTCTAAGATAGCTAATCTTAAATTCTTTAATCTCTGGAGCCCTTTACACTTCAAAAGGAGTCTTATGGAGCCCCACAGTGCCAGTTCATGAGAAGAGTGGCACAGTTTTGGGCCCAACATAAAATACCAGCAAAAAGCAGGAACAGAAGTGGAATGAGGAAAGAAAGCCACGGACAGGGAAGGCGGAAGGGACAGATGAGCAAACCAGGCAGAGAGCAGATGGTGGCAATTTATGGTGTACTTGTGGAGCCCCTGAAGGGGCCTCAGGGAGCCCCAGGGCTCCTAGAAGCACCCTTTGAGAAATGCGGCTCTAGGAAACAGCCTCCACTGCCTCTGACTAGATGGAGGTCCAAAAAAATCTGTGCACTCTTGAACCAACCCTTTGTTTTTGTTTTCCTCTTCTGCTCACCTAGCCACATACCTGTACATTGTGACAACTGGAATTTTGCTAGATTATCTTAAACTCCAAACAGGCAACCCAGCTATTGCATCTAATGCTTATCTGATGCAGCCCCTGCTCACAGAGCTTGAATACCCAATAGTTAAGAATAGAGAAGTCAGGAATTTGGGGAAAAAAGGCAAGAGACTGACAAACGAACAATGGGGATATGATAAGAGTAGAGGAGCAGACTGAGCAGGGGTATCACTATGGTTGGTGTCACTCAGTGAGGAGGGGAGGGGTGAAATGGGGTAGTAAAGGATGTGGGTGGAAAGGGGAATGGGGAAGGGCAGGAGGTCTAGTCTAGAAGGTTGAGCCTCCATTTGCCTGAAGATAACATCCGAAGTTTGCCAGTTCGAGGCCACTGGCACCTTGCGACCTTCAAGCAGCTGACAAGCTGAGCCTAGCTATTCCACCTGCTCTGAGCGTGGGAGGATGGAGGCCAGAATGTGCAACCAGATCAAGAAAGAAACACCTGAATGTTGTGGTTTCTTGAAAGATAGAAACCTTCATTCAAATTGTAAAAATTCCTACGGGGATTTAAATTGCCTGCCTATGTAAACCGCCTTGAATAAAGTCTAGGGAGAAATCTGAGGAGCAAGAAAGGCGGTATAGAAATACTTTTATTATTATAATATTATTATTATTATTAAGTGGTGAAACAGAGCAGGGGAAGGCAAGAGCCACATATGGTAGTCTAATGTTACTATCCCCAAATTTTAGCCTTAGAGAACAGAGTCCAAGACTACATAGTGAGCTCATGAGAGGGGCAACATTTGAACTGGGGACTTCCTGGCCCATAACTCACTCTCTTAGACATTAGGCTAAGCTAGTTTCCCAATGGGGATTGGAAGAAGCAAAACAGACAAGGGAAGAAGGCAGGAAAGTGGACAATTTCCAAAATAGCAACTCGTGAGCATCTAAAGCCGCTCAGTGCACTGCTGTTCCTACAAACTGCTGGATACCAACATGAAAAGCTTGCTAAACCTAGTCTGAGAAGCTTGCTGCAGCAGGTGGAAATCTGTTTTTGAAGGACTGATTTTACCTTGGAGAAACAACACAAAAAATATAAAAAAATGAACAGATTGCCTCCTAAAGGCCACAAATCAAAAGACAGCCAACACAGTTCCGTTAAAAGATTCATGAGCAACGAAAAAAGCAAGACCTTCCTCATAACCTTCAGCACAGAAACAGCTGAGCCTCCAACTCCCACGAATAGACCTCTCAGAAAGAGGACAGATTCTCAGCTCTTTCCTTCACTAAACTGCACTGTGCCTTCAGAAGCTGTAGGCGAAGCATGTCACAGTAGACAAGCATCTCCTCTTTTTATTTTCTATTGCTACCTCTTCTAGCCCTTATGACTAAAGAAGAACAAACAGCTAACTATGTATTTACACTGAAGCAAAAGGTGTGAACTCAAGGATAGAACTGGAATAGGAGCCAAACTGAATCCTTGTCTCCGATGACTCCAGCCACTGAGAATCAAAGCTGTTCTCAATGGCATAGCCCTCCTCCTTCATGAGAGGGGGATTTCCCCTCACTGCTGGGCTTCTACAATGTGATGGGCCCTTCACAACTGGCATACATACACAGAGACTGACATACACACACACATGCAGAAAGGCTTAAATGCATATATATATGAACATACATACTACATGTATATTTGTGCAAAGGGGGGGGGTTGGTTTCACAATACGAGACAGCCTTGCAGAAAAGAAACCAAGAGCCAATACTGAAATGCAGACACAATTTAGTAGTCCCTTACCATACATGTCAGCATAAATCTTGGCAAAGGAACCCAACGTGAAACAGATACTGTACTGGGAACTGGCAAAGCAGACATTGCCTAGGAGTGGTGAGAGGATCAGATTTTCATCTGTAGAATACATGCTGTAAATAAGAAGGATTTTCTCTTTAAGTACTCATATGTCCATGTTTCTTACTTAACACAGTACAAAGAGGAAAGAGAGATAAGAGAGAACTGAGTTCTAACTAAGGTTGTAAGCTCTAAAATGCAAGGGTATGAATCAATTTTCATCTGTGAGGGCGGATTTTATTCAGTGAAACAGTTGAAAAGGTACACTTATTTTCTGAAACTATTTTGACTTTGCTATGTTACTGTAATATGGAATATTTAAGATGCCCTTTCCCTTTCAACAATGAGCAGTACATTTTTTGTTTATTGTATTTTAAGTTAATAAAAAGGGCCAAGTGGTTATCCCGAGCAAGATTTTTACTTATATATAGACAACTCTGACAAACGTAACTAGTGAGGAGGAGTGAAAATTGTTTTTTTTTTTTTAAGTTAAAATCAAAATCAGGTTTCCCAAATTTGGGTAAATTTTTTTAAAAACTGGTTGAGTGAGCAGAGTACATCTTTGAGGACACAGCAACACCCAATGCTCTATCTATGATAACTCTCCAAAAACACATTAAGGAAAGCAGGCATTTCTATACCTGATTAAGCCATTGACTTCATCCACGATGTGTCGCAGCTTGTAATAGGCATCAGTAGGGGGTAGCTTCAGTTCCAGGATCAGCCGGTCAATCTTGTTGATACATACGGTCACTGCCAACCTCTCCTGCACTGCATGCTTGATCAACCGCTCGGTGTTGAGCATGACCTACGGGGAACACAAAAGAGAACAACATAGCAGGCAGGGCGTGAAAAATCAAGCATTGACCCTTCCCGCTGGGAGAGTGGCCTGCAGGAGCATCTATGTTCAACCACTGGCAACAAGATCAGTTTTAGAAAAATGTGTTTAATGGAAGATTGTCTCCCTTAAAGCCTGCCCTGTGCAATGACCCCTCACAAAAATAAAATTCTTTATTAACACACAGGGAAAAAAGGTGCGAAGTGGTAGGTAGGTTAGTTTTATGAAACAATGACATATAGAGCAGTGCAAAAGCCCTCAGGAAGCAGGGTTAGAAAGAACCTAATTAAAAGCTGATGGCAGTGCAATGGAAAGCTGTCCACTTTTATTTGTATAGAAACATAAGAAGAGCCCTGCTGGATCAGGTCAAGGGCCCATCTAGTCCAGCTTCCGATATCTCACAGTGGCCCACCAAATGCCCCAGGAAGCACACAAGACAACAGACACAACCTGTGTCCCAGTGCCCTCCACTGCATCTGGCAATCAGTGGCAGCCTGCCTCTAAAACCAAGAGCTTGCACATAACTACTATGACTTGTAACCTGTAATGAACTTTTCCTCCAGAAATTTGTCCATTCCCCTCTTAAAGGCATCCAGGCAAGATGCCATCACTACTTCCTGTGGCAAAGAGCTCCACAAACTAATTACACAGGCCTACAGGTCAGAAAAGTTTCCCCCAAACTTTATGGTGGTTTGATATGAATTTGGAGTACCAATTCAAAAAATGGTATCCATTTTGCCCTATAATGTCTAGTTTTGGAGATATAGTATAGCCTCATTAGTGAATAGTTCAAGTAGCTTCTTCATGAGGAAGCCGTGGTGTAGCCTTCCTCATGAGGAAGCTGCTTGAACCATTCACTAAAGAGGCTATGCCGTGTCTCCAAAAGTAGACATGATAGGGCAAAACGGATGCCATTTTTGGAATCAGCACCCCAAATATACCCAGAAATTGATGTAACAGTTAAGGAAGCAAAATGTGTACTGGCCTGTGTTACATGCTGTGTAAAGAAATATTTTCTTCTGTCTGTCCTCCCAACATTCAACTTTCATGGATGTCCCCTGGTTCTGGTGTTATGTGAGAGGGAAAAGAGCATCTCTCTATCCACTCTGCCCATCCCCTGCATGATTTTGTATGTCTCAATCATGTCCCCCTTCAGATGCCTCTTTTCTAGACTGAAGAGGCCCAAATGCTGTAGCCTTTCCTCAAAGGGAAGGTACCCCAGCCCAGTAATCATTTTGGTTGCTCTCTTCTGCACCTTTTCCATCTCCACTATATTCTTTTTGAGATGTGGCGACCAGAACTGGACAAAATACTCCAGGTGTGCCCTTACCATCGATTTGTACAACAGCATTACAATATTAGCTGTCTTATTCTCAATGCCTTTCTTAATGATCCCAAGCATGGAATATGAAAGCAGCAACAACCAAGTTTTAAGGAAAAAAGCTGTGGTGTTTTTGTGCAAGGGGTGTGTGTGTGTGTGGGTAAGCTCCATGGCTGATCAGGATTTGAATCATGAGTTCCCCAGTCCTAGCCCAACACATTAACCACTATACTACAGTAGCTCTCAACAGAAAGAAAACCCTAGCTTAAGGAAAGCACACACACTCACCCCTTCGGCAGCATCAATAAAGAGCACCACGCCATCAGAAATGCGAAGACCTGCTGTGACCTCATCGGAGAAGTTAACGTGACCTTCAGAGTTAAAAAAAGACAACCAACCAGAAGTGAAAAGTCACTGCAAATATCTCGTAGAGAAGTGGGTTTACTGGAGCGCAAGACACTTCCTGATCTCTCTTAACCTGTTGTGGTTCACCAGTTTCCAATGTTGTGACCCAAAGGACTCATCACATCCCAGAAGAGAAAGGAAATGCTGCCAGCACTGAAATGCCCCTGTGTATAATTTGCTGGCTTTCAACACTTCATTGGAAAATTATTCAACACAGGCCCAAACCCTAACCAACTTTCCTGCACTGATGCAGCTGTGCCAATAGAGAATGTGCTGTATCCTGCACTTGATGGTAATCACGGGGCCCTCTTCAAGGTAAGAGAATGTTTGTTCCCTTATCTCGTACAACAATGTATGAGAATGTTTGTTGCCCTTACCTTGGTGCTGGAAATTTGGTTGGGTTTGTGCCACAATTTGTCTAGCTGAAAATGGCATTCCTTTACAGCTGAGGTATTCAAGCTGTGCGTCCTGACTCCCTAATGAGGCGTGGCTAGCCTCCAGGGGCGTTGCCAGGCATCTCGGGGACAGAGGCTGCTCTGCTCTGCTACATGTGCTGCCTGCTGACTTGCTGCTTTTCTGCAGCTGTGAACGAGGTGGGTGGGGCAGCGTGAGGCTGGGAGGGCGTGTGAAACATGTTGGGGGGAGGTGGGAGAGAAGGCTGGCTGGGCAGGCAGAAGTGCTGCATCTCATCATGGAGTTCTCTCCATGTGCAACCTTGCCCCAAGGACTACATTTCCCAGTGTGCCCCTCGCCCTGGGCATCCTGGGATTGGTCAAGGCTGCTTGGGAAGGAAGGAGCTAGCCTGCTCCTGGGGGTGTAGTGGTGTCCAAATGCCCCAGCCTGCATCCCTCCGTCTTGCCTGGGGGGAACAGGGGTGGCACCTGCATGTTGGGTGTATGTGTGTGAGCAGCCCCCATCTACTTTGGGGTGAGTTGTAATCTTGCTGGGTTTAGCTGCAATCCTTTCCATACTTTCCTGGGAGTAAGCCCCATTGATTCAAATGGGGCTTACTTCTGAGTAGACATACATAGGCTTGGGATCTGTGTCAGCTTAACCCAGGATCCTCACCTTTCTCTTTTTCCTCCCCCTTAAAAAAAGAAAAAAAGCCACTCTTGATGGCTTTGTCTCCAAAAATGGATTAAAAATAAAAATCCCCATTCCTTTTTAGCCATTCTCCTTTTTCCTCCTGCCTCCTTTTTGGGGTGGGGTGGGGTACTCTTTTGGCTGCAATTGTAAGACAAAAGGCACAATCCTCGCTAGGTCACTCAGAAGTAAGTCCTATTGTGTTCAATTGGACTTACTCCCAAGAAAGTGAGGTTAGGATTCCAGCCAAAGAGTCTCTAGATCTCAGTTTGCAATTAGCAGATACACACTAAACAAAGTCTTCCCCTCCTGCAAATTCATCACTTCCCGCCTCCCTTTCCAAAACCCTCCAGGTTCACAATTCTACCCAGGTCTACTCAGAAGTAAGTCCTATTTTGTTCAATGGAGCTTACTGTCAGGTAAGTGTGGTTAGGATTGCAGTCTCAGAGTGCTGGTAGCCTTGTTTCTAGTGTATAATTATAAAACACCTTCATCCCCATTTTGGTGGTAACTGGGGTGAGGTGTTGTAATGGGGAGCCATGGCCAATGACTACAAGGATCAGGAGAGGCGCGAGCTGGAAAAGTTCGAGAACCACTGCTTTACAGCAATAGTAATGTGTACTCTATTCACCAAGTATTTTCTTAAATAATAGAGTTCAGATTGAAATGACAACCATCAAGGCTCAGAAAATCTGAAAGGGTCAACTTTTCTAAGGTGCTTAGGTCTCAAGCCTACTCAGGTCATTTCAAGGGTTTGTGGACTATCTATAGTTCCTTAGTATTTGATAGAGATGGTAGGTACATTCTGTAGATGCTTAAAAGCACCATTTCTTTAGAATAAGGCAAAGGATCCAGGTCTGAGACCAAGGCAGGAAGAAAAGAAAATAAGAAGTGGGAGGGTGGGTGGAACTTTTTAGCAGGAGATGGTTTGGCACAAAATGGGGTTAAGGAGGATGCAGAAGAGTTGACTTGAATTCAGAAAGTCAATGTAAGACACAAACTCACAGGCAAAAGCTTGCTACATGTATGCACAGCTGAGTTAAACCTCTTAGTGCAAATCCTCCAGGGCCTGGGACCCTTGTGAAAGGCCTGGTACGAAAAGGAGAAACAGAAGCATGTGGGTATGACCCAACAGCCTCTTCAGAATCAGGGACAACAGCCAGGGGAGAGGAAAGACTCTGACATACAAATTCCATTCACAGAGCGAACTGCCCGACTCCAAGTGAATGAAGGCAATCCAGGTTGCAAGGAAGGGAAGGGATAACACTGCTAGGAAAATGCAAGTAGGAAGTTATATTTGAACAACCATGTTAAATCTTCGATCACAGTATCTGAATTACAAACTCAGTATAGCATCCTTTCAGACCATTTTAAAAGCACCACACAGTTTTGCAGGTCAGTGGTTCTCACACATTTAGCACCGGGACCCACTGGGACAGAATGAGAATCTGTCGGGACCCACCAGAAGTGATGTCATGACAGGAAGAGACAACATCAAGCAGGGAAATTTTTAACTATCCTAGGCTGCAATCCTACCCACACTTACCCAGGAGTAAGTTTCCTTTACTATCATTGTTAAAAGAATATACAAGGTAGCTTGTTCAAAGTACAGGTCCATAACATTTCCCCCAATGCAGTCACATATCATGGTAGCATCAAGTCTAATATATTAAAAATAAAATATTGAAATGAATGGGGAGCCACCTGAAATTGTCTTGCGACCCAGCTAGTGGGTTGACCCACAATTGGATAAACACTGTTGTAGGTTATTTTTTATCTTAAGTAAAGTTGGCAGCAATAATTATCCATTTGACTGAGACCTGAGTCAGCTGTGATTGTCTGGTCTCCACATCCATCTTATTTACAGCCCAACTGGTTGGTTGGCAACCTTCAGTCTCGAAAGACTATGGTATAAGCCTACAGCACCCAATCTTCGCAGGCAGTCTCCCATCCAAGTGCTAACCAGGCCTGACCCTGCTTAGCTTCTGAGATCAGACGAGACTGGGCATGTACAGGGCAATCTATATCAAAAGGGAAAAACATCCCTTTGCTTACTATACAAGACAGTTTTAATTTAAAAAGAACAGCAAACACATTCATGCACAAAACAGAACGACTCCCCAGGTTGGTGAAATTTGGAAATGGTATGATTTGAAGCTGATTTAGGTGTTGTCTACAATTTAGGCCATAAAGAAACACACATAAATTACTCTGATTCTAGTCAGACTTTGGAATGAATCACTTTATCCCTCAGCTTGGACTTAAGGAGGCAGATGACAAAACAATGGTGTGCGGTCACAGGCATCAGCTGGGACTGCTCCATGAGGTGCACAATATGAATGGTTTTAAATCAACTATCTTAGAAGGTTCACTTTTTGGAACACAGCCTTGGCCCAAGTTTCCCATCTTCTGACATGGATTTCCTGCCAAGCTCCACCCACCTGGTGTGTCCATTATGTTGAAGAGAAAAGATTTGCCCTTGGTGTCTGGAAGAACGATAGTTACAGGTGTGCTCTTGATCCCAACTCCCCTCTGAAAGTAAATAAATCAAGAAAAAAAGAGTAAAAGGGGTTAAAAATCACTATTTGACTTGAAAATGCAAATGAGACAAAAGGACAAAAGAGGGGATATCAAACAACAATGGCATAACTGAGAGTTATGTGCATCCTGGGATGACAACACGGACACATAACCATGGAAATTTGTTGCCTGATATGGAATTTGACATCATGAACAATGGAGGGCTCAAGCCTTTTTTTCCAGTAATCATCACTGAAATAAAATGCATTGAGGAGTTTCTATTAACAGCTAATAGACACAATAGCTAAGTGAACCCTCCAAGTCCAGAGGCAGTATATCTCTGACTACCAAGTGCTGGGGACAAATAGTGGAGGATTGTTGCCTTCACACACTTCTTGACAGCTTTCCAGAACCATCTGATTGGTCACAAAGGGGAAAATGCAGGATTAGGTGGGCTCTAGGTCTTAACTAATAGAGAGATTTTTCTTGTATAATCATGTGTCACTGAACAATAGAGATGCAAACCAGCACCCTTGTCATCAAATGAAGCTTGATGTTAAACATAGCTTCCGAAGTCAAGGGGAGCTGCACTTCCCTTGTCTCCAGAGGCTTTTCTGAGTACTTTGCTGAGGCTTTTCAGCTCAGAATGGCTGAAAAGATGAGACTTCTGGGAAACGGAAGTGAACTTTTTTTCCTTATAAGGTATTCAGAGGTCTAGGGAAGCCCTCCGGAAACTGAAGGTCATGTCTTTACAGTTGTTTCAGCCATTCTGAGCCTCGCAGAGGCAGCACACAGATGTGTGCTGTCTCCGTGGGGCTCAGAAAAGCCTCCAGAGGTGAGGGAAGCAGAGCACCCCTTGGCCTCAGAGGCTTGGGAGGGAGGGGACCATCGCATATGCGAGCCATCACTGGTCGGAATGTCGCTAGGCAACATTCGCCTGTATTCTGCTACTGTAGACAAAATGATACAGGCTCTACTGCATTCTTATTATGGTTTTATGCATTGGCTTGTTCTCTGATTGTTTTAATTGATTATCAATTTTACTGTGGTTTTCCTGTTGATAAATTTACACGCCATTAGCAAAACAGGAGTCCATTTTGTGAATATAAAATTATAAACAAACAACTCGGAGCAAAATGCAGAAAAAAAAATGAAGGACCACATTTTAAGCCTGTATGTGACTTTGACAAAGCAGACATAATTACCTCTTGCTCAGTGAACAGTATATCCGTATAGCACAACTAAAAAAAAACAAAACAGATCATTCAGAAAGGCTGAAATCACCAATGCTAACATATTGTCACCTAGCTCATTTTAAAGTTGTGCTCCTTTAGGTTGCCAGAGAAAGAATAGAGTAAGTTAAGAAATGAGCCTAGTGGAGGCTGACAGAAAAATGGAAAGTGGGGTGCATGAAACAGTTCATTTCTATAGCACCTTCCATGTACACTGCACTTAACAGAGTAACATAAGCAAGAGACAGGTCCCTGACTCAAAGTTGTTTACAGTCTAAATTTTGATAATGAGGAACACAACAAAAGAAAAGCAGGTAGAAAGGAAAGGGCAGGCAAGGATAGCAGGGAAAGAATGTAACAAAATGCAGTTACAAGTCTTCACCCTGTGGAAAGAATACAAAATTTAAGCTAAAAGTTCCACAAGAAACATCAGTTTTAATGAACAACGAAGCGGCATGGTGTAGATTTTCTAAAAGGAACGGCCAGGTATGAGGAACAAGGAACAATGATTAACCAACAAAGACTTCGTTAATTGGCTGATATTTAGATGGGGTTATCTGGGACCACCACACCACCACCACCACCAACAGTATTTATATACCGCTTTTCAACAAAAAGTTCACAAAGCGGTTTACAGAGACAATCAAATATCTAATGGCTCCCTGTCCCAAAAGGGCTCACAACCTAAAAAGATGCAACACCAGCAGACAGCCACTAGAAAAGACATTGCCGGGGTGAGGTGGGCCAGTTACTCTCCCCTTGCTAAATAAAAGAGGAGTAACCACTTGAAAAAAGCGCCTCTTAAGCAGTTAGCAGAGGTTAGCACCACATCATATATCTACCTACCAAAGAATTATAAGAAGGTACGAAGGTAACTTACATCCTGGTCATATCGCTTCCGGATCTCAGGATGAGTCTGTTCAACCAGGCAATCCACAAAGCATGTCTAAAAGGTACCAAAATGCATGAAGGAATGAGTGGCACAGCATATGCATCACCAAATGAAATGCATCTGGGAGGCAAAAGCCCCACTTTGCACTAAGACAGAATTTACTCTACCTTGCCATGGTGAAGGTGTCCACAAAGTGTAACATTCCGGATCAACTCTGAGTTGTCCATCAAGTCTGCTAGGAAGCTAAAAGATGACCAAAGAAAAGAGCTTTACAGCACAGAGCTGTGGTGGAAAATGGCAAGGAAATACAAAACATCAAAAGTCTCAGTTTAAGACAAGTTCCGCTAAATGTTATCCAGGTTCACATTCCTGCTCAGCCATGAAGCTTCCTGGGTGACCCCGGGCCAGTCACCTTCTCTCAGCCTCATTACTTCACAGGGTTGTTGTGAAGGCAAGAGGAGGGGAGGAATTATGTACATTACCATGAGTTCCTTGGAGGAAGGCTAGTATAAAAACTCAAAAAAACCAAAAACGTACACTTGCTGTGTTTCTGGTAACATGTTTAACTTCTAGTTTGGCCTTCACTTCTTCCTTTCTTGATCACTGTACGCTTTCTCTCACTCACACCACAAAAAGAGTTTTAAATATATACACACTGCTTGTTCTGCCAGGTGGAAAGAGGTGCTTTAGGGGAATGAAGTGAGAGTGTAAAAGACTTTCTACTTCTTGCTTTTCAAAATTAGCAGCAATTTTGCCTAGAAATGATACTGATACAACAGCCATGTCAGCTGCTCCCCAACTGCTCATCTTGCTAGAGAAGACAAGCAAGCAAATTAATAAAGGTCCTGAAGTTACTCAAATGTCTCACTGTGTTCAGAGTGACTTACAGGAAAGTACAGATAGGATTTACAGTTCATTACTTCCAAAAGACCAGTAAGAGAAATCCTGGCTATCCCACTACTTTAGTCTAGAAATTTGAGAACATCTGACCAAAACAAAGGGGACTTTACGCGAGGAAGGAAGAACAAACTGCACGCCATACTCACTCCATCTCATAAACAGTGACTGGCAATGTCTGCTCCATAAGAGAGAATTTTTTGGTCTTCACTGGTTTAATAATAGGTTCTGAAAGGAAACAGATGACCATTTAATGAGAAAAGCAATTTACTCTCACTTCTGTGGTCAGTGGGCTGGGGGAACAAAAAACGAGGGGGAGAGTACTGCTTTGGGTGTAGCAGGTCCCACATTAAAATTCCTGGAATCTTTACCTGAAGTACATCAAGAAGCAGAGATGTAACAGTTGCTGTTAGTCACTGAATATAGACAATATTGGGTTAGATGGGCCACTTGTCTGGTTCTCACTAAAGTAATAAACCTGTGCCCAGCCTGCAACAGTTCATACTGAAAGTGGGAACTCATGTTATTTGATGCTCTGCTATATAAAAATGAATTCTCTGCACATATATAGCATTGCTATGTCAGAGAGAAGACCGTACCAAGAACCCTTTTCCAAGGCATCTAATTTTCTATAGAAAGAGGAAGTTTTGTATGAAGGAGCACTGACTCATGTGAGCCCCCACTGACAGTCTGAAGTGGTACATACTAGTGCAGGAAGTTACAATTTCAATTAGAACAAGATCCAAATAGAAGGCAGTACCTGGTACATTGTATCTAGAGACAAGTAACTAATAAAATAGTCTAAAAAACGACCAAGTGCCTAAATTTTTTTTTTCACTGTCCTTGCAAGTGAATGAAGCTTAAACATCTGCCAATAGTTCAATGGAATTTGAAAGAGTTCCCTAGATCTACATTTTGTTCACCTGCAGGATCTGGCAAAATCTTCCTGACCTGGGTCTTTACACACACATCTTCACCTGCTCTGTCACCATGCTAAAGTACTTTAAAAGTGAAGATGTCCCCCTCTCCAGTTTCTTACCTGTCAGAGGCTGTGTGTCTTCTTCCTGTACTATGGTCTCCACCTCTGGACCATATACTTCCTCAGCAGTTGGATAATATTTCTTATCTTCATGTAGTACTACATCCATCCCAGGGTGGTCTTCATCATGATCCCCCATCTCATCATCGTCGTCATCATCATCGAGCTAAAGACAGGAAGAAAGAGCTCTCAACAGGTCTCTCCTATTTCCAGGACAGTCCAAACTAAAGAACTTGGGCCTGGGTCATGTATGCATATTCATCACTTAATGATTGCAATATCAAGTCTTAGAAAGCTCAGAATTCAATAAACTTTTCATCTTTAAAGGACCATAGCACACCTAGTGCTCTTTGAAATGACAGTGTAAGAGATTACTCTTTCAAAAGTCAATGTAAACTGTCATTTTTATTCGGATCTTCAAAAAAAAGTACCTTTGAAGTACTGCAATATAAAAAAAAGTATTTAACCCATTTCTGACTGGCCTACACATTTGGTTCCTGTTGTATATATGCAACATTGGGCAGAAACGGCTTAAGTAATTGCTTAAATAAGTAAATATTAGATCAGTTGACAGCCTCATGAAAACCACAAAATTACTGGGTGGTCTATGTATTCTTGGCAACCTCATCATCAACCAATCAACATCATACCTCATCAAGATCCTTTGAATCCCGACCCATCTCATCATCATCGTCATCTGAATCCAGCTCTGGGCCAATGTAATTCCCGAACTCATCATAGAGGTCTGCATCCATGTTGCTGGGCTTTGGGAAAGAAAGGAAGCTCCAGAGTTAAATACACCAAGGCCAGGTTGTAGCCTGCAACACAGTTTGCACTGCAAGCATCACTCCTGGAATGTACTGTTGAGTTTTGCTAATGAATAACACCACAATCCTGCTGTTGTATTTAAGGCTGTTTCCCATTTCCTGCTATTTTTTTTTTTACTGCATACCTTTATAGCAAATTTCATTCAGACGTCACCCTACACAACTTTCACCGTCGTCCATCACTGCACCTCAGGTTCGTTATTTCTCAGTTGATTTCATCCTCTCCCTCTCTGTTAGCTCTCAATCCATTCACCGGACCTGCTTTATAGTTTGATTATAACCATTCCCCTTAGCCCAGCAGTTCCCAATGTTTTTTTCACTTAAGCAACCCTTGGCAGCCCATTCCCATAAACTGCACCCCTCATATTAGCAAATGTTTGTAATTAACCCCTTTCTGCCCAGCCCACAGGCGTACACATTTGATCCCTGGTGCGTATATGCTAAGGGTCTCCAAACCCTGGCCCAGGGGCCAGATGCAGCCTATAGCCAGCCTCTCTCTGGCCTGTGGCCAGCCTCTGATACCCTGCGAGCCTCTGGCCCAGTTGATCAAACATAACCAGTGTTATGCTTGTGGGGTGGGAGAATGGGGGTCCATTTAAGTTTGTGTTTTATTTCTTGGGCTGTTTTGGTGCTTGGAGAAATCCTGGACATTTGAGCCCATTAATTTATTCATTCATCTAAGCTCCATCTCTAATTTATTTATTTAAATTTAATTTTTTTTTCCCGGCCCTCGACACTGTACCGGATATTTGATGCAGCCCTTCGGCTGAAAAGTTTAGAGACCCCTGGTATATGCAATGGTGTGCAGAAATTACTTAAAATAGCTGCTGTTATTTCAAATGTCAGTGGGGAAGGGACTGTCACTCCCAAATCAAGCCTTTTCAGCCACACTATATGCTGTCCCAGAACCACTGCTCAGAGTGCAATACCATAGTCTTCCAAGACTGAAGGATGCCAACATATTTCAAATGTATATCTTTTCAATTGCTGACCCATATCTGATAATAAAGAGATTGACAGCCCAGCTGGTGGGGCTTTTGCAGCCAGCTAGCTGCCTTCCTTCCTGCCCTGCCAGCCCCCCAAGGCTGGTACAGACCTGCCCTCTTCTGCTACTATTCAATTATTCAAGGACCCCTAAAGGCAGTGGTGTAGCTGGAGGGGGGACTGTAGCGCTCAGGCTGGCAGGAAGCCTCAGCGGGGCGGGCAAGCGGCCCTTCCCTTTGGAGCCATTCCCAGCAGGGGGAGCAAAATGGAGCCCTATGGGAATTCCCGCTGGGAATGGCTCCGAAGGGAGGGGCCGCTTGCCCGCCCTGCTGAGGCTTCCTGCCAGCCTGAGCGCTACAGTCCCCCCTCCAGCTACACCACTGCCTAAAGGTCCTGGCAGGGACCCTGGGGTGTGTGTGTGCCCCAGGCTGGCAACCTCTGCCTTAGCCGTCCACCTGCACTGCAGCCCCTTCTTCTCCAGAATGCAGCCTCTTCCCCCCAGGCTGCTCAAGACTCCCACTTTGCCACAGTGCCTGCACCTTCCCCTCCCCCACAGCCATAGTTCCCTTTCCTCCCCTCCCCTGGTCCCCAGGCAGAGCTGCCAGACACAAAGGGGGGCAGCCTCAGCCCTTAACCACTGCCTAGAAGGGGGAGCTCTGGCCTGGGCAGCCCTTCCACGCTGAGCTGCCCCAACGTCCCCTCCTATAAGCCACTCTGCCTGCCCCCCCTTTGTATCTGGTCCCCCTAGGAACGAATGAGGGTGGGCCTCTTGCCCTGAACTGTCAATCATTCCGACCGTTAGCATTAAAACGCACCCACCGTTCCTCGCCGACGGTCCTTTCTCAAGCCAGCGCGCGCCACTAGCTACGTTCCACCCTCGCGGCGCCCTCCGCGACGCTGACGTGAAAGGGCCCACCGCTCTCTTCGGGGCTGTCTATCCGCTTGCCTGACTAGTGTCTGCCTCCTATTTCGGGGTTGGGGAGATGTCCAAAGATGTCATCTCGAGCCCTATCGATGTGCCTGTCCCGAGAAAAAAAACAAATCACTAAAGAGCGGGTTGGAATCAGGCGCCTGGCGAGTACAGCCCAACTGACAAGGGTCCTTCCCTCGGCTGCGGCCGTTCTGTTGAGGCAAGACTTCGTTGCTATGGCAACTGGAAGCCCAAGCGCGGCCCAGCACGAGGGCAGCCTGGCTGCGAGCCTCACAACTGCTGAGGTTGGAGAGAGGCGCCGCGCCGCTGCCCTTCCCTAGTGTTCCCCCGGGGTATATGGGGTGAGGGGACTGGGATCTCCAGGGTGAAAGAACCCCACGGGGATAGCGGGGGAAGGATACAACGATGGAACCGAGGAACTCCTTGCCACTAGATGTGGTGCTGGCTGGAAGCAGTGCTGAGAGTGCAGGGCCTCTTGTGGCTGCTGATGGGCCTGCTGTTGAAGAGTCTTGGGCTGCTGTTTAGAGCCCAATCCTATGCATGCCTCCTCAGAAGTAAGTGCCATTATAGTCAGTGGGGCTTACTCTTGGTAAGTGTGCATAGGATTGCAGCCTTAGAGCCCAATGCTGGGCTTGACCGCCCTTAGAGGCCAATGCTGGGCTTACCGCCGGCGTGCACTGACAGCACCTTACTGTCTTACCTTATGGCACGTTTGTGAGGCTTACCGCCGGGTGAGTACCTGTGCTAGCACTGGCCGGGTGCCTGGCCTCCACTTCTCAATTCGTGCGGGGCTCGGCGCCCTACACGAATGCTCTTCCCTCACCGTCGACCTTTGCGGGGCTACTTCCCTTACCCTGGAAAAGGGGATGAAAGTTTTCGGTGCCACCGCAGCCGTGTGCCATGGGAGCACAGGATTAGGCTGTGCGTCTCCACCGCTCTCTCATTGCAAAGAAAGAAAGGGTGCAATCCTAAACAACTTTCCAGCACTGGCATAGCTGTGCCAGTGGGGCATGTGCTGCATCCTGCAGTTGCGTGGCAGTCATGGAGGCCTCCTCAAGGTAAGGCAATGTTTGTTCCCTGACCTAGGAGTTGCATAGTCCTTATGTCAGTGCTGGAAAGTTGGTTAGGATTGCGGCCAAAACCCGATAGTGCGCCCCTCCTCCTGGAACTTCGCAGTATTGTACTTGGTTTCTTTGTACTCGGCCCCTCCCCGGCTCCAAATTAGTGTTTTTGTTTTTTTACTGCAGTGAGATTATGTTCAACTGATTCTTTGGCATAAAAATTGTTGTTTGAAATGAAATGTTGCTTATTTGTGTTGCTCTTAGTTTCCTCAAATGGCAGGCATTATAGATTTCCGTGCTTTGGAGAAGGAGTTGGAAGCAGCTGTTGCCGCTGATGAGAAGTACCAGAGAGAAAACCAGGCCAAGTTCCGAGCAGTGCACCAGAAAGTGGCATCTTACGAAGAATTCAGGTTTCTTGAATTCCATGGAGTCCTTTGTTGATATAACACAAACAGTTGATACTGTTAGCAGTTTAACTATAGGTAGAAGTGTTTGTTTTTGTTGATAATGCATAAAAACAGAAAACACCACATTTTGGTATTTATTTTCCAGAAATTAAGACTCCTTTTCCAGCTAGAAATACTGTAGTACTGTGGCTGCATCTGCCAACACTATATCACCTTTGTTATCTACCTAGTACACTTTTAACAGCCCAATCCTAACTTGCTCTGGAGCAGCCAGGCCAAGTGGCCTGCACTATATTAGCCCAGGTTAGGAGGTGGCTGGAGTGCAACTCGGAGTAAGGGGATATGTTTCCCCTTACCCATGTTATGTGCCAGCCACTTCTATGGGGCTACCCGGATCTGCGTCAGTGAAATCACTCACACAAATCCGAGCAGCCCAGTGTAACGCCAGGCTGGCCTGGCGGGGAATTAGGATATGGCCTGCTGTCCTGCAGCTGATCCCCCCTTCTGGGCCCAATCTGCCCAGTGTTTGTCCTTTCCCAAGCCCCAAACACCCCCTCCCCACCTCTGATTTGCCCTCCCACCACCATCTCCACCCCCCTGCGTTGGCCTCCATCATTTGGTGCAAAGTTAGCCTCCACTAATCCAGATCCAGTGCAGGGACGTTTAGATTCTTGTGAATTTACCAGTGTGCATGTGGGAGTTTGGTTATTTTCAGGGCCTGAAATTACAGACCTTTCAAGACATGACAGACCTTTCAAGATTTGATCGCTGAGAACAAGAATGAACTTGAAGGCCCTATTTTGACACCATGGATCATTGCCTGAGAGCCAAGAATTATACATTTTATTCTATGCATGCTGTTCTGTACATGCTATTTGTTTTGTTTTGTTTTTTTCAGTACCATGAATTAAAAATGGAGTGTGATAATTGTTCTGTAACATTATTGGTACTTCAAAATAAACTTCTCCCAAGCATCTTGTATTAGACAGCAGGTTATATATCAGATGGTGCCTTAATGCTCATATCTGTGTATTACTTGCATGTAAACTAACAATAAAATGCAGTTTCCTCCACCTCAAGATTTCAACTCTGGAAATCTGAGGTACTGAAGGGTAAAAATGCATCCTTGAAAATACTCCCAAAGGTAAAGAAGAGACCATGATTAATGGGGGACAGCTACCAATAGGGACTGTTCTGGTAAACAAGGACAGTTGAAGCATGCAACATTGCAAAGAGAATTTCACCATGTTCTTGCACTCTCAGAATAGTAGGGAAGCAAAAGCCTTCTCTTGTTTACTGCAGTAAACTACATGTAGCAAGAAAGTGATTAATGGTTGTCATTAGCCATTCAGTATTTCAAATGGAGAGAACTGGCCCACCCTTTCGACAGACTAAACCAGGGGCAGAACCCAGGGAAATCTTTAATAATGATAGAATGATAGAATTTAATAATGATAGAGATCTTTAATAGTGATAGAAAGAATGGAATTTCAACAAATGCAGGTCTTCTTGTCTTTGCAACAGTATGGTAGTCCAAGTTGCCTCTATGGAAATTTCCCCTGGAATTTCAATAACAACCTTCCACTTTCTGTTGATGGAGACTCCTTCTTTGTTGTCTGCAGGGATATTGTTCAAGCATCACACCTGAAGCCTCTGGAGAAAAAGGATAAGATGGGGAGTAAAAGGAATGCACTGTGGAATTCTTACGCAATCAAAGGAAGTTGCAAGCAAGAGAGTGAAGTTGAGCTGTCTCAGGTAAGAGTACTTTTCTCAAGGGGTTTTGAAATCCTTGATCCCTTTTGAGGATCTGTTTCTCCACACATAGAGCCCACTCCCAGGCCAAAGAGCTGGTAGTTTACTGCATGTGTGAAACTGTTTGAAGAGTTTGGAGTCAGTAAACAATGGTTTTAGCCTTTATTGTACAGTTTACCTGCTTTCAAATAAAGCTTGTCGTGTAGCGAAAAGCTTTCTAGGATACAGAGATGAAATTTCTGTGCCATGTGTGATGGTATGCCTCCTTGCCTCTCCTTCATTGCCTCTCTTCTCTATCTCTCAGTTATATATATTCCCTAATGCCCATTGCCAGGAGATAGGCTGTAATGCTCACTTTGAGTGGAGGAGGCAATGAATTGTTGGGAGGCACTCTGTGCCCATCACCACTTCCTCCATCTAGCCACTGCCCCATCCTCACTGGAGCTGCAATCCTATCCTCATTTATGTGGGAGTATATATTATACTCCCACATAAATGAACTAGACTCCCACATTATATGAACTATAATGGAGCTTGCTTCTGAGTAGACCTGCATAGGCTTGGGCTGTCATTCTTATAGAGCAGGGATGTCCAAAGTTTTTGGCAGGAGGGCCACATCATCTCTGTCGGGGGCCAGGGAAAAAAAGAATTAATTTGTATCTCAAATTTTAATAGATTTACATAAATTTACAGAAATGAATATATTGGAGATAGAATTTATATGAATGCATGACGGTCTTGCAATACATCAAGGCCTATAAAAGACCTTTTCCCCTGGGGGCTGGGGATAAGAATAGGCCCTCAGTTTGGCTGTACTTGTCGTAAGAGGCGACTAAACAGCCACCGGGTAGATGGGACTCGTCAGCCTGGGAAGGCAGCTCATCTGAGAGAAGGAAAACTCTTATCCCAAACCTCCACTGCCTTGTGGCTACATCCAGTTGTGGAAAAGGCTTCAGGAGTCAACCTCGAGGCAAAATCCGGAGCCGGAGTCCCTGAGGCAGTTCATGGCTGAACACAGTCACGTTCTGGCAACTCCTGCGACGCCGCTGGAACCAACCGTATTGGCTTCTGCCTTTCCATTGGACCATTTCAGCGACGTGGAGAGGGGGGATTTGCTGCATGGGTAACAGCCTATCCTCCATACCTACTTTACCCAGGCTTCGCGCACTGGAGAGGACACTCTGTTCCAGAGCCACCATTCAGAGCGTGACACCATGGTCTTCCGAGACTGAAGGATGCCAACATGATAAAAGACCTTGCACAAAGCAAGGCCAGCTTTTCCTTCACTGCCAGTTCTGCATCACAGACATGAAACAACAAGCAGTGAAGGGAGCCCTTGTCCCGCAGCTCATGCAAAAGGTCGAACAGTCAGTCCTCACGCTGAAAGCAGTTGTGTCGGGCCAGTGCGGGCTCTAGCAAGTCTCTGGAGGGCCAGATGCTCAATGGGAACCCACCTGAAATTGGCTCGTGACCCACCTAGTGGGTCCTGACCCTCAGTTTGAGAAACATTGTATTATAGAATTATATATATATATAATATTAATACAATAAAATAATAATAATAAAATATAATTTTAAGAAAAATTTCTATGATGGCCTCAGTTGCCACAAAAATACCTATCCTAAAACCCATTTTTTCAGTTATGAAGCTTGAATTCTGATCCAAGACATGGAGAGTGAGGCAGCATGTATAGTACATGGATTGGGCTTGCAACATTGTGCTTATCTTCCAGGAATTGGAGCGGCTGCCTCAGACCTCTGTGGAGTTCTATCGAGACTGGCGTAGATGCATGAAAACCAGCCAAGAGCGCTACCAACTTTTGCTTCAACTCGGACCTAAGAATTTGGGCTCAATTTTCCAAGCTGACCTTGGTTTTGGTCTCCTGGGTGAATTCCTAGGAGTGCTTGCTGAAAATGCCTGCATCAACCATTGGGACTGTATCTTGCAGATTTTGGAGAGTCTTTCAGGCACTAAACGCTTCGGCCTGAATGTAGAACTCCTGAGTGATCAAGAAAAAGTCAACTGCAGGCACTTATTTGAGAAACTGCAAATAATGTGGACCAATTCCAGAAGTCTGCTTGAAGTTTCATGTGTGTCACATAAAGAAGATACCACTGATACCCAAATGTATTGCCAAGAAGATGGACCAGAGGAAAGAAAATTGATGGAACTGATGCACCTTTACCAAATCTTCTGAAGGAGCCTGTTTCATGCCATATAAGGAAATGTAGCTGAATATAGAAACATCCGTTAGAAATGACTTCTTTTAAACCTCATTCAGGTGAATGGGAGATCCTCAAGGACACACATGAGCTCCAGCACATTGTCCATTAATTTCAGTAGGGCCTGTGCAGGACAAATATCTAGTGGATGGACCCTTAATACTTACCTTCTCTGTTCCACTATTTGCTTTCTTACGTGGAAAGCAACATAAAAGCTTTTGCCTTCTCCAACCAGGTGGATAGTCTGTTGTTAATAAATAATATTTGTCAAGTGATTAATTTAAGGCACATCTGCTTTACAGATTTCTTTTGGTTTGATTCATCTTACACTTACATGTGCTGTTGGACTTCTGGTCTGGCTAGAACTTGCTAACTTGAGCTTTCTACTTGTTTTTCTGCTTAGCAGCAGTGGATCATGAACTATGTCAGAAATGTGTGTATTACAATGCAGCAAATTAGTTATCTGAAGATTACTGTACAATAATCACAAGTAATTATGTGAGGGGTAATGTGAAGGAGTTGCAATATTATCCATTCAGTGCAGCAACCTTGGAATGTGAGTTCTCTGTTTAAAAAGCTAGTTCAGGATTCTGCATTAAATTTTTGGACATTTGTATGTCATTTTGGGAGGACCTATATTTCAGCAACGCAGCATGGACTTTGCTTCTATAAAGTCTCAAGTTCAATCCTTCATTTGGCAACTCCAGTTAAAGGAATCTTAGGTAGCATGACTGGGAAAAACCCTACTTGAGAGACATAAGGCATGGCTGTCATTCTGAGCAGACTCACACAGACCAGTCCAATTCCATTTTGAGCTGTTGGGGGCAGGGCTTTATGACAATGGAAGAGCTTTCTGCTGTCATAAAATGGCTGCCAACGGAGCATGAAGTACTCTGTTGGTGGCCATTTTGGGAGCATTGACGCAAGAGGTGGCAAAGGTCATGTTTGCATTGCCAGATCTTGCCATGCCTGCTGGAGAAGGTAAGATGGTGGAGGGGGTGGTGGGCAAAACTGGGCAGGGGGCAGGAACTCTTTCTCAAGCTTCCTCACCCCTTTCTTCTCAGACTTATGCCAGCTAGAGAGCTGGTGTAGGTCTGAGAAGACTCACTGGGGAATGGGAGGCTTGTGGAGGGGTATGGGGTCAAAAATGGTCAGACTTTTTTTGGCATGTCTGCGGGGGGGGGGGGGGAGAGGATAGAACTGGGCTCTTAGATGGACCAATGGCCTGACTGTATGAGGCAGCTTCATATATACAAGAACTAAAAGTATTTCATGCTGATGAGTAAATTAGCTGAAGAGAACGCAGATGTTTGATAGATAATTTGAGCTGGGAGCTATTTGTTTATGGAAAAAAAAATCCTAACTTTATGTACACACTAATGGAGTCTGAGCTTCTATGTGACAAATCAGGAAAGAGATCTTGTGGTGGATAGCTCAAGGAAAATGACAAACACCTGTGTGGCAATAGTGAAATAGGCAAATTCAATGCTAGGGTTCCTAAGGAGAGGGATAGAGAATGCTAATATTATAATGCGCCTATTCAAAACTATGGTGTAGCCACATGTTTATAGTTTATAGTTTATAGAATACTGTTTATAGTTCTGGTTACCACACTTAGAAATGATCCTGAAGAGCTGGAAGCAGGCAGCCAGGCAGAAGCAGGCAGCCAGATGATCAGAGGGATGGAGTACCTTCCTTATGAGGAAAGCTGGCAAAGTTTAGGGCTTTTTTGCTATTACAGGCAGTTGAAGGAAACATGATTGAGACCTGTAAATTATGCTTGGAGTGGAGAAAGAGTTCTTAAAACCAGTGGTTATTCAATGACACTGACTGGTAAGAGATTCAGCATTGGCCAAAGGGGGAAGTTTTTTCCCAAAGTATGTAATTAGCCTATGGAATCCTTTGTCACAAGGTATGGTAATGGCCATTAGTATAGATGGCTTCAATCAGGGACTGACTATATCTCCATGTTCAGGCCACAATTTGCCTCTGAATACCAGGTGCAGGGGGAACAACAGAAGAAATGTATGCCTTTATCTCATTTGTGGGCTTCCCAGAGATATCTGGATGGCTGCTGTGGAAAATAGGATGCTGGATGGCCCTTTGGCCTGATCCAGCTGGTCTGTTCTTATGCTCTTTTCATCCCAGAGCTGAGCTTGCATTCTAGAACTCATGTGAACAAAAATGAAAATGGTTCTAGAGTCTTTGTTCTTTACAAAAGGATAGACTATGGTCACGTGCACATAGTTTAATAGGCTAGCAATTTGGGGAAAAAAATTGACCAAGATTAGGATAAGTGTCCCCCTGGTCTAGAACATTAGTACATCCTTCAGAAGTGAGGCATCAGAGTTGAACTTCAAAACTTGTAAACAACCTCTCTTCCAGACTGTGGAAGCTGTGGTGCAAAGGGTAGTACACAACCAACAAATAGTGATGGTTTCAACAGCATTAGCTGGAATTGCGATAGTCCTTGGCACTGCTGATGTTCTTCATGGCTTTGCTATTATGGAGAAGGAGGACTTGTTCAAGAAGATGGTTTGCCCAGCCTTTTTGATGTTTGAGAATGCCGCTTATCTGGCTGACATGAGCTTTGAATTACCTTGCCACTGCAAGCCAGAAGATGTCCGTTCGGTGGTGTGGTACTTTCAGAAGGGCATGGGCAGTCAACAGACTAAAGTCTTGACAGACTTCGATGGCATACTGATGGTGGACTCCAGCCACATCAAGGTGGGCAGTGACATGCTTCGGCGCTTCAGCATTAGGATGTTCAGTCTCATTGTCTTCCGGGTTCAAGTTGAAGATTCAGGGCACTATATTTGTGGTACAAAGAAAGGGGATTACTTTTATGGCTATGATGTAGACGTACAGCCTTCCAAGGGCATAAGTGTTGCCTTTGTAGACAAGGATCAGCACCCACAGAAGGATCAGGATGAAATACGCTTCATAGTCTTCACCATATTCTGGGACTGGACCATGTGCAACCGCTGTGATGTTCGAGGTGAGCAACGGAGAATTGGACTTTGCTATGTAAATAGCACCAATCTGTTCAGGCGGTACCATACCACCCCAGCTGATGTGGCATCCTGTGGCTCAAGCTCAGTCCCAAAGCAATTTCGGAGGTTTGCCCAGAAAAGGAAACCTGAGATTGTTATCCGAAGTTGCATGATACCCTGTAAAGCGAAGGCCTCAAAAGGAGAGTCATCCCTCTCTAATGCCATCTCAAAGCTTGGAGAAAAACCTTGGCTTTCCAATGTCCCAATTCAATTCCACAAGCAGTCTCTTGGCAGGGGGTTGATTATCAGTTGCCCTGGGGCCAGACCAGAGCATTCTGTGGCTTGGGACAAAGACTCGACAAGGTTGTACCTTACCAGCTTCTTAACTGGAGTCAACAAGAGCATGAGAGTCTTCATTGACCATGGAAACCACCTGCACATTCGCTTTGCCCAGCTTGATGACCGGGGCACCTACTACTGCTGGCGAGAAGGGAAAGTGGTGGCTGGTTTTCGTCTATCCGTCATCTATAACAGCCGTTACAAACGAACCCTGGATGATCCTGAGACGCAGTATGCCATCAAGGTCATCCTCACAAGCTATGTTCTCATCACCATCCTCTTTGTCGCCATCCACTTTGTCCGCTGCTGCTTCTATTTCTTCAGGTGCACAGCGGCAGAATAGCATATCCAAGGAGAATGGCCAATATATATGAGAAATCTGGTAACTGAGTAAAAAGCAAATTGCTCGACTCTCTAGCTCTTAACCATTTAGCAACTGCATGGTTTCAGTGATATATACATTTATTTAAGTTAAAGTGCTTCTTGGAGGATCAGTAATCTTAAATCAGTACTCTTAAATCAGTACTCTTAAACACATACAATTTAATAAACAATAGTTACCCACTCATTTTACTTAGAAGGAAAGGCTATATTATTTTTACACAAAGACACAGAGCCCAATCCTATCCTCTCCCCCCACTGGTGCAACTGTGCTAAAAATGGGCATGTTGTATCCAGCAAAGGGGGGGGGGGTGGATAGGAAGGCTTAGAGGCAAAAGGGGATTTAAATCCCCTTACTCCTCTGTATGAGCCTCCTGAGCTGCAGTGGGTCTCCTCAGACCTGTGCTAGCAATTTCGCTAGCATAGGTCCGAGGAGAGAAAGGGGGCAGGAAGGTGGCATGAAAGGGTGATAAGAGCTGCTATATGTCATCACCACTAGCTCCATCCCCTCCAGACACCTCCCCACCCCTATTATGCCCCCTGCCCAGTTTTGCCTCCTGCCAGCCCTATTCAGTTCTCCCCCACCTTCCCACCTCTCCCACTGACTAACCTACTCTGGTGGTTGGCAGGAGAGCCAACGATATGACGACTAAGGAGATAGGGTGGAAGATGAGGTGTGGAAGAAAGGAAAGTGTATCTGCAAATATGCTGGTTGAGTGGATACTACATTGTTGCAGAAACATACACAGAGGGTGGATTGTGCAAGTCCCAAAGCAACATCAGTACTCCACTCCTCCCTGTGATTCATAAAATCTCTGTTCAGCTTGTTGCATGATGAATCCCCAGGACTTGGAGGTGGAGGGGAATATCCTAAAGGCCAAAGATTCATACAGTTAATGTATATGCATGCCCTTTAAATTTTTTGGTTTTGTGAAACACAGCATGTGTGGATGTAGGGAATCTGGAGCAAAACAGCAGGGAATCAAGTTGGCTTTAATACTCCCCCCCCCCCACTTTGGTCCTGATCCAGATCACACCACCTGCTTCCATAAGTGTGATCTTTCATTCTGCAACCTTCAGTAGTTCACTGGAGTGGGCATCCTGGTTCTGGTGCCCACATCTGCTGCTGCTCATGACCAGTGGCATCACTAGGGGGGTGCAGGCCGCACCAGGTGACATGCACAGGGTGGTTAGGAGTAACCCCATCATATATATACCATTGGATGCAGAATTTCGAGCGGAATGCAATGCAAAAACCAGAGTGAAATATCTCCTTTCTATCAAAAGTTATGGCCAAAAAACGGGAGAACAAAAAATGCATGGATCCCTATGGAAAGTGAAAGTGAGCCATATTGCATGTTTACTCACCAGTAGGCGAACTTCCTTTAGTCCATCTGAAAGGGCAGGCTGAGAGGAATCCAACAACACCAGAATGGTCCTGATCCAATGAATGCAGCCCCCAAAACCACCTGAGAAGGAAGACCCTCCCTCCAAGCAGATGAATGTATTGAGCCCTATGGAAATCGAAACTAAACCTCACAGTTGTGTTTATGCACGAGTGCCTAAACATGCTTTGGTTGGTGTGGAAGATCAGGTGAAGGAGAGTGCAAGGCTACCAGAATGGTCCTGATCCTATGCACCTGCAGCTAAACATGTACTCCAGAAGGCAGCTCCCCCCCCCCCCCACTAAAATGGATCAAAACAGAGGCTTCAGCTGATAAGGTGAACCTTTTCGAGACTTGCAAAGCCAGGTGGATCCTGACAGTGATCTGGTTTAAGCAGAAGTTCTTAAATTGAACTGGGCACTGGGTAGGGCTGAAAACCTTACTGATTTTGGAGGGGGGGATGTTATTGCAAGCAGGCTACAGAGGAAATTCACTTGGTGGACAAGGGCTGGCTTCTGCTTATTTAATTATTTGTTTTACTTTATTTATACTTATTTTAATTTGCTTGATGATGTCACTTCCACCATGACATCACTTCTGGTGGGTCTTGGACAGATTGCTATTCTAAAAAGTGGGTCCCAGTGCTAAAAGTTTGAGAACTGCTGCAATAAGGTGTTGGTAAGTTGACACCCTGGGGTGACACCAAAATCACTAAAATCACAGTTTGGAAGAATAATACCATCATGTTATATATCATCAATCAATGCGTAATTTCATGCAGAATGTGTTCTCTTTGTTCTATCAAAAGGTACGGCCAAAATACCAATGGGGACGGAGTGATGGTACATCACCATGCCCACCACCTGGGGTGTTGCCCCACCCACTGCATGGGGGGTGACACACTGGCATCCCATGCCGGGTGATGTGAACCCAAGTGACGCCACTGCTCATGACTTAAGAAAGATATACATTCTGAAATAATTTTGAAAGAAAACTGAAAATAAGCGTGAGTGTGATTTTAAAGAATACCATTGTGCATTCTTTGTGATTGTTTTAATTTTTGTAAATTGTTTAAATACAAGTCTCTGTTCATAGCCAACGGTATTCAAGCCAAGATGGGTATATGCAACTTCCTGGTTCTAGAAGTAGGCTATATCTGAATGCTAGATGGATGGGAGTACAGGTACATATACCTTGTTACCTAGTGTGCTCCCTGAGGCATCAGGTGGGGCCACTGTGAGATACAGGATGCTCGACTAGATGGACCTGCTAGATGGATCTAGCAGGGCATTTCTTATGTTCTTAATAGGAATTTGCCCAACATCTAGCAAGCAATATCCTGTTAACATACAAATCTTCAATAGTAGAGAAAGAACAGCATAAAAGTTGCAGGATATTTAAGTTACAATTATCACAACCACAAAAGTCTGATTTAACATTTATTTAATAAAAACTGTAACAGTAACTGTGACATTGATTTTGATATTGAAAATGCCCAGTTGTGTCTACAATGATTGCACCAATGGGTAAGATGTTAAAAAGGTGGTCTGTTCGTATTATAACAAGATTTTGGATATATTGAATATACTGTATAAGTTTCCCATGCTTCTTTACAAGACCGAGTTCCTTTTGCACTTGCATAGCAATATCATGGTAAGTTTGAGCCCAAAATAGTACAGTCAAGATCTGCATCAATAGTTAAGCTGATCAAAACATAAAAGTACTTATTGCCTAAAAACATATATTTTTTCTTGATAAATTACTCAACATAAAAGAACTTTGTTTCTTTCTCTAATGCGATTGCATTTCTTGAAATACTGCATTACCTCTTTTAAGAGTAGCATTAGTACTGGGAAACTAGCCCAAATCCTAACTAATTTTCCAGCACTGACTTAGCTGTGTCATTGGGGCATGTGCTGCATCCTGCAGTTGGGTGGCAGCCACAGAGGCCTCATCAAGGTAAGAGAATGTTTGTACCCTTTGGAGACCCTTACCTTGGAGTTGGATTGCCTTTACCTTGCTGCTGGGAAGTTGGTTAGGATTGCACCCTGAACAGCCAATGTGTGTGATCAATGTCAGTTTTCAACAAAGATCAGTTTTTGTGTACATAGAGCCATCCTAACCATCTTAATAAGGTATAAACTGGCTTTGCTCACTTGTCTGCAGGACCCCCATTCAAATTCATAGCTTCTGATTTGAGAGCCCTTCTTCTTCCAGTGAGCAGTTGTTGGTTGGGATTAAAAGAACTAAAAGGTGAAAGAGGCAACCAGGTCCCTAACACCATAAGCCTATATATGCCTAATCAGAAGTAAGCTCCACTGAGTGCAAGGAGACTTAATTCCAGGTAAGTGTGTATAGGATTGTACATCCCCCCCCCCAAACACTCCTGGAAGGTGGAGAAGAAACTTGCTTTCAGCCCTTTTCAGCAACCCAGTTGACGGTACCCATTGTTTGGGGAGACTGGGCAACTGATGTTTTGCATCACCATGTCATGTCATTCTCTGTTTCCAGGATTTGCACTCATGAAGGTAACCCCTGCTAATTGGGTAAGAGGCACTCTTTCAAGTGGGTGTTCCTCTTTTTAGCAGGGGGAGAGTAACTGGCCCACCTCACCCCAGCAGTGTCTTTTTTAGTGGCTGTCTGCTGGTGTTCTTTTTGCATCTTTTTAGATTGTGAGCCCTTTTGGGACAGGGAGCCATTATTTATTGGATTTTTCTCTGTAAACCGCTTTGTGAACTTTTAGTTGAAAAGCGGTATATAAATACAGTTAATAATAGTATGTATCTGCATTGGGAACATCACCTTCCTTTCTCAGAAGACCAACTGTATCTGCATGTCCTTGTCATTCTAAACATGTTGTCTCAATGCTCTTTCTCACTTGCCCCTCTTGTATCATGCACAGTTGCACATTGGACTGCATACACCTCCTTTGTACATAGCGCTTTTTTGGGGAAAATAAATTGTATGACATTTGCAAGGAGCCACCCGTACTGTGGGAAGAACAAACGTATTTTTATTGCTGCAGTTTGGTCTTCAGTACAAGAAGTTATGGACATTTACAATATTTCTTAAAAAAAACAAAACACCAAGGCAAGCTGCAAATGCAAAGTTGTAAGGGAAAGCAAGCCAGACTGATTGTGCTGTGCCCGCCTAAGTGCGGAAGCTTGGTGCTGCCATTCTGTGCAAAGGCAGAACAATCCCCATGCCCCCTGTTTTCAAAAAGTCATCTAGAGGCTGGATTGCAATGGTTAGTTAGCTTTGTCAGGTGGGCTCATTAAAAAGTAAGTGAACAAAAGGATGCAATTCCAATAAAAAGGCTGGTGGGGAAGGTGAAGCAGTCACTTTCTCAAGCTTTGAACCTGCACAGGTCTGCTATCTTCTCCCTTGACATGACAACTGAAAGCTTGCTGGACTTTTAAAAATGGAACTTTCCAGATGCCATATCCTGTCATGCATTCCAGGCCGTGCATTGAACAAGGGAAGTTATCTTTTGCTTTACCTGTCCATAGAATGGATCATCTGCATGTTAATCAGTAGCAGGGGGTGGGAGAGAGGAGGTATTGGGTTGGATGACCTTTGGTTCTCCTCTGTAACTCTCATTTTCTAATCTAGGCCATTTCTAGACTCTCAAGGCCATCCTGTAATGGCCATCCTGTAATTCCATAACTTCAGCACTATATCCCAGAATATCCAGGCAGCCCACGCTGGGTAGCCCAATCTGCCTGCACTTTATCCAGCACAGATTAGCACAGACTGGAGGCAAGCTGGGGTAAGGGTTTTTTCCCCCCTTACCCTGAGCAGCCCCAGCCACCCCTATGGGGCTACTCAGATCCATACCAATTAATTTGATGGTGTAAATCTGAGCTGCCTGTGTAAGGCTGCTCAGGCCAGGGGCGGGTGTTAGAATTTGGTGTGGGCTGAGCCTGCCCCCCAACCCAGCCTGATCTGCCTCCTGTGCTGTACTCACAATGTCTTAATGGAAAGCTCTGCTAAGAAAGACACACTTTCTGTTGTTAGCTCACTTTCGTGCCTTCTCTGACAAGCAGGAGAATTCTGCTTTGCTTCAAACTGAAGCTGATGAGTGCCCTGACCTCACCCTCCCCTCCAGGAGACTTTTAAAGTGTCTTGAAGCCCCAGAATGGAATGAATAGCCTTTAGGGTAGTTTTTTTTTTTAAACTGTAAGACTAGCATGTATCCTTGTCCTATTCTTTTTTTATTAGTCTAAACCAGGGGTGCCCAAACCCCGGCCCGGGGGCCACTTGTGGCCCTTGAGGCCTCTCAATGCGGCCCTCAGGGAGCCCACAGTCTCCAATGAGCCTCTGGCCCTCCGGAGATTTATTGAAGCCCACACTGGCCCAACACAACTTCTCTCAGCGTGAGGGCGACTGTTTGACCTCTCGTGTGAGCTGTGGGATGACAGCTCCCTCCACTGCTTGCTCTTTCACATCTGTGATGCAGCAGTGGCAGCATAGGAAAGGCCAGCCTTGCTTTGTGCAAGGCCTTTTATAGGCATTGAGCTATTGCAAGACCCTCATTCATTCATATAGGTTCATCTTTAATATATTCATTTATGTAAAGTTATGTAAATTTATTCAAATTTTAAATGTAAATTAATTCTTTCCCCCCCAGCCCCCGACACAGTGTCAGAGAACTGATGTGGCCCTCCTGCCAAAAACTTTGGACACCCCTGGTCTAAACTTATACCAAATTCTGTCACTCTTTTTTCTTTGTACTGCAACGTGCTTCCAAACCAAACTCCCCTGGATCTTTTGCAAAATGTCACTATTGAAACATCCCAATGTCCACTACTTCTCCATCTTCTGCCACTCCTCTGTCCTTCAGTGTCATTCCCATCAGCACTCTTTATTTTGCATTGTACACATCATGTATTGATTCATCATGGCAAGACCCATGGTGGTTCTGTAAGTTGCTAGAATGGCTGCCAGCACTTGTTAGAACACCACTGCCTCACCCATTTATGTGAACCACAATGCATAAATTTTGCTGTTTTAATGGAGCATAATACAACCATCTTTTAGGAAGGTGCCTAAAGGCTTTAGAGTCCAAAATAGTGCAATGAGGCAAAACTAGCCGCACTCTGCCACTGATCAACCTTGATCACAGTGGACAACAAGAATACAATGGGAAGCAGGACATGGTAGAAAAATGAATAGCTCAGTGATTCAAGATAGCCAGCTAACTCACACACTACAGCGGAAGGCAAGGGGGAGATGGACCCCAGCTTTACAAGTGAAATTTTACAGGGGTTGAGTGATACTTCCTTTTCAGCTCTATGGCCTATTTGAACATAACCTATCTGCTGAGTCTTCCAAAAGGAAATCTGCGGATAGGGGATGAACAAGGACCGCTGGATGCTTGCTTGCTGCTTGCGTTAGGTCCTTAATGCTCCCAGGGAATGTGAAACAAGATTATGTGTGCAGTGAGGTGGTCCGGAACTGGGTATTGAAATTCAAAGCCACAAGGCAGATACAGTTTTTGAAGGCTGTCTCAAACATGCAGGGGAAAATGTGTCCTGATCCTATCTTTGTACTGAACAAAATAGTGCCATATGGAGCTCCCAGCATTTCATTTCTTACAGAGGGCCTGTGCCTTTAAAGAGCTGTTCACAGGTAAAATTTAAACAGAGGCAGTTTTCACTATTAGAGTTCTATGCTAGGGAATTTCTGCCTGTTCTGCACTTCTTAAAGGCACAAATGTCCTGCCAGAAAATGGGCAACTCTAGCCTAAAAGGCTGGGGGGGGGGGGAAGAGACAGTAGACAACCAGCCCCTTCCCACATTATAAGAACAGCCCTGCTAGTTCAGGCCACAGGCCCATCTAGTCCAGTTTCCTGTATCTCACAGTGGCCCACCAAATGCCTCGGGGATCACACAAGACATGACCTGCATCAGGGTTGCCACTTTCTGGAAAGTCAGGGAAATGGAAATTGGTCAGGGAAATTGGTCTGAAGTCAGGGAAAGTCAGGGAAATTGTGATGAAAATATATTCAAGCAGTGGATTTTTGACCTGCAGCTGCAAGAACATGATCTGTTCAATTACAATGTGTATGCCTCAGTCTTGATCTGAACTAGTTAGAATATGATAGAAATCAATCTACAGCATTGGTGAGATGGGCGACCTGCACTGGCACAGCCTGCAGGAAATAGAGGTCTCCTCAGGGTAAGGGGATATTTGTCCACTTACCCCATGTTGAGCTGCAGCCTGCCTTATGGAGCTTCTTGGATCTGCCCCAGCTATTTATTTGGATCTGCACCTCCTGGTATAACGCTGAGAGGGGGGTTAAGATAAGGCAGAGGAGGGCTCTGCCGATCCTGCCCCCTCCCAGGCCCAATCCACTCCTGTTCTGCCCTCCCTGAAATTCTCCCTTTCTGCCTCCCCACCACCCTCCCCACAACCCTGCACAGTCTGGAGTGAACCTACCTGCTCCATCCTGCTCCTGAATGCATCACCAGCAAGCTGGCACAGACCTTTGTGCCAGTGTTGCTGGCTCACAAGTAGTTGCAAACGTGCTTTATAGCATGCTTACAGTACTTTATAGCACTCTGAGCTGGTGCAGGGGCAACTGCGCTGGCTCATGCATCTGTTTGGATTATGATGAGAGTTGCTTTGCAATGACAGTTCCCCTTGAAACACTTCTGGGCCTCTAGTTCTGTCTCTTTCTCCTCCACAGATTAACATACACATACTCCAAACATACCACCTTCCCGTCATCAATAACAATGGATCCTATTCATTAGTAGGTAGGTTTATTGAAAAGCATCAGATTTTGGTGCCACGACTGTGATGATACCTAGGTAAGGCAAGCTGTGGCCTGACTTAAACACCTTGCCTGTTTGAACAGGTGAAAATGCACATCACTGGAATAGGTAGGATGAGAGACAGGAGTAGGCCCAAAACATGCCTATGGCAGGCCGAAGTGCCAAGCTACTGAGACATAATTAGCGGCTGGTTATGCTTACTCGTGAATTATTAGATTTGCAAATGTTTTCAACCTCTTGCAGGTTCTCCAACAGTTGCATGTTTGCTGTGGTTGCTGCATGTCTGGGAGCTCCTTTTTGGCTGTGGCATGGAAGCATGAGGAAGAAGTCAAGCTCTCCTAGCATCCTACAGCTACAAGCGTCCTCTGCTGCACCACTAATGTGGCTTTTACTTCGTTGTTGCCTGCTTCACGCCACTTCCTTGTGCTCCTGGGTGGACTCCTTGATCACCTGAGTGAGAAGAAAAAGAGGAAAGTTCATCCCCTTGCTTGGTTATGAACTTAGCCCTTAGCTATGGAACACGAAGAATGTGACTGCAGTGATGAAATGCTCCTACTCAGTTTGATTTGTAGGCTCTTTTTTGGAACATTCAAGTTCCTATTGCTTTTTAAAGAAAAATTCAAGGTCAGTCTACACAGGTGCCAGGCACAGAGCTTGAAACTGGAGTTTTCATCAGTTTTTTGGGTCTAGTGTTGGTAAGACTGAACTGAAACCTAAGCAATGAAATAGTTCCTCTTACAGTTCCAAGAGCTATATAAATTTTACAAGTGCTATTGCCTATATAGGTGAGAGGGGCAGCAGCAAGAAATGGGGCCTTCAAAATATTGGTACCAACCTTATGGCACCAACCTCTACGAACTTCTCCCTCCTTAGAGGCCTTCTGCCAGGGCCTGAAGATGTTTCTTTATAGACAAGCTTTCTGAGATCCCAGCCATTTTAACAAAGACATCCAGTTTTTACAGGCTCTGCCCTGCTGTTGCTCTGTGTTTTATTGGTCTGTTATACCTACTATTCATCTGTGTTTATTGTAACTTGTTTTAAGGTTGTCTTAATTGTTCTTAGGAATTTTTTATGGTATATTGTAATTGTTTTAATTGTGATTTTATGATTTTTTGTATTTTTAGTTTGATTTTATGGTTTGATTTTCTGTAAACTGCTTTGAGTCCCCTTACAAGGAAAAAAACTGGGTAAATGTGTAGTAAATTTAAAAAAAAATGTAGCTAGAGGGTTTGTTCACCCTGAATGGAAGTTTAAATGGTGGGACGGACCTGAAAAATGTAAAATGGACGATTTCAGCCCCAAGCAAAGAATTTTAATTATCACGGATATTTTCCAAAAGAAAAAAAGAAGGAAGCCATACAGCAGGTGTCTATTCACCTGTGGTCAGTTCTGTCGAACACCAGAGGGAGCCAGAGGACTTCACTCAAATTAAGCACCTCTGGAAGGGCTTAATTTAGCACAAAATTTGACATGACATTGGAAGATCCATCATGGAACCTCCTGCAGTTTTCAGAATCGGCTAATTCTGTGCTGAGGGGTGGGGATTTGGATAAGAGGCAATGCACTTGGGAGAAGTATTTTTAACCCTTCTCTTACTATGTTCTCCTAATTTTCAATTCCCCGAAGCTGCTCAGCAAAGCAAAACAGAAAGGTATCTTATCTTAAAAAGAAAGCTGTGTGTTTTGCTCCAAGGAGAAAAAGCAGTTTTGAAGGGGGTAATTTAAAATGGCAAGGAGAAAATGTTAAAAACTCCTCCCATAGTGCTGTAGCCCCAATCCAAATCACCCTCTGTCATTTACTTTTGCAAAAAGCCATGCAAGTTCCGATGATAGCCCTCCCAAATGTCCTGTCTAGCTTGGCCCTTCAGACAAGCAACATATATTGTCCAATATAACTTACACATGTATATTCCACTGCATGTAAAAGAGCAAAATGTTTGGTCATAATGGCTAAGATATTGAACTGTGAAACAAGAAGTCTCAGCTGGAATCTGAGCTTTGCTAGGAACTCACTAGCTACCCTTCACTCTTAGCTTGAGCCCCTCCCCCCCCAAGCTGCTATATGGCTTACCTTACAGTATTGTTATAAAATATTAGACTCAACACAGCCGAAGTCATCTGAACAGTCTAAAGCGCTGTGTGAGTACGAATAATTATTGTAAGATAATCCCAAATGTCTATCATTCACATGCATGTTCTGGATGCGTCGCGAGAAGCTAGGACCCTTTGCTTATCAGGTTTGTTATTCTGCTCTGCTTGAGTCCAAGCTAAGTATTTCCTATCAAGTTCTTCTTGGAAGTCTTTCAGTCTGAGTTATTGATATGAACCTGAATAGCAACTCAGGTTCAGCAACATGTATGCAGAGGAAATTAGGTCTTGCGCTCCAATCTAGTTGAACAGCTTCTGTATGCTGAGAATGATAGCACCCAAAATTATAAGAACCATGAAGTGGTGCAGAAAGGTAGTCCCATACTGTGTTTAAGATTCATTATTCCCTCCCTAGTGACTGATAAGAGTTTAGGGATTTTCCCCCTACTTCGAAAGACTCACTATGACAATGTTAGATAATTCATTTTCCCATCTTTTCGGACTATGTCTCAGCCCTCCTCACTGCCATCTCCAGCTATTGGAAGAAATGAAAGTTGCAAGCCACAAATATCACTAGTGTTTCCATCACCATAAACTACAGAACAGGTAGAGTGCAACAGAATGAATGCCAACAAGAATATATGTCAAGTGTTACACAAAGAAAAGGAGAATCTCAGGGTACAACAAAACAAGGACAACTAGTCAGGCAGCAGCCTGCTGGAGAGAAAATGGAGAGGTTCTAGCAGACAACCAACAGAGTTCAAAAAGCCCTGCGCCGTTCACTTTTCAGAATACCAACATTGGTTCCAAGCCTTTGCAAGTTACAGTAAGGTTCAGCAAAATGTTGTTAAAAGCCATTTCTGCCAAATGTTCCATATACACAACAGGGACCAAATGGGTACACCTGTGGGCTGGGCAAAAATGGGTTAAGAACTCCTTTGGAACTCTGAATACCTCAAGTCAAGTTTGAATTCTGACAAACTGAAAACGGATGTGGAGGAGAGCTATGAAGCTGATAAAGGTTCTAGAAGGCAAATCCTAAGAGGAAAGATGGAAGGAGGTTGGTACATATATGGTATGACATCTAATTTAAGATATTCTAACACTTAACAAAGAATCTTGGCAGAAAGAAGGGGTACAGTCATCCACACGCTGATAGTAAAATAAGACTTAACCAATTTTAACTACAAGGAGACAGAAGCAGGTTGAAGGTTAGGAAGAACTTCTGAACTATAAGATTAGGCCACTAATAGAACAATTTGTCT
Source organism: Tiliqua scincoides (assembly GCF_035046505.1). NCBI lineage: Eukaryota > Metazoa > Chordata > Lepidosauria > Squamata > Scincidae > Tiliqua > Tiliqua scincoides. The sequence continues at coordinate 78,546,525 of NC_089825.1, forward strand.
GGGGAGGGGTGGAAAGAAAGTGGGTGGGACAAGCATCTTCATGGATGCTTCAGGTGTCTGAATTAAATATTCCACTGGATGCTTTGTAATTTTGTGATCAGAAATGGAAGACATGGGTAGTTTTTGCCTACCTCTCCATCTCTTGTCTCCACTGTTTTGACCACAACGCTCCTCTTCAGATGGGCCTCAGAAACAGACTTTGTATCCAGGCTGGTTTCTGGTGAAGAGGGAAAGAACACCCTGGTCATTGTCCAAGAGCAGCAACTACTAAATAGTGATCTGGTGACCACTGGGGGTCTGTGGTGCACTTTCAGGCAGTCTAGCATGAGACCAAACAAAAATAACAGAGGAGAATGCTAAAAGCTTTTTTTCTGAGGCACAGTGACAAATCCTGAACTGAAAACTCCTCTTGTATTCTGATGCCCTGAACAGGACACAAATGGTGAAGAGAAGGAGAAAACTCAGGGTCAAACAACATATTACACTAAACACACCATATGGCCCTCTGAAAGTGTTTTCATTTAAATAGTAGCTGTGGGGGTGGGAGTGGAGGTGGTGACAGACCCTGATCAGGACTGTGGCACTTGCAACAGTTTTCCAGCTTGCTTGGGGGCTTCCCAGGTGCATTTGGCTGGCTATGATCTGAAACCAAATGTTGAATTAGAACTTTTGGTCTAATCCATCAGGCTTGTTACATATGGGACACAATTATGATGGTGGTGGAGGTGGAAGAGAAAGACTGGGATGAAACAGGTTGTAAAAGAAAATTGCGGTCTGTCAGTACTAGCCTTATCACTTTCAGTGTGATTAAGTGGCCATTTTTAAGGAGCAAAGAAACCTTTAAACTGATTGGATAGATAACTGTATGGAATTCATAGGGTTAGTTAAAGAAGAGCTGAGAAGTGGCCTGGAGAAAATGTGACTCTTTTGTAAAAAAAACTGACTCTGCTGGATGCTGGGAGCTGAGGCTTGTTAGGTGCAGCCTGGTATGCTTCAGTTTGCTGGACATGAGGACCTGCAATGATCCGGCTTAATTTATGGCTGAATCCTATTCACTAGTAGCACTGGTGGAAGACACATTCTGCTGGTGCATGCTGTGGCTAAAGTGCTATAAAGTGCTTTGTACCAGTGCCTCCAGTAGGCACATTGGTAGGAAGCCAAATTCTTCCCGCTGGCACTGGTGGTCGCAGGGATGCCAACCAGACCAGGTAAGTTTAGGACAGGGGGAGGGAGAGGGCAGAGGGATGGCAGGAAGTTGGTGGATCAGGGAAAAGGTGGTGACAGGGCAGACAGAGCGGGCGCAGGCTGGGGTCAGGATCGGTGGTGCCAGCACGTGCTTTATCCCATCCCCCTACCCAGGTCCAATTTGCCTGCACAGATCATCTTGGGCTTGCACAAGTGATATCACTGACACAGGTCTGAGTTGACCCATTGAGGCTGCTGGGTAAGGGACTGCGGTCCCCTTACCCCAAAGAGGCCTCCAGCCAAAATTCCCCTGTGGGATGCAGCATAGTCTGCGCTAGCTCTGCTGCATCTCTGCACAAGAATTTAGGATTGGGCTGCCCCAGTGCCCATTCTGGGGCCCAGGGCATAGTCTGGGGCATCGGAAGCTGTGGCATTGCTGCAAGTACGCAAGTATAAAGCTCATCTGTCTCTTGAATAGGAGACCATTGGGAACTCCATCTCAGAGGACATAAGTTGCCTTGTGACTGTAGAATCTCACTAGCAAGAGGGAAGGATGCTAGTGCAACGTTACCTTCCTCCCTTTCAGCATGAATGCCAATAAAGGAAAGACTATTTAGGAATCTTTTTGTTCTTTAAACAGTAAAATTCTCAATATTTGTGAAAGCCATTCCAAGTCTTTGAGATCAAGCAGGATAAAAATGCATAAGAGTTTAAGGACTCCAGATAATAAATATGTACATATTTTTCTAAAAATGTCTGATTTGGTTGCTGCTTCCATATTCCCATTTCCTTTTGACACTGTAAAATGAGTATAACTGACTCTGATTTTCACAAAGACACTATCTACTTGTCAGACTTCCTCCTCCAAGGAAAACGGGCTGAGAGAACTCAGACCTTCCTTCAACATTCCACTACTTGGGAAAATGGAGCAAAGTATTTAACTGTGCATAATGTAAAGTTGTCCCATGACCCAAAGTGAGGACCAAGTGGACAGAATGAGTTCCCCACCTCGGATCTGAAGATTGGAGAAGGTCTGCACTGGGATGGTGATCCTGTGGAGAAAACAAAGAAGAAAGGGAGAAGATGAGTGTGAATTTGGGGATTCAGTCCTATTTTTTCTTCTTTATGTTCCACACTTCAATTAATTCATTCCAAGCTTTGTTTTGGACAAAGCTTTGTTCTGGACAAAGTGTAAAGTCAACAGAGCTCAGGTGGGAAAGAAGAATCCCACAAAGGAGTCGTTCAGACAGAAATGATTTGGTAAGAACGGTTTTTCAATACCAAGGATCACTTAAAAGCTTGGTGGAAATCACCTGGCGATATTCAACACGTTATTTGACATAGGCTGCAATCCTATACACACTTGCCTAGGAGGAAGCTCCATTGAACACAATAGGACTTACTTCTAAGTAGTCTTGCATAGGATTGTGCCCAAAGTCATTCCCGGGATAGAATGGAGGATTTTAGGACTACTGTCCTCAGGTATCGGCACAATGGACCAAGAGAGAGCCTTGAAGACAAGCTTCAAACCTGACACAGCTTGACAACTCTGTGTTAAATGTCTACTAAACCATCGAGCCCAGCTGGCAACAAACCAGCAACTTTTCACTTGCCTCAGTTCAATGACTGAGTTGCCCAGCTTTGGAATAAGGTCTGGTGGAATAATCCTGCGGTGGTAGACTCTACCACTTCAGATTGGGGCAGGGGGTTATCACTTTTAAATGCTCCCCCATTTACTTGTACTTATTTACAAGCTGAACCTGAGCATATCAGTGAAAAAAGTTCTTGCCTAGCCCATTTGCTGATGTGCTAATTTTTGGTTTGCAGGGATACTCTATTTTGTTTTTACATAGAGAAATATTAGAAACATATTTTTAGAATCAACATTTGATTAGAAACAATATTCCTGATTGCAGTCTGAAGTGGAGCAGTCTGTTCTATTATTTTAGAATTTTACCACTTTATTCTGCTGCATGTATAGACCAGGCCCAACATGAACATATCTGAAGGAAATGTGAGATTTGTAGTTCTTCTCTGACAGGGCTGGCCTCTGAGCCTACTCAGTAACTTCAATGTAGAAATTTACATTGTGGGGTGGTGGGAAGAAATAGGGCCTTCACAGTAGTGGCACCAACCCCTCAGAATTCCATCCCTCTTGAATTACAACTTGCTCCCTCCTTGGAGACCTTCTGATGAGGCCTGAAGCCTTTTTCATTCAGACAAGCCTTCTGAGTCTTGGCCTTTTTCACTAACATCAGCTTTACAGGCTTGTCCTTTTCAGGTGTTGCTGTTGCTCTTCTGTTGCAATTATGATTTGTGGTTGTTTTAAAGTTTATTTTAATGTTTTATGAATTTTTAGGGCAGAGTACAATTGTTTTTAACTGTGATTTCTTACTTTTTCTGTGCCTGCCCCTTTGTAAGCTGCCCTGGTCCCCTCAGGGAGAAAGGTGGGAGATAAATGCCATAAACAAACAAATGACCAAACAAACAAACAATAAATAAAAGCTGTTACAATACTGAAGATACAAGACATGGAAGGGGTGTTTGGATCTCACCTGCTTTCCTCTCCCTCTAAGAGTTTGCGGTAGGTGGCAATCTCAATGTCCAATGCCAATTTGACATTGAGGAGGTTCTGATATTCCTGCAGGTGCCTAGCCATTTCCTCCTTGAGGCTCTGGGTATCTTCCTCCAACCGGATCACTGTGTCCTGATAGCTGGCCGTCTCAAGAGCATAGCGGTCTTCCATCTCCCTCAACTGCCTCTCCAGAGATTCATTCTGTAAAGAAGAAAATGGAACTGCTGTTACCAAAGTGATGATGAAGGGAAGTTACCAATACCATCATCAACAATGTCCACAACACTCATGTTGACAACAGCTTGGAGACTGAAATTGACACACATTGAAAAACGTGCAGTATATTCTGTATTATGTCTTTACTTATCATTTCATATACTGCCTTTCTGCCAAAGCACACAAGGTGACTACATTTTATAATAATTGCCTACAATCTGAGAGCCAAACTATACAGAATTTGATATCTGTGCATAAAAGATGAGCTTAATTGGAAGTTGGCTAGATGTGGTCTTTTTCTTTCAACATGAGAAATGGGGGAGGGGCAAACTGACCCAGGGGGTTTGGCATGTAGTGAGGGGAGATGAACACTTTTTGCTGTGCTATTATCCAGGCAAATTGAACAATTGGCCTCCAAAGTTCCTATAACAAGTCACTTCTGCATTAAGGGCCCAATCCTATCCAACTTTCCAGTACCGGTGCAGCTGCAATGCAGCCCAGAGGTAAGGGAACAAAGGTTACCTTACCTTGAGAAGGCCTCTGTGACTGCCTCCCCACCAAAGGATGCAGCGCATTGCTGCACTGGCCCTGGAAAATTGGATACAATTGGGCCCTTAAGTTTGTTTTCTAAAAACAGATTTAATGCTGCATGTAGCTTGGTACAACAGGGTTCAAAAAGGAAAAGGAATGGGAAAGAAATAAAAAAACTTAGCACATGGCATCAACTATTTTATACCTTCATGTGGTTCCCAAACTGCACCGTGGCACCCCTGGGTGCTGCAGTGAACTCACAGGGTGCCAGCTCTCCTGGGCACCGCCATCTTGGCCAGGCCAATATCGTGCAATCTCAGGGAAGTGCTGTTGGTTGTTTTGCCCTCCCAAGGCGTGGTGCCGCTGCAACAGGGTGCCATGATAGAATTCCTGTGACACTAAAGATGCTGTAACCAGGGTAAGTTTGGGAACCGCTACCTTACATCATGAAGTTATGCAACAACCAGGTGGAATGGTCACTTCAGGAGACCGTTCTGGGAGGGGAGGAGCTGAGCAGCAACTGGTTTCACCCAGGCCAATGGAGGGGCTCTTGCTGTCTCCCATTGATGCAGCCAGGCAGAATAGTCGCTGGTTCTTCTCCCTTACCTTGCGGCTGAGACCTGCCCACAGAAACGACACACAGCTAAGTCCTCTGCCATTCCTAGCGTCCACTCCACCTACCGATCCTTTCAGGGACTCCAAGTCACAGGTGAGGGCCTGTAGCTGCCGGCGGTACTCATTGGCTTCTTGCTTCGCCTGCCTCAGCGCCTCAATGTTTCGTGCAGCTGCATCAGTCAGGTCTGCAAACTACAGAGAGAAGTTTGTTTAGTTAAAAGTTTACCACTGGCTAATTTATATTAAATTAAAGGAGGTTGCGTGGACTGATGGTTGAGCTGCCCGGACTGCCTGAAGAGCTAAACGAGAGACATTGCCTCATTTCAGGAGGGGAGACAGGATGCCAGGCTGTGACCAGCTGCTGTGCCAGAACAGAGTCACTGATGAGCTGATTAGCCACCGCAGTGAAAGTGCCAGGAAGAAAAGAAAAAACTTTGAGGCCCTGACTGGGCTTGACTTAGGATGCCTGCTGAAGCCTGATGGCAGGCAGCCAGAAGAGACAAACCACACTGTGAAGGCAACGTCTGGTGACTAAGGATTTTGTGAGTCTTCCACATGGTTTAGACAAACCTGCCTATGTAAACCACCTTGACTGCTGTCTAAAAAACAGAGAAAGTTGGTATATGTATGTATGTATGTATGTATGTATGTATGTATTAGAAGAAGAAGAAGAAGAAGAAGAAGAAGATGATGATGATGATGATGATGATGATGATGAAGATGTCTGGAGGTTTTGCTCTTCAACATGAATTTCCTGTGCTTCATTTCCTGATTCCTGACCCAGAAGCATAGCAAGAGGAGGAGGGAAATGTGCCGTGTAAGTTGCCCCCCCGCAGGAGTTGCTGTTTGGTTCAGCATGCACCTGTGCATTGCCATCGCTGCCCAGAATGGCTCTGACAGCGAGTGGAAGGGTCCACTTACACAACGTGTTGTGGGGCCTGCAGTACTCACCGCTTCCCCCAGCTACCCTACTCTCTTGACCACACCCAAACTTCTTTCAGTGCTCCTAGGCTTTAGCATCTCCATCAACCGTACTGTCAAATCCAGAAGTGAAAGAGGAAATACTTCTTTCTGAACACCTCTTATCACCAAGGTTTGGCACTACCATTGCTGCTTGTGTAAGACGGTTGCTGTTTCCCTGTCCTGGACTGATCCTGCTAGAAGCGTGTTTTTTTTTCAGATTTAATTACAGTTTTGTATTTGCTTATTTTTTCTTCACATGAGCAATAGAGAGAACAGGTCTATTATTATTATTATTAACAGTATTTATATACTAACAGTATTTATATTAACAGTATTTATATACCGCTTTTCAACTAAAAGTTCACAAAGCGGTTTACAGAGAAAAATCAAATAACTAATGTCTAGCCTGACTAGGGCAACTGGGTTGCTAATTGTATGTTTCTGATCTAGAATAAACCCTGCTCACACAGTCCTGTCAAGTGAGGTTTGAGGTAGGGCATGCCATCAATTCCCCCCCCCCCCAAGAAATCTCACACACATGGCTAAGGGAGAGACTGAAGTGACTCACATCCTAAACTTTCTTCCAGTGCTGAACTGAAAGCTGTACTGTATGGGTGCAAATCCCAGTGTCGCTTTACCTTTGCATGCCTTGCTTGCCTGGCACTAGCAATTAGTGGTGACCTCATGTGAATTAATACCAAAGAAATGCCAATCAGGACCAGTCAGAGAAATGCCAGTCAGGACTTGGGACCCCCAAGTCTTGCCACTGTCCCTTTGACATTTTCTTCTTCCTCCCCCTCACCCCATCCCCATTCCAGGGCTGTTCCTATACAGTACCTTAGACTTGTACCATTCCTCAGTCTCATGCATATTGTTTGTGGCCATGGACTCATACTGGATGCGGATCTCACGCAGGGCAGATGTCAAGTCTGGTTTGGCCATGTCCATCTCGATGTGGACCTGCTGCTGCTGCAGGTGCTCCTGCAACTCCCGCATCTCCTGAGAAGCAGAGAAGCAAATGTGACAAAATTGAGAATGGGAGCCATATGACCACCTGGGGTGCACTAGTACATTTGAAGGTGGCCACAGACTGAAAACTGAGAATAATAAATGATTTTATGTTTATCTGTTCATGTTGGATTCTTGTTTTATGGGGGGTGGGGTGCCCTGGAACTTGAGAAGAGCTCCTAAAGGAAGCAAAAAAAAAAAGAAAAAAAAAGGCTGATCTAATTATCCCACTTGCAATATTGAAGACACAGTTGAGAAACAGTATTATAATTTCCTCCACTTTTTGGATGATGGAGGTATGTCTTAGAGTGGGTTTATGTACTGACCCTGGGTGGCTCTTTCAGAGACCTTTGACCTAGAAGTATGACTTTGGGGATATATATTTGGGGATATATATTTGATTCAACTCATGTATCTACTTCCTTGTGCCATCATCAGGTTCTTGGGGGCCCTTGAGGAAAGTCCTGTGCTGTCCTCAGTGGCACTTACATGCAAGCATGCATACTGTTCCTCCCATGGAGAGGTTAGGATGTTCCTCCCTCAGTGCTGCTGGATTATGAGAAAGAAGACTCCAGTGATTGCTCCCTCTCTCATTTCCCAGCCTCAGTTTCTCAGTTGGCTGAGAAAGAAGAGCTAAACAATTTCTAGATGCTATTGTCTTGGCATCCTAGGGGCCCTGAGGGAGGAGTGTTCAAACCACTCTGGGTTTGCTCCTCTCTGAGGGTTGAGGATGCTGAGTGAGGAGAGGAGTGGCCAGAGATTGCTCCCCTTTCCTTTCTCAGGTGTCTTGGTCAGGGAAGGAGAGGGGAGTGTTCTGGACATTCCATGTCTGTGGTGCTGGCGAGGGGAGAAGTGACCACCAGCTTTCTCTTCTGCCTCCACAAATGGGCTTCTCCCAAGGAGATCAGGGGTGGTGTACATAGTTCCCTCACTCCTTTTGTCCTCACAACAATCCTGTGAGATAGGTAAGGCTGAGATAGTGACTGGCCCAAAGTCACCCAGGGAGTTTCATGGCTGAACAAGGATTTGAACAATTCCAGCTGCTGAACCACTACACCATCCTGGTTATCTTTGCTGGCTTAATGGCTGAGGCTGCTTTCTTACTGGCAATTCTGTCTGACTTGTTTTATAGGGAAACATGAGGTGAGAAACTGGGCTGGAAACCATGGCAGGGGTGATGCTAAAGCCCTCCCCCCTATTCCCACCACTGTTTTCACTCATTTCACATGCTATTGGTTAAAAAAGAAAACAAAAAGGGTCAAACACCCACATTTGAGTACTCATCTACTTTCACCCTTTAAAGGTTCCTAGTTAGCTGCTTAGAAGGGATGGCAAGTTGCTACTGGGGTGAGGGGACTGACAGTTCTCCAAGGGCTGCCATTGACTCCCTGCCAGGCCACTGGTTGCTTGCCAGTGAATATATTTCTCCTGTGGTGCTGATAAGAGGGATGTACACACACCAGTATACATAAATGGTGAGGAGGTGGAGAGGGTTGCTAGTTTCAAATTCCTAGGTATTTACATCACAGAGGACCTCTCATGGACTATTAACACCAGCATGTTGATAAAAAAAGGCACAGAAGCTGTTATATTTTCTGAGGAAGCTTGGGAGGTTAAATTCGTCACAGTAGTTGTTTGTGTCTTACTATCATTGCACCATTGAGAGTGTCCTAACCTATGATATCTTGGTGTGGTTCGGAAATTGCTCTACAGGGGACAAAAATATTCTGCAGAGAATTATTAAGATTGTGCAGCACATCATCAACCTTCATCTACCAGCTTTGGATGACATCTATACATCTTGCTGTCTGCAGAAGTCACATAGTATTCTGAGAGACCCCTTCCATCCGGCTCATAAGTTTTTTGAACCGTTGCCTTTGGGTAGACGATACAGAACTATTAGAGCATGCACCAAACCATTGCTGAACAGTTTTTATTCCACAATCATAATTATGTTGAATAAGGCGATATAGTTGTTACCATGCTCCTGGGCATTATGGTCTGTTATGCTGTTTTTATATTATGATGCATGTTGTATAGAATGTGTGGGTGAGTGTGTAGAGTGCGATTGTTGGAATTGTAGTATATATTTATGCTTGTATCTCAAAGGTGCATAAATTTCGTTGTGCTGTAGCACAATGACAATAAAGTTACTACTACTACTAAATGCATCAGTACTTGACACTCTTGTCCTCTATGGTGAAAAGGAGGTACAAGTGGCCATAATGTTTTTCTCTGGAGAAAAATGAAGAGAGGAACCGCCACAGAGAAGGAGCAATACTTTCCATCTGGAGATGCCCTGCAGCCAAAACCAAAACTTTCTAACTAGCTTTCCAAACATCAACGTTTTCTTCTTTCCCTTTCCTACCTGTGATGCTGCTGTTTATGCTTGCTTTCTTTGTGCAGGCCTGCAGGTGGGTTGGTAGTATTAGGAAACCTGAAAGCCTTTTGGAATACATGAGAAAAACTACATCTTCAGGACAGCAATGGGAGTCAAGGGGTTAGGTTAGTTTCTTGGCAATGTCACTGAGGAAAGAGCATGCTGAAAGTGCCCCCCTCATTGGTAACTGGTCAAATGTAGGCAACAAATTAGAAGAGAAGCCAAGCAAGGTAGTGATTATGGGCTTTCAAGGTGCCCCTCTACATCCTGGTTCCCAAGATAGCTTTAGACTCTATTCCAGGGATAGGAAACTGACAGGCCACAGGCTGGATTTTGACCATTACCCAAAATAAGCCAGTCCATAATCTCAAAAAGATACAGTATATTTACCTGGTCTGCAGTGGTCCTGAAAAAGAATTCAAGTTTTAATTCTGTCTCTATAAAGTCCATAGCAGGGGTGTCAAACATAAGGCCTGTGGGCCAAATGGGGCCCTGGGAGCAATTTATCCACCCTCCTCCCATTATAATTGGGCTCTCCCAGTTTGATGATTGGGCTGTCTCATATCTTGAAAACGTGAATAAGATTTGCACATTTTCTCTTCTGTCATTTTCAGCTAATAAGTTTCTATGGGAGAACAAAGTGCTTATTTCTGGCCATCATCTGCTTAATGATGTCACTTTCTGCTTAATGACATCACTTCCAACCCTCAACAGACGCCATGAACGCTAACTTCAGTCCTCTCCATGAAATGAGTTTGACATCCCTAGCCTACAGTGTAAGCAGACTAAGGGCAGAAGCTTCCTCTGAGTGTCATGCCCTGCTTGGGCATTCACCTCTCCATGCTGTGCCCATCTCTTTTTTCTTAGCTCTATGGCCTAATTGAGAGGTTTGCACATGTATATTGAATGGACATATGTTCTTTCTATTGATGACCCAGTGTCTGGCTCCTATGTGAAAGAATGTTGCTGACCCCTGCTGTATTCTGTACCTCATCATGGACTTTCTTTAGGAAGTTGATCTCCTCCTGTAGTGATTCGACTTTGCGTTCCAGGTCTATCCGGGCTAATGCGGCATCATCGACATCCTTTGGGGACAGAAGATTCAAGAGATGAGAGGGGAAATGAGTGCCATTCAGCCTCTTTTGTCCCCAGAATGTCACCTGCTCAATCATAATTGTCACATGCTAACTTAGAGAGGAAGACTTGCACTGTGCCATGCACCGAACCTTGAACCATGCCTTTGCTGTGTCTGACTGGCTATCCAGTGATGCACTAATCACAGGGCAGACCCTGACTCCACTGGCTTCAGTGTTAAATCGGAAAATCAAGAGACGCCAGAACTCACACTCCCCTGGAAGTCATTGCTTGCAATTTGCTGGCAGAATTTCCAAGCCTTTAAAAGTTGCACAAAATGCGGACATTAATCTTCAGTGCTTTTCTCAGCACGGAGAAACAGGGACGCAACTTGTTAAAATTGTGCTAGCCCTGAAGCTGCTTAATGGTACAGAGCCTCTGGCAAGAAAAAAGAGACAATCTTAGCTGCATGTTACAGACCACACTACCCTTTGTGCATAAATGCGTGCCTTGTCCTTTACTTTGATCTTTGAACTCAGTTGTATCAGGGGCATTTGAGTTTCCTTGTTAATTTTATCAGCATTTGTCATGTCCCTTCTTGAATTTATTTTGTTGATTAAACCACAAGATTAAGTCTTATCAATTAGTTGCTTAAGACTGAAATTTCAGAATGAATTCTAGAGATACTCTTCTCCACATGAGTCATAATGATATCACTCTGAGTTTAAAAAAAAAACTTCTTTCTGGATAAGAATTTTTAATAGGGTCATCAAATTCTGTCAATCAATGACATCGGTTTGCTCCCAAACAATGTTATCACACTAGGTATTTATTTTGGAATTTCATACTTTGTTCATTCCCTTCTTTATGGGGCGTCTACAAGACATAATCATCAAACAATTGTACTCTTGTGTTTCCCCCATGCTTCACTCATCTCTTTTCAGACCACAGAAAATCCTTTTTTTTTTTAAAGCATGGAACAATAAGTACAACTTCCACTGGTTTAGCAGATCGCTTAGTGTGACTCTTCTGCCTTTTTAAGTGGTGTGGTTTTGATGTGTGCGGTGATGTATCAGGTGTTTGTATCCCTACACATCCACACTTTGGAACACCCCCATCATTACACTTTGCATTGATGCCATTTTATCTGTGTGTTTTTCAAACAAAGCTTTTAATTCTCACATGAAAGCACTTAAATGGAAAGGCATTTTACTACAAAATTTAAAAAAAAATGAAAAAAAATGTTGAATTTGTGGTTGGCCTGATTTTAGCAGTGTTTTTTTTTTTCAGTTTTCCCCCAGATTTTTTAATTAGCACAAAAAAGAAAACCAAATAAATATAGCTTCCTAAAAAAAAAACCAATCACAATAATTGCACAATAGCACCTAATCCAAAAAGTGCTTTGATACAAATAAAAAACCTTATCTAAAAAATTGATTAATAGGGTTACTGTTACTGTTCCCCTCTAAGGGCTCGTACACTTACTAGAGCAGAGTGGACAAAGTAGCAGAGCAGCAGTAGCGGACCTCCCATTAGCTGAACGGGGCAAATGCCCCAGGGGCAGAACTCAGTGTGACTTCAGGACCATGCAGAAAGCTTTACTAAGGCTCCTGAAGGTCATGGGAAGCCTCAGATGGCTTCTCCTGTTGGTCCTGAAGTCGTGTGAGGCTCCGTGTCGGTCCAGCTGAGTGGGGGAGGGGAGCTTCACGCAGGAGGAGGCGGCTTCATGGAGCTTTGCCCCAGGGTGCCTCAAGGGGAGGTCTACCACTGCAGAGCAGATGTATGCATACACAGAAAGGGTGACCAGTCTATTGCAGATCATCTGGTAGCTTATTGTAGAGGAGCAATGATTGGTTAAAACCAGAAACCGCCTGTCTAGAAGCATCATATCTTAGAGAGGCTGAAGACACATCCTGTAATACTGATCTCAAGACTGGAACCTCAGATTCTCCAGACTCTTCCTGAGGCAGGGTAGTGGTGCAATTATGGGTTTCATTTTTGCAGCAAGAAGAATTGCTCATTAATTTTTGTAATTATCATGATTGTATGGCTGCTTTGTATTACATAATGTTTTGTATCAGAAATTTTAACGAAAAATTTTCTGGCTGCAAAGAGGAAAGCAGTAATTCAAATTCTTCCCTCTCCTTTGGCAGAAAACAAGCATTGACTAATTAACGGCTATTCAGAATGTGAGGACCATGGGGAGTGAACAGGAATTAGCTGCATTAAAAGAAAACAGCAAAGAATCTGCCCATTAAAACCACAGCAGGCTTGAAAAGTCTCCGTCGTGCTTTGGCAGACAGCACTAGACAGGCTGGTGCTGTAACTGTGTCTTAAAACGAGGACATTTCCACAGATCAGGTCTGAAAAAAAGATGGGATGGCAACGTGGAAACACATTGTTATGTATCAGATTGGCAACAATGTGGTCTGGATTTTTTGTAAAAGTAAGTGAAAGTGGGATCTGCATTCTAGAGAAAATAGCTAATATGAAAGCAGAAGCAAGAGAGTGGCAACAGGATACTGGTGTCTTGTTGCCTTATGTGCTCCCAGAGGCATCTGGTGGGTCAGTGTGTGATATAGAAAGCTGGACTAGATGGGCCTTTGGCCTGATCCAGTAGGGCTCTTCTTACATCTTTCTATTAAGTAACTCAACAGTCTGAATGGCACAGAGAATCAGTGCTGGAGCTGCAGAGTTCTTGATCAGAGGCCCATAGCATCCCAATCTGGTCCTTTGTACATTTCCTGCTTTACTTAGTGACAGTCACAGTTCCCTTTCTCCATCAGAAGGGAGACCTATCTCCAACCGCTTTTTAAAAAGTAATTAAGTGCTGGGCTTCTCTAACAGTCCAAATGGCCTAACGCTTTGCATACGATCCCTCCCTCCATACAGAGCACCTGAATGATGTTGTAGGAATAACCACCCCAAAGCAGCTACAGGTTGGGAGGATGTCTTGTAGGCCCCTTAGATGGAATTCATCATCTCACCCCCCCCCCCACCTCACCTGTCGGTAGGAAGACAAATTGTTTTCGGCTTCAAGGCGCAGATTAATCTCATCCTGTAACCTTAAATGAAAGGAGGAGAGAGGGGTAGAAAAGTCAGGATGCGTGTATATGTGTTTGTGCTTCTTGTTGAGAGATCTGTTCTTCGCTTCCACAAGTGACCAAGGAAAAACACATCAAGGAAAAAAACACAAGGCCAAGGAAAAACACATCAAGGTCAAAACCTCTGCAAAGCATTTGGACCTTTGCTAATCCCCTTTTGTTCATGTCCCTGCACATTCAACCTCACAAGGTTACTGCTCCCTCCTTTAAGATTCTGTGTAGAATGTTAATGACAATAATACATGTTGGAGCCCTTAAAGAGTTGTGGGAGGAAGCGCCTTCTTCTCCCCTTTAGTAACCATTGGGAGGTTTGGGGGGAAGGTGGGGGCCCAACCTGGGCAGTGCAGCTCCCTGCCCCATGCTGTCTGGAAAGGTTCCTTTCTTTCCTTCTTGAAGGGGAGGGACAGAAGGGAGGGGGAAACACTGATCATCATCATCCTTGTTGCTTTGGGGGGAGGAATCCTGTCTTTTTCAAAGCTTCTGTCAATATTTTCTTTCTGTCTTTGTTCATGCACAGTTCTTTTCAGCAGTTTTTTCTGGGGGTGCAGGTGGGTGGGTAGTTGCCTCCTTATTTAACAATGTAGAGTTGCTTGCTTGCTTACTTGTTTTGGCATAAATGGGCAATATCCTGAGCATGCAGAAACACCCACTTCTCCATCACTGGACATCTTCAAGCAGAGGCTTGACAGGCTGGAGAAGTTACAGGAGAATTTTCTGCTACAGGCAGGGAGCTGGACTAGATCTAGATGGCCTTGTGGGCACCTTCCAAACTCTATGATTCTATGATTGTCAGTGAGCGGCCTCATTTCATGGGCCTCCTGGTTAGCATGGGGTCACCAGCTTAGCTATTAGAGTGAACATGTGGGGACAACCTGCAACAGAATGGCATGCTGTATCCTAAACCCTCTGCTGATAATTCGTAGCACTCCTGTTTGGGGCTCGGAACAGAACTAGCCTGAACCCAGCACAATCACACAGTTACTTCAGTGCTCCTCTTGTGGGTTCCAGCAGTGCTCCGGAGCAGGAGAACTATTGCACTAATGTTCATCTTTGGGGGGCTTGTTGTTCAGCCAGCCCAGTCCCTGAGCACTTTACAGTGCTGCAACTAGGGTACTCCAGAGCCAATGCCTTGTGCAAATGCAGCTGTTCCATTCCCCTTCTGCACTCAGGGCCTTCCCGACTGTTAGGACTCGTTTGCCTTGCAAATTTATGGATTCAGAAAAAATGTTTGGTAGCTTTTCTAGTTAAAACAAATAGGCAGAGCAGCATATAATGTGAAGAGAACACCACCAATGGTTAACAGAACAAATAAAAACTAAAAGCAAGAGCAAATTTCAACATCTGTAAAGCAGCACCAAAAACCAATTATAATCTTGGAGAATGAGAACCTCCATGTTTGAGGGTGGCTCTGACAAAGGGCCCTCTGTGGGCTTCCACCTAACAGACTGCCCTCAAGACTCATGGGGGCATTATTCTGGCATTGTCAGGAAGTTGGTATGTTTGGAGGAGGAAACAAAGGAACTCCACTGCTTCCAAGAACTCTTCTCCTACACAAATGAGAGCTTTCCCTCTGTGTAGGGGCCCATGAGGGATAGTTCCCAGTTGCGTATGAGACAGAAGGGAAGAGGTGATGATGGAATGACTCTCTCTGCACTGCAGAGGAAGTGAGTGGGACTGGTAGTGAGCTTTTCAGAGGGCCTATGACCATCAGTAACTGGCCTAGAATGCTGGTCTCTGTCATATTGCCAGCCCTGCACCCAAGGTCAGTTCAAGACCTCCTGACTCCTACCAAATGCTGTTCCCTTTATCCATTGATGTGCCACCCTCTGCTCCTCCTACTCTGCAATATTTCAGTTCGGTACTCCCCAACCCTCCACATTTCCTCTTCCTTTTTGTCACCCTCTTCTCTTTTTCAATCTAGGAAAGAGAAGGAGGACCAGTGAAGGTGGGCAGAGACGGGCATCCCCACCAACCTGCTACCTGAGGCAACATCTTCAGTTGGTCTCATGGATGGACTGGCTCTTCCTGCACAAGACTCACGGGGAGAAGAAATTCCTGCTCACTTCTACATATTCAACACCTGCCTCACTCATAAAGCCACAACAACCCCTGTACTTGGATCATAGCACAGGATCAATTCATCTGGCCTTCTGCTGGGAGTCCTGATGAGGATTTCATCTTTCTTGCAAAACAGATGGGGGAAGAAGGAGCCAGTGGCTGACGCTGTCTGTCTGACTACTCTCAGGACCTAATGCAATCAGCAGGAACCACCACCTTTTCCCCCACTTGCCTCAAAAGTGGAAAGCCTAACCAAGCACATCACGGAGTGCTACAAACAGGTGGATCTTGGGGAAGGGTCCGAGAAGATATTTTAAATCAGTCCTTGAAAGCCAGGCCTGCTCAACTCTTCACACCAACAACACTCTGTCACTGAAGCAGGCTGCCTTCTTCCTTGAACTCTCAAAGCACTTGGAAGGGCTTATGAACAGTCTTTAACATCCCTAAACATTCAGTGGGTTTGGTTGTTTTTTTTATAAAAAAAGAAAACCCCTCTGTTTGAAGTTACATTAACAGCACTTCCAGGCTGGCACAAGGAATGCTTTTAGAGACAAAAGGGTCTTCTCAGTATTACTTGTAAGTAACTAACATGCTGCTTTCCTTTGAGCATTTGCATATAGTTAACCCAGTCTGTAATGCAAGGAACAAATGCTTTCAGATTTAAGCCAATGTCCCTGGGAAAGTGGCTATTAAATTTGACTGAGCTGATGGATCCACATTTTACTGCTTCTACAAATGGATATATGTAGTTCTGGTGCTTAAACTCCATTTCTTGAAAGTTAGAAAGTGACAGAAGGATTTGCTGCAGAAGAAGAGCTTTGGATGGGACCATCGAGATCAACAGAACAATGGATCATTATTATTCTCCAGCAGTTTCAGCAAAAGAGTTTGCAAAGCGCTGCACAGGGCAAAAGAAAAGTAAAGCTGGTTCTCCATTCACAAAGCGCTCACAATCTTGAAAAAAAGATGCAGAAGTGACACAACAAAATGGCCACTGAACAAGGGGCCATGCTGGGGTGAATAGGTACAGCCGCTAAATATAAAACAACTGCCACTTTAAAAGTTCCTCTTAGCCCCGTTTGCAGGAACCAGTTGAATGAGCTGCAGGTACCCACGCAACCTAGCCCAACAGCAAAGAAGTCCAGAACAAAAAGGGAAATCAATGAAAGGTCTTTTATAGAGCAAATCGCTCTGAATCAGTTATTTTCACACTTCCTACTTGTTGGGACCCTTTCTTGTTGACTGGTCTGCCTAGGAACTCCCACATATCTGCCACAGAACTCCGGTGCATTGCAGATGTTTCTGGGGTGTACTTTATGGATAGGTATAATTCACTTAATTCACATGGTATGCTGGCCAGGCTAATTGAGCTTTGCTGTCTCCCTAGAGCTGGGGCAGACAGAAGGTAGGTTGGGATCTACTAGCAGATCTCTGGGTGATTTGTTTGTAGCAGATCAGCAAAAGTTTCTGACTCCCAGTAGTTTTAAAACAGCAAGGAAAGTCACAGCTAAGAAAGCAAAGAACCTGCCACAGCTGGCCTTGAGCTAAGCTTATCTCTAAGCTCCAGTGTTATACACCTGCAAAATATGAATAAGAATTAGTTGCCTTTGTCTGCTGTCCAGTTTTTGTGTTTTCCATTAGATTCTTTAATCTGTAGTACTGTGATTCTGATGTAGATTTGAACTTGTATTTATAGGTTATCCCAGTGCATGACTCTTGGAGTGCAGCAGGTAATTACCACTGCAAACTGGGCAAAGAGGCACCTTTTAAATTGGTGCTCTTCTTATATTTAGCAGGGGGAGAGCAACTCTGTCTCTTCATCCCAGCATGGTGCCTTTTCCAGTGGCTGTTACTGCTGTCTCTTCTGTATTTTTTTTTTTTAGATCGTGAGCCCTTTGGGGACAGAGAACCATTTATTGTTTTATTTCAATATGTAATCCACTTTGCGAACTACTTTGTTGAAAAGCAGTATATAAGTATTCATCATCATCATCATCAGCAGCAGCAGCAGCATCTCCATTACCCACTAGCCATAATTACCTATTATCCATTACCCATTACCCACTAGCCTACTCCAGAGTCACTATTTTGCATTTGGCTCCAGTTGGTGGACTTCTTCAAGATTGTAGTAAAAATATGAAATTCTCCCACAAGCCTGAAGTCTGCCTAGCCCTGCCTTAGAACACACCCCACCCTGCCAACTCTGTGTTGCAGGAAAAAATGGGTTAAATTGTCACTGGTGGGCAAGTTGTCACCAAAGGAAGCTTGTCCATCATTACTGATCTTATTACTGAAGAAACCCAAAGAAGCTTCAAAACAACCACAGAATTCCCCAGAACACAATTTGAAAGTATTTGCACTAGGTAACTCAAGCAAGTGAGCCAAGCCACACGTTAGAAGAAAAGGTAAACTTCATTCCTCCCCTCTTTGGTCAATCTGCTGTGTTGGAAAATTCTGCCCCAACCTCAAACAGAGCAATCAGTATAACTTTGAATAAGTCCAAATAAGTCCCCCCCCCCCCCAATTCCACAGTTCCATGGCCTTTACGTATGGCTACCTTGCTCAATCTCTGCCCATGTGCAGGTCACCCCATGACAGCCTGGGAGCTCTCTTACTTTTGCCGGAGATTGTTGAGATCCTCCAGCAGGTTGTCCCTCTCAATCTCCATCCGGGCCTTGGAGTTGGAGAGCTGGTCGACCTGCCGGCGTAACTCCCTCAGCTCCTCCTGGTAGATGTCAGCCAGCTTAGTGGGTTCCTTGTCCCTGATTTGGTTGAGCTCAGCCACCAGTACTTTGTTCTGCTGCTCAAGGAAGCGGACTTTCTCAATGTAGCTGGCAAAGCGGTCATTCAGCTCCATCATCTCCACCTTCTCGTTGGTGCGGGTCTCCCTGAATTCAGTGTTGAGGGCATCCGCCAAGGAGAAATCCACCTTGTCTGGGGAGAATTTGGGGCCAGCACGAAAGCTGAGGCTGGCAGTCTTCAGCTTGGTGACGGATACGCGGGTGGTGGGACTTGAAGGCACGTACCTGCGGCCTGGCGAGAACCTCAGGGCCTGATGGACGGAGGCTGATTGAGCGCCGAAGCGCCTTCCATACGATGACAGTCTCTGCCCTTCCATGGTCGGGTTTCTGCTCCAGGCTCTGCAGTCAGACCTCCCTCTCTTTCTTTCTCTCTGTCCCTCTCTCTTTCTCTCTCTCTGTGCTGCAATGAGTTTTATACAGGAGGGCCCACCCTTCCATGTGCGTGCAAAGGGCTGGAGGAAGGTGGGGGAATGGTTGCATGCCAGATCCTCACTTACACCATGCCAAGTGCCCTCTGCCCTGGCAAAGGCACAAAAGAAAGACGTTAGACAGAAGCCTTGAGCACCCTTGATGGAGGAGTGAGAGAATGCACTTGGACGAGCTCTGCAGTTGGGGCCTTTGGCCAACTGTGATGGCCACCATCTTTGTACCACTGCACATCAAAGTTCCTACAAGAACAGGGACATCATTGCCCCAGAATCCCAGATGGGCTTGTTCCAAATATACAGCCAGCTCAGCTGTTCAACTATGGATCCAGAGTCTTCCTTTTCTATGCTGGAGGCTTAAGAGTGGCTCTTGCTTCCATCACCTTCGTAAACATGCTTTTTAAGCGTGCTAGAAAACTGTTACAATAATTTCTTGAAATGCTCACTTGTGTGACGAATATAATTCCTCTGCTTTTGCTTCCATAGACTCAGTGATCAGACGTTCATTCAAACGGCTTCATTCTAGAAAGGCAAAGCCCAAAGCAATCTGCAAAAATGACTAGAGGTGTGAATTCTGTACCCAACTATGCATCATGAAAGAGGCTGCTCTGCTCACATCAGAGGTGTTTCAGCTCAACTCTACCTGACAGCCAAATCTCCTGTCCCCTCATACCAAAGATTTGGGTGTGAGCCTGAGCCACGGTTACTCTGTGGTGAAGAAAAAGCACTTTGCACATGCTCTGGGGAAAGAGTTTTTTAAAATGGACATGCTTCCGTGCTTGTGCAGATTCTCTTCCCCATTAGGTTAACTGCAGCCAACATCTAGCTGTCTGGCATTGGGGGAAAGGGCTTTCAGGTCAGAAAGTATAGCTTCCATCCAAGCCTGAGCCTTGACACTTCTCTTTTTAAAAATTAAGTAGTGCACACAACTGCCTTTCCCCCCAGAAATCTCCTGCCTGTTCTTACTAAAAGGGCCCAGATGACAGGTCTTTGATTCATCTCAGAGGCAGGTTGAGCCAAGCAACTGAGAAGCTAATTAAGGAAGACTTCACTTAAATGTCTTTTCAAACCCCCTGACTGGTTTTCCACTCCAGTGGTTCTCTAAAGACAGCAAATTAAAAAAAAATCCTGTCCCACAAACTTCTGGATTTCTTTCCAACTGAAACTTCAGCAGGAAGCACATCTGGTGCTTTTGTGGTGAGAGGAGAAAAGGTCAGCAATGGATAGGGGTGAAGAAGGGAGGTAATGGGTGATGGGTTAACATCATTCTATAAAAGGAGAGGTGCAGGATTTCAGCTTCAGCTTGCATGGAAGATGCAGTCTTTGACCCCATAGCCCTCATCACTAAGCCCAGTGGCAGAAGATCTGACTATGAGAGACAACTCTGTATAAGCTCAGACTCACTCTCTCATTCAAAGGAGGACGCAGGGCTAAGACTGGGAAGACCTGGAACCAATTTGGCCCCCTGCTATCTAGTTATTTAAAGAAGATGTTTTAGGCATCAGTGATCCCCTGTTAAATTCTAGAATTTAAATCCTGTTAAATTCCCAGCTCAGAATGGAGAGGAGAAATCTATAGAATTACAACAAAGTCGAGAATTCTGAACATTAGAAAGGTAGCAGCTCAAGGTCAGGAAAGGGAAAAAGTAACCCTGGAGGGCTGTAGAGTAGAATGATTAGTGTGATCGTTACAAATATGCAAATATGTGCCTGGATTCTCAACTTGCATCTGAGAAATCAAGGCTAGCAAGGCTAGCATTTGTGAGCAGCTGCTGAGGGCCCTCCCACTGCTACTCTACAAGCCCACCTCTGAGCCCAAAGCCTTCTTGTGATGGGTGTTGAGTGACTCCCTTTGGGGGCTATCCAGGTGGGGGGCATTTTCCCAAGGATCCTCCGAAACCTGGAGCCAGCCCTTTAAGAAACACAGGATGTTCTGCTCTCAGAAACATGTGCTGCTCTCCACTTCTGAGTTGGCTGAACTTATTATCTTATCATTAGGGTGGTGAAATGGGCTGAATTTTTGGTGGCAGGGGTAGGGGAGCTTCCAGTAGGAAGAATGAAGAACAACAAATTGGAGATCAAGGCTGAGGTTCCTTTGTCAGGCATTAATTCCTGTAGCATTCAGTTGGCAGGGTTGGGGTTTGAACATTGTAACTGAGCAATGGTGGGAACGTGTGTACGGAGTAGTGAAAAGCAGGTGAGGAGGCCAAACAGGACCACAGAACAAAACCAGGCCAGTGGTCTCTAGGTGCCACTAAGAATGTGCCATGGACTTCATCCCAAGATCTCTCATTATGTATATGCAAGTACTGTATTCCTAAATAAATCCAAAATCCAAAACACTTCTAGTTCCAAGCACTTTGGATAAGGGATGCCCAATCTGTATAGAATAGAGTGGTCACACCACTCGTACCTCATAATGACGGCTGCTGCTGAAATAATATTTGTGATTCCTCATCCTGAACAAAGCAGAGCATGAAGCCAGATGTAGACCTCATCCAGTCAACAGTTACATCCACAGATGTGACACTGTGCTAGTGAACCTTTCGCAGTTCAGCCCATCCCCCCATTCATGGGAATTTCCATTCATTCCGGAGTAACCCACACCATCTAGCCCAAGGAGGATGTCAAATTCATTTCATACAGCAAGCTGAGTAGCATTTGTGGCATCTGCTGAGGGCCAGAAGTGACGTTATTAAGCAGGAAGTGACATCATTAAGTAGGTGATTGCCAGAAATAAGCATTTTTTTCTCATTTAGGAACTCATTTGAGCAAATGACTGACATGCAAATCTTGATCACATTTTTAAAAAGTGGGAGAGTCCAATTATCACATAGGGCCACTCTTTCAGCAGTGCTGCTTCTGCCAATGCGTTACTTCTAAGCTCTGTATCTGAGAGCAGCTGGTGGTTCTGCTGGGAAAGCCCAATTAATGTGGGCTGGATAAAAAGCTTCCACAGACTTATCTGGCCCACAGGCCCCATGTTTGATACACATGATCTAGCCCCAAAGCAAAGAGCAGGTGGAATCACTGATAAGTGCTCCTGGGGCAAAGGGTGGTTTTTCAAACTTTCTACCTTGCCTAGGAAGGACGTGTGTGTATCTGCCACAGAACTCCTACGTCTTGCAGAACAATTGTAGCACAAATTCATCTGGCATACTGGCTGGTCCTTTTGCCAGTTCTCACAATGTGAACTGAGAAGGGGCTCTAGAACACACCCTAAACTTCCCTGCAGCTGCGCTACGCGGGCGGGGGGGAATCAGTAGTTGTGGGCAAGCTGTCTTGCATGGATTTACAGACTGTTCTGCCTGACACACCTCTGGCCCACAGCCGTGTTCCCAGGACCCCTCCTTCTCAATCCAGGCACTCACTTTGGCCCCCCTTTATGAAACAGTCCCTTCTAACCAGGCCCCGCGTCCCCTTGGAGCCAGGAGCCGACAGCCCCACAAAGGCCTTATTAATGGGCCTGAGGCCACGGCACGAGTCCCCTTCCTGGAACAGAAGGGGCTCTGTGCTCCATGGCCCGTCTCAAGGTGTCATCCAGTTTCATGCTCATCATGGCAAGATTGATACCCCCCACTGGCTTTGCCACAAGGACTGAAGTCTGCTGCAGGAACACACCGTCCTCAAAAACTCCAGCCTGAGATAGAATCAGCAATACAAAGAAAGCAAAGTTAACAAGAAAAAAAACCCTGTATTACAACTATCCACTTTAAGAAGCAGAACTGTCCCAAGACATTTTGCAGTGTTACATGGCCCACGATTCAACAGTTGTACTCCTGTAAAGGGGATTTGGGGAGTGGTGATGTTTACCCTTGCGCATTGCTTCATGGATAGGAGATGCATTTCAGCTGGGAGTTGCACCCTCTCCTTCTGGTAGCCTGTGCAACTTTGCATATCGTCTGCCAATGCTAGTGCATGGCGAGAGCATTTCATCCCAGCATCATCTTCCTGTGTGAAACTTAAATAGCCTTTCAGGCTTTCTCTTGCTGTTTACACAGACATCTGAGCAGTGCTTATGTGGAACAGAAAAAACAGAGGGCATTTGTAATACCAATAAGCAATCTGGCCAACTGATGCAATGAAGCCCTTTCAGCCTCCTAAACAAAAACACCTTGCTGCAGCCCAGGTGGAAAAACTGCCGAAACTTTCTCCTCATGCGCGTATAAAAGAGGGAAGAGGCTTTAGGAAGAAGAAAAGAAATTCTAGCTACAGACACAGTTTGAAGAAATCTGAAGTCGTTTGAGAAAGACTTGCTTTTTGTAACCACAAACTTTTTCCCCCTCCACTGTGGCCTCTACTCAAGCAAGGTGTGCAGGTTTTTGAAATAATACAAACACTTGCAAAACCTGTTTGACCATGGGCAAGAATGAGTGTGCATATCAAGTGCACTGATTCCTCTTTCAAACCACCTTCAACTCTTTGGAACCACTCTCCCCCCCAAACTATTGTCTGTCCACTGTCCGCATGTGTGCACACTTTTATAAATCTAACGGCACAGTCCTATGCATGTGTCCTCAGAAGTAAGTCCCATTGTGTTTAATGGAGCTTACTCCCAGGAAAGTGTGTATAGAATTGCAGTCTAAGAAGGGAGAGAGAGGCTCCTTTTTCTAACTTAGGACTCACCCATTGCCTCCTCGACCTGGCCATGGAAGCCAATGAAATGAAAAGGGAACAAAGGCAGACATTTCATATGAGATATTCATAGGTTCAGATCATATTCACAAGACCATGCAACAAGTAAACTGTTTCAGATGCATGCTTCACACTGGGATGATTAAAGGCTAAAAAGCAAATCTAAAATATTCCACTCTATGATGATTGAAATATGTGCCATTCTCCTCCTTAGCTTCCAGTAAGGGGGTCTTGCAGCTCTTCAACTGTTTCCCATACAAACTAGAAGTCCACCTTAGAAGATACCGGGCAATTTTATGATTTAGAAAGACTTTTCCTGATCTTTTAATCTTGTCATGGTGGACTCTCAGTTTGTGTGGGGGAAAATGAAAAGCTCTCAAACAGGAGATTCTGGCATTACAGGGACTGACAGAAAGGACTACCGGCCTGCTCTCTGTTACACTGAGACATCATCACTGAAGATGGTCAGTGGGTGATGTTGTAGCTACCAATGGGACAAGCGTCAGGTGACACAAGAGGCCAATGGGATTCTAGCTGGTTCTATAAAGCTGCTGATTTTGACCAAGCTCCTTATTCTGTAATGCTGATTCAGAGTGAGCTGGTCTGTCTGTCTCTACTTACTGGTTTGACTGCCTGCCCCAGGGCTCCTAGGGACACAGTTAGAACAACCATTGAACTAAGACATGGCTGGCATTCCATTCTCTGGATGGATGATTCTCAAATCTGGGTTGACAATAGAAGTGCTCTCCAGCTGGTCTGAACGCATCCCTGAATGGAGTCTTTGGCCCAAGTTGCCCTTCCAGACAATGACCTAGAAAAACACCTTCCTCCACCCCAGTTGGTCTTCACGCCTTCACACACACAGAGTCTTGCTGTGGAATAAACATTTGTTCCCTTATGCGACTCCACCATGCTCTGCAATCACAGAGCATGGCGCTCTATGCTCACATAATTACGCCCCATCCCAAGCTCTACGGTGACTGACTCACTATTCATGAGGATTTTACAACTCTGGGGGATGAGTGGGATCCCCCTTGTCCCTGGATCACCTCCAGCCCTAATTCCATCCCTGTCCAACCACTCCCCCCTGCCTTGCACTCAGGAGGCAAGTGAGTTGCTTGCCAGCTCCTGAGTCTCTTAAGCCCTGTTGTCTATTGGAACAGAATGAAAAGCCTGTTGTTGGGCTGCTGGGCAAGAGTTTGGTTCTGTGAATGGGGTGGCAGGAGGGGAACGAGCTGTTTATGCATAGCAATGAAGCCTTCTTTTTCCCACATGTCTGGGGAGCTGGCACACCGCAGAGAAAGCACATAGGACCCAGCCTGGTGCTTCAGATCATCTTTGCTTAGTTCTGGGAAACAAGAGGGCGTCAGCAACAGGGAAAGAGGCCAGTTTTGAGGGGGAACACTGACATGCCCCTGCAGTTGCTCTTTTTCATCAGGTGCAATGGGGCAGACAAGAGAGGTGAGGACCCGCAATGGGGAAATATTATGATTATTTGATGGATTTTGTTTATATCCACCTATTGAGTCCTTCCCAAGGACCTAGGATAGGTAGCCATTTTTTAATCTTGATGCTGCGTTACAAATATCGCTGGAGTATATGCACTGTTCCTAGCAAGGCGGCCTTTTGTAATTGGCTGATGGTACTTGTGCTCATCCTGATGGTATTCAAGTGCTTTTCCAGCTGGTTTGGGATAGCACCCAAGGCCCCTATGACTATTGGTATTACTCTTGCTTTCTTTTGCCTCTGTCTTTCAATTTCTACAGGTTTTTATATTTGGTGATTTTCTCAAATAATAATAATATTTTCACAAAGTAGTTTATATAGTAAAATAAATCAAATGGTTCCCTGTCTCCAAAGCACTCATAATCCTGGGCCCAATCCTATCCAACTTTCTAGCTCTGATGCAGCCGCAATGCAGCTCCAAGGTAAGGGAAGAAACATTCCTTTATCTTAAGGAGGACTTCATGACTGCCCCACCACCACTGCAGGATATATGCCCTGTTGGCACAGCTGAATCAGTACAGGAAAGTTAGATGGGATTGCGCCCTAAATCAGTTAAACTCCCAAGGAGCAAAGCCACCACCATTTGGGTGTAGCTGGAATTGTAATCATTTGTACTATACTATATTAAATATGAAAACAACAACAACCCAGACCACGGCATTGAATTCTATGCTAATATATTGTATATTCTTTATCAGAAACAGCAAGTTTCTGTGAACCAAATCAGTTATGCAAATGCAGCATGTACAGTATTTGTTTAGTCTGCAAATATGATGCCTTCTGATGTATTATTATGCATAAATGATTTGCCTCCTATAAACTATGGGGAGGAGAAAGGAAGTATGCAAAGAACTGAAGGCCCCTCCTCCAGGGTTAGCTCACTTATAAGGTCAACTATGAAGGTCACCTCAACAGTGGTCTCACTAAGTGGGGGCAGTTTGGGCAGACTGCCCCAGGTGCCATGCACTGGGGCAGGGAGGAGGGGTGACAAGTGCGCTGCCCAGGCCCCCGCCAAGAGAAGCTCTATGCTGTGTTTGGTGATGGATGGGCCCTCCCACTTGGCTCAGAATGGCCACATATAGCACCCCCTGGAAGCAACTGGCAGTGAGTGTGATGACATCAACATTTCACTGTGGAACCACTTCTGAGAGCACTGGTTAGCACCTGCCTACAATGAGTAGTGTTCAAAGATTGCTAGATGTGAATAAAAGAAGCTAATTTCCTTGTCAACCCTAAAAAGGAGGTTGTAGAACATAAGCAGAGAGACATATGTACACCTGTGGGTTGAAAAGACTTTCCAGGGGTGTAACTAAGGGGGGAACAGAGACAAGCAGAGCTTCAGGGCTTCTCCTACAACAGGAGTGGTGATAATATCAGCAGGAGTACTCAGATGCTGCCTTTGTAACTCCCCCCCCCCCAAAGTATCTGAGCTGAGAGGATGGATCAGGCTCAACTGCAGGCAAACTGAGAATTTGTCTAGGGTTGTATGTTAATTTCTAGGTCATCATCTTTCCTAAGTGCAGTCTGAAAGATGTCACTCATTATACATTAAGGCTACAATCCTATCCTAATTTACCTGTGAGTAAGTCATGTGTTGGCAACCTTTAGTCTCGAAAGACTATGGTATCGCGCTCTGAAAAGTGGTTCTGGCACAGCGTCTAGTGTGGCTGAAAAGGCCGATTCGGGAGTGATAATCCCTTCCACACTGGGAGCAAGTGCAGTCTGTCCCTGGTCTGTCTCCCTGGCTATGGGCCTTCCTTCTTTGCCTCTTAGACTCAGACTGTTGGCCAAGTGTCTCTTCAAACTGGGAAAGGCCATGCTGCACAGCCTGCCTCCAAGCGGGCCGCTCAGAGGCCAGGGTTTCCCACCTGTTGAGGTCCACTCCTAAGGCCTTCAGATCCCTCTTGCAGATGTCCTTGTATCGCAGCTGTGGTCAACCTGTAGGGCGCTTTCCTTGCACGAGTTCTCCATAGAGGAGATCCTTTGGGATCCGGCCATCATCCATTCTTACGACATGACCGAGCCAACACAGGCGTCTCTGTTTCAGCAGTGCATACATGCTAGGGATTCCAGCACATTCCAGGACTGTGTTGTTTGGAACTTTGTCCTGCCAGGTGATGCCGAGAATGCATCGGAGGCAGCACAGGTGGAAAGCGAGTAAGTCATATTGAATACAATAGTACTTACTTTTGCATTTCTTACAGCATACAGCGGCTAGTCCTGAAATATACCTTTTCTATGTATTTTGGATTTTTTAATCCAATTTTTTAATGTCTATACATTTGTTTTAAAACTATTGCAACCCTCTCCAGGTGTTTGAGATGAAATGAGCTAGATCTTTAAATGAAGTACAGTATAATAAGTTTCAAAGTAGAAATGACTGGCAGGAGGAAAAACAACACTTTAATGGAGACATGTAAAATTGAATTTTTGTTTTCATGGTCTTAATGGGTAAGTGTGTCTGTCATGATGAGCACCTACACTTCAAAGTTTATCACTACCTCACTGGGATTGCCATTATGAATAATTGCCTTTCTTTTTTGGGCGGGAGAATGTCTCCTTTCCTGCTGGGATCTTGGACAGCCACTGTCCAGAGCAAATAATACTGGTCTAGATGACCCAGTGGTCTGATTCGGTGTAAGGCAGCCCCTTATATACCCCAACTACCCTGCACAGAGTAGATAGCAGGCACCCACATCTGTAGCTTGCCCTGCCCATGATCTGCTTGTAACCCAGGGAGACTGCACGGTGGTGGGGAGAATAGGAGAGTGATTTATAACCGGCCTAGGCTACAGGACTCATTAAAGCCTTGACCAGCTCTTTCACCAGCAAGAGTTCCCTTGGGCAAGGCCATGTCTTTATGACCCCCTCAGTTTCTCCAACACAAAGTCTATTCACAGAACATTGAATATTCCGGGAACATTACACAGCCTGGCTTAAGGTGAGGGAATGTCAGAGAAGGCCTTATTGTGTTGTCCTGATTTGTATGCAGGGGGCACTGGCTATAAGCACAGGGGTGGGGTACGCTAGAGATCCCAGAAGTGGAATAGAGGGTAGTTGTTTGTGTCGGGGTGTGCGTGTGGAGGACAAAGGTTGAGCAGGGCACTGGGAAAGTCCAGTAAACTAATTTGGCTGGTGATGTTTGCTATGATCCAAATGGGGTAGAGACAAAGTTAAGAAACTCTGAAGCAATTTGATGGGAAATGAACTAGAACCTATGCTGTGGGGAAGAGAAGGTGAACTAAGGATGTGACTACTATATAGGAAGAAAAGGTGCCAAGTGGCTCCTTCTCTGTCTCCATGTGGGGACAGAAGATACTGAAATCATGGAGGTTTTCCAGAACATCCCTGGGCAACAGAGGTATCCCTGGGGTGGATGCCACCTGGTATGGTAGTTACCTGGGAAAGCCAGGATTCTGGAAGTTCAGGGGTGACGTAATGACATAATCACATTGCCTCTGACCTTCTGGGCGATCATATAGCTTTAAATGAGAAAAGCCTGCCTCTGGATCACCTCCATTCAGCAATCTTTGGCCTGTTCCAGGCCCAGTTGCTTAATGTTCTTACTAGCGAGTGGTGAAAACACAATCATTGGTGAAAGCATGAGGCAGCTGGGCCCAGAGCAGGCCAAAGATAATCAAATGAAGGCTCAGGTGGTGAGGTGTCACCTCTCCTGAGGGCGACACCCAGTGCAGCCCGCCCCCTCTACTCCCCGCCTTTTGACACCACTGCCAGGCAAACAATCCTGGATTATTAACCTTGGGTGCAGGACTGGCCCAACCCTGGTGCCAGCTCAGCATTTGATATACCTTCTCAGGGGTGAGGAAGTCTTGGGCCAGCCCTGACTAAATGCAAAAAAGCCCCACCACAGGACTAAAGGTGCCCTGAAGATGATATCCTCTAGCCCAGTGGTTCTCACACATTTAGCACCTGAACCCACTTTTTAGAATGAGAATCTGTCATGACCCACCAGAAGTGATGTCATGACTGGAAGTGACATCATCAAACAGGAAAATTTTTTTAACGATCCTAGGTTGCAATCCTACCCACATTTCTTCTTCTTCTTCTTCTTCTTCTTCTTCTTCTTCTTCTTCTTCATAATAATAATAATAATAATAATAATAATAATAATAATACCCAGGATTACTTACCCAGGATTAAGTCCCATTGACTATCATTGTTAAAAGAATATACATAGTAGCTTGTTAAAAGCACAGGTCTGAAACACTTCCCCAAATTCAGTCACATACCAGGGTAGCATCAAGTCTAATATATTCAAAATAAAATATTGAAATGAATGGGGACCAGAAGCCCACTGAAATGAATGGGGACCCACCTGAAATTGACTTGTGACCCACCTAGTGGTTTGTGATCCACAGTTTGAGAAACACTGCTCTAGCCCTCACGGACCTGTTGCAGATTAAGTTCAGGAAACAGCTATGCCTCCTTTCTTAGGACATTCAAGAATCCAGCTTCTCGAATGGTGGAAGCAGAGCGTCTGTGGCAAGGGGGTCAGAAAGAAGCTTGGCTAAGAGGTAAAAGTCACACAAAGTCTGAAGAGGACCTGTTGTTTGTATATTGCTGTTATGAAAATAACCAAATCCTGGAGTAAGCATCTATAGTAATCTATCCATCCCCCCACCCTCCCTCCATCTCCCCCCTCTCTGCAGTGTCTTATTTTCGGTGTTTTATTCTCACAGTTTCACTGTAGCCACAGCCACTCTGGGACCAATTAGCAAAAGCTTCACTGTTGCTTCCTGCTACAACGAAGGACAGCTTTCACTCCCGGCTTCCTGGGGCTGGATTTGAACTGTTGGCCTGAAAATCTCCTGAACTCAGCACTGGGCAAAAAGACTGGGCTTGGAGGATGGCCCTCCTTCAGAATTGACTTCAGATGGATTTTGAAAGAAAGACTTTCAAGGAGCTCTCTCTGGGATTGGTCGTCCCTGCTTCCAAGTCTCACAGAGGCCTTGTCCGTCGTCTCTGTCCCCCCCCCCCCATCCTCCTGGTTAGTAGTGCCAATCCAGCCAGGGATTCTGGAGGTAGCCATGACATCAGGATCGGCTGAGGGGAATCCGAAACACTAATGAGGCTGCCGAGAACTCACAAGGCTTTATTTGTTCCCAGCCAAATGACGTAGGGGGACGGCCACTTTTGTGTTCTCTCTTGGGTGGCATAATTGATGGGAGTTCAGAGAAGGTGCCAGAAAACATGGTGGGGTTGTAAAGATGGGGAGGGGCAGGCATCTTTCTGGCAGACAAACAGACTCCAGTCCATGTGGTTTGTAAAACAACAGCCAGCTAAGGACATCTGGTAACCTAGGAGGACTTTATATAGGCCTGTCAACCAATTAAGAATATTTTGTGTTGATCAGCTGAGTGCCTTTTACATGATCACTCAGTGAAATTTAAATGCATGGAATATTACCAGTAGTTCAGAACAAGTGTTATTTGATTTATTAATGGAAACTCAGAGGACTTACTATTTAATAAACAAACAAAAATGACCACTCATGGGTAGGTTATCTTTTAATAGTTCTTTTTCCATTGCTTATGACGATAATACACCAGGCCTCAAAAATGAACATGTTTCCTCTTAACTCTCAGCCATGCTGATTCAGTTTTGTCCCCGCTAATGGGTAAAGCTCTTTTCATTTACTGCCTTTGTTTATTTATTACTTTTATAAGCCACTTTTTAGTTCAGAAAAGCAGAAAACAACAACCATTTCCAATAATGGAGTGTGAACCGCATCTTAATACACGATGAATCCAAGTAATTGAATAACTTATACATAGAGGTGCTTTTGTTAAAAACACATAAAAACATAAAACACTGCATAATGGTGTTTAAGGGCCCAATCCAATGGTCCACACCACGCCTCCGCGGCGTGGACCACAGTCGCAAACGTGCCGTAAGACACGTTTGCGGGGCTTACTGCTGGGCTCCCGCCAGAGGTGGCTCAGCTTAGGCCAGTGCTGGGCCACTCCCGGCGGGCGCCCACATTCCGCAGCTCGGCGGTGACTGCGACCGCCAGGCTGCGTAACGGGAAATGGGGGTGTTCCTGGGGGTATGGAGGAGGCATTTCAGGGAGGGGGGAGGCGTGGTTGGGGGCGTTTCCAGGGGCGGGGGAGAGGCAGGTCTGTGGAGCCGAACTCCACAGGATCCAGGGTGCTCGGGCAGGGCTGCTCGCCCTACACGAGCACCTTCACTTTAGCGGTGACCAAACAGTCACCGCTAAAGTGAGTAGTCCCATTGCGGGACTGCTTCCCTTACTCGGGGGAAGGGGACAAACTTCCCCTTCTCCCAAGGAGCCTCCCGCAGTAGCACGGGAGGCTCTGGATCCGGTGGGAGCCCTTTTTGGAGCCGCCGGGTCCCGCAGCTCCGGGTAGCTCAGGATTGGGCTGCCCGACATTTTCCAAAAATTAAAATAGATCACTTTTCCATTTAGAAATAATACTGTGGCTGCATCAGCTGACACTCTGTCACCTACATCACCTACCTAGTATACTTTAAAAGCATTTAAAATTAATAAAAATGAGAACTTGGAATGAGAACGTAGAATAAAAACACGTAACACCACTTTCTGCTTCTTTCATTGTTTTCAAATCACTAATTCAGAGAAAAAAAGAAAACCATTTTCAAAAACCCCTACAATTGAACCAGTCAATTCAAGCAGGTGATTGATTTGTGGAAATGGGGAGGGATACCGCAAATGCTAGGAAAGGGACTTGCATCAAGTCATCTTGAGTTAATTTGGCAAATGCTTGCTTCTATCATTTCACCAACCAATCACTCATTTTCCACTATGTATATCGCAAGCATAAACCTAGTGGATACTAAGGTACATGAAATTGTCTGTTGCATATTAGGT
This sequence comes from Tiliqua scincoides, assembly GCF_035046505.1. Lineage (NCBI taxonomy): Eukaryota > Metazoa > Chordata > Lepidosauria > Squamata > Scincidae > Tiliqua > Tiliqua scincoides. The sequence continues at coordinate 78,578,471 of NC_089825.1, forward strand.
ATCACTTCAGGTGATACCTCAATTTTCAGGTATCACTAGGTGATATCTCACTTTTTTTTTTTTTTAAATGTTGGACTTACCTAAGCAGTCACCTATCCAGACACTGGCTAGACATAGGCCAGCTGAGTTTCAGCAAAGCAGCTACATCATATGCTTTTGGGTCATAGCAAGGGAATACTCTGATTGTTGCCATTTGAAATTACAGAAAGACAGAAGAGAAAAAGAATGGAACCCAAACAGGCATTTGCAACGCTATAGTCCAATCCACCATATAGTGAAATGGCAGGACAACTTGTCCTATGTGATAGTGAAGGTTTCTCTATGTATTTTTTTTTAAATATGGAGAGAAGTGTGCACTTCAGTGCTGTGAATGAGAGATCCACAAAGCCTTCAAAAGGAAAAATGGGTGATAGAAGAGTGGGGAGAGGCATTCCAGATATTTTGCTGGAAGGGCAGGGCACCAAAATTATGCTGGCAGAAGTGGTTGGGACTCATGGGGTGGTGGTAGTGATGGCTGAGCTGACAGCATGGGCACAAGCCAATAGCTGCCTGTGACATTAGTGTAAAGCAGTACGCACCGTGCTTTGCATACAAAAGTTGCATAAGGGGAAAACAAACTTCAAATTCACAGAAACGTAATACTGCAGGGGGGTTAGTGTTGGGGAAAAATATGGGTTCCCTGTACTTGGTAGTAGTGGAGGCTAGGAGAGTACATACAACTTATGTACTGTACATTCCATACTCAGAAGGAACAATCTAGATATCAACAAATTGCCAACAAATTTTTAAAAAGTGGAGAGAGATGTGGGCTCTGTCCTTTTCTGGCAATTGGCCCAAAAGCAAAAATACCAGCTGGCCCATTTCTTTTTCTGCTTGGTTGAAAATGCCAAGATTGAATTGAAAGGCCATGGAATAACTAGACAAATTATCAGACAGCAATGCCGTAAAATGACCACTAGGTGGCACCGAACACTCACCACAATTGAACAATTCACCTGCCCTGCTTCAAATGAAAGTGCCTGTTCCCAGAGGCCTGACTCGAATCAGAGCTCCTGCTAGGGATCACTTGATCAGCAAGAGAGTTTGTTTGTTGCTAGCTAACCTCTGATGCAGGGGGAATAGATGCAAAAGGAAAAGTCTCTTTATATATTTTTTGTTTCCTGGCCCAAAGCAAACCATTTTGTAGGTTAAAATGCACAGCTGCAAAATGAGCTGCTAGACCAGAGAAGAGCACTCTTGCAATGGCTCAAACCCTCTGCTAAACCTGAGCTGCCAGGTAGAGACTTGCCAGAGGGCTGGCTAAGCATGAGGCATCATCTCAGAATGTACTAACAGAGCATAGTGGAAAGCCTCAACCTTAATCAATTGTTTTACTGCTATTTTAGGCTGCAATCTTATCCACACTTTCCTGGGAGTAAGCTCCATTGACTATAATGGGACTTACTTCTGAGTAGACAGGCATACAATTGGGCTCTAAATCTGCTGGACAATTTTGTTGCATTGGTCATTCTCATTCTTCTTTATTCTTAAATATTCTCCATTTTTTATTGCGTGTTGCTTGCATATTTTAAAATACAAACGTGGCCTATGAATATCTTGAAAAAAATAAAGTAAGTAATGATGGCAAGGTGCAGAATCATCTTTAGACTTAGTATGCTTGAAAGAATACACTTGAGAGCAGTGGTTCTTACATTGTGCTCCACAGTAACCAGTACACCCTGGTACACTTTTTCAGGCAGTCCCAGAGAGAACAAATGAAAAAAAGGAAGAAAATACTGAAGATCCAGAAGCACCTGTGCAATGTAATTCCATGATCGTCTACCTAAAAGTAAGTCCCACTTACTTCAATTAGACTTATATCCAGGAATAGAAAAAAAATGTAGAATTGTATTTTCAGCCAAAGTGGTAACCCACTTTTTGTTTCACCAGAAAAGTGGCTTGCCTGTTCATCAAGGGTTCAAATGGCTCTAGTGGAAACTTCAAGGAAGCCCTCAGCCATATGCACAAGATCTTCCAACACCTGTAGTGTCATGCCAAATACTGCCCTTCGTGATGTGCCAATGTCTGCTCCTCTCACTCCCTGGTTTAGAAAAGAGCAAGATGAAGCAGAAGAGGAAGTGTGGAGGAGAGTGGTGGGCTGGAGCACTGCCCCTCTAGCCTGTTGCTCCTCAACGCTTCCTCTTCTGCAGTAGAGGAGCCTGGGGGGGGGGCAGAACTGTAAATCCTGCCTGGCTCCAAAACTCACTGAGTAAGCGGCCCCTCCCCTTCATTCTTGGGGCCATTCTGAGGAGCAAAAGCAACACAGAGGCGACTCCTCCGCATTGCTTTCACCTCCCCCCAGAAGGCTCCTAGAGCAGTGGGGAGCCATGTGGCACTTACAGCTCTGTGCCCCTAGTTCCACTACTGCTCTTCTCTCTTCCTTTTTCAGTTAAGGGGGTGGGAAGAGGAGAAGCAGTGGAGGAGAGTGAGCTGATGGAGGTGGGTACCCCCACCCACTCTGCTGCTTGAGATGACTGCCTAGGTTGGCTTCATGGATGGGCTGGCCTTGGTCCTCTCCCAGCCAGGCTGCCACAAAAACATAAACACTGTAGTTATGTATTGATGCAGAGGCCTTCTCTTTTGGGGTAGTGCACAAAGAATAAGCATGCCAGGAAAATAGCAGTTCTCAATTCAGTGAAGGTCAAGAACCTCTGATCTGAAGAACTGTGTTTCTCTAACACGGTCAAGGTGTTGTTATTATCAAGGTGTTATCATCACAGTTAAGGGGAAGGTAATTCATTAGTCCTACAGCAACTGTAAGGGCTGAAAAGTAGCCCTCTGTAACTCAGAGGCAATTAGAACATCTGTGAGCAAGGCCACATTCACAAGTGTATTCTTGGATGTCACTTGGAAACTCTTGGCCCTGTTTGGATGGGGAACGGATATCTTGACATGGCTGAGGCTTGGATTTTGGCTGTTGTCTTCCAGTTCAGTCAGTTTGGAGCTATTGCCTCAAACCCATCAGGCATGATCCAGCCAAGATAAACTCATCTTCATCACCCATCTCATCTGTCATCCAAGTGGCTCAGCATACTGCATCTGGATGAGACTTATAAATCCCATTTTATCCTCAGTCATGTGACAAGAACACTCGATCCCAGCAAGTCAAGATGCCTGACTGGGGCCCCCTTCCTAAATTTTCCTATAAACCAGATGTAACAATATTTTTAAAACAAGTGCAATCATTTTAAGTTAGCATGGCTGTAGACTGAGATGGATGTCCCCACGTTTATTTTGTAAGAAATTCGATTTGTACTGTATAGTTTGTTCTGTCATGGGGATTCCCTCTCCCACCCCCACCCTGGCCGCCACCACCGCCTCCTCTCTCCTCAGGCCTGGTTGGGAGAGATGGAGCCTGTATGGTGTAGTGCAGTGGTTCAGGAGTTGAACTTAGACCTGAAAGATCCAGATCCAAGCCTCTTCTCAGCCATGAAGCTTCCTGGGTGACGCTGAGCCAGTCACTATTTCAGCCTCGCCTACCTCACAGGGTTGTTGTGAGGACAAAAGGAGAGGGTTAACTATATCCACCGTTCCGATCTCCTTGGAGGAAGGTGAATCCAAGTGGAAAGATAAACTTGGATCCACTGGCCATACTGGCTGCTGTTGTGCAAGCTCTCTCTCTCTCTCTTGATCCTATTGATTCTCTCTCCATTCTGTTGATCCTATTCATTCTGTTTCAGGGGTGGAATGAAGCATTGAACCGAACTGCAGCTCAACAGGACCTGGCTGGATCCTGTCCACCTTCTGCAAGCCAGTCATTCCGATTCCAGAGCATCTCTCTCTGCCCTGTCAGGTGCAGCTGCTTAATTGCCTCCCTTCTTCCTCTTCCTCTTCCCAGATGGAGGAGAGAGGGCTGCACCGAGGCGGGCTTGTGATCTCCCAGGGGGACGGAGCAAGGAGAACCCCCCACGTGCCCCCCCCAACATGCCAGTCACTCCTGGTCAGGGCAGAGACCCGATCGAAGTGTCCTCCTCTTCCCCCCCCCTTCTAATGAGCGTTCCAGCCTGGGAGGGAGGTGGAAGTTCTAATTACCATCTCCTCTGCCTGGAACAATGCAAATCTGGGCCCATCTGCGGCCACAAGGCAAGCCCTCCAAGAAACTAGGTCGGGAAGCAGGGGGTGGGTGGGGAGGGAGAGTTCTCTCTCTCACACACACACTTCTATGGGGGGAGACATCTCCCCAGAGACAGACTGACTGATCCCCGGAGCTCACCAAGGACTGGCTGTCAGAAGAAGTTCCATCACCACCAACCAGGACCCAAGGAAATGAGACTGCTTAATGCACTTAGGACAGCATGCGAGTTTAATAGGCTGCCCTCCTTTCCTCCCCCCTTCCACTGTATCCCTTCTTTTTTAATACACCTGCCAGCAGCAGATTTGGCCTGCTCAGAAAAGATGGCATAAACAGGCTCCCATTTACACAAAGAAAGGACAAATTGGAGGGAGGGTGGCTGAGGTTTGCTCTGATTGATAACTGGAGACTTCTGGGGGGGGGGGAGAGGAATGTTCCTTTCCACCTCCACACACCAGGGACATGTGATGGGTAGGGAGGCAGGTGAGGCAGAGCCTCCCCACTGAACTCCTTTGAAAGGTGCCACTGCCCTGTGAGGTGCTCAAGCACACCTTTTTTTCTCCCTTGTCCTATAATGTCTGTTGCAGGGGTCTCTGAACTTTTTGGCCAGAGGGCTACATCAAATATCTGGCATAGTGTTGAGGATTGGAAAAATAAAAACATTTTGAATATAAAATTTAAGCATATACATTAGAAAGCCTAAGGCTTTCAAATAGCCCCCAAAATCAGGTTTTTCAGGAAAACCAGGAAGTGATGCTAGACCTTTAGAAGGCATTCTGAGGGTAGGTGTATGGCCTCCCCAGCCCTCACAACACTCTCCAGACATGACTTCCAATAGACCAGAGGCTTGCAGGGGATCAGAGGTTTGCCACGGGCCAGATAGAGGCTCACCATGGGCCGCATCTGACCCCTGGACTGGGGTTTGGAGACCCCCTGGTCTATTGGAATGCACAGCAAGACACTGCCCTAGGACTCGGCTCAGAAGTACAGGGCTCATATAAGCCTTCTTCCCTAGGCTGAATTTGGCAAGGCCTCTGGTCCCATCCTGTTGCAGTTTCAAGCAAGGTTTTCTGTTCTTTATTGTTGATACTTTGTATTTATTCTTGGTTGCTGGGTATTCCAACAGTGCAACTGTCACAAATCAATGAATGAAGCTTTCTTCACAACCATTGCCATTATATCAAGCACGCATCAAGGTTATTTTTGGGTTGTTTGCCGCCACAAGGAATGGTGGGTGTTTCACTCCCAAAGGAGAGAGGGAAAAATATTTCCCAAACTGCTGTGATGTTGGAGAAGCAGAGAAGGAAAGTTTGCTATTTATCTGGGTGGTAGAATGGCCATTTAAATCAGGCCATTTAAACTGGTTCCAGGTTGTTATACCAGCTCACTTGCTAATTCCATCCCCGTGCTTTGCCTTGCACCTTTCTCTCACTCATCCATCACATCTACACTACAACCACAGTCATGTTCAGCTTTCTCACAAAGCAGTCAAGGAATTCTAGTTTGCCAGCATGCTGACAATTCTGTTAGAGATCCCTGGAAAAGGAGTGGTGAGCGTAAAAAAACCATTGCAAGTTTGGACTGTAAAAACATGCCTTTGGATCATAATTTACATCACAGAGGCCCTCTCATGGACTATTAACACCAGTATGTTGATAAAAAAGGCACAAAAGCGGTTATACTTTCTGAGGAAGCTTGGGAGGTTAAATTTGTCACAGCAGCTGCTTGTGTCTTACTATTGTTGCACCATTGAGAGTGTCCTAATCTATGATATCTTGATGTGGTACGGAAATTGCTCTACAGGGGACAAAAAAAGCTCTGCAGAGAAGATTGTGCAGCACATCATCAACCTTCATCTACCAGCTTTGGAGGACATCTATATATCTTTCTGTCTGCAGAAGTCACATAGTATTCTGAGACCCCTTCCATCCGGCTCATAAGTTTTTTGAACTGTTGCCTTCGGGTAGACGATACAGAACTATTAGAGCAAGCACCACACCATTCCTGAACAGTTTTTATCCCACAGCCATAATTACGTTGAATAAGGTGATATAGTTGTTACCATGCTCCTGGGCATTATGGTCTGTTATACTTTTTTTATATTATGATGCATGTTGTATAGAATGTGTGGGTGAGTGTGTAGAATGTGATTGTTGGAATTGTAGTATATATTTATGCTTGTATCTCAAAGGTGCATAAATTTTGTTGTGCTGTAGCACAATGACAATAAAGTTACTACTACTACTACCAATTTGAATACAGAACCGAGGCACATGTGGTTTCAAGGCTGCATAAATGGCTCTGGCTTTATCAGGTACCTACATAGCTCTTTTATTTTGGCAACAATGAGAGACAGCACCTTGCACATCCCTCCTTTGCTCTGTTCTAAAGAGAAGTGATGTACAATTTTCTCACAAGAACCCAGAACAGAACCATGTTGCCATCATGTCTGTGAAGACCAAACATTCTCTTTTCCCTGGAATTTTTTTAAATAAAAAGATGCTTTGGAAAGCTGTGATTTGGGGGGAGGGAACTTCTTGACCCTTCCCTGCCATGCCATTTGTCTGTTACAAAATAGTCCCCTAGGAGGGAAGAAGTATAAGGCCTGTATATTTCTTCATCTGGAAACAGGAAAACAGGTTGGCACAGATACATTTTTAGTGGGCAAGGAGCAAAAGGAGGACTTGTCAAGCAGCCCCCCCCCCACAACCTCAGACTTTCAAGGCTGCTTTTCATTTAAAAAAATGGGGGGAGAGATACAGTGCTAGGTGGCATCCAATTTGATGCAACATTTGCAAGTCCCAAAGCTCCAGTGCAGTGACAAGGTGCTAAAATTGTCAGTGCAGCGATAAGACACACCACCAATATTTTGACAACTGACAAGGTACACCGTGCTGCTAGTTAGGGACTCACATCCTCCAATGGTCACCTTAATATATGACTAGAAGTGTTTATTTCTGGTAAGTAAGATAGGATTACAGCTTAAGTCAGTGGTTCCCGAGCTGGGGCTCCCTGGGGAGCCATGGAAACCAGTCAGGAGAGCTGCAGAATCCTTGCAAAAAAAACAAAAAACAAAACCCACCATCCTATACAATGTTTCGGATTGTAGCCCCAATGGGAAGCCACAGCCAATAGCCCAGTAGGTCAAGGGAGCCACCAGTCAAAAAGGTTTTGGAACCACTGGCCTAAGGCTTACTGAACACAATGGGCTTACTTCTGAGTAAGGTAAAAACTCCATTTTCAGACATCTCTATATATGATCCTCGCCCAAACTCCCATGGTACACCTTTGGATCATTCATGGTACCCCACTGTGCTGTGGCACAATGGTTGAAAATTTCTGCTCCAGTGCCTCCCTCACTTGCCAGACCCAGAATCAGTAGCAGGGTGCAGTCAACACAAGATCTAGGACCTCGTAGGACAAAGAACATCCTTGATTCTTGTTGTTCCCTAACAGTTTATTTAAAAATATATATTGTTTCTTTGGCCTCCATTAATTAATAGTAGCTATGCAAGCCAGGTTTACACGAAAGCTAAAGTCAGAAGGCACAGAGACAGTTTGTCAGTTATTCGTATGACAGACAGAGATGATAGGATAGAGAGGGAGAGTTTTGAGTGATAATTTTCAAGGCAGCATTAGTACAGAACCATCATGGAGCAAGACACAGCTGAAGATGGTGCGGAGCCTCCAGGACGACAGAATCTTTCTAACGCCATTTCCACATGAGGTTGTAAGAGGCAGCTCCTGCAGAGAAAACAAAGCGTAGAAGGAGGGCAAGTCTACCAATAGTGACCTATCCAAGGACACATGGAAACATCTCTGATGGTCTCCAACTCAGTTCTAGCCAATAAAATCAGAATGTGCTGATTTGGGAGTGCCTGCCTAGCACCTGATAGCACACATAGTTTCAAGGAGCCAAGCTGCTGCAAGCAAGACTTAGGGGTGAAGTTGTACCAGTTGGAAAGTAGTAGGGCCAGATTGAAGTGCCCTTACCACGTTCAACATAGGCATACCTTTTTCACTCCATTCCTGTGTTCTGACAAAATGGTTCTGCCAGGTTGCAGGATGGGAAAGCACCAATTGACCAGTGTCTGTGATGTCACACATCCTTCCAGAACCTGGAGCAGTTTTGCTACAAGTATTAAATGGTGTGCTTTTTTTTTTTGGAGGGGGGGAAATAAAGGAATCTTAAATCTAATTGCTCCTTTAACATAAAGTTGGTGATTAGCCTGCCTGAAGCATCAGGGCTGGGGGAGTTCTGACAGCTAAGCAGCTTTCAGTTAGCTGGTATTTATGCCTGTTGTGCAAAGTTGGGCTCACACCATGGATGGAGAACCTGCTATAACTGCTCTTTACATATTAAGTCCTTGATTCTAAATTTTGTGACTTTTGGTTCAGTCCCTTCCCTCCAACCACATGAAAAAAAGGATAGGACAGGATAGAAGATGCTGGGGCACCACTGAAACTGCCCAGTTGTTTGCCCATGTTATGGATATGTTTTTGTAAACCAAGACAAAACATTCCCAGAAGGACAGCCAAATTCTGTGAAGGCACTTTTGAGTTCCCCCAGAATTCCACCTGGTTGTTTCTTCCCCAGAATTCCTTCCACACAGTGGCAATCCTGGCCCCAGCACTGCCCAAGACCGAAGGCTGCCACCCCCCCACTAGCAGAGTTGCCGCCCCACCTCCGTTCTGGAGGTGGGGTGGCAGCACACACCCTTCCCAACCCTCTGAAGGCCTTGTAAAGACATCGGAGGAAACTGGAAGTGATGTTTTAATGCGCTTAGAAGGTCCCATCCAAGGTCCCATGTTTTTGGCCCTCTGAGGACTTTACAAGGCCTTGGGGGGTGGACAGTGGCGCAGCACTGCCCCTCCTAGCCTGGCATCCAGGGCACCTGTTTCCCCTCAGGTATGCCACCACTGAAGTGGCTGGAAGCAACTGCTACACACAGTTTGCTTGCCAATCACAGAGCTCCTTATCCAGCTTTGTCAAATGTGGTACGCAAGCTCTCTGGGGCAAGGACCTTGTTGCTTCTACTGTTCTGGGTAGCAACTAGTACCATAGCAGCACTACAAACAAAATGGGACAATAGCCTTGCCTTGTAGAGAGGAAGCATTTATTGACTCTGCAGTAGGCAGAGCCAGCAGGAGAAAACCTACTCATGGGTAGGGTTGTGCAGTGTTTTAAAAAGGGGTCTGACCTCCTGACTGAGTATCACCTTAAGTCAGAGATGCCAATAATAAGATTGAATATGGCCAGTGGAAGCTCTTTATCTAGCCTGTGTGATAATTGGGCTCTCCCAGCACCACAACAGCTGCTGAGCTGCGAAGTGATGTCTTGGCAGAAGTGGCAATGCTGAAAAGGGTGGCCTGTGTGATAATTGGGCTCTCTCGTATCTTGAAGATATGATCAGGATTTGAGTATCTTCTCTTCAGTCATTTGGAGCTAATGAGTTCCAAAATGAGAAAAAAGTGCTTATTTCTGGTCACTTCTGGCCCCCAGCAAATGCCATGAACACTCTTGGACCTGTGGATGAAATGACATCCCTGCCTTAAGTCTTCCCTTGGAAAAAGAGGAGTTTAAGTACTCTTAGGTTGAGCTTCAACTGGACTTAATTGCTTGGAACATTGGAAGCTACTTTATACTGAGTCAGCCTGTGGGTGCATCGAGATCAGGTTTGTTGATGCTGGCTGCTGAAAGTTCCAGGCAGGAAACTTTCTCTGCCCTACCTAGAGATACTGGAGATTAAACCCAAGAACTTCTGCCTGCAAAATGTGTGCTGTCACTGACATTGTGTCTCTGGTCATGTTATCACAGAGGTCTTGCCCGTTACTTTCCAGACCCAGATTACCTGGCACACTCCCGGACTGCGAAGGCTTCACCGAGCTGCCTTGTAGCCTGGCGATGCGGCTGCGTGGGGCGCCTAGCGAGTGAGAGGCCGAACTGGAAAGAGGCAAAAGGAGAGGCATGGAACCATGTCTAGTTATAGATGTAGTACAGAAAGTGAAGACTGGGGGCAGGGACAGTACTGTGTAAATTCTCTGAAAACCCCCTAAACTAAAAACAGAGGCTAGAGCAGTCGTTCTCAAACAGCGAGTCTGGGACCCACCAGTAGGTCGATCCAATTTTGGTTGATTTGCAAGACTGACAGGGCAGATTAGACTGTGCGCATCAAGGGTTAAACAAGCTGCTGGGGGGGGGGGAAACACTGCTGCCCAATCACCATTATAGCCACACCCCTGGGCATTTATAAACCAGGCAGTAGCCTCCCGGGCCTCCACTGTAGGGAACAAATGGTCTAGAGGATACATGATGGAGAATGGGGTGACTAGGATCTCAGGAGACAGAATTTATTACATACTGGTAATTTTTTGAATGCTCCACCATGTAAATTCCCTGCAGGTAAAACAATTAGCACATCAGGGGAAAAAAGGCTCTTGCTGTGTTAGTTTTCTGCTTGCAGGGCATTCTTTTTTCACGCAGGGAAGCAATCAAGAGTGGTATCCCTGGCTGTAGTCTGAAGCCTAGTCTTTGTTTCAGAATTCCTCCCTTTCTCCCTTGCATATGTGGCCCCATTGAAACTTAGCTCAAAGCTGGGAATGACATACCTTGTGGCGCGCCTCCTCTTCTGCATTGAGGCTTTGGAGGCCAAGGATGATGAACGCGGGATGGAGGAGCCCTTCATGCTGAACACTGGCATGGAAGCTCTGAAACAAATCAGATTGGACAAATAATGCAAGACCACACATTAACTGAATCTGGATGTTGTGTTCCCCCCCCCCACCATGAGAGAAAGCTCTGGTTATCAGTGGCACTCAAGGAGGTGCAGAACAAAGGCAGGATTTTGTCAAAAAATCAAGGTCAACAAATCTTGACGACCTGAACCTGTCACACAATGTGAAAGCTGAGTCACACAGCTTTTCTGAGGCCACTTTGGCTCTGTTTGGCCTATCAATGTTGAAGCTGTTCCCAAATTTAAGGAGAAATATGAAAAATGGTCTTCCAAAAGAGTGGTAGATTTTATTATCATTCTTAAAGTATTACTGTACTTTTTTCAGGATGACATTTTTGCATCTGATCACTAGCCAATGGTGAAGCGTACTGAATTTGAAGGATTTACCAACAAAAACCAGATTTGTTGATTTTGTGGTCCTAGTTCCCTAATCTGGAGATGTCAAGGATCAAATCTAGGGCCATATAAAAAGCTGCTATGATATTTTTATCTGGGTTTTCCTCCAAGGATTTTAGGGCAACATACATAATTCTCCCTCCATTTTATCCCAACAGCCACCCTGCAAGGTGACTGGCCCCAATCATCCAATAAGCTCCATAGCTTAGTGGAGATTTGAACCTAGGTTTCCCCAGTCATAACCTAACCTGTATACTACAAAGCATGTGCTCTAACTTTCAACATTCAGCCTGCTAACAGGGTCATGCCATAGAACTAAAACTCGACAAGCCGTCATGCCTAATTTTGTTAAATGTCTTTTTAGCACCTAGGAAGTTACCTTATGGCAAGTCAGACCACTAGTTCATCCAGCTCAGTGAGGTTAACACTGACTGGTTTCAGCTTTCCAGGCTTTCATAGGGGTCTTTCTTTGGAGATCCCAGGGATTGAATTGGAGACCTGCCCAACTTGCACCTTGGTTCCTTTCCAGTGGTTTGTATGGAAGTCGGAGTGGACATGAGTTGGAACAGCACTACTGCACTTGCACAAGAACACAAGACTGGGCCTGTGCGAAAATGTAGGTGCAGCCATTGTACACTGGGATGTCCATAAGTCAGGGACCCAGTGTATGGTTATAAATAGCTCAGTGGCACCCACCTGGGTATGAGAGGTGCCCCTTGGTGGTTAGAGAAGTGCTGGACATTCTCCCAAGCGGGAAATTCAGGAGCACAGAGCTTCGACTGGGGAGGACAGGGATCTTCACCGAGGTCAAAGGTGGTGTTCAGGCCTCGGGGAGGAGCTGGTGTTGAGCAATTCTGGGCCTCTGACGTGGCCAGGGGTACCCGGCACTTAGTGACAGTCTGTGGGCAGACCTGTGGGGTATGGAGGTTGGTTGGACTGGGAGATTTCACTTTAACAGGAGTGCTGGTGCAATCCACGTGTGCAAAGGCTGCCCATTCCTTCAGGGGGGCCAGTTCCTGGGGAGATGGGCAGGCTTTCCTCCTGCGCTTTGCCCGCCCCTTTTGGGCAGAAGGGGGACTCCTTTGAGACGGTGTTGTGCTCTCTGTCGACTTCCTCCTCTTCTTTGTTGGGAGGCGAGGGGTCTTGAAGACTGTGCTTTGGACGTGCATGGCCTCTGGAGGAGCAAGCAGAGTTCCAGAACTGCACACCAGATTGGCACACTCTGATGTGGGATGGGGAGCCGGGAGCATTGCTGCAGTGGAGATAAAGAAAGCAAGAAAAAGTTGCTGTGCTCACACATGCACATGGCCTAAACCCTGCCATCAGAAAGCCCCATTCCTGTTGATTCAATGCTCAGCCTCCCTGCTGCTCACCATTATCCACCAGATTTTGCACTTCAGGACCCAGGTCAACTTGGGTCCCCACGCCCAGCTTCTCAACTTGTCCCTCTGCAGGAGAAGCCTTGGAGCTCTCACCAGAATCCCTCTGAACCAAGCAGTTCACCTCTTCAAACTCTGCTATCGTATCTGAGGTGAGGAGGTTGGCGGCTTTCAGTAGAGCATACTGCCTTTGCGCCACGCGTAAGATGGTGGCCGCTAGCCTGGAATTAAACAAAAAGACCACAGAATCACAACTGGAGAATACCTGGGCAGTGGTACATGCAGTAAAAAGAAACTGGGGGGTGGGCTATTGACTCCTCCGCATCCCTTTCCCCATCAAGAAAGTTCCTGTGTTTCCAGCTCAGGAGAATACTCAGTCCTTTCACACCAGGTGACTGCCTCTAAGGGTCAAACTACCACTATGTGCCTTGCCCTGGTCTCTTCTTTTCATTCCATAAGCACCAGCTGAAGGAGGAGACATCTAGATCAGGCCTGTGGTGTGAGTGACAGGGATTTTAACCCTTTCTCCCTTCAAAGTCCTAGTCTCATCATGCTGCCCACCCCTAACTAATTAGGGAATAAGAAGCAAGGATGCCAAGGCCACGCACATGTTAACCACAATGCGATGGTTCGGCCTCAGGCAGCTCTCTAGTGATCCTTCCTCTTTTTAATGCTGTTACCCAAAGACTCCATCACTAATGAATGGAATTTGTTGTCACATGATGTGGCAATGGCCACTAGCGTACAGGGCTGGAAAATAACTTTTCCCACATACGGACACATCAGCAGCTGCCAAGGGCAATAGCTAGGGAGACATTACCCATGTTCAAGGATGGTATGCTTCCAAGTACAGCAATATCTTGCACTTTCATCTGGTTAGGGACCAGAACTTGGATGAAAGTTAAAAAATGGAGGAATGTCAAAGCATAGCCTTATTTAGCGTGTTAATTTATCTTGGCAGGTGAAAAATGTAAACAACTATATAACACATGTGAATGTGTGTGAAACAAACAGAAACAAAACTAAAACATAACATTGACAAACGTCATGGGAGGTTGGATGAAACTGGACAAAAGAGGAAAGCACATGGATGAAATTTGAAATGTGGTTGATTGTAAGTGACTAAAAAAGCAAAGTGAAGGTATTGCTGTAATGGCTCCTGTGGGGAGGTGTGAACTATTCACTTTCATGCCCTGGTTGCAGGCTTTCCAGAGTCATCTGGTTGGCTGCTGTGGAGGACAAAATGCTGGGCCTGAGGGTCCTCTCGTCTGACCCAGCAGGGATCTTCTGATGCAACGCATTCATTGTGGTACGCAAGGCTGCAGGCTTTGCTTACTCTCTGCCCGGAACAGAAGGGGTGGGAAGATGTTGCCTCACCTCTCCAGTTGCTGTTTGTCCATTTCCTGCAACCAAGCTCTCAGCTTCTCCTCTTCTTTTGCCGGATTTGAAGACTCTATGCTTGAACATCCAGGTTGCTTTTCCGATTCCTGAATTCATCCAGTGCAAGCAAAAGGCAGAGGGGGGTATGCAACTGTAGGATTTATACTACTTAGCAGAGTCTAAAATATGCCCATTTCTCATGAGCTCCCACCCAGCAATTGGTTGAGTTGCTGTGATGTCATGAACACTCAACATTCCCCTGACATTCTGGAGAGGAAGAGACACCCTATGCATGTTAACCAAGCATCCATAATCCATGCACCAGTCACCCTCTGACAAGAAGAGTATCCAGCAGCACACATCCGGAGACACTGTGGAGTGGGGAAGGTAAGGAACAGCAAGAGTCTCTTTGTGCTATTTCTTATTTTCTCCAAAACACCATGCAAATGGAAGAAACTTCACCTCTCCTTTGAGGATTCTGGCAAATGCAGGAGGCTTGGGAGAGAGGCAGGGTGCATCTTTTCATTTCCACTGAGGTTTGAAGAAAGAGCCAATTCTTATCTTCTCTGTGGCCCAGCACAAAATGAGAGAAATCCCTGCCTTTCCCCCTCAAGCTTCTCTGCACATGCCAATGGACTTGGATGGGGAGAAGTGTTTGCCTGGTGGTAAGCAGAGTTTGGGGAACCTTCATGTTGACACATAGTTCTGTGAGGGAAATAGGCTGCTTTGACTAAGAGCAAAATTTGCACAAGTGGAAAGCTTACAGGAGGAGATTGGTTAGACTGGAAGGAAGAAAGGACAGAGAAAGGGGACATAAATGAGAGAGCCCAAGAGGTGGGGAGGCTAGGAGACAGGAAACACAGTAACCTATGGAAAAGGACAGGGGAAGTATTTGGATGGGGCTCAAAGTAAGGACAGTCAGAGGAAACAGAGACTCAAGGAGAAAAGGACTAGGAAGGCTAAAAGAAGGCCTAGTAGCTGACCACCAACACACCTCGTCTTGACTTAAGACACGCCACACAACCCCACACGCCCTTACCTGTTCTATTTTGCTTTTTCTTGAGCGAGAAGGGCTGCAATTTGGTTTCAACAGCTGCAAGGGTGTCATTGTCTCAGCATCACTCACATTTGGGATGTCACAGCCCAAACCAGCCTCCTTTAACCTGTAGCAGGCACAAGGGGACAGGTAAATTGAGAGGATTACCAGTAATCAACTGTTCATACCAAGTTGGTGGCCCCGCCCACCCTCTGTGCAGAGGAATCACTGGGTCCACACTTCATTTGAGCCTTTCTTAGAAATTTTCACTGAACAGGGAAGGATGAGACACGTGGGTCCAACCTATAACATGGTGCGAGGAGACTTGCTTCCATTTATGACTCTACTCACTATTTGGGCCTCACATTTACTCCTGGACTCTCATATCATCAGTGTAATACTTAGCACTTATATACCAGTTTAGAGTATTCAGAGCACTTTGCACCATCTTATTGTAAACTTTACAACAACCTAGTAATGTAGCTGGTATAATCCCCATGCTGCAGATGGGGGTGCTGAGAGAGAGAGAGAGAGAGAGAGAGAGAGAGAGAGAGAGAGAGAGACTGACTTGCCAAAGGCCACCTACACAATTCATGGCAGGGGTGATACCCAAACTGAGAAATTCCAGTTTCATAGTTCAGTCCTGGACACTACACTAGCTCTCATTCTCTGCCCCATACTTCTCCCACCCTGGGCAGGCACCTGATTGTCTCTACCCTTCTTCTTACTGGAGGGTACAATCAGCAAACACTGGATTGTCTGGACAACATCCTTCTCACAGTGGACTCCCCAACACTGGGAATTACCAAGAGTATTATTTTCTGAAGAAAAGCAAGTTTCTAACGCTCATGATTATGACAGAAAAAAAGGACCATGTCAACCAAGCTTCTTACAAAACAATAGAAGACTTGGTTTCCAGTTTAAACCTTTCTGCCCAACATTGCATATATGCAACAGGGACCAAATGTGTTCACCTGTGGGCTGGGCAAAAATGGCTGCAGAGGCCAGTGCCTAAACAGCTCCTTCAAATTCAGGGTCCTTTTTTTGGCTCAGTTCAGAAGCCCTTATTTCAAATAGGTGACTTTTTACAGATCAGCACATACTAAAAAGGCATCAAGTCATTCGCACAGAACAGGATGCAGCCTTTCAATATCCACTGCCCCTCTCCCTGTCTTTCCTTAGAACCAGCAGCCTTACCTGAGAATCTCATCCTGCTCAAGGCTAGAATGAACCAGAAGTGCTGGCATATGGGAGTTAACCATCAGGGCATTTTCCTCATAAACTCGGAGCCTCCCTCTTAGGTCTGCCACCTGAAAGGGAGAAAAAACAATAATTGATTTCAGGTATAGGTGAAAATCCTAAGGTCAAAGGGCACTGTCTACACTCCAGATTGTAAAAATTTGGAGAGCCAGGATGATATAGTGTGGACTCAGACCTTGAAGATCCAGGTTCAAATCCCCACTCAGCCATGAAGCTTCCTGGTTGACTTTGGACTATCTCTCAGCCTCACCAGCCTCAGAGGGTTGTTGTGAAGGAACGAGGTACACCACACTGAGCTTCCTTGGAGGAAGGGCAGTGTAAATATGTGGAAAATAAAAACCAAAAGGTTTTGCTGTCATGGTGCCTTCAGATGAAATGCTGGGATTGGGCATGATCTATGGAAGGATTGAAATAGCAACATTCCCAGTTCCCTATAGTTCTCTTGGTGGAGACTGGGGCAGGGTGGTTTGCATATCCAATGCAAACACCACCAAGGGAGCAGGAGGAAGAAAGCAGTTCTGAAGCACTTGGGAGAGGGGGACAAAATAGCAAAAGCAGCTATTGTATCCTTGACTGCAGGGCACTGTCACAGAACTCTAACAAGACTGAAGGACAATACAGTTGGGCCCTTTCTATCTGTGGGTTCAGAACCTGCAGATTTGACTCCGTGTGGGTTCTGAACTTGAAAACCAGAAGTGCCTCCAAGAAGAAGATAGAATGAGCAATGCAGCCCAGAACTGCAGGTGGCTGTATGTACTCTTGCTGGTGTAACCAGAAGGCTGAGCAGAGGCCTGTGCCTGTTCACATAAGGACAGGGTGAGAAACGGTAGAGACAGGAAGGCAAGGTCTTTGTTGTGGGGCAATGCCCACCCATCGCCAGGCTCATATGTAAAGGAAACATCCTGTGGTTTGACCCAAGGACTACCCCCGCCCCTGGAACACTATCCCTTCAAGAGACCAATATTAGGACTCCTCACCTCGGCTTTCAGCTGCTCGCAAACGGCTGCATATTGGCTGATGTGGCAGTCCAAGCTTAGCACGTTACTTTTCATCTGAAGGTTAGGATTGGACACAGAAAGTCATTTAGGAAGAGGAAGAAAGGATTTAACCATCTTGCACAAGTTGCAATTCCATCCTAAAGTGTCACCAAGGTTCAAAAAGTTGTGGTGTGATCCGGGGGGGGGGGGGGAATATGTCTATAATGTGGACCAGAGGCCCAAATCACCAATCCAGCTCTTGTCTGTTCCTGCCTACATTCAACAGCAGCTCATGTAGCAAATTTCAGGGAACAGAGATAAGCCCTATCATCCACTGCAACTCCCTTGCTGAGAAGCCCCCCCCCCATCTCCTAGGCTCCCACAGATGCTGCAGGTTGTGTGATGCACATGAAGGAAAATGGAATAAAGTTCAGTTACACAGTAGGTGGAAAATAACTTCCATCTCATTTTTTGGTTGAGGAAAGGGAAGGCACAATCATAGGGACTAGAAACTTGCTTTCTTAAAAAAGAATGCCGAGCTTTTCAATACACTGACATTGGTCTAGAGCAGGGGTGCCCAAACCACGGCCCTGGGGCCACTTGTGGCCCTCGAGGCCTCCCAATCCGGCCCTCAGGGAGCCCCCAGTCTCCAATGAGCCTCTGGCCCTCCGGAGACTTGCTAGAGCCCACACTGGCCTGATGCAACTGCTCTCAGCGTAACAGCCAACTGTTTGACCTCTCATGTGAGCTGTGGGACGAGGGCTCCATCCACTGCTTGCTGTTTCACATCTGTGATGCAGCAGCAGCAAAGGAAAGGCTGACCTTGCTTTGTTCAAGGCCTTTTATAGGACTTGAGCTATTGCAAGACCTTCATTCATTAATATAAGTTCCATCGCTAATATATTCATATGTAAATTTATTCAAATTTGAAATGTAAATTAATTTTTCCCCCCAGCCCCTCACAGTGTGAGAGAGATGATGTGGCCCTCCTGCCAAAAACTTTGGACACCCCTGGTCTAGAGTGACTTCCAGTTTCTGTGATTACAGAAAATACACCACCCTGCCCATCAGGGTGGTCAATAGTGAAAATAGAATGTGGGAGTAGATGGGACTGATCAAGCAGGTCTGTTCTTATGAGACAGAAAGGGGACGTTAAGAGAAAATGGCAGATTGTATCCAAAGGAAATTATTAATGACAAACTCCATTCAGTGAGATAAGTTAGTGACTAACTTAACTAAAGCCCCATTAATTTCAATGGGACTTACTGTGCAAAACAATGCATATTTATTCAAAAGTCCCTTTGTGTTCAGTGGAGCTTACTAGCTGGAAAGTTTGTACAGGAATGCTGCCTGATCATGACTATCTTTCTTTGGAAACCACTCGGTGTGGGTATTCTGCAAATGCTTGAAATAGTCAGGATTCTGAGAACCCGGATTCCATATTTTCCAACAAGCAAGTTTCTAGCCCTCATGAGAGTGAGGAAGAGTGCAAAGGTATACGGGCAATGCCTAGTAGAATGTCTGAAATCAGAGGGGTAGAAACCTCAGCCAGATGTCCAGTAACCAGACAGATAGGGTTTTAGTGACACATGTAGCTTTTTGTCTATAGGAAAATTATCAATTTTCTTATTTTGATTAAGTTTGCTCAGTTCCATGATTTATGCAAACTGCAGAATTCAGCTTTTCTTGATGCAGAATTTTGGTTGTTTTTTAAAATTCAGAGCACACATAGTTCTAGCAAAGGACAAGTTAAGACAGGCACCAGGTTCAGGCTTAAGATAAAAATAAGAACTGCCATGTTTGGTCAGACCAATGGTCAACCAAACACCAAATTCTCTCTTTGGTACCCACTAAGAGTTTGATTTCTTTGGCCCGGTTGGCATATTTGAGGGTGTTGTATGTGTCCTCATACGATAGTGCGGAGGGACTAATGGCTGCAATCATGATAGTCCGGCAGTTTCCGCCAATAGAGTCCTTCAGAAGGCGTGTGAGCTTGCTGTCCCGGTATGGAATGTGAGGTTTTTTGCTCTGTAAGCAGAGAGAGATAGAGAGAGAGAGAGTTCATTTACAAAACTAGTTCCTACAAAAACCAGAGAAATGTCACAATGAAGGGATATTTTCCTGTAATTCTTCAGTGGCGATTCTTATAAATGCACCCCATTGTGACAAAACTGTGTTACAACTGCAAAGCTAGTTTTCAGGCATTCCATTTTCTGTGGCTCTCATTCGGTTTCCATGCTTAGGGAGTCATTGATAAGTGGAAGATTTTTGGGCATGTTAAATCCTGGCAATGTTTTTACATAAACATTCATAGTATCAGTGCCCCCAAAGTGATGTGAGAATTTAGCTCTCTCAAATCCATATTTGACCAGAACAGGTAGGAAAATTCAGAATGCCATGGGATAAGTTCTGGAAAAACCTTTCAACCAATGTTTTCTTACATGAAATGTATCCAAGGAAGGGATTGTTGCTGAGTCAGTGTTACTCAGCACTGCTTGATGAGATCTTAGATTCTATCAGCTGGTAAGTTAAGAGCTTAACCAGATGCTATGAGAGTGACACATACAGAGATGTCATCACTGCCTCTGTATCTACTCCCTCTTCTTGTCATGTCTAGGTACGCACAATGCCTGATGTGATATCATCACACTGCATTGTTCCACCCCAATGGCCAAGCGCCTCTCTCAACATCTATCCACCCCCTAACTGGTGCAAACTTTTTCGTCTGTGTTGGTTCCTTTCCTCCAGGCAGACCTGGGCCCATTTTGAAATTGTCCAGAAGTGATACAAAACTTTCTTGTTTGGTTGCAAGGTTGTGTTTTAATCTTTATCTATTTTTATCACTTCATTTTGAACATTTATTGTCTGTTGCATTTATTCATTATTTTATACTCATTATTATACTCATAATATTTATAATACTTATAATACTCATATTCATGATTCATTCTGATTCATTCATGATCATGATTTGATCATGTTTGATTTGTTCATGATTTGATCATGAATCATGATTCAAATCATGATTTGATTCATTCATGATTCATTTTGAACATTTATTGTCTGTTGCATTTATTCATTATTTTATACTCATTATTATACTTATACTCATAATTGTATGAAAATAATAATAATACTCATTATTTTATACTCATTATTCATTATTTTATACATTCATCATTCATAATATTCATTATTTTATACTCATTGTATACTTTATTTTATACATTATTTTATACTTCATAGTATATTTTATATACTAGTAAATAAAATACTATATTATTTTATACTTCTACTTTATACTCTATATAAATTCATATATTTTATACTCTTGTATTTTCTCAACCGGCTGGAGCATTTACGAACAGGACAGCATGTTTAAACATTAAAAATAATCATGCCATTAAGTGACAATTCCATCACTTATCTAAATGTCCCTGGACATCAAATCCTGGGCAGGCCACACCAACCCAAGGTGTTTGGGGCAGAGGGAGGTAACAAGGGCATTACCTTGGCATCAGCCAGGGCATTGATGACATTGATGAGGGCCAGCAAGGAGCGATTGATGTTGGCACCCTCACGGAGCCTCTCTCCTTTGGTGTTTGTAGCAGAAGCCCGTTCTGAGCCTGCCAAATCTATCAAACTCATCTTGGCCACTCGCACATCCTGAGAAATGCCCATCACGCGATCCCGCTGCTTCACATAAATCTGCAAGGGGAAAAGGCTTTATTAGTCCATTGATGCGGACAGCAGAGCTATCCAAATTGCATATTTGGGCTGTGCAAATAGCAGAAGATATACTCTACAACAAAGCTGCCTTATACCAAAGCAAAGATCATGGGTCAATCTAGATCAGGATCATGTACACTAGTTGGCAGCAGATCTCCAGGTATTCCAAGAGAGGACTTTCCAACCTTACTAAAGAAGTCCCGGATTGAAATGGAGACCTCCTCATGGCAAAGCAGGTGCTTACCACAGAGCTAATGCCCCTTCCAGGCAACCTCTGTGGAGAGTGGCTAATTCTGCTGCTTTGTCACATCAGGTGTGATTCTGTCATGCACTCACTCCTGGTGCAGATACAAGAGAATGAAATGCCCTGAAAGGGGGTTGACTGTTGCATTTCTCCTAGAGTCACTGTTCTGAGAGTTCATCCTTCCAGTCAGGGGGCACATTCAGGTCAGCAACCCATGGCATGGAGAGCCTCCTGCAAAGGCAGGTGTTTCTTACGCTTACACAATTTAATGACCAACCTTTTGTGGGGTAAGAGCGACATACAACTTCAAGTTGAATTTGGAAAAACTGGGCTTTGACTATCAGACATTTGGGGAACACCAGTTAAGCACTAGCCCAGGACTGCTGCTACAGCATCCAACACAATGCAAGGCCCTTCCTACCCGGAACAGGCCAGGGAGAGGAAGGAGTCCCTGCAACATCAAGTCACTTCTTAAAGATTGATGCTTAGAGGAAATCTCAGTTTTGAGTTTCAAACCACTCTGGGACTGGGAAAGGTCTCACACACACACACACACACACACACACACACACACACACACACACACACACACCCACCCCTACCTCAATGGAAGCCAAAAGTCTCTATACAGAACAAAAGTCTCTATACAGAAAGCAAGGAGCTGCTCCATAGTCTAAGTGCCATTAATCAACAAAACTGATCTTGTCAGATTCAGTCAAGGGGAAAGGCAGATATGCTTTGTGCCTTGTCAAGTAGAGATCTGGC